>NC_136061.1:779369955-780611383 GCF_964261635.1 Lissotriton helveticus
CACATTTTCATGGACTTTTTCGCACAAAAGAGAAAGAAAGCATTATTAATGTTAACATATTAAATAAAAATGGGCACCAAGTATGTTTTGAGGCTTGCCATTGTTTATAGATGTGCAATGTGTTACAGAAGGGTGTTTCTAGGAATTTCTTTAATCAGTGCATGATTCTTAACCGAGAGGATCCCTTTTTTCCAACAGAGCAGGGAATGTTTCATCGGATCAAGAGCAAAGATTACTACAACAGCTAAGAGAAATCACAAGAGTCATGAAAGAGGGGAAACTAATTGATGGCATCTCTCCGGAGAAAGAAGCAGAGGAAGCTCCATATATGGACGATTGGGAAGGTAGGCATGCCTATTTCAAATTGTAACAATTTTAAATGATTGCGAAACAATATTATCCCTCAATTCAAACAGAGTGCCTAGCATTTTAGTTGCTTTTTAGTTAAGCAAGTATAAAATGTATTCTTCAAACCTGAAAGAGTGTGTGTAGGCAGCATAAAGTCTCATTGACGCCCGATTCTTGAGATTCGGGAGGCGAAATCTGACTGCTGAAGCTCCGTTGATGGAGTCAGAAAATATTAAGACACACACTCTTCTGGACTGTCGCTGAATTTATTTCACCATCTCTGGAGAACTGTAACAAGGTTTAGTCAAAGAATATCGCCTTATAGCTTGCTGCTGAGGGCTACACTAGTTGTTAAAAGCCCTGAGCCTGAGTTATAAGGCCTTTCACAACCAGTATAAAAGTAAATAACAAATCAATGTCTTGGGCCAGTATATATCACTTTGGTGATTTTGCACTAGTGCAAAGTGTTGATTAATCTGGCCTCAAAATGTGTTTGAAAATTGCTGAACTCCAAGGCAGTGGTCTCTCGTAGCACCATTAGATTAGAATGGGAGATGATTTCAACCATGATCTTCTCTGACTTGTGATATATTATTCTTTGGAACGTGGAAAGGTGGCGTCAGGTTCTTTGAAAATGGTGATTAACTCCGAACTTCTTTGGGGAGAGTAGTGACAGCAAGTCTCACCTCATAAACCGGTCTTGCAGAGGTCACTGTGGGAGTCTCCAAGAAAGTGGAACGTTCCCTGCCCCTCCCTTAGATCCAAACACAGGGGCTTATTTACAAGCCCCTAGCGCCGCGGTACGTCACTTTTATTATGAGAAAATGTAATGAAACAGTGACGCAAGGGGCTTGTAAATAAGCCCCATAATGAAATATACTTCCGCGATCTGTTGAAAACTGAACTGTACTGACTCGCCTTCTAATCAGACCTACTGATCCATGGAGATGGAATCACAGAACATCAGCAGTGGCCACCATCCTTCACTGACTGCACAAGTGCTTCCCCTCTTCTACTGCTTCGTCAGACTTACAAGGTCTTTTCCTCTCATGCACTTTGAAGCAACTGAAAGGTTTCACGTCGTGCATCATAACACGCTCAAAAAAAGAAAGTTGTGAGAGATGTAGCATTGAAAAAATATTTCAATCAAATATATTCTGACCTAAAAAAAAACAGTGAACAGCATTTAAGGACAAAGAGGCTCTAGGGTCCTACAAGCTGGCAAGCCTTTAAGGGGTGAGAGTACCCGTACGGCAAATCAAAAGGAGTTTATCGATTTTAGAGTTGAGCACTTTTCACCACTTGGTCTTTCATGCAATTATAAATCTTTCAGTTGTGTTTCAAATGAGCATGCTATAGATTAATTATGCATGCATGTTGCACAATTATTGCACGATTGGAGCTATTGGAAATATTGTTAATTTTGCATGGTGCTCTCTGCTTCACGGATTGTCACTATGGGGTATATCAGTATTAAACCATTTGTTAGATCAATCAATATACTTTACTCTGCAGTGCCAGAATGCACATTTACAGAGCCATGCGAAGTCAAGTTTATTGAGCTGGTATCCCGGGACAGGGCAAGTTAGAAGATAGCAACTGCTTTAGGCAGAGTGGAAGTGAACCACTGACATGGGCAAAGTACGGTATAAGTGGCCCCTACTCAAATGTTTGTTCTCAGCACTTATATACAGAAACCCCCCATTGTTAACGTAATCGATTGATGTGTAGTTATGTGGGTGAGAAAAACTCAACGAGCGAGAAACATCTTGTGCAAGATGGCCTTTAAAGTATATGGGGTGTAACATTCACCTGCTTGAAGCAATGATGGTCATTTTGTTTGGACCCTCTACAACCTTCTTTCTTGTATGCACATGACACAACTAGCTTTTTAATTGGTTCGTCGTACGATTTGCTGTTTGAATGTAGATGTCTCTGATGTAGTTGGCAGAACCATTGAGCTTAATAATATAATTGATATGCAATTGATTATATCATTTTTTAATTGTTTATGGTGAGAGAAACGCTACTTTTACTGGCACCCTTGCAAAGTAACTTAACAACTGGCCTTGTACATTTTTTATTTGCAGTATTAACTATCATAAACATGCCAAATATTTTAATAGGTACCCTTAAATCACATACATTATTGGCCTAAAATCATAATTTGATCTGCCTTTAAGAAACGACTTAAACAGGTGTATTTTAAAATGACTTTGAAGCTTGTTTGAGATCTATCTTGAGATGGCCTGCATGCTTGCATTGCACCTAGATCACTAAAATGCATCGTTAGGCACATTTGAAAACCTATAGCCCACATTTATTTAAAATTAAACTCATTAGAGCATGTCTGTGGTTGTTGCTGGCCTGGAACCCATGAGCCTGTGTGCTGTACAGTACACGGGTTAAAACCTTTCCCTAGTTCATACAAGCATCGCTACATAAACCTCCATCCATGGTCCCCCTGACATGGATAACCACCAGATATAGTCTTTGAAAAGCCAACGATCTAAATGTCCAGCTGGTGCTGCAAGAATACCTGCCTTTCCATATGCATCCCATGGTATGGGTTTAGTGCATGTAGGGATTGTTCACACCAGAGCTCCCACTCACTTTACAAGAAATACGGTCATTTACTGGTTTATTCTAATACAAGTTGAAATCATGATTTGGGAGAAACAGGAGTTTTAATATGAATTGGGATTACATGCATGTTGCGCAATACACAGCAGACAACTTTGACTGGTTTTATTTCACCAAGAAAACTCCGGTGAAATATGAACACGAAAAGGTGCTTGTAAAGAGGTAAAACATGCTGAAATCCATGCTCAAAACATAGACTTCTATTAAACGAGATTTACTTTGGTCCCCTTTAACAGACTTTTTATCTAAAAGTGCCTCATGATCACCTGTTATTGTTAGTATTGGTATTACTGTTTTTACTATTATTATGTACTTTTATTATCTTATACCTCTCTACTCTGTTTACCATTTTATTTTTACTGCTGTTCCCCTTCCCCCCCCCCTTTTTCCCTTCTTCTCTCTTTTTTTTTTCTTTCTTTCTTCTCCCCACAAAATGAAAAGTTATAAAAGAATTTTTTCATTTGTATAGTGTTTTCCCCCTTTGGGGCTTTTCTTGTTATGATGGCACATTATTCTTCATAATTATTTTGATTCCTGATGCTCTTTGTTTATGCTGTTGTACTGATGTTTTACATTGTCTTATTTAATTCAATAAAGCTTTTCAAACTTAAAAAACATAGACTTCACATTTTCTGTCTCATTCAAAAGTGAAAAAATTCATAATCATGTGGTAATACTACACTCAGTAGTTACAGCTCCAAACAATATCAGTAATACCAGGAGTGGTGTTACCGCATCATTTTACCAGTTAATCAGAATAAGCCTGATAGACTTATGAATGTCCTCTATTCCTATCATGGACTATCACTTATAAGGGGCCCGTGCTTCAGTCTTTTCTAGTGATTATTTGATTGTCGATCTTTGAGAAGACGAATGAACAAATGGTCTCCTAGGGATCGCTTTGGTGTAACTTTTAAAAGAATGTCCAAATAAGTTAAAAGAAGCAACCAGCAAATCATAGGTTAGATGACAAAAGTCCTGGTAATGCCAGATCTTGGATCACATTGGTGGGGCACCGTGCAGCCTGTGTCAGACATTCCCACCATTTTGGCTGCTGTGTAGCTGATTGGGTTTATGTTATTTCACCAATCTTTATTTATATTTGTTATTTTCCTATCTTCAGGTTATCCAGAAGAGACGTTCCCCATCTACGATACCTCACTGTACTGCAAGCGCAATCAAGACACAATCCTTGTCGACTCTTCCTTACTCAACCAGCCATCACCCGAGGAACTCGCCGAAAGGATGGAGGCTTTAGAAGACGAGGAACACTTGTACACAAAAAGCTTGGCTGACATTGGGGAAATCAGTGACAGTCTCCCTGAAAGGCAGAAAAAACCCCATCATGTCTCCTTTAGTGACCAATGTGATGGCCGCCATGACAGTCAGGAATCCGGTAAGGGCCACTGCTGTGACCACGAGGACGACGATCCAGCGGTCCTAGCCGAGAATGTGGGGTTCAACTCAGACAGCTGCAGCGAGCAAGACGATGACTGCAGTGGCCAGCTGGCTTTGGATTCTGAAGATGATAATGACTTAAAAAATGATACATTCAATACAAAAGATGCAGTAGACACACTCAGAAAACGCAATGCGATTGGACAAGAATGAAATAGAAAATATTACAGGCTGACAGTTTGCAATGCCACCTTTGTTGCAACTTTAGCTTTCTTTTGTTTTCTCTCTTTTGAATGCAGCTGAATTTCGCTGTTATATTATGTTAGTGCCTGACAACTTTATTGTGACTTTTTTGAAAACGGCATTGTCTCTGGTGGGTATGAATTCCTCCACATCTGAGCACGATGTGAATACATACAGAACTTAGCACGCATAATCATTGTTACGCACATAAAAGCAAATCATAATTTGATTTTTTGTTTTATAATTGAAAAAAAGGTCCACTTTTAGCAAGCAGTCTCAGTTCGAACAGTGCTCCATGTTGGTTTATTGTTTTTTCTACAATGATTGCATTTGCTGGGAGTCACATTTTTACTTTGCCTCTTTTGTACTTCTGCAGAGTCTGCTTACTTATAATAACCGACACTGTATATTAAACACAATTTTAGGGTTTCCAGCAGAGTACAGCGAAAAGGCAGCAGTATTATTGACAAACTATAAAGAATGTGTTTCCGCCTTCCTCCCACTCGTGTGTATTTAGTTCCCTTTAAAATTGACACGTCTGTGTTTCTTTTGAAAAGTACTCTACTTTGAAAATGTAATTTTCTTGAGTTTAAGACTGCCCTTTGTTCTCAAGCAAATAGCTTTCCGTATTGACGCCTTTTTAGGTCTTGCCTGTGACAGCGCATGCACTGAATGAGCTCTAGCTTGCGAGAGATATTGTATGCAGAACAGGGCTTGCAGCCCAACCATTGCCTAAAATTTGTTGGCGTCATTGTTGCTCTTATTTGCTAATTTCTAATTGGCCAGTGTCTGCAGGCATCACTTCCTCTTCTTTTGGCTGGAGCAGGCCAAATACTGATAACTGTCCTTCCACTGATCACGTTGTGAATGAGGTAATACGTTTATATTTTAAGGTTTCGCCTGCACAACACTTGCACTGTGCTTGTGAAATCTATTGTGTTTAGGATAAATCTTAAATTGGGTTTACATGCCGCCCTTAATTTTTATTGGTTTGTGTACTTGCCCCTTCTTTTCCTATATTTTCATTGGTTTTTGCACACTATTTATTGTTGTTCACTCGTGTTTACACTCTTATGAGTTTCCTGAGGCCAAAGTACTCCTTTTCATCTACAGAACTTTTTTGTGAGGCTGCTCTCTTAGGCCTGCTTGTACAGGATGTTGAGCCAATGCCGAGACTCGAACCCTGCACCCCAGCTCCATGGTCGACTGTTCTGGCCATTATGCCACATCCTATGTCCTGCCCCTTCTCTTCTATTTTCGGTACTCTTGTTTGGCAATCATAGCTGGTTTATTCACTGCAGCGCCTCTCCAACCCCTGTCAAGGCACCCCCCTTCTCAATCTACGGCTTGTGTTCTGACTGCCTACTCGCATCCGCTGCTGTTACAGATAAAGCCTATTGTAATTTTTGTTGCAGTCTAAATCTCTCATATACCTTAATTTATGTTTGAGTGCCGCAAACATTTGTTAAATATATATATACATAAATAAATATTAAAGCTCATCTTGTCTCGTTCTTCTTGGGGGAGGTACAGGCAGCAACACTGCAGAAACCTCCCTCAGTGCATCCCCCTTTCTTCAGCACTCGCGGCTGAGTCACTTTGCTGCCGCTCTTCGCAAACCGCCCTCAATGCAGTCCCCCCCTTCTTAGTGTACGGCTGTTGGAGATAACTCATTCTGCTCAGAGGAGGACCGGCAGCCATCCAGAGGAGCAGGACCCAGGAGCTGTGCTGTGGGGCTCCGATCACTGCAAGTGGTCCAGCTTTGGTTACATCTTCATGAACAGTCGTCAAGGCAGACCCCGGGACAATGCTTTTGCTTGGTGCAGCAGGTGCAGTGGCACATGGGGCGCAATATTCAGGACGCCCACTGAACACAGAATATTGCTATGTTTCCTCTAAACAAGCAGTCACAAGCACAGGTAACTTGCAGGCACCAGGGCCATTACAAAATCACATCTGATTACAAATCATTGAAATCACTTTAACACCTTAAAAATTGAATTGCATTTTAAATAATTGCAGGTCGACGTGTTCACACAAAGGTGTACCATTGCTTTTTCATTTTGTCCGTTCAGTGGCACCCGACTCCTTCTGCAATCGGGGCTGGATCATTTCGCCACCGCTCCTCGGAAAACAGCCCCCTCAGCGTGGCCCTCTCCCAGGCAACGGCTCATGTTCTGACTGCTCCCATCGTATCCGCTGCTTTGCTGCAGTCTAAAACTCCTTAGACCTTCATTTTTGCTTGAGTGCCACACAAAATTGTTAAATAAATATATACATAAATACATATTACTGCTCATTGTGTCTCGTTCTCCTCAGAGGAGGCACAGCTAACTACACTGCAATAAACTCACTCAGTGTGGATTCCCCCATCCTTCAGCCATCAGGTCTTTTCGCCACTGCTCCTTGCAAACTCCCCTCAGCGTGGCCCCCTTCTCAGTCTACGGCTGCTGGAGGTGTCTCTTCTCCTCAGCGGAGGTACAGCCAGCCAGAGGAGCAGGGTCCAGGAGCCATGCTGTGGGACACCGGTCATTTGCAAGTGGTTTAACTTTGGTTTCATCTCCATGAACAGGCGCCAAGGCAACTCTCTCAACAACCCTATTGCATGGTGCAGCAGGTGCAGTGGCACAGGGGCCAAAAGCTCCAGGAAACCCACTAAACACTGATTATAGATAAATGGCGCTACTAAGCAAGCAGTCACAAGCACAGTTACCTAGCAGACACCAGGGCCATGATTTTAATGGTACAGCAGGTGCAGTGGCACAGGGGCCAAAAGGCCCAGAAAGCCCAATGACACTGATTATTGTTATATGTTACTACTAAACAAGCAGTCACAAGCGCAGTTACCTTGCAGGCACCAGGGCCATGGTTTGAATGGTGCAGCAAGTGCAGTGGCACACAGGCCAAAAGCTCCACCATGGTTGTCCGCTGCATGTGGTTTATTTTTCTTTGTCCTGGACCCTTTACCTAATCTCGGTGCATTATATTACCGCCAGTTAGTGCACAATATAGTGGCTTTCTCAATAAACAAGTTGTAACACATTTATGGAATTTCAGTCACTTATGTTGCACAACTGCTCACCAAGCTACAACTTAGAACAAAAAAACAGCTTATTATTATTCACATAGGTGAAATCTACTGCATTTACAAATGCTTGTTTCTTTTCCAGGTCATCCTTGTGGAACCTCTTGCCATTTACAAATGCTTGTTTCTTTTCCAGGTCATCCTGGTTGAACCTCTTGCCATTTCTAGCTACGTTTTACCATGCCACAGACACTTCAAAGAAGCCCCTTTGTCCATTGAAATGGATGTATTTTGTAACAACAAATGTTATCTGCTTTATTGTGAAAACAGATGTTATCTTCTTCCAAATGTATTCTCACTAAGAAATGGGTATGGGCGCGATTGCCTTCTTTATGTGAAAGGATTTTTGGGCATATGTAATGTTTTCTTTCATTTTCACACATTGGTAAATAAACTGACTTGCTCAGAATCTCACAGGTGTGAGACAAGTATTGGCAAAGCTGACAGGGCTGTGCTGTGGGGCTCCGATCACTGCAAGTGGTCCAGCTTTGGTTACATCTTCATGAACAGTCGTCAAGGCAGACCCCGGGACAATGCTTTTGCTTGGTGCAGCAGGTGCAGTGGCACATGGGGCGCAATATTCAGGACGCCCACTGAACACAGAATATTGCTATGTTTCCTCTAAACAAGCAGTCACAAGCACAGGTAACTTGCAGGCACCAGGGCCATTACAAAATCACATCTGATTACAAATCATTGAAATCACTTTAACACCTTAAAAATTGAATTGCATTTTAAATAATTGCAGGTCGACGTGTTCACACAAAGGTGTACCATTGCTTTTTCATTTTGTCCGTTCAGTGGCACCCGACTCCTTCTGCAATCGGGGCTGGATCATTTCGCCACCGCTCCTCGGAAAACAGCCCCCTCAGCGTGGCCCTCTCCCAGGCAACGGCTCATGTTCTGACTGCTCCCATCGTATCCGCTGCTTTGCTGCAGTCTAAAACTCCTTAGACCTTCATTTTTGCTTGAGTGCCACACAAAATTGTTAAATAAATATATACATAAATACATATTACTGCTCATTGTGTCTCGTTCTCCTCAGAGGAGGCACAGCTAGCTACACTGCAATAGACTCACTCAGTGTGGATTCCCCCATCCTTCAGCAATCAGGTCTTTTCGCCACTGCTCCTTGCAAACTCCCCTCAGCGTGGCCCCCTTCTCAGTCTACGGCTGCTGGAGGTGTCTCTTCTCCTCAGCGGAGGTACAGCCAGCCAGAGGAGCAGGGTCCAGGAGCCATGCTGTGGGACACCGGTCATTGCAAGTGGTTTAACTTTGGTTTCATCTCCATGAACAGGCGCCAAGGCAACTCTCTCGACAACCCTATTGCATGGTGCAGCAGGTGCAGTGGCACAGGGGCCAAAAGCTCCAGGAAACCCACTAAACACTGATTATAGATAAATGGCGCTACTAAGCAAGCAGTCACAAGCACAGTTACCTAGCAGACACCAGGGCCATGATTTTAATGGTACAGCAGGTGCAGTGGCACAGGGGCCAAAAGGCCCAGAAAGCCCAATGAACACTGATTATTGTTATATGTTACTACTAAGCAAGCAGTCACAAGCGCAGTTACCTTGCAGGCACCAGGGCCATGGTTTGAATGGTGCAGCAAGTGCAGTGGCACACAGGCCAAAAGTTCCACCATGGTTGTCCGCTGCATGTGGTTTATTTTTCTTTTTACTGGACCCTTTACCTAATCTCGGTGCATTATATTACCGCCAGTTAGTGCACAATATAGTGGCTTTCTCAATAAACAAGTTGTAACACATTTATGGAATTTCAGTCACTTATGTTGCACAACTGCTCACCAAGCTACAACTTACAACAAGAAAACAGCATATTATTATTCACATAGGTGAAATCTACTGCATTTACAAATGCTTGTTTCTTTTCCAGGTCATCCTTGTGGAACCTCTTGCCATTTACAAATGCTTGTTTCTTTTCCAGGTCATCCTGGTTGAACCTCTTGCCATTTCTAGCTACGTTTTACCATGCCACAGACACTTCAAAGAAGCCCCTTTGTCCATTGAAATAGATGTATTTTGTAACAACAAATGTTATCTGCTTTATTGTGAAAACAGATGTTATCTTCTTCCAAATGTATTCTCACTAAGAAATGGGTATGGGCGCGATTGCCTTCTTTATGTGAAAGGATTTTTGGGCATATGTAATGTTTTCTTTCATTTTCACACATTGGTAAATAAACTGACTTGCTCAGAATCTCACAGGTGTGAGACAAGTATTGGCAAAGCTGACAGGGCTGTGCTGTGGGGCTCCGATCACTGCAAGTGGTCCAGCTTTGGTTACATCTTCATGAACAGTCGTCAAGGCAGACCCCGGGACAATGCTTTTGCTTGGTGCAGCAGGTGCAGTGGCACATGGGGCGCAATATTCAGGACGCCCACTGAACACAGAATATTGCTATGTTTCCTCTAAACAAGCAGTCACAAGCACAAGTAACTTGCAGGCACCAGGGCCATTACAAAATCACATCTGATTACAAATCATTGAAATCACTTTAACACCTTAAAAATTGAATTGCATTTTAAATAATTGCAGGTCGACGTGTTCACACAAAGCTGTACTATTGCTTTTTCATTTTGTCCGTTCAGTGGCACCCGACTCCTTCTGCAATCGGGGCTGGATCATTTCGCCACCGCTCCTCGGAAAACAGCCCCCTCAGCGTGGCCCTCTCCCAGGCAACGGCTCATGTTCTGACTGCTCCCATCGTATCCGCTGCTTTGCTGCAGTCTAAAACTCCTTAGACCTTCATTTTTGCTTGAGTGCCACACAAAATTGTTAAATAAATATATACATAAATACATATTACTGCTCATTGTGTCTCGTTCTCCTCAGAGGAGGCACAGCTAGCTACACTGCAATAAACTCACTCAGTGTGGATTCCCCCATCCTTCAGCAATCAGGTCTTTTCGCCACTGCTCCTTGCAAACTCCCCTCAGCGTGGCCCCCTTCTCAGTCTACGGCTGCTGGAGGTGTCTCTTCTCCTCAGCGGAGGTACAGCCAGCCAGAGGAGCAGGGTCCAGGAGCCATGCTGTGGGACACCGGTCATTGCAAGTGGTTTAACTTTGGTTTCATCTCCATGAACAGGCGCCAAGGCAACTCTCTCGACAACCCTATTGCATGGTGCAGCAGGTGCAGTGGCACAGGGGCCAAAAGCTCCAGGAAACCCACTAAACACTGATTATAGATAAATGGCGCTACTAAGCAAGCAGTCACAAGCACAATTACCTAGCAGACACCAGGGCCATGATTTTAATGGTACAGCAGGTGCAGTGGCACAGGGGCCAAAAGGTCCAGTTAGCCCAATTAACACTGATTATTGTTATATGTTACTACTAAACAAGCAGTCACAAGCACAATTACCTTGCAGGCACCAGGGCCATGGTTTGAATGGTGCAGCAAGTGCAGTGGCACACAGGCCAAAGCTCCAGCATGGTTGTCCGCTGCATGTGGTTTATTTTTCTTTGTCCTGGACCCTTTACCTAATCTCGGTGCATTATATTACCGCCAGTTAGTGCACAATATAGTGGCTTTCTCAATAAACAAGTTGTAACACATTTATGGAATTTCAGTGACTTATGTTGCACAACTGCTCACCAAGCTACAACTTACAACAAAAAAACAGCGTATTATTATTCACATAGGGGGAATCTACTGCATTTACGAATGCTTGTTTCTTTTCCAGGTCATCCTGGTTGAACCTCTTGCCATTTCTAGCTACGTTTTACCATGCCACAGACACTTCAAAGAAGCCCATTTGTCCATTGAAATGGATGTATTTTGCAACAACAGATGTTATCTGCTTTATTATCTTCTTCCAAATGTATTCTCACTAAGAGATGGGTATGAGCGTTATTGCCTTCTTTATGTGAAAGGATTTTTGGGCATATGTAATTTTTTTTTTCATTTTCGCACATTGGTAAATAAACTGACTTGCTCAGAATCTCACAGGTGTGAGACAAGTATTGGCAAAGCTGACAGGGCTTGCCTTTGAGATTATTGGCTCTGCTATTGCCCTTTGTTCATACTGTACAACATGGGCATTGCTGCCTTTGGCAGTGATTTGTAGCCATGCTGTATAGTACCATGGCTGCTGTGCAGCATTGCTAAAAATAATAATAATTAAAAGAGGACTTTGCTGCATCCAGCACTAATGCACTTTATTAAAACGAAAAAAACATTAGTCTTGTCTGCATCATAGAGCTTTTTTAATTTAGTTTTATCCACACTACAAAGCATCTGTGCTGCTGTGTAGCATGCCTACAAAGCATTTCCCAAACTAATTACTCTTATGGGAGAGACCGATTACCTGTGCCAATGCTTGTTTACTTTATGAAATAAAGGGGAAAAAAGAAGAGGAAGTTATAGACTTCATCTGCAGGATAATGGTAACAGTTTTAGAAAGAGAGAGAGGGGAACAAGGATCATTCCAGGAAGTTTAAGTTGTTAATTTTGAATCCGGGTTTTGAAAGCTACATGCCAGCGCACAGAGTTTTGCCCCCACAGCCTAGGCGTTTTTTGTCCCATTCTTGACACCCTTTATTAAGACTACATTAGATGCACTAGGAGCTTCTTGCCACCCCGTGCCCTAGACAGCTGCCTAGCAATCGCCTACACATGACCAGTTAAAAGCTGTTTTCAGAAAAACTAGTCAAGGTAACCTGACGTCACTTTGCTCATGAATCGGAAAAACATATGATTACAGATTTTAGATGTATTTAATATTTTGTGACATGCAATAACGTACTACGGGAAACAGGCGAAATGGATGAATCGCAAAAAAATCCAGTTATTAAGTAAAGGTATTCTTATCGTGCATACCACTAGTATCATGTGCATCATGGCTAATATTGGCTGCTGCCTGAGGCTGGAAGACTCCTATCTAATCATGAATATTCCCATGTTTGTGAGACCGTGCCTGCTGCTTGTAAACAAATTAAGGGCCATATTATCAAGAACGGGCGATAACATTATCGCCGCTTTGGCGGCAGGAAACTGCTGCTCAATCGCCGATAAGGATGTTGATAATATGCCCTATAGAATTCCAGTGGAAGCCCACGTTCTGGTGTGAAGGACATCAAACTTGGGCCTCTATTGGCATTCCATTGGGCATATTATCAGGCCCCTTATTGCCGGTTTACCGGCAGTTTCCTGCTGCTAAAGTGGAGATAATTTTTCACCCGTTCTTGATAATATGGCCCTTTATCATTCTGAAAATCATGATTAGACTTGGCATGCTAATTCAATAAGCATGAATCATATTAAATCCGATTTGCATAAAACTAATAAATGTGAGAGTTGACAGCAATGCTGCATTTATTGTGGTGATAACTGTGACAAGGTCAATCAAAATTTCCTCGGAGAATTAAACATACAGAATGAGATGGATCAGTGCAAGCTTGTCTTCATCCTTCTTTACCCCATTGCATCCACTGCTTGAGAAGCACTGCAGGGCTGTCAATGAAGTCCTCAAACTTTGTGGAGGCAAGCTTTTGTGGGTCTGGTTAAATAAAGACAGCACTATGACATGCTGTAATGATTAGAAATAAAAGGAAATGTTGATAACTATCAAACTGTCCTCTCACAAACATGCAATGTATACACAAATACAGTGTTGGTAATATTTTTATTATGCAGTAATCGTGCAACTCTTCTTAGAGAACATACCTCTAAAAATAAACAGCCTTTTTATACTACTCAGCCATGTTTCAAGAATATCTAGTAGGGAATACCGATTTACCAGAATATCGCTGCCAAGGTGTGGAGGACCAAAATGTCGAGGAGGTAAGCACATATTGGTAAGTATAAAAGTACAGATTTACTACTGTGAATACTACATTTTATATCGTCAAGCGACATCAATGTGGAGTTAAGTAAACCTACCTACTTACATGAATAAACAAATGAATTAAATAGTCGTTTGTAAAGTCAAACAATCATCTTCAAAGAAGCATCTCAGCGCTAGATCCACAAACCTACAAGTACCACCTGAGCCACACAGTGGACAACTAATCACATTAGTACTGGGAGAAAAAACAAGTATTAAGAAGCGTCCTAAAGGTAGTATTGTTTTCAACTTGTCTCCAAGAAAGAGTAAGCTTGTACCCTACCTTCACACCAAGAACGAAAAATGAGCCACTTCCTTGGGTCTTCATCCTAAAATGGTCAATCAATAAAAGTTTGTCGTCAGTAGTTCTTAGAGCTCTGTGGGGAACGTCTGACATCAAAGGAATTTCGGAACAGCATAATGGAATGCTTTAAAGACTATGATAAGTGATTTAAACAAAATCCACTTTTCCGATGGGCGCCAGTGGAGTTGCCTTAACCACTTTGAAGTGGGACTTCTGCAAGTAAGTTTAGTTTATTAAATTAGCACAGTTAATTAAAACCATTGCAATAAAATGTCATCATAGCATTGTTACCACGTTAAAAAGTAAAATGAAGCAAACCATCAAATTTAAGTTCATATACATATTACTGACGGAGCAGTCTTGTGGTTACTATTGTAATCCTGTGACAGGTTTCCAAAACCAAGAATAAAATAAGTTGGTACAGAGACGCTAGGGCAAAGTGCAAAAAAAGTCTGTGATAAGTTTTTTGGGGGGAGGAACTGGTAGGGCAGAAGAGGGTGAAAGCAGATTGTCCAAGAGTCTCACATATTTTCCAGACCTTGCAAGCACTTGAATATCTGGGAAAGTAAAGCAGAGAGCTGATGTCTCCCAACATGTACTGATGCCCCTTCTTTAAATATAAAGGTTTTAAAAGAAGTCTTCTAGGAGCGTCAAGGGCGAGACAACAGCACTGAAGATGCAACCATGATTCAGACCTGTAGTTGCACAGTGTACAAGCCTCCTCCTCACTTGTTGGAGCCCATCGGTTGAAGGCAGTGGAGCGCAAACCTAGGAGATGCATAAACATTATATTTTTACGGGCCACTGCGTTCAGACTATCCCGAAGGTTAGGTTGAGGTACCCCAGGGAGGTATGAGTCGTTCTAGGGAAGCAGGATAATTGTTGTTTTTTGGACCTGTATGTCCATCTGGTAGGAAATTTGTCTAACCTGCATGTTAATAACCCTTTTCCAGACTGTGTATGGAATATAGTCTGCAGTTAGCAATGATTTGTCAATATATAGTGTTCTTATGGGTTTTACAATTTGACAGTTCCACGAATTCCCAGAGCTGTCAAGAGTTTCTTTTAACCAGGCTTTAAGCGTGTTGTCTGCGGCTTTTAATGTTCTAATGTAGTATTTCAGGGTGTCAGCCTCCCAGAAAATCGATTGTCTTTAAAGGCCCAGCTCCAGTCGTAGTCTTGCCCTGTGGATGTAATTTGGGAGATGGAAGTTTTTTTACGAATGGAAAACTGGGTGTGGGTGAGACTGGCCGAGCATGCGCCAGGAAAGGCCTGGTGCCCATAACTTAAGGCAGGGAGAAGAGTGGCTTTAATCACCTTCAGAATGAGTAGAGTCAGGCTGTATGTAGTTGCTCCAGCTCTCTTTTTCAAGGCAGCCAAGTGGACTGATGATCTGGAAGACTCGCTAAACCAGACTCCCAAGTAATTGTATTTTGATGTTGTTTTGATCTTTGCGGGCCCAATATTCCATGTTAAACTTTTCTATTTCTTGCAACAGCCGAAAATCAAGACCTTGGTCTCATCCTGGTTATTTTTTAGAGCGTTAGCAGTGTTGTATTTGTGAAGCGTACTCAAGGCTCTTTGGAGGCCAGATTTTGCCTGGTCCATTATAACAATATCCTCAGCGTATTGCAAAATGTGCAGATTCGTTTTTGCAAGGCCCAGTTTTGTCGGAAGGAGACTGCTTTTCTCCAGGAATCTCCCCAGGTCGGTGGTGTAAAGGTTGAACAAGAGGGGAGCAAGAACGCATCCTTGCTTTAGGCCATCTGAAGTTGTAATTTTTGCAGAGACTGTTGTTGGGCCACTTCTGACTCGTACCCATGTGTTCTTATGCAAGGAGATAAGGGCTCCTAGCAGACTCTGTGGAATCCCCCACTTGTCCAATTTCATCCATAAAGTGTTACAAGATACTTTGTCGAAGGCCGCGCTGTAAGTCTATAAAGCAGCAATAGAGGGGGAGTTGATTTGTTTTCACTGCTTTTCGGCTCAGGATGGCTAGGGCGGTGATGTTGTCTATTGTGGAGGCCGAAGATCGGAACCCAGTTTGAAAATATGGTAACATTTTATTTTCCGCTACCCATTTTTCTAGTGACCTGAGAAGACACTTAGCCTCAAGATCTAATAGGTCAATGAGTCGGTAATTTGCTGGAAGGGATGGATCTCCTTTCTTAAAAATTGGGCATAAGATCGAGCCTTTCCATGAGTCTGGTAACCGATGAGTAGTAAACACGTAGTTGTATAAGGGAACTAATAGCTTAGCCCAATCTTCCAGTACACATTTGAATACAGCAGGTGGAAGGCTGCAGGGCCCGGGAGCACCATCGTTTTTCATGGATTTCAAACACTTGCAGACCTTGGGTGGAGTAGTCAGCTCATGGGTTTCTATCCGCGTAGTATAGGCAGAATCTCTAAATTCGCCCTTCGCAGGGTCTGTGGTATGACAGCAGTATTGTTGAGTCACATACTGGGACCAGACTTCTTCACGGACCGCGTTCCCCCTGCTCTTGTTGGAGGAACGAAGTTTATTTATATGGTTCCAAAAGTAAGTCTTAGCTTCCCATGTTGATTTTTGATAGGCTTTGCATAGTAAGGCCATAGTATTAGCAGAAAGCTCTGTACCGTTCGATTTGTGCAGGTTCGCAGCCCTCCTTATGGCTTTTCTTTGGGTGACTAACACCGGATCAAATATACGCTGCGATGAACTTCAGGGCCAATTAAAAGGTCTCGTAGTTTAGCAATGGCATTGTCCCACCAATAATGGTAGTCTGTGGGAGGATAGGGAGTGACATTTGGAGTTGTTCCTATGAGCCAAGTGCCCACCTTATCAATCAATCAAACTATTTGTAGAGCGCGCTACTCACCCGTGAAGGTCTCAAGGCGCTGAGGAGGGAGGGGGGTGCTACTGCTGCTCGAAGAGCCAGGTCTTGAGGTGTTTCCTGAAGGAGAGATGGTCCTGGGTGGTTCGTAGGTGTGCGGGGAGGGAGTTCCAAGATTTGGCCGCCGAATAGGGGAACAATCTTCCTCCGGCGGTGGTTCTGCGGATCCGTGGGATGGTGGCGAGGGCGAGTCTGGCAGAGCGGAGCTGGCGGGTGGGCGTGTAGAATGAGAGGCGGCTGTTGAGGTATTCGGGGCCCATGCCGTGGAGTGCTTTGTGTGCGTGGGTGAGGAGCCTGAATGGGATCCTCTTGCTGACGGGGAGCCAGTGCAGGTTTCTCAGGTGGGCGGATATGTGGCTGTGTCGAGGGATGTGGAGGATGAGTCGTGCGGAGGCGTTCTGTATGCGTTCTAGTCGTTTCTGAAGTTTGGTAGTGGTTCCTGCGTATAGGGTGTTTCCGTAGCCCAGTCGGCTTGTGACGAGGGCCTAGATGACCATCTTTCTGGTTTCGGTGGGGATCCACCGGAAGATCTTACAGAGCATGCATAGGGTGTTGAAGCATGATGACGAGACGCCGTTGACTTGTTTGGTCACTGTGAGGAAGGGGTCCAGGATGAATCCCAGGTTGCGTGCGTGATCCGAGGGTGTCGGTGCGGTGCCCAGCGCCGTGGGCCACCAGGAGCCGTCCCAGGCGGAAGGGGATTGTCCGAGGATGAGGACCTCCGTCTTGTATGAGTTCAGTTTCAGACGGCTGAGCTTCATCCATTCTGTGACGTCTTTCATTCCTTCCTGGAGGTTCGTTTTGGCGGTGGCTGGACCTTTGGTGAGGGAGAGTATCAGCTGGGTGTCGTTGGTGTAGGAGATGATGTTGATGTTGTGTTTGCGTGCGATGGCAGCGAGGGGGCTCATGTAGATATTGAAGAGGGTTGGGCTGAGCGAGGATCCTTGGGGTACTCCGCAGGTGATCTCGGTGGCTTCTGAGCGGAAGGGAGGGAGGCGGACTCTCTGGGTTCTGTCGGAGAGGAACGAGGTGATCCAGTCCAGGGCCTTTTCTTGGATCGCAGTGGTGAAGAGGCGGGGAATTAGGATGCGATGGCATACGGTATAGAAGGCTGCCGAGAGGTCCAGGAGGATGAGGGCGGTTGTTTCTCCGTTGTCCATCAGGGTCCGGATGTCGTCGGTGACTGCGATGAGGGTGGTTTCGGTGCTGTCGTTGACTCGAAATCCGGACTGGGATGGGTCGAGCGAGTTGTTTGCCTCGAGGAAAGCAGTCAGTTGTTTATTGACGGTCTTCTCGATGACTTTGGCCGGGAAGGGAAGGAGATAGATGGGGCGGAAGTTCTTCAGGTCATTGGGGTTCGCTGTGGGTTTCTTCAGCAGAGCGTTGATTTCTGCGTGCTTCCAGCTCTCGGGGAAGGTGGCTGATGCGAACGAGCTGTTTATGATGTTCCGGAGATGGGGTGCGATGATGGAGTGGTCTTTGTTGAAGATGTGATGGGGGCAAGGGTCCGAGGGGGAGCCGGAGTGGATGGAGTTCATGATGTTATGTTATGTTATGTTATAACAAATTTCTTGAGCGCACTGTCACCATAGGTTTCCTGGCGCTAATCGGAATGAGAAGAGAGGAGGAGGGACAGGGGAGGGAAAAAGAAAATTAGTGCGGGAAAAGTAGTGTTTTTAGGGATTTCCTGAAAGAAATGAGGGAACAAGATGACTTGAGGGGAAGGGGGAGGGAGTTCCACAGCTTAGGGGCTAGACAAGAGAAGCTGCGGCCACCCGATCTAGAGAGTTTGAAACGGGGGACGACAAGGAGCTGGAGGTGGGTGGACCTCAAGGTACGTGAAGGGCAGTAGGAGGAGATTAGGGACTTGAGAAACGCAGGGGCGGGACCTGTGAGGGCTTTGAAAACCAGACAGTGAACCTTGAAAGTGATTCTTTCGTTCACTGGTAACCAGTGAAGGTGGCGTAGTAAAGGTTGGGCCAACTGCCATTTGGGGATTTTAAAGACCAGCCGAGCAGCCTGGTTTTGGACGATCTGCAATCTAGACAGCTGAGTTTTAGGAAGACCGTAGTAGATTGCATTCGAGAAGTCCAACCGGGACATCACCAGGGCTATTAGAACCTGCAGCAAGGCTTCAGGTAATAGGAGGTGAGCGACTTTCCGTATCCTGTAGAGTTGGAACATGCAGGAAGATGTTACTGCGCTCACCTGTGCCTTGAGGGTGAGTCCGGAGTCAATCAGGACTCCGAGGCTTTTAACACATCCAGCAGGAGAGGGAGGTGTTCCGAGCTCAGTCGGCCAGTACTGAGGGCCCCAAAAAGGGGCGCTTCTCCCCGGGAGAAGGAGCTCAGTCTTGCCCGGATTAAGCTTGAGTTGGTTTTGGTTCATCCAGTGCTGGATGTGTGTCATGGCAGTCTGGAAGTTGGTGACAGCATCAGGAGAAGTGAGGGGAAAAATAATTTGTAAATCATCCGCGTAATTGAACACGGTGATATCCCACTTACCTAAGGAGTGAAGGAGGGGTTGGAGGTATAAATTAAAAAGGAGGGGAGACAGAGAAGATCCCTGAGGGACTCCACAGGATGATGATGATGATGTTGGTGGTGTCTTCAGAGCTGATGGGGGTCCAGGCGCTGAGGATGGTGTTGGGGGTCGCTGGTTCGGTGATTGGAGGCAGGGTCTGGGGTCCGAAGCTGTCGTGTATATCTGCGATCTTACGATGGAAGAACGTGGTGAGGGAGTTGCAGAGTTCTTGTGACGGTGTGATGTCGTTGTTGCTGGCGCTGGGGTTGGAGAGCTCTTTAACGATGTTGAAGAGTTCCTTGCTCTTTGATTGAGGTTCTTTTGGTGGAGCGTATCAGCTGGTGGCGATCTTGAGGGCTGTCATGTTTTCTGTAGTTCGTTCGTGGCGCCAGGTTTTTTCGAGGGTTCAGCAGAGTTTCTTAGATTCTTTGAGGGCGTCCGTGAACCATGGAGTTTTCCTGTTTTTGGACATGCCTGGGGGGTTCTTGAGTGGTGCGAGGATGTTGGCGCAGTTGGTGATCCACTGTGTGAGGTTGTGTGCTGCGTTGTTGGTGTCAGCGATCATGGCAGGTGGGTTCTGGCTCAGTGATGAGAGGAGCTGGTCTGTGGTGATTTTGCTCCAGCATCTGCGGGGGATTTGTTGCGTGCGATGGTGGTGAGTATTCTTTTTGAAGGAGAAGTGGATGCATCTGTGGTCGGTCCAGTGTATTCCGGAGGAGTGGCTGAAGGAGACGTGGTTGCTGGCGGAGAAGATGGTGTCGAGTGTGTGGCCAGCGATGTGGGTGGGGGTGCTCACCAGTTGCTTGAGTCTGAGGTTGGCGAGGTTGTCGAGCAGGGTGGTGGTGTTGTTGTCATTGTTTTTCTCCAGGTGGAAGTTCAGGTCCCCGAGGAGGATGTATTCTGGTGAGGCTAGGGCGTCCGGGCTGATGAAGTCGGCGATGGTTTCGCTGAATTGTGTGCGTGGGCCCGGGGGTCTGTAGATGAGTGTTCCTCTGAGGGTGGTCTTGGGGTCGTTGTGAATCTGGAAGTGTAGGTGTTCGGCGGCAGAGAGTGTATCTTCGGTGGTGGTCGTGATGTTGATGGTGTTCCTGTAGACGATGGCGATTTCTCCTCCGGTTTGGTTTAACGTGGTCTTTCCGGGTGATCTTGTAGCCGTCCAGGATGGCTATGGCGATGTCTGGGGCCGAGGAAGCGTTCATCCAGGTTTCCGTGAGGAAGGCGACGTCTGGTGCTGTTGTGTCCAGGAGGTCCAATAGTTCGACGGCGTGCTTGTGGATGGAACGTGTGTTGAGGAGGATGCACTTGAGGTGGTTATTGTTGTTTTGAGGTCCGGTGGGTGGTTTGCAGGTTTGGAGGCATGTGTATTTGCAGGCTTGGCAGGTGAAGGGTCCATGGGTTCGCTTCGGGGTGGCTTGGTAGCAAGCAGCTGTTCGTCCGGTGTTGAGTGCGTTGAGGGTGGCGGAGACGTATCTCAATCGGGTGCAGCGGGGGCCAGGGGTACTGGTGCTGGGTGCTGACGGGCGCAGACGGGCTTGCCTTTGGCGCGCCCACTGCGCGCGTCCGCTGCGCTTCCACGCAGCTTCCTCCATAGGAGGCTAAGTGGGAGGGAGGAGCACCTGGGAGGCGGAAGTGGGGCGGCCAATGGGCGAGGGAAGGGAGTTACAGAAGGCAAAATCGGGCGGGGGAGCAGCGGCGGGGAGCATGGGGTGGGGGGGTCAAGAGGCGCAAGGGGAAGCAAAGGGAATCAGGTGGGGGAACAACAGAAATGAGCACCCAAAGCGTCCCATTTAATTTGTCTGACTAGAGTGTGGAGTTCGACCTGCGTTGAATGCCCCTTTTCAGTTATTTCAGCAGTGACAGGAACTTGCACGACCATTCTTACAGTCAAAGGGTTATGGTCGCTCTCTGTACGGGTGGGGATTTCCATCATGATTAACTTACTTGCCAGAGCTGGAGATAAAAAAATGTACTCAATGGCCGAGAGATTCTTAAATGTTGGAGACAGATGGGAACCAGGATCTTGTTCCAGTGCAATTTGCTTCGCAGAATGTAAATTGTAATTGGTTAAAAAGTGATCATGACTTCTTGCTCTTTAGTTTTGGTGACTAAATGAGCTTTGGACCCCAAATCTCTGATGTTAAAATTGCCTAATAACAAGACTTCTACAGAAGCGATTCCAATAAAAGCTCTTCCAGATGTTTAACCAATAAGGCTGTTGCCAGTGATTTTGATGTTTTAGCTGTGTTGTGGTAACAATTGATTAAAAGCAAAGGGAAGGCCCTGGTTGAAGTTGAAAGACCGGTAATTAGTACAATTTGCCCTGCCGTTAAGTTCCAATTGAGGGGGGTAGCTGCGATCCTGCACCTATGTTTGATGAAAATGGAGAGTTTCCCAGAAGGCCTTCCATAGGAGTTAGGCAGGGATGCTGATTGAAAGAGTTCATAGTAGCCATGGAGAGCCGATGGAGACAAAGACCAGGTCTCTTGAAAACAAATAATGTCACTTTTGCTCAGATATTCCACTGCTAATTTAGATGAAAGAGTTGACTTTAACCCAGCTGCATTCCAAGAGGAGATGGTCAGTTGAGAATCTGATTGCTTGGCTGAGCCGTTAGGAAGGATACTGCTGGGAGCTTGCGGTTGGAGTTTCTCGATAGGAGTACCCATTGCGGCTGTAAGTATTATGGGAGACAGATAAACTAGGTTTACAGCTCACTAAGCGTTGGTTGTTATTATATGAAATGTTTATGAGGTTATCCGCTTTTGAAGCATCTGGCAGCCAAACATGGGCTGCACCCCACGTCCCCTTCAGAACGCTGGTGTACGGCCTCACTGGATCATCCTGAAGAAGAATGTGGGGATATTCGTGCTGGGGGGGGCAGAGTTCTATACCCCAGTCTTCGAAGAAGCTGGCTTCCTCAAAAATTGAATCCCTTAGGGATTCCCGTGAACACGTTGTAACAGTTGCTTCTGAAGCCCCTTTGCCTGGTATTAAGGCAAACTTGACTGATGTAAGATCAGAAGAAGTAATCCCAGAATTCGCCGGGACATGCTTGAATAAGCGGATGAGGTTGTTTCTATTAAGGGTGTCGCGCGGGCCCTTGTGTGCAAAGTGAGGAAAGAAAACAAATTCTACATCTTTTTCCGGACTTTGGTATTTCTGTCTCCCAACTGTTTCAGGCAGAGGCAAAGGGGCCTTAAGGTGTAAAGGTGTAACTTCAGATAGACGATGATTCCCCACCAATTGACTTTGCCCTCCCAAGGCCTGTATTAATTGAGACTGAGAAGGCTTCTGCATTTGTGTAGGTTAGTCCCGAAGAGTTTTGGTCGGGTCACCTGATGGGTAACGCGGAGAAGGGCCCATCAGTACACCGCCTGTTGTGATTTGGGAAAAGATGGTGGTATGGTTTGCATTTTCCGAGCACTTGTTTGGGCCGTTCCATGTGTTTGGGGCTTCCCAGAGAGGCTGAGCTATGATGTCTTGCCTGCCCAGACTTTGGCCTGGAGAGGCTATCCCCTTGATTTTTGTTGACAAAGATCCAAGATCTGTGATGGTAGAGTATAGTTGAGTGACACCATGGGCCGGGGAGGTCCCCTTGGGGGCTTCCTGAGTAAGTGGCCAGGGGTTATTGATGCAGTCTTTATTGTCAGTGATAGTCATTCTAGTCTCAGAGGTTTTCGTTTTGAGTTGTACTATTAAATCTTTTTATTGAAAGATTGCAGCACATTGAGTGTTAAAGCCTGGTTAAAAATAGGGAAGTGAGAGAGCCCCCTCACTTCAGAAGCTTGCATACTAGTGTCCCCTGTCCCGTCAAACCCTGATCTCGGTTACATTGTTTTTTGGTTTGTTTTTTTGGTTTCTTTCTCTCCCTCCGAGACAAAAGTGGTTTCGTGGAGAGAATACAGGGCAGGTGGGCGACGTTTGATGGAGCTGGGTCAGTGAGCTCAGGTTGCGTCGTTGCTAATGGGATGGTCATTAGACTGCTGATGTGAACGGTCTCCAAGCCAGCTTTGGGATCACTTATGCCGGTCGCCAATGACTGACAAGGCAAAGAAGTTGAGTTTTTGAGGTCTGATTCCAAGGGAAGGGAAATAGTTCTTCTCGCTGATAATAAAGAATCCAATGTTGCTAGGCACAAGCACTCTTCAGAGAAAGAACCAGTTTGAGCTTCTTGAGTAGATTTCAGTTTCCAGTTGCTGTTGGTATAAAGCTTCACGCCGTCCAAAAGCGAGGCCAGAATTACTGGAAGGGATCAGAGTTTATTCATTATTGGACAGCAGGAACAAGAGTTGGAGCTATCAGGAGGCCCTACAGACCTTTCGAGAGAACTTACCCTGGAGCCCAAGTCAGACAGTGATGAAGCCAACGTTTGAATTAAGTCGATCTGTAGTTCCATTTTCTGGGATTGCCATAACGGGGCTGTTGTAATAGAGTCTTGTTTTACGTGAAGGGACATCAACAAGATAAAAAAAACTTGTAGGCCCGAGGGCGCAGCTGTAGGCAGGTCCTTGTCTTGCACAGTGCTGAAAGAATTGTGATGAGAGCTGAAGCCCGGTGCATGCGCTAGGGAAGCCTCAATTCGGGCGTCTAGGAAGGCCAAAAATCGATCTGATAGGTTTTTAGATGAAAAGGGGCTTTCATACATTGGGCTCTTACTTGGTGATAAGGAGTCAGTGGGCTCAATTTGATGTGCACCCGGGATGCAGCACGGAGCGGATTTAGGTGATAAGTGAGCTGCTGCCGGGTCACCACTGCTTTCTTGAGGTTTTAAAGGGGCGAACGAGATGCCGTCATGAACTTGATTTTGAACTTGTAATTTGGCTGCAGTAATTGTTGTAAAGTCTGAGACATGGTCTGGTACAGAAAGGTTTGCAGCGCCAATGGGGTGGACTCTTAGTGAGTCAGTGGAAGTGTCCTGGATCGTAATGACAACCTCCTGGAAAGGCCTGTAGGGCTGGTGATTCTCAGGTGAGACCTGAGCCTCAGGCGAGCACAAACGAGAACCCTCAGAAAGTGACCCTTTGATATGGCTGGGGCTGTGGGAGGAAAGCTGGTCGTAGTCCTGGGCTTCCGGATCGCACTGCGATGTCGTGGTAGAGGCAGCGCGAAGGGTGGTACCCTTTCTCCGGGGCAGTTTCCCTAGTGGCATTGTTACTTGCCCCTCCATAAGGCACCCGGTAGGTACTGCTTGGAGTTTTGCAGCTTGGGGCTTGCGATTTCCCTGTCAGGGATCGGCAGGTCTTCTGCACTCTGTCCAATGAGGTAAAGGTAACAGGCTAGATGTAGTTGTATGTATGCAGACCGTCTGTATGGCGCGATGGTGGAAGGCACAGAAAAGCGAATCCGCCAAGTCAAATCCTCGCAATTTCTGTTGGAGGCTCTCACTTACCAGCCACCGGTGGCGCTTGTGGCGATTGTGGTGCTTGCAAGGCCTTCATTCCCCCTCTTTGCTGGTAGATGAGATGGGCCAAGCTGGCCCCAAGAAACTCTCCTGCGTTCACTGGCCACTCGAAACAGTCTTCACGTGGACACAGGCTGGTGCTGGTAGCTGTGGCTTGTGCCAATTGCAGTACGTTTGCAGGGCGTAACAGTGCGGTGATGGGGTAGGGAAACCAGCCGTGGAGGGGATGGTCAAAGGGGTTCAAAGGGGATGGACGGCACCCTCTTCCCCTGCTGCCTAACACCCAACTGGGCATCACTAGTGTGCTGAGGGCAGGTGGCGATGTGGCAGTGCTCTCTCCCCCAGCTCCACACAGCTCTGCTCTGCACCACTCACTGCCTTGTTACTTGTTTAATTCAGCTGTGCATTTGGCCAATGCCAGATGCAGACTGGAATGTCAGTCTGAGGATCAGAACTTGCAAATCATTGCTCGTAAATCATTGCTTTGTAAGTCATTGCTTATTGCGGGATGTATCCAATAAATGTAATAAAACGCTTGGTTTTATGCTCACCCGTCACAATGCGTGAGAAAGGAAAAGGGAAAATTGAGCAAGCCTAGGGAACCCAGGGAACTGCAATGGGTGAAGCTGTCGAAGCTGATGATTGCTCTCACCTGTGAAGAGTCCCACACAGTCAGCCGCAGCCAGCCG
The DNA here is from genome assembly GCF_964261635.1 of Lissotriton helveticus. Lineage (NCBI taxonomy): Eukaryota > Metazoa > Chordata > Amphibia > Caudata > Salamandridae > Lissotriton > Lissotriton helveticus. The sequence goes on from NC_136061.1 coordinate 779,395,314, forward strand.
CCTGTGCAGACCGAGCGGAGCTGAGCGGAGCAGAGCTGCGATCGTCGCTGGCGTTTGGAGGAGCTGGGGTCAAGCTGAGGGGGTTTGAGGAGGGTCAAGCCGTGCAGGCTGGTGCGGCAGCGGGTCTCTGTTGCTCCCCCGCTCTCAGTACCGCTCTCCCGCTCCCGCTGCACCCAAGGTCGAAGTAAGTTTAAGGATAAGTGGGACTGCAACATTTTGTACAGCCTGAAGTTTCTTGATCAGATGTTTAGAGACTCCAAGGTAGAGACTATTACAATAATCAATCCTGGAGGTGATCAAGGTGTGAGCTAGCTTTTCTTGCAGCTAGTGGGAAAAACTCAAAACTTTTTTTAGTGACTAAGGGGCCGATGTAGGTAAATTTACCGATTCTTAAATACCGAATTTTACAGATTCGGTATTTAGGAATCGGTAAATATGATGTAGGTAAAAAATCGGTAAAATTGACCGATTCTGTAATATTCCTTATTACCGAAATAAGGAATACCTTCCCATTCATTCCTATGGGCCTGGAGGCCTATAGCAATGAATGGGAAGCCATTCACTATCACCGATTCGGTATTACTGAATCTGTAAAAGCGGGAGCATATTCAAGGGTGTTAGGGTGTCACATTGACACCCTGTTGCACCCCTGAATCGTACATGTGTGCACAAGGGCATGTATGTCTGCCACATGACACTTTGAAAAAAGCAAATAATTGCTTTTTTAAAGTTTTCGGTATTTACCACCAACTTGTAGTTGGTGGTAAATAACGAATCCTAAAAGCAAAAATGCACTCACTTAAGTGCTACCTACATAGGTTTTAAGGATTCTGTATTTTACCAATTCCTTAAAATAAGGAATCAGTAAGTTACAGAATCCTTATTTACAGCCTCCTACATTGGGAAGGGCGAAATACCAGTCGGTAACAGGAAATTCACCGATTTTCGGCCATTACCGACCGGTATTTAGCTACCTACATCTGACCCTAAATCACTGAAAAACAAGTAGAGATAAGTCATTACCAAAATGAACACTCAAATTCTTAGTAACATCATTGGCATAAGGGGCTTGATAAGTGTGGCCACCAATCAGAGGCAAAAAAAAGATCATTGTTTCCAAATGGAGGATTTCAGTTTTTTCCGTATTGCTGTTCAAATGATTCTGGTACATCCATTTGATGACTTGGGAGAGACAGTTTTTAAAGTTCAGATCTGAGAAGTTTCTGTCTAATGATAGATTCCATTGGGTGCCATCAGTATATGACATAGTGGAAATTAATTTATAAGTGCAATTAACAGGGACACGTTGACAGGGTGGGACTCAGGGAAGTAACCTGAGAGAACTTGCACTTTAGTGCGTTTTCTCTTGACCCAAAAGAACCACCACTTGTTTCCTGTTCCTTAAAAAGGATTGAAACCATGCTCAAGCGCAGTCACGGATACCGATGTAGGCAAGACACTGCAATATAATATGATGAGATACAGTGTTGAATGCTGCCAACAAATCAAGAAGAATTAATACAGCATTATTTCTGTTGTAAAGCATAAACGTTATTGATTCCAAGACTTTGAGAATGGCAGATTCAGTGAAATGCAGTGATTTAAAACCAGATTAGAGGGAATGTAAGAGCATGGCTATTTCCAGATAGTCTACAAGATGAGAATTAACTACAATTTCTAGCATTTTAGGTGGGGCAGCAAGCAGAAAGACTGCTCTGAAAGTAGAATCCTAGGATCCAGATTCGTTTTCCTTAACCATGGTTTTTATTAAGGCTAGCTTCCACCTGTCAGGCACAGAGGCCTGTATTAATGACTGATTTAAATTAGATTACAGAATGAAATTAATGAACTCACTAGTCTTCCTGCCTGAGAATGGAAGGAGGACAAGGATCAAATAAAAAAAACCTTAGTAATGTACAAAAAAATTTACTTTTGGGGGCCCAGAGATGGGGTATCTGGGATCGACAAACAGCTTGGGTCCCAATGGCCTGATGTAGATCGAGGAAGGGGCCACAGGGTCCCCCTCCCCTTTCAATACTAAATATGGCCCTGGGGTATGGGGTCCCTGTGGCCTAATGAGGCTCGGGAACGCAAGCCACCTGCCCCCCTCTTTTTTTTCATTTCAAGAAGATTTTATTAAGAGAAATAGTGATTCAAATAATAGCAAACAAAATACAAAGAGGCGATACATTCCAATATGAGAGGAACGCGAAACCATGGGCATCATTTGATCAGTAACAAAGCTCAATGTAAATAAAAGTGGAAAACAGGCAAACAATATGAAGGCAATGAAATGAGCCAATAAGGGAGTACATTGTTCAGAACTTAGAACGTATCAATCCCTAATATGGGGATAGGGGGAGGGGAAGAGAATAAGAACCATAGGAAGAAGGAAGGAGAGAAAGGAAAAAAGCAACAGAAAGAAAGAACGGGATGAGAGGACAGGAAAGAGGAAGAAAGAAAGAAAGAAGGAATCCCACAGGAATAACCCAATGTACCGCAACTACCAGACAAAAATTAGGTAGACATAACAACAGGAAATTGAGGGATTACACCTTTCGCAGAGAGTTCCATATATTCATCCAGAGTAGCCCAAACCCCCTTAGAGATGGAAGGCGACAGGTGTGCTAGATCTACTGAGGTGTGAGCACTGCGTAAGAAGGAAACCCATGCCCACCAAGTATGATATGAGACAGACGAGAAAGATTTCCATTCCATAAGGATAACTTTGACCGCTACAGATAGAAGAAGGTCTAAGAGTTGTAATTGTAATGGATCAAGGGGAAGAGGCGTAGGAGCCGCCCAGGGGCCTAATAGAACTAAAGGAAAAGAGAGCTGGAGCTCAATGTCAAAGATAAGAGACAAATGTTGCTGAATAAGGACCCAGAAAGGTTTAAGTAAGGAACAGTTATAGAACATATGTGGAAAATCACCCGCCTCAACGCCACAACTCCAACAGAGGTCATCCTCTTTAAGGTTGAGGGAATGAAGACGTACCGGAGTCCAGTGGAGTAGATTGATCGAGAAAAACTTGGACTGTATTAAGGAAGGAGCTATTTTATTACGTAACGCTAATTTGCCAATGGATTGCCAAGCTTCGGTGGAAATATGATCCGTAATATTGTGATCAAAATGACGCAACCATTTTTGTTGTGCAACCGTCTGATCAGGAAGCAAAGTAGAGGATAGAAACCTATATATGTGAGAAGCAACATGACCCGCTTTGAGCCAAACAGAGAACAGCGAGACGGTGGAAGAGGAGGGTTGAAGACGAGTTTTCGAGATCGCAACCTTGATTTTAAGAAAAGTGTAGAAGTCTAGATTTGTTAGAGAATGTTTGAGCGCTAAAGTAGAGAAAGGTAAGGGCTCACCAGAATCATCATACAGATGTTGTACAAGGGAGATACCTTTCGTCGCCCAATACGACATAAGTGTGGGAGTGATATTGAGTTTAATTTTGGAATTACGCCAAATGGAAGACCATCTAGTTTTGTGCAGAGGAAATGCCATCTTTCTATCCACTTTCTTCAGTGCGACAATTGTATCAATAATGATAGATCGGGAAAACAGAATATGTAGATTGGAAGTAGTACAAAAAGAGGCAAGTGGTAGAGGAGCAGCTAAATCCTGTTCTATGAGTAGCCATAGAGGAATATGACGGGTTGGTGGAGAAAACCAAAGGGCACCTTGGGAGGCCAAAAAAGCAGTCTGGTATTTATCCCAGTCCGGGAAATTACAACCCCCCATATCACAAGGTCTATGTAAATATGTATATGCTAACCGAGCACGTTTGCCGCTCCATAAAAATTTGGAGGTGATACCATCAAGTTCCCGAAAAAAAGAGTCAGATAATTTAATTGGAATCATGGAAGAAACAAAATTGATAATCGGAGTTATCATCATTTTAAGGGTTTGTAGGCGACCCCACCAAGAAATATGTTTTGGAGACCATGTGTCCAGAAGACGACGAACTTTAGCAAGAGTTTGAGATTCATTATAAGTAACCGTGGTATGTAGCGTAGAACAAAAATAAATGCCTAGATATTTGAGATGGGTAGCTTGCCATTTAAAGCCAGCCGAACCCATATGAGCAGGAAAGCAGTAGGCATTTAAGGGGAACAGTTCTGTCTTATCTTTATTTAGGGAATATCCCGAGACCTTAGAAAACAAAGAAATGGTGTCAGAGATAGCAGGAATGGCTAACGCGATGTCATCCGAGAAAATGAGAACATCGTCAGCGTAGGCTGCAGTTTTAAGACAATGAGGGCCAAAAGAAAACCCTTTGATATCAGGATGTAAATCAATCAGCCGAAGGAGAGGATCAATAGATAACAAAAACAAAAGAGGGGATAAGGGACATCCCTGTCTCGTGCCCTGGCAAAGATTAAAAAAAGAGGATGTAGAACCATTAACTCTAATATTAGCTTTAGGTTGGGAGTACAAAGACATTACCATGTTAATAAAAGAGTCCCCAAGGTTATGTGCATGTAAGACAGCTCGAAGAAAAGGCCAAGAAACCTTATCGAAGGCCTTCTCCGCATCGAGGGCCAAGGCCGCGGCAGGTAGTTGGGATCGCTTAGCCGCCCCAATAATATGGCAAAAAGTGCGAATATTGTCTCTTGCCAGCCTACCTTTAACAAAACCAGTTTGGGAGGGATGGACTAGGTTGGGAATGAAAGATTCTAGCCGTTTAGCAAGGATTTTAGCAAAGATCTTCGCTTCCATATTGAGAAGCGAAATAGGGCGGAAATTCTTAGGGTCCGAATGGTCCTTCCCCTCCTTTGGGAGCACTACTATGGTGGCTTCAGCAGCCGTACCAGAAACAGAACCATTACGAACAAACGCGTCAAAGACAGCCTGCAACTTAGGAACAAGCAACGGGAGAAAGGTTTTATAAAATAATATCGGGTATCCATCTGGGCCAGGTGCTTTCCCCGAACGGGTGGCCTTGATAGCAGAAACTATTTCCTCAAATGAGATAGGTTCATTCAGAGTGGAGCGATCGTCTTCTGATACTGATTGAATCGGAATCGATTTTAGAAAATCTTGGCAGGTGTCAAAAGAGGCTTGGTTAGAGGGGGTATACAACTTATTATAAAAATCACGAAAAACTTCAAGAATTTCCTCAGTTTGGAATTTTTTAGAGCCAGTATGATCTGTAATAGAAGAGATCTGAGAAGATTTATAGGAGGAATCTTGGAATTTTAATGTAGCAGCCAAAAGTTTACCAGCCCGATTCTTTAAGAGTAATTTTTTGGACTTTTGTGCTTGGAATCCAATATGAGCCCTTTTAGTGACAATTGTATTATATTTGTATTTTAGAAGCTTAATTTGTTGCAGGATAGTCGGGGCTTTAGTATGTCTAAAGGAAGCCTCCAGAGTCTTAATCTCAGACGATAAATCAGTAAGTTCTTTTTTAATCGCTAAATTGCGTTTGGACATGCATGCAATAACTTGGCCCCGGAAAGTACATTTAAAAGAGTCCCATAAAACTATTGGAGAAGATACAGAATCCTCATTCTCACGGAAAAAAGTGTTTATATCCGTTGAAAATTCTTCCACTTGGGCAGAGTCATGTAACACTTCCGTATTAAGTCTCCAAGAACGACCACGTGGTTTCAGAGCAAAGGACGAAAGCGTAAAAGTGACCGCAGCATGATCCGAGATAACAATGGGATGTATGAGCGGGGAAGAAGAAGCCGAGACAAGAGAAGAGTGAACTAGGAGATAATCAATACGAGAGAATGAGGAATGAGGAGAGGAAAAGAAAGAAAAGTCACTAGCAGTGGGATTATGGAGACGCCAAATATCATGCAATTTAGCAATGGAACACATGTTAAGCATCTGTTTGTGTGCTTTAGGTGGACGAAACTGAAATGCAGAATTCCTGTCCAATAAAGGATCCATAGGTAAGTTAAAATCTCCACCAACAATAAGATTTCCCGCATGTGGGGTGTCATGCAATTTTTTAGAAATGGATTTCCAAAAAGCAGGGTTATCAACATTCGGAGCATAAATATTCATAACAAACAAATCATGTTGTCCATCCGATAATTTAGATAAGAGCCAGCGACCCTCAGAATCATGCTCAGAGGAGAGAATCGATAAACCTGAATTCCTCGAAACTAATGTAACCACACCATTGCGTTTACCAAGAGCATCCGAACAAGACACATCCGACACTCAATCTTTCTTTAAGAATAACGCTTCTCTACTAGCGATCTTAGATTCCTGAAATAGGACCAAGTCCGCCGAGAGAGATTTACAATAATCTAAGATTTTAGATCGTTTCACCGGGTGATTCAAACCCTTAACATTAAGGGATAATACATTTAAACCTGGCATATAACGGAAGGGGATACAAACGAAGACAACATTGATAACAGAGAAGGGGCGGAGTTCAAAAATATAGAAGACCAACCACTAAGCAAAATAGACGGTACGGGAGCATCCATGTGGGAGAACCAGGAAAAAAGAAAAGCCAGAAGAGGAGAAGAAAGACTAGAAGAGAGAAAGAAACGAGGCAGAGGGGGAGGTCTAAAAGAGACCCATATCATGCAAGGGGGAACGTGGAAAAGGCGAGTAGGAGACCCGTACTAGGAGCAAAAGTTGGTATAGACGAATAGCCCAGTATTAAAAGACAACTGTCAGTGAGCTAAAAAGCAATAGAAAAACCATACTCATAGAAATACATTTGATAACGAAGTACTAAATTGCTATTAGAAGACTAAAACCACTCAGAGTAGATTAACAATACCACAACGAGAGCAAGTTCGTGAAGTAAATAACAATAATATAAAATGTAAGCAAAGCGTAATTATGTACGAAACATCTTGAAAAAACATATATCATTTTGTGAATATAAGAACAGACCTGTATTGAAGCCGCATATGAATAATACAAAAACACCTAATTATAACTATACTATAAATTGGAATGATATAAGAAAGAAAAAAAAGGTGCATGAAAGCAGTATATAGAAACGAGGAAGAAACAGGGAGGGAAGATGCAGAAGAGCAGAAAGAATAAGGAGAAGGCCACACAGCCATACTACAATGAACCATAGTATAATGCAAATGTAATACAAAAAGCTATTGAAAAAAGCAACAACACTTAATTTATAGACAATAAATCTGCCACCAATATCTATAAAAATGCAGGTAGCCTGTAAATTGAAACAACAACAATATAAGTAAAACACACTGTAAGAAAGATAGATAGGAGCAATAAAAAGGGAGCAGAAAAAGAGGTACAAAAACTAAAGAGATCAGAGAAGACGGGTAAAAGAAAAAGAAAAAATTGAAAGGATCTAAAAAAAGTTTTCTCGAAAGAAAAAGAAGAGAAAAAGAAAAAGATGGAGAGGCAGGATACGAGAAAGAAGGAGCACTTTCAGAATAGTATGGAAAGGAGAAAAGAAAGAGGACGTACGATAGCAGAGGATTAGATTAACATGGAAACATGGCTGGAGAAAAAAGAGGAGGTAACCATCCAGAAAAAAAGATACAACCAGAAGTAGAGAAAACAACAAATCAGGTCCCTGAGGCACCATGAGCCTGTGAAGTTGATCTTTGAATTTCCATCTCTATTTCCTCCTGGTTATCCAAGAACGTTGCCAAGTCCGCCGGTTCGTCGAAGATTCTGGAACGCCCTTTATATGTAATGCGAAACTTGGATGGACCAGAAAAGGAAAAAGGGATTCCCAAGTCAGTGAGACGTTTTCGAAGATTCAAGAAACCTTTCCGTCGTATGACCGTGTCTCTGGCAAAGTCTTGGGAAATAGATATGCGATGACCCTCCCAAATGAGTTGCTTAATCTTGCGCATATGAGACAAAATCAGCTCAGTGTGTTGATGTCGTAAGGGCTTAAAAATGATTGCTCTTGGCTGGGTGGCTGCCTTAGAACGGAACGTTGGAACACGGTGTGCTCTTTCAATCTCAAAATCTCTGAGGAAAGATAAGTGAAGCGTATCCGGAATCCACTTAGATAAGAACTCAATCATGGAGGAGGATGATTTCTCTGAGTCCTCCGGTAGGCCAAAAATACGCAGATTAGATCTTCTATTACGGTCCTCCTGCTCCGTGAGGTCTCTGCGCAGCGCCGCCATAGAGCGCTCCATTTGAGAAAGGGACCTAGATTGCTTTTGGATACCGTCCTCTGCGGAGCTTATCCGTGTTTCTGTCGCTGATACACGCAGAGAAAGGGCTTTAAAATCATTCCTGATAGCAGACACTTCCACTTGAAGTAAGTCAGTGTTAGTTTTGGTTGACTGCGCAATGTCGTGAACCTCATTGAGGCGCGCCAAAATGGTGTCCAATGTGGAAGTATTGTCCGCCTGAGGAGATTCAGGAGACGGAGAGACTGACTTAAGTCGTTTCAAAGATGCGCCCTGGTCCTTAGAGTCTTTGGCGTTCAAGGACCGATTCATATTGACAGAGTTGTAGCAGAAGACTAACAAAAGACCCCTGGAGTAGAGTATAGCACCAAAGTTACTCAAAAAAGTCAGGTACAGTGGAAAAAAAAAAAAAAACGAGGCAGTTCACGCTCAAAACACGCTGCGCAAATCTAGCGGATCAGTTATGAGCAGAGATAGGCAGGAACTCACTTCAATGAAGCGATATAAACACCTCAATGAGCCAGTGAAGAAAAAATAAAAAACTGTGAGCAGCTTCAAACCCAGCCAAGCAGCAATAGAGTAACATTAGAAAAAAGAAAAAGTATAAATGTTACCATTGTAGACAGCGTGTGAAGAAACCCTCATTCAGACACTGAAGACTGCTAAATTGTATCCGCGGCGGCGCCTCAGAAGCCAGATGCCCGGAACATCAGACGCGGTAAAATGGCGGCCGCACCTCAGGAATGCGAGCGCCTGTGAGGAGTGAAGCCAAACGCATATTTCCGATGTCACAAACCGCGGAAAAACAGCTTCGTGGAGGTCAGCACACGTTCCGCTGTAGGTGTATGGTTTTTCCAGTCAGGAGGGCAAGAAGAGACGGAGAGAAACGCTCGACGGGACCAACTCTCCCCGGAGCTCAAGCGCAACACGCCATACCACAGCGGCGCGCAAGCCACGCCCCCGCTCACCTGCCCCCCTCTTTTAAAAATAAATGTGGCCCTGTGGAATGGGGTCTCTAGCCTTATACGGCTGGGGGAGGGGGTGACAACCCCCCTCCCCATGTAAACATAAAACAGTCCCGGGCGAGGAGGTTCCCGGGACCCATTAAGGCTTAGGGAGGAAAGTCACATGGCCCTATGCCCTTTTTATTTGGTTTAGTCCCAGGGAATGGGATTCCCAGGGCCTAATAAGGCTCTGGAAGGGGGGATGCATGTTCTCCTACCCTTAGATTTTTACCCTGTGGATCAGGCCCCGGGGCACAAGAAGGCTCAGGTAAGGGGATGGGGCGTGTGGCTCCTCCTGTTTTATATTGTATTTTACCCCAAGGAATTATGTGGTCCCAGGGACTATTATGGCTTGGGAAAGGGACTGCATGCTCTCCTTCCCTGTTCAATGGTATTTGGTACCAAGAGATGGGGTCTTCATGGCCAATTAAGGGTTGTGGAGGGGGCTGCATGCTGCCTCCCCTTAATATATATTTTTGCCCCAGGGAATGGGCCCCCAGGTTTCAAAGGCCAGCCATGTGATGCACACGCCAAATGCTGTGCATGGTGTGGAGTTGGCAGCCTGCTGAGGGTTTGAGCACAGGTCCTGATGGCAGGACATGCCCTGTGACCAACCCCCATTGCACGCGGCCAAAGGCTTGCACAGCGTGTGGTTGGCTGCCTGCCGGGAATTGGAAGCAGTGCCTGATTGTTATGTTATGTTAATTTCGATTTATATAGCGCCAAATCACCTACAGGTCTCTTAGCGCTTGCTTTGGGAACCCGTCCTGGCTTTCCCTGCGAGATAGCCCCTACTGGGCATCCCCAAGGTGAAGACCAGGCATCCCATCGCAGTGGGGCCGTAGTGGAGATTAAGCAAGTTATTGCCCAGAGTTGCAGAGTGTGAACCCATGATTCGAGTAGGCACCAAGGCGAGAATTATCGAGTCCGTGGACATTTTGAGCTCAAGACCCTTCCGCGTCGGGAATTGAACCCTGGTCCCGGGTCTGACCTCTGCATCAGGGTCTGCCTCCTCTAACCAGTGAGCCACACACAGACCCTGCGGCTTACCCCATGCCACGCACGACCATAGGCCATTCATGACATTGGGTTGGCTGCCTCCAGGTGGCTGCCTGCATGAAGTTGGATTGCAGGGCCTGGCTAAAAGCCGGGCCCTACAGCCAACCCCATGGCTGCGTGCGACAAGAGGATGTGCACAGCGTAGGGTTGGATGCCTCCTGATGAGTTGTCCACAGGTCAGGCTTTGTTGCCAAACCCCTGATTGCACGGCCATGCGTAGTGTGGGGTTGGCTGCCTGTGAGGTCTTTGCCGCAGTACCTGGCAGCAGGTCAGGACCTAGGGACAAGCCCAACCGCACACTGCTTCCGCTGTTTGGGTATACATATGGCAATAAAATATTATTTTATGTTAAAATAAACCTAGAAAATTCACAAAAAAAACAAAGGTTAAAGTAACATTATAGCAACCCCAATGATGATGGACGGAGTGCTGATACCTTTCAACCACTCACCCCAGTCAAGAGATCTGAGTTTAATCCATCATTCTTTTGCTCACTATGCCACCGCAGTTTGGACCCAGCCATATACAAATCAGTCTTGACACTGCTCCTCATGGGAACATTCTAGCTCAAACTGCCAGTCCAGGTCCTCCCTGGAGTGAAAACAAGCATCCTTGGACCAGTTTCAGGGAGTTTCAACACTCAGTCCATCATTTTATTTTGTGATGTTGCAGTGTGTGCCCTAAGTGGCTAAGAGTATGCCCAGACATGGGTCCCTTGCTCGCTGCACCTCTGAATTCAAGCTAGCTTGGCTGATGAGGGGTGATACCCCAAAACCGATCCCAGGATGCTTCTTTCCGGTCCAGGGGGACCTGGCCTGGCAGTTCCAGCTGGACTGTTCCCATGGGAAGCAGGGTCAAGACTTATTTGCATATGGCTAGGTTCAAACTGGGGTGATGTGGCAAAGAAAATAACAGTGGATTAAACCCCAATCTGTAACTGGGGGTGAGTGTTCCATCATTTTATTTTGTGACATTGTAAAGTATCATTATACTTAGGTGGGATAAAAAGATCTGTTTATGTGTCTTTAAAAACCTTAGAAATTCACTGAAATCATCAAAGGTTAAAGTAACATTATAGTTAAGTGAATATATTTTGAACATTAATGTTTGTAACTCAAAAATCCACAGAAATTCACCAGTTATAATCAATTAATCAGGGTTGGTAAATCGCAACTACTCACCCGTGAGGGTCTCAAGGCCCTGGGGGGAGGAGGGGCAGCTCCGTTGAGTGCTGGTATCATCCAAAGATCCAGGTCTTGAGGTCTTTCCTGAACTGGGGCAATATGGGAGATTGCCGGGGTTGTAGGGGGAAGGGTGCTCCAGGCTTTGGCTGCGAGGTAGGAGAAGGACTTCCCTCCCGTTCGGGTCTTGTAGATACATAGGACGGTGGCCAGAGAGAGCTGGGCTGATCAGAGGTGTCTTTTGGGTGCTTGGAAGGAGAGATGGCTGTTCAGGTATGCAGGTCTGGTGTTGTGAAGGGCCTTATATGCGAGGGTGAGAAATTTGAAGGTTATTCATCTTTCCCTTGTCCCACTAAGGGCCCCCAGTTTTTCAAGTTGGAGTTAGGGGAAGCCTGAAAGCCCACGCGGTCCGTGCCAGCTCCCACACATCCTGTGGGAGGTGGCATTGTTTTTGGACAGAGGTAGCTGCTAACATGCAGCTACCTCTGTCCAACAGAAATTCTGCTCTTGCTTACTAGAAGCGGAGCAGAGTTTGCTATGGCTTGGTGGGAGCGGTTTTGATGGCTTTGCGGAAGAGTGAATGATTTTTGATGTTTCTGATATTTGCGGGAAAGGGAGTTCCAAAGCTTTGGGGCGAGTATGGGGAAGGAGCGCCCTCCAGCCCGTACTCTCTTAACCCAAGGGTCAACCACCAGGTGCTGGTCTATGGAGCGCAGCTGGCGAGTGGGTATGTAGGGCACCAGATAACTGGCCAGAATAGCGGGAGATTGAAGATTCATGATTCTATGGGCGATACAAAGAGATTTAAATTAAATGCTTTTCTCCACCGGCAACCACTGCAGTTTGTGAGTGGAGCCAGTAGTGGGCCAGGTTCTCAGCAGGCCTTGGAGAGTCCAGACTACTGCATTTTCTGCCCTTTGCAGGCAAAGTGTTTCTGCTCTGTTGGCCCCAAAATATAGGGAGCTAACATAGTCCAGTCTGGAGAGTATTGTGGCCTGGATGATCACCTGACAGGTGGTAGGATCGAAGAAGCTCAACAGTGGTTTAAGCCCTCGTAGGAGCCCAAACCATACCCTGGCTACTGCCTTAATTTGGGCCTGAAAAGTGAGAGCGGAGTCTACCCAGACTCCCAGATTTTTAACTGTCAGTTTTGGGGCAGGCGGGAGACCCAGAGAGGATGGCCGCCAATGATCACTCCACAGATGGATGTCCTTGCCCCCCAACAAGATCTCAGATTTGTTGGCATTAAGTTGGAGGCAAGTGGCAGTCTTCAATGGCTGTTAGATCTTCCCTAAACGTAAGTGCATCCTGCCCAGAGTCATCGGTTAATGCTACCACCAGCTGTGTGTCATCCGCAAAGGATACCACAGCTACTCCTCTGTTCCTATCTACTGCTGATATAGGTTGAATATAGATGTTAAAAAGGGTTGGGCTCAGAGCAGAGCCCTGGGGAGCCCCTTGGTGGACAGCATGTACCTGGGAGCAGAAGGGGAGATTGACACTTGGGAAGTACGCTCTGCTAGGAAAGAGGTGAACCAGCGCAGGGCAGAGCAGCCAACACCAATATTCTCCAAGCGCTGTAGCAGGATCTTATGGGACACAGTGTCAAATGCAGTGCTCAGATCCAATAAGATTAAAGCTGAGGTGCGACCAACATTTATTGTGCCCCTTAGATATTCTGTTAAAGCCACGGTGCTTTGACGTGGGCGGAAGCCATTCTGGGAGGGGTCAAGCAGATTGTTTTCTTCTATGAACCTCGTGAGGGTGGCATTGATGTAAGCTTTGGTGATCTTGGATACCAGCGGGAGAAGAGAGATAGGGCGGAAGCTCTCTGGTTCGGAGGTATCCAGCGCGTGCTTCTTTAGTAGCATGTTTCCAAGCAAAGGGGACTACCGCAGAAGACAAAGGTAAATTGATGAGTTTGCAGAAGGAGGAAAGAAGATGAGGTAGAAATTTCTGGAATTGGTCTGATTTAAGTGGGTCTACAGGGGATCGTGATTTGAGTTTCTTGCTAATCGTGCGCATCACTTCTTGACAGAGCGCCGGGAAGACAGAGAGTACAGGAGTATCGCGGGACCGCAGGGAGGGACCAGCCCTAATCTCGGTGTGGGGGAATGTCTTATAAATGTCCTCAACGTTCTTGATATAGAAGGCAGCGAGGATCTCGCATTGCTGATTAGAAGAAGGAAGGGTGGCTTTAGGTTGCCCTGAGGGTTTAAGGTCTTTAGGCAGGGCAAAGATACGTTTAGAAGGATTACTGTGGCTTCTGATCTCATCGGCATACTAGGCAGCTCTTTCCTTCTGAATGGCTCTATGATAGTTCTTGATGGCTTCACGGTATTGTATTTTCAGAATTGGGTCACAGTCCCGCCTTCACGCCCGTTCCAGCCTTTTACAGCTTTTCCGGATTGAGTGGTTCTGTGGACGATGTAATCAGTGATGTCATTTGAGATGTCATCAGTGATGAGTGATATAAAATGTGAAGTCATAAGCAGTGCATTATGGGGCATAAGTTATAGTTAGCACCTGTAACTATAACTGCAGAATTTCCCTTGTTTTGTGTGAATGAAATCTGAGCCTAACTATAATGGCCCTGCAACCTTAGTTTTTATCAGTCAATTTACAAAGTTTTTTCAAATTAACTTCCTAACTATAATGTCCCTGTAACCTTTGGCTTTTGAAGTGAATTTCTATGATTTTTTAACTAGTAGTCGCAATTGCAGAGTGGTGGAGAAAGGGGGCAGTGCCTATGACTAGCTCTTAGGAGCCCTCTGTAAAGGTCTTACTAGAGGCAATATCCAAGAGGACTTCATCCTCCAAACAGTAGTGCACCAGGAGGCATATTTGCAGAGTGGTGGGGAAAGGGGGCATGGCCTCCAAAGAACTCTCAGTGAATCCGCCATGTAGGACTTACTGGGGGTACCAGGAGGGGTGATTTGCCCCCAAGAGACAACAGCAGCCAAGGGGACTTCATCCCCCAACTAGTAGTGCACCAGGAGGTGTGTATGCAGAGTGTTGAGAAATGGGGGCATGGCTTCCAACAACCTCTCAGCAATCCCGCTGTGTGGGACTTACTGGAGGTATCATGAGGGGTAGTTGACCTCCAAGGACCCTCAAGAGCCAAGGGGACTTCATCCCCCAACTAGTACTGCGCCAGGACGCATGTTTGCGGAGTGGAGGAGAAAGGAGGAATGTCCTCCAAAGACCTCTCTGAAATCCTACTGTGTGGGACTTACTGGAGGTAACAGGAGGGGTAGTTGGCATTCAAGGACTCTCAACTGCCAAGGGGAATTCATCCCTCAACCAGTGTGCACCAGGAGGCACGTGTGCAGAGTGCTGCTGACAGGGGGCAGGGCCTCTGATGACTTGCCGGTCAGGCCTTTAAAAACAAAATGTTTTATTTATTTGGGGAGGGGAGCTGCGTGGACCCCCTCTTCAGGCAGACTTTGGCCCTTGAGACTGCATACGTGGGGCCTGGCCACTTCTTTACTTTTTTTTTAAACAGTAGAGGGGGGACAATTTCAGCCCCGGGGACCACATCGCCCTGCACCCGGCCTGTGCTTAATTTGTAAGAAAAATAGGTACCAAAAACCACCGGCTCAAATTAAGCACTGGTCCAGCCATTTACTCATATGGAGAGGGGCTGTGCGGCCCTCTTCCCCAGGCTGAATTGGGCCCCGATGACCTCATCCTCCGGGACCTGGCCATTTTAAGTGGATGCCTCCAAGGCACCCACTCACCACTGGGATCGGGGGGAGCCTGAAGGCTCCCAAGGTCCCTGCGGGTTCCCTGCCTCCGGCGGGAGCCGGCATTGCTTTGACAGAGCGGGAGCTGCTGAGCACCCCAGGACATAGCAGGAGCTGGCTCTGGGGAGTGGTGGACTCCAGGGCCATTTTTGGCTCTAAGAGGGGCCCATGCATGGTTTTCCAGCTTATCTAAGTGTATAGTGACAGGATACCTTCTAAGGTCATGAAATGAAGTTCATTCAATTGATCAATCATTCATTATTGCTATATGTATACATATGTAACACTGTGATTTAAGACTTTCATTTCTCTCATTCTAACATAAGACACCAGTAAGGTTTGCCAGATTGCCTCATCTACTAGTCATTATCCAGTCCTCACTTTTTCTTTACTAACTATTCTGCCAAGTGCATTGTTTAATTGAAGCCTAAGGATATTACACCTCCCTGAATCTGCTGGTATGGTAAAAGAAAGCCTAGTACCAATAATATGGTACCCAGTTTACATGGAGGAACCTTCCTAATGCAACAAACCTATTCCAATATCTCTGATTACAAATTAAATGCACCATGGTGATGAAAAAAGATGAAAAAAACAAGAAAATGACACTCATTATTTTGTGGAAAATACACATTTGATGATTAAGTTGACTCGTTTTTATGCTCCTGCTTTTGCAAGGGATAAATCTTTTGCCATTTTCAACTTCTACACCACTTCTTTATCCTACATTTATCATACTCAGCTATGCATCAGTTTATTTTACTTCCTGACAGTTCATTCAAAGCAGTTTATCATTGTAACATAAAACAAAGACATTTTTACTATTAACCAGCCACACATTGATTACGATATTCATAAACGAGTTTGGTGGAAGTTAATTATATGTTACTTCAAAAACAGTATCAAGTGAATAAATGACTTGTTATAAAATGTCAGTGTTTAGTAGACGTTGTGAGAAACTGGATTGATTGTTGTAGAGGGGGGCGGTGAAACCCTACTCAGTCAACAACCACAGTTCTTGTGAGGGTGAGCCACAAAAAGTCACTAAATTAACTTGTGCTTAACCCTCTGGCAGCTTGGCAGTCATGCTTAACTTAGAGGAAATGCATAATGTATGTATGCAGCACTCAAAGAGTAATAAAGTGAAAACACAACACAAGAAAAATCCCACATCAATTTAGAAAAAGAAAGAAACTTTTAATACATTTTTTGACACCAAACAAACAAAAATCCAACCAAGATTTAAGGTAAGTATAGCACCTAAAAGCACAAAGCATCACATGTGGGTAATTGGTAGGGCAAGACCCAGTGAAAGACACGTTCACGCCAACCGCAATCGCCAGATACAGGTACCAAGTTAGTCCAGTTGAAAGAGAACCATTTGCACAGGTTTTCAGGGAAGACCTTAACATTGTTTCTTTTAAATTTGGAGCGTGGGAAAAGCGGGTGGCCCTATATGCAGATGACATCCTCATTTTGACAACCGATACCGATCTAGCCTTTCCAACAGTTATTATTCGGGCGGAGGAGTTTGGTAAGATTTCAGGCTATGAAATAAACGCTAATAAAACCGAAATTATGGCCTGGAACATAAGTTATTCGCAACTTAATACAGGCTCCACTTTGCGTTACTTGGGGATTAGAATTACGCAGGATGTAGGGAAAATTCCTGAACATAATCTAGATCGGGTGTTTAAGGAGTGTCAAAAGCAGTTGAAGTCTTGGTCTCACCTCCCCTCATCCATCTTGGGGAGGATTAATATAGTAAAGATGTCCATATTGCCTAAACTCACATTCCTTTTTAATTCTATCCCCTTGGCGTTTGAGACCAGGCAAATAGAGAAATGTCAACGGGAACTAAACTTCTTCATTTGGAAGTACAAAGCTACTAGACTGGCGTGGAAAAAGCTTAGGCGGAGGAGGGAAAAAGGTGGTTTGGCGTTGCCAGACCTACAATATTACGCCTGGGCTTTCAGCTCTTGCACTCAAGAATGCTGTTAAAAGTACCCACTAATACACCGGGAGGAGAAATGTTTCGGGCCATATTAAAGGGAGGAGACCTGCCGGCGGAAGGTTTTATGTTCAAGTTTGGGGACAAAAATTCTTTAAAAAAATTTAATTAAAAGTTCTCCATTCGCTAGCCAGAAGTTGGGCAACTATAAGAAGGAAAGTCGGGCTCAGTTATTTTTCAAATGTTGCACCAATGTGCGAATCCCCAGGTACACCATCTTGCTTTCAGGATAATTTGATCATTCCTGTGAGGGACTCTGGCATTTCAAAGTGGGGAGACCTGTTGGCAGGGGGCTATTTATTGTCCTGGGAAGATCTACGGGTGAAAGTGGGCCCAGGTCTATTCAGGTTCAAATATATTCAGATGAATAGTTGGGCCCAGGCACAGTCTAGACAGGATATTCTTCTGGGGAATGATAGCAACCTGGAGGAACTCCTAGTGGTGAGGCCAGGGGGTAAGAAGGAGGTTGCATTTTGGTATTGGGCAATTGAGGAAGAGGTAGATGGCGATTTCAAACTTGCCGATGAGTTATGGGGAGACCAGCTAAATACTCAGTCTCCGCAGGTCTGGATGGACTCCTTTACTTTGTTGCACAAAATAGTAAAATCTGCCTGGCTGAAGCGAAACCATCGTTTCACAGCCCATAGGGTGTATTTTTCTCCCCTAATGTTATCGAAATTTCAGCCTGGTAAAGTATGCAATAAATGTGGCCTCCCAGAAGCATCTGATGTGCACATGTTCAAAGACTGCCCTGTAATCCGTCCTTTTTGGGATGATGTGAAGAAGTCTCTGGACTCCATCTTGAAGGTCTCATTGACTATTAGTCTCCCTCTAATCATTTTTGGCCTCAACAACAACATCACGGGTCACACCAGATCTTTCCTTTTTTACGCAATCCTCATGGCTAGAAGACAAATCTGCAAATTCTGGGTAGACCCTGCCGCTCCAACCCACTCAGGATGGCTGACCTCGTTTTATGATATATCTAGGGTGGACTTGGCTAGATCCTGCAGCAAGAAAAAGCTAGCATTTTGGGACTTATTGGTACAATGAAAATAGGATGCCCGAGTTTTTTTTTTTTCCCCGGGTCCTATGATTATTCCTTTTCTGCTCCATGGACCAGTGCAATAGGTCCCCCAGGCAATCAATATGGTCCGACAGGTTGGAAAAGGCCTTGGTGGAGTAAACAGTTCTACCCTCTAATTCTGGATGCTCATTCCGCCAGTTAACTAATCGTGTCTTGGTCTGAGTTAACATACATACAAAGACCCCTGAACTTGTTCAGAAAGGATACGAAAGGTGGTTGGCGTTTTCTCTAAGAGGGTTAGGGCAAATGAGGAAAAAAAAAAAAGAAAGAGTTACCTTCTACAGTCCAATGCGAAGAGTTCTGATCGCATGGAGAGCGTCACGGATGGTCATCGCTGGAGTGCGACGAGCAGGCTGGGCATCGCTGATGGTCGTCACTGTATTACAAGCTCCTGTCGTGCGTTGCAATGGTCATTGCTGGAACTTCACATTGGTGGTCACCACAGGCTGTCGATGCGGTAGCGCGAAGTTTAGATCTTGTGTAGCCCGTCGTCGCTGGAGTTCCCTGTAGCACAAAGAGTCAGGGTCACTGTAGCTCCCTGTTGACGGTCTGCATTGGTGGCAAGATCTTGACGCGAATGTGCCCATTGGCAGTCATGAACAGCCCAGCTTGGGAACTACGCAGAGTTCTTGTTTCCTTGTTGTATAAATTATGCGGCACTTTAAGCCTGAAAAGGTATTGTTTTGTAAATCAAATGCTACTAGTGGGCGTGCAGCACTGATTGTGCCCCCCACATGAGTAGCCCTGAAAAAGTATCTCAGACACTACCGGGTCTGCTCGCAGTTTGTAACTGCCATTTCGACCTGGCAAGTGCACCCACTTGCCAGGCCCTAATCATCCCTTTTCTTACATATAAGTCACCTGTTAAATAGGCCCAAAGTACCCGGTTGGCAGAGTGCTGTGCATATTAAAGGTAGGACATGTACTGGTGTGTGTAGCATGTCCTGGTAGTGAATTACAGTGTATTTTGTTTTTCACTATGGAAAGGCTATCTGTCCCATAGGATAGAATGGAAGTTTAACTTTTAACATCATATAAGCATAACTTCCCATTGGGGGCAAGATAGGGAAATAGAGTGTGTTAGACCTGGCATCTTTGGCGTGGTTTCCCCTATCTTTTTGCCTCTACCTCCTGTATTTTTGATGTTGTGCTGGATTTCGTTTTTGCTGGTTTAGATGCTTTGGACACTCTGCCACTGCTGATCAGTGCCAGAGTGTAAGTGCTCCCTGTGTAAATTGTTATTCTGATTGAATATACCTGTTTGGCATATTTGTATCACCATGAAGTCCCTAGTAAAGTGCACTGAGTGTGCCAGGGCTGGTGATGACAAATGCTACTAGTGGGCCTGCAGCACTGATTGTGCCACCCACAGGAGTAGCCCTAAAATGATGTCTCAGGCCTGACACTGCAGTGCCTGTGTGCAGTTTAGAACTGCCATGTCCTCCTGGTCAGTGTCCCCACTGACCAGGCCTAACCCTTCCCTTTTTGTGCACATCAGTCACCCCTATGGAAGGCCCAAGGTACCCCCCTGGGCAGGGTGCAGTGTATGTAAAAGGTAGAGCATGTACTAGTGCAGGTGACATGCTCTGGTAGTGAATGGCAGCCATTTTCGTTTTTCACTACTGTAAGGGTATCTTGCCCCATAGGAACAAGATAGGACATAAGTATCTAGTATCCCTGAACTCAGAATTTAATAACACATCTTTTAGGAAAGGTTGTTTTTAAATCCTGTGTTTGAGAACAGCACTTTTAGAAAGTTGCTGTTCTCTTGTCTGACCCTTCTGTGTGCCTGGGCCTGTTTGTGTATTGACTGTCTGGTTTTAGAGTGACAGGGGCTGGGGGATTCCCCAGGAGGCTGGATGAGTCAGCACTAGGCTGAATGACTGCAATTGCAACTGGAGTGGTGGGAGGAATTAGCACCTGGGCTGAATAGGGCTGTGCCTGCCTTCCACAATGCTGGCTCCACCCCCCTGCTGGGCGGCTGAGGACCCTGCCCCTCACTCTGAAAGGAAAGATGCAGCCAGCAAAACAAAGTGCTCAGGATCCACCCAGAACTGGTTCAGACCGGGCTCAGGGCCCACATGCACCAAGAGAACAAAGACTTTAGGGGTATAAGTACAGGACCCCTGACAACAGAAAATTAGATCATCCTGGAAATCAAGAAGGAACCTCTGCCAAGGAGAAAGCTGAAACTGAAGAAGGAAGATTGTCCTGCTGTTGCTCTGCTGGACTGACCTGTTGCTTTGCTGCCAAGGAGAGGGGAAGGACTTTGCTGCTGAGCTGTGTCCCCTGTCTTGAAGGAATCTACAAGGGCCTGAGAAGAGCTGGCTCCCTGTTTTGAAGTCCCAGGAACAAAAGGACTTCACCCCCAGCTTCCCTGAACTCTGCTGAGAGAGTTCTGTCCTTCCTAGAGTGCTTGATCCAGTTGTGGGGCCTCTGAAAGTTGTACCTGTGCTGGGAAGCTTGAAACTAAGCTTGAGTGACTTTTTGAAACTGAAAAGTGTTGCATCGCTCGCTTGCGGAGCGCACCTCCGACAGTGCGAGAAGTTTCCCGCCGCTACGGAGGTCGAGATCATCGCAGCGCCTGACGCCGCTGCCAGAGACGTCGCATCCTTCGTTTGCGGGACGCACCAGATCGGTGCGGGAGAATCGAACATCGCTGCGAGAGTCGTCGCAGAGCCTGTCGTCGCTGGGTGAGGACGCCGCACCGCTTGCTTGCGGACCGCATCACGTCGCTGCGAGCATCGTCGCAGAATCAACGCATCGAGGAGCTGCGAGAGAGAGGATCCCCGCTGGACCGCGCATCGTCGCCCCGGAGATCATCGCAGCCCCTACGAGATCGTCGCATCGTGCCTTTGCGAGAACAGACTTCCTACGGAACCTACGCATCGGAATCCATACAAGTGGCCTTCCTCCCCATACAGACCGGATTCGTCGCAACACGCCCGCTGCTGCAGCGGGGCTGTCGCATCGCCTCCCCAGGGTCTCAGGAGCAACGCATCGCTTGTTTTCCACTGCACCAGCTTCTGCTTTTGGAACTTTGTTGCAACTAAAAGGTACTGTGAGTAAACGTGACGCAACTGTGAACTTTTCACGCATCAGTAGAGAATTCTATCGCAACGTAGAGAATTCCATCGCAACCTAAAGAATTTTAACGCAACCTTGAGAACTCTTTTTGAAACCATATTCTTGAACTGTGTATGTTGGATTTTTGTCGTTTAGGTCTTGTGTAGTTTTAGATTAAAATACCTTTATTTTTCTAAACTGTTGTGGAGTCAGTTTGTGGTGTTTTCACTGTGTTACTGTGAGTGTTGGTACAAATACTTTACGCATTGCCTCTGGTTAGCCTAGACTGCTCGTGCCAAGCTACCTAGAGGGTGAGCAGGGGTTATCTCAGAGGGTTATCTCCTTGCCCTGACAAGAAGCAAGGGTCCCTATTTGGACAGTGGTACCTACCTCTCCCAACTAGAGACCCCAGATCTAACATTGGTGGTCAGGCGGTGGGATTTGAACTTGTATTTGTACTTGACCCACAGTAATTGGTGTACATCACTAGTGAGTGCAGACCACTATGCCACCGCATACTACTGGTTTTTGATTTTTGATTCTATTTTTGAGTAACTCTTCAATACAGCATGTCTTTGCATGGGAAGGCACCCAGTAAGGAGGCAGAAGTAGAGATGGAGTTTGCCATTGGAGATTTGTATTCATACAAAGTTGAGCAACTGAGGAAATTCTGCCTTGAGTTTGAGTGCCCCATAAAGAGCGCCTACAGAAAGGAGGAGCTGCAGAAAATCTTGAAGGCCCATTGGGAGGCACAAGAGGGAGAGGATGATGTGGATGTAGAAAACAGTTTTCAAGTCACAGATTTGCCAGTGGGCAAAGTAGGTGCAGGAGCTGGCAGCAACCATTCCAGCAGGGGCCTCTCCCCAGAAGAGTTACAAGAAAATCAGAGAGTAAGAGAGTATGAGTTGGAAGTCATGAAAATGAAAATGAAGCAATTGGAAGTAGAAAAGGCGGCGGAGGAGAGCAAAAATGCCCGTGCCTTAGAAGGGAAGAAATTACTTTTGGCTCATGAGTTGAGCATGAGAGAACTGGATCTTAAAGCCAAGGAGGTGGATGCCAGTTCTAATGGTGGCAGCGCGCAGCCAGTGCATGGGGGTAAAGTATATATTCCCAAGGACCTGGTACAGAATTACCATAGGGGTGAGGATATTTATGCCTGGTTCACTTCGTATGAAATTGCATTGAAGATGAATGGTGTGCCTGATCAGCATTGGGGGGCGGGCCTGTGGAAACATTTTGAGGCTTCTGGGAGGAGTGCTCTAGAGCCCTTAGAATTAGCAGGTGCCATGACCTACCCCAATATGAAGGAGGCCTTATGTCTCAGGTATGGCCTTACCCCAGAGCAGTACAGACTGCAGTTTAGGAACTCCAAGAAGAGAGAGTCTGAGACTTGGATGGAGTGTGTGAATTTGTACTCGCGTGCACTGGAAGGTTGGATGAAGGGCAGTAAAGTAACTGATTTTAAGGGGTTGTTGCATTTAATCAGTTGGGAGCACTTGAGTAGTCTTTGTGTTCCAGAGCTGCGCCAGCATCTTTTAGACAGCAAGCTGACAGACCCCATTGAGCTTGCTAAGGAGGCGGACCGCTGGACCAGTACCAGGGTCCACAGAGGAATTGTGGGTACCACAGCCAAAGGTGGGCAGGGTCCCCAGCAGAAGAGTGGGGGGGACAAGGGTAACCAAAAGGAGTTCTCAGAAGGGCCCCAAAATAGTTCCCAGGGAAAGGAATCCCAACCCCCCAAACCTAAACAGCCATGGCCCTCTAAGGGCAGGCGGGACAATAAAGACAACAGGGGTCCACCTACCTGCTATCACTGCAATGAGGTGGGCCACATTGCTCCAAAATGTCCCAAGAAGAAGCAAGCACCCACTGGTGCCCCCGCCCCAGCGTTAGCTAGTGTAGCTTTGGGAGGGGATTTGGTTTCTAGTGATTGGGGGGAGCTAGCAGTTATGACCCTTGTCTCTCTAGGAGACCAAGAGGTGGTCCAAGAAACCTTACTGCCCTCTAACACTAAGAAATATGGGCAGAAGGTGACCATCAATGGGAGGGAGATTGAGGCTCTGAGAGACACAGGAGCCAGCGTGACATCCGTGAGGTGTCAGTGGGTGTCTGAAGAGCAAATCATCCCTGGTGTACTCCGCCCTGTAGTGGCAGCTGACAGTTCAGTGTGCTTCAGCAAGCTGGCGCGTGGTCCCTTTGAATGGGGGGGAGTCTCTGGTCTTTTGGAGGTAGTTGTCAGTGATGCCTTGCCTGTAGACTGTCTGTTAGGTAACGACCTGGAGAGTTCTCCATGGAAGGATGTAGAACACAGAACTCACTTGGAGATGTTGGGTTTGCCTGCGTGGATCTGTGTGTCCACACGTGCTATGACAGCCAGTAGGGGGGAGTCAGCAGAACTGGAGCCTGAAACAGTGGCCCAGAGACCTGCCAGGAGAGGAAGAGGCAGAGGGCGCGGGAAACCAGCCCCAGCCGTTCCCACGGTCCAGGAGGAAGCAGAACCTGAGGGGGATGCCCTGAAACCTACAGGGGAACAGGTAGCCGAACTGGGAGACTTGCCTGAGCTGACCCATTGGCAGCAGGAAGGTGGTCCCTTCAGGGAGGAATTCTGCAAGGCGCAGAAGGAGTGCCCTTCCCTCATTGGTCTGCAGCAACAGGCTGTAGATCAGGCAGCAGGTGGAGCAGCCAGAGATCACTTCATCTACTGGGAAGATGACTTGTTATATAGCGAGCCTAAGTTTGCTGAGCCCGGTGCAGCCCGTGTGCTGGTGGTACCCGAGCGCTTCAGAAACTTCCTAATGGGTCTGGCTCATGACGTGCCTCTTGCAGGACATCTGGGGCAAGACAAGACCCTAAACAGGCTTGTCACCCACTTCCACTGGCCCCAGATGAGAAAGCACGTTGGTTCCTTTTGCAGATCTTACCAAACCTGTCAAGCCAGTGGCAAGACTGGAACAAAGTTGAAGGCACCCCTTCAACCCTTCCCAGTAGTGAGCACCCCTTTCGAGCGGGTGGGCATAGACATTGTAGGGCCCCTGGACCCCAAGACAGCCTTAGGCAACAGGTTCATCCTGGTCTTGGTGGACCATGCCACCCGGTACCCGGAAGCAGTCCCTCTCAGGACAATCACAGCAAATGAAATGAAATGAAATGAAAAAGGTACTTCTAAAGCGCACTGTGGCCAAGCGGCTTCCCGTGGTGGGCCGTGCATTGGTGGGGATCTTTTCCCGTGTGGGGTTCCCCAGAGAGGTGGTCTCCGACCGGGGTACCAACTTCATCTCTAAGTACATGAAGTCTCTGTGGGAGGAGTGTGGGGTAACTTATAAGTTCACCACTCCTTACCACCCTCAAGGAAATGGGTTGGTTGAAAGGTTCAACCGGACCCTGAAAGGTATGATTATGGGCCTAGCGGAGCCCATGAGACGCAAGTGGGACGTCTTGTTACCATGTCTGTTGTTTGCCTACAGGGAGGTGCCTCAGAAGTCCTTAGGGTTCAGTCCCTTTGAACTCCTGTATGGCCACCCTGTTAGAGGACCTCTCTCACTGGTGAGGGAGGGTTGGGATAAGTCCAGTGGGAAAACCCCCCAGGATGTGTTCAGCTATGTGCTGGCCATCCGCAACCAGACACACCGCTTCAGGAAGCTCGCTCAGGCGAACCTGGAAGCAAGCCAGGAAGAAATGAAAAAGATGGTATGACCAGAATACCACTTTGGTCGAATTTCAACCTGGGCAGAGAGTGTGGGTGATGGCGCCAGTGGAGCCTTGTGCGCTCCAAGACAAGTGGACTGGGCCATATGAGGTGGTGGAAAGGAAGAGTGAGGTAACCTACCTGGTTAACCTGAGGACTCCCAGGCAGCCCCTGAGAGTCTTGCATGTGAACCGCCTCAAACCACACTTTGAGAGGTCTGAAGTAACCATGCTCATGGCTACAGATGCAGGAATGGAAGAGGATAGTGATCCTCTCCCTGACCTCCTGGCAGTTAAGGAGCAAGATGGGTCAGTGGATGGCGTGGTCCTCTCGCCCACCCTGACCCCAGAACAGCAGAGTGACTGTCGCCAAGTGTTGGGTCAGTTCTCCTCCCTGTTCTCCTTGACCCCAGGAGTCACCAACTGGTGCGTCCATGATGTGGACACTGGAGACAGTCCGCCTGTGAAACAAACATTTTACAGGGTGGCTGACAAAGTCAGGGCCAGCATCAAGGAAGAAGTTTCCAAGATGTTGGCGCTAGGGGTGATTGAGCCCTCCAGCAGCCCCTGGGCTAGCCCAGTGGTCTTGGTGCCCAAGAAAGCTGCTACGCCCGGTGGCCCTCCAGAACTCCGGTTTTGCGTGGACTACCGTGGGCTCAATGCGGTCACGAAGACTGATGCACACCCCATCCCCAGAGCTGATGAGCTCGTGGATCGGTTGGGAGCTGCCCAGTACCTCAGTACATTTGATTTGACTTTGGGGTACTGGCAGATTGCCCTAACTGATGGGACCAAAGAGAGGTCAGCATTTTCAACACCAGAGGGGCACTTCCAGTTCCGAGTCATGCCCTTTGGGTTGAAAAATGCCCCTGCCACCTTCCAGAGACTGGTTAACCAGGTACTGACCGGGCTGGAGGAATTCAGCGCCGCATACCTGGATGACATTGCTGTGTTCAGCTCCACGTGGGAGGAACACTTGCAACACCTCTGTGAAGTGTTGAAGGCTCTGCAAAGGGCAGGCCTCACTATCAAGGCAAGCAAGTGCCAGATAGGGCAGAGATCTGTGGTGTATTTGGGACACCAGGTGGGGAGCGGCCAGGTGGCGCCCCTGCAGGCAAAGATTGATACCATTCTGGCTTGGGAGCCCCCCAAGACCCAGACAGAGGTGAGAGCCTTTTTAGGACTCACCGGGTATTACAGGCGTTTTGTCAAGGGATATGGCACCATTTTCGCCCCCTTGACAGAACTCACTTCCAAGAAGTTGCCCAAAAGAGTTGACTGGACTGACGCCTGCCAAACTGCTTTAGAAACCCTGAAAACTGCTATGTGCACAGCGCCGGTGCTCAAGGCACCTGACTTTTCCAGTGAGTTCATAGTTCAGACAGACGCTTCAGAGCATGGTGTGGGAGCAGTACTCTCACAAATCACTGAAGAGGGAGGAGACCAGCCGGTAGCCTTCATTAGCAGGAGACTACTCCCCAGGGAACAGAGGTGGAGTGCGATTGAGAGAGAGGCATTTGCTGTGGTCTGGGCTCTGAAAAAGTTGAGGCCCTACCTGTTTGGGACTCACTTCCGTGTTCAGACCGACCACAGGCCCCTCAGATGGTTAATGCAAATGAGGGGTGAGAACCCAAAACTGTTGAGGTGGTCCATCTCCCTACAGGGAATGGACTTCACGGTGGAACACCGCCCTGGCACAGAACACGCCAATGCTGATGGTCTGTCCAGGTTTTTCCGCCTTAGTGAAGAGAACTCCCAAGAGGGTGGGCAGTTCTCCCCACTTTCAGCTGGAGGGGACACGTGTTAGACCTGGCATCTTTGGCGTGGTTTCCCCTATCTTTTTGCCTCTACCTCCTGTATTTTTGATGCTGTGCTGGATTTCGTTTTTGCTGGTTTAGATGCTTTGGACACTCTGCCACTGCTGATCAGTGCCAGAGTGTAAGTGCTCCCTGTGTAAATTGTTATTCTGATTGAATATACCTGTTTGGCATATTTGTATCACAATGAAGTTCCTAGTAAAGTGCACTGAGTGTGCCAGGGCTGGTGATGACAAATGCTACTAGTGGGCCTGCAGCACTGATTGTGCCACCCACAGGAGTAGCCCTAAAATGATGTCTCAGGCCTGACACTGCAGTGCCTGTGTGCAGTTTAGAACTGCCATGTCCTCCTGGTCAGTGTCCCCACTGACCAGGCCTAACCCTTCCCTTTTTGTGCACATCAGTCACCCCTGTGGAAGGCCCAAGGTACCCCCCTGGGCAGGGTGCAGTGTATGTAAAAGGTGAGCATGTACTAGTGCAGGTGACATGCTCTGGTAGTGAATGGCAGCCATTTTCGTTTTTCACTACTGTAAGGCTATCTTGCCCCATAGGAACAAGATAGGACATAAGTATCTAGTATCCCTGAACTCAGAATTTAATAACACATCTTTTAGGAAAGGTTGTTTTTAAATCCTGTGTTTGAGAACAGCACTTTTAGAAAGTTGCTGTTCTCTTGTCTGACCCTTCTGTGTGCCTGGGCCTGTTTGTGTATTGACTGTCTGGTTTTAGAGTGACAGGGGCTGGGGGATTCCCCAGGAGGCTGGATGAGTCAGCACTAGGCTGAATGACTGCAATTGCAACTGGAGTGGTGGGAGGAGTTAGGACCTGGGCTGAATAGGGCTGTGCCTGCCTTCCACAATGCTGGCTCCACCCCCCTGCTGGGCGGCTGAGGACCCTGCCCCTCACTCTGAAAGGAAAGATGCAGCCAGCAAAACAAAGTGCTCAGGATCCACCCAGAACTGGTTCAGACCGGGCTCAGGGCCCACATGCACCAAGAGAACAAAGACTTTAGGGGTATAAGTACAGGACCCCTGACAACAGAAAATTAGATCATCCTGGAAATCAAGAAGGAACCTCTGCCAAGGAGAAAGCTGAAACTGAAGAAGGAAGATTGTCCTGCTGTTGCTCTGCTGGACTGACCTGTTGCTTTGCTGCCAAGGAGAGGGGAAGGACTTTGCTGCTGAGCTGTGTCCCCTGTCTTGAAGGAATCTACAAGGGCATGAGAAGAGCTGGCTCCCTGTTTTGAAGTCCCAGGAACAAAAGGACTTCACCCCCAGCTTCCCTGAACTCTGCTGAGAGAGTTCTGTCCTTCCTAGAGTGCTTGATCCAGTTGTGGGGCCTCTGGAAGTTGTACCTGTGCTGGGAAGCTTGAAACTAAGCTTGAGTGACTTTTTGAAACTGAAAAGTGTTGCATCGCTCGCTTGCGGAGCGCACCCCCGACAGTGCGAGAAGTTTCCCGCCGCTACGGAGGTCGAGATCGTCGCAGCGCCTGACGCCGCTGCCAGAGACGTCGCATCCTTCGTTTGCGGGACGCACCAGACCGGTGCGGGAGAATCGAACATCGCTGCGAGAGTCGTCGCAGAGCCTGTCGTCGCTGGGTGAGAACGCCACACCGCTTGCTTGCGGACCGCATCACGTCGCTGCGAGCATCGTCGCAGAATCAACGCATCGAGGAGCTGCGAGAGAGAGGATCCACGCTGGACCGCGCATCGTCGCCCCGGAGATCATCGCAGCCCCTACGAGATTGTCGCATCGTGCCTTTGCGAGAACAGACTTCCTACGGAACCTACGCATCGGAATCCATACAAGTGGCCTTCCTCCCCACACAGACCGGATTCGTCGCAACATGCCCGCTGCTGCAGCGGGGCTGTCGCATCGCCTCCCCAGGGTCTCAGGAGCAACGCATCGCTTGTTTTCCACCGCACCAGCTTCTGCTTTTGGAACTTTGTTGCAACTAAAAGGTACTGTGAGTAAACGTGACGCAACTGTGAACTTTTCACGCATCAGTAGAGAATTCTATCGCAACGTAGAGAATTCTATCGCAACCTAAAGAATTTTAACGCAACCTTAAGAACTCTTTTTGAAACCATATTCTTGAACTGTGTATGTTGGATTTTTGTCGTTTTGGTCTTGTGTAGTTTTAGATTAAAATACCTTTATTTTTCTAAACTGTTGTGGAGTCAGTTTGTGGTGTTTTCACTGTGTTACTGTGAGTGTTGGTACAAATACTTTACGCATTGCCTCTGGTTAGCCTAGACTGCTCGTGCCAAGCTACCTAGAGGGTGAGCAGGGGTTATCTCAGAGGGTTATCTCCTTGCCCTGACAAGAAGCAAGGGTCCCTATTTGGACAGTGGTACCTACCTCTGCCAACTAGAGACCCCCAGATCTAACAGAGTGTAATATGGCTGGACTCGCACCTTTTAGTAAAAATGATTTTTATGTTCTGTGTTTGAAAATACCACTTTTAGAAAGTAGGTATTTTTTTATTTAGCCTTCCTGTGTGCCCCTTCTGGGTTTGTCAATTGACTGTCTGGCTTTGGAGTAAAAATACAAGGACAAACTAGACTCACTGACATAAAAACATAAAACACACACTTGTTTTGTAGTTATGGTGTTTAGCGTAGTTTCAGAGCGTAACACCATTCGTGGTAAAACTGTTTGAGCAAGGTTGTATTGTGCCCCTGTAAAGAAAAGAGATGCTTCATGCTTGTAAGTATTCACAACATACTGTTTAGATGGGGTTGAAGAGCTTCATGAGCCAAACGTCAGGGTCTGGTATGCTATTTAGCACCTGTTTGGAGAAAAACGATATTCAAATCCCTATTCTAATTACGCTAAACACCATAACTACAAAACAAGTGTGTGTTTTATGTTTTTATGTCAGTGAGTCTAGTTTGTCCTTGTATTTTTATCCCACTATAGGCACAATTGGCACCTGTAGTAATAGTTCTGACCGCAAGTTTGTCACCTGTAACCACTGGTCACTTTACCTATGGATGTGAAGAAGTACACTACCAGAAAAAATTTGTTGTCTTGTTTTCTTTTACAGGTTGACTAAAAAACGACGTTTTGTTAGGTACATTGTTTTACCTGCACTGTAATTCTCACTTTTTATTGGAGATTCTGATACAAGTTAGAGAAACGTGAGTAAGGTGGGGATTTGTGCACCCCGTCCTGAAGAAGGTGTCTTTACACCGAAACATGTCGACGCACACCGAGAGGAGGTAATGCACATTGTCTGCGTGGTAACCTCCCACACTTTAATTTTAACAGCACCAGCCCGGGTGCTTATTAAATATTTTTTAGTCTCCCCACGAGCCAGGTCCTTTTTAACCTTCACTTAGTTCTAAACCCCACCATACACTCACATAAATTAAAACCCCTCATCCGCACCACACATAGTCTACCAAGTGCTCCCGCGTATCCGTATGTCGCAGCACGCCGTACCCCGTAGAGGGGTACGATGACCCCGATGATGAAGCATGACACCAAGGGGCCTGTTGGTGTGTGAGGGGACCTAAAAACAAGGAAGGTGTTCCCCAACTGTGGAGGATACACCCAATACACGAAGAGTGGAGTCTGTTTGTTTATTTACATATGTTTAGGGAGAACGAATCCATTTCGATTTTCTCTCTCTCCCCCTTTTTGTTGTTGATTGAATATTAATAGTGTCAGTTAAAGGAACACATCAACATTGCGCTGTGTTAATACATCTATACTTGCTGTGTGATTAATGTCTATAAATATTTAAACAATTCTATATCCCATAAAAATCACAGTTCATTGTGGATGCTAATGAATACAAATAAAATCCGTTTTAACCGACATGACTGGAAACTCGACTCCTGTGTCCAGCATCTTAATGTCCGTTTTCATTTAAATCATCATTTCCTGTTCTCAACATATTATTTCCATTTTTTATATGGGTGCAATCTCACAAGGAAGACAGGATTTTGCATACACAGGAAAAAGTAGTGAGATGCATACCATGTCGTTCTCCTGATTTAAAGCCACTTCATCAATGTTGGAGTTCACATCAACGCAGCATCTGAATGAGTTCAATAAATTGAAATATTTGTAAATATGGAGAAGAAGAATATAAGAGTAAAATATGGATTAAACGAAGAGCAAAGCATCTAAATAGTTTTTGATTGATTGCATTCATTCAATAATACGGCTGTAGCAGCTTGAATTGGCACCTGCGAAGGCGCCACTGTGTTTTGTTTCATTGTGCGCATTGGGCGGAGCGTGAATCAAGTTTGCACGCCAACATGGATTAAGTGACTTTAAATCAGGAGTACGACATGGTGTGCATCTCACTATGTTTTCTTGTGTATACAAAATCCCGTCTGCCTTGTGAGATTGCACCCATATAAAAAAAATGGAAATAATATGTTGAGAACAGAAAATGATGATTTAGATGAAAACGGACATTAAGATGCTGGACACAGGAGTCGAGTTTCCAGTCATGTCGGTTAAAACAGATTTTTATTTGTATTCATTAGCATCCACAATTAACTGTGATTTTATGAGATATAGAATTGTTTAAATATTTATAGATATTAATCACACAGCAATTATAGATGTATTAACACAGCGCAATGTTGATGTGACACTGTTAATATTCAGCCAGCACAAGAATCGCATAGGTAGACTCACGTGTAGGATGAAACCTACACGATATTTCGAGCATAGGAAAACATGGCGCCCGCGACCTAGGCGGCAGCGCTCGTCCTCATAGGAGCTCCTTCTCTTTCACCCACACGTAGCGAGGAAATGAAGGTTTAGTCGGTTCCGACATCAAGCTGAATTGCTATACATCACCCCCCCTGGAAAAAGAAAAAAAAGTGTAAATCGGCGTTTTCCCTACCTTTATGCGGAATGTGCCTCGGTGATGAAGTGGGACAGCAACGGCTCCGCACCCCTCTGCTACGTTGGAAACTAGCAGCCGTGGAGTTGAAGCGCGGCCGCAGTGCGGCGACCCACGGCCTCTTCCGGGGGTAATTGGCAGTGGCAGCACAAGCAACACAAGCGGCGGAGTGCTGGTCGAGGTTCCCCGCTCGCTTTTTCCTTCTGAGCTGGCCGAGGTCTCGCTAACACTGGATGTGTTTGAAGGCAGTGAACGTTCTGAATTGAGCAAAAGAGGCTCAGAGGAAAAATCAGCCAACAGACACGGTGAGAGTGGGGGGGCCGATAGGGATAGGGCGGTGAGTTGCGAGCAGAAGGGGGGTGCCTGTCAGCTTGACTTACAGTCCGAAAGCTGGTCACACGGGAGGAAGCATATGCCCAAGAAATCCAAGCGGGGGAAAGGCAAAAACAGCCGGCAATCCATTTCCAGCTCTGCTGGTGCTGTAGAAGCTGAGGCTGTCCCGCAGCCATACAGAAATCTCAGGGGCCCTCCGCCCCATCCAGGTGATGGCTACCCTGCGCCGTGCCAGGGCCAACATAAGCTGCAACAGTTTATAGGGGACCTTCCTTCTCCGAGGCCGGGGGGACCAGAGCTAGCAGACAGTGGAGCGGCGTCAAGGTTATGCTAAGGCCGGTAGCGGCGGCTATCCGTCCCACCACCTCCGTCCAAAAGTCCCGCACCAAAGCGCACTCCCAGGCCAAGTGGAGAAACCCCGCTCCCTCAGCACCGCACCTAGGGCAAGTCTCCTCCCTGTCTGGCGCAATGCGCTGTAGAGAGACCGGTGTCAAGTATGTGCGATGCATAAAATTGAAGTGTGTGAGCTTAAACCGTGTGTTACATGAGACCTTACGTGTGAGACCCCCTACACGCCTGCGCAGCCCGGTATCAAGTGTCTCTCCCAGGTCCGTCTCCCAGGCGCTCCACGTGGGCTGGACAGGTGGCTCCGAGTCCTGACGGAGCGTGGAGTAAAGCATGGAAATCAACCGGCGACCCCTACCACAGGTGAGGATGATGTTCAGAGTGTAAGAGGTCGTAGGCGCCTCTGGGTATTGGGGGCCACATCTCTTTCACCACCTCCTGCAGACCACAGTAATGCAAATATTGTCCACCCCCTAGGGCAAAGGCCTCCACAGCCTCCTCGTAAGAGACAAACAACTCGCCCGGATACAGGTCCGCTAGAGTATCGCAGCCTCCAGCCCTCCAATCCCGAAAGGACATATGTTCCTCCATAGCTACAATAGGCGCCAAGATCCAAACTGACAACTCCCTATGGAAGGGGGCCCGCCGCAGAACCTGCTCCACACATCTCTGCCAGAGTGTAGCCGCATGCCGCACCACATAAGGAAGAGTAGCGTCCGCTCCCCTCCCCTTCATCAACGCCACCTGTAGCATCCGTCCGGTGGCTCTCCCGGCCAGCAGCTGCATCTCCCACCCCTCCGCATCCGCGAGCCACCTCACTGCCGGCAGCAATTGTGCTGCATAATAGTATAAGTCAAACCTCGGAGCCTCCAGACCTCCTTCCTCCCAGCTCCGAACCAGGGTGTGTAACGCCACCCAGCTGCGACGGCCCGCCCAGAGCAGCGATGTCAATAAGGTGTTAAGGGTGCGAAACATCCGCGGTGGGATAGGGCAGAGTGAATTCTGAAGGACATATAGTGTCCTGGGAAGCATCACCATTTTTGCAACAGCGAGCCGACCCATAAGGGAGAGCGGCAATGTAATCCAGAAAGTTATGGAACTCTGCAAGCAGGTAAGTATCCGGCCTATATTCCGATCCAGCAACTGCGAGTCTGTCCGGGCCACCTGAATACCCAGATACCGAGAAGCCTCCTGTTCCCAGCGCAGTCCAAGATCCGGAGCGCCCGTCGTCGGGTCGTCCCCATATCCCGCCAGCGGGAAGATCAAGGATTTGGCACGATTAATCCGCAAACCCGATGCCTCTCCAAAGCGGTCGAGGTGCTGCAGTAGTACGGGTAGTGATTCATCCGGCGCCCTCAGGTAAAAAAGAGCATCATCCGCATACAAGGAGACCACGTTACACGTGTCCCCCACCAGGATTCCCCATTGTGCCATCTCCGCGCGTATCCTGACAGCCAACGGCTCTATCGGCAGTGCAAAGAGGAGCGGCGAGAGGGGGCACCCCTGCCGCGTTCCCCGCCCGAGCCGCCATTCCGCAGAACGCCCCGCACCCAACCTCACTCTGGCGCAGGGGGCCGTATACATCAGGCGAACCCGGCGACAAAAAATTAGGCCCCATGCCCACCGCCTTGAGGACCTCCAGGAGGTAGCCCCAGTCAACCGTGTCAAACGCTTTGGCAATATCAATAGACAAGACAACCAGTTTGTCATCCCTATTGCAAACTTCATGTAGGATATGAGTCAGCCGTCGCAGATTCATGACCGTGTTGCGCCCTGGTATAAATCCGCACTGATCCGAATGTATCAGGTGTGTCATGTGCGGTGATAAGCGGTTCGCTAATAGTTTAGTTAGGATCTTGACATCTATGTTAATCATCGTAATGGGTCTGTATGCCGCCGGATCGCACTTGTCGCCTCCTGGTTTCAGAATCATGCAGATCTCGCCTTGATTCATGGTGGGCGGTAGAACACCTTTCTCAAAAGCCTCGAGGAACACCTGCAATAATCTGGGGCAACAGTATCAATAAAGGTCTGATAGAATTCCGGGGGAAACCCGTCACACCCCGGAGCCTTGGCCCTCGGGAGGGCAGCCACGGCAACCCGCACCTCCCCCAATGTCATCGCTGCGTCTAACTCCTCTGCCGCTTCCAGAGAGAGGGTCTGCAGGGTTACAACTTGCAAGTACGGCCGGTTCGAGTCTGCGGATACTGTATGGTCAGCCGTATACACCGTTCGCAAGTGGGACTGTAGGACCCGGAGTAAGGCCTCCTCAGAGTGCACTACTCTGCCCGTTGCGTCGCGCAACGCGACAACGTATCACTCTGTCTTTACGATCATTTTTCCAGGTACTGCCACAGGTACTGAATATCCACAGCAACCTCTCCCCGAATCAGACTGATACAGAAGCTATGTCGGACCCTCTCGTAAAAGCGTTTGGTCCAAATGCTAACGGAGGACAGGAGGTTATTCCGCCGGTCTCTTTCGTTCCCAAATTGGCTAATACAGCTAATACAGCCAACACTGTCACCACAAATCGACTCGCGAAGGGAAGAGTGCAAACCCCGATACCAACTTCTGACTTCCCCGCACAGGCCCTTGCCGTATCTGCTCCTGCAACTAAGACTGGAGGGGATAACCAAGCAAGTCCCTCCTTACATCAATGAGAGAGGAGATAAGAACAGGGTTTTTGATTTCAGCAGAGAACCAAACAGAAATAAGGGCCGCATGTGATATCTTCGAGAGGAAGGTGGATCGGCTGAACGACAGAACAGAGGCATTGGAAGGATCAGTAGATGCGCTTAAGGCAAGCCTGGGATCAGCCAAGTTACAGATCCAAACACTGAGAAGGGAAGGGGATGCAGTCCGTGAGAGAGTGGAGTCTTTAGAAAACTATTCTAGGAGGAGTAACCTCCGGTTCTTGAAGATCCCGGAAGGGAAAGAAGGGAACGACATTAAGGCTTTTGTCGTTGCACTATTAAAGGACACCCTAAACTTAGAGGAGTCCACGGACTTCCTCGAAAAAGATATACAAAGGATTCATAGGGACCCTTTCCGTTTGAACCCTGGGAGAGAGAGGCCAAGAAAGATACTTGTTAATTTTACTCTATTAAAGAAAAGATCCTAAATTGGGCCTTGAAAGCTAAGTCTCTGAAACCTTTGAACTCAGACTTTCAGTTTGAGATCCGTTCGGACCTATCCAAGACTACGCTGGATAGACAATGGGAATTGGGCCAGAGGATGGAGAAATTTAGGGGACTAGGAGCCACTGTACAAATGAGATTCCCTGCTTTTTTTAGAGTTATGTTTAACAATAAGATGCATAACCTTAGTCGGAAACTTCTTCCGCCACTAAGATACATTTATCTTGCAGTAAATGGGACGATTTGAAGGATCCAAGGGTGTACCCCCATGCAGGCAAGAAAAGGTGGCTGGGGTTCCCCACACTCACGGGCTAAGGCAAATGAGGAAAAACAAAAAAGAATCGCATTGGTAATAGAGGTGGCTGGGAGTAGCGAGTAAAAACCTGTTTTGAGGGATTTTGGGAAATGTTGTGTAGATTACAAGAGTTTTGATCAAAGGCTCGAGCGCGGCTCTCTAGAAGTCTGGTTTCAACAGTGCGTGAGCTTTTTGGAGAAATACACGTGATCACTCACCTGACTATAATTAGTGAGGTGGGGTATGCAGTCAAGTTAGTCACTAGCAGTTAGTTTAGCTATTACGCAGAGGAAGGTTGGTGCTGTGGCTTGTTTCTGAAGTCTACGGGACGAAATGAAGTTATTATCTAAAGAACCTGAATTTTGAGCAAGTTCAGGCTATTTTAAATGAATGTTCATCCTCTTGTCACGGTAAACATGTTACAGTTCAGTAGGTGAAGGTTTTTAAATGATGGGCTGAATTCCAGTAGGAGGGCTGCATGCCAAATGCATGATTTCTAATCAAACTTGTGACTACAGTAAATGATATGGTCGTTGCGTTAAAGGGGTGGCTACTTTAAAGCTGTGTTGATTTTACGTTGCTTAAAATGATGCCAGTAATAGATTTTATAATCAATATTTTTGATTAAATTTGTGATTTTGAGTAGATGCATAACTATGTAGCTAATGGCAATGTACATGATTTTTGCATTCTAATGTCCCCTGACGAAGGGACTCAGTTCCCGAAATGCATTGGGCAATTTCAAATAAAGACGTGACATATGGATACCATGATGCCGTCTGTGTTTGAGTTCACATCCACGCAGCATCTGAATGAGTACAATTAATTGAAATATTTGTAAATATGAAGAAGAAGAATATAAGAGTAAAATATGGATTAAACGAAGAACAAAGCATCTAAATAGTTTTCGATTGATTGAATTCACACATACAAAATACCTCACACTCACTCTTTTTAACTGTACCAGCATGGGGGCCCATTAAAGTTTTCTGTAGACCTCACATGTCAGATACTTTTTAACCTCACTTTGTCACTTTTCAGAACCCACCACTCACTTTAATACACTGAAACCTCACATTCACCACACATAGCGAATCTAAAAAAGTGCTCCTGCGTAGTCGCTGGTTAGTAGCCCGCCGCATCCCGTAGAGGGGTGCGAAGACCCCAATGATGAAGCATGACACCAAGGGTCCTTTTGGTGTGTGAGGGGTTTTTAACCCCTTCCATGCTCATGACGAACCCAGCTCGTCATGCAGTATACTGCTTGTGTGCTCATGACGAGCTGAGCTCGTCATGAACAATGGGAATCATGGATCTGCAGCACAGAGGATGAATTGCTGTAGCATTGATGTGGTTAAAGAACACAGTGTGCTCCCCACCATCGTAGGGACCATTCTTAGAAAATATTGATGTGGATTCCTACGTCATTAGCTACAGGAAAATCGCTTGCATGCACCTGTGCACCCAGGGTGCTGCACCCCAGCCTCTTCCCCCGCACTGTGCTCAATTGTAGGTCCCGCACACCGAGGTTTCACTGCTCACCTGCCACCACTGGTGTGTCCCATGATGTGTTGGTGCAAGCTCTGAGTCCGGGGTACGTTTGTATGGTAGGAGAACAGGTCTCCAGTCGGGGATGGTGCCTTGATACCACGATGGAAAGCGTCAGAATGCCTAGGGATCCATCGCGGGGTGAGCTCCCGCTCCGCCCATCTTGAGCCAATCAATTCAGTGTTTGAAAAGGGAGAAATAAACTAATGGTGGAAACGTCTGGAGGTTAATGAAGGTTTACTTCAAGCTTTGTAGAAAACAGGAGTTGAGTGCACCCTTCGTTTTTGAAGTACGATCTACCAACTGTTAGTGGTAATCGTGGTTCAAAGAGGAGTTGGAGTGCATGAGAATTCACAAGGTTAAATAATAATACGTTATACAAAGGTTCAGATAGAAAGGAACAGAGCACATGGTAGAAGCATAATGTGCCCGTATAATGCAGTGGCGGAAGGCTGTGTGCATGTACACTTAGTTTGAGCTCAGTACAGTGTCTGTAGGGCAGTGCTGTCTGCTGGCTCAGGCCTACTGTATGGTCCAGTAGGTCCTTAAAATGAGACAGAGATGTGACTGAATGAGGTCAGAGATCACATCATTACGTACGGCAACATCGCTTATTCGCACGTGCGCACTAAGGCTGATGCACCCCACCCCTCCCACAGCACCGCGCTCAACAGGTGTCTGTAGGGCAGCGCTGCCCGCTGGCTTAGGCCTACAGTACAGTCCGGCAGGTCTTTAAAATGAGAAAGGGATGAGACTGAATCAGGTCAGAGATCACATCATTACGCACAGCAACATCGCTTGTTCGCACATGCACAGCGGGCTGATGCACCCCACCCCTCCCGCCACACCGCACTCAATTGGAGGCCCTGTGCACCCAGGCAGCTCTGCTCACCTGTTGTCATTGTTGTGTGAGCAAACACTGCTGGCAGCAGTGCTCACAAAGCTAGAGTGATGATTTCTGGATGGTGTACACCTCATGGATCCCTTTCAAAGACAACGGGCAGTAAGGCTCACAATTTAGAGCCAGTGTTGATTGCCAGGATGGTGTACACCTCATAGATCCCTTTTTTTTATTGTGCATTGTGATATGCGAGGTGGATGCGGCCATATCACCTTTGACAGTGTGGAAGAAGAGGGTCATGTGGCGTTGTGGTTATCTTATTTATACGTATGCAAAATGGGCTGGGGTTGCGTACGCCAGGCCAGCGTAGGGGTGTGAATAATTATTCCGGGGACCTGGGCGTTGTTCAATTCCTGCCTGGGCAGGAAGTGTACTTATGTGTGTTTCTTTTGTAGTTTAGACCTCGCAGAGTGTGCAATTTTCATTGGTGTAGCATGTGTCGGGAGGGCGGCAACTATCGCTAATGAGATGGTGTTTGAAAAGATTGAATGGCGAACGTCACATGTCATTGTCAAGGTTGTGGATATGCGCAGACACGCATGTCAATGGTGTGTGGTATTATTGAAAGTGTTGCTATCGTGAAGGGTACACATGTGAATGTGTTAGATGGAGGGGGGATCAGCAGTTAGGCTACGTCATACACAGTGATAACACTCATTACAGTCATGCAATGCATGTCAAATGTGAATCTGCAAGTCTCACATATAACACACTACTATATTGGTAAAGCCTGACAGAGCGTACAGCAGAAGAAATCTACACGTTGCTGTTTACTGTTTGTCACATGTGATCTAGGATGTGCACTCTGCCCGTGACTCCTGATACTTCTTAGAGCCACGAATACCCAGGCCGAAAGGGAGCACAATAATGTACACACACACACACACCAGGGGCATCATGTAACACACATTT
Source organism: Lissotriton helveticus (assembly GCF_964261635.1). Classification (NCBI taxonomy): domain Eukaryota; kingdom Metazoa; phylum Chordata; class Amphibia; order Caudata; family Salamandridae; genus Lissotriton; species Lissotriton helveticus. The sequence goes on from NC_136061.1 coordinate 779,434,427, forward strand.
GGTTTTTGATGGAACGTTTGAGATGCATGGCAATCACACATGGAAGCCTAATGTACAGACCATGAATATTGATCAAGATGATCGTTGCATGTTGTGTGTAGTATAAGATATGTATATACAGGAAAACAATTTTCAAAAAAGCTTTCTAAGCAGAAGAGGTGTCTCTCACCAAATGCTGTTTAGAGAATGAGTAAAATGGGTGGGGTTGTCCAACTGTTACAATGGGAAATGGTATGAAGCAATCAAATGCTTTTTTTTAATGTCACAGTGCAATTGTGCACCGAGCGCGCAAGGAGGCCGCACCCGACGCGATTTTGACAAAATATATTTATCATAATATAAATTTATTACAGTTGGAAATATGTAAATGTTTAAAATATTTTAGATTATCGCTTGCTCTCATATACTGTTTAAAGGTATTTAGATATACTTTTGAGACAAAAAAAAGAGAGGGAATGGCGAACTCATCACAAAACTATGTCTGTGACGTAACATAGGGCAAGGCAGCATGTAGTCATCGCATACGCAACATGCAGCGGGCGCGACCCCATAAGTACATGATGTAACGCGTGGCTTGGTACTGCATACCCGTCGGATACCAAAGTAGCAGCTGGTGTGACTTCATGCGTATATGATGTTACGCGGGACGCGGTGCCACAAACTCGTCGGACACAAAATGTGCATCATTTATGAGTTTATGGTGGATAGGATTCGCGTGGTGATGGAGTTTTGTATGCTACCGGTATGGGACTGCAGTTTTCTCCCCCCAAAAAATGTATACATATCTTTGGGGGAAGATATAAAACATTACATAATTTTTAAAGTATAAAAGAAGTATAATAGAGTTCCAAAATATTTAAAAACAAATTGAAAAAATATCGGTTTTTACAAACATTAAAATATGAAATTAACATTTCAAAAACCTTAGAAATCCACTTAAAAAAACATAGGTTTCAGGCACAATATAGATACGAAGTAGCATTTACATCACTCATGACATGGTCAGTAACATCACTGATGACATCTCAAATTACATCACTCATGGCATCACTCATGACATCATCCATGTGACAATCTGATGCACATACTGATGCTCTAATATAAACTTTGATACACCCATTCTAAAATGCTGACTACTATTTTTGAAACCATACACAGAAGAATGCCATATACTATATAGCACTCACTATTTCATAGGTCTACACACACATCCAGTCACTTATACATGTAGTTACTCATCAATACAGGACTATAATATGCACTCATACATCTATACATGCAGTCACACTCTGCCACTCATCCATAGAGTTACCCACAAACCTAATCAGTGATGCAAAGATGCTATCACATACCCATTTAATCATGTATACAGTTATACACACCAACTTCATTATTTTTAGACATACCACATCACTTATTCATACAGATACTAACACATAATTACTGTCTTATACAATCACTGATAGAAGTAGGCACTTATTCATACACCCACTCTTCAAATAACTTAGTCTCACGTATACTCATTTATATACTCCAACACTCACATATAGTGACTTAAAACATAGGTAGTTAGTCACAGATATACCACTGAGACATTTATTCACTCACCAACACACACACCCATAGACACACTAACTCACCCATACAGCCCTTCCCAGATGCACTTTTTAATCCATACAACCACTGAATCACCCACTCAGACATCTATGCACACTCATACACCCAACCACCCACACAGACACTCAGGGACCCATACAGATACTCAGACAACAAATCAATAACCTATATAGACACTCATGTAGCTATTCAGCTACCCATGCAGTTGCTTACACACCAATGGAGAGACTAATACAGACTTTCACACAGTTTAGTCACTAACCCATGCATGAATTAAAACATGTTCAATCACTCACTTATACAGTCAGTCAAGCACCTACGAAATAATTCCTTTAGGCACTTGTAAACTCATTCGTTCTTCAATATACTTTGGCATATATATAGAAAACATATTTAAACTTTACAGAAACACACATTCACTGGATGATGTCATGAGTGATGTCATCAGTGAATAGAAAGGTATTTATACCATTCAGTCCACAATTTACATTCAAATAGGATATTGGATCGCTCTTCCCAATGTTTTTTAGTTTAATTAATTCGGAATACTCTGTACTTCAAATAGCATAGGTGTTAATTAGATAAAGAATTGAGACATTTAATACATAGCTACTGAGAGCCTTTCGCTCTACTTTTTCATAAATGCTAGCATTATAAAATTGAAGAGTATTCATTGAAGATTCTATTTTTGTAACAGATCTTATTAAACCAAGGTTGGAAGAATCTGCATTATACGTGACATAGACTGAGATATGTCCGAAGCCAACATTCTAAATTTGAAGTACTTTATCCTGCATTAAGTATAGTTGTTGAAGCCCTTCGCTGTATCATCCAGATAATATCAACAGACTAAGTTAGAACTACAATACTAAGACGCACAGGTATCTATTATTTTGAGTGAATCAATAGCTCATTTTATTTTTATTTTTATAGGCTTTAGACACATGCCATGTTATATCATGCCTTTTTGTTTCAATATCAATTTTAGATATTACATGTATCGCAGAAATAATCGATCATAAGCGAAAGTTACCATCTGAATTCTATAATCGGTAAGAACCACTAGGAATTCTGAGGCTTCGTATAGATAGGGTCATATACCATGACCATCATTATTATCTGTAGTTTTTAATGCATTCGATGGTGCCCTATGGGTTTCATCAGTTACCTCTGGGCTACTCTTTAGTACTCTTTCTACTATTTTCTATCACATTTGGTTCTTTACAACATTCTCTCTTTCTTTCTTTACTCTAAAAAGAGGTGGCACCTTATCATGGTACATCACTAACTTGAGTTTCTCCTTTTTTGAGCACGGGTTTAATTTCTTCAATTTTCTTGGTCTATAGATCTCTAGAATAAACAAGAGAGCAACACGTGTACCTAGTTTTATATTGTATCAGAAAGTTGAGCCTCAATGCACTGTTGTCTCAATAAATGTGATATAGCTATTGTTTTTTATCTCCTAGAACTACAAACCAGCTCCTGAAGAAGGCGGTTATCCACCGAAACGCGTGTAGAGACTGAAGACGACATTAAATGGACTGTTAGATGTGATAATTAGTGTTTTTTATCATAGGAACAGTGTTTCACAAACATAAAATTGTATTTTGTTCCTTTTATGTCACTGTGTATATTTGTTGTGTTTTTTAATATTATATTCATGATATTGTTTGCATATGTGTCTGACCAAAGGGTTTGTTTGACTTTCCCTTTTTTAATTTAAAATAATCTTTTTATATGATATACATGTTGTCTATTTGAATAAATATATATATATATATATATTATCTTCTGGTTGTGGTCAGTGCATTGGGTCCTCAACATATCTTTTGTTTGTTAGTTAACCTAATCTCTTGGAGGTATTGAGTTGCCTAGGAAATTTTTATACAATTTGATGTCATCAGTGATGTCATTTGAGATGTCATCCGTGATGTCATCAGTGATGTCACTGATCATGTCATGAGTGATGTAATATGTGACATCATCAACAGTGCATTGCGGGCGTGCGAGTTATAGTTAGCTCAACTAACTATAACAGGCGAATTTCTCTGGTTTTATATGAGTGAAATGTTCAACTAACTATAACGTACCTGAAACCCATGTTTTTTTGTGAATTTCTAAGGTTTTTTAAATGCTAATTCCTAACTATAACATGCCTGAAACTTATGGTTTTTTTCAGTGACTATATATATATATATATATATATATATATATATATATATATATATATATATATATATATATATATATATATATATATATATATATATATATATATATAGATGAATTATGTGTCAGCATTTAGTCCTGTTTCTATATCTGTGTTTGTCCTGGTTTTTGGTTCTGAAAATCTGGTCATCCTGTAGGGTATCATACAGTTTCACAGTCTGTAGATCTTTTCCAAAATGCACTGTAAGAAGAGGTGGTGGTGCTTCCTGCCCAGACATCAATGACACAGGTCACTTGACTTGGTGGATTGAATAAGTATGCTTTATAGCTCAAGCTCATAATGGCTATTTAGCTTGACGGGTGATATTATTGTGCTGTAGTATTTACTGGGATCTTGCATACAATACAACATACTGTTAACATCTCGCCAGCACTGGTATGTATGAATGTTTTGCGAACAGGAATGTTATAGCAAAACATTTGCAGTCACCACTAACTTCAAGTTGGTGGTAAACCATTCACAAATGGTGAAGGGCTCCCAAACTGACCCTTTCCCTTTTCGAATGTGGACCATTGGTTACTCTTAAAAAATTAAAAGGTAGCTTTTCATTTTTATTTTTTAAATTTACTCCCTTTTCCTTTAAGGGAAATGGGTTGCATTAAAAAAGAAAATGGCTTTATTTAAAAAGCCACCACAGACATAGTTACATACATGGCTACATACAGTTGGTCCGCCGATGGGTCTTGCTCTGTGGTGAAAGGGATTGGATATTCAGAGGATGTACAGTTACCCAGTGAGGACCAGGAATAGGATGTCTGTACCTTAAACTCCGATTCATGAAACTTACATGTGATTATTATCATAAGTTACCCAAAAACAATAAATAACTCTCAAGGAATGATGAGTCAGAACAGCAGGGCCAGTTTAAGATTTTAAAGTTTAGTTATTCACTCTATAGGTAGTGAACATTTACATTCAAATAAAATAGCATACACCCCTAATAATCGATTAGTAAAAAGTTAATAAAATATACCAAGCCTCTGACATTCACAGAGAATATGATGGATGAACAGGAAAATCTTCTTCAGCCAAGGCAGATTTGGACTCATACAACAAATGTGTTGGAAGGAATGGGAAGCCAGGTGAGCCTTGTAAAGATTCTCACGAACGTTCAACAAAGTACCAAGTAGCTAGTTCCAGTTTGTCAAGACAGCAGTCTGCGTCAGTCTCGCGCTTTAACCACAAGAGTCACAGAAGCATGAAAAGAAACCTTCATCCAAAAAGGATCAATCTGAATTAGGACCCCGGTCAGAAACAACAAGTCTTGGTTCCATCAGCGGAATTGGAATCTGAATCAAAGATCAGAAACCCATATCACGAATGCCAGCCGCAGACTGACAGACTGGGGGCATGTGTACAAGAGAAGTGGTGGAGTGAGGTGTTTGCCTCCTGGCTTAATGCCACTTCAGAAACTAAGGGGTGCACCATATTTACAAGAATATGGTGCAGCCCTGCGTTTCCCCCTGCGCTAGTGCTAAACTTAGCAGCCTAGTGCCAACGCAAGTACCCTTTTACAATAGTGCAAAAGTGTCTATGTGCAGGGGAAGATTGTTTATGTGCAGCAAGGTAGTCCTTCCTGCACATAAAAAATCTTGAAATGCTGTTTTGTAACTTCTATGTGTGCTGCTTTATGCAGCACACATAGAAGTCGCAAAACGCCATTTAAAAAGTGGACCTTTCTGTACATAAACAATCATTCGTCTTCATGCACAACGCAGCACACATGAAAACAGCAAAAAAAAGGAGAAATGAAACACCTCTCCTTGTTGCTCCAGGGTAAGACCAGGTCTTCCTCCTATTTACGCCTCCCTTTTAAATAGGGGCAGCATCAACATCAATGGGTGTTGCAGTGGAACGCCCACAGCAACACCCATTGCTCTTCTCTTTCACTCTAAGCAAAGCATGACAGGGGTCCTTATTTACACGGCATGGTTAAGCCACATTAATGGGTTTAACGCTGCCTTGTAAATAAGGGGCAGTCCCTATCGCCATGGAAACATCATAAAAAGTGACGTTCCTGTGGCAATAGGGGCTTGTAAATATGCCCCAGAGAGAGATCTAGTTTCTCTAGTTTCTCCTAATATTGTCCAAATATACTCCCTCCGGCATCACCAAATACTCAGACCACTCAGTTATCTTAATAAGATGAGGGTGATGCAGCAGGAAAGAAGATAACAAATCCAGAAAAATTAAGTAAAACGCAGTTCCTTATGTCATGTAAATTAAAGACACATTGAACAATGAAACGTTGAAGATGATGACATGAGGGTTGAAAAAGTTCAGTTCTAATGCAGCTGTTCCAGAGTGTAGCAAATACGTTATTCCAACCGGGAAATGTCAAAGGAAAGAGTTATCATTTCAACACAGTTTGCTAGATTTCAAAAAGTTTGCATACGCATTAGAATATTCAGTCCATGGCTTCATTGGAAAGGGAAATAAAATATGAGGCCTCCATGAAATGTGGCTAATATTCGACAATGACCATGTTAAATTGTGAATCGCACATTTATAAGAAAGCTAGCGTATAACTGCAAAATACATTAATAACTATTTCAAGTTGATCATAATTAATACATGTAAGTATAGGGCACTCATAAAATAAAAGTGTCATAATTATACATATAATAAAATGCATATTAATATTTGCCATTTTTTGTGTTACCCAACTAATACATATAAAAAATCTATGCTAATGGAGTTTTATGAAGGCACATTTAGGTATATTCATGTTACACTTACTTTTCGGTTGCCATTTGTGGTGCACATATTATAACAGGAAATAACATTTTGTAATTTTTCGCATGAAACAAATCCATCGGTATTAAATTCATTAATGTATGATTTTTCTCCTACATTTATAACACATATAAATGATTGAAAACAGCATAGTATTTTATGATCAATAGTCACATCTATAATGATTAAACATCATCCGCATTCTTTTACGATGCAGCATCTGAATTGTTTTTGCATACTTTTTAATAAAATTGAACTTAACACACGTTTTGTCATCTTTTGCAGAAAAGTAGTCATAATCATTTCTTTTATCAGTAAAATCGTTTAATGTAATCTCAGCTCTATAAATACCCCTTTGATGGTGAATTAAGCCATCACACCTTCATCTTAATCTAATCTGATGTCACAATTATAGTGCTGATGTTTTCAAGGTTTTAGCCTAGATTGTTCTAGAGCTTTTAGTTCATCATAATATCCACATTGTCTCTCTTCTAATTCTATTTCTGACTTCTTTCTTTTTACTCCTCTCACTTCTTTCTTTGCCTTTATGCATTTGTAAAGTGTAATGAAAAGGATTCGAATTAGTATGCAAATGGCAATTGTTAGTACGGGTGTTAATATTTTACCTACTAAACTACCTCCCAGATCTGTGAACTATTTTTCCTCGGAGGGAAAACCTTTCCCAATTGATTCCCAAGCACCATCAGCTTTTAGTTCACTCAAATCTTTTCCCAAGTGAGATGTTGGTCATATACCCCTGCAAATCTTTACTTTTGTCAGGGATATACGTGAAAGATTGTTGAACTTTCAGCAGCCAGCAAACTACACCATATCAGTTGATAATCAACTACAGTGGGAAGTATTCATGTTTTGTGGGGATTTAGAATCACCCTAGCTGATGAATTCATTGCGCCAAATATGTTTCCTTATATTTCAGCAGCATTAGTACCTCTCTTTAATTTGTGTTTTAATTCATTGGTTTCATCTGATTTTCCCGCATTATACATTTTTCAAAAGACTGTACCCATATACCAGCATTCATACCAGTGTTTTGGTAACCTATATTAGGCTTTTTTCCCACATATATAGCAAATTTCTGAAAATACAGGATCTAAACCTCCAAGATACAAACTCCATCTTCCCACAATTTGGAAAGTGTGGTCACGTTCACTGGAATCTACAAATTTGGCATTAAATTCAGTTTTGCATCGCAAAATGCAAAGCTTTCCTTTATGTTGCCAATCTAGAGCCATTGCAACTTGTGCATCACCCTTTTTAAGCTCAATTTTCCAGGTGAGCCCAAGGTGGAGTCTTTGAATGCCTTTCAGCCTTTTTTTTTATTTCTCCTCTTCTATCTTCAATAGAATTAATAAAATCCTTTTCTACATTATGCAAGAGGCAGGTTAAATTATGTTAATGTGCGTAGGCAGTGTCTAAACTCTGTGTGGGTTGGAAGAATTCACAAATATCCTATCACAGGGCCCTTATATTCCCAACTTAACGTGAGTTATCTTAATACTCGCTCTCTGGTAAAACACCAGCTGGAAATCTTTCATTACTTAGACTCCTTGAAACCTGATATATTGCTGCTGACTGAGACCTGGCTTAACGAGGAGTCTTCCCCAGACATTCTTGCAGCAACTCCCGCTGGTTATTATATTCTCCAAGCGAACAGAGCCGGCGGTAGGCCAGGAGGTGGGGTAGCAGCTATTATTAAATTTCCATATAGATTTTCCATCCTGTCAACTGTTAGTATTTCTTTGGTGGATCTTTTTGTGCTGAGATTGGAATCTCCAATGACTCCCCTCACTTGTGTCTTAGCATACCGCCCCCCTCAGTCGATGCCTGATTTTCCAATGTTGTTTGGCGACATGCTCTCCCAATTAGTGATTAATCACTCTAGAATTCTGGTTCTAGGGGACTTTAATTACTGGCCCACTCATGAGAAGGAGAGCGCTTGTTCTGTTATTTTTTCCGATCTTCTATCTGGAATGAACTGCAGCCAACACATAAACGCAGCGACTCACATCAAAGGTCGTGTCCTAGACCAGGTCTGGACTCTGAACCTGGATATTTCTGCCCCTCTTATCTCCCCCTGTTTATGGTCAGACCATTCCAACATTTCCTTTCTCCTTACGGCCACCTCTTACCCCAGTAGAGCCCTACAGGGTAACCTTTCGGCCCGGAACTCGAATAGAGCTGACCTTAGTGAATTTGTCAATCTTCTCAGAACCTCAATTCCCTCTCCCTCTGACTCTGACCCTATTGAAACTCAAGTCGCCGCTCTTACGTGCTGGCTCGAATCAGCCACCGATGCTGTCGCTCCTCTCAAGCAGATCAAGCTCAAGCGCTTGCACGATGCACAAAGGTGGTTTACCGAAGATCTTAAAGGCCTAAAGCTTGGTCTTAGGCAAGCCGAGCGCCGCTGGCGATGAGGCTATGCTGTCGACACGAGACTGCGCTTCACATCCCTGCTCAAAGAGTACAAAGCAGTGGTCCTACTTGCCAAGACCTCTTATTTTTCCAAAAAGATAGTTGAGTCGGCTTCTAAAACTAAACATATTTTTTCCATTGTGGAGGAGCTATCACAGCCAGCTAGGGTTACCATCAAACCTTCTCCCTCTCGTGTGCTTTGCGATTCCCTTAACCAATTCTTTGTGGACAAAATTGAAAACATTAAAAACAGCATTGCCCTTGCGGGCTTTTCCCCTTCCCTTATGTTTAATTCTTCCTTGTCCTCTCCTAACCCTCAGCAATTGACTCAGATCCCTCCTATTTTGGAGGAGGAATTTTTAGCTCTCTTAAATAAGGTTACTTCTGGGTCCCTCACTGATTGCTGTCCCCCCTAATTCTTTGTGAGGCCTTTACAGCCTGTCTGCTTCCCCCTTTGGGGCTTCTGAATAAGTCTCTCTCCTCTGGCTTAGTTCCCAGCTTATTTAAAGTTGCAGAGGTTGTGCCTATCTTAAAAAAACCAACGGCAGACCCTTCGGTCATGAGCAACTACCGTCCCATTTCCCTTCTCCCTTACCTCGGTAAAATTCTTGAGTCTCATGTGACCAACACCTTGAGCTCATTCATCGAGCATTCTCAATATCTCGATCCTCAACAGGCTGGTTTTAGACCCTCCCATTCTACGGAGTCTGTTATATTGTCAGTTATGGAGGAACTGCGAAGAGGAGTGGACTCTAACATCAGTCAGGTTCTGGTGCTCCTGGACCTGTCGGCCGCCTTCGACACGGTCGACCATGATATTCTGGTCGACCGTGTCAGGGAGGCTGGCGTTCAGGGTACTGCTCTTGACTGGATCTGCTCCTTTTTAAGCAGTCGCCATCAGGCGGTCCGACTTTCGCAGTTTACTGCGGACAGTATCGAATTGACCTGTGGTGTCCCGCAGGGTTCCTCCTTATCCCCTCTCCTTTTTAATTTATACTTGGTCCCCCTTATTTGCTCTCTGCGAGGCAGCCATGTCACCGCGTTTAATTACGCGGATGACATTCAGCTGGTTTTTAATATTGACTCCTCGGACCAGTCCATCATCAATTTTCAGTCATCCCTATGTCATATCAGTGACTGGATGGGGGCTAACCACCTCAAGCTTAACCTCGACAAGACTGAGCTGGTCCTTGTCGGGGGAGCTGCCAACCCATCGAAATCCACCTTTTGGCCTGCGAGGTTGGGTCCCTCCCCCAGTCCAGTCGACTCAGCAAAAAGTCTGGGGGTGATCATTAGTAACGATCTCACATTGAAGCCCCAGATTAATGCTGTAGTCTCTTCCAGTTTTTTCCAGTTGCGAAAAGTCCGAAAGATTGCCCGTTTTCTGACCATTGAGGCCCTTATTTTAGTTCTGCTAGCCATAGTCATCTCAAGGTTAGATTACGCCAACTCTATCTACTTTGGCATCCCGGCGTATCTAATGAAGAGGTTACAGCTTGTTCGGAACCAGGCTGCGCGTCTCGTCTATCACCAACCCAGGCACCAACACGTCCGACCTTTGTTAAAATCCCTTCATTGGATTCCCGTGTCCGAGCGCTGTAAATTTAAATTAGGTTGCACTATTTTTAAGTCCCTTGCCGGAACGGCTCCGTCCTTTATCTCCTCACTAATACACCCTTATGTTCCCTCCCGCAACCTTCGCTCCTCTCATCTCGCCTTGCTTGATGTTCCAGTCTTTAAACGCAAGAAACACGGAGGTTTGAGATTTTCTTTTCTTGCCCTTCTTTTTGGAACTCACTCCCCCCAGGTATAAGATTTGCTTCCTCCTATGTTCGTTTCAGGACCCTTCTTAAAACTCATTTGTTCTGTAATGTTTATCACTAACGAGCGCCAAGAAACCGTCTGGTGTTAGTTGGGCTTTAGAAATATTTTTTACATTACATTACATTACAAATGATATCAAATTATATCAGCAGTTTGTGTGTCAGGCACAGTAGTCATATTTTTCCTAATCGGTACTTCAGAGAAAGCTAAAAAATAATTGGAATAATAATATTTAAATTGTCCTTTGCAATAAAACAAGCTAGTTATTACAGAACAAGAAATTCCATAGGTAATAGGCAGGTGATGTTAAGTCACACTTTCAGAAATGGAGGTGGGCAACTGCACACACACATAATAATTTCGAGCCTCCATTGTGTCAAAATACTCATAAAGCAGGTTACTAAAGACATTTAAAGAATAATCACTAATAGATTGATCTACATTTAGAGTTTTGTCAGGTAACATGTTTGATTCAACCTCATTGTTTCTTCTTTTTAATGACTTAGACAGATGTAAGTTTGGAGTTTTCTACATAAATATGATAAGGAAGATTTAGGAGAATAAGAACTGCAACAATGACAATAGAGAATGCAGCAATTAAACATGCACAGATTTCTTTGTGCTTTACGGGTACAGGGTTTGTATTCTCAACTTCTCCAGAACTAGACTTCATGACTCTTGTTAATTATTTTATAGAAGATGTTAATTTAGCGGTTTGCAGCAATGATCCAGATATAGGGGTCTATTATGATGTAGGGCGGATTGCCACGCCCCGCATGGCGGTGGCGATCCGCCCTACATCATCCCCAACCCGCCTCCCATTTCCCCAGCTGTATTATGATGGCCGGGGGACCGCGGCGGACGGGAAGACCATCCGCCACTTTTCTGCCCGGTGGACGGGTCGACTGGGCGGAAAAAGTTGCATATGGTGGCAGTGTCTGCTAGACACCGCCAGCCTTCAGAATCATAATTAATATTGCATATCCTAATAGCGAATCGCTAAAATTCGCTATTAAAGACTCGCAAAAAGCTTTCTTGAAACATATGCCCCTTAGTCCATTTATGGCATAGATCAGTGTAATTTCGTCTCTTTAGATTTTTTGAGACTTTTCTTGTTTCTTTTGCTTTGATTTCTTAAGTTCGTTATAACAGCTCCTCAAGGTGGTGTATGTGAGCTTGTGTCTTTGAAGCAAAAAGTGTAATATGCTTTCTCCCAGTCATTGATTGCTGCAAAGTATGTCCAATCAGGTGCAGCATATTTTCGATTTGGTACTTTGTCTCTTTTTGACCTTCTTATTGATGGTCCATCATCATCTGTGTTGCTCTGTTCAGATTCACTTGAGACTTCAATAACAGTTGGGGGTACTCTGCCTTCAGTCAGAATTTGCCTCAATCTGTCTGTTCTTTTGGGCCAGCGGTCTCCATTTATTACTCTTGTTTCTGCTGCACTGTTCTCTTCAACTGGGTCAGTAACTCGCCTAGTCAGCTCTTCATCTTTGTGACCCTTGGTGCCTATAAGAGCTGATTCTCTCAGATCCCTGTTAGAATCAGTGCTTCGAGACCCAGTAGCTGGAGCCACCCTCTTCTGTTTGACTGACCTGAGAGAGGTGTCTCACTGTAACCACCGGTACATGCGCTACATGTACTGCAGCTTCAAGGGGACATGGGACTCGGGGAGTGTGGGCAGCATGCACCCAATTAGGGAGACCACCACATTTAATAGCAGTTGTGGTTAACAGTATCACTTGCAATGGCCCACGCCAATGAGGCTCTATAATCGACATACACACGTGTTTCTTCATTAGGACGCAGTCACCTGGACTGAGGTCCTGGCACTGCTCTTATTGAGATGAAGTTTTAGCGTTACCAAACTTCTGAGACCCAGAATGTACTACAACAGCCAGTCCTTTACAGTAATCGAGTACCAAATCATCAGTAATTTTCACCAACTGATTTGTAGGAACTGCAGGCTCTCTCATAGCCCTCCTCATAATAATTTCATGTGGGGAGAGTCCAGTTCTTCTGTCTAGGGTACCTCTCAAACACATCAACACCAGAGGTAAAGCATCAGACCGTTTTAGAGACATTGACACACACACTTTCGCCAGTCTGGACTTTAACAGTCCATTCACCTGTTTAACCACTCCAGATGCTTCTGGTTGATAAGCACAGTATGGCTTTTACTCTATTTGTAATGTTGCATATAACATCTTTAAGACCTCCTAATTAAAGTGAGTCCCTCTATCTGATTCCAAAGAAGTTGGAAACCCAAAATGCAGTATGAGTTCTCGAAGTAGTAATTTTGCCACCGTTAAGCTGTCATTTCTCCTAGGTGGTTATGCTTCCACCCAACGAGAAAACAGACACACAATTACCAGGACGTATTTTAGACCATTGCAAGGAGGCATTTCAATAAAATTGAGTTGCATCTGGGTAAATGGTCCTCCAGATATTCCTACATGACACTCGGTAACAAATGTTTTCTTTCCCACATTTTGTTGCTGACACATCATGCATCTTATTCTAACATTTCTATTGAAAAAGCTCAGGGTTAATTACAGGATCACAAAGTCACGATTACATATTCACAATGTGTCATCTTAATTTATAGCATGGCCACAAATACAAAGCAATTCTTCCTACCCATAATGACAACAGAGGCTCTCTAATCTAGTCTGAAACTCGGCCCCCTCCCCCGACTCAATCTAAAAAACCCTGATAGTTCTGCCAGTACCTCCATACTTCCGCCTCTAGCGTTATATATCACTTTCTCTGTGTTGGAGCACCTGTCCAAGTCGCTCTCCCATTCTCTCATCTGTGATGCATGACGTGCACCTTATTTTTGAGCAATGTTTTGTTTCCCCAACATCCCCGCAACTCTCAGCCAAATGGTGGGATATTTTGGCCATTTTTCTTCCCTCGTTACACTCAAATGCAGCCATTGTGGCTCTACTGGGATTGTTATCCCATTGACATCTGACATGACTCTCTCCACTTCTTTCCAATAAGCATTCACATGTTTACAGTCCCATAAAATATGAAAAAAGCTACCAATTTCTCCACATTCCCTCATGCAAAAATCAGTCCCAGTTTGTGAAGAAGCAGTCTGGAGGCATAATATCTGTGTAATATGCGCAGTTGCACTAACCGGAACCTAGCTCTAATTGCCACTTCCCAGGGACTTTGTACAGCTTCTTCCCAGTTGTCATCTTCTAATAATCCCAAGTCATTTTCCCATGCTGCCCGGAGTTGGTCTATTGGATTGGGAGAATTGTAAAGCAACTTGTTGTATGTTAGGGAGGTTGCCTTTGTGTCCATCGGATCCATCAGCAACCTATCTTCCAGAGAAGAACAGTCTGGGAGAGTGTCTCCCTCCCTCATATGTTGGTGAAGCGCATATCTTGGTTGTAAATATTTGTACCTTTCCGTTTCTGCTAGGTCGTATTTGCTTTGAAGCTCCTGGAAAGTGAGCGACACCATGCATCTTTAACACAACACTTCTGCAATTGCTCTAAATCGGGAATTAAACAAGGTTTGATGAAAGAGATGCATCATGGCATCTCTCCCAATGTGTGCATGGTAATGGAGCCATAGGTGATAGCAGACTATTTGGCAATACTGGTCTTCCATCTGTGTATATCCAGACCTCATCTTGCTGTCTCTGTGTACACCATGCTCTGATCCAACCCTGTCTTTCAGTGTCCGGTACTTCAATTTGCAATGCCTTAATTTCTTCCCATGTTTCTACAGTTGACATCAGCCTACATTCTGTGACATCAGTTTTTTCTTTCAAAGGTTCCCCTTTGAAAATGTATGAATTTAGGGCGCAATAGAGCACAGTCTCATCTGTATAGCGGTTGCCGACTTTACAATAAATGTTTCCCCGATGGTGGGCAGGACACTTGACCACCACAATTTGGGCGGGCAGTTGTAATGACAGCAGTAGGTTCCTCATGCTCTCTCCATTTCGTATGGGTGGCCCTGAAGAAGTTATAAACCCACACTGCAACCATAGCTGCCCAAACTCATGTACGACCCCAAAGCCATACTGACTATTGCTAAAAATGGTAACTCTCGTTTTTTCAAGAATGCTGCAAGCTCTCGTCAAGGCAAACAATTCTGCTACATGAGCAGAATACGCTCCCCACAAACAAAAGCTTCCACCACTCCCACAACATTACAAATGGTATGCACAGCTCTCAAAATTCCTCCAGCATCTCGCAAGCATGATCCATCCACAAACAACATATGATCTGACTCAGGTAATGAGATATCCACAATGTCCAAACGTGGTTTTGTACAGTTCAGTGCCCTCCAAACAGTCATGGTCTGCTTCATCAATCACAATTTCATTTCCAGGCAAAGGCATCAGTGTGGCAGGATTCATACTTGTGCATCGCACCAAGGACACATTCTCAGCACCCAAGATCACTTGCTCATACTTAGTCAATCGACTGCTAGTGAGATGCTTCATTCGCGTATGAGTAAGCAAGATCTCAGCAGAGTGATACACATGCACTCTCAACAAATGACCCATTAAAATTCTTTCACACTGTTCCAAACTCCCACAAGTTGCAGCTACAGCTTTTAGACATCCGGGTAAAGCTGTGGCTATAGGATCTAAGGTAGCTGGAATAAATGCAACAGGTCTACGCGCAGTACCATGCATTTGCAACAATGCTCAGCCTTTGCGCTGGCTGCAGAATAGAGAAAAGCTTTTGTTAACGTTGGGCATTCCCAAAGCTGAAGCTCGACAAGGACTCTCTCGCAGTATGTTAAAAGAGCACATACATTCATCATTCCATGGAACTGAATGTGACAACTCTTTATTAGTAAGCCTTTGAAGTGGTTTGGTTGTCAATGAGAAATTTGGAATGCAGTGTAGACAATAGCCAACCATTCCTAGGAACATTCAAACCTCCTTTTGCTTGCTTGTTGGTTTCATCTGCAAAATGGCAGTGTTCCTGTCCTGTGATTCTTTTCTGGTTCCCTTTTCAATATGATGTTCTAAGTAGAGGACTTCTCTCCTGTAAAATTCTAATTTAGCTGGTGACACTTTATGTCCATTTACTGCCAAATTATTTAAGAGAGTGAGGGTGCCACATTTGTAAGCCTCTTGTGTATCTGACACTACCAATAGGTCATCAATGTACTGAACCAACACAGAGTGATTTGGCCTCACTATTGATTCAAGATTCTTTTTGCAAAATCTGATTGAAGATGAAAGGACTTTACGTATACCCTTGTGGAACTGGGCACCATTCCAAGACATAATTTTCAAATAAAAATTGGCTGTCTGGGTTCAAGGGAATGGAAAAAAAGGGTTGACACAAATCAATAACAGAAAACTATTCAGCTTCACAAGGGATCTGGTGAAGTATCACGGCTGGATTTGGCACAATAGATCACCATGGGATTACAATCTGATTAATCTGGTGCAAATCCTGCACAATCTGATACTTTCTGTTTGGTATCTGAATTCCCATAAAGTGAATAATATGGGCTCCCCATGATCTCTTTCAAGATTCCTTGTTCGATCGATGACTCAATTAGTGGTGTAATTCCTTCAACTGTGTCTGGGCTCAGATTATATGGAGGAATGTGAGGAAATTCTGCATTTGGTTTCAAGGTTATGCATATTGATATGATATGATATAAAGGCTTTTATAGCGTGCTCTGTTACTAAGAAAGTATCCTAGCGCGGAAAGGTAGAGCAGAAGGCGGGAGAGAGATGGCAGTTACAAAGTAATACTAAACAAATGGGTCTTCAGTCCTTTCTTGAAAGCCGCGATGGTCGGGGAGGCCCTAAGCTGGAAGGGAAGAGCGTTCCAAGTCCTAGCGGCTCTGACCGAGATGGACTAGCCACCAAGGTGGGAGTACTTGAATCTAGGCACAACCATTTGACACTGGTTGGCTGAGCGAAGGCAGCGATTCGGAATATACCAGGCAAACCTTTTTATCAAGTAGACAGGGCCAATCTGATGGAGCGCTCGGAAAGAAAGAACAAGTATCTTAAACATAATCCTATGGGCAACCAGTAGCCAGTGTAGGCTATAGAGGAAGGGACGGACGCTAGCTCTCCTGGGCAATTTAAACAGAAGTCTGGAGCAATCCCTTTAATTGCACCGATATATTTTTCTGTGAAATCGCATACCACAGGTGATACAGTGTCCCTTAACTGAAATAGTAAGTCATCATTTGTCAATATTGGTAACAGACATTTAGCTTCAGATCTTTGTTTAACTAGTTTAAATACAACATCCTCATCATTGCTGTGAAATACAATAAATGGAACAATTGAGTTTGCACAACAAGTCCTGTCCTAGTATATTCACTGGACTAGAATCACACACTACAAACTTGTGCAAATCTTCAAAGGACACAATTTACACAGAAACAGGTTGGGTTACAGGATTTGACATAAATCGATTTGAAACTCCTGCAGCTTGGATTCTTTCTCCCAAGAGAGGTAGGTTGGAAATGTCCGCTGTTCTTTCAGTGGAACCGGTCGCACCAGTGTCATCAAGAAATGAAACAGGATTTCCATTTACCTTTCCATCCAGATAGGGACCACTCTGGTCTACCTCTAGAGATGCGCCAAGCACGCATTCCTCGTCCCCCCCTCAGGCACCGTCATTGTGACAAATCGGTGTCATCTACTTGAATTAAATATTGATGGTTAACATTTGGGCTTGAATCAATTTGAACATTGGTATGGAATCCTTTGTTTGCATTATATTTTTAACCCTTACCATTCAAATGAGGCATCAGGGCTTGTGGCATGTTTAGGTTTCCATTTTTCCTGACTTTGATTCTGGCAATTCTGCATCACATCATTAACTTGAAACTTCACATTCCCACCCTGCGACACCTGTCCATTTATTTGATTTAATGGAATAAATCGACACTTGTGCTTGCAAAGCTTGAACCTGCCGCATATATGGAAAACATTAGACTGTTTCAACATTTCTATAGGAACACCTCTGCCTTGAGTCGGGGCACCTTGCTTTTGTACGCCTTCTACTCCTCGCATTCTTTAATTCGCTTGACCATTTCCTTGGACCAAATTTGTACAATCTCCACCAAACACCTATGAAACCTCTCTTTGCTGCCTTCATTTGAGCTAACATTAACTTCTCTTTTACTCTGTAATGCTTGGATCCCAATTCATCTTCAAAATATTTGGCATATTGGAGAATTTCATCTTTTGATTTGCCCTGCCAGCAAATCAAATGCTGTTGTATCATAGCACTTATTTCAGGTCTTAATCCACACACAAACTAATATACCAAATGTCCCATACTTTTTCTGGTTACATTTTCCATTCCACTGTACTGTTCCTAATATGCAAGCACTGTTCCTGTAATTTTTGTGTCGTCCTGTCAATCTTTACCCAAACTATTTCTTGAGGAGAAATCTTTCCTTTCTAATATGTAATGGCTTGATTAATATTTGTTCATTACCTCAGGTGACAATGCACCAGTTCGTGGAACCCCAGAAGGTTCAGCCTCAGGCTAATCTATAGCAATTTTGCATTTGGTCCACAAATCACTTGGGACTACTTTATCCAAATCCTTCAACAAAACGTTTGAAATGTTAACAAATCTCTCAATTTATTTATACCACTCAATAGGTTTCTCTCTTAGTTTCCGGAAATCATTTGTAAAAGACAATATATCTGGCCTTGTCCATGGAATAGGTACATAATCTCCTCCAGGCACCTCTCTCATAGGAAGTATTTTTATACCTGATTTTTCTTCCTCAAGTATTGGATAAATTGGCATGGCCATTTTTTCATTTCCTTCTTTTTAGCCATCTGCCTTCTCATTTTTCAAACTCTCCCCATATTTAAAGATAGTTAACAATTCCTTCATCTGCAATCTTTTCCCAGAAGGTTTCATGTTTTTGAGGGCTCCATCATTAAAATCTAATCAATAAGTTTTCCGTAATGACTTTGATTTTTGTATATCCACCCCATACTTTTGTGCCAATTCAATTAATGTATCATGGGTATTTCTAGCTCGTCAAGTAATATTCTTACACATAAATAACAATTCGTCATCACAATAATGAATAATTCCACCAGGACTCATAGTACCCAAGATTTCATCCAATTCCACTCATGTTTGACTACATCGAGTGATTTTTCATTTGAGCTTCTCTGAACAGCAGTTCCTAGAACATTTGCATTTCTGTCAATTGTAGATGGTGCTATCTTTCTAATCCAATCATCATGTTCTTCTAGTGTAGGGCCTATCTGTCTTTCTGATGTATCTCCTTGCAAGCCCCCACTTGCTCCCGCCAAACACAGTGTAGTGAGTAATTCAGGATCTCGAGTACCCATTTGGAAAGTTCTCCCTGTCATGGCTTGAGTTCCTCTATTAGGGTTTCCCATATTTCTTTCAGCTAAATCTGGTAATGGGATTGGTCTCATGTGGTTATTTAATACACTCGGATGAACCATAGCTGCACTAGATGTTAATCCACTTCCTCGAAGAGATGTCTCAGAATTTGAAATTATAGGTGTTGGATTCAATGGCTCCATACTCGGTCTCCTAGAAGCAGTATTGGTTCCTCCTATCCCAGTAGGGATGGTCAATAAATGCACTTTTTGTCCTCCATTACTTGATTAATAAAGTGGAACTATCGTACCTATTGCACTAGGACTGAAAAGCATCAACAGCATTCAGTGTCATGGGATTATTAGATTATGCTCCTCTGGGTCCTCTACTCCTGTTAAGAAAGGATTGTGTGGATTTGAATTCATTGGCATCGTAGGTGCATCTGGTATAACTCCTGGAAAGGAATTCAACATACTTTGAGGTTGATTTTCATTTTATTTTGGAAGATGATCTAGTAATAACTCATTTAAAAAATCATCTTCTATTTCAATCTCACTTTCATCAGTCAGTGCCAATGTTTGAAAGTCCGCAAGATGTTTTTTCTTTTCCTTACATTTCTCTCCTTCACCCATCTCTGCAACTAATAAAGGATACATTAGTGTTTCTTCTGCAATGTCTGTTCACCGTGCTTTCTGTTGGGCATCTCACCTAGCTTCCACATACAAATTTAAAGTGTATTTATACCTTCCCTGATATTTCTGGTTTTCCTTCTGATGGGCCACATGCTCCCATTCTCCCGGAGCTTCAAATTACATATGTCTCAGGGGTGGTTTAATATTATTCAACTGTCTCCTCAAATTTTCAAGAATTTATATGTTAAAAGTTCCATATTGTGGGAAAGCTAAAGGCCCATCATTTTCTGTATACTTCATCCAGTTCTTTAACCATGTACATGTATGATAATCTCTCTCTTGAGTCATATACAAAGTAGGTGGTAGTGGTACCCCTTCTCTAGTAGGCATGGGCACATCTCCCTGTATTAATGTCTTTATATTCTTTAAAATCTTTACTTTTTCCCAATTAATAATTCAATAGTCTTTTGCAAAATAATTCTCTCAGCAATTCTAGAAATTACTTCCTTGTTTTCGTTTCAACAACCAATACCAGCATGGCATCCAATGACGCTGTCTACCTATCCCAGTGCGTCTTCACACTGATCAACCAATCACAGCGCAACAATCTATGATGTCATTCAACTCCCTGCAGCAGCTACCCCTCATTTGCAATTCAGTTTGTACTTCTCTCGGCAAAACGTTATTGAAACTCATATATGACCAAAAAATGTTACAAAGCAGCAGTATAAGGATAGCTCTCAAATAAACTCTTGTCTGCTCCACTAAAAGAAATGTATAGACTTTCACTCACTCAAAGAATAACATTGTTTATCACACATTCCAAGCAAAATCTCAGTCAGCGCAACTTCACTTAAATCCTTACGATTATTCTCTGTGCACTGAGAAAAACCCTAACGATTATTATTCCTCCCCCTCACAAAAGTTCCCTTTTCTGGTGATACTTCCGATGACGTCTCATGTACAGCACCTTCAAATCACATCAGACAATCTTACTTAGTATATGTAACACTGAGACCACCCTTGGGTGTATATCTCGAGATCTTAGGTCACTTCAGACCCGATAACAACTTCAACTCAGCAAAAGGAAAGAATTTTACTCTATCATAACCACTAAAAAACTTTGGGCAATCAATTTCCACAATCTACGCTTTAAGCAATAGCAATGCACAAATCCTATTAATACTCACACCCCTGTTTCTTCATCTCGTCGTTTTCTTCAAGACTGACACTTGGGCAACTTTACTGAACTTGGACTTTGGGTGAATCTATAGTGGCCTCAATATTCATCCCCCTTATATCCTAACTTTGTCAGACAGTACACCATCCGACATGCTACCAGAGTTGAAAGTTGAGGAATAGGTGAGCTTTGAGGACACCTGGGGGCATATTATCAAGAACGGTGTTAAAATGATGACCGCTTTAGCTGCAGGTAACTACCGCTAAAGCGGCGATAATGAGCTTGATAATAGGCCCTTGTGAATTCCCATAGAAGCCCAGGTTCTGGTGTGAACCTAGGCTTCTATGGTAATTCACAAGGGCATATTATCAAGCCCATTATCGCTGCTTTAGCTGCAGTTTCCTGCCACTAAAGCGGCGATAATGTTAACGCCGTTCTTGATAATATTCCCATTTGTTTGTTGTGAAAACCTGGAAACGTTATCAGATGATTACCGCTGTTTTGCACCACATTTTATTTGGTTTGGTAAATAGAGTATGATGACTTTCTTTTCCTTATCTTGATTGACAATACAGATGGTTTTGGTATTGTGGTTAAGCACAACGTGTTCTTGAGTACTGGGTTTCAGGTAAACCTGTGTGCAGTGGCTGGTTGAATGTAGTGGCAAATGTTTCTTGAGGAATTTCGTTTTTCATTGATTTATTGTAATGAAAATTATTTTTCTTCTAAAGCTGTTCTTAATGCTGAAGGGCACGGGTTACACAAAACGCTTTTGAGTTTGGATCTTGATTGATGTTGCTGCATTTTATTCAAACGAGAATTATTGCATACGGACGGCTCATTTGTTAAAGATCTTTTGAAAAACACAATAATGAACTGAAATCCTCATGTTGGAGGCAAACATGAGTAAATTGCTAGCATTTTAAATGGTTTGTCTTTAAAAAGAATCACATTGAAAAACAATTACAGCGTACAACACATTGAGCTTATTTATAAGCCCCCTGCACCACCGGTATATCACTTTTTCCTATATTAAGTGATGCACCAGCAGCGCAAGGGGCTTGTAAATAAACCCAATTTTTTCTGTGGTTGGTGATATTTTGGAGTGAACATTTTGGAGTTTGTTCAGAGTTTGCTCTGCAACTAGTGTGTTGTGGACCTGCATGCAAGTTGGCATGCTGCACGTTACTTGAACTTTTCAAAAGTGTAATTTCTAAAATAGTAATATAAAATCCGTCTTGACCATTAAGTTGGATTTTAAATTACTATTAAAATGCGTCCTTGAACTATTATCCTAGCTGCTCACAAACTACGTTTAGCACATAAGGGAGAGCCAAACTTGCCCCAGTGAAAATCGACTTTGGAGGTTATTTACTGCCAGCACATGCAAAATATCAAATATACGCATGTAAAATGTTATATATATATATACATATATATATATATATATATATATATATGTATATATATATATATATATATATATATTCACTGAAAAAACCATAGGTTATAGACCATATATAGTTAGGAATTAGCATTTAAAAAACCTTTTTTTACTCACACAAAACCATTGAAATTCCATATATAGTTAGTAGTACTAACTATATATCGCGCACCCGCAATCCACTGCTGATCATGTCACATATTACATCATTCATGACATGGTCAGTGACATCACTGATGACATCACTGATGACATCTCAAATGACATCACTGATGACATCACTGATGACATCTCAAATGACATCACTGATGACATCACTGATGACATCTCAAATGACATCACTGATGACATCACTGATGACAACATCCAGTGACTGTGTATTTCTGTAAAGTTAAAATATATCTTACATATTGAAGAATGAGTGGATGTAGAAGTGTCTGGATGAAGGATTTAGTAGGTGCATGACTGACTGTATGAGTGAGTGGTTAAATGTGTCTCACTGAGTGCATGGGTTAGTGACTGAACTGTGTTAATTTGTGCATCATTATGTTTGTTGTTCTGTAAACTGCTGCATGTGTTCATCAGTAGCTATATGAGTAAGTATATGGGTTATTGATTGGTTGCTCAAGTATTTGTATGGGAGACTGAGTGTGTGTGTGGGTGGCTGGGAGGTGTATGACTCTGTGCATTGGTGAGTGAATGGATATCTCAGTGCTACATGTCAAAGTAAGTACATATGTAAAACACAGTACATGTGAGAGTTGGCATATATAAATAACTGTGCATAAGAGCCAGTGAATGTGTGAGTGGCTGTATGGATGATTGTGAACTTGTATCAGGGATTGTAAAAGAGAGTAAATATGTGTTAGTATATGTTTGAATAAGTAAGGTGTGTATAACTGTATAGTTGAGGAAATGGAGGTGTGATTGATTCTTTGCATGACTGACTAGGTGTGTAAGTAACTCCATGGATCAGTGACAGTCTGTGAGTGTCTGTTTACACTGAGTGTATCTAAGGTTATATTAGAGTCTGAAGAGGTTCATCGTATTATCACATGAATGATGTCATCAGTGATGTGATCAGTAATGTCAAATGAGATGTCATCAGTGATGTCATCAGTGATGTCATTTGAGATGTCATCAGTGATGTCATCAGTGATGTCATTTGAGATGTCATCAGTGATGTCATCAGTGATGTCATTTGAGATGTCATCAGTGATGTCATCAGTGATGTCACTGACCATGTCATGAATGATGTAATATGTGACATGATCAGCAGTGGATTGCGGGTGCGCGATATATAGTTAGTACTACTAACTATATATGGAATTTCAATGGTTTTGTGTGAGTAAAAAAAGGTTTTTTAAATGCTAATTCCTAACTATATATGGTCTATAACCTATGGTTTTTTCAGTGAATTTTGAAGGTTTTGTAAATGCTAATTCCTAACTATATATGGTCTATAACCTATGGTTTTTTCAGTAAATTTTCAAGGTTTTGTAAATGCTAATTCCTAACTATATATGGTCTATAACCTATGGTTTTTTCAGTGAATTTCAATGGTTTTTTAATAGCAAATATCATAAGCTGTCGAATGTCAAGTACGTGGTAAGAAAAAACATTTTCGTGTTTATGCACACTGATCTGCTTTGAATGCTGCCCCCCCCTCATTTCTATTAGGAGTACTCTCTCTTTGCAGATAGTGAAGGGTAGTTAACGCAGGCCTTTGCCCCCGTTGTAATCCGTCGTGCCTGCTTCTCTCTCCATTTGATTGATTGTTATCCAAGCATTTACTGTTTTAGAATTGGTTCTCTTTGGTTCATTCTCTATTTACAAACAAGCACAGAGTCGCAATACTCTGTTTAGTCTTTGCAGATAGCGAAAAATCGTGTAAAAAAACAAAAGGAATCGAGCAAAATCAGTAGGCCACTAATGGGATCTCTTTTTGACCTCGCTAAAATAGAAACATTAGGAACAACCCCTCATGACAAATACGAAACTAGTGAGATGAACTGAACTCCACACCATGATGGCTGCAAGACAGCTCGGCTCCGCCACCCACCCCGCCCAAAATAACGATAAACTCTATGCAAATATATACAACACACCAGCAAAGTAACAGGGTAAAACATTTTATTAAACAACTATTTACATAACTATTTTAAACTTTTTGTTGCCCGATCCGGCTAGCTCAATCGATCGAGCATGAAACTCATGCACTCTGATGATTCAAAGTTTTGAAGAGTGCTTGTAACACTGTCTGAAGCCTATTTGCACTTGCTTCATCTTCACTATTCTAAAAGTAAGTGGGGGCTGTTTGAGTACGTTACTGCATTTGTAAACAATGTGATGCGGTGCCACCCTGAACCGCTTAACGGAGGCCCCCGAGGGACGGTGTGATGGCGCGGACTCGGAGGGGGCGCTTGGCTCCGGCCCCCTCCCCAAGTCGTGTTCTCCTAGTGTGGCCTGAGATCGCCCCCGACATAGGTGGCCGGCTCCCGGGATCAAGCGGAACTTTTTGCCTTTTGGTAACTCTTCCATTCTTGACCTTGTCCCACAATCCGTTTCACCTAAAGACACGCTGTAGTGGGGCGCCCCTTTACCATTTCAGTTGCCATTCCGCCCGCTTTTGCTACACTGTGCCTCTTCCGCTATTCAGCTGTTTACCGCCCGCTCTTTCGACTACAACGTCTCGCTCACCATGTAGTTGAGTTGCTCCCGCTCTTGCGGTGCAGCGATAGGCGGCTGCCAAAGGACTCTCAAAATGGCGGCCGGCTCTTCAGATTTGGGCGTGGTCCACTAAAATGGCCCTGCGACACCTTGGAACTCGGACGCTTGTCTGCTAGAGCTTGGGCTCCATTCTCGAAAGCGTCCCCTCAGCCTTGAAGATTCTACAAAAGTCTTGGGGGCCCCCGACTCCCGCAGGCTTCTGGTGGGGAGCGGCTAGCATGATTGCTCGTGGAATGGCCACGACGGAGCTACGAAATGGTGGTGCTCTCATGCTAACGCCAGCTTCAGTCTGAAACATCCAGAAACTCTGTAGACTACCAATTCGATCAGTTCCGGTAGCGCCCCAACGTGACCCGGTAGAGAAGAACTTGCCCTCCCCTCTTTGACTGATGGTTCTTGTTGCCTGTCCATTCTGTTGTCATTTAACAGAACTATTTAGCCTGCTGAAAGGGGTTGTGTTCCGACCGCTGGTTGGTGGAGACATTTTGACTATATTCTGGACCTGCGTTGTCGCGTAATGCGTCATATGACGCGCCGCGTTAGCGCATCCGGAAGTGATCCGGCGCGCAGCGCGTAACGTAAGCATAACAGATCATGTAACTTGTTAATAAAACTTTTCATTGGTTCATTTTACTTTTCTTATTCTAATGATGAAAGGCTTGGTCATATGACCTAAAAATTACGCTTTTTATTACTTTCGAATATTATTTTTTCTTAAACATATGTTATAATGTTCCAGGCTAATGTACTTTCCCGGAAAATTTACAACTGTCCTGCAAGTAAAATATATTCCTTTTTCGAGAAAAAGGGCGTTTCTTCGTCCCATGACGGAGCCGTTGAGCAAAAGAGGGTCGGCCTGCTGTCTTAGTCGCCGATACGCCAGAATATCAGATTCTTATCGATCACTTTATGGTGCAGGAGTAGAAAACACAACAACCCTTGACCATTTATCTTTACTGCGTTCCTGCGTATTATACCTTTTACCCTTCATGTAATTCGAATGCTTTATTTCACTTGCCTTTTACTGATTCTAAAACAGTGACTATTATTAAAAACTTTACCAATGTAAATACTACTACCATGTTTTCTTTTAAAAACCTTTATTGTGAAAATGTCAGTATACAAATACGGGCCTATAACCACGTGGGCCGGCCACGGAGCAAACTGTAATCGTATATGATGAGTAGACATTTACACTGTAGAGGAACGTAACGGGCGGGCCATTAGGTTGCAAGAACTAAGGTGTCTAACAGTTGCGGAATCGGTGGACGTACATTTTATAATTAAAATACGACAGGGCCAGTTACAATAAAATTATCTAGATATACATTTGCGGGCAAGTACCATGGGTGACGTTAATTCGAACTTTCAATAGTACAGTAATCAATAACACATCAGAACTTAATATCAATAGGGATGTCAAAATATTCAATCAATTCTCGTCCCCGCCCGCCATGTGCTTCAAAACTGCATACGTATCTCGTGATTTCAAGGTTCTGCAACCAGTACACAACAACGAGTTACGAGTCCCATTTATTCCGGCGCCATTTTGGGCGAGGACGGGCAGGTCCAGGATATAGTCAAAATGTCTCTACCAACCATCGACTATGATGATGTTCATATGCTGTATTTATTAGAGTAACACTCATCTGTCCACATGAAATAAATTTGCCACAATCTAAACATGTCATTGTAATCTTTCCAAAGTTCTTCTAAATATTTGGGACCGTTTCCCTTGCCTCTGATGCTGTCAGTGCCAGTTCTTTGATGAATGTACTGACAGGTCGGGGGTTCTCCTCCAAATCTCTCTTTTATGCAGCACTATAATTAATCGGTGCCACCTCTCCATATGACGATGCATGGTATAGTTACCATAACTATATTTTTTTTCGGTTCCTCTGGAGAGTACATCGTGGCAGATGAAGCGTGTAACGTACCGGGAATTTACCTTTTTTACATGTAGAGGAAAGGAAAAAAAATTCGACCATCCGCGTTCTAAGGTGTCCCAGGGCCATTTTAGTGGACCAGGCCCAAATCCAAAGGACAGGCCGCCATTTTGAGAGTCCTGTTGCAGCCGCCTGTCGCTGTAGCATCAAGAGCGGCCGAAACTCAGCTGAATGGCAACTGAAACGGTAATGGGGCGCCCCACTACAGCAGACGAGCCTCCACCTGGCAAGGCCCGTTCACGCCGCCTCCCCCCCCCCTTCGGGCACCCCACGCCGTTATTCGGAGCAGGATTGTAGGATGGCCACACCAATGCGGCAACTTACTAGACACCACCTCGGTGCCAATCGAATCTCAGCGCCTTGTGGTATCTTCTATTCAGAAAACATTGTTGTGCTGCCTTCGACCTATTCGCCGCAAGTGCGCACGCAACTCAGCTGCATAGCTTGCTAGACACCACCTCGGTGCCATCCGGATCTTGGCGCGTTGCGCTGCCTTTGGCCCCATTCGCACATCGGTCCGCTACTGACGCCACCTCACAGGCCAACGGGGCGCCCCACGCCGACTTTCAGCATTGTAGGATGGCCACACCAGTGCGGCAACTTGCTAGACACCACCTCGGTGCCATCCGGATCTTGGCGCGTTGTGCTGCCTTCGGCCTATTTGCACATCAGTCCGCTACTGACGCGAACTCACAGGCCAACGAGGCGCCCCACGCCGACTTTCAGCATTATAGGATGGCCACACCAGTGCGGCAACTTGCTAAACACAACCTCGGTGCCATCCGGATCTTGGCGCGTAGTGAAGCTGCAGCAGCTGCAAATAAGCTTCAGACAGTGTTACAACCGCTGCTCAGAACTCTCAACTATGACACCACCTCGGTGTCATCCGGATCTTGGCGCGTTGCGCTGCCTTTGGCCCCATTCGCACATCGGTCCGCTACTGACGCCACCTCACAGGCCAACGGGGCGCCCCACGCCCACTTTCAGCATTGTACGATGGCCACACCAGTGCGGCAACTTGCTAAACACAACCTCGGTGCCATCCGGATCTTGGCGCGTTGTGCTGCCTTCGGCCTATTCGCACATCGGTCCGCTACTGACGCTGCCTCACGTGCCAACGGATTTTCTACGCTTTTTATACCCTATGCCGCATAACAGGTCATGTGACTTGTTTATAAAACTTTTCATTGGTTCATTTTACTTTTGGTTTCCTAATGATGGAAGGCTTGATCATATGACCTAAAAATAACACTTTTCATTGGATGAAAACTTCTTTTTTTTCCCAAACGATGAAAGCCCCACCTTGTTTCTGGATGTTTCAGACTGAAGCTGGCGTCAGCATGAAAGCACCACCATCTCGTGGCTCCGTCGTGGTCATTCCGCGAGCAATCATGGCAGCCGCTCCCCACCGGAAGCCTGCAGGAGTCGGGGGCCCCCAAGACTTTTGTACAATCCTCAAGGCTGAGGGAACGCTTTTGAGAATGGGGTCCAAGACCTAGCAGACTAGCGTCCGATTTCCAAGGTGTCCCAGGGCCATTTCAGTGGACCAGGCCCAAAAAGGAAAGAGCCTGCCGCCATTTTGAGAGTCCTGTGGCAGCCGCCTATCGCTGCACCGCAAGAGTGGGCGCAACTCAGCTGAATGGCGGATTTTGACACAGTGGACCAAAAGCGGACGGAATGGCAACTGAAACGGTAAAGGGGCGCCCCACTACAGCAGACGAGCCTCCACCTGGGGAGGCCCGTTCACGCCGCCTCACCCCCCCCCCCCCGGGGCGCCCCACGCCGTTATTCGGAGGGCGGCAACTTACTGGACATCACCTTGGTGCCATCGTTCTGCTGCCTTGGAACTATTCGCACAACAGACCGCTACTGATGACCCACCCCCCGCGACGCCCCACGCCGGATACCGAAATCAGTGTGGCACCCAGGCAACATCACCTGGGTGCCGTCCAGAAATCTGGACGTTGTGCTGCGTTGGGACTATTCGCACAACCGACCGCTACTTCCTTCTTTTTCCCTAAAAATGTTTAAATGTTTTTACTGTTTTTGTTTTGTTGTATATATTTAGAAGTTATTAAAGTTTTATAATCCTACTACTTTGTTGGAGTGCTATATATTTTTAACGTGACACATAATTGTAAAAACTTTGATGTACAAAGAGGCATCCCTGGAATCTTCCGCTTCAGGCTCGGTCCCCTCCCCAATCACAATACAGAATGGTTTTCAGATAGTAGGAACGCGTGTGGTGTGACGGATCTCATCGGGTGTGGGCCTTGATCTACTATAACTCCTTTGAAGAGGAGTGATTCTTTACAGCTGGGGCCATAAACTACATCTGCAGGGCTAGCTGATAGCCTGGGACCGGCCTGGACAATCGGACACAGAGGAAGAGGAGTGTCAGAGGGTGCGGTAGTGAATAGGGCGAAAGGGAGGTGTCGGACAGGCACAGATTGTGATTCTCAGGGAAGAGCAGCGCAGATGGGGGTAGGTTTATTGCCCATGCGTAAGACAGAGAGCGGGGGTGACCAGTGCCTGGGGGAGATGCTTGCGAGGGTGGGGAGCCATGCTAAGGATCGACAGCGTGCAGAGAGTGGGTCTGGTCAAGGCATCTAAAATGGCTGCCGTGCACGACAAAAGTGTGGCATTTGAAAAAAGGCAAGATGGCGCAGACAATGTTTATCAACACTTCCTGATTTCCTTCGAATCGAACGTTAACAGACGTTATCTCTACCACACTACCGGTCCCCCTGGGCTTAAACGCCGAGATGGTAGGGACTGCATCCCGTGGAGATAGGCCGAGACGTCACTCAGCAGAAAAAAAAGAAAAAAAAAAGTCTATAAACATGCAATAAGTTAAAAGTCAATCATTCTTGTTTCCTTGTAGTACGCTCCCCAGGCCCGCGGGGCCCTTTTAAAACCTCCACATCAAACCTAGGGGGTCAGGGAGGATCTACTATGCCCCCTTATGGTCATTTGCCCCTTCGCTTTGGCCTCCTCTTGTCTCTCGATCCTACCGAGAGACAAGATGGCGGCCGCTACGGACTGTTTGGAATGTTTACAGACGCCGGAGAACCAATCAGCTTCGCTTCACAAAGCTCCGTAACGCGAAAAGTACGCGAAGCTGAGCGCTGCCCGGTCCGCTGTCACAGATATATATCTTTTTTTGAATGTTAATTTCTCAAAATCCACTGGAGCACATATATTGAGACATAGCAAAGGCACATCGGGCTACCAGTACCTACAATTTTGCCAAGTTTCGTGCAAATCCATTCAGCCGTTCGATTATTATTTTTTTTTTTTTTTTGCCCCGCGGGGCCCTTTTAAAACCTCCACATCAAACCTAGGGGGTCAGGGAGGATCTACTATGCCCCCTTATGGTCATTTTCCCCTTCGCTTTGGCCTCCTCTTGTCTCTCGATCCTACCGAGAGACAAGATGGCGGCCACTACGGACTGTTTGGAATGTTTACAGACGCCGGAGAACCATCCGGTCCGCTGTTACAGATATATATCTTTTTTTGAACGTTAATTTCTCAAAATCCACTGGAGCACATATATTGAGACCTAGCAAAGGCACATCGGGCTACCAGTCCCTACAATTTTGCCAAGTTTCGTGCAAATCCATTCAGCCGTTCGGGCTAAAAGTGAGGCCAACCGCCCTATGGAAATTAACATTGGAAAAACGCGTTTTGGGACCCCCTTTTTTCTCGGCCCCCCCTTGACGAACCCCCCCCAAATTTCCAGGGGCTGCTCAGAAACAAAATGTTCCATTTTCCTGAAAATTTCTGCCAATTCCGTCCACAAACGCCAAAGTTATTAGACATAGAATTTTCAAAAATCCTTACAATCACTTCGCTACAACCTCATAAATTAAAAATAAA
Source organism: Lissotriton helveticus (assembly GCF_964261635.1). Taxonomy (NCBI): domain Eukaryota; kingdom Metazoa; phylum Chordata; class Amphibia; order Caudata; family Salamandridae; genus Lissotriton; species Lissotriton helveticus. The sequence goes on from NC_136061.1 coordinate 779,465,420, forward strand.
AATGAATAATGTCTCAAACAATTTTTGATTTCTAAATATAAATTTATTCTTCTGAATTTTCATAATTTGAAAGAACTAGTAACATGTCCTCATCAGGAATTTCCTCTTCAATCATCTCATCAGGAATCTCCTCATGAAAAGTCTGCAATGATGATTCTTGTAACTCTATAGTCTCCAAACATTCGATAAATTTGCCGTCAAGAGATTGATCAAAAAAATCATTCAAGTCATCTCCTCCTTGTGAGAATATTTCACTATTGGTGCTGTCAATTTCAATAAATGTAGTGGATAATTCAAAAGAAATTGCCACGGTCTCTTCATTGTGATCCATTTTATTTTGAAATTGCTTGCTGTAAATTGCAGAAAAAAATAATCACTTTCATTTATCGTTTTTAGTAATACATAATATAAAACTAACTTTATCAAGTATTTAGTATAACAGAAGGACTGTAAATAAATAACAGAAAACATTTTTCAAATTATCTTAAAGTGTACAACATAGTTCCCCTTACAAATTAACAACTCACCTTTTTGAAAGTAGGAGAAGCGTTAGTACTGTGTAAATCAAACACCAGAAATTGAGCACCAAAAATTCCTCACAAATGTACCTCAGACAGTAGTATCACAAAATGGCTGTGGTTTCCTCTCATTTTAGATATATACATAACCAATTAACTTTCATCACACACAAATACAAAACCAAAGTAACATTTTAATTGGTTCTAAATTTCAACACTTTCAAATGTGTTTTCCCCATATATACATAACCAATTAACTTTCATCACACACAAATACAAAACCAAAGTAACATTTTAATTGGTTCTAAATTTCAACACTTTCAAATGTGTTTTCCCCATGCAATTTTCCATAGGACATTTAGATACGTCTACAGCCTGAATGGCTGAACGGAATTACACCAAACTTGGCAAAATGGTACATCAAACCTAGGGGGTCAGGGAGGATCTACTATGCCCCCTTATGGTCATTTGCCCCTTCGCTTTGGCCTCCTCTTGTCTCTCGATCCTACAGAGAGACAAGATGGCGGCCGCTACGGACTGTTTGGAATGTTTACAGACGCCGGAGAACCAATCAGCTTCGCTTCACAAAGCTCCGTAACGCGAAAAGTACGCGAAGCGGAGCGCTGCCCGGTCCGCTGTCACAGATATATATCTTTTTTTGAACGTTAATTTCTCAAAATCCACTGGAGCACATATATTGAGACATAGCAAAGGCACATCGGGCTACCAGTACCTACAATTTTGCCAAGTTTCGTGCAAATCCATTCAGCCGTTCGATTATTATTATTTTTTTTTTTTTTTGCCCCGCGGGGCCCTTTTAAAACCTCCACATCAAACCTAGGGGGTCAGGGAGGATCTACTATGCCCCCTTATGGTCATTTGCCCCTTCGCTTTGGCCTCCTCTTGTCTCTCGATCCTACCGAGAGACAAGATGGCGGCCGCTACGGACTGTTTGGAATGTTTCCAGACGCCGGAGAACCAATCAGCTTCGCTTCACAAAGCTCCGTAACGCGAAAAGTACGCGAACCGGAGCGCTGCCCGGTCCGCTGTTACAGATATAGATCTTTTTTGAACGTTAATTTCTCAAAATCCACTGGAGCACATATATTGAGACCTAGCAAAGGCACATCGGGCTACCAGTCCCTACAATTTTGCCAAGTTTCGTGCAAATCCATTCAGCCGTTCGGGCTAAAAGTGAGGCCAACCGCCCTATGGAAATTAACATTGGAAAAACGCGTTTTGGGACCCCCCTTTTTTCTCGGCCCCCCCTTGACGAACCCCCCCCCAAATTTCCAGGGGCTGCTCAGAAACAAAATGTTCCATTTTCCTGAAAATTTCTGCCAATTTCGTCCACAAACGCCAAAGTTATTAGACATAGAATTTTCAAAAATCCCATAGAGAAAAAATCCTAACTATATATACCTACTGGCGACCGCCAGTAGGTAATATATATCCATATATATATATATATATATATATATATATATGGATATATATATATATATATATATATATGTGTGTGCTTCTTTCTAAATACCATGCCCCTGCTCTAAGGGCATTTAGGGCCTTCCTTCGGGGTGATTTATATGTATTATAAAGGTAGGTTTAGGCCTTGGAAAATCCAGCTTTCTAGTGCCTTCACTGAGACGTCCACAAAGTCCACCCAGGACTTTGCACGCACTTTCTGGGTGTCTCTGAACTTCACCCTGCACTGCTCATTACTATATCCTTGAGAAGCTTGTGGTCAAATCCACCACCTCTAGACATCTCAAACTCTTTATCATTTTCACTGCCATCATTCACTTAAACCTCCTCCCTCTCCCACATCTTCTTAGCTAATTCCAGTTTCTCCCTTTCTAAGGCAATGGAAGCCATCTGGGCCTCCAGTTGCCTCTTTGAAAAGGACAGCTGGACCCTGGCCTACTCCCACCATCTGGAATCACAGAAGAGCAAACACTGAAAACAATGGAGGAGGCATTGTCCTCACCATCCTCCAGGGTGAGATTAAGGAGGTCAACCTCTCCAGTGGCAGCTTCTCCACTAAGGCAAAGGAGCGCCGCCCCACTGCTTTTAATCAGTGCACATAAAGGACACATGAAATTATAATAACTAAGTTACTATCATTTTATGTTTCAACACTGCTTTGCGGGCAGGCAGACGGACAGGATCTGCTCTGCTCTGCTCTTGGAGCAGGGCAGAGGAGGAGTGGTCTGCCCACTTCTAAGTGCAAATGACTGTTTTGCTGGCCCTCTGGGACCGGGCAAACAGTTATGTGCACTTTAACTGTTCTCCACACAGGCTGCATTACAGCCTGCATGGACAACATGCACAGGCCCCCATTTCCTAGCTGAACATAGAACCACGATGCTCAGAACACTCACAACACTGCATTGCAGTTGATCAGGGGAGCCTGGTTGCTTACAAATCACAATGGTGCATTGCAGCATTGATATTGGTCAGGGGAACCTGGATGTGCTTCCTGTTCCTGGAGTCCGATGGCGGTGAGCATGAAAAGAGATGCAGGACTCGGTGGCAAGGTAAGTGTCTATTTAAAACAAATATTTTTACATTGTGCCCCCTTTCTATCCCCTGCCACCCGTGAGCTGTGCCGGCCGCCACTGAACCACTCTCATCCCTTTAATCTCCTCAGCTACTCCAACCCAGAACTTCGGGACTTAATCAACCCTGCCTTCCTAATCTTGTCGGTTGCAGGCAGCTCCCTAAGCCTACATTGTACCCTTAGCTTAACCATCTTGAGTTTAATCAGCTTAGCTAGGTCTAGCTCCATGGCATCCCTAGTCTTGGGTCACAACAACTAGCAATCAGACTTAGAACAACTTTGGAAAAATCAAAGCACTGCATTAAAAATCAGTTTAGCCCAAATTAAAAAAATTAAAAACTCAAAAGTTTTGTTCTAAGAAAATTTAGAGGATTTTTATAATCTTAATTCACTTCACTGCAATCTCCAAAATGGTCCATGAAAGTTTGAGACATCAGTTCCCGCAGTCCACTTGGACAAAACCCTTACAAATCCACTGGGTGCACTCCAGGCAGGGGATTCTTGGTGGTGATGATCCAGATGAGCTCTGTTAACCTGTAGCATGCATGAAGTCCACTCTTTATTCTTCTTGAAGCAAGTTAGAGCAACAGGGCTGTAGTTCCAGATTGTGCAGCAGGCTCAGTCAGTCAGAGCGCAGAGTGCAGTCAGAGTGCACGGTCTTGTTGGTACTAATCAAACTTCCAGCATGGGCCCTTCTTCTTCTTTTAGTTTCAAGCAGCAGATCTGAGAGGCTTTGCCTCTCTCAAATATTAGTGTTGTCTCGGGACAAGAAGGAGAGCAGTCCTGTACAATTAGGTGCAGTGCAACACCCTGGAGCATGACCACTTTCTCCAATAAGTGGCATAATAGTCTCCCAGAAAGCACTATTCCTCCAAAATTCAAAAAGGCTGAAGTCTCTGCGGAGGAATAAGAATTAGTTAAACCAACCTTCAGTATGGCTCATTTCCATAGCTCTCTTTCCCCTGACATCTGAAAATTCCTTAATTAAGCCTGACATCTGGCTGCGTTCAGAGGGGATGGTGGGAAGATGGCTTGTCAATCCTGGCCTTTCCTATCCTCCTTTGAACCTCCATGGTTTACGACCCATACTCCCTGCTCTGGCATTCCTGTGAAGCATAGCCCTCTCCTACCAGGTAGCCTCTCTCCCCCAGGTGCCACTTATCACTTCATGAAAGCAGCCCAGCCAATCCTCTTAACTCTGACCAATCAGGGGAGACCACAGGAAGGCTGAATTTTGGGTACAGACAGGAAAGTCTTATAACTCAGGATAAATTCAACAATAGCATATTGTTGGATTTATCAATACCATTCTCCAAAGTCGCTGAAATATATTTTTGTGTGAATTTCTAGGGATAGTTAGTCATTAATAACTTTTGCCATGTTAACATATGTGGCTGGGGATCTTTAATGGGGAAAATTAAATGTCCAATTTCTCAGACACAGGGCCAATAAAGCATATTTTATATGGACCCAGCTTATAGGTACATGACTCCCCACCACTGGAACACCTAGGGATGACCCTAGGGGTCCTGAATATGCAACAATAATGTTGCTCCTCACTTCACATTGCCCCTAGCACAAAAGTCGATTTTGGAAGCACTTTTCAACAACAGGGGAAGTGAAATGTGCAAATGTTGTATCCCCAGGGCATATAAAACCTCTTTTATAAGGATCCTCCTTATGGGTACCTGGCCTCCCACTCCTGGGACACCTAACGGAGACCCTGAGGGTACATATGCCACAATATTGTAGTTTATTCATTTTTAAGTGCCCCTACCACCAAAGTCGTGTTTGGGCAGAATTCACATTAAAAAGCAGTGTTGCAAAACCCGGGCTGCTTTTAAAATGACCTCATGCTCACAGCAGTGCACATATGCAAGTGCAGACAGGGCTGCTGGCCTCGAAAATGTCATGCCCTAATAAATACTAGGGACTTAAAGGCAGTTTTAGGCTTCCTGCTTTATTGTGTACTATGGGCATATAGTGTAGGTCATGCCAATCATAGGGGTACCCTAACTCCCTAAAGCGTGTGTGTGCTTTCACTTTGTTTTTACCTGTGTTTTCACCATAGCACTGGCCTTGGGCTTGGTTAGGCAGAGCCCAGGTACAGTCAGAGCCAGTTTCCACCAGTACCAATCGAGATAAAATGGGGTGTCCAGAGCATAGGATGACTTTGCAACACTTCAGGGCCCCCTGATGATTACAAGGAACTGTGGAGACAAGTTATACAATTAGACATGGGTTTGTTAATGGTGTAAATTAAGGAAGGAATTAATTAAAATAGTTTCATACTTATCAATATGTCTAATTGTGTAAGTGGTTAATAGTGGTTTGAGTTCCATGTGTACATTTGTGTTTGTTGTAACTCTTTATCTGCCGATTGTCTAGATACAGGACAACATGTATGTTCTCCCTTTTTAGATTTGCCGCTATGACTGCTTGACATTTGCTAAATACATGTGGGGCTGTTGTTACACAGAATTGTAGGACTGTGAACTGATAGTGATGTCCACTTACGAGAAACCAGAAGTATCGTTGATATATCGGATAGATTGGTATATGAAAGTATATGTCCTTCAGACCTAGAGCGTCACGAATTTGCCTTCTTGTAGTAGGAGCATTTCATCCTGTAGTGTCAAAATGTGAAATTGTTCGGAGGGGATACTTTGTTTAAGAGGGTGTAAATTCAGGTAAGAATGGAGCGTTCCATCCTTTTGGGGTATTAGGAAGTATAGTGAGTATACTACTTTTCCCTGATGTTTGAATGGAACTGGTTCTAAAGCCCCTTTTTTAAATACTGCATTTACTTCTTCCTTTTGCAGGTTTAGATGCTGAGGATTGAGGGTGTGTCGTCTTGGTTGGATATTGGGCGGATGCAGTTTGAGTTCTAGGCAATATCCTTGACTGATGATGGCTAGGACCCATTGGTCCGATGCTACTTCTGTCCACAACCTGTAGAATTGTAGTAGCCTTTGACAGACAGGTGATGTGTGATCGTGGGATATTAACAGGAAGTCACTGCTTGCTGGTTGCAGTTTTCTGTACAATATTAGTCTCAGCAGTCGTATTAGAACTCCTGTGGTGGTCAATCTAATAAGAGGAATACATGGAGAAAGGACAATTAAAGAGTATCCAATCTTTCATTCATGGTACAAGTCATCAGGCCTGTGTGGTCAACAGTTCGATAAAATTTATGAAGAGAATAAGAGACAAATCTGCCCTTCATCCAGCACTTTGATCAGTGAGGAAAAATGGGAAACGGTAAAAGCGACAATCCTCACGGTCCCAGAAGCAACAGTGTTGCATCTGGTACCGTGAGGATTGTCGTGTTTTCCAATTTTCTGCACCGGTCAAAGTGCTGGATGAAGAGTGGATTTGTCCCTTATTCTCTTCTCTTCATACATTTAATCATATTTAAGAAGCAACAATAAAGAAAAGATTTTTCAATAACCTCTTGTGAAAGTGGTGCACCACTGTTTTTTATTTTTATCTGTTTGCCTAACGTAGGTTAGCACCCCTTGGGCAGAGAGTATATACAGAAAATGCACACAATTCAAAAAATAGATGTTCTCATTGACAAATTCTATTCAGGGAGATAACAGTGATAACAGTGAGGGTGTGGCATTTAGTTGTGGTCCACTGCCCATTTTCTCTTACACTCTTCCATATAATATCAACCAATTTCATTGCACCACTGGTAACCAAATAGTCCCTGCGCTCTTAAATGTTTGGCCATCTTATTCTACCTTTCAACTGAGCTCTTTGTATCAACCTTGAAAGGATGAAAGGATGAAAGGCTGTGTTGGCCGTGCCAGGATGCAAACCTGTTATGTGGGGGTCACATATAGATCTCTGCAGCAATCACTCCAACTCCTGAAAGAACAAACCTTTTTTTTTTCATGGTTCATTTAATAAATAATTTCAGTTTATTTTTGATACATGATTTTGATGTTAGATGTGTTCTTCAAATTAATTAATGCATTTCCACGGCTGCTTGAAAATGCGTTTAATATGTTCACTTGTAAGTCTGTCATGTCCAGGGGTGGCACCCCACTGGTCAGAAGCAGCAGCTAAAAAATGAAATATTATTTCATTATCATTTTATTTTTAAGCAGCTGGCTCAGCCAACGTGTGCAGGGAAGGCAGGGCCGGGGCATGAGAGAGGATAGGAGGAGTGCTTTATGCACTCTGGAAGAAAGCATGTATATTTGGCTGGCCGTCTCAGGTGGACCAAAACACACATGCACATTTAGGTTTCTCTAGCCTGGCTGCATTGAAAAGCGGGCTGGAGAAAACCCACATACTCTCTGAGCAGAGCGTCTGTACAGCCTGCTCAGGCTAATCCTTGCGCTACTCTCCCAGCAGGATATCAGTGCAGGGATTTGACAGGGAGTCTGTGACTTGGTCCCAATGTCTGCTGAGACCTGGATGAACCAGCACTGAGGCGCAAAGTGGGAGGTGGCCAGCAGCAGGTAAGTTGAACTTTTTTATCATTATTTAACTACCTCCCCCAACCCACCTACACTTCCCCCCACACCCAGGCCTCACCACTTTATTTATGCGGCGGCTGCCGCTGGTCATGTTGAAATGTCTGTAGATATTGTATGACTTTTTCATGGGTTAGTTATGCATGCGAAATGGAAATAACTGCCTTATTAGATTTACCAATGTGTATTTCTACATTAGCCAAAAAAACACGCTGATTTATCCAATCTTCAGTTTTTCAGTTTTTCCAAAATATGAATGCATTCATATTTATAACTCTTGCCTGAAGTGTGCCAGGGTTGTATTTTGGCCTTGTTGTTGTTCATTATTTATATTATTAGAGTTATTTTCTGTCTAGTGCCACGTGTGATGGCCCGAAAATAGGGAACTTCCAAGTTCCAGCGCTACTATGTGCAGATGACGTGGGCCTCATGGCATGAACCCCGAGGACACTTTGGGGCAGATTTACAAGCCCCTTTGTGTCACTGTTTGTGACGCAGCGGGGGTACAAACAATGCAGCACATTGCAGCCCAATTACAACGTGACGCATCTAGTGAGAAGCCCTGCACCACATTATATCTGCATCAGGTATAATGTATGCAGGGTGGACATTCCCACACAGGAAAACCTCATAGAAGTGATGCCGTGAAATCTACAAGATTTCGCTGTGCCACTTCTAGGATGCCACTGCGTCAAAACCTTATGCCTGCTTGGAGCAGGCATAGGGAGTGACGCAGCACAATAACTATAGGTCTCCCCATGCATTGCTAGAGTTGCGTTAACTTTTGTGCCAACAGATGCGTCAGAATTTCTGATGCATCTGTCAATCCTTGAGCCATGGTGCAACGTATTGTAAATACGACACTTCCATGGTGGCGCAAGGGTTTCACATGCAGGCGCAGGGAAACTGACGAATCTGCTCTAATTTGTGAAGTCGCACATTTTAGCATGTGGGCCAGGAAAAAGTGTTTTTAGATTATTGATTAATAGCCAACCCTTGATCAGTGACAATAGCTTTTGCAATTTGAGAGTTGTGTTAGACTTCTCCTTTTCTTGGCAGTCGCTGGTCAGAAATTCTTGCCTGAAGGTCAGTAGGTCGGCAAGCGTACTTTTTAACGTTCCTTAGACTGCGGGAAAGGGGAAAATCTCTCTTCAACTGAACATAGATATTCTCAAGAATGTGTGATAACTACTGCAAAAGTAGCTTAACGCAACTCTTCACATCGCAGTCTATTGCGGGAAAATAACACCCTGTTAACGTGGTATTCCCAACACGGTGGCACCCTGCGATACACCCAGCACAATGCGACAAATGAACACATTAAAATTAACGCGACAACACAAAATCGAGAAACACCAATGCGAAAAAAGTGCCGATGATGCAAATCGCGATACAAAAATCTGCACAAACCCGCCACAGGCCTGCAATCCCCAAGCGACATGCGGGAAAATGCATTACAAAAGTTGGGGAAAACAACATACAAAAGCCAAACAACAGCGAAGCACAATGAAGGCAGCCAAAGCAAGTGCAGAGGACAATCAGAACCCCAAACCTCTCCCGGAGGACCAGTCTGGGACCTCGGGGTCTGGGAAGAGCAAGGAGAAGAAGAGTAGGAAGAGGAAAACAGGATCATCATCATGCAGGAGATAGTCCACCACCAGCAACTGTTTGTCACCGCCACTGTGTCACTGGCAACTAAAAATGGACACAACAGCAACAGGGTGAGTAACGACCAGCGACTGAGGGAACGGGGGAGATGGGCACAATGGCACACATGCACAATTAAGCTTAGCACAGCTGCGAAAAAACCATGCCCCAGACCCCCAACTCCCACAGAAGACCAATGCATCCAAGTATGCAACATTTCAGCAAGGTATAACACAGAAGTCAGAGGCACACCGCATGTAAGGTATAAGGGCCAGCCAAATCAGAGCTGTAGGGGCGACTCACCCAAAATGCAGCACACACACATTACATGCAGATCACATAAACATCGACAACGATGTGGCACAATCCGCAACACGTCCACCACAGAACAGAGGACACAACTGGTGTCGCTTGTGTGCAGAAACTGGCCAATCACATGTGGCATATCAGGGAAATGTGAGTTGACAATGTACAAGTACAAACACACATCCGTGATGTTGTTGGAATGTCCACTGTCCCGTACCATATAGGCAGCTCCCCACAAACAGTCACAATGTACACTAACATGCAGTCTGAATGTAAACATGCGCAAAGTGACAACATACATGTGAACACAATGTTAAACTGCAGCTCCCCTTCACATTGCAGAGAGAAATTCAATACCTCCTGCAGAGCAGTCCCATCCTCTCTTCCCTGATGACGAAGAGGAGCATGACACCTTTGACTCCGATACCCTCCAACAGCTCGTGGACAGCCTCTGCAGCCCACTTCCAGGAGCAGAGCAGCCCAGCTGCTACGAGGAGAACCCACCCCTGAACAGAACACACAGCAGGCAGCACCCACCACCACGGCTGCCTCACAGGATGCCCATGACGAACACATGGCCTTCCAACGCCATGTGCTGGAGTGCCAGGAGAAACTGGCTGAACAGATGCAGGTGGGGTTCAACCGCATGGCAGTCAAAGTAGATGCCATATGTGGGATTCTAAGTCCCATCAGGGACCACTCACAGTCCCTAACGGACACCAACAGTCCACTCCATGCCCTCCAACGAACTATGGATGACATCGCCAGAGTCCTGACTCTGCAACAAGAACGACTCTTTAGTCAGAGTGGCTCCAGCGAGATAGCCCGGGAGTTGGGACTCATGCAGAGGCTCATGGAGAACATGGAGCGGACGCGTGCAGGAAGATCGGCTGCCACGGCTGCACATGAGCGAGAGGTAGCTGGATCACTCAATGCCATAAAGACCCTCCTCATAGCATTGCTGCCACAAGGCCTGGAGCTGATGCATACTGCTGCTACCACTCCATCCACATCCCCGGCCCCTGATGTGTCAGTGCCACACAGTGCTGGAGACGGAACACCACCACCTATATGTGAGGCACCTGAAACAGCAGAGTATGAAGATACGGATGAATCTGCCCTCGTGGTCAGAAGGAAGCGGTAGCATTAATCTCTGCCATATGGCCTGTTTCTGCTTGGTTCTGCCCTCTACATCATCACCTTCCACTGTCCACCCATGCACTTTGTGACACTCACCTTGGACCTTGACATGGACTACCATATTCTGTGTGGTCACCAATTACACAGCTATCAGACTGCAGACTGGACTCCTCCTCTTCTGATGTAATTGTCATTCCCTGAAGGACTTTGGCTGGCCCTCCACAGGCTGTCAATGTGGTGTGGGGTTTGCATGGCCATGTAGTGCTCCAGCTACGACACTCCATTGAATGTGCATTTAACATTCTTTGTCACACTGATGTGTCATGTCTATGATTTTGCAAGTGTGTATGTATGAATGTAGGGTCAATGATTCTCCCTTATGTCCATGTTGCTCATGTTGTGGGACTTGGGTCACAGGGTGAAACATTGCTGATTGCATTCCTGGTGGCGCTGACACTAGAATGGAGACACACGCAGTAGTCACTTCCCTGTCCAGCCCAGAACGGATTCACACCCAGAGCCTTGGGGTTATTGTTAACACCCTTACGCTGGACTGGCATGTGCCAGGCCAGCCTACCCCGCTTAGACTCACAGGTGGGGACGACAACGCTACATGTCCCAGGTCTTCCCAGTAGGGATCTGCTGCTCACAGGTCTAGTTGTCCGCATGCTACATCCACTCCCTCATGGCTGGTTCACACCCACACCACACCCATTCAGCACCGGTGTCACAGGACATGTGACTCTGCCAATAAAAACGGCCTGGCGCACATGCTGGATGCTATTTCCACTCTGTCACTAGGTTTCTCTGTGTGGGTATCCTTTCTGCCTGAGGGCCTAGGGCCCTGCCACAGGACATTGATCAGTGCCAGGGGTGACATGATGGCATCCGCACCACAGAACTCAATCATAAAGGGTCCATGGCTTGCTGTGCACAGACTTGGTGGCACCGGATACACTGCAGCAGGCACAGGAACACCGCCACGGCATGGTGTCTTTCGGTGCGATGAGTTAGGGGCACTGTAAGTGCTGATTTGGTGTGCAGCCTGCTATGATGTGCCGTTCAGGTGGTCCGGAATTGTGGCATTGGTGTGAGCTCTGCTAGACCACAGTGTAGGCCTGAGCCAGTGGGCAGTGCGGGCCTACCGCCACGTGGCATCGCCTCGCGGTTCACAGAGTTAGTAGCACCTCTAGTGCTGAGCGGGTGTGCAGCCAGCGATGAGGCTGGGTGCACTGATATGTTCTCTGTTATAGCAAAATCAAGACCCAGAATCAAATGTGAGACCTGGTGGCCCGTGGTGTGGGGCTGCATTATGTGGATGGGGCCATGGTCGCAGGCCCCGGGCTTGGTGCTCTCAGCGGCACAGAGTGGGCCCTCTTGGAGACACGGTGGTGGAAGGTGAGCAGGGAGGGCTGGTTGCACAGGGGCGGGCCATCACTGCTGCGTGACTGGGGTGCAGCAGCCTTTGTGCTCAAGGGCAGGCAAGCACAGATGGTGTGTGCTACTGTATGGGCTCTGCAATTCATGTCTCTGGCACCTGTTTGAGATGAGGGACCTGGGGGACTGCAGTGTGTACCGGCACGTGGTTGGAGACACATCGGTGGCTGCAGGTGAGCAGTGAGGCCTGGGTCTGCAGTGTCGGAACTCTCTCTCCCTCTCTTTCGCTCTCTCTCTTCCTCTCTTTCCCTCTCCCTCTATCTCCCTCTTTCTCTCGCCCTCTCTTTTTCTCTCCCCCTCTCGCCCCTCTCTCTCCCCCTCTTTCACCCCCTCTCTTTCCCTCTCTCTCTATCTCTCTTTCTATCTCCCTCTATTTCTCTCTCCCTCTCTTTCTCTCTCCCCCTCTCCCTCTCTCCCTTCCTCTCTTTCTCTCCCTCTCTCTCTACCCCTCTATCTCTCTTTCTTTCTCCCTCTCTCCCTCTCTTTCCCACTCCCTCTCTCCCCCTCTCTCTCCCTCTCTTTTCCTCTCCCTCTATCTCTCTCTTTCTCTCTCCCCCTCATCCCTCCCTCTCTCTCTATCTTTCGATTTCTCTGTACTTTGATGGGCGCATGACACACCTTCTTATCTGTATTTCTGTTTTGCAGGCGGTGACTTACAGAATGCCCTGAGAAGACACGCTGTGTCTCTACATGATTGTTGTTTTTTGTTTAATATGCAATAAAGATTTTATTTGGATTATATGATTTGGATGTATGATTTCCATTTTTCTAGCCGCACCTGTATGTTTGGTGCTGTGATTCTGCGACTTTAGGGGAATTGCTTGGTTCATGGTTTCATGGTGTTGATGTGCATTCTCTTCGTTCAATGGGCGGGGGGGCCTTGGGGTTCGGGGGATGTGGCGGAGGGTGTTGTTTCCCTATTGGGGCTCCGGGCTGCACGTTCAGTTGCTCGGGGCATCTGTTTTTCTTCATGTTTGGCTATGAGCTGTGCTCCCTTGGGTGCTGCCGGTTGTTGTCCTACTTTACATCAGGTCAGAGTCGGTGTTAGTTTCCTGCTGCTACCGTGCCTTATCGCCTGTTTTGTTATCTTATCGCAGATCTGGCTGGTCGTTGAGAATGTTGTGGTGTGGTGTTGTTGCGCGTTTTTGCTCCTGAACACCTACTCTGCAGCTCATTAGCGATAGTTGCCGGGGTCATCCGTGGCGATGTTTTTTGAGGATGCTATTGCCGGAAACTGGTGATATTGGCTGTTAGCACCGACTTGTGAATGGGGTGGTAAATTTATCGCGACTTTGGCTGTAATGAAGTGCCGATAACTTGCCGATAGCTCCTTGAGAATAAGTGTGTTCCTGCTGCTCGGATTTGCACATAGTTTGAGGTATTTAAATGCCCTCCTTTCCGACGGGTATGGAGACGGCTCTTCTGTCTTCCCCTACCAACTCTCATTTTGTTATTTACTCAGAAAATGTCCAACAGTATATTCTAGAGCAAGTGAAGGTAGGCCCACTTTTGTTATGGGTTACAATCAGGGTCCCTGGGAACTCAAACCAACCCTGGAAATGCAGCTGGACCAGCCCGTGTGGGGGAGGGGGATGAAGGGAACTAAGGGAAATACTGCTGACGGCTGTTTTAGCACTGCTGTCGGACGCTTTAGCACTGCTGCCACTTTTGTTACAGGGGCCGATATTGCAGCACTGCTGCAAAACTGGCCCCCATTCAAAACCAGCCCCCAAAATGACCATAAAAAACGGCCGCCCCACCTTTCTGTCCCACCGGGAAAATGCCTGATGCCCGCTACGGTCAGTTACAATCTGGGCCAATAAGGAGTGTAATCTGCACAGGGACATTGTACAGGATTGCCCTAACTTGGAGAAGAGTTTGTCGATCCCTTGGCCAGTCCAAAGTACCCTAAAAGATTTAGGTCTGTCAAACATGTTTGAGTTACCTTCCACCATTACTAAAGATCATAAACTGGTGGTTACGTTTCGATTCTGCAAATTAAGCAAGTTGCAGAAGTTTTCAATTTGAATCTGTCAAAAACTCCATCAGGGACTATATCAAGTTCTTAGCACCGGGTAAGCCGTAATGAACTTAATCCTAGAACTCTCAACCTGGGAAAGATCTTTTTTCTTTTGCTTCAGAATTAGTACGGTGTGGAGGTTTTTGTGTTATGGGAAGGGACAGAGGGACTTCAGCATGCACATGGGACAGGCTGTCTCAACAAACCTTTGTGCACTTTATGATTTTTTGTATATTTTTTAGATTCTTTTTCTGCTCTTTTTAAAGCCTATTTAAAATCACTCAATCTGCTAGAAGTGCAGGGATGAGTGATGCTGCTTACAACTTTTAGGGAACCTGTATGTTTTTGTAAGAGTATGTTCCTTCATAAAGACAGCAGTAAGTTCACAAACAACCATGGAGGGGTGACTTCCCCATTATAGTTACTGCAAATTGTCACTTAGGCTCTTGATATCTTTTAAAGGTTGGGTAAAACTAAGGTAATTAGAAGTAGCAGGCACATGCATCAAGCTAAATAGTGCTTGCAAAATTTGCTAATCGAAAATAAACCCTCTTTGCGAGCGCAATTTAGCTAATCCCAATGCATCAACATAAATCTGAGAAAAACCCTGAAATCGCAAACATAAGGAATCACAAATTTTGCGGAGACATAATTTGCAAAGCCTTATTTGTAAAATCCTTATTTGCGAATCCCAAATAGAGATTCGCATTTAAGGAATCACAAACAAATGCATGAAAAATCGCAAACTGCTATTTTAACGTAATTCGCAATTTAGCAAGTGCAATTTAAGAAGGATCACAATCAGGTGGTAACCATGAGTGAAAATGCCATACAGGTGCAAATCATCCGAAACCTACTTAAACTGACCCAGGAGCCCTCTGAGACTTTCACAATGGCAGAACTCTACCTGATGGAGAGGAGGATGAGGCTCAAGGCAGCAGCACAGCGAAGAAGGAGAATACAGGAGCGCATCTTCAGAGTGCGCATCACATTGTTAGGACAAACAGATGAAGAAATCTACGACAAGTACAGGCTAAATGGTGACATGATCCTTGACCCAATAGCGGAATCGGAACCCCTAATGTAGTGCTCCACTCGTAGGACCCATGCCATCCCCACTCATGTGCAGGTACTATGTTGCCTCCACACCTACTTGCGTCCAGCAGTTTCCAGGGGGTAGTAGCTGTTGCTGGAGGAGTGTCACAAAGTTCCCTTTCACGTATCTTTAAGTCCTATCAATCAATCAACATAGAAGTAGTCTGCAACGCCAACCATAACATCACAGACATTGTGGTGGGTAACCCCACTGCATTCACTTTATTCAGGATCCTGAGCCAGATTTTGCGCTTCTGTGCCTCTGGGGCCTTCAGTGACAGTTTGCCAAATAGCCTGTCAATGCTGATGACTACCCCCTAAAAGAGGTGTTCAATTTCCCCATCACTTAACTTCAGCTTGCATTTTCTGCCTGGTGTACTCTCCCCTGATGCTGAACTATCCATTTTTAGCAAGGGACAGGTCTGCAAGCACAGTTGTTGGATGTCCTGTTCTGCTCCTGCACTCAGCCTCCTCCTCTCACTCTCACTGAGCACTGAATGAAGCATGGGCTGGATGACTTTCTGGTTGTGATGTCATCACCATGCATCAAAAGCGACCTCACTATTAGCAAGTTCGCTTTTAGCGATTTTGCTATTTGCGATTTTGCAAATAGCAAGGTGGGTATTAGGCTTTTCGGAAATAGCATGGCTGGGCGGCTGTATTGCTATTTGTGATTACAAATTTTAGCGATTTGGTAAAAATTCACAAAATTGGTCATGTATTGGAAACAGCGATTCGTAAATAACGATTCCTTATTTTTTGCTGTTTGGGAATCGCTATTTCTTAGTTTGCACCTAGATCCTTTGTGCTGAGTATATTTGCAAACCTTGGGATGCCCTGACCTTTCATCTTATAGCACCATAGAGGACCCTGGGAAGTTTTTGATGTATGTCTAAAGCAGTTGAAGTGGGTGGGGTCTGAGGGACATGATGTGCCTATACTTTTTTAAATTAAGTAAAAATGTTCCCCTACTTTCTGTGAAAAGACAACAGTCCAGGGAGGGGTAATTCTGGGAGCTGAAACGCTGCAGCTGCAATGTAAGGCAGGGTGAAACCTGCTGTGAAACCGAAGGCGGGAAGACAGGTACACAAGCCTTCTTCCTAGGTCACCTGCTTCCCTGAAAGAAGTGTAAATTGGCACCATGGATCAATCTGCAAATGTAAAGGTAGATCAGAAGCTGGTATTGGCTTTGATTAATGGAATCACTGGATACTTTCTGATTAAACAGATTTATTCTTTTAGATTGGCATTGGAAAGGAGTTACCAGCTGAACGGTAAGGTGTATGCTTTTTAAAGGAGTATAACACAGGCCCCTGTGCCACAGGGGCTGCAGGGGTCTGTGTAGCCCCTAACTATATTCCACCACTCCAACCAGGATTCATCCCATGCCTGTCTGGTTACAGACACAGACCTCCGAAGTGCATTAGTTAACATAGGTTTCAAAAAGTATGAAAGTGCATCTCCACTGATTAAATTAACCTGCATTTATTTACGTTTAAGATGTGTGTTATTTTTTATGTACATACCTAAAGATGAGACCGAATAAAGTTACAGAATATTTTGTTTTTTTAGCCATACCTTTGACCCCGCCACGACTTCTCACCCTGCCCCCATTGTGCCCAGTTTCACTGTTCCCCTACTTTTTTTAATGCACTTCGACTACTGTCTGTATAGTTGTAACCCTGTAGGATACCCTACCCAAATATCGTTTTGCAATGAATGTTTTAATTTACCATCTATGTACCTTAAGTCCTGGAGCACTGATTTGTTGCCTGCATTGTTGTCTGATCTATCCAATGCTTTTTAAATCTGCTAACAACCACCGTGTTGCTACGGTTGCTAAATCTTTTTTCTTTTGCAGCACTGCTATCCGCCTTAATTGTATGCATTTTAGCTTGTTTAAAAACCTTTTTACCGTAATGGCAATATTCTAGTGCCTTGTGTATTTGTCTTTGATGATTTTTCTAAAATCGAATAAATGTGAATTGATTGATTGATGTTTATAATAATATGAAATGCCATTGAAGGTAAGCATAAACATTTGCTACAAAATGGCAGTGATCTATATTTTAATATAACACTTTGTGTTCAGTTACTTTATTGAGACCTGGCAACTATATCTGGGTCAGCAATTTACCAACAAAGAATTATATATAATAAAAGCTAGCACTTTCTTTACGATGGAGTGAGTAATTACTTTGTCTATCCTTTGTTGTATTCGAAAGACTTTATGGGATAAATGTTTATTTTTAGGATTAAGAGCTATAATCTTAAGTAGTATTCTTCTCATATCTTACTTCCAATATGATAATTAGATCATGCCTTTTTTCCTGTATTCATTGAATTCATGATAAATCCACATGGCTGCATGGGCATGTGAGACTGTAAATAAGAAATTCAATCATTTTGTAATTTAAATGAATTAACATTGCAGCAAGGTTTCATTGTGTGAAGATGTTAGTAAAACATGTTATCTGATGCTCTTTGTTAGTATTAACTAACACAACATTTATCTGAGCGACTAGAGTGAGACAAAGGATTCCATCATAATGCAACAGCCACAGTACCGTACCGTACCGTACCGTACACTCATAATGCAGTAGATAAAAAGAGACTTTCATGGTCACCATCCAAGAGAGCTTGCTTTAATGGTTCCAATCTTTCTTATTAAACACCACACAGACATGTGCCAGTATAAAAAGATAAATATCTTCAAGACAGCTGTGCCACTTCACCATCAAAAACATCAAAAATAGAAGTTACTTTATCAATAAATGCATTTGCAAGTGCCAGCTACTGAACTTGAGTCGATGTTCAAACAACCATTAACAATGCAAATAGTGCTGCATATTTTTGAACAGTGAATTAGTATGTGGAAAACAAAGAGGCAAATATGGAGAGGATTTTCATATCGAATTCTCTGAGAGAAGTAATGATGGAAAAACTACTTCTAAATAAAAAGAATTTCTGACCTGACACTTGACCATGGAGACAAAAGAATGGTCAATAAAGAGGCATTTCTTTTTCCAGTGGCTAACTGCACTATGATAGAAAACATTTTGCCCTTTCACAAAGAGCACATATGTAAACAAAGTAGTTCCCTTAGGTGTCATAGACTACAATGGCAATATGTGCTTTTTTTGAAAATATATTTTTGCTTTCAGCCAATGTTGTTTGAGATTGAAAACATCCCCAACAATAAAGTTTTGCAAAAACATTACATAACAACCACTGACAAAGATAAAAGCCCGCAAGTCAATGCCAGAACAATTGGCTTTGCCCAGGCTTGTTTCTTGTGAGCGGCTGTCCTAACGCACAAGAACAACTGATGCACAGGAAGCTTTTAGCAAGGGTTGTGGAAGTGAATTCAAGTTTCTACTCATTAATACAATACGACCTCCTAGTGACTTCCTGGCTAGTAAGCACTTTCCACTTCAATCTGCAGATAAAATGAAGTCTACTGTTGACTCTGTAGTAAAGTTTCACATGCAAAGAAACCAAACATTACTGCTTATATTTGTTCTTTAATTCTGATTCATCCCATGTGATGGTTAAATAAGTTTGGCTCCGGATCTTATGTGGCAAAAATATTTTAGCTTCCGCTCGATATTCTGAAATAAATGTTGTGCAAAACATCCAGTCGTGGCACATTTATTAGTTGCACTTAAATATGCTACCACCGTTTTGTTTAAACATCCAGATTTGGGAATAATGCTTAATTGGAAATTATGGACAAACACTGGATGTTCACTTCTGTTGTTGTTTTACTATGGAGTGTCAGGCTTGACGATTTCATACTTGCCAACATTTTCAAAGAGGAA
Source organism: Lissotriton helveticus (assembly GCF_964261635.1). Taxonomy (NCBI): domain Eukaryota; kingdom Metazoa; phylum Chordata; class Amphibia; order Caudata; family Salamandridae; genus Lissotriton; species Lissotriton helveticus. The sequence goes on from NC_136061.1 coordinate 779,484,451, forward strand.
GATAAAAAAAAAAAATCAGGGAATATATTTTTCACATTGGCTTATGTTGCAGCTGAGAAATTTTTCAGTCGGGAGACACCTGCATTAAATACATTTTTGGTGCACAAAAAACAAGTCTCATGCTTGAACTGGGTCTGTTGTCATGTATGTGATGTGTATGTTAAATTTACAATTAATTTAGTGAAAAATGGAATAGACCATTTTGAAATAACACATTAAATTTGAATGGCAAAATGGAAAGTAATTTAATAAAAGTAACTAAAATAACCTTTCCAAAATGTTTTTTTTTTAAAAAGGCGTTTCTAGATACGGAAAGAAATGTTGTTTACTGTTGTCCTGTAACTCAGATCTACACAAAGATTTTTTTTAAAGGAGGGTCCAAGGAAGAGTTTAAAGACCTGCTAAGAATTGCAGGGGTTGGGCATGCGCCAAGTAACGAAGTCCAGGGAGTCAATATTGAGTTTTTAAAAAAAGTCTTTATTTTCAAACGGTTATCTCTCACGAGTTTCGAGTTTTATAGTCAGCCAACGCGTTTCATTCTCACAAAGAGAACTTCATCAGGACTCATTAGGTGAGTATCTGTATATGAAGTATGGTGGCAACACGTGGATGCGATCCCACAAGTCTAGTGGGCACAGTGTAGGGTGAGTCACCAACTCAGACCTGATACTGTCAACTGTAAGATTTGCTTTCAGGCTGACCCAGGCCTTGGGAAATCCCAAATGCTTCCAGTGTTAATGCCTGGAACACCCACCTCACCCATCGTTTGCATTATCTTGCTTTATCCTAGAGGTTTCTGAAATAGGCCTTATCTTGGCTTCCTTATACCTTATAAAACTTTTATTTATGTGTGAGAAGTAAAATATTAATTAGGATGAATGGTAGTCCACCACAAGTAATAGAGTCACTTACGTGTTAGGTCCAGACAAAGGGTTGAATAATTTAAACCTGTGCTGAACACCCTGGTAGCTATGGCACAGAGCAGACAGGCTGAACTAAGAGAAAGCATGCAAATCATTTAGAAGTACCAAAACAGTTCAAAAACTGAAAGCACAACCCAACATAAATCCCACTCACATTCATCAAAATAGAGTAACATTTAACTTGTAAAATGACACCATAATGACAACAATGCTATAAAGGTAACTGGATATATTACTTTTTTTAAAAAGATTTAATCCAAAATAGCACCAAAAAGTACCAACGGAGGTCAATGATAGCAGTTGACTAGAATCTAGGCTCAATTTGAGCCCAATCACATGGAAGAAATACACCAAGTAAATTGACCCACTAGAGCCTGGAAATAGGGAAGTTTGAATAAGTTTCAAAGCCCCAATCTGGAAATGGGCTTTGTTGTTTTTCTGATGAAAACCTCTTCTCGACACGGGATACACCTGAAATTCAATCTTACACCATTGAACTGCTGGTCGGATACCTTTCATGGTTGGCCTTCAAGAATCTCTAGAGAAAAAGTTTTTTAAAGTTCCCAAACTTCTTTTGGAGACCATACAACCAGAAGGGTACACTTCCAAGACCCCAGGACTTCATAGGGAGCACTTACAGACTCTCAGGGTGTCCGACAGCGGGCAACAGCAAAGTCATGTCCCGTTGACGCTAATCAGCTGGGATTCTTCACAGGAATGTCCTTTTCAGTTTTGTTATGTTCCAGGAGTAACCCAGAGGATCAGCCTAATGATCTGTGGGGATTTTTCTTTCCTGGTATTTTAAGTTGAAGGGTGCCTAACTTCCTCTGGTCCTTCTCACAGGTCACAGATGCCAAGTGCAGCAAGTTTGCAAGTCCAGCAGTGTTCTGAGGAAGGCTGGGGATGTCCAGCTTTGTAGGGATGACCAGTCTTTAGGGGAGGGAGACACTCTAAGACACTCCTAGTTCATCTCTGACGAATGGGGTAAATGGTCCCAGGCCCTGATCTGTTTGTATTATTGCAAGTAGGCCCAAAATGCAATGTCTCACGGCAAATTGAAGATGGTAAATGTTTTCGGTCAGACTAAATTTGTGCTCTGAGGCTGGGGCTGTGAGTGGGGAGCGTACTGTGGTGATCCTAGTGTCCTTCCGACTCTAATACTAAACTCCAATTGTAAGCAGGTACTGTACCTACAACAGAGACAGCATTTTGGTAGGACAAAAGCAGAATCCTTCAGAAACCACACAGGAAATAGACAAGAATTATTCTGGCATCCAGTCCTCTCCCTTTCAATTGTACCACAGGGCTGCATGTGGCTCGGCAGAAATTTCGGGCAGGATATGACATTGTGGTATCAACAGAATGCCCACAGCCCCCACCTAGTCAGCCTACTATGTGCTCCTAGGAGGAATTCCATACCTCATTTACGCTTTAATTAGGCCAAATTCATGCTGGGAAAAGCTGTAGAGATATGCAAATTAGCCTTCAGGAACTTCAGGCAGGGAAAAGGTAACCTTCTAAAGGTGACTTTACCTTAATATTCATTGAAAATCCAATTGCACCATTAAATTAGGACTTTTCATAACTATTGAAAATAGTTTTTTTTTTTTCTAGCAGATCCTATTTCCGAGATATTGTATTAGTAATTTCACTTGTACTCTGATTTTATACATAGAATAGCCTAGCCTGCCACAGTGAAAAAAGCTTTTAGGCCCTTGCCAGTGGACATATATTTCTTTTAAATACTATGTAAACTACCCTGTGAGCTGGAAGGCATGCATAGTGACTTACTAATATCTAAAGGGAACGTTTCTACCTGTCAAATGGGGTTATTTTAACAGGTTGCACTGCAGGTTTATACTGTAGATGTCAGACTACAATGGTGGGCCTGAAGCCTTGTTTTCCTTTTCACACTAGTGGATGGCACAGTAAAGGCATTTCATTTTCCATGCCATGGATGCAAGTTCTGCTGTGACCTTATAGGAGATGTAAATACTCCAATAAAGAAATTTCTACATGTTTGCAGCGGCCAGAGCGCAAACACTGGGCACTGGACAGCAGTGCCCCAGTAAGCAGAGTTCAAAAACTAGCATTAAAATCCAGTATAAAATAGGGGTGACCACACAAAAAGGGCAATTTAATATATGCCTGCTATGTTTCATAATGTTACAATAGCATGTTCTTCTAGTATCAACTAACTGTATTTCGGAAAGTTTAAATCACATATAAAGTTTGATAATTCCTCAAGCTACAAATTATTTTAGGCTCCTCTTTCTTAGTGGCTCTCATCTGAGACATCTGTTACAGTTTATACTTCATAACTGAAGCAGATTTAAAAAAGGAAATAGTTCAGGTAGTGCTTATCCTTTTCAACAGTTGAATTGCAGTGATTCACATACATTATCCAACTTTTATGAGTTATTTACAAAGGCTGAACTGCATAACTGTAAACATATTAGAAAATATCATTTGAATTGAACACAAAAGTTGTTTGAAGTTGGGACCCACACGTCCTCCATTCTAGTTTGTAAAATTGAGTCCTTTTTTACAATATTTTAATGCAAGCAATGCAGCAAGCCTTCCTGCTGTGCTGCCCTGCATCAAAAGAAAGGGCAGGAATGTGCCATATCTACCAGACATGATGCATTCCTGTCCTTTCTTTCATGCGCTTGCGCACAATGGGCTGCCATTACCAACACAGGCATACTTGCACCCTGGTGCAAGGCTGTCTGTGTTGTAGGACAAATCAATCACAAGAGGTGTTTTCCTCTTTCTATGTGTACTGCAGAATGCAGCACACATAGAAAAAGGAACAACAAAGAGAAATACATTTATTTCTCCTAGTTGCGCCTCCCTTACACCTCACCTAGGGAGGCATAGGAATCTGACCCATTCCCAGGTTTACAAAACCTTGTAAATCTGGAAATGAGTCAGGTTCCATTGATGTTGCGTGGGAACAGCCACAGCAACACCCATGGAATGCCCCTTTCACGCAGAGTAATGCTTGAATAGCGGGCAAATTTACAAGTCCATGAAAAGCAACGCAGAGTGGCTTGCCATGCCGTGTAAATATGGGCAGGCACACTGCGCCCCAAGTGCGTCAAAAAAATGACACAGCGGTGGCGCACTGGGTAAATAATAAGCCCCTTAGTGTTTGTGAAGGTGCAGGAATGTGAAATTACATATTAGATCTGTTCACCTGTATTTAATAGGTATTCCTCACATGGTACGTTGTGGCCAGACACTGTGTAAAAGGATACAAAGAAAGTTTGATTTAAATCAAAAAGTGCCTTCTTTATAGAAATCTATGTCCGGTTTATACGGGGGCATTAACTTTTGAAGTGCACAGAGCTGGACCAATACCAAGACCTGTGATTTCGGTTTTCCTGACTTGCTCTATTATATCTGATCAGACTAGGAAGTGCCCATTGTCTGATCAGATATAATAATAAAAGTTTTATTGGCCATTTTTTGGAATGAGAGATTGGTCATGAAAATAAAAACAGAAATATGGGGCAGAGAATGCCCACAAACAGCTCTGCATTTCAGTGCAAGGTTGTTAAAGGGAAATTCTGGCAGAATATGTAATTTATAACAATCTGTTTGGAATACATCAGCCATATGGAAAATTGAACTCTATGGGATTTTTGAGCCAAGTCTTACATGTTTCCAACAACTTGCAAAGTATAAGCATGGACAGGCTCTGAAACAGGAAGTGATATGATTGGATGTTAACAGTACTTTCTACCAGGAAATAACACGAAACATTGTTATCAAGCCAGGTGACTAGCTTAAACTATAGCCTATATGTCTAGCTAAAAATCTGATACATAACAAGTACATTTGTATATGTTTAAAAAAACAAAGATTTGCAGCATGACAATATATTTTTTTTAACTGAAATATTTATAACAACAGATTTGTGGTTTTTAAAGGGCACAGCCCTTTATTGTGTGTTCAATTTGGCTGGTATTTTAGCAGTTGAGACCTGGCCCCACTCTGCCTTGTTTGAGGGACGGCTAGCTTTTACATTTTCTCAGAGCACCATAAAGTGTGCTACTACAGTTACATTGTGAGAATTGTATTTGACAGTGGAGCTTCAACCCATCAGATTACTTATTTCTTTAAGCCAAATTAGAAGATGTTATTAGCCTTTGTTGATCTCTGCCTTTTTTACATCAAGCAGAAAGTAATCATAACCTAGCTTCTTTATACACCTAACTAATTACTCTAACAGGAACGTGAGGATAGTGTTCCAGTGATAAACGAGACATTTTTCCTGAGCTTATTTACTGCACTCCCAGCCCTAAGTGAGGTATCTCTGAACAACTCTCCATGGGACTAGAAAACTACACCAGTCAGAAGAAGGAATTCTCCATTAGTGGAGAAGTGTGGCTCAATGGATAGAGCGGCAGACCCTGATGCAGAGGTCTAGCCCAGGAGCAGGGTTCAATTCCCCCCCTCAGCGGTTCTTGGGCTCAAAATTCAACAGACCTGATAATTCTCGCCTCGGTGCCTATTCCAATCATGGAGTCCCACTCTGCAACTCTGGGCATTAGCTTGCTTAATCTCCACAACAGCCCCCACAACGCTAAGGATGCCTGGCCTCCACTTTAGGGGTGCCCAGGAGTGGACACCTCACAGGGAAAGCCAGGATGGGTTCCACAGCAGTATTCATACAAGTGCCTTGAGACCCTTGCGGGTGAGTAGTGCGCTATACAAGTATCAATTTACATTACGGTTGCACTTACTTCGGCTAGACCATCCTATCTGCCAAGAGCCCTTGCCAACACTTCTCAATGGGTCTGACTACTTTATGATTAATCACCAAAAATAGTGAAGTCTTTTGACTCGATGTTCAACATTGGCCCATCTGCTGGACACCTTGTGGCAGGCATATTAAATAGTTGTGCAAGGCAGTGCAGCAAGCAAAGTTGCTGCACTGCATTAGGAGAAGAAAGCAAGACAGAGCCATACCCTCTAAGATATGGTGCTGCTGATCTCTTCCTTAGCTCTGGTGTACAAACAGGCTTTCTGGAATCACAAAAACTCTTTTGCTCTAAAGTGCAAAGGTGTTTGTGCTGTCTAGTATAGGCTTTGTGCTGGTTGGGTATCCTTACACTCCAAAATACTATGCTTAGACGTACTTTCAAAATATTCACACATTGTAAGTGTGATGTAAAATGAAGCAATGTGTGAAACCTTTGGAAAAATAAAAACATCTCCTCCTGTTAGGGCCTTCCATGAGGAGTCCTTAATTTTTTATGTAAAGCCCTGTCTACCATTGTTGATGATTAGGCATTGCTTCAACGGTCCTGACTGGTAGTGTGAGAAAGCCCAAGTGCTGCCCAGGGGTTGCCCCATTGCATCAAAGTAAAGCAAAGAAGTGCAAATACCTTTTGGTGTCACTTTTAGGACTATTCCAATGAAATATGTAGTGTTACCTCTGGTTGCTGAGCCAGAAACATGGAAGAGGAATCAGAGAACCATAAATCTTATTGGAACTTAGACTACTGCTGTGTATGACTGTTCACGTGGTAGTACAGTTCTATTAAGCCCCTATTACAAGCACTCATTTAAATAATATTATCCCAGGCCACCGATTCCCATCTGGCATCTCCAATGCAACGGCCTTGATGACCCAGTTTTCAGAAAGGAACTGGGCGACCATATCAGTCACTACTTGGTGGAGAACAGGGATACCGTATCATCGAGGTTGGTGGAATGGGACGCATTTAAAACAGTGAATCCAGGCTTTTGCATACAGCAGGTGGTAAGGGTCTTCAGGACTCTGCATAGCGAAACACTAACCACTGAGAAGCAGCTTGCACAATTGGGTAATTCAGCAGATCAAACGTGGGACATCTTCCACAGTCATTGGCAGCGAAGACGACCTATGCACAACTTTTTGAGTGCCTCTGTCACTATTATTTTACAGCTCATGCAGCTAACGTACATCGGGAGAGGGGGCAAGTCTAGCAGACGTTTAGCTTGGCTCGCGAGACACAAAACTAACCCAGACCCCTTGCGGAACTGACCATCCCCTCTTGCATCCTTGTTTACTGCCAAGAGGGCATAATATACCTTTTCTACAATTTTTTTCCACAGTATACCAGAAACCCACCTGACATTGTGGCAGACCACTCTTGCGCTTTTCTTGACGACATCCCACTACCCCGCATCCCAGCCACAACTAAACTTGCATTGGGCACTAAAATGAGGCAATCAGGGACCTATACCATAACAAAACTCCTGGACTTGATGGCCTACCACTCAAATATAACAGAACCTTTTCTTCACAACTAACGCTCAAATTGACTGACATATTCGAAGCGGTGTGGACTACGCATGAGCTCCCCTGTCCCTTTGAAAGTAGCTCCTGGTTTCAGTCTTGAAGCCACATAAAATCTAAACCCAATCCTCACCATATCAACCTATTGCCATTCTGATGGCTGATTATAAAATACTGGGCAAATTACTAGCAGACTGCTATTCCTGGATACTACCAGATCTCATTCATGTAGACCAAAATTAGTTTGTCCCAAGATGCAGCAGCGCTCAATTTATTCATCGGTTGCTTCTTATACAAAACCCATTTTGAGGACTTAATCAGATATTAGTCGTGGAGAAGGCATTTAATTCCCTAATTTGGAGCTGCCTTTTCCAGGTCTTGACCCAACTTGGAGTCAGTCCCCGGCTTCCCACATACACTCAACTCCTTTATACCAAACTGACTTCCCAAATTTTCATTCCCGGTGAGTAGCAGAACAGACAGGGATTTCCCATTTTCCCATTTCCCTCCACTCTCTCAATGGAGCCCCTAGCCATTCCCTTACAGCTTGGGGGCATTGACTGGGGGATACCCCTGGAGGACTGGACACATGCGATGCCCCTGTACACAGACAATCTCCTCATCTATTTAGAAGACATCACTTCAGACCTTACTCTGCTCCAAGCTACACATAATGAGTTCGAAACAACTGCTGGACTCCGGGCCAATTGGGACAAATCAGTGATACATTCCCTCCACCCTGACCAACCACTTTGGTCCATATACTTGGGCATTACCCATCTTTGTTGGCAGAGAACAGCTACTGTCTTTACCGCACTCCTTTGGATATACTTGATGGGAAACTCCGGGTAGCACTACCATGCATCAAGACACATGCACTTCTGGCGCTTGTTAACTCTCGCCCCAAAAGGAATAATTGCCCTGGTGAAAATAATCACTCTGCCACGCCAACGTTATCACTTTACCAACCCCCCTATAGTCCTGCCTGGCTTTTTCTTCCAAGAAAATGACTCCTTTCTGGGAGACCTTATCTGGGGCAACAGATGATGTTGGTGGCACTTCATAAAATACAACTCCTGATGGGCCAAGGGGGTTTGGGTGCCCCATCATTTGAGGCGTATTATCTTGCCTACAAGGTGACAGTTGCGCTATAGAAGTACAATAAATAAATAAATAAATAAATTGCAGCACAATTGCAGTGGCTGTCACGGTGGACTGCCGGCAGATACACTGGGGAGACCTGCAATGGAGCTGACATAATGACATCCCAAGTAATCCATCATCTCTAACTTCCTAAACCAGTACCTCCCACCTTGCCACCCATACAGGTGGCTGTGGCTTGAGCCTTAATGACACGCAAACACCACATGTCTCCGAAATCACCAGTGTATTCTACCACACTGCCCCTGGTTGGTCTTCCTAAATACCCGGGTCCTATACAAGACTTGAACTTACCCCCTTAGACAAAATGCTCAATCCACTCAGTGGAGAATCTTTACCTCAATGGTCAATTTCTCACATTTGATCTGATAGTAAATTACTATGATTTACCTCAGGGCAATTCCTCTTTCACCTCTGGCTCACCCACACATACCATACCCTAGGGAATACCACAATGGCAGAACCCACAACACACCTTGCATAACAGACTATTCTTATAATGGCTCCCTACTGTCATCTTATTACCTGGTTGTATAAAGCTATTTGTGAGCTTAATATGCTCTCCCAAGAAACCCTCTGGCACAGGTGGGAGGAGGAGTTTGGGCATGCACTACATGATAAGGAGGTGGAAATAGGCCCAGAGTTCCTTTGACTGGTGTTCATAACTCTTGTTTTAAAAACTCACAATTCTTCATGTGACACTGCACATATCTCACCCTCAAGCAGGAGCCAGCTATCCAAGATGCCTGGCTTCCGATCTGATCTGGTCCTTCCCAGCCTTGTACGAATTCTGGGAGAAGGTGCACAAAATCTTATGTCAACTCACAGAGCTCCACGATATCCGCACATGGGAGGCATGCTCACTTGATATTTTTAAACGCTGCAAACCCCACAGAATCCGTTCTCGTTTCGCCTCTCTAGCCATCCTTCTTGCCAAGCGTATCCTCACCTTGCATTGGCGATCTACAATAGCCAACCCCCCCCATTGGCAGCCTGGTGCAGAGCTGTCCGTAAGTAGTGCGCTGCAGAGGAGGACGCCCTCTCCTACAAAGAAACACGAGGCCTTCGCAAACGACCCGTTTACCCTCAATTGGCCACTTCTTTCTCACAGTTTGTACAACTCCCTGGCAAAGATGATCCCCCTCCATAGCGGTCCAGTGCATTGTCCATGCCTGCCACTACCCACAGTCACCTCCCCTCCATGCAGATGTATCCCCAAGCTGCATCACTCCATCTGTGCGGGTAAAACTCACATTTGTTGCTACTGCCTTTTTGTTGTCTCAGATACCTTGGAAAAGACGAATCCTGCTGTACTCCCCAAGAAGAACCGATCCTACATTCCCCCTTTTCACCCAGTGTATACACCTCCCCTTTTATTATGTATGTTCAAAAGCTGCTTACGTAAATACAACAGTATTTGTCATGCACATGATTACTCCCATTGTACTTATCTGCTGAACTTATGTTATGTACTCAATGGTATATGCTATATTGGCCCTGTATGGGCAGGTGTAACTCCAACAAGCTATACTGTTGTCTGTATTTTCCTTTTCTGTTTCTGAAACTCAATAAAACAAAACAAAAAAAACAAGCTCAGCCGGGGAAAGCATGACTTCACCGGACAAACCCAGCACCAGTACCTGCTTTTAGAGACTCTAACACCCAAAAACCAACAGACACCCCTGCATTGATCAAATAACCTTGCACCCATTGTTGACATCCAGTACAATGTATTGCCATTCAGAACATTTTCTGCTTTCCTTGTGTTTTTACTGTAAGCACATGCTCAGGTGATCTGAGGCACGGTCAGAGAGGGGAATCCAAAACAGCAATGGCAAATATCCTCAGATCTGCCCCACTCCTTCTTATCACTCTCTCTTTGCATCCATCATTCTCTTTCTCTTGCTCAACTATCTTTTATTTCTCTTGCTGTCCATCCCTCTCTTCCACTCTTTCCCTCTTTCTTGAAGCCCCCTGTGCCTACAGCAATTGTTTGTAGGGAGGTGGAGAAAGCATCAAAGCACTAATGCCAGCCTTGGCCCTTGAAAACCAGACTCCAATAGCTCCAGCCAACCGGGAAAATGCCTGATGGAATAAAAGGCCAGGCTGGACCTCATCTGAGGTCAGTAAAACAAACACTGTCTGTCATCATCTACTGCACACACATATTCGATGTGGCCTCTAGCAGATCTTAGTTTTTCCTGACATCTGATATGAATGACTTTACAGCAAGCTTCCAAGGCTACATAACCCATTTCAGACTTCACCCTCACCTGCTTCCACAAGAGTTACTTGAGTTGCAATACTTTACACCACATACTGGACCTGTTAATCCATGTCCTATCCTGCCAAATGATAAGGAAACAATGCCATGACAAAAGCCATCTTTGGAATGTTATTCAATGTCCGTAGACTTGAAAGGTTCCCTATACAAATCCTTCACGCTGTGATCATAATTCATATTTAATTGTTTTTCTTTATCTCACCCCCTTCCATTTAAAACTGCCTGACATTGTTTATCCCATAACTAGTTTGCTTTGTATTTGTTTGCTTCTGTATCCTGCAGCATCTCTAGCAGGAAAATATGTTGAGCTCAGAAAACCTATCAAAGGTAAAGCATGCTTTAAAAAGAGCATGCTCTCAAGAAACTCAGGTTTCTTCTTGATGTCACAACCTATACCAAGACCAGTAAGCAGTGTCCGCTCTATCCTCACCCACCTATCCCAATGAAGATGAAGAAAACCATTCAAATTCAATTTGACCTACTCCGGGTGGTACAGATAAATAGTTTGGTGGAACAAAGTCTTTCTAGTGCAAGGAAGAAGCAAATGATGGCAAAACAAATACATAAGACTGTTAAAGAGACATTTTTATGGAGATCTGATAGAAGTCATAACTGCAGTGATTTTGCAGTAAATCTTTGAGTGACAAGAAAAAATATGCCTTTATTTGTGCTTCAGTTGCACCTGTAGTGGTGTTTAGTAGCAGTATCTTCCCTTATATTATACACCATTTGGGTACCGAGGGGGAGACGTACTATGAATGTAAATTTTGTGGTTCATCAAGGAACAGGGGTAGTCTTTAGCTCATAAAAGCACTTTCATGTAGTCAAATAAAAATGTTGTAGAATGGTTAGTGGCTTTGCAATTTAGTGTTATGATGGGTCTCCTCTCTACTTAGTGTTACAATTACATTCATGTGTACTCATGTACTTTTGTAGTCTAGTCAGCATGCCTGATGAAGCAGGACAGTTTCAGAATGGTTATCAAATAGATGTTTCTCATCATTTCTGAATGTTTGGCTTAAATATGGCAAGCTTAACATTATCACTCTCCCATAGAATCTTCTTTATCTTCCTGCAGGAGTAAACGCTCCCCTCCTTTATTCAATCCTTCTTATGATCGATTTTTATATTGCCTCTTTCTTGATATCCTCAAATCTTCAACACCATACACCAAATGTTTCCCTAATTTTTCTTATCTATCTTGTCTTTTCCTCAACATCATCCTAACGTAGTAAATTTCCTTTTCCTACTCCCCACACAAGTTGTGTATTTAGTTGTTTTGTGTGAACTTGCAGTTACCATGGCTTTATGTCTTTTATTGCCAAATCACTGTACTTTTCTCTCACTAGTCTCAAGTTCTTGAATTAGGGACACACTACAATCTTGTGTTTTGAAAAACAAGCAAGCAGGTGGAAAAACTGTCACCATAATATTTGTTACTTTCTCCTCCTTTAGGAACACACCACACACTGTATCAGTGGAAGCTTGAGAGTTAATTGTGAAAGTCTGTGAGTGGGAAAAGCCAACAATGCTCTGCATTTCGGCACTGGTACTGAACATAACACCGACACTAGTGCTGTAAGAGATGGTGGTTTAACTTTCTTTCGTCCATTTTATGAGCTAAAGCTTTTTCTCCAGGATTTCAAAAAGTTGTAAATTTACTATAGATGTGGAATATTTGAAAAATGTAGTCGTATCTGTATGAACCAAATGAAAACCTCAAAGACATACCCGCAAATTAACATTACAGACGATATTGAATGATCATAAAGCATAACAAACTAATCATAGTATGTTTGACATAATAACTATTCATGAAGATTTTCCCGAGAGTGCAATATTTTTCAGGGCATTACAGTGGTTAGCCTCCGAAAATAGGCAGACTGTTAATTCAAGTATAAGTCATCAAATGTATTAACAAAAAGCTGCGGACATATGACTTGAACTGTTGTAACAAAACAGAAAAAAGTTCTGGTTAAAGTTACTATCTATATGCATGACTTAACTACGGAAGCCCATAGACTTACTAAATAAACATATGGCAATCTTGGAGAATTAGTGGCTATTTCTGTTACTGTGTACGCTTAACTACACATGATAGAAAATTAATATTCGGTTGTAAAATAATGAGTTGAAAGATATCAATTCTCAAACATCAGAGAGTTGTACATGATTATTAAATAAAAATAAGTAGAAATAACATGAGCACATTTGCTTTTTAGGAAAGAGAAATAAACGATTGACAATGTTCCCAAAAGCATGTGGTGGGCTTCAACAAGTAAAATATTCAGGGCCAGATTTACAAACAAATATCATCATGGTTTCATCACTTTTGTGGTGCAGCCATGACGCGTAATGCTAGTTCATATTTACAAAGCCACGCATGTAAAAATAAAATGTAACACAATACAACAGCTTGCGCTGTATTGCATTACATTTCATTCTGGCAGGTGGAACATGGGTGGAATATGGGTGTTCCCATGCATCCACATATGGATTTCACACAGTACGAGATTTACAAAGCTTTGTGAACCTGGGACAGCATGAAATCGCTACGCCTCCCAGAGGATGGAATAACACTGAGATTTTTTTTTTCTTGTTATTTCTTCTTTCTATGTGTGTTGCAATCTCCACCACACATAGAGGAAAATGTTTCAAGAGATTGTTTTTGTGCAGGAAGGTATACCTTCCTGCCGAAAAAATATTTTGTTTGAATTGGTGCAAGGCTGCCGTTAAGTGTGCCGGAGCAAGGAAAGAACAGGAATGCACCATGTGACGTTAAATACAGTGCATTCCTACACTTTCACGCAGTGCAGCAAGGTGGCTTGATGAGTTGCGCTGCGGGAAAGCATATTAAATATTCCCCTCAGTATGTAAAGGTCTGACACATTTTAATTTTCTCTTACTGAGAAGACGAGCTATGGAGCGCTCTTCCATTTGTCTTCCCTACTGCCGCTGGGCACTTAAAATTCGCTAAAGTTGAGAACATCAATGTACTGTTGGGGGAAGATTCATAAAAATGTCATGCAACCCAGGGTAGCAACACACCTTGCTGCACTGCATGACAAAGAGAGAGCAGGAAACATTATGTGGCCCATTACTGTCCTCTCCCTGCACTGGTGCGCTGTGTGCTGCCTAGTGCCAATGCAGGCAGGCTTGTTTATATGACACCTTCATGCACAAAAACAATCCAGTGAGGTTTTTTCTTTTTTTTTGTGTGTGTGCTGCAGAATAGGGCATACATGGAAAGAGGAAACCATGAGGAGAAAAGCATTTCTCCTGACGCCTTCCCAGGGCAGGCGTAGCATTTTGACGCATCCCCAGGTCTACCACTCATGGTAAATCTGGGAATGGATCAAAATCCATGGATGGATGCGTGTGAACACCCACGCTCCACCCATGGAACGCCTCCCTGATGTAAAGTAACACAAGTCAGCAACTTACGCTGCCTTGCGTTACCCCAGAGTTACCAAGTCACGCAGGGCTAAGCAAGGGTAACGTCAAACCTTTGATAAATATTTTGTGTAAACCTAAATTTCTTAGAAAATGTAGCTCTAGAACTTTTGGAGAAAAGCCAATGTCTTAATGTAATTACCAGAAACAAAGTTTCATACAATATCGATAAGCCATAAAGGAAATGTAATGTATCAAATAGGTAGAATCAGGATAGGCCTCTCCACAATGACGTAAGATATCTTGGAAACAAGGATCAGATTTCTTTTTTTATTTGACCATGTACAAATTACTTAAAAAGGCCAGAAGAACTGACCAACAATACTGTTCGAAGGAGCAAGGAGAGATGATACTCAATCAAGTGGAAGGCTGTAACCTTAATGTGACTGTAAAGCAAAGAAATCATAGTTCATAGAAAAGCAACATGAATTGATGCAAATATGTAGAACTCAAGTGTGAAAGAACAAAAAGCGCAGTGGTTTATTCCTTCATATCTATTACAAGCCCTATAAGACAACATTTTGTTAGGTTACTTTACCATATGTTACATGGGTGGGGTAATGACTGCAGAATTTAAGTTCTATTGCAGGTGCCACACGATAGTATGGTTGGGATGTTATAATGGTATATAAAAGAGTGGACAAGGGACAAAGGACAGATTTATTTATGTTCATATGAGGTGCAGTTGACTTATGGTTGAAATGATGACTATAACTGGTACAACTCTTTTTAAAAGAGGAAGACGTGTGATTAGCTGTGTAGACATTGTGGCACCTGTAATCAAGTGCACTTTAAGACACCGAGCTAGAGAGAAAATTCTTTCAAATCAGTACAGATATGTATGAATTACAAGTAGGAGTGGGAATTGAGCAAAAATGTAAATGTACTAAACACAAACCCAGGAGGCCTGATTCACAAAGGGCCTTGACACTCGTTGCAGAGGACCCGCAGTCATGGGGAGTCTCCACACTCGTTGCGGAGATTCTGTTTCGAGTATGGAGACTCCCCTATGACTGTGGGACCTCCGCCATGAGTACGGAGGCAGTTTTTGAATCAGGCCCAAGATGTTTATCCATACATCATTCGTACCCTCCCATTAGGGCACAATGCTGTCTTACGAATCAAATTGTGCTGCCATATTATGAATTATCAGAAACTTTAAAAAAAAGTGCTGCATAGTGCCCTAAAACACATTGACTGCTTGTTTCTTTCATTCACTACTTCCAAGGCACTACATTATAGATTCAGCAGTATTAAGGGTTTCTGAGTATTTACTATAGATCCAATAACAGAAGACAAAAATATTCTCTGTCATGCTACCTGTATACATGTACCTTAAATGTACTTTTTACTTTGCTGCTGCAAAGTGTACTATTAGTGAGTGCTTAATGTTTGTGTGTAGATCCATCTATTCAATTGTTTGCTTAGAACACATTTGGACGACCTCAGTAGCTGGCACTTTTCCATTGAATTATTCAAATTCACAATTTCAATACTTTTCAAATAGTCTTGACAATGATAAAAACATATAAAAATGGTCTCTGTGTGGAAACAAAGTCAAACTCTTAATTACAGAAGGTCAGACAAACGTAACTTAACATTATCATTCTTTCCTTCTTCGCACCAAAAGTCTGAGAATTTGCTTGTGCAACAAAGTCAAAGTTATTTAGTAAAAGTTATGTATACATATTTTGAACAGATGCTCTGCACATTTATCTCTCTCGTTCACACTATCTCTCTCTATATATATATAATATATATATATATATATGCATATATATATATATATATATATATATATATATATATATATATATACACACATACACACATTTATATATATATATAAATATAGATACACACACACATACATACCTACATTGATTTACATGATTGCAATTGATAGTAAAATAAGGAACAACCAACATGCCAAATATAACTAACACACTATTGTGTAGTTCAAACACAGAATGACTTCAAGTGACGTACATTTTTGTGGTAGGTACCGTTATAGTAAACCAAAACATAAAGCAATGTTAAGTTATAAGAAAGATGATGTCTTGGAGCATGACGGTGAACTCTGCAACACTGGTCTTGTAAATTCACATACATGCAGTCAAAACAAGCAGCTCTTAGCAGTTTGACCTTGTAACTGACTGATGAGATCCAGTTATTTGGGTTTATTTATATTTGTAAATTTGTTTGGTTGAGCCCGGGGACCTCAGGCATTCAGCTTCATTGATCATTTAGCACATTTGGTTACAGTTTATCTGAATACCTTCCAAACAAAAGAAAATAAATGTCAAATAAAATTGGCTGATCCGGTAGGAATTCAATTGTTTTGAAAAAATAGTTAGATGGCCAGAAGCATGCCATAACTCATCAGGTCCAGATGTTGTAATTCAGCAAACTTGATGTCACTTCCTTTACATTAATGTACTGACTTGCTAAAAGAACGTAGACACTATTATTAGCCAAATACCCTGGAATTAAAACATTGAATAAGAGTCAAATAGCTCCATTGTATCCTTATGGCCAATCTGCTTCTGAGACGATTATCAAGTTTAACAAAAATGCCTGGCCTGTTAAATAGCAAGAGTATAAGACACCAATAAGATGATGGAACCAATGTTTTATCCTTGTGTAGTAGTGCATCAACCGACTTGAGGTTCCACAGCTCCAATTTACTCACAAGCCAACTTGCTGTCAAAGCTAGAGAGGGCAATAGCAAAGGCCTGTAAAGCACACATTGGGTAGTTGTAGTCCATTGTAAAAACATCTTCGGCGACCCGACCAAACTGCATAACAATGTAGTCAGCTGGAAAACAAAATTGATAATCAAGATTTAAATTATGATATTCTGTGTTGATGGAGGTAATCAGACAAACATATGGTAAATTAAAAGGAAAGAAGCCTGTGCATAGAACATACAAGTATTTATTCTAAAGAGATATTCTACTGCCTACTGAGCTACACAGTTGTGGATATAAATACAATTTCATTTGTTTAAGTTTTTACATGTTTTATTTCAAATGAGAAAACAATATTAGATTGTTGAAGCTATCCACAGATTCTTTTTATCTAGTAGCTACTTAATGTGGCATATGTCATAGTTCTTCTGACATATGGTAAAAGATGACATGTATAAAAAAAGAAACTTTGATTAATTAAATGGCAATACAACCCAATGGCAGCTGGTGAACTTTCACATGGGTAGGCAAAAAGGCTTGCCTAGAATTGCAGTGACTACGGGAACCCAAAACCCAATGTCTAAATGTAGGTTAAGTAGGGTACCACAAGACCAGAAAAGATGATAATAATCACATTCCAGATAAATCAACTAAAATCCAGATATGTTGAAGGGAAACTAATGAAATATTCTAATACTTGCATGGTGTGTCAGCAAAGTCTTACCATCACTTGGGGAGTTGGGGCTCACCATGCCCAAAATCACTTTACATTTCGGTAAAACTTTGTTTTTAATGCAATTTCTCCAAAGTTTGTCTACAGATTTATGGGTATTTTGGACGGATAAAGATTTGGGGTATCTGGATGCACACATCCTGTCTTTTTCAGCTAACAATTGTGATAATATCATAAATGTGTTTATCCATTTACTTTATCCATTTGACGCAAGGCCAATAAATAAGTGTTTGCAGTAAATGGCCTCTGATATCAAGGAACCAAGGTAAGAAGTAAACTGTTAGATTGTCTCAGGAATAGTTGAGATATTGCTTGCCAAAACTTTAGCTGTCTTAATAGAAAATCGCTAATTCTCTTTCCTTCAGAGAAATTGTCCGGCCAGTATTTATTTATAAGATGAGGGAAGGGGCCAAAGCTGCAACAATAAGGTGTCTTGCAAAAAACAGCTTTACAACACCTTTTATGTGTATAAGTGTTAATATGGAAGAATATGAATACCTACATGGACCGGCAGACTGTCTTCACAGACTTTAATGCAGGACTCCTGAGACATTAGTCAAATCAGTACTGCATAGGGCATTGAGGATCATTACTGGCTGAGGCCTTTAAGTTTCCTTATTGCATGGCCCACTGATATTAACTACTGTTTGATGAAACTCAATGCCTGGGACCAATTCGTTTTATTACAGAATGGAACCATTAACGTCCATTGCTGTCTACATATATGAATGAATATATCATCAATATCAATAAAGCTTTGGTGTATGTGTGCATATGCGCATGCACCATACACAGCTCAACCTGATGGCTTTGCCAATCCTTGATTTCTACGATGGATGGCCCTTAATAGGAAAATACAGGACCATGAACTGAAGAATTGAACTTTCAGTCACAGCAGAAACAATTTTTATACAGGTACCATGTTGTTGGGTGCAGCACTGTTTTTTAGCGCCTCATCAGGTTTCATCTTTTTGTGACAGCAGAGAGCATGACTGAAAATACATCTGTTCTCTGCCTCACCTCCAGCCTATGTCTTACTGTCAGGGAAGCCTATTCCTGCGAATTGGAGCAGTTACACTTTTATCATCACAATCATGTTTTTTTCTTGTTATGATAAAACCTGCTTCCCTAAGCAATAAAGACATTACGCCTCAGGTAGTGTATCTGTTTCATTTTTCTTAACTTTGAATTCTTCTTGATCACAGCCTTATTCTTCTGAGCAGAGTTAACTTTCATTTGAAAAAGAATGCCATAATTTGATTGCGCTTTATGTAAAGGTAACTTGGCGTCCAAATGCTCCCTCTTTACTGAGATCAGGCCCTTGTAGCTGATATGTGGCTGGTGCAAATCTATACACGTTACTCAACTGAACAAGTACAAAGCCGTTACAGTGGTTGCTGGCATCTACGAGGAGGGTGGGGGGCAGTTGCACGTGCACAAAATAAAATAAAAAGAATAGAACTTACCTGAACGCGAAGATACGTACTCCTGGTCCTCTTTTCACCACCTTGAATGGAAGGAGCAAGTACCTTGACCAATCATGGTGCTGCTCTCATGCAGCATGAGAGCAGCGCCCTGATTGGATTGGAGGTTTGGATTGGAGAGAGTGGCCTCACTCGGTGTTCCACAGCACTCTGGAGGTCTCAGCTTGCTCTACCCAGATGTCTTAATCTTAAAACTGCTGGGTTAGAGCTGTTTAAAGTGCGCATGTGTGGTTGGCCGTCGCAAGACGGCAGGCCAAAAATACATGCACACTTTAAACAGTGCACAGTTAGCCCACTCTCCTCCCTGTTTGAGTGACATGCTACTGTCACTCAACAGTGGCCCCACCCCAGTCCTGATATTCTGTTCGTGATAGGGAATATTAATAACATGGTAAAGTGAGGGCGACGCTCGTCTGCTCCAAGGGAGGAGCCGCCTCTGAGCCGTTATGCAAATTGTTTTAAATGCAACCTTGCTAGTGCACAACCTCCATGCTCGTGCAGCAGTGGTATCTGCACATAACGCACAATCTCTGGAAAGCGCTTGTTTGTGTTGCTCTGAGATAGTGCATCTCTCATATCAGAAAAGTGGCTCCGCCCTAACCTACTAGAAGATGTACTAGCTGAAAGTTGTAGTTAATTTACTGTCAGTGCCTAATTTGTGGAAGAATGAGTGCTGGTACAATTAAATGTTAGGTGCTGAATACCAGGGCCACGTACTTATTCATGTATGCATTCTCATACCACGCGGACATTACCCAACGGTGTTAGAGTGCTTTACAATAATTTAGATTTCATTATAAGAGATACAAAGATACAAACAGTTGCTAGTTACATTTGTTACAAAAGGCACAAAGTAGTGGGTCGAAAGAAAGGGATATTTGCTCGATTCAGTTGTTGTAAAAGCACAGAATATATACAGTCTATAAGAGGTGGTGTAGGCAGTAACAGCAATCTTAGGTAAGGTGAGACCGGAGTCGTGCAGTTAGTCTCAGTCTTGGGAATGGTATATTATCTTAAATGAGGTTGTAGTATGTAGTTTCAGGGGTAAAGAGTTCCATATTCTAGTCACACATTACCTGAGAAAGATTATATTATGAGTCGTTCCTTTGTAAAGTTAGCACTATAGCTTGTGCATTTCACTTTTGTCTGGGGCCTCCCGAATGTTTCAGTTTGTTTGGTAGGTAGCCCTAATGGGTAATACAAGCAGTTTTATAAATCACCCTTGCTTCTCTGGGGAGTCAGAGAATAGTGACAAGAGTGGTTGTAAAAAAAATTGAATGTAAAACTGGTGTCAGAGGAATGAGGTGGGTTTTGGGGAGACTTGTCAAAAAAGCATTATACTAGTCGATTCTGGAGCAAACCAGTGATTGAACAGGATATTTCAGGTCTTGCTCAAGAATGTAGAGGCAGATTCCCCAAAGAAGACACAGTTGACATAGTGCATTCCTGGCCCTGGTGCTGATTTGGCTTTGAAGGTTGAGCCTTTTATTCTAAGTGATTCGCAGAGATGTGACATGGGTTTGTTGTTGAGGATGTCGAGTGCGTCCATTTAGGATTGTACAGGCGGTTGTGAATTTGAAGAGGAAATGAGGAGGACTTTGGTTGTGGTAGGGTTTAGTTTTAGGTTGTGAGAAGTCAATCTTGAATTAAGTTTAAAGTGTTGACAAGATGTGAGCTGTTGCTTGTGGGTGAGATCTTTAAGTAGAGCTGCGTGTAATCTGCATGCTAATAGATGAAGATCCCAGCCTTTCTTAGTATGACTCCCAGAAGGTTCAGTATAGAGGTTGAACAGAGTAGGAGCAAGGATAGAACCCTGTGGAACTCTTTGATTGATGGCCTTCAATAAAGATAGACAGTCATTAATTTTGATCCTCTGTGATCTGCCCATGAGGAAGGATTCAAGCCATTTTAGGACCATGCCATCAATGCCCACTTAATTTCTTAGTGTGTCTAGAAGCGTGTAATGATTTACTGTACCAAAGGTTGAGACAGGTTGAGAAGAATAAGGAGGCGGGTCTAAGACTCGAACAGCATAGCCAACAACCTGCAGCAGTGCTGTTTCAGTACTGCATCGTTGATTGAAGCTATATTGGAATTTGTTCAGAAGGTTATTGTCTTTGATGTTTTAAGTGAGTTGCTATTTAGGAATTTGGGTTACTGGTTGAGGGGGGTGAAACCCTACTCAAGCAGCAAGCAAAATTCTTGTCAGAGTGAAACACCCGCGAATCCCTGAATTAACTTACACTTAACCCTCTGGTTACTTGCACAAAAGCAGTCAGGCTCAACTTAGAGGCAATGTGTAAAGTATTTATGCAATCAAAATCCCATATCAATTTAGAAAAAAGAGCAAAATCTAATCAACTATTTGACACCAAAACAATAAAAATCCAATCTGTATCACCGAAGAAGTGCAATTTTAAAGGTTTAGGTTATCTTGTCAATTCTGACTGGAACAAAGTCGCAACTTCAGGTCAACCAAGATGGCGCACAGGCTGGATACAGGGACCAAGTCAGACTTGCTGAAAAAATTAAATCCTGGTTTTGGAGCATTGTGAGGTCCTGCATTCAGGATGAGTCACTCAGTGGTGATTCGGGCCTGTGATGCGAGGTCATGAGTTGAGATTGCGCTGGATAGCAACGGTTCCGATGAAGTGGGGGCCTGCAACGCTAGTTCCTGTGTTGAGTAAGCATCGCACAGCGTCAGTTCCGAGCAGCTATGAGGCTGCGATACGAGCTTCTGCCTTGAGGTTGCATAGCGGAGCAGCAGTTCTGCGGAGCTGAGAGGTCCTGTGTTGGGGATGCATCGCAACCATTCTAATGTGAGGCTGCGAGGAAATGTGTTGCACTGCTTCAGTGCTGCTGGGACCACAACTGGGCTTGCAGAGCATCTTCAGGCCCGCTTACAAGGGTCCATGACTGGCAAGACTCACAGCAGGTAGAGTCCAGGAGATGAGTTCAAGGTGGATGGAGCCTTTCTAGCCTTCAGCCTCTGATCAGGATGCCAGGCAACAAGTCCCTAGAGTCACTCTGGTGGTCTTGGGTTCAAGATGCAGGTCCAGTCCACTCAGGGAACACAGCAGCAGAGTAGTAGGGCAGCAGAGTAGCAGTCTTGTTGCAGCAGAGCAACATATCAGTCCTTCTGAGTCTTTCAGAGGTCTAGAAAAGTTCTTCAGTCACAGGGTCCAATATTTATACCTGGGGCCAGCTTTGAAGTG
This sequence comes from Lissotriton helveticus, assembly GCF_964261635.1. Lineage (NCBI taxonomy): Eukaryota > Metazoa > Chordata > Amphibia > Caudata > Salamandridae > Lissotriton > Lissotriton helveticus. The sequence continues at coordinate 779,506,686 of NC_136061.1, forward strand.
GAGGATGCTTCTAGAGTTCTCACCCTAAAGAAGTGTCTGGAAATTCTTACCTTCTTGTCCTGGCCCCAGCTTGTCTGGGTGCCGAAATGACTAGTGTGAAACTCTTGTGAGTGTGCTGAAGTAGAGCCTTTGGGATGTGCAGTTGTGGTAGGCGACAGTGCCTCCCATCTATCAAGTCAGAGATGGTCCATCCTGCCAACACCTAATCCCCCTCTGTCTCACTGTCTAAGAGAATTATACAAAGACCAACTGGAGCTACATCTAGTAATATAACCCACTATAAAGGCTACAAAATGTCATATGCCTCTGTGAACGCAGCTGAATCTCTCCTGAAATGAACTGGCACATGGGAAACCCTCTCCTACTCGTGGACCCCCTCCGTGAAGCGCTTCTCCTTAACTTACTCACAGAAGCATCCCAGTAGGCGGACAATACCACCATGGCCAACAAGGCGATGAAGTCCATTCCATCCTTGGCTCAGATGTCTGTACCCAACCCAACGAAAATTCTGCCCATAAGAACAGTAACCAACAGTGGTCACTGACAGCTGTCAGTATCAGGAGCAAGGCCCGTGGCCATCCATTGCAAGGTGGCGGCTCTAAGCCTGGACATTGGGTAGACCTCTCTCCCAGCCTTGGAGCTTGGCAAGAAGATCTCTATAGGCTCCTGGGGATTCTCTGAACTTTGAGTGGGGGGCAATAGAACCGGGTGTTAGGCGCACTACTTCCACTCTACCTCTTGTCAGACCAGAGGCAGTACCCTGCGACTGGCTTTTCAGCCAAGGGTCTGTACTCTGAGGCTACATATGGGACAGGGGTTATCTTTCCTCACCTTGCCCCTCCTTCTGGGCTTGGTACCCTCCGCTTGAGAGTGTTGCCTTCAGAAAACTGAACTGTCAGCAGCTGCTGCTCCCAGCTCTCTTGAAACCGGGGAAAACTCAGTTCCCAGAATTCATAATATGAGCTTCTGAGGGCTAACTATGAGTTAGCTGAGTCACCTCACCATCACACTCCATGGATACTAGGGCCATGAGGCAGAAAACGCCCTGCCCCTGGATATACTTTACCTTAAACACTTGACCAGTTCAGTGCTCTGAAGAAACCAGCCTTTCCACTACCATAGTCTGACTAGCCCAGATGCCCATCAAAGCATTGACAGGGTTGATAGGCCTTCTAAGGGCAGTGTACACTATTAGGGGAAGTCAGTGTGCCTTAGTGTTTTGCCTGTAGTAGCACCCCATTATGCACATAGGGAGAGAGCTGCTTTAGCATGTAGTTTCATTCCCCCTTGGCCTACAGAGACCATTGATGTCTTGAATCAGAGTGTAACTTGTGCGAGAACACCACATATGTAACTTACAATATGATATCTGGATGCCTTATTGGTCATCCAGGGTTTTCATATTTCCCTGGCTCAGCTCAGGATCAGGGCCCAGGCCTTGTCCCACCCTGCTGTACCCAGTTAATTACATTATCTGCAGCAGCAGGAACAAAGGCTGCCCCACAAAAAAGGAACAATTTGCAGTACTTCTCCTAGCTCCTGAGAAGGAAATGGGTGGGGGGTAATGATCACCATCAATCACTTAGCTATCACATTGTACCAGAGAGAGTCCAGATAACTGGAGCCAACCCAGAGGAAGGCTTTCTTTAAAATTCCAGTGTGCAAGTCCCTGGCAGTGATGTCAGCAAGGGGTGGGTCTGAGACCCCAGTAGTAGATGTGACTAGTGGATCCTGGATAATGCCATTTTGGATTGCAGGAGGGTTGGGACAGAGGTGGAGTGGTACCTGTCTTCTGTAACCTTCCTCTCCCCTTTAAATGCTCTTGCACAAGGGAGAGACTCTATTCTTGCTATCAGATGGCAACACACTTTGCTGCTGGAGCCTGGGACTGCCATGAAGAATTGGAAACATGAACCCCCCTGACCTTCACTGAGGACCTAGGACTCCGCCCAGTTGACCCCAGCACCAGTGGGGTTCCCCAAGGGCCACTGAGGTTGGCCCTCTTTTACTGCCTGAGGACTAGTTGGGGGAAAGCCCTGGGCTTTTCGGCACCCGCCAACAGAAACACAGGAGGACTGGGGCAGGGAATCGGGGAAACTAGCTCTTTGAGAACTGCACCATCTGGAAGTCAGGTGGGTGCCTGCAACTGCCCCTCATGGGTAGAGCTCACCACCAGGAGTAAAATTAATCCAGGATCAGCTAAATCAGCCAAACCGGGCCCAGGGGATGGTGGAAAGAAGTTGCTGGTTTATAAGTTGGGGGAGAAGGTGTGCATGGGGCCCCCTCCCCATCCTTCCCTTTCACCCGGGGACCCCATCTTCCGGGTTGATTCATGCTTAAGGGGGCTGGGACCCCATCCCTGGACCCCGAGTGCTTCACATTATGGGGAAGTGCTTTTGCACTTCCCCAATATTCTAGAGGCATGATGGTGCCGTTGTGCTCCCCCCACAGGAGGTGGGAGGGGCCCAGTACCCCATTCATGGGCCACAAACGTACTTGGAGGATGGGAATTGCTGTCGCACCCCCCCCCCAAGAGGTCCACTCTTCCCGTGTCCATGTGTGAGGGGAGCAGGAGGCGGCCACACACCCTGCATGGAAGACACCAAAGGATGATGCCAGCTCCCCTGGCAGTCTGCAGTCATGCTCCTGGCATGGTGAGCCAGCGAGGACAGACGGGGGTAGGCTCCTCGGGCTGCCTTCCAACAAGGACTGCAAATGGGGTGCCTTTTAAAAGGGAAAACACAAGGACACAAGGAAAATCCCAACGCAGCACTTTGGAACAACTCGCTTCACAACTCCGGGGCCTTTTGATTTCAACACATTTATGCCCCTATCTTTGCATTTGGTGGTCCTAGGACAACAGGACCACCCCAATCAACTCAGCACAACACAACCTTTTTTTTTAAGGTTACTTTTTGAGTCCTCATCCTAAAATGGGGGGGGGTGTCTTCAAAATGATCACCTTCCCAGGATTGTCAAAGCCTTTTCAAGCATTTCCATGGCTGGAGCTTTTGTTCTACACCTAAGAGTGTTTCAGTCTCCAGAAGCCATTTGTATGGTGACGTTCAGGCAGCCCTGAAAATACACAAATATTATGTCCATGTTGTTACACCTCGTAGGGGCTTACTGTATGGTTCCAAATCAATGCTTTTCCAATGTGATTTGATTCTAGGGGCTGTTTTACATATACAGTTTAATGCCAATTACATGAAAGAATGCACAAACACAAGGTTTATTCCTGATAAATGTTTTATTGGGTTATCATAATGACTACACATAGTTTATTAGTTCAAGCTTCAGCAATCATGTCAATGTCTCTTACAAAAGTAATGTGTTTAATACAAAAAATGGTTTAAACTCACTTGATATAATGGGTGACCGCTTTAGGGAGTCACCAGTGATTACACAATGTCATCTATGGTATGTTCATCTGCCAATGTATATATTTGTACATTTCTGCATAGTATTTAGTAGTTTGAGTGTAATACATGTTCTTCTCCTTTTTCTAAAGAAAAAGTACAGATTGGATGAATATTTATTGAGTGTTATTATTTCGTGCTAGTGATTGGTGATTACTAGCCCACACCACCTCCCTTTAGTAGGCCCTGGACTGCTCCGCTTCACTGCCCTGTTAGAGTTAAGCGCTACAATGGGGTGTTTGGTTCCCATTAACACCTTCGCCGTGGGGCTAATTCCCCCCGCCGGCCGCGCGCGGCGCCGCGGTGCTTGTGATAGGCTCGTCATGACCACGCCCACTTAATGGAACGCCCAGCACAGCAGGGGAATTATCCCCACGTGGGCGTTCCACGGTGGTTATGACGATCTCAGCTTGTCATGAGCACAGCAAGAGTTAGGAACAATTGTGGACCTATTACTTATGATGGACACATAACTAATAGCCCAATTTCTATCACAAGTGTTACAAAAGGCACCAGTGCCTTTTGAATCCTTTGATGCAACCCAGACTATTCGTTTTCACAACTCATAGATCCTCGATTAGAGTCTGGTGTATAATGGGCAGGCAGTTACGAGCGAAACAATAATTGGTCCAACTTTGATTTGCTTTGTATGCTTTTTATATATAAGTAACATAAATATACGTTTTAAGGCATGGGCAAAGTGGGCACTGGCCCAGGGCTCCAGCCTTTCAGGGGAACCCGTTAGTGAACGGGCTCTGTTCTGCAGACAGTTCCGATAATGTTGGATGATTCTTAAACATAATTGCTTTACAAACCATTTTGCTTTAATGTATTTTAATACAGGTAATCTGTGGCAATTTATTGCAGACTTTTTTTGCAGGGAAATGTGTATGTGTTTTACCACCATGCAACAACCATAAAAGACGTTTCTTTTAGATCGAAACAGGACCTCACATATGACAAATGGGAGGGGTGTCACAGAGATTTTCAAGAACATTAGTGAGCTGCAGCTGTAAGTGCCGAAGAGTGTCGTTAAGCCATGATGGCTGAAGACACGCTTTGTCACTTTAGAAACGCAGGGCTGCACCATATTTACTAGAATATGGTGTAGCCCTGCGTTTCCCCCTGTGCTGGCGCTAAATTTAGCTGCCTAGCGCCAATGCAGACATCCTTGCACCATAGTTCAAGTGTGCCTTTTTTGAAGGGAAGATTGTTTATGTGCAGGAAGATCCCCCTTCCTGCACATAAACAATCTTAAAATGCTGTTTTGCAACTTCTATGTGTGCTGCTCAATGCACCACACATAGAAGTTGGAAAACACAATTTTTGAAATGATTGTTTAAGTGCAGGAAGGGTGGCATTTTGCTGTTTCGATGCATGCAGCCCAAGGTAGCACACATGGAAACAGCAAAAACTAGGTGAAATAATGCATTTCTCCTTGTTTCACATGTTTAAGACCAGGTTTTCCCTGGCCTTGATGTTGGTGCTGCCTCCTATTTACGCTGCTCTTGTAAATAGGGGCCAGCGTCAAAATCAATGGGTGTTGCGGTAGAATGCCCACCACAACACCCATTGCCCGCACCTTTCACGCTAAGTGTAGCGTGGAAGGAGGCCTTATTTACAAAGCAGTGTTAAGCCACGTTAAGTGGCTTAACACTGCCTTGTAAATAAGGCAAAGTTCCTATCCCCATCACAACATCACAAAAAGTGACGTTGTGATGGCGATAGGGGCTTGAAAATATTCCCCATTGTTTTGCAGCAATTTTCACCTGAATTTACATTGAAAATGATACTTCAGTATATCTCTTTTATATGTAGGGAATTATTAATTCATAGTAGTGTTTGTGCCATTATAGCTATTTATTAGCAGAGTGAAGGTGTTTTAATGTTAACAATTCATGCATTTTTTCTTTGGTAGTGACTCATTCCTTTCAATACTAGAAAATATAACATATTAGACTGCATGTTTTTGTTTTAGTGTGTGGGTATTTTACACCCCACAACTGCTGTCAATAATTTAAAATAAAACACCTTTCCCAAGTGCGATGTAGGTCTTTGAATAATCTAAGAGCAAATGACATTTAAATGTGATGAGCAATGTGGTATTTTCTAAATTTGAAAACGAGTACATACAAGTGGTATTAGTTACAGTAAAAAAACTACATTCAAAGCATAAGAAATTAAGGGTCTTGTGTCATAAACTGGATTAAAAACCTTGTGCTGCCTAAAGTATGTGCTTTGGTGTGTTTTTCAGAAAACACCTTGCAGGGATCAGTCTTAAAATGCAGGGATGTGCGAGAGTAAGATGAAGAGACAGGGAGTGTCTGGAAGTGGATTAAAAAGGCATAAGGAGGAATCAATACTACACAGCTTTGGTATTTAGATGTCGACCTTAAAGAGGGGCAACGGTGGTCTCCTGAGCAAAACTATGTGCCTTACACATTCTTTTTCAAATTAAGCTCTGGCACTCAGTAAATACCTCACCCCAGAATAATACAGAGTATGGTATATACATCACCCCGCTCTGGTCCATTTGTAATCGGGCTATAGTAGGTCGAATGTCAGAAATGGGGCTTTTGGATATTAAGGGGTCGATTACGATGACTTTTGGAAAGGCTCTGAATGGCATTCGGTTCGTCCAATTTTGTTTCAGAAGCCTTGTTTCCGACTGACTCAGAAACCCTTCCGAATGATCAATTATGATGTTCAGAAACTGTTCACCTGGGGGCTTCTGAATCAGGCCCATAGGGGTACCCATGGGCCCCCCTTTCCAACCATGCACAGTGTGACAGGCTCCTTGGGGTGCCCACCACTGGGTGTACGCTTTTTTCGCAAACACCCCTTTTTAGGTCGAGCCTAGAGCAGCGCATGCGCTGCATGCTGGACTTTATTAAGGGGGTTATCAAAGTGCTACCAGAGGCTTTTGCTGGCCTCAAGCTTGCGTGCATGTGCCTGTGCACGGGCGTAGCCACCATGTGGGTTTCTGTCAAGGCTCATTAAGCCTTGCGACCCTCTCTCCGTGCTTCAATTCCCTCCCCCACCACAAATCGCGTCACTCTGGTGGCCTCCACTACCCGTACGTTCATGTTGTGGTGAAATGTGTCTTGTAGACTAAAACAAAGGTTCCAATCATATGTAGCCCTTTTGCTCGAGCCACTAAATGGCGCTATCTCACCGGGGCAATTTATACAGTCTTGGGCCTTCATTCAACAACCCAAAGCATCCTGGGAGTTTAGCTGGGTTCGCACTCTGTCTCGAGTGGCCTGTAGGAGAGCGCTGGGCTCTTAGGACATTACCATGACAATCTGGGGTATTTACCACTCTCCTGTTAACCTGTTTGCTTCCCAGATGATGCGCGGCCCTGGACCTTTCATACTTAGACTATTAGACGTGGTGTTTCTTTCCAGGTGTTTGGTTAAGTGTCTAAAACAAACTCTTCTTGGGCGCCTGCCTCCTGTGCACACGGCACGCGGACGGGAGGCTGTGACAGCCATGTTGTGCTGGGTGGCGTGGTGCCACCGGCTGACATGTTCCAGAGTCTTGGCCGCGGCTTTGCCTTTTCCATGTCTGCATGATCTCAAACACTGCAGTGGGCTACCACAGGGCATCAACATCGTATCATGTTTGACAGTGTCACTTTCTTCTCCTCTGGCACTGAAACTTAGCAACGGCGGCGTTGCAGGTCTGGCTGAGTGCTTAGATGCCTGAAAGATCTTGTCATTGAGATGCGGGCCAGAAACGTGCCGTACATCGAAGCATGCCCGTCTGCATTATCAGCAGGGTGTGGCTCTCGCGATAGGCATTGACACTGCCGTCCCTTCACAAGCCAGTCTGTTTTATCGGAGAACGCGACACACTCGCAGGCACCGCAGCCTCCTGAACACTGGGCTGCTTTATCAAGTCATCAAGGCACTGATGCAGTCTCACCATAGAGGGTATAATATAACAAACAAGGGAGGTACCTGTTGGAACTGGCCCTTCTTGCAGGGTCATCCCCAAACTTTTTGCTTCTATCTCCCTTATTTTTCCTGACCTGTGGCTGTTGGCAATAGGACTCTGCGCACTTTACCACTGCTGATCAGTGCTAAGTGCATATTCTCTCTGTGTAAATTGTTATTATGATTGGATATACATGATTGGCATATCTGTATCACCAAGAAGTCCCTAGTAAAGTGCACTGAGTGTGCCAGGGCTGGTGATGACAAATGCTACTAGTGGGTCTGCAGCACTGATTGTGCCCCCCACATGAGTAGCCCCAAAATGGTGTCTCAGGCCTGCCACCGCAGTGCCTGTGTGTAGTCTGTGAACTGTCATGTCCTCCTGGTAAGTGTCCCCACTGACCCGGCGTAACTCTTCCCTTTTTGTGCACATTGGTCACCTCTATGGAAGGCCCGAGGTACCCGCCTGGGCAGGGTGCAGTGTGTGTGAAAGGTAGAGCATGTACTGGTCCAGGTGACATGCTCTGGTAGTGAATGACAGCCATTTTCGTTTTCACTATTGTAAGGCTATCTTGCTCCATAGGTTAACATGGGGAATCCTGGCTACAGTGGCTACCAGCATTTCTTCCCGTAGGAACAAGATAGGACATAAGAGTCTAGTATCCCTGAACTCAGAATTTAATAACACATCTTTTAGGAAAGGTTGTTGAATCCTGTGTTTGAGAACAGCACTTTTAGAAAGTTGCTGTTCTCTTGTCTGACATTCCTGTGTGCCTTGGCCTGTTTGTGTATTGACTGTCTGGTTTGAGAGTGACAGGGGCTGGGGATTCCCCAGGAGGCTGGCTGAGTCAGCCCTAGGCTGAATGACTGCATTTGCAACTTGAGTGGTGGGAGGAGATAGCACCAGGGCCTGAATAGGGCTGTGCCTGCCTTCCACAATGCTGGCTCCACCCCCTGCTGGGCGGCTGACGACCCTGCCCCTCACTCTGAAGGGAAAGTAGAAGCCAGGAAAACAAAGTGCTCGAGAAACACCCAGAACTGGTTCAGACCGGGCTCAGGGCCCACTTGCACAAAGAGAATAAAGACTTTTAGGGGTATAAGTACAGGACCCCTGACAACTGAAAATTAGATCATCCTGGAATTAAGAAGGAACCTCTGCCAAGGAGAAAGCTGAAACTGAAGAAGGAAGGTTGTCCAGCTGTTGCTCTGCTGGATTGCCCTGTTGTTGCTTTGCTGCCAAGGAGAGGGGAAGGACTTTGCTTTGTGCTGTGTCCCCTTGCTTGAAGGAATCTCCAAGGGCCTGAGAAGAGCTGGCACCCTCTTTTGAAGTCCCAGGAACAAAAGGACTTCACCCCCAGCTTCCCCTGAGGTCTACTGAGAGAGTTCTGTCCTTCCTAGAGTGCTTGGCCCATGTGTGGTGCCTCTGGAAGTTGTACCTGTGTTGGGAAGCTGGAAACTAAGCTTGAGAGACTTTACTACAGAAAAGTTATTGCATCGCTCGCTGCGGAGCGCATCCCCGACAGTGCGAGGAGATTCCCGCCGCTACGAAGGTCGAGATCGTCGCAGTGCCTGTTGCCGCTGTCAGAGCCGTCGCATCTTTCGTTTGCGGGACGCACCCGATCGGTGCGGGAAGTCTAACATCGCTGCGAGTGTCGTCGCAGAGCCTGTCGTCGCTGGTTGAGATTGCCGCACCGCCTGCTTGCGGACCGCATCACGTCGCTGCGAGAGTCATTGCCAAAGCCATCTCATCGAGGAGCTGCGAGAAAGAAGATCACTGCTGGTCTGCGCATCGTCGCCCCGGAGATCGTCGCAACTCCAAAGATCGTCGCATCGTGCCTTTGCAAGAACAAACTTCCTACGGAACCTAAGCACCGGAATCCATACAAGTGGCCTTCCTCCCCATACAGACCGGATTCATCGCAACACACCGACTGCTGCAGTGGGGCTGTCGCAAACTCCTCCCCAGGGTCTCACGAGTAAACGCATCGCTTGTTTTCCACCGCACCAGCTTCTGCTTTTGGAACTATGTCGCAACTAAAGGTACTGTGAGCTAAACGTGACGCAACTGTGAACTTTTCACGCAATTGTGGATTATTGGATCGCAACCTAAAGGACTTTTATCGCAACCTAAAGAACTTTATCGCAACCTTAAGAACTCTTTTGAAACCATATTCTTGAACTGTGTATGTTGGATTTTTGTCGTTTTGGTCTTGTGTAGTTTAGATTAAATACCTTTATTTTTCTAATCTGTTGTGGAGTCAGTTTGTGGTGTTTTCACTGTGTTACTGTGAGTGTTGGTACAAATACTTTACACATTGCCTTCTGATTAGCCTTGACTGCTCGTGCCAAGCTACCTAGAGGGTGAGCAGGGGTTATCTCAGAGGGTTTCCTCCTTATCCTGACTAGAAGCAAGGGTCCCTATTTGGACAGTGGTACCTACCTCTGCCAACTAGAGACCCCCAGTTCTAACAGTACCCTACTATATAAAATAGGGACAGGGTGGATTCAGAAGTACAAACAGTGTCCCAATTTAGAGGCACAAAATTCCCCAAGCTATATCACCAAGTTTATGGGAGGGCCTATTGCCAGCCAGTAATTGTCACACAAAAACAAATTTATATAAGGCATGTCAGCAAATAACACAATATGATTAATACACAGCAACAAGAAAAGTGATATAAAAAGGTTTCCATATATTTATTACAATCAAAAGTTTAAAAACATAGGTACATAAAAACATTTCATTACAGCATTTTTAAAAAATAGAGTCGACGCGGCGTTTCGGTGAGTTAACTGATGTTCAACTTCAGGCTAGGTTTCTTATCCGCTGCACGTCACGGTAGAAGTTTTTCAGTATTTGTAAGTAGCCATCTCATTAGTCTCAAGCCGACCAACATCTTAGACTGACTAGCCCCAAAATGGTTCAATACAGAAGTTTGTGTTTCTCAAAAGGAATTGAGCCCTGTACCCCTTGGGATGATAACAGTGTTTTACTTTGACTGACCTGCTGACAAATGCATTATTCTTGTTTTTTTTACCTGCACATCAATTCTGGGGCGACAACTCTCAGAAAGGATTGTACGAACTGCGTAACATGAATGGAACAAACAGTTTGTTATACTTTGTCAATGTTTCACCCACTGCTGAGTTTGTTAGTCTCTTATAAATCAAAGGTAATTGATCATTTTTAATATTCTTGATAACTAAGTCAAGTGGTATGTAACAATGAAATACAGGAACAGGGCTGCCATTTTCTTAGCTGCATCTTACACATTTAACATGCAGGAGAAGTTAAATGTACTATCTGGAGAAGTGGAGAAGTGTGGCTCACTGGTTAGAGGAGGCAGACCCTGAAGCAGAGGTCAGACCCGGGACCAGGGTTCAATTCCCGACGCGGCAGGGTCTTGAGCCCAAATGTCCACGGACTCGATAATTCTCGCTTTGGTGCCTACTCGAATCATGGGTTCACGCTCTGCAACTCTGGGCAATAGCTTGCTTAATCTCCACTAGAGCCCCCTGCGGCGGGATGCCTGGCTTTCACCTTGGAGATGCCCAGTACGGGTTATCTCACAGGGAAAAGCCAGGACGGGTTCCCAAAGCAAGCGCCCTGAGACCTTGCGGTGAAAAGGCGCTATATAAGAACCTTTGACATTTAACATCTGCAAAACAAAATAAAACTTAACTGAAGATCACCGATGCATTAACTAGCGTTGCTATGTCTACTAAACTGACTTGTGACATAAGGGTTTTTGTGCAATACTCAAAATGTGCATTGCCGGCCACTCCCAAAATGGCGCATCCGCCTCAGGGAATAACAAGCATTGGCATAGCCAATAGGTCTCGCTTTTGGGGCCTTATCAGTATTTAGTTATGCAGCACAATATCCTTGGTGCAACAACATTAACTGTTGCATGGTTAAACACTTATAGGGTCCCAAAGGCGAGACCTATTGGCTATGCCAATGCTTGCTTCAATGGGAGCTTGTGTATTCGGTCGGAACACAGGCTCCTATTGAAGCCAATGGGAGTCCGACCGAACGGTGTTTGGAAACATCGAAAATGGCCAGACGGACTCCCAGAATCCGATTCAGTCAGAAACCATTCTGGAGCATTCCAACTATTTGTTTAAATAACACTGTTTGAGGACAAATAACTAGAACTTTAAGTTTGTAAGTCTAAATTCATTTGATATATTTTCATCATCTTTATTGTGTTTACACACTACCAACCAAGTACATGATCATCAGCCCCCAATGGAACATTCATCCCCAATGGAACTTTTTCAAGGGGTTTGGGGTTAGGATGAAACTAACAGTTGAATGGGTACACGAGCGATCACCTAGAAGGAACTTGTACTCTGATACCTATACCGTCTTACTTCATGTATTATTGTTCGAGAAATAAGATCTAACGTTGGTAGTCATATGCCTTGAAAAAGTGACATTGGGGAGGAAATGTGTCGGCTGATGATCATGTACTTGGTTGGAAGCGTATAAACACAATAAAGGTGGGAAAAAATATATCACATGACCTTGGACTTATGAGCTGCCTTTTCTGGTTATTTGCCCTCAAACAGGGTTTTTGGTAAACAAACTGTTGGAGTGCTCCAGTATATTGTTTTATGATTTTGTGGTTTATTATTCTTTGTAGTAACACCATAAATTACCCTTACAGGTAGCAGGGGGTAAACTGTGGTAGCACCAGTCTTTAAAAAAAGATTGTTTCTATAAACTTCCCACACCGACTAGTGGAGCAAAATATTTTAGTTATTGTCACAGATACCTATCTATATTTAACATTAAGTCTAAAGCACTCTGGCATATTCTGAACAGGTGGTCAGATCAGAGATGACCTGACATGAGGTTTATTGTTTAAGATATTTTAAATCCAATATGACCTTTGTACGTAAATGAATAATACAGTGAATCACAATCATAATTATGCATTTCGGCTGCAGCTATCCTTTTGCATTAAATAATACTTACGGTCATTATCGTGAATAATCTGGAAATTTTTAACAGAGGCCTGTGTCACTCGTCCATGAAAATTTAATACGTAGGATTGAGTGTCATCATTCCAGACAGGTGTTTTGTTATGAAGTTCTATCACACTCTCTGTACTTTTGTTCTGCCATCTTGAAAGTAGCGTTTCATGCTCCTATCGAAAGGAAGTAAAAAATGTAAAGGACGTAGAAGAGAAGAGAGAAATCAATTGTGAATTTAGTATATATTTTAACCTTACATTGAACATTCCTTGAATTGGGCTTCTTATGGTAACTTTCAATTCCTTCTAACAGTTATTAGAGCCACTTTTGCACCTTTTTCACTGGAATCCTTTAGGGATTTTTAGTTCACCCTCATCCACTATATATTTCACAAGTGGCATGCTTCATCATTGGTTCCTCAGTCAAGACACCTTGTGTGTCAGAGTGGGCTCAATCTCCCAAGGCGGGGCACTTATACGTGACTCTGTCAGTGGAATCTGTATAATGTTTTTAAATTACCTTAAATATCCAAATGTATTTTGTTCAATATAGGGGTACTTGGGTAAGGTTGAAAAACAAAAGTGAGGTTCATGGGGGCAAATCATTGGTTCCCTACATCACCCATAGGGACAGTGACCGTAGCAATATAGTCACTAAGTGTTACTTACATTACGCGGCCGGATAGAAACTCTTTCGTGGTCCATATTCATTCCAGGTATAATCACACTCATCTTTCGAGGCCCTTTAAACCCCAAGACATTTGTTTCCTACAGGGATAAAAAAAACATATTTTAACATGCTATAGTTTGAAAGAGCAGCCATTCTGCATCAAACCGTAACATGTCATGGATTCAACAGTGCAGAACACTTCAGATGATAGCTGCACCATTATTCGGTTTGAGGGGCAGTAGCGGCTGATGACATTTAAAAGTGGTGGACGTGAAGGTTCAGGAAGAGTAGCCTGACTGTCATAAGCAGGGTTTGGATGTAAAGCTTAGCGTTTAAAAAAAACAAAAAAGCAACATGCAAATTTGCTGGGATTGATTCATATTGGACTATCACGCCTAAAAAAGATGTCAATAGTTCAACAAAGATAACATTCTTCTTGCAAGATCACATAGAATTCGAATAACTTTTTAAAACATGATTGACACCACAACATTCCTTCGGCACCCCTTTCCGGCAGCCTTCGGTCACATGAACCATTCCAGGAAAGCATCAGCCTAGAACTAGGTACAGTCTTTACAATGTCGTTCATATGCACACCCACCCAGAATGTGCATGAGCAAGTACTGGGCTGAGGTAGAAAGTCTAACCCTGCCTCTATGACACGTGAATAGTCCGTGAACGCATGCCAGATTTCAGAATCCAGACATTTTTGATTCAGCTGTTTTATTTGGGGGCCTAGCTGTGTAAAGATTAAAACAATATCACAATTCCACTGCGGCGTCAGCTATCTAACTACAAACGAGGCTATGTTTATCTATCTAAATAGTGCATGATTGAGAAATCAGTTATTTTCTCTTGTATTTCCTTTTCATTATGTCTCTGGCTTACATGTTTAAGTCCGATATTACACAGTTACAAGCAGGCAAAACAAGAAAGTCTGAAAGACTTCCCCATCTTTCTGTATTGGTTACTGCAGGAAGAGAGCTGATTTTGGTAGTTTTGCAGTTGGCTGAAATAATAAATAATATATAGTGGGTACTAGAATGAAGCAAATAATCTGAACTTTGTGATATTTGGAGCGTCAACGTCCTGCTGTCCTTTCGACTGCTGTGAAAGAATTACAAGCCGCAGATGGTTGTGGTGATTGTGACGCAAATTCTGCTGTGGCTTATGTCCATACTGGATAACTAACACACCCTGTCGAAATGGTACACATTATCCTTTAGTATGAAAAAAAACATTTTTAATTGTCATTTGCTCTGGGAGATAGTAACATCTTCTGTCTCTCAAAGTCAATGTCCCTTGTAGCGTTGGGAAACCATGGCTGTTGTGGTAGACCTTCAAAGTGTAATGCAAACATTGACGACAAGAGAGGCCACATCTGTGGAGTTTATCTTCAGTGACTCATTGGTACTGACATTGACAGCTATGTGGGTATTTGGGCATTACTGAGGCCAGTCATTGTCATTTAAAGGATAGTTTAGTGAAAAGCGACCCGAGACTTTATGATCTTGATGTGGTTGAGGGTCCAGCATTTACATGTCCTTGGAGGTGTAAATCTACATGTGTGTGGTATGATTTTTACCAGAAAGTTCTTTTAACACAATCCTACAACATAGCTGCTGTAACAAGAAATTGATTGTAATCGCAGAGTAATGCAACAATTATTTGTCTATAAAAGGACTTACAAATCTAACAACATTAGATTTTGGGATGAAAGAGATGACCAGTCACTGAACTAAAAGATCTCTCAACTTTTGTAAAATCTGTTGTTTACAGGTTGGGAAACATTTCTAGGCTCATTTATCTAGACTCAATGGATGCTAGACTTCATTCAAAGAGGACTTCACAAAATTGAAATAAATTGTTTAGGTGCTTGCGGACAAAGTCGGGAAGTTGCTGGAAGCAGAAAGTGTTCCTTGCAGTAGAGGCTCGATGTCAGGATGACACCCGTAGCAATCCATGTTTCGAGGCTGTGGGTTTGCACCACCTCCGCTAACTGGCAGAATGTCTAAGTAAGTATCAGAGAAAATAGACACACGACCCACTGAACATGATCATGAATCATGACACGTGTGTTCACGCAGCACCGTCGAAGAACTCCTTGGTGCATGTCTGCAAACACGTCCACTTAAAGTAAATACAGCTATCACAGCTGTGCCACGCACCTTATCAGGAAACACACTTTTACTTTAAGTTAGAAGAAAAAACCTCAAGCAAGCAACTGTCAGCTCAGTCTTCCGGGACAACAACAATGTAATGTGTGTTGTAAGAAGCTCTGGCACCGAGATTGTAAATCAGTACTTCAAAGGTCCCAAGACAATGAATGATTGGACAAGTTCTTTCTACCCTTCACTACGTAATGCAATCTTTTGACCAGGAAACTGCACAAGGCGGCCATTTCCCTTGAACTCTATAACAGTCAATGTTTGCTCGGAGATACCATGAATCACAAGCAATGTTCCTTCTAATAGATGTCATGCAGATTTTATTATTAAAGTCAGCGGCAGTTCTTTTGCATCGTGGTCAGTATTAGCACAAATTATTTTTGTTTGTAAATTTATATTGTACAATACCTCTCAAATTACAAACGAATACGGGCAAAACCAATGTTACACATCATCTAACAAGAACATAACATAACATGTGTATTTGTAAAGCGCACGTTCACCTGTAGGCATGTTGGCGATGAATAACAGATGTTTGTTATGCAACTCAATGGTACTCATAGTACTCATATTACAATAGCCTGACATATATTTTCTTAAGCTACATTTTCTTGTGGGTGTGTGACTAAGGCCCGTTTTATGGAAGAAAAATAGATGAGTTGCCTGTAATAAAAAGGCACAGGTATTACTTATTAGAAGTGGATACAACACTTCTCTGCTGATCTCAAACATATGTTGTTTGAATGCCCTCCTACTTCCCAGTTCTGGCAGTTGGTCTGGAAACAAATTCAAAAGATTTTCCAGTTCCAGGTCCCCTTTTCACCTTCACTAGTTTTTCTTGGCTCCGTCTCGTCGGAACTTCCTCGTTCCCCCAATCAATACCCTTTACTTGACCTTTTCCTGGCTGTAGCTTTTCATGTTGTCACTTCTAACTGGAAACAGGCTGCAAATGTTTCCTATCAATCTTGGTGGAATGCAATTTGTTTTAACCATCATTTAGACACCAATTATGTATCCCCCATCTCCCTAGCTATTAAACGTGACCTGCTTTGGCTTCCTTTGGTAACATACCTTTCTCCCTCTGCTCCGGTTCATCCCTCTCCTAATCCTGACACAGTTGAAGTTCGCAAACCCCCGTGATTTTCTTATTACCTGTTATTTCTTTATATATTTGATTGATATAATTACTGTATTTCTATATATTATATTTTGCTTATTGTATTTCTATTTCTAGGATATGTTCATAATTTTTCATGCTTGTAATGCTTACTTTTATGAAATTTTTATTATACTGTTTATTTCTTCCATCCGCTTATTGTAACTCTTCTCCTTTCATCCCCATTCCCCTCCCCTCCCTCTCCACTTTTTTCTACTCTTCAATAAATCAAACTTTAAAAAAAAGAAGTGGATACAACAGACTTCTCCCTTCAAACCTTTACTTCAGCATACCTTCTACCTATCGAGTCCTGTATTTGTGTGTACAAGGCCCCTAGTGCATAATCTATTGGGTGTGGCTGGGTGTGGTTAACCCCTTGTGTGCTAGTGACGAGCTCAGCTCGTCATGAGGGAAAGTTGAGCTGCCCTCATGACGAGCTGAGCTCGTCACAGCCGTTGGAACGTTCGTACGCGGGGATAGTTTCCCCGCTGTGCTGAACGTTCGAAAACGGGTGTGGCTGTGACAAGCTCAGCTTGTCATGAGGGCAGCTCCGCTGTGCCTCATGACGAGCTGAGCTCGTCACCAGCACAGCGGTGCCGCGTGGCCCCCCTCCCCCCGCACAGCAGGAGGGAAACACCCCGCAGCTAAGGGGTTAATAAACTTTGTGACGCAGTGCTTTCAGTTAATGGTTGCATGCTGAAGAATAAAGACATGCAAACCAGAGCTCCGTGTGTGGCGTGGTCTGTTACATGCTCCTGGGCTGGGGACGATGCTACACTACCAACCCAGAATCCAGGGCTCTCTTTTGGACAATTAAATTGATACCAAAACCACAGAAAATGCTGAAACAGTAAACAAAGGTACTTCTGTGCTCATCACAATTTTTAACAACATGACTTATAAGAACATCACCACTCCTCCATCTCTCTCCCAAGGGAAAACTGTAATAAGAGTTATTACATTCCGGTCTGTGAACTAACCTGGGTGACCTGACCTGACCTTGGCCAGTGACGGTCGCTCCACCCGCCGCGCGACTCCCCCTGAGTGCGCCCGGTCCCCCCTGCTAACTCCTCGTGCTCGCCGCTGCCCTTGAGGCTGAGGTTCTCTTCTCTGTTGTTTTCCGTTCTCCCCTTGTGCCATTCTCTGCCTGTTTCTTTCTGTATTGTGCCCCTGCCGTCTGGTTTCACACACTCTGCCTCCTTTTTTTTTTCCCGCTGCTCTAACCCCGCTCCCCGCTCCCTGCCGCTGCTCCCCTGCGGCCCTGCCCCCTTTTGCTTCTGTTCCCTCTCCCCTTCCCATTCGCCACCCCGCTCCCGCCTCCAAGCCGCTCCTCCCTCCCACTGGCTATTTAGGGGTCTGTCCGCGCGACGGTGAGCGGTGACCTGACCTGACCTTGGCCAGTGCCGGTCGCTCCAACCGCCGCGCGGCTCCCCCTGAGTGCGCCCGGTCCCCCCTGCTAACTCCGCGTGCTCGCCGCTGCCCTTGAGGCTGAGGTTCCCTTCTCTGTTGTTTTCCGTTCTCCCCTTGTGCCATTCTCTGCCTGTTTCTTTCTGTATTGTGCCCCTGCTGTCCGGTTTCGCACGCTCTGCCACCTTTTTTTTCCCCGCTGCTCTAACCCCGCTCCCCGCTCCCTGCCACTGCTCCCCTGCGGCCCGCCCCCTTTTGCTTCTGTTCCCACTCCCCTTCCCATTAGCCACCCCACTCCCGCCTCCCAGCTGCTCCTCCCTCCCACTTCACCACTTATGGCGGAGTCCGCGCGTACACGCAGTGGTCACGCGCAGCGGTCGCGCCGATTGTTCGCCAAAGGCAAGCCCGTCTGTGCCCGTCCCCGCCTGGACCGCGCCCAGCGCCGGCACCCCTGGCCCCCGACAAGGCCAGCCCACACGACGGACCTACGACGCCGCCACCCTCAACGCACTCAAACCTGACCAGAATCCCGCCTGCTACCGAGCCACCCCGAAACACTCCCATGGACCCTTCGCCTGCCAAGCCTGCGAGTTCACCTGCCTCCGGACCTGCACCGCACTCGAAAGGCCAGGCACCAACAACAACCACCTCAAGTGCATCCTGCTCAACACCCGCTCCGTCCACAGACACGCCGTCGAACTCTGGAACCTGCTCGACATCACCAGACGTCGCCTGCCTCACGGAAACCTGGATGAACGCCTCCTCAGCACCCGACATCGCCATAGCCATCCCGGACGGATACAAGATCACCCGGAGGGACCGCGTCAACCAGACCGGAGGAGGCATCACCATCATCCACAAGAACACCATCCGCATCACGACCAACTCCGATGACACCTTCACCGCCGCCGAGCACCTCCACTTCCAGATACACACCGACCCCAAGACCACCCTCAGAGGTACCCTCATCTACAGACGCCCGGGACCACGCACACAATTCAGCGAAGCCATCACAGACTTCATCAGCCTGCACACCCTCACCTTCTCCAACTACATCCTCCTAGGGGACCTCAACTTCCACCTGGAGAACAACAAGGACAGCAACACCACCACTCTGCTGGACAACCTCGCCAACCTCGGACTCAAGCAACTGGTGAACATCCCCACCCACTACGCCGGCCACACGCTCGACCCCATCTTCTCCTCCAGCAAGCCCATCTCCTTCAGCCACTCCACCGGACTTCATTGGACTGATCACAGCTGCGTCCACTTCAGCTTCAGGAGAACCACGACCCACCACCACCCGCAACAAGTTCCCCGCAGGAGCTGGAGCAAGATCACCGCTGACGAGCTCACCACCTCCCTCAGCCAGAACCCTCCCGCCAGCACAACGGACCCCAACGACGCAGTCTTCACTCAGTGGCTCACCAACTGCGCCGACGACCTCGCACCACTGAAAAACCCTCCCAGCAGACCTGGCAGCAATAAAGTCTCGTGGTTCACCGACGGACTCAAAACATCCAAGAAAAACTGCCACACCCTTAAAAAAGCCTGGCGCCACGACCAGACTACAGAAAACATGACTGCCCTCAAGAACACAACCCGCATACACCACCAGCTGATCCGCACCACCAAAAGGACAAGATTCAAAGAACGACTGGACAACAACACCCACAACAGCAAGGAACTCTTCAGCATCGTCAAAGAGCTCTCCAACCCCAGGACCGGAAACAACGACATCACTCCCTCACAAGACCTCTGCGACTCACTCGCCTCCTTCTTCCACAGCAAGATCGCCGACATACACAACAGCTTCGGCGCACCAACCACGCACTCCACCACTGAACCAATGCCCCCCACCACCACCCTGCGCGCCTGGACCCCAGTCAGCAACGAAGACACCACCCGCACGATGAACACCATCCACTCCGGATCCCCAACCGACCCCTGCCCCCACCACGTCTTCAACAAGGCTGACTCCATCATCGCACCCCAACTCCGGGACATCATCAACATCTCCTTCAACACCGCCACCTTCCCAGAGAGCTGGAAGCATGCCGAGCTCAGGGCCCTCCTGAAGAAACCAACAGCAGACCCCACCGACCTCAAGAACTTCCGCCCCATCTCGCTCCTCCCTTTTCCCGCCAAAGTCATCGAGAAGACCGTCAACAAACAGCTCGCCGCCTTCCTCAAGACTAACGAATCCCTCGACCCTTCACAGTCCGGTTTACGAGCCAACCACAGCACTGAGACTGCCCTCATCGCAGCCACCGACGACATCAGATCCCTGCTCGACAACGGGGAAACGGCAGCCCTCATCCTCCTGGACCTCTCTGCAGCGTTCGACACTGTCTGCCACCGCACCCTAATACAGCGCCTCAGCAACATCGGAATCCAAGAGAAGGCACTGGAGTGGATCATCTCATTCCTCACCGGAAGAACCCAGAGAGTCCGCCTCCCCCCGTTCAGATCCGAGGCCACCGAAGTAATCTGCGGCGTACCACAAGGATCCTGACTCAGCCACACCCTTTTGAATGTCTACATGAGCCCCCTCGCAGCCATCGCACGTCAACACAACCTTAACATCATCTCCTACGCCGACGACACCCAGCTGATCCTCTCCCTCACCAACGACCCAGCCAGAGCCAGCCTACACGAATGAATGAAAGATGTCGCCGAGTGGATGAAGAACAGCCGTCTGAAACTGAACTCAGACAAGACGGAAGTCCTCATCCTGGGATCATCTCCCTCCGCCTGGGATGACTCCTGGTGGCCCCCTTCCCTGGGCACCACCCCCATGCCAACAGACCATGCGCGTAACCTGGGCTTCATCCTGGACTCCTCCCTTTGATGACCAGACAAGTCAACGCCGTCTCGTCATCATGCTTCAACACCCTGCACATGCTCCGTAAGATCTTCCGATGGATCCCCACCGAAACCAGGAAGACGGTCACCCAGGCACTCGTCACCAGCCGTCTGGACTACGGGAACACCCTCTACGCAGGAACCACTGCCAAACTACAGAAAAGACTCCAGCGCATACAGAACGCCTCTGCACGACTCATCCTGAACATTCCCCGCTACAACCACATCTCCGACCACCTGAGAGACCTGCACTGGCTCCCCGTCAGCAAGAGGATCACGTTCAGGCTCCTCACCCACGCACACAAGGCCCTCCACGACCTGGGCCCCAAGTACCTCAACAACCGCCTCAGTTTCTACACGCCCACCCGCTAGCTGCGTTCGACCAGCCTCGCCACAGTACCACGCATTCGCAGAGCCACCACCGGAGGAAGATCCTTCTCCTACCTGGCGGCCAAGACATGGAACTCCCTCCCCATCCACCTACTGCTGACCCACGACCATCTCTCCTTCAGGAAGCAACTCAAGACCTGGCTGTTCGAGCACTAACGGCCCACCCCCCCCCCCCCCCCCAGCGCCTTAAGACCCTACCAGGTGAGTAGCGCGCTATATAAATTGTCTGATTGATTGATTGATTGTAAGTACCCCTCATCCATATAAAATATTCTGCTATTTTGCAAAGTTTTGGATTGGCAAAAAATTATTTCATCCCAAATAGAAAAAAGTTATATCTGCAATACATATGCGTACATAAGCCTACCTTTTTGCACTCCTGTGTGTCACCTATAATTCGAGAAGAAGTCTTCTCAGATGTTGTAGACGACAACCACATAAAAGTTTCTGGTATTCTGATAGACTATTACTGGAGATCCGGTGAGACTTTAGGTGGTGGATCCACGTTGATTTGATCTACAGTATTAGGCTGAATATATACTGCCTCTCTGGCACTAAGTCCCCTGGGAAGTGAATGCTAGATATATGGAAAGGTCCTGAGGAAGGAGGTTTCTACATCTCGAAACCCACAGAAACGCGCGTCGACCTAGTGCTGAATCTCATGTCCTACATTGAGATTCCGATGTTGGCAGGGGTTCTCTCCTGTTACAAATTACTCAACTGTGTACAGATATTGTATGAGTGTAGTTGGTGTAAGATTGTATGAGTTGGTTTGATTGAAGTATGATTGTATGTATTTATTCTTATCCAGGGGATTTTGTTTGTATGTTTTTTTCTTAAAATTGGTTTTATACCATGTTTGGATTGTAAATAATCACTGTTCAAAAAGAAATGTATTTGTGACTCTACTAGTCCAGAACTATATAAAAATGTGTTTTATAGAAAAATATAAGAAAAATAATAACTTGAAAAAAAGAAGGTTTTTGATATAATAAAGTGATGAGATGAAAAAAGAAAAGAAACACTTTGATAAAATAAAATAATAATGAGATGATTTGAGATGTCACTGTTGCATCTTTGGTGTCTATTGAAATGTACAGGAACAATGCCTAATGAGAAAGTATGATGGTCTGTGAGGGAAATATATACTACTGCAAAAAATTATTTCAACAGAAGGTGGGATAAACAGCTCTACAGTTTTGATCCCTTGTCTATCAAACAGTGGACTACATTTTTTTAAACTGCCAAAGTATTTTTGGTCCACAATTCAACAATTGGTCCCACTTGTTTGAAAATGTGTATGCTCATACAAGCTACTCCTGCGCTGGGGAGGACACTACAACTGGCGACGAGATAAGGGATACATGTCCTCAAGGATACAAGACTGTTCTCCCTGCGAGTTTGCCATGGTCCAGCAAACTGCTTGTGCGGGCCACGTGCACCCCATGAGGCGGTCTAAAGTTGGCATATGCGGAGTCAAAATGCAACTCCAGCTTTTGAGAGGCCCTCAAAGAAGATGAAGACCCTAAAGAGTAGCATAGTCAATGAGCCTGCCAAACATCTACTGGTAAGGCCGAAAGAATAGATACTGAACCACAGTATAACACAGAGCCAGCATTCATTCAAAGCAGAAACGCAAAAGACAGTTACAACCATGTTCTAAGAAGTGCTAAAGGCAGCGATAGTCAGGAACAGGAAAGTAGTAAAGGCAAAGACAACCAGGTACAGAAAGTACAACTGTCCTTACCAGAGAGAACAGGTAAAGCACCACACGATCTCCAATCGAGACTTGGCTCGGGCCAGTATGCTCAGAGTAGAACATGGCATCTACAACAACCCAAGCATAAGCCTGGGGGATGTGCTTACAAAGCCGTTGGTCCCCAGAAAAGTGACCATGGAAGCAGCTGGTGGCACTTGGCGCAACTCCAAAAATCTTCAAGCTTTAAAGGTCTCTAATGGCTGTTGAAAAGAGAGCCAAATATGGTGGTGACGCATTCCTGAAACCACCACCTCCATTTGATACCACCAAAAGCAGAATATTGGTGCCAGATGGTGTTGTGCAGTTCCTACAAATCTTTATAGGATCTGAGCTTTTAGACAACATGAACTAAGGGACTGGTGTCCATACTGATTCCAGTAACCCCCACAGAATATGGTAATCTGTAGAACAGCTATCTCACAGTGCCACTATGAGCCCCATAACCTTACCAAGGAGCAAATAGTTTCTGGCAACTATTGAACATGGCAACCCTGGCCCCTCAGGGATCATGGAAACAGTGTACTACTTTTCGCTGAGTCATTCGTGCTCACTTGTTCTCAGAGAGATATACAGAATAAACAGAGGGGAAGTTTCAATAAGCATTTATTGAACCAGCATCATTCGAGTATAAAATACGTGTGCTCCAACAACAATTAGACTGAAACAGATATATGCGATTACAAGCACCAACAGAGTGAATAAAAGGTAGAATTCTACCATGGTGCTAAAACAGTGAATATATGGAGGCATATAGATACATGGCAGTAATCATGAGTACTCCTAAGGTGCAAACCCTAAACTAAATGTTTCTAAGTGTACCTAGTATGTAGGTCGATGTATATCCAAGAATGCCCCTATAAAAGAGCTAACCTCATTACCTGATGAGAGAGAATGAAGGACCCCATCTTGGTCTCGAGTTCGACACCCGCAAGGGATGTCTGACCACTGTGCGCTGGAGTGCCTGCTTGCAGGGACTTCAGTGTCTTGTGTCAGCATGAAAGCTTCCCCTCTGGTTTGCCCAGCGAAGACGTGGTATTTATATACCCGAAAAGGTGCCCTGAGGGATCTACCAAGATGGCTCATGGTATTGTGGGCCTGTCATACAAGGCTGATGATAGCAGCAACTTTTTAACAGAGTTATTATCCAGAAGATGGTAATCCTGCTGTGATACTAAGAATCCTCATGCATTATAAATTAGGCTAGTTTTTCGAAGGAAACAATACAATATTTATTCAGCACATAACTAGGCAAAAGGTCAGCACCAGAGCCGTTATGTCGAGCAAGGTAGAACAAATGTAGGTAAGATGTCATGCAGTTACCTAGGCCTATATTGGGGTACATTGGGGCTCATAACAATGGACTGCCTGAATAGAAACGTTTGATGACTTCATAGATGCTGTAGAAGAAGCAGATGACCAAAATATCATCAAAAGCTTATAGAAACTTGCAGGTGACGGAGTAAAGGAAATGATAAAGAAGATATCACAAGCTGATGAAGTATCATATTGTCAAAACAAGAAGATGTTGGAAACAAGTTGAAACCAATGCCACATGTCTACTACGAAACGTACATTTTCAACCAAGCAAGACAGCAACCTAGTGACACGATGCATAAGTTTCCCGAGAGACTTGATATGCTCATTAAGCACTGCACTTTCAGTGAATTCAATTATGAAGAAGCCATGCATCTTAGAGATATCACGGTTGCCTCTCCAATTCATTCCAATGATTTAAGCTGTGTGAAATGCTCTGTTTGGAGACAGTGCTCATGTCTGCAAGAATGGAGGAATATGCTGATAGACAGGCTGCTAATATGGAAGCTGGAACAACCCAAAATTAATCAGCATTGAGTATGAAAAGAAAGCAGAAACACAATGCAGAGGCACACAGAGTGATGTGTCCGAAGAAAAAGAAATTGTGCTACTTCTGTGTACTTTCTTTTCCACATAAAGGTAAATGTCCCGCCATCAGATAGATATGCATAGGCTGCTGGAAAGAAAACCATTTTATAACGGTTTGTTAAGTGAAAGAGAAACTAAGTGTGTCACGGAGAGATGAAAAGATGGACACCAGAAAGTTCGAAAAGCATTCTGGCCACTCCCACAAGGACAACCGGCAATATTGACTGAGGCAAGGGGAATGATACGAAGTTAATCATTATTAAATTCATACATACAAGGTCCAGAGCACACGATAAAGTGTTTCTTTTTGAGGGTAATCACATATGCATAAGGAAATAAGATCGAAAAACAAAAGTTGTTTATAATGGTTCTTTATAATTTGTATAGATGAATGTGGTTCTTCTTTCAGTGGAGATACCAAGAACATGAAACCAGCCGACACGTGTTTCGTTTTCGTATCCGGCCATATTTCCCCGCAGCACTCCACTCGGCTTACAGCCCGTTTGGAGATTGAGACGGCATACCCCGCCCGTCTCCTCGAACTCTACAGGTTTCCTTTTTCACGATTTCGGCCACATTCGGCCTGCTCTGATTTAACCCGACTAGGACCGGGTTGGAAATATCACTGGTCCCCCGATACTGCCACACTTTTACACTTATTCAGCCCTGAAGAGTCGCGGGTAATTACCCGTTTAAGACGAAGCATGTGTCGGCTGGTTTCATGTTCTTGGTATCTTCACTGAAAGGAGAACCACATTCATCTATACAAATTATAAAGAACCATTATAAACAACGTTTGTTATTCGATCTTATTTCCTTATGCATATGTGATTACCCTCAAAAAGAAACACTTCATCGTGTGCTCTAGACCTTGCATGTACAAACTTTAAGAGAGGGTTTTCCCCCACTCTTTTCTCAGGGGTTTGTGGTTTTCCTCTGACCAAGAAGCACCGTTCCATATCAACATTCTCTCTACTCTCACCGCTACCTGATGAGCGCCAATTATTTCTGATTACTTAAAAAAAACCCTTGCAGAACTCTCATACATTATTAAATTCATCTTCCAAAGGTTCATTAACGTCATCATTTAGTGACAGTGAGGAAGATGGATGTGTGATGGTGATGTCAGTCACAAACCAATATGCGCATGTAGTATTGGCCGCTTGCAAAGAAGAACACAAATCCAAAAAAAAGCGCCACACGAAGCAACAATGTTCGTTTCTACATTGTGCTAAAATCACACTCAAAGTGAATGGCTGCCCTACAACTTTTATTATGGACAGTGGTGCGTAAATAAACATAATTCCAGCAGAAAAGTACAAAGAATTATCTCTGATACCACTTCTCAAACCATCGAAAGCAAAGGTGTACACCTGGGCAGCTTCTATGCACTTGCAAAGTCAAGGATCTTTGCTAGTGACCGTGTGGCATAAGATAATGACAGAGCAAGTGCCAATTCATGTCCTCCAAGGTACGTTGTTGTGTGCATGCTTATTAAGTTTTGATACATCTCCTGATATGGGACTCATCTCCATTAACTAAATCTTAAAGTCCCATTCTGAAATAGTGAGTCAATTGCCAGACATTGTTTCGTGGACTTGAGAAATTTGAGACAATGAAGGTGCAGCTTCACATTAATGAAGACAATTGCCCTGCAGCACAGTAACAGAAAGCTGTTGTGAAAGAACTAGAAACACTGTTAAAACAGGACATCATTGAGCACTCTACTAGTCCGATATGTTCATCAGCAATGTTTCTGTCTCTGTGATCTGTTCACAGTGAGTTGTCACATCTAATTCACTGCAATGTGCCAGGTTACCGATTTACTCCACTGTAGTGGGACTTCTGTACTTCGCTGCTGTGTGTATTGTCTCTAATCTACTTCACTGCAGTGTTCATTGTGTCTGGTGTACTTGACTGCAGTGTATTCAGTCTCTATGCTTTTCACTGCAGTGCTCTGTGCACTCGCTGGAGCGAGCTTTGCGCCTAATGTATTACACTGCAGTATACGTCCTTTGTGTGACTAATACTCTTCACTGCAGCATATTTTATGCTGTACAGTGCTCTATACTATGCTTTTTATAATAGGTGCAGGGCAAATCTTTTTTCTCTAGTACACCTGAACACCAGTACACTCATAGTTGCTAAGGTTTCAGATTGCTTATGTGAGACATTTTCATAATTTCAAAATTCTGTGGGAGCATGTGGCTTGCAGTGCTTTTCCTAAACGTTCTCAAGATTTCTGATTTAGGAGCACCTAGATGATGTCTTGAAAATGACTGGTCATTGGCAGAGAAATGGAGAAATGGAGAAAGAGCCCTAAAAGCCTTTACGAGAACAGGGGTTAGTGGGAAAATGCTGCATTCACTAATGAGTTAGATTAACTGAATCTAACAAAAATGGAATGCAGTGCCAGTCTCCTAGTGTATGCCTTTTTTGTTGTCGAAAGCCAATAGCTCTGGGTAAACACTCAGTGGCGTCACTAGGGGGGTGCGGGGGGTGCGGACCGCACCGGGTGACACCATCCCAAAGGGGTGACACCATGGTCCGTGTCAACAATAATGTTGGCCGGCGGCCGGGTAAGGTTTGACAGACAGTAATATTATTTTGCATTTTGGTTTCGCGGAGTCCGTGACACCAAAATGCAAAATAATATTTCTGTCTGTTGAACCTTACCCGGCCCCCGGCCAAAATTATTGTCCTAATTAGCATCCTGGCGTCAATGACGTTCGAAACGTCACTCACGCCGTGACGTGGACCCGGACCTGACGTTTTAAAAATCCAAATGCTGCAAGTAACAGCGCGGGCTGCTAATGCTCTCCAGAAGCCCGCCGGCCTCCTTGCTCATCGTGCCAGGCAATGAGGGCTCCTGTTTCCTGCAGTCGGAGCACAGAGCAGCATATTTTCCTGGGAGGCGGAATGCTGAAGCAGAGGCAGCGCTGCCCATGCCTGTCTGCACAGTGACGGATGGCTTTCTCCGAGTCCTGCCTGCCTCTCCTAACGCTCCAGGGTGAGACATTCAGAGGGCCCCTCCCCCAACCCTTCCTGCAGTAGCGATCCTCGAGCCCCAAAAAGTTTATCTATTATTTTTTATATAGCGCGGACTTTACCCAAAGGCGTCAGAGCGCTTCACAATAAGGGCCTGTGTTCTATATATTTTCTGTTTGGTGGTGTTAGCCAGTTAGCAGATTTATTTTAAATAGACTGTAGGAACCCACTTACGCTTTTGACATTTGGACCACCATGCCCAACATTTTGTGGAAAGGTTTTTGTGGGAATCAGTACAGTCAGGACTTGTATCCCTTTTCTGAAAAGGTTATATCCAGGTTCCCTGGGAAAGGTCCTGCAACCGGAAAACTGATCCGAGACATGTCCAAGAGGATGGTCCCGCCCCCATGCTCTTTATTTATTTTATTTTTCCCAATTGTAACTGATCTGGACATCTTTTTAGTGAAAAAACTCCAACGAAATACGGGCATTCAAGATGAAAGATCAGAAATCCTTTTCTTCTCTTTAGTAGGGGCTGGCTATAATCAAGCATTCTAAGTGCCATCTTTATAATTGTAACGGTGATATTCATGCTAAGCTCACTTGTTTGCTTGGGACCACCTCATAAGCAAAAGGAAGTTTGACCAGCAAGAATCATGCCCAGCAAATATATGTGGACTAAGTACCACCCAGCTAGCTCTCTACATCCCAGAAGACAGTCAAATCTAGTACAAATGAACCACTTTACTACTGTGCAATTTTTAAACAATCAAGGATGTATAATACTCGGTTTTCTCTTACTTTAGTGGATTTGATAGCTGCTCTAGTAAAACCCTCCACATAGTGACACTGAATCTCCAAGGGGGAGAGAACTTAGAATCAGATAATTAAAGAAGGTATTTACTGAAGAAACACAAATGGATGTTCCTCCTTAAGACTGTCACAGGCATCTTCAGACAGTGAGAGTCACTACAGTTTGGCCTAATAGGCAGTGCCAGAAAAACTAAATACTCTGTCTTTGCTTGTGATTCCTGCAAGACCCAATGTAGTAGTGAAATCACTTTTAGTACACTAGTCTGCAACTTCTCCACCAGTTCCCCCTCCTGGCAAATGTAATGCTCAAGATCACTCAGCATAGAAGAAAGAAGCTAGGGCACTCGACCTCGGACCTGGGGTTCTGGGTTCGAGTCTCGGTAACGACGCCAAAAACCTCCTGTGATTCTGGGCAAATCACTTAATCTCCCCGTGCCTAAAAATGAATGTGTGTCCTCTGTAACGTAACTGGTGATATGTAAAGCACTCTGATACCTGATTCGGTTCGGGTCTAGTTCGCGCTATATAAAACTCTGCAAAAAAAAAAAAAAGAAATAGGAACTCTGTTACATGATGATTAGAAAATAACAAGTGAACAAATTACAAAAGCAAACGTTAAGTTGCAAAAGTGACAATTGTGAGCAAACAAAATACATGAGGTTGGTAGCAAACGGTGCAATACAGGAGGAAAAAGTGACATGTGTACAGGTTACAAGAGAAAACAGTACAATTAGAGGTATAATACTGCATAATCTGGCAGACACTCAAGCACAAGAACAAACGTTACGTAGGCAATGGTGGCACTTGTGCAAGTATCTTAAGCAAACAAAATGTGAGAGGTAGCAAACAGTGGGCTACAAGAGAAAAGTGGCGTGCTAAACACTCCAAGGCCTCAAAAATCTTACCCGACCCAACACCAAGAAAGGGGAGGATGGATTCCGCCCCTGAGATTCTTGCGATGCGGGCAAGAGGAATCATTTCAGGAAAACCAAAGGAAAAAGAAGTCCCTGCAGGCTGAACTCTGGCTAACCGACCCAGGGAAGTGAACCAGGGTTTTGCAGCGCCAGGTGCACGCTTGTCTTCCTCTGCAGCTGGTAAGTGGCACCCCCATTCTTCCCTTCGCTGTGTTTGAAAGTATGCCCTTTGAGGATTACAACCTGTGCTCCTTGTGTCTGAGCGTGCGATATACCCAGTAAACTGCTTTGGTCTGTAGTTGCCCTATTGTGTGCAAGTGTAACGTACTGCCCACTGGCTATGAGTTGCACATGGGTGTCATGTTTCCATGAGTTACTGTGCGCATCTTTCTGAGTCTGTGCAGATGTAACATGCTATACCCGGAAACAGTGTAGCCCTGAACGGGCATGTAGGGTTCTTGTGCTGCCAGTAAACCTGTGTCTAACTGGGCATGGGTAGACTGGTGCCATGCGTAGTGTGTTTGTCCTGTACTGTCCAGGACATGTGTGTAGCTGCACATGACACGCGGGTGCCATGTGCATTTTAGTCCCTTTGTAAAGCTGTGTAAGGGTATCTGGGGGGCATCATGGATTCATGATGTAAGTCATGAGGGGGTGACACCATGAGTTACCCGCACTGGGTGACACCAACCCTAGTGACGCCACTGTAAACACTTATAAGGTCCCAAAGGCAAGACCGATTGCATTGCAAATGCTTGTTTTTGCTTTCATTTCACTTTTGTTTTAATGGAGGTGGGAGTGCACTGTCGGTATGACACGTTGAAAATATCAGTATCTTAAGGTACAGAGAAAAAAATACTCTTGCCGGCAATGCAGCGGTTGCACGCTCATTCTGCAGTCTCATGTTATTTAACCTTGTGACAAAGCATGAACGTTTCTCTCTCCAATGCAAATTGGCAAACACGTTTTTATTAGCCAATGGCTACAAACCTAGATGTAGAAGGCATTTTTATTAACCTGATGGCAAATGCTGATCAACTCATGGCAAATTTAAATCGAAGTTGTGTTCTTCCTTAATAGCTTCTTGTGTTACTGCTCTTGGAGCAAACATGATTTAGCAACATCTACTCGTGTGGAGCAGTTCACTGCAAGTTTCCTTGCAAGACTGTAATGTACAACCAAATCGTTACTGTGTTGGGAATGACGTCAGGGCTGTACTGCCTGCTTATTCCAAGCAGGCAGGAGCCAGCGGGGGCTGGTTTTTTGATTGCAGAGGGCCGCTGCTGGTGCCCCCGCTACTTTCTCCAGCTCAACTGGTACAGAGGATGCTTTAAGACAGAGAGGGAGGAAAGGCAAAAAAAGAGAGACAGAGAGATGGGAGGAGGGGAGCTGGCCAGTTTGAACAATTGTGCCAGGGCTGCTTTCGGCTGCCAGTCCAGCCCTGAATGGCAATGCAGACTTCTGAAGGTTAGACATCACTCGACATTTAGCATGCCAATCACTGATGAAAGTACAACGAATATGGCCATAACAGCAGGCCGCGCCATCTTTCACTATGTTTGCAGCTGTGACGTGTGATTACTTTTTCAAGGTGTTGCACAGATCCCAATGCATAAGTCGTTCAGGCACCGACTCCCAGAAAGGCGGTTTGATAAATGATATTGGAGGGAGGGGCACAGCAGGGAGGACTGTGGGTAATTGGAAATGTGAAGATGGATCTGCCATAACCCTTCAGTGTACTGTTGCTGTAAATGGAGTCCACACCTTGGAGGTAACACACCGCTTGGTAGAGCAGATGGGCTGGCACATTGTGCTCGAGCAGAATCCTTAACAGTAGGCTTTTTATTTCCTTGGTGAAATATGAGTAGAGCATCATTTGCTTTCGTTGCTCTAGTTCTCACCAGACCATAGGCTCCAGATGGGTTCTAGTAACAATCCGAGCAGCAATGCTTTATTTAGAGTGAGCAACGCGCCATTTAGATGTTAGCATAGTGCCACTATTTTAAAGATGTTATCTTTTATTGTTTCAGAGAAGCCCAAAGTATCCTGCACCAAACTTCAGCTTGAATCCGTACGAAAAAGTGAACTGAAACAAGAGCCTGGAGTGATGGAGCCCAGGAACAGCATCTGGAGGTCTCCACAATCAGAAGTCACAGAGCGAAAGTGAAAGTAGCTGACCACAGCAAGCTTCACTGGCACTTCATCAGCATCCATATTGGGAGGCACCTAATTTCGCTATACAATCAAACAGGAGTCAAGGGAGTTGAGGTGCCGAAAGGCACAAGGACCACGTTTTACTCCCTTCGCAGAACACCTTCGGATCAGCCAGAGCTCAAATTCGGAGCAGGAAAGACTAGGACTGGGATCCTAAAGGTAGACAACACAGAGAGTAGCACCACAAAAGAAAACAAAAACTCAAATGAAAGTTGAACAGTACAGCAGCCGACCTGACACAGTTCACTCGTTTCGTGCGGGATGAGGAATAATGCCGCATGCACTGCAATTGGAATTATAAAATCTATTGTGGTTGAGTGGGTGTGTCATTGTTGCCACCATGTCGAAGTCTTGTTACTCAACATATATGTGTTCTGCAGTGATCCTGACACTAGCTGAACTACTGGAGGCAGGGCGGAAGCATGACAAAATTGTCATTTGATGTCATCAAGATTTTGATGGTTAAACCCACAATAGATATGCCACTCGAGAGTTACAATGTGTCCTTGTTTCAACCAATTATGGCACAAGTATAATTTGAGCCCAAAATATGAGAAATTCAGAGCATGTCTCCTCGTGGATACTTGCCCTTCACTTTGTGGAAAGACATTTTTAAATGAATTTGAGCCCTTTTGTGAGATGCTATTGATGGAGCAAGAATTCTCCTGTAAAGCGTCTTGCTTGAGCTCATGAACCTCAAATAACCCTAATAGCCTTAATCAACCTGTTTGTCTTACTAATTTCCCCTATATTCTGACATCGGGGGGTCCCAGTGAAGCTTGCTTATGTGTTTACTAATCCTAATATGCTTGCTGCTAAAATGGCTGCTGTTACGCGGGAATTTTTTCTGCGCATGCGTCGGTCATACCCATGTGATGTGACGTACTCGCAGTTCTGGTGGGAAACCTTTTGCACTTGCGCACTAGACTTAAGATGGCCGCTTTGTGTTCTCACATGCCTGATGCTTGCATCGCCGCTTTCGCTATACTGTTTGTCTTGCATTAATCCTAATGCTATAGTTATTATGAAATAAGGGGAGTAATGTAGGGATTCATGGTATACAGTGAATTCATTTATTCTGTGTTCTAAAGCTGTTTCTATTTACTTTTCATGTATCGTAAACCTTGGGCATGAGGGACGGGAATACTCCATATTGAACTGCCTTTCTGCGCATGGCAGTCTTCCGCCAGAGGATGAACTCTGTGACATTGAATGAGTGCCAGCCCAGAGGTCTCAGCCAAGATGTGCCTGGGAAGAGGCACCTTCGCCTAGTAGAAGATGCTGAGATGTACTATATGTATCACATTGTAATAATTGTTAAATTCACCATTGTTATGTGTATGGAACATGTCATGGGAACCCGAAATTCGATGGGCGGGTATGAAAGATGCAAATAAGGGGCTTGAGAAAGTCAAATCCTGGAAGGTGTGGTGACCTGTCCTTTCTGTTGTCCAATCGAAATTGGGGATCCTTACACTTGAAACATTGGGGGGGTGGTACACTGACCCGAAAACCGTATAACTAGCCTAGTTTGAGCTAGAGAAATTGTCCGACTTGTCCGAATAGCTGACGTGTCACAGACCCTACACACTCAATAGCTAATCGAGAAACAGAGGTGCTGCGGAGCACTCTGTCCGACTGACTCACAGACCCATTCGGGGTTTTGAGAACCTTAGTGCTGGCGGAGCACTTTGCTGGGGAATTCGAGAACCCAATCGGGGTTTTGACTGATAGCTGCAGAGAGGGTGTAGCACAGGCGTTGCAACTGAACTGCGGGTGCTGGTCTTACCTTGGTGGTCCTGTCCTGATCCTAATCTGGTTTTCCTGTCCTGGGTTTCCATTCTGCACCTGCTGGCCTACTGGCGACTGCATTCCTTGGGGTTCTCCTGTCCTTACTGACCCGTGGCCAGGGTTGGTCTCCACACTGTTCTAGGTAAATATAAAATCTGTGCGGGAAATACACTTACGTTCTTTCTTGCCCTCTTAAACTGTTAAAAGTCTGAAATTGCACTGTGTTCCTTTTCTTACCCTCCCTGTGCTGACCAATAAATAAAGTCTTACACTGTTGCTGTTTATTAGCATGTTCCATTTGTTCTCCCCATCATATAAGTCAAATTGTGACGTACCATTCATGAAATAGATGTTCCTTTTCTTTATCCCCCTATTAACGAATTTAAAGTGATTGCTCTAGATTATTTGCGTGTTCCACTTTTTACCTTCCCCATAGCAACATGTTCCTTATCCACTTTCGAGGGGTATATAAACTGTGACATTCTAGCATGTTCCTCATTTTTCCTGTCCTTTAGACATCATACTAAGTCTAAATTCCTGCAAATGCCTTACTAGTATGTTCCTTGTTCTTTCCTTCCCTTTATATCTATAAATGGTTGGCATACTCTATTTCTTGCATAGTTACACTATTTTTATGATTTTGGTTATTGATAGCTTACTCACTGTGAATTTTATTCTTTCTGACGATAATGAGAACTAGATAAAGGTTTTCAAAACTTCCTGAGTCTGTGGTTATTACAAGTTTGAAAATAAATTAAATGTTATTGTATTTTGTGACTCGTTATCTTTTACAGCTAGCTCCCTGATCCATTGCGATCATAGGTACCCGTGACGAGGATTGGTAAGTCGGGTACATTGGTAATAAATAGGAAGGAACTGGGTTACTGGTAGCAACGTGTAGGTTACCCGATCAATAAATATGATGAATTGAATTTATGGGCCCAAGTGTGCATATGGTGAAAATTATAGTTGGGTGACCTGCGCGCTCTATCAGTAATTTTCTGGTAGCAGAGGATGGTTTTTAGGGACTAGTTAAAGGTAGGTAGGACTAGTTAAGAAAGGTAGATAGGTAAACTGCTGTTTACTGTGAAAATGTTATTGCTGCTAAAAGTATTGATCGATCAAATAGAATTGTTTTAAAATGTATTGAAATGTTTTGATTTTCTTTGAAATGTTGTTATATTGATTTAAATGTTCTAACCAACTCGTTAGTGATTGTTATATGTTTGTCTGGAATCCCCGGGGGCAGAATAGCGGGTGGTGAGGAGAATCCACCTCGCAGTGAGGTCAGTTGCTCGAGGAAAATTGGTGCAGGTTGGGCAGAACTGGAAGCACTAATTAGGGTTGTTCTGTATAAATGTATGAATAAATGATAGCAAAGAGTTTGCTGGCAAAACTTCTATTGTGATATCACCTAGTAAGGGTCACACGGAAGGAGTAGCAGGTTCGTCTGAGCTTGTTTGAAAGCATAGGGTTCATTGGTGAAACTTTTGGCTTAGTATATATCCCAGAGTGGATGAGTCGAAGGAGTAGCAGGTTCTCTAATGCTTGTGTGAAGAGTAGGCAGCAGGGATCTACTCGCAGTGTATGAGAAGTAAATGGAAGAAATTTACTTGCAGTGAAACAAATGTTTTCTTTCTAGACACCAGAGTACAGTGGCGAATGTTTTTGCGTTGTAAATTAAACAGAGCACTTGCACTTTAAATAAAAAATTTAGTTAAGGCTTCACATTCAGTTCACATAACGCACAATATTTTGAGTGTATTATTGGTGCATCACACCTGTTGGTATCCTTAACCCCTGGGTACTCACAAACATTTGCCCAGGGTCTACAAAGTATGTATGTGGTGTGACCGAGGACCACACTGAGGCCAGAAAGGTGGCGGTAGGGAGTCTGGGTAGGTCATAGATTGTGCAAGGAGGTCTGAGAAAATGTTAAATAAACGGACAACCATTTATTTGCAGGTATCTAAATTTAAGTGGTGCAGGACACCCCCGTAGTTACTTCGCAACTCCATTGAACCTGCAAATAAATGCTTACCAGATTATTTTTAAAAAATCTGAATATTAGTGCTCAGCAAGTAAACTGCAGCTAGTGTGCCTGTTCACCAGGGGGTCAGCATAAAAGGTCAAGAGGGCCGCAAGTGGCCACGGGCCGTACTTTTGAGTATCAGGGCTATGACTCTTTAAGACAAATTTGTGTTGCCTTGTTGAAAATTATGTCTACCAATGACAGGGTCCGAAACAAACCAGCAATGGAAGATTAATTGCGCACATCGATACCAATTGTTGATTTTCTTTTCTATCACTGTTACTCGTCTTTGTACTGCTGGTGAAGGTTTGCAGAAAGATCCTCCGCCATTCGAAATCTGGCGTGCAAAAATGTATAACTTAAATAAGTTAGAATGGGGCTTATTTTCTGTTACGGGGCGTAAAAAGCGTCAAATTGGTGTAAGTATTTGGGGTGCCTTTCATGATTATTTTGAGGGATGAATGACTGATTTATACTGATAAAATTAAGTTGCTGTGCTTTTTTTCCTCATTGACATTCAAAGTATATGGTAATTTGATCTGTTTTATTTTTGCTGCTGTGAAACTGAAAATAAAAAAAAATAAAAAAAAAAAGGAAGATTAATTGCGCAAATGTGTTTCAGTGCAAAGTAGCATTATAAAATGTGTCTGCCAAGACTGCCATCTCTTTCAGCCTATGGTAGGGGAGGGAGTACTACTTATCCCATGTATACATCCACAAAAAGCCATGGGCTGGCCTAAAACATGACGGACATCCATGGAAAAAATGCCTGTAGTACCTCATCCAAACAAGCCAATGGCTGTAGAAGGATGTCCCAAAGCGCCTATGTATGTGAATTGTGCGGATTGTGTGCAGAGGCAACATGTAGTTCCAAACAGCTAAAGCTGTGTAGGGATGCCTAAAACGGATTACAGGAGGGCCGAATATTCGTGTTCAATTTTATACTTTGGCACTGAGGTTGATGAGAAATTCCACATAATACATAGCTGTATCAGGATCCCCAAACATGTTGTAAAAAAACGTGCGTGTTTACTGTAATAATTATTATATTCTTTTTTACAAGCAACAAATGAGACATAAGTAGGATTTGATTTTTTTAAAAATGTCCCAACATTTAATTTTTCTTTACCGTCTAGTTTTATTTATTACTTACATAGCAAATAGCAGCTAGCTCCTGGCGTAAACTGCTGGTTTCTAACGTCGATGTTGTTGTTTTCATTGGGTTTACTCCACTGTCATACACTGTAAACTTCGTCCCCATAAGATTTGATCTGTAAACATAATAATCATAGTTAATATTTATACGAGCTTAATTAAAAATGTAGACTGTATCTCAGCAAATATTACGCTAACAGACAAAAAAATAGACACACAATGTAATCGTTTCTTAATTTAGAACTTGCATTTCTTATAGTCTTCAGACACGGATTCCCATAAAAAATAATATTTGATTTTGCTAATTTTGCAATGGACACGCTACGTAAAGCAAGAGCAAATAGAAGAACCGAACATTTAAATCAGGGTATAATTGATCCCATCTATCATTGCTGTAGAGGTAAAGGAACAGAGACGCAGGAAGGAAATACAATTTACATGCAAATACCGTATATTGTTTTTTAGAGTGTGATTTCTACTGTGAAAATTAATAAGACACACTTAGATAGGAGCTAGTAAATAAATTCAAACTAGATACATTTTGATTTCAAAGTATGGCTACCACACATGCTATAATGTAAAAAAACACGTATCAGTTGGTGAATATATCCAAATTATGTGTTTGCAAAAGCGATTACTCTATGCCATCATGAGCTCTGCCTTCGGTAATGCAACTCTCATTCTCTAAGGAATTTGCCCTCTATTTCACCAGTACACCTGCTTCAACTGATATTCATTTAACGAATCCAGTAAACAGAATAGACGGGTCCTCCTTTTTAAGTTTCACTTCAATGGCACTGCACAAAATCATCTTGAGGAGTAGTGTCATGT
The DNA here is from genome assembly GCF_964261635.1 of Lissotriton helveticus. NCBI lineage: Eukaryota > Metazoa > Chordata > Amphibia > Caudata > Salamandridae > Lissotriton > Lissotriton helveticus. The sequence goes on from NC_136061.1 coordinate 779,544,080, forward strand.
TGAGATTTCCCAAAATGGGTCTACATGGCACATCACTGTAAGAAAGTGTACCCGCATGTCCCTGGACTAGAAAACAGAATCCTAGGACCGGTTTCGGGCTTTCAGCCTTCATCAGCCAGGATAGCGTGACTCCAGTGGCATGGACAGCACGGGACCCAGGTCTGGGCATACCTGTCCCACTCGGAGTGACAAATGCAAAAAAGAACAATTAATGGACAGAATGCCGAACAATGTCATACATTCACCCCAGTACAGAAATCTGGGCCTAAATCCATCATATTTTTTTGCTCACCATGCCATTCAAGTTTGGACCCAGCCATATGTAAATCAGTCTTGACCCTGCACACAATGGGAACAGTTCAGCCTGAACTGCCAGGACAGGTCCTCAGTTGACTGGAAACAACCATCATAGGACAGGTTTTTGGCTTTCAGCCCTCATAAGCCAGTATAGCTTGACTCCAGTGGCATGGAGAGAACGGTACCCAAGTCTGGGCATACCCGTCCCACTCGGGTGACAAATGCAAAAAGAACTATTGCTAGGCAGAATGCAGAGTGCTGTTTTTGGTTCAGAGAAGACCTGGCTTGGCAGTTCGGGCTGGACTGTTCCCATAAGGCACAGGGTCAAGACTGATCTGCAAAGTTTCAGTGCTCTATCCATCATCTCCTTGTGTTTGCTTTGCTCGCCCTAAGTTGGAAGGTTATGCCCAGACGTGGGTCCTTTGCCCACTTTGCAAATGGGTTCAAGCTAGCCTGGCTTATGAAGGGTGTTACTCAGATACCGGTCCCTGAATGCTTGTTTCCAGTTCAGGGAAGACCTGGCTTGGCAGTACAGGCTGTACTGTTCCCATGAGGCACAGGGTCAAGACTGATTTGTATATAGCTGGGTGTTAACTGAGGTGGCAAAGTGAGCTAAAGAATGATGATGGATTCAACCCAGATCTGTGACTGAGGGTGAGTATCTGAAAAGTTTCAGCGCTCCGTCCATCATCTCCTTGTGTTTGCTTTGCTCGACCTAAGATGGCAGGGAATGCCCGGATGTGGTTCCCTTGCTTACTTTGCCTCTGGATTCAAGCTAGCCTGGCTGATGAAGGGTGTTACCCAGAAACCAGTCCCAGGATGCTTGTTTCCGGTTCAGGGAAGTCTTGGCTTGGCAGTTCGGGTTGGACTGTTCCGATGAGGCACAGGGTCAAGACTGATTTGCATATAGCTGGGTCTGAACTGAGGAGGCAATGTGAGCAAAAGAAAGATGATAGATTCAACCCCGATCTGTGACTGGGGGTGAGTGTCAGAAAAGTTTCAGCGCTCCGTCCATCATCTCCTTGTGTTTGCTTTGCTCGCCCTAAGTTGGCAGGGAATGGCCGGACGTGGTTTCCTTGCTCACTTTGCCACTGGATTCAAGCTAGCCTGGCTGATGAAGGGTGTTACCCAGAAACCAGTCCCAGGATGCTTGTTTCCGGTTCAGGGAAGTCTTGGCTTGGCAGTTCAGGTTGGACTGTTCCCATGAGGCACAGGGTCAAGACTGATTTGCATATAGCTGGGTCTGAACTGAGGAGGCAGAGTGAGCTAAAGAAAGATGATAGATTCAACCCCGATCTGTGACTGGGGGTGAGTGTCTGAAAAGTTTCAGCGCACCGTCCATCATCTCCTTGTGTTTGCTTTGCCCTTCCTAGGGGGCAAACAATACCTGATGGCAAGAAATTACCCTCTACTCCGTGCCAGCCAAGGCTGATCCAATTCCTCCATCGCCCAAGATTTACCCAGGTGTCCCATCCTGCTCTTGGGGAACAGCCCCACTTACTCCTTCCCATTCTCCAGGAATTCCTTGTTGATCCTAAGTGCTCATGTATGCCATTCCCTCCTCATTAGATTCCTGGTTGGGAAGCCACAGCCAGCTACATGAGAGAAGGGAGCCTGCAGCACCAGCAAGCAATAGGATGAAGCCACATGACATGAGCAAAAGTAAGTGTGGGAAAAACACTCATTGTTATGTGTGCATGCGGTGCACGTGTGCACGTGTGTGAGGGGACGGTTCTCAATGTCCATCTCTAGTTAAACATTGGCCATCATATAATATGGCAATTTTTGGGGATTTTGAGGTTATTTATGGAATGGTGCCCCTTGCCTACTATGTTAGAATGCTGTCCCTTGCACAATTATGGTAGTTTTTGGAAAACTATGTGCATCTATGGAATGATGTCTATTGCCCATCGCTGGTAAAATGCTGGCTGGCCCTTACATAGTTGTGATGATTTGTGGCAACTTATGTGCATTCGTGGGATGATGCCCATTGCCGGTAAAATGCCTTTGCATAAATGTATGCTTCTTGGCAACTAGTGGGCATCCACCCCTGGTTAGATGCGTATTTGGCATAATGGTGGTAATCTTTAGCATATTACTATTTGTAAACAGTTTGTATTAAGTGTACGACCAATCCTATCATTTATTAAATTAACATCCTATCTTGTGCATGGTTAAAAATGAAAAGAGAATGAGGTAAAAAGTAATAATAGGCCATGTCCCTCATCTATCTGAAAAGGCCAACTTTACCCTCAAACATTCTCATATCAAAACAAAAACTTGTTTATCATAACAGGTCCCCTCAGGACTGTATCTTACTTTATTCTTTTCATGAAAAATGCTTTTCAGGTAAAACATTTACCATTCCATATGTTGCACCTGTAAGTGGGAATTTTTATTGTGCCTTCCTTTACATACTGCACCACTTAGATATGGGTCTCTTGACTTAAGTTTAAAAGTATATGGAAGACAGTAAGAATGCTGAAAACTCCCACATTTTTATAAGGTGGGGCGAGAATAAAATGTGCATAGCAACATGTTTTCAATATGAAAATCAACATTTAGGGGTCGATTAGGAGTCCGTCCGCGACCCCAGAGTAGAAGGGAACGTCCGCATTGGCTGCGGCATTCCCTCCGTGCAGATTAGGATGTGACCACCACGGTGGCGGTCACATCCTCAATCTTTAACATTGCGGCGGGTGCAGCTTCAAGCTGCACCTGCCGCAATGTTAAAAATGCATGCACTGCATTTGCGTGCACAAAGCGGCAGGCACCACGCGGTGCCTGCTGCTTTGTTCACGCAAATGCACCCCCATGTGCACCTCCCACCCCCCCTTCACCCAGGGGGCCCCTGAAGTGAAGGTCCGTATGCTTTTCCACGGCGGAAAAGCCGCCGCGGAAAAGCATACATTTTACACCATCATAATATGGCTGGCGGTGTCTGGTAGACACCGCCAGCCATGTTATAGCTTTTCGGCCGCGGTCGGAAGGCGACCGCGCCGGAAAAGCTGCGGACGGAAAAAAGATCTCCCAGCCATCCTAATCTGTCTTTTTGCAGTCCGCAGCGGTTTTCCCGCATCCTCCGGGCCGGCGGTGGCTTCCGCCGGCCCGGAGGATGCGGGAAAACCGATATCGTAATTGGCCCCTTAGTTTGGAATATCTTTAAGACCTTTGTGAGATGTATTTTGGGTCACATATCCCAGCATATATGCGTATGCCTGCTCGCTTAATGATTTATTTGCAAATCGATCTTTACATACATGGCAAAAGCAGTCGAAAATGGCAGCAATGGGCATTGCTGCGGTTTCCGAGCATATATGCTGTTTTTCTCTCAATTGATTCAGTCTGGAGAGCCCAATTAATTAATATTCAAAACAGTCTTCTATGTTGCCTACATACTTACAACTACATATATATAAAATTGCTGATTCAACTCAACTGATATTTGTCATGAAGGGCCAATATATCTTCTTTAACCAAAACAGTCCTGAGGATGGTCTCGCATACGAATGAAATTGGAGACAGAATCTTCGATGGTGCTTCCACTTCTTCTCTATAAACTAAGAGGCACATTTACCAAATTGTCATGCAGCACAGCAAATTACCTTGCTGCGCTGCATTACAGTGAAAGGACAGGAAAGCACCGTGTTTAACATAATACCGAGCATTCCTGCCTTTTCCCAGCTCTGGTACACAATGTGAGGCATTTTCTGCCTTCTATGTGTGCTGAAGTATGCAGCACACAAGAAGGAAATGTCTCAGGGGATACAGTATGCAATATGCAGCACACATAGAAAGAGGAAAAACCAGGAGAAATACATATTTTTCTCCTTGTTACACCTCACCTGAGGGCGTAGCAGTTTTGGTGCATTCCCAGGTCTCCCACTTATGATAAACCTGAGAATGCGTCAAAATCCATGGGGTTTGCATGGGAACACTCACACACCACCCATGGCACACCTCTCTGGGGCAGAGTAGTGCAACAGAGCGATTTGCTCTGTGTGGCGTTATTCTGGATTTATAAAGCCATTCAGGGCCACACGTGGTGGCCTTACATGGCTTGTTGCACCCTGTCGCCTGGTGCAAGCGACGCAATCCTATGATAAATATGGCCCTAACTTCTAATACATGTCCATGAATCATCTGCTCTACACATTGGACACATTCCTTATGAAAAGAGTTGACTTTTCATACATTGGCTATTGTCTAAATCACCTTAATTCACGTTGTACTGACGTGGTTATTGTATGACGGTTTGCATGTTATGTACCCCATGGTTTTCTTTCAATCATGACTTACATTATAAAGACATTATTTTCAAGTAATCTTGTATCACAGACATTTCTGCTTTTTTGCCTGTTTTCGTTGAATCAGCTCAAATCTGATTTGATATTGAAATTTGTCTTATTGATTAAGACCAGGTGAAATACATTTGAATATCACCTTTTGGGACAATAATATACTCATTAGGTTCTTAATTTTACTGCAAATGATCCCCTAGTTGGTCATTCACTTTTACTCAATTGAACCAGTGGCAGCACAATTAGGTAGAAATTAATTAATTTTAATTTGGCTGAAGCTAGAACAGCATGACGGAACCCAACCAAAGATCAAACATCATATTTCCTCATCCACTTCAGGAATTCTCCATGGTTGAGGGCCTCAAGAGAGGATAGTAGATTTAATGTTGATTGTACCTGACAAGCTGTTCATATTTGAAAATAATGCTTTGTAAATTAATTTTTCGGAATCGCCATGCAAATCACTTTCTCATTGCTGTCCATGCACAGTTAGAAATCAATGATACAAGTGATTCTGTAGCTAGTATGCACTGATATGCATTTCTAAGGATCCTGAAAATCTTCTGTTCTAGTTGTCTACATATCATTTTAATCCTAGTTCCATAGAAACCATCATTCCCTAAATAACCTAAATGATTATAACTAGGGCTCCCGGTTTTATGGTATCTATTTTTTGGACATTTACCTCTGTATTTATCCATATTTACTATGGGTTTTGTGAAAAAAAATAAAGCTGAAACTGGTAAATTTCCTCATTTAATTAACCAATAAATATGTATTATCACTTGCATGACTGCCAGGTTTCAGTGATAAGAACACCTGCAGAAGATGAATCAATGCACTAATATGAAAATATGCACATTTCAGCTTCTGCCTGGTGCATATCTACTGCTGTTTAAGTCTCTTGACTAAAATTCCTTTTTTTGACCCCCTTACCTATCAATCCATACAGTTATTGGCCTGGCAGTCATGGAAAAGTGCATTTAGAACCACTCAAAAAGCACCCAATTTCTGTTTTTATCCACATTATAAAAATAAATACAGATAAGAAAATAAATGATTTTATGTCTGTATTTATCTGTAAAAATCAGTGAAAATGGAAAACAGGGAGCCTTAATTACAACCAATTGGTTATTTGGAAAGCATTTAAATGGCAACAGTCAGTTCTAAATAGACGAGATTTGGATAGCACTAACATGCCTTAGAAGCTTGGGAGCCATTGAGACCCTGCCCTTGAAGACTTTCAGGCCAGTTAAGACCATGGGATCTACCCTGCCTTCTGCCCCTGGCAGAGGCTCTTGTTGGACTTCACATCCTTGGTGTGGTATTCCCCCAACTTTGATCTTTCACTCCTCCTTCTACATGTACCCAGGGCCTATAAATTAAATACTTTTAGTGGGGCTGCAGCACTCATTGTGCCATCCACAGGAGGAGCCTTTACAAATGTGTCTCAGGCCTGCCTCTGCAGCCTGTATTGCAATTTTAAACTACCACATCGACCTGGCAAGATAAATGTTTTGCCAGGTCTAAACCTTCCTTTTTAAGTTTTATGAGGGACTCCTGAGTTAGTCCTAAAAGTTTATAGGTCAGGGTTCACTTAAGTTTTAAATGTCCAGGCAGTGAAAAAGTCCAAAAGTCTTTTTTCACTGTTGTAAGGTCTAACCCATTTATTAACACTGGGTTACCTAATTACATTTAAGTGATTACTTTGGAAAAATCTACTGTTTACACTCAAATGAATTTTAATTTAAAATCATCTTTATTGTTAAAGTCGGATTTTAGGTCACAATTCTGAAAATGTCACTTTTATAAAGTTGACATTTTCTTGTCCCAACCATTTGTGCCTTCTGCCAATGTCCCTGGTCACTTGTCTCTGAATGGCTCTACTGTAGGGGTTTGTGTATTTCACACAAAGGGCTAGGGGCGGAACTTTCCCATGCCCCACTTGCACTTCAAATGACTTGCCTCCAGCACACACAAAGGAATCTGACACCAATTTGTTTATCAACCCAAACTTGAATCCTTGCAAGGGTAAGTGAAGAACCTTCCTGAGCCAGAAGTGGGGGTAGTATTTGGAAACCCAACATACAAAGGCTGGCACCGAGTATAAATATTGGACCTCCAGAGCGACTCATCAGAACAATCCTGGACCTGTCCACAATACAGAAGAAGTATGTCAGATGGCTGTCCTGCGGCTTGAGGACTACCTTGCAGTCTGAGAAGGAAGACTGGACCTGCTTATCTTCATTCTACGCTAACCTGAGTGACTCCAAGGGTCCATTGGCTGACCGCCTGTTTGCGATATGGGTATAGAACAAGCACCAGTGTCCTCCCTCCAAATGCCCAGCAGACCTGCTGCAACTAGTCTTTCTTGGACCAGCAAATGGGCCTTCCTGAGCACTGCTGCCCACTGCTGGAGTGAGTTCATGATACCCAAGAGTTCCCCCCAGGTGATGGACCTTAGACTGGCATCAGTTTGACCTCCTCCCAAGACAACAAGATGAAAGTCTGATGATTTGAACCCATTTCACACCAGAACTCTGCCGCCTGTGATGGCTGCCAATGCAAAGCTCTGGTGAAGACCTGCTCTTTGACCTACTGTGACCACAATTGACGATCAACAATGCAAGATCTGCACTTCATGCTACAGTAATGAGAGCCAATGTGAAGATACTGCAGTGGTCATCAGGCTCTTTGTGCAACAGCAGCTACACGACACACACTGCCCTGCCAGCTATTCATGCTACAGTGACGACCATCCATGACGCTCTCCCTGTATCTTGCTGTCTCCATCATCGTGAATAGAACTCTTTACACCAGGCTTTAAGAAGACACCCCTTACAGTGGATCTAACACAGTCCCTGTATCTGCCCAGTGCTCCATCATGGTGGGCCTAAACCTGTGACTTTTCCCCGGCCTACTACGACCAGAATCCCCCGGGTGCCCTATTTTTACCTAAAACCTTAAAATCTTTCATTCTTATGATTGGATTTTTGTCATTCTGGCATCAATTTCTTTATTAAAATTTCCTCTATTTTTCTAAATTGTTTTCAGATTTTTCTTCTGGTGTGTTTTTACCTTATTACTGTTTGTGAACTGCATAAATACTTTACACTTTACCTTTAAGTTAAGCCTGACTGCCTTGTGCTAAGCTACCAAAGAGTTAAGCAAAGGTTAATTTATTGGCTTTTGTGATTCACCTTGATAAGGACGGTGGTGGATGCCTGAGTGGGGCTTCCAGCCACATCAACCAATGAAGCAGTTTCTTGCAACTATTCTCTATTTGCCAGATGGACATTTCTGCATGAAAATTCTTCCACAGTGGGTTTTGGAACCCCACTGTTAAACCTGTTGAAGGTCCTCTGGCAGAAACCTAGTGGTTCTCTCAAGAGATCGGTAAGTTTTTATCATCAAAAGAAAGGTGTGAATGTGGGTGTCAATAGCATGTTAAACTGAACAGAAAAGATTAAGACTTGAGCTTTTGAGAGCTAAATTTCACTTTGAATCTGCCCTTTCATATAATTAGATATTGACATTTTTAATTTCTTGCTAGGGGTTTAAATAATTACAGAATACTAAAAAAAGAATAATTTTCGCTTTTACTTTAAAATTAGCTCTAAAAGTGGCACTCTCAAATATATTAAAAATGCAATCAGTTGACAAGCTTATAAAATGTAACAGAGTGAAAATACACATCTAGAGAAAATTCAAAGCAGTGGTGTAAATATTATTTTGCCTAAGACCCACATAGATGTCTAGTGGTCACATTGTAGCTCGACTGATACATTACATTTTACAAATTAAGTAATAGTACTGTCTGCCTAGTGCGTAAATATGACTAAACAATAGATAACCATTCTTTGAATTCAGAAATCCCATCCATTATATCAAGTATTAACATCATAAATTCCACAACGAGCTAATTTAGGATTCACAAAGTTAAATATTTAACTCAAATGCAAATGATGTTGTAGTAGAATACTCGTAGTCGTTGGAGGGTCCAACAGGTACTTATTGTAGAGAAGCTACACAGCAGACATGAGAGCGAGGTGAAAACCCAAGGGAATACAACAGATGTTAAAATACTTGTCTCTGATACAGTGGCCTCACCTAAGTTTTCCAATAAAACTTTCTCCACCTCTCGACAAGTCAGTGGGGTCTATTGAGATGAGGTAATTGGAGGTTTTGCTCTTCTTTCGTTTTCTTCCCGCTAATAAAAACACCTGCAGTAAGAAGAAATACATTACACTTAAGTTCACCTAATAAGTTTATATTAGGGTGTTCAGGTTGCAATACTGCCATTGAAATACATTTCGAGACTTTATTGCACAAACCTGCAATTGCTCACTAGTATACTGCAATTCATCATAAATTCACGGCCCTAATTTAGAGATGGATGATCACTGAAAATAATGTATCATGGAGCATGTGATAAATCCAAAGCAAAAACCAATGGGGGAATTTCTTGCACCCAGGAACATTTCAATGGAGGAATTTAATCCAAATGTTTTTACTTCAAATTATCACTCCCTCTACACATCTGAGGATTTTCTTCCTATCACTCATATGTAGATCAATCCCATAATCCTGATTACAACATTTATCATAGATTTACATCAGCTAAAGGACACATGTTATGATAGTTCTTCCTCTTCAAAAGACTTGAGGATTTAAAGAAAATTGGAGCTCTCCGAAACCAGACATCACTTCCAAATCGAGTTTGAGTAGATGACACAGAAAATAAGAAATGATATACAACTTATCAGGGATGTAAGTAATAAAGAGATGACTGAAGTGTATCACTTTTCTAATTGTTTTCCAGCAAAGAGCAAAGAAAGCTGGATTTTGTTTTGGCTGGGGAATTTCATGTAACATGAAATTTGTTATTGTTCTTGTGGTCCACTACCTAATGCCTCATATTGTCTTAAATTATATTTGATAATCATTTATGAACTTATATTTTGTAGAGTTGTTAAATATTGCATTTCATTTTATTTTTCATTTGCTAACAGTTATAATTGTCTTTGAATTAAATAACAACACAAAATATTTCAATACAATAAAAATAGAAAAATAGTATAAAGTAAAGTGTGCTATAATATTTGGTATGCATATTAAAGATAAACTGGCAAATGTATATCCAGCAATTACCAATGTGGTTATAATCTACATAATTACAATTTACATTATGATAAAGTTACTATCCTTATCACAAAATGATACAGTGAAAGGAACACCCTATCATAAACTATGGGAAGAAAGAGAGAGAAAAGAACAGGAGAAGAGTAAAAATAGGATCAAATATAAAATGATTTTCTAACAGAAAATATATATAGCTGAAATTAAATGAATAAGGATATATGTAAATCTCAAAGAATAAGAGAAAAAGGTAAAGGTATGAAAGAAAAATTCATAAAGGTCAAACATTTCTATGAGAAGAACATGATTGAGCACAAGTCACAAAAATGGTTAAACTCATAACTGGAAAAAGTAAAAAGAAAAAAATACATGTGCAAATAGCAACTCCTTCAAAGTCGCTCTGACCACTGGAGCACAAATATATTAATCTTAAATGTGACATCTGTCTATAACTAGCCTCCTGCACCTCCAAGAATCTACTCACACATATGTAAATTGAAGATTAAAAAAAGTTGATGTCTAACGAAATATTACTGTTTTACAATTAGACAGATATTAACGGACAGAGAAGATGAGGGTCAGAGCAAACAGATGTGAAAACGGGAGGCTTGTCCTAGTTAGGATCTTAGTGTTTAATTATTGTCTTGTTTTTATTTATTTAAAATATATTATGACTCAAATTACTAAAATCCATATCTTCCTGCACGTTTGCATTACTGACTGGCACCCTCACCTTTGCCTCACCTTTCTCTTGAATACCGAATGTTAGCAGTCTATTTGTTCATTATAACTTTGAGGTGAAGCCAATTTAGATCACGAGGGAGTCCAATGGCGAACTGCTGCTAGTGTTGAAAGCACCTGTTTCACTCGGCTTGTCAGACTTTTTTCTGAAATGGATGAAAAAGGTACTAGAGAATTTATAGAAAATGTGTCCTAATTTTAACCATCTTTGGCAATAGGTTTTTTATCATTTTGTTAATTGATTGCAGTGTCCTCCATAACAAATACTTTCAGTTCTATATTTCTAATTCGAGTAACATGGCGCTGATGTGTGCTTCCCATTTGTAATGTAAATAGAATATTAACACTCTATTTGTTCATTAGAACTGTGTTGTGAATCTGCAGTAGAACAGTGGGAAATAAACTGACAAACTACTGCTGCTGGAAGGACTTGTTTTATTCCGCATGTCGGCCTTCTTTCTCTGGAAGATAATTGGGAATTTATTGAAAATGCATTATCATTTTCACTTCTGGAGCATATTCTATAACCTTTATGCAAACAAATATGAGAGAAAACAGTTTTCTCTCAAGCGTGGTTGATCACATCCCACCTGGATATCAGAATGTTTCACAGGACAAAAATAGCTTAGAATTCCCCACAATTCCTAACATTAGCATGTCACCATCAACAACTGATTTATGTTGTGACTAAAATCTGTTATCACTGTTTATATCAATTCCTTCTTGTGACTCCGAACCCAGGTATTCTCACAATGCATTTCAATGGGACAACAATGGCAGTGTCAAATCATCCAAAAAGATATTCAACAGGTATACTTCTTCTAACCTGCCAGATAAGTAGTTCCATGACAACCATCTAACAGTTTTGTGAACTTCACACCAAATTTTAATGGCCTGATTTTCTATAGCAATATTTTCCCCTGGGGAGTGCACTGCCATGCTGTTGTTGACCGGGGTGGAGTACGGTCCTAGAAACCTTCTGACCCCACATCAACCTTGGACTGCCCTGATTCTTGGATAATATTGTTCAATTATTAGTAACTAATATTTGAATAGGATTTGTTGATGGTGAAAAGTTTTCCTTTATAAGAAACCATGTGTTTTAATAGCATAAGAATTCTGTCCACAGCATAGTGGTAAAATGTCAAACTAGCTAGACAATATTAACTCATAATAAATTGCATAATTTGACTTTAATCGCATATTATGCAGCACATATTCTATTTTCTAACTTTAACCCTGCATCTGCCTCAGTGGGGAATTTTGTACCTCAAACGTTGGGCATACTCATCAAATAAACCCACCATTGGTCTTATGGACCTTTGTGAGTCAATATGGAAACAGTATGCAGAACTATCTTTTGCATTAATTACTGTGACATTGAAGACCAATTGAGACTTCACAGGAAATGGCAAGTTACAAATACAAAGCAAAATATGCAGCAAGCATATTCCATAACTAAAAATCCCTGATCAAAATTAGAGAAGGTTTGGGCAAGAATGGCATTTAAGTTACGCAAATAAATAAGGTAAAGTGGCAGCTTTAGCAAACTAAATGAAGGTTTCTGATGAGAGAATAGCGAAAGCAAAGGCATGAAGGCTTAGTACTCAGGCAGTGCATATTAGCAGAGGGTGTAAAGATCTCCTTAGCTCGGAATCAGCAAGCATTTCTACGATCTGCCACTCTTTCATTTAAGGAACACACGCTATAATTAGAAACCTTCTCCCCATTTTCACTCCTGCAAGCCAAACATTCTTCACCAAATTCTGGGAGCAGGTAAACTCCCCAGTTTCAGACATCTTTGCAATGGTTCATGCATGATTATGTCCTTGAATTGTTACTTTAAACTAAATTTTGTTATTCAGACAGCTCTTCCCACAAGTTGCGCTTCCTGGCATCATTCTCTCCTCCCGGAGAGAACTTTACTATCAGTTGTCAAATGCATAAAAAAATAGATCCACTAGCTAACAGAAGGCTTCTGGAAAAATATGGCATCTACAGTGGAAACAAAGGGAAAAGCATCTTGCGCAAACTAACTGCATGAATACATAAGTAGGCCTGTTATTTTTAAACATGTAAAGTTGACATTCAAAATGGCATCACCATTTAAGTTAACCTAATTCATTACAATGTGTTAATTCAAGTATTTGCCTATAATGTTCAAGTGTGATTGCCTACTAGAATCTTTGCATTAATTGGGCGGGAAACATCCATTACAACGCAGTTATTACAACCCACTACCTTTACAATGCGGCTGTCATAACGCGACTGCCTTTACATCACATGCCATTAAAACACAGCCATTACAACGCATGTCACTACAACGCATGCCATTACAATGCTGACCATTAGAATGCAGGCCATTACAACGCATTATAAGGTAAGTAACAGGGATTTTTTAGGTTTTAGAAGGGTATGCGTTTTGAGGTACATGGGACTAGTAATTTTTACACCTACACTATCCATCACTTTCCCTACTGTTGGGCTCACTTGAGAGGGATTAGTAATGTTTACCCCTACACTACCCAACACTTACCATACTGTTGCACTCACTGGAGTGGGAATAGTCATTTTTACCCGAAATCTATTCAACACTTACCCTACTGTTGCCCCCAAAGTATTATGCGTTGTAATGGTATGCATTGTAATGATATGCGTTGTAATGGAATGCGTTGTAAATTTAGTTTTTAAAATGCGTTGTGATGGCATGCGTTGTAAAATCATGCATTGCAATGGATGCTGCGATGTAAAAACTGCATTGTAAAACAATGCGTTGTAAATGTTTGCGTTGTAATTTCACACATTCTAATTGGGCACTTAATATTTAACATTATAAATATGCCTAATGAGCAGAAGGAGGAATTTCGCTCTCTCACTTCATAATTTGGTCCTCCACTGCTGGTTTACTTTGATATATTTAGATGATAGGTTTTGGTGTATAAATGGGAGAAATCCATTATTTGTCTAACAATGTTGATCACAATTCTTGCCAAAATCCTTGCCACTCGGTTATCTCCCCTGCTACACAAACTAGTACACCCTGATCAATCAGGCTTCATGCCAGGTAGATCCACAACGCTTAACCTGTGATGCTTTAACCCCATCCATGCTGGTGACGAACCCCAGCCGTCACGCTCCACGGTGCTCGTGTGCTGATGACGGCTGGGGTTCGTCACGGCCCCGCCCTGTTCGCGCGGTTGTAGCACACGGGGGGAATCGCGGCCGCACGGAAGGGGTTAATGAAGTACCAGGAAGGGCAGGGAATGTCAGAGAGGAGGCAGTAATAATGCCATTAGACGCCAAAATGGCTTTTGATATGATTTAATGGCCCTTCTTAATTGCGGCTTTGGAGAGTTTCAGGTTTGGGGAGAGCTACCTGGCGTGGATAAGGCTTCTCTACTCAGGGCCCTTCGCACAAATTACTGTGAATGGTGGAATATCATCATCAAATTACAGAACGGGACACAACAGGGCTGCCCACTTTCACCATTAATATTCACACTGTTATTAGAACTATTGGCACTATGGATCAGAGGTGATCCGCTTATCAGAGGTCTCAAGTGGACAGAGGAATGGGAGGATAGAATATCCCTGTACACCAATGGCATATTGCTTTACTTAGCGAAATCATACTCCTCCATACATAGAGCAATGCATATTTTCACCCTTTCCAGAAACACTCTGGATATACTATTAACTGGGATGTCACTCATATTTGTTCTCTGTGGTCTGGGTGCCAATCTCCCCAAGGTATGTGAGGCAAGAACAGTGACTGATGGATTTAGATATTTAGGGATATATGTCACCACAGGCTGTCTTTCACGAGCAAAACTTAGCTCCCCCCTTGTTGACTACAAGACGTGCAAGACTGGAAGACACTTCCCCTCACACTACTCTGTAAAGCCGCCCTATACAAAATGATGGCACTCCCCCGTTTTCTCTATATCTTACAAAACACACCATACCTGGTTCCCACAAGATAGTTTCAAATGATAGAGTTAGAGATACGAACACTTCTCTGGGATAATGGTATCCCTTGTATTGCACTGGTGAACCATACGAAAAGCTAGTACGATGGAGGGATTGCCCTCCCAGCAATTCAATATTATTGCACTGGGATGCCTAAGGGTAGCCATGCGCTTTAACAAGAATTAATTAATAATAATAATTAATATTAATAATATTAATTACTGGGCAGCGCTGCTTGCCGTAACAAATCAGTGGGTACATTGGCCTCAGGTAGAGCCAGCCTAAAGGATCAACAGATTTAACATGTCCCCCTGGAATTATCAGGAAGCGATTTATGGTGGGGGGGGAAATCATACCCTGAGACACACCAACATCAACAACAATTACGATATGGCACACTGCGTCAGCAGCACTGAGGTGGAAGAATAAGATAACTACTCTGCCCTGGGACTCAGCGCAACTGGGACTATTCATAAAACAACCTGGGTTTGATAAATGGGAACATATTGGCATCTTCAAGGTGGGAGAATTAGGGGCGAGAGGGAAGATTATTCCCCTTGGTGACCTACAGAGGGATTACAACCTAGATTCTAGAGAAACTTTTCGATATCTTCAGGTGCACAGTGTATTACAAAGAGCAACATCTATCGGAGAAGATCCCCCAACCTCCTCTCCTCTAGAAGACAGACTTCTGGATGATTATTTAAAGAATAAGGAAATATCACTAACATAGAAGAAGATATTTAGCAACATGCCTGAGAACTCGGGGAAACAACGGATTAAATGGGTGGATGACATAGGAGATATGAGTGATGAAGAGTGGCAGGAGGCGCTGACATCCCCCCGTGAGGTGGCCATAAGCTCCTGATTCCGCTTAATTCAGTTAAACATCTTACATAGAACATATTATACAAGTATGACTTTAGTCATAATGGGCGACTTCAGCTCACCACTGTGCCCCAGAAACTGTGGTCAAGTAGGAACTTTTCTCCATCAATGGTGGGACTGCCCAATTTTCAAGAAATACTGGGACAAGGTAACACAGAGAATGCTGACACTGTGTGGGAGGGTGGTAGAGACCTCGTCCCGATGCTGCCTCCTTAATGTCTGGGAAGCCTCAGTTCTTACAGTGAGAGAAAAAACCTGGGTCACCCTGGGGTTGTTGGTTGCTAAACTGAACATTGCGGGGGCCTGGGAGGAGCGAAAAGTCCAAGGTATTGAGACTGGGAGGCCGATATGGATTGGTGTATGCAGGCAGAAAGGGTGGTCTATGAAAGTAGAGGCTGTCCACCTAATGGTCCAAGATATGGGAGGAGTAAAACAAAAGCAGAGGAACGATATGCATGCCGTACTAAATGGTTGTGAACTGTGTTCAATTTTCAATAAAAAGAATCTCCCCCCCCCAAAAAAAAACAATGTTGATCACAAAAATGAAGAGGTACTTATTTAGAACAAAAAGCATTATCTGAGGAAAAACATGCTATAGTTTTGATTAAAATGTGAATTCTTGACATTCAGCAACAGTCATAAAAACATTGAACGAGTTTGGGGTTTTCTGTAGCATGTTCCATCAAAAAAGGTTCATGCTTGTAAATAATATGTGAAGTGGAAGTAATCCAATTGTTCAAAGATTGAAAGCTGAACGTGAGAGAGAATGGTTTGTAAAGCTCAAGATATTGGTATCTCAGTCACACAATATACTGAAGTGAATGTAGTTAGTAATGCAACACAAAATGCTGCCATATTGGCACAATTAGAAATGTAAAACAAATACAGTAAGAATGTCTTGAACAGACTGCCATGAGCTCTTCACATTATGGCTGAAGTTAGATCTATGACCTAATTGGGCTATCAAAAAGGTAACCTACACTTGCGAGTAACTTACACATGTAATTTACTCTTACACATTTGAGTAACTTAACTACTTTTGGCTAGTCAAATAATCAAAGTGTAATGTTACTGAAAAGTAGACACCTTTTTCACACACCTGAAAATGGGGAGTTGTACCAAATTTATGAGTGTAAGTTACTACTGCTAAAAAAGGAAACAGTAGTAAGTCCAGCACCACACGTAACCAACCCTTGAAACTGCAACACTCTTCCATATAATAATGGAGTCAGGGACTTAGAACAAAAGCCCATAGGACTTAATGTTAAATTAATTCAATTATTTAAGATAGTTAAACATATAAATAAATACAATTAAAGTGAAAAGAAATTTGTAACTAGCACATATTTATTGTTTCATTAATTTCTATACATTACTTATAATGATAAATAATGCATAGTAAAAATACTTTGGGTGGCAATGTATTTTTTAATTAAAACTTCAGACAAATAATTGTAAATTAATTTAATATATTAGGTTAATAGTGCTGTCGCATTTTTGTCTTTGGTTCTACATTTAAAATAAATATATAAAATTAATTTACATTACAATAAAAAAAAACTATATTTTTATTACGTTTTTCCAAGATTTCTTTTTTTTTTTTTTTTTTACTTTTCTGTATACTTTACCATATGGAGCTCTCTGATAAAAATTGATATTGGAGCAGAAGGGTAAAACATTCCAGGGTGAGCAATATTGCTGGTGGTACAGTACTAGGGAAAGGCAGAGATAATCGGAGGAATAATGCAGAGGCTAGAGAACACTCGATGGTTTGACCATACCTCAAACCATATCTTATAAAGATGAGGTAGAACCTGAAAAAGTGACATCATTTGTAGTGGCCACCCAACTTTTTCCTGTGTGTTTCACTACCATTAGCAATCTGTGCTCAAGACACTGTCATGTAGTTTCACAGCATGTATGCTGTTCCCCTAAGCATGGACTATACAATTGACTGTGGCCAATGGTTTACTTAAATTTCAAATAAGGCCATGGTAAGCTGACACAGGTAATGCACCTTGGTCATGAAACGAAAATACATAAGTGGTCTGCAATGTGTATTTATACCACAAACATATATCACTCTAATGTATGTCTCTAGAGAAAACCACTGTGTCCGGCTAGAGTGCAGTTGTAAAACAATGACAGTAGCACATGACAGTCAAAAGTACTTTGCTAAAAATCTTTTAATTTTCATTAGTTGAGGCACCACTCGGTGTGATACCTAAGCCTGCAGGACTGCTAACCTAATGTACAAAATTAAGGGCCTCATTATGTTTTTGGTTGGAGTTGCCTCTGACCAACATAGCTGCTGATCGGGAACTGACCGACCTCGGGTTGGCAGTTCCGACACTGCAATTTGGATGTGACTGCACATCGTGCAGTCACAAACTTCCATTTTTCAATGGGAACTTGTGCGGCGGGACAAAACTGCCCACAGCACAAGCTCCTATTGAAATGCAAGTTTTGAAACATCCCTGCACCGCCTGGCAGGCACCATAAGGTGCCTGCCACAAAGTGCAGGGGTGTGAACAGGACAACATTCGGAGGGCCAGGGGGAAAGGGGCCCTGCTAGGGTCCCCCAAAACCACTTTCGACAGCAGTTCCATGCCGGATAGGCCGACATCGAACTGCTGTCGGAAAGTGCCACAATAATCCTGATGGTGGAAACGGCATCCTAAAGGGATCATGAGGCCAGTTTAAACTCTAACCGCCATCATTGTAATACAGCAGTTGAAATTTAAACTTATAATATCGGATTTCCGACCGACATTGTAATTAGGCCTATCGTAGGTAAGAAAAGTTTGTTTCTACAATAAAAGTTTTCTTAATGTTGTTTGCCACTGTGTAGCTCAAGTTATATTTACGCCTGAAAAGGCCTACTTGTGAGTAAAAGTAGATTTTTACAATTCATCCTAAGAAAATAGTAGAAACTTGATTGAAAGGAATTTTCCACTTTCATCCAAAATCAAATTCAGTGGTAAAAGTAGATTGTTGGTGACTATATTGGAAAATTAACTTTTAAAAGACAAATTGAGGTGCCTGAAGCCAAATTGAACTAAACCATTTCTGCTAGCTTCTCTTCTACCAGTGACTTTAATTAGCAACCCAATTAGACATGAAGTCCCAGATTTACAAAGAATTTGTATCATGCTTGCCTTACTTATTTAATGCAGACCCAAAGCAAAATCCAGGTTGCTATTCGCAAACCTACACAAATGGCAAATTGTGTTGGTTTGCAACCAAAAGTAATACAACGCAGCATTTTACATCGAGGGGCATTCCATTGGTAGTGAATGATTTTCACCAAAACCCTGCAATTTCTAGAGGCTGGTGCAGTAAAGAGAAATACTTTTTTTTCCCTCAGTTTTTTTTCCAATGTGTGCTGCATTCTGTCCAGATGTATTTCAATACGGAAAGAAAAAAATTGCCTTCTTCACACCAAATATGCTGTCTTTTTGTCTCTGACCACTCCTATGTATAACCTCTGGACCACTTATAGGTACTATAGTCCCAGCAGTGCTGTGGTTGAAGTTTCTTTGGTAAAATATTACTTATGGCAGAGGTAGGTGAGCCATGCTATCAGAATTCTGTCTCTTCCCACACCTTTAATTAGGGTGTTTTTTGTCAGGAATATTGAGAAGAGGCTATCAAATGACCAGAATATCATAACCAAAATATTAAGGGACAAAATATCAATATATATATAAATAGAGTTACTATTCTTAACTGCACATCTACGTGGTGACGAAGGTCATATGTATATCATCAGGATAGATATAAGTGGAGTTAAATATAGCAAACCTATACCCCCTGATATTTTAGACCTTGATATTCTGGCTGGATCACTGAAATAATATCGACTGCCAAAATATCGACTACCCAAAATATCGAGGAAAAAATATCTACAACCAAAATATCGAGTTTGTATGTACAAACAGGTAAGTACAAAAATATTGAGTACAAAATATCGTTTACAAAAATATAGTTGTAAAAAATATCGACTTTAATAAAAACAATGTTTAATTACATTAATATAAAAAATTAATTACTAAAATATAATTAACAATACTTAAAATAACTTTTAATAATTAAATAATTAATGAAAGTAAAAAAATAATATTTTTTTAATCATATTTCTTAAAACATATATATATATAGTAACAAAATTTAATTAAATAATAGCCAATATTATTAACGTACAAATACAAAAGAGTAAAAATTACTATTCCCACTGCAAAGAGTGCAACAGTGGATATATGACGTTACAACGCAACTTTTACAACGCACTACCATTACAACGTAAGTATTGGTAAGTATATAATAATTTTTTTAATTTAAATTATTTAAAATTATTTAAATATAATTTAATTTAATTTCATTTCATTAAATTAAATTAATGTAAATTTAATTTTACTTTATTTTTACACTGTACCCCTGTACCCCAAAAACCCAAAACTGACCCTGAACCCTAAAAAAACCCTTTACCCAAAACCCAAAACTGACCCTGAACCCTAAAAATACCCCTTTACCCAAAAACTAAAAACTGACCCTGAACCCTAAAAATACCCCTTTACCCCAAAACTAAAAACTGACCCTGAACCCTAAAAATACCCCTTTACCCAAAAACTAAAAACTGACCCTGAACCCTAAAAATACCCCTTTACCCAAAAACTAAAAACTGACCCTGAACCCTAAAAATACCCCTTTACTCAAAAACTAAAAACTGAACCTGAACCCTAAAAATACCCCTTTACCCAAAAACTAAAAACTGACCCTGAACCCTAAAAATACCCCTTTACCCAAAACTAAAAACTGACACTGAACCCTAAAAATACCCCTTTACCCAAAAACCCAAAACTGACCCTGAACCCTAAAAATACCCCTTTACCCAAAAACTAAAAACTGACCCTGAACCCTAAAAATACCCCTTTACCCAAAAACTAAAAACTGACCCTGAACCCTAAAAATACCCCTTTACCCAAAAACTAAAAACTGAACCTGAACCCTAAAAATACCCCTTTACCCAAAAACACCCCTTTACCCAAAAACTAAAAACTGACCCTGAACCCTAAAAATACCCCTTTACCCAAAAACTAAAAACTGACCCTGAACCCTAAAAATACCCCTTTAATTTAACATAATTAGCAATTAATCAATTAATTAAATTAAATTAATTACCAATTACATTTTAATTAATTAACAAATATTATTTAATTACCAATTAATTAAATATTACTACCAATTAATACATTTACATATTTAATAAATAATAATTAAATTACTTCCCACCCTATTCCCCTATAAACCCACAACCCGCTACAGGAAATACATTATTTTAATTTACATAATTAGCAATTAATAAATTAAATTAAATTAATTACCAATTAAATTATAAAAAATTTACATATATTATTTAATTAACAATTAATTAATTATTACTACCAATTAATAAATTTACATATTTAATTAATTATAATTAAATTACTTCCCACCCTATTCCCCTATAAACCCACAACCCGCTACAGGAAATACATTATTTTAATTTACATAATTAGCAATTAATAAATTAAATTAAATTAATTACCAATTAAATTTTAAATAATTAACATATATTATTTAATTACCAATTAATTAATTATTACTACCAATTAATACATTTACATATTTAATTAATTATAATTAAATTACTTCCCACCCTATTCCCCTATAAACCCACAACCCGCTACAGAATAAAATTACACAATAATTAAAAAAAAATCATTAATTAAAAATAATTATAACATAAAATGACACTTTTCACACATATTATAACATAAAAACACTATAAATAATTACATATTATTTAAAAAACGATATTTTTTACTATCTAGATTATATACTTGGAAATTTTCACTTTCTATATTATTTACAGTCGATATTACTTCACTTACCTTAAAAACGATATTTTGGCTGTCGATATTCTGTCCTGTCGATATTTTCTCCAAACGATATTTAAAACTCGATATTCTGTCCAAACGATATTTTGGAGTCGATATTATGTCTGTGCACCATTCTGGCTATGATATTCTAATATTTCTATTTTCCCTACCAAATATTTCATACCACCACTAGGTGGGGGAGACACAAGTTTGGCAAGTCAGAAGTCCTGCTGATTTTTGGTGGGGCTCACTCTGTGCAAGGCTTTACATGAGGCCCTTAGTCTTCTTTCTGAAAGTCAACTTTATCCAGAAGGGCAATGCAAGATGCTGAAACTGACAGCTATGTTTCTGTTAAAACCTTACATTTTGGCACCTCAAGCTCTGAGTGAGACAAATATGTTTTTGTAGCTACCAAACTCAGTTCATCACTACAGTTTTTTTGCCTCCTTCTTACAAAATCTCCAGCATGGCAATGCAGTAAGATGTAACTGGTTAGGGCTCCATGCAGTCAGATACCTCTTTTCATTGGGCCCGGAATAGCCTTGAACTTCACAGGAAAAGATCATAGCAAAACAAACCAACCACATATAGATGGCTACTCCTGTTCTTTCCCACAGCTACCAGACCTTCAGGGATCGCTCCTAGGGGACAGGTCTCTTTCTATGTAGGGCTACTATAGCCTACTGTGCAGTCCAATTCCAATTGGGTTGCTGGTTCACCTACATTGGATTAAACCCTTCTGTAGTTTTTTGAGTGACTGAGGAAGTACATGGAACCAAGCATCAAACATATGGAGAGCGCTTTTAGTCTGTGGGTTCAACTGGAGAGCATAATACATCCCAGGCCTCATCCATGTAAGGCCAGACAGAATCTTCCTTCTTTGTCTCAGTCATTATCAGGTCAAGGAGTGTTTCTATGAGCTGGGGGTGTGGTGCCATTTTAATTGTGTGTACAAGTCAGTGATTTCGGGCATTTCCTGGCCCAATCCCAACAGAATTCCCTCCATCAACCATCAGCAGGGCCGGACTGGCTACCGGGCAGTTGTGTGTACTGCCGAGCAGGGGGACGATTTTGTTGATGGGGACCTGTGTGTGCAAAACGAAATTCGTTTTGCATTTTTTATTTCAAAACGCACGCAGGTCCCCATCAACGAAATAAGCCCACACCACGGAGAAATCATTCCCCTGCTCGGCAGCACACACAACTGCCAGGTAGCCAGTCCGGCCCTGACCATCAGACACCTACAGCGGTTGCTGGTTCAGATACATTGGATTAAGCCCTTCTGTAGATTTTTGTGTGACTGAGGAAGTACATGGAACCAAGCCTTTAACATATGGAGAGCAATTTTAGTCTCTGGGTTCAACTGGAGAGCATAATATATCCCAGGCCTCTTCCATGTCATGCCAGACACAATCTTCCTACTTTGTCTCAGTCATTATCAAGTCAAGAAGTGTTTCTATGAGCTGGGGGTGTGGTGCCATTTTGATCTTGTGTACAAGTCAGTGATTTCTGGCTTTTCTTGGCCCAATCCAAACATAATTCCCACCATCAACCATCAGACACCTACAGCAGTTCCTGGCCTGTCTTCTTGCAAACCATCCCAGAAACCTTTGTTCAGTATGGCAGTAGTCTGGCTCCTCTGTTCAGTGCTTCTAATACTGCCCTGTGGAAACGAGGAACCACCCCTCTAACTGACACGGAAAAGGTTTTTCCACTTCTAGGATCAAAGATAAATGGCTGAAAGGGATACCATGATAAAAGGCTTCTTCCACAGCAGACCCTTGTGGAGATGTTGATCATCTGTGATCAACTTCCGACAGTCACATTCAGATAAGTCATGAATAATTTCTCTTCTCCAGTCTTTCAGCTCTCAGAAGTATTGTTTTACTGGCAAGGAGTTTTTCCGCACCTCATCAGGGCTTGCTCATTATAAGTCGGGAAGCCCAGCAGAACTGAATTGTTTACTGTTGTAGCCTTCAAGCAGCTCAACATGATTTGATACAGTCACCTTTCAAATATTGCCGAAAATCAATCTTTACCATTGACCTAGATTTGTTTTAAAAATGAAAAGGGACCTTTGAATTGACGTTTTAGAACTTTCCTGGTCATCATTTTTTTAATTGACTTTTTTTTATCACAACTAGCCCTCTCCATCGAAAAGTGGGCAATGAACTTTACAAATATAAGGTGCTTTTATTTTTCTAGGTAGGGGCTTACTTTTGATTCTCACTCTTCTTCAGACTAAACACACACATGTATGCTTCTTCTTTAAACACTGCATAAACAAATCTCGTTTTTATATTCATTGGTGGCAATCTCATGCAAGCGAAAAGCAACTACATGTGCATAGAGTTCTATAAAAACCTTGAGGCAGTAAGTTTTGCTGTTGCTGCACTGTTTAAACACCTTCATTGTGTAACTCATGAGCTCAGTCACTCTCATTCACTCACCTACTCACCCATTTTATAGAGAAATGCATGTATTAAAAAGGTCTTCTGGGTAAATCTATGTATTCTTATTTGAAGGATCTGCAGCTGTTTGTCTTTTAACACATTTCAAGATGGTATGTCTTAAGGCCAATGGTACAGAAATGCAGTCATTTCTTATATTTTCTCTTTGAGAGAACTTTTTTTTAGTTGTTCTTCATAAAGAAAGAGGGACAGTAGTTTACAAAATGAATAGTTTAACGTATTTTTCAAGTTGATTGGATATGTCATTCAAGAATTTTCTTTTACCTTTTTACCATCCTCCCTCTCCAGGTGGAGGTAGTAAGTAGGATACATTCCTCGGTCCATTCCCTTTTTATCCCTTGTGATCCGGCATTTGATTGTGACTCCTTGTGGAGCTGGCCTGATGGAAAACTCTTCCAAGTCATCGACGTCTATTACGGGCTCATTTGAGGGAGGACTGGGCGCTGAAGCTGCATCCTAAAATAGAGAGAAAATGTGGCTTCACCTCAGAGTCAGCAAGGTGAACAGTCAGTAAGTCAATCAGATTTTATTTTTCGTCAGCCTACGTAAATCATAGTACCGTTTAAATAACACTACATACACCACATACATTTATATCATGAAATATATAAATATGAAACATTAAAGTACTTCAACGAATACTAATAAATAGTTTGTACTTACAAAGTATGTTTCATGTAAGCCCTCTACATCAAGCAGGTAAAATAGTATGTGCAGTGTAATATAGGAGTTTGCTAGATTACAACTTAAATCCCAATATGTAAATAAGATCCATGGCTTTATATAATTTACAAATGGGTGTTCAGAAACAATTTGGTACATAAGAAACAGCCTTTACAAAACAGAAGCGAGTGTGCAAAGTAGTTGACACAGAGTTGAAGATCGGCATACTCCATTTCTATGAAAATCCAAAGAGGAAGTCCTGTGCGTCCCAAAAAAGTAGGCCTCGACCATTTTTTTCCTGTGACCGAGTGGTGAGCCCTGACGAATCTGCCATAAAGTGCATAAGGCAGTGAAACATGTTGGCTACAGGTATTGGTATGCGGCGTTAAGCTACCAGCCTTTTTATTTCATCAGTACACACCAGATCTATTAATAAAGGTGTATTATTGGTGTGTCTGCTGATTTTAATCACTTTTGTTGTCACATCAGGGAGCGATTCCTTGAGCCCTTTGTTTTGCACCTGTCCTTTTTCATAACACGTATGGTTTTATTTTGGACACTCTTTTCCTTCATCTTACTTTGAAAAGGAATGGCAACCGATGATGAGAAAGGGGCTGTAAACTGGTAACATCTGCCAAGGGCCCGAGGGTTGTTCGCCCGTGAGGTGTCATTCTTTTTCACCACACATTTTTCACTCTATTCATTTTCAAGTGTGGGTGGATGTACTGTCTCAGTTGAGCAGACATCTGGGGATGTGTCGAGTTGAATTCCTTCCGGAATCTCCCTTTTTAGCTACAAACAATGGTTTGATTTGGACAGCTAGGCACAGATAGAATATACCCAACTACATATAAAGAGGGTGCAAGACTGGATCTAAACAGTATAGTTTTTTCCAGAAAATAGTAATTGGATGCCTATTAGATGAATGCTAATGTCCAGGGTACAGGGATTTTTTTGATATTGATGTCTGTTGAGTGGAGGGCTATCCCGTAGGTACCCTTATTTCCCTCTTGGCTCCTTTGTGAATTACATGGTTGCAGGGCCTGCCAACTGGGGCAGAGCGGTCATCCTTGAGAGCTGTTGGTGCGGCAAGGTTGCCTGAGTCGAAACCCTGAGAATCCCAGACTCACCTTGATAGAGGGCAGAGGGGGAGTCTGTCCAGGAGCCTCTGGTAGGCAATGATCCGCCACTGATGTAGGGTGTACCGCTGGAACACTATTAGTTGATCTGAGTTGGTGAGACTGTACGTATGTGCCCGCACATAATGTCTACAGAGTGTGGGTGAGGACACCAGCCCCTATACAAGGCAGCACACAGCTGATTTCCCTGCCTGGAGCATCTCTTGATTGCTCTCCTCATAGGGAAGGGGAGACCACCTGCACCCTCCCAGGGGAACACTTTAGAACAGTATACTACCCTTGCACCTGCTATCCAGCAACAGTAGCATCATGGAAGCTCACGCAGTGACAAAGTGGGGGAGGGGCTTCCTCCTCGGATGAGTCCTCCTGGGCTGATCTCATAGCAGCTATTCAGGGTTCTCGGGCGGCCATAGAGGGAAAAATCTAATAGGTGTCTATAGAGGTGTACCTCCTGCGCACTGACTTGCTAAAGATGTCTGGCAAGGTTAATGCTACGGAGGGCTCCATTGTTGATCTGCAAGCTGAGGTAGCGATCCTCAAGAAACAGGCGGCCACTCTTACATCAAAAGTGGGAACGCTGGAGGCGAGGACGCAGAGGAGCGATCCCATAGAAACATCTGCCTCCTGTACATTCTTGAGGTTGTTGAGGGGGGCAAGATGGAGAGGTTCACAGAAATGTGGATCCTGAATGTCCTGAAGCCCACTGGATTGTCCCCGCAATCTACGATTGAAAGATCTCACCATGCTTTGACGGTCCCCCGAGGCCTGGGGGCCCATTCAGCGCTATCATAGCGTGCATCCTGAATTATAGGGACAGGGACTGCCTCCTCTGAGTGGCTCCAGAGGCCAATGATCTCCTGTTTTACAATCACAAGATCTCCATCTTCGCAGATTACAAACAAAAAGTCCAAGCCCAACGCAAATCTTTTCTGGAGGATAACTGAGGGTTATGGGACTTCGATGTATGCTTTTATATCCAGCCCACCCGAGAGTCATTTCGGGGGGCAAGTCGCACTTCTTTGACATTTCAAAAGATGTTTGGAGATTGCTGGAGATGTGGGACAAAGTGCCAAAGGAACAGAGCAGATTCTGAAGGGCAAAGACGGGAAACAACACCCTAATGTGTGAATTTGAGGACCCAGGTTGACTCTGGGGATTTTTGTGCTGACAGAGGTCAGGATAATGCTAGAGGTATTGTTCATGAGGATGGCACAATGGCGCTGGAGGCTCCTGGACCAGGGCCATGTTCCCTGGGGACTATGTCAGTTCTGAGAATGGACATTCAAATTGCAGATGCCGCGGTTGAGCATGAAGAGGTCTGAGAGTAAGGGGATGGGGAGGACGAATGCTGAGGGTATGTCATCTTATATTATATGCAATAAAGTATGGTGCACCACATATCTTACATGAGGCCCGGCAGGGGAGCCCTCTCCACGTTTAGTGGTAGGCTGTTAGTTGGGGATGGGGGATTTTAGGCTGTGAGCCCTGACAGTGAGACTAAAAATGGGCAAAGACACAGTTAAGTTGTGTGGGGATTTGTCCGGGGTGGGGGTGTTACACAGTTAGTTTCTATTCTATGGTACCAAGTTCCTATGGTGGTGTGCTTGTTGATTCTACTGCATGCACTGTTACTATTATGGGTGCGTTAGCCTCCTGCTATGGGTACCCTAACTCCTATCTGGGAGAGTCCTGAGTGGGATTGGGGTGGGTGGCACCTTTACCCTATGGCTGACTGTACTAATATTGTTAGATATTTGAGACGTTATACAAAACGATACAGAGTTCATTCATTTCTACAGTGCCACTGGGTCCAGATAGCCTTTACACATTTAAAGGGAGATGAGGTCCACAAATGAAAAAATAAATTGGAGGGGGTCAACTCTTTACGGCAACGTTCTAATCCTATGTGAGGGAGTGGTGATCTGATTGGCTCCTGGGGTCCCCTTCAGACATGTGTACATTGAGGCAGACGTGGAGGGACTTTATTCGCTTTTTCAGGGTACGCTGAATGGCAAGAACATCACCATTCTAAACACTTATGGCCCAAATATTGATGATGGGCAGTTTAATGGAGCTATGCAGATGCTTTTAGAGGGCAGCATGGGGACCCTTATAATATGGATTGGAGAGTTTAATTGTATATTACACGGGGACAGGCAACGGTGCCTGCCACGACCGTGTACAAAGCCTCAGATCACAGAGTCCCCCTCCGGGTTCATGGATAACTTTGACCTAGTAGACAGCTGGCATACACTTTACCCACGATCAGCAGAAGTCACATGTTCGATACATACAGCCGCCTAGACCGACTGTTGGTGGCATGGATGGAATCTGAGATGATTTAGGCGGTAAAGCACTTCAGGAGAATTCTCTCAGACCATGCGCCAGTGCTGCTATGTTTACAATGGGCCGTAGGACAAGGGTGACCGAGAGATGGCGTATGCCCTCAGATCTCCTGACAGACTGAGCTGGTCGGGAGACATTAGCAATTGCCATTCAGGAGTATCTGGAAGACAAATGGGGCACAATTATTTCCAGGGCTAATGAATGGGATTCCCTTAAAGCGGTGGTCTGTGGGGTTTGCAAAGAAACCACATGTGGCGTACGCCAGCAACTGGTGGCAGACATTAGCACCTATACGTCACAATTTACTGAGCTTCAGCGGAGTAGGCAGACTCGGCGGAGATGCAAGGGCGAATTTTAGGGACACAACACTCCTTAGATGAGAAATGGGAGACCATGGACCTCCACACACTTACTGTCTACCGCCAGCATCTGCACCAGGCTGGTTATTGGCCTGGATCCTAAAGCGTGAATGTGAGATCCCACCTATATTGTACTAATAGGCGTCAGATGGAAGACCCCTGACAAAACATGGTGAGGTTCTTGAGGTCTTAGAAGACCATTTCCAGGGTGTATATCAGGCCATGCTCGAGGATCATCTGGAGCAGGCAGAGGCATTTCTTGCAGGACTGGATCTGCCTCGTCTCTCATGGGATGAGGGAAACATCTTGAAGGAGGAATTACTCTGGAGGAGCTCAGGCTCGCCTTGCGGGAGTTTAATACAGCAAAGGCCCCAGGGGGCGATGGCTTCCCAGCTGAGTTCCTAAAGGTTTACTCAGCATCCTTGACAGAGAAGCTACTAGCGGTATTCTTGGAGGCTCTAAGAGTTGGGACCCTGACTCTTACTATGCGTGAGGATATCATTTGCCTCATGCTGAAACCGAGGGGAGATCTAGAGAATATCTCCTCATACTGCACACTTACTATGATTAACTCTGACGTTAAGGTTCTCTGTAAGTTGCTGGCCAAACGCTTGCAGGGGGTGGTGCACGGGCTGGTCCATGAGGACCAATGCAGGTTCATGTTAGCTAGGAGCATGATGCATAACGCATGTGCTACACAAAACCACTGGGAGGGAGCAAGATATGGCACTAGTGTTGATCGATCTGAAGAAAGCTTTCAACACTGTCAACTGGAGCTATCTCATGACAGTGCTCCGGGGGTGGGTTTTGACCGGGGTTCCTGGGTTGGATTCATTTATTGTACAAGGCCCCCATGGAGTGGATCTTGGTCGGAGGTGAGGTGGCGGGGGTGTTGCAGTTGGTAGGGGCACTCAACAGGGCTTTCTCCTCTCGCTGCTCCTGTTCATGCTAGCAATGGTGATTATATTACGCAGGGAGTTAGAGCCTTGAGGCCTGTGTGTGGGTGAACAGAATCACATTGTCTCCTTATATGCAGACGATACATTAATCTACTTCCACACACCCACACCCGAGGAGTAGATCCCACTCCTAATGAGACACATGGCTTCTTCTGGCCATATCGCTGGATTGCGAGTCAATGTCAGAAAGGTTTTACTGTTTTCACAGGGGACACTGGCCACAATTCCACGAAAACATTTACTTGAGCTTGAGATTCGCTGGGAGCGGATATGTTTTTTTGCTGCTTGGGGTTGATGGTTGCACATACAGAGGACACCTACAGGTGCCTCAATGTGGACAGTGTGTTGAGGGGCCTGACCGGGTCGACTGACTTTTGAAAGATGCTACCTCTGTTGGTGATTGGACAGGTGGCCATTGCCAGGATGGCCTTTTTTCCTCGCTGCTTTTAACTTATTCTGAACTAGTGGTTCACACTTGGGACAGACTTCCTTAGTCGTCTCGATAGCCTGTTAATTCCTTTGGTGTGGGCCAGGAGGTGCAGCCGAGTTGCCCTGGCGGTACTTAAGAGGGACATGGAGGAGAGGGGACTGGCACTGTCAGATATGTACCTCTACTACTGTCCAACACACCTCCAGCATGTCGCTCGATGGCTAACAGACACAGGCAATTGGGAAAAGCAGCTGTTGGGAGGTATGCTTGGTGATGATACCTTGCCACTCTTATTGATGAGAGGTGGCCGCACTGATGATCAGATCGCATATTTGGCGCAGCATACAGCTCAGGTTGGGAAATGACGGTAAAAAAGGTATTGACTTGGTGTACACAATGATGTTCCATATCCTGCTTATGGGGTACAGGGAGGCTAGTTGCGGAACACGTTGGCTGCGCAGTTCTTATGCACCGAATGTCATGTTATATTTTGTGAACAACAACAATTAAAATAAAGGTTTTTAAAAAAGCACTTCTAACAGATTATAATTCTTTTTACACGCACATTTCTTTTGCATTACTATGCAAGTAAACATGTTTACTTGCAACTTTGTACATTGGTTTGTAGCTCTTTTATAATGAGATGTATTGATGAGGCATTTTTATGTGGACATCTGGCAGCAGGCGTCTGTTACTGGATTCTGTCAGTTTCTAAAAAAGAACCTGACCTCTTGACTCTAAATACTGGAGGCAACAGCCCAAGGAAGCATCCAGAAAAATAAAAGACATACCGCTTTGTATTATATGACTGCCACTGAGTGAGTGATTGAAGCACACGATCCTGAAGATTTCAACGAAGGCCCCCAGGAATTGTTTTACCACCAAAAAGCTTCCTCCCTTCTCTTTCTTCATTTCAATTTTTCTTTCTGCCTTTCCATTTTGTTTCTAAGAAACTTCTTCCCTTTCTGCTCTGTTTTCCTTCCATCATTCTTTGCTTTCTTGCGTTCCTCTGTTACTAAATTCTTCTTTGTGCACTCTCACTCCATTTGCCTCAGTTGCATTTCCGTTATGATTGTCTTCTTACCTCTTTCTCTGTGTAACTATGTTTGGTTATTTTTCCACCCCTTGATCTCCACCCCACAACTGTGTCATTCTGTTATTTTGTAGGTTCTTTTTCTGTCTTGTGAATGAGCAGACAATTCAATGATAAAAAGAGCCATCAAAACAAATTAAATTCACTCATTGACACCCACGCTTCTGCTCGTGTAGCGAATGTTTCAATGCTCCTTTGCCCCTGCCTTTGGCTGGTGTAGCGCTCTAGTGTTTCTGAGAGTCTCGGCTTAACCCGGAAACACCACTACACATTGTATCACCTCCTGGCCAGGCGTGGCCAGAAAGCTATAAATAAATGGGCTGGGGTCGCTCGGGACTTCCGGTCCTACCCAGCAATTTTGGTCTGTGTGTCCTCATTATTAAGGTCTGCGCCCTCGTGCTCTCATTGTCCCCTGCCCCGGTCAGGTGGTGTCCCTGCTAGCACCCTAAGTAGCACTTCACCCCCTACACTTGCGACGAGGATGGGATGACGTTGGTTGTGCCCAGAAAGAAGAAAAGTACCTGTGACCGGCGGCGAACCAAAGGCGAGGCGGCTGAGGCGAGCGTTCGAAAGATCTGAAGGCAGCGATCGCCAACAACGGTGTGCGGCAGCGCTGCGTGAAGGCTCCGGTGAAGCGAGCGGCAAGAGTGCGTGTGCACCAGTGGCAGGCCCGACCCACATCTGAGGCCTAGCCGCCGGAGCCGGAGACGCCCGCATGCGCAGTGGAAGCAAGGCCAGCCCCGGGGGAACAGCGCAGCACGAAGGAGAACTCATAGAACAAAGAGAGGAGAGAGAAGAAAAAAAGACACACGCGCACCACACACGCTCCCAGCAACACAAGAGAGGAGATATCAGGCACCCCCAAAGACACACGAGGGAACAACAAACATTGGCAAAGTAAAAGAGGAAAAGAACAAGCACTGGCAAAGGAAAGGCAGTAAACAAGCATTGGCAAGGAACACAGAAAGAGCAAACATTGGCAGCGCCAAACAGAGCAACAAGCATTGGCAGCACAAAATAGAGCTGGGAAAAAGGACACTCACCACAAACAAGCAGTGGCAAGACCCACAACAGAAACCGAGAAGTACTCTGAGTCCTCAAAACGCTGAGGAACACAGAAAAGAGAACGCCAGACCACAGACAATCCGCGATGTCGAACCCGCCAGCTGCAGCAGCAGCAGGACAGCAACAAGCAGCACCCCCTGCACAAGCAGCACAGCCTCCGATGCAACATTCAGCACATGCATAGATTCAAGCACTACCACCGTTCAGCGATCTGATCGATCCTGCAATAGCAGCCCCAAGATGGGCAGTTTGGATTGGGCGACTTAACAACTACTTTGTAGCAACCAGAGAGACAGATGAGGAAGTCAAGAGATCTTTACTTCTACATTTTGGAGGAGATGAAAACTACAAACTCTTTGCGCTCCTCCCGAACACCGGAGCGGCCAACGACTATAACGCTGCAGTCCAAGCGTTAAATGCGCACTTTGACCCTCAGCTCAACCCGCACTATGAGCGATTCAAATTCCGACAGTCAAGGCAGAGAGAAGGAGAAACAATGGACGCCTTTCATGCACACCTTCGAGAATTGGTGAGCACCTGCACAGAAGATGACCAAGCGAAGGAGGTCACTGCACAACTCATTCAAGGCTGCCGCAATAAGCCACTGAGGACCCTAATACTGTGTCAGCCACGTATCACACTGGAAGAAATCCTGCTCCTCGCTCGATCGCATGAGTTGTCAGACGTCAGGGCAACAGCGATGAAAGCAGCACTCAACCCACAGGCGGACGCCGGAGCCAGTGTGAAGACAAAACAAGTGGACGCTATCTGCACCCCCAGCCGGAGCAGGAGAGGACGATGGCCCACCCGAACACCACGGCGTGCACCATGCAGTTATTGTGGGCGCGAAGAACACAATCAAGATGGCTGCCCCACGAGAGGGAAGACGTGCTCCAAATGCGGTGTGCCGAACCACTTCGCAAGTGTATGTCGAGGAGGCTTCTGGGGAAGGAACCCCTCTGGAAGAAAGACCATAACAGGAGCGGTCAGGCACCTAGCCCTAGACAAGACGCAATCAGCACGACCCATGAAGACTCAGCCCCGTCACTACTCACGGCTGGAAGACTCGTCCACCGAAGAAGACGAATGCTACTTCATGTCGTTCGTGAGTGACTTGAAGAGGAAGCGAAGACCTCAGCCTGCATATGTCAAATTGAGATTGACGGGTCATCAGGAGATACAGGAGCAACAGTGAATGTGATGGGTCTGCAGCACTACAAAAACCTTAACCCAAAACCGCGACTGACACTGTCCACGACCCGTATCCTAACATACGGAAGCCAGAAGCCACTTCCCTTAAGAGGCAAAATGGTCGTACAAGTGAAGTTGGAAGACCGGGAAATCACGACAACATTTCATGTTGTCGACAGAGAGGGCGACTTGCTCGTCGGAAGCCACACTGCAGAGGATCTCAACCTCATTGCCTTCGCCAATACCGTAAAAGTACTCCAGACGGAAGACGTCCTACAGCTGTTTCCATCACTATTTGAAGGACTAGGTACGATCAAGAGACAGCCGGTAAAGCTACACATCAACAAAGCCATTCAACCTGTCGCATTGAGACACCGGAGGATTCCATTTCATTTGAGACAAGCCGTCGAGCAAGAACTCGCCCAACTAGAGAAACACAGGGTCATTGAAAAGGTGACAGGCTCGACACCATGGGTGTCGCCCATGGTGATGGCTGAAAAACCCCGGCAGCCAGGGAAGATAAGGATCTGCATAGATATGAGAATACCCAACAAAGCAATAAAGCGGGAGAGGCACATAACGCCCACAGTGGGCAGTGGCAGACCTGAACGGATCACAGTGGTTTTCGAAACTAGACCTAAATGCAGGATACCAACAACTAAGGCTGGCAGAAGAAAGCAGATCCATAACAACGTTTTCCAAGCATCTGGGTCTCAGGCGATACAAAAGATTAAACTTCGGGATATCATCGGCCGCAGAAATTTTCCAAAACACCGTAAAGGAAATATTATCAGGACTACAAGGCGTGTTAAACGTGAGTGATGATATCCTAATACACTCCAAAACAGTTGAAGAACATCACCGAAGACTTAGAGCCACACTCCAGAGATTGGCCGAACATGGAGTAAAATTACACAAGGACAAGTGCAAGTTCTTCCAGAAATCAATAGAATTCTTTGGATATGTCTTCAACTCAGAAGAAGTCAAAGTAGACCCCAGAAAATCACACACGATCAGACTTGCCCCGGCACCAACAACGGCATCAGAAGTCAGAAGCTTCTTGGGCATGGCCCAATACTGTGCGAGATTCATCCCAAATTATGCAACCATTGCAGAGCCTTTGCGGAATTTGAGGAAGAAAGAGAGGCGGTGGAGGTGGACCAACATGGAAGAAGAAGCCTTCAACCAAGTCAAATCCGCACTACTAGACGGGACCACAATGGCCTACTTCGACACATCGAGACACACAGAAATACTGGTGGATGCCAGCCCAGTGGGATTGGGGGCCCTGCTTACGCACAAAACTGAGCCAGGGGTTTGGGTCCCGTTAGCATTCGCAAGCAAAGCGCTAACTGCGACTGAAGCACGATACTCGCAGATCGAAAGAGAGGCACTAGCTGTGAAATGGGCATGCAACCATTTCCACCTTTACATCAGCGGCCACCCGTTTCGGATGGTAAAAGATCACCAACCGTTAATCCCATTATTCAAGGGTACAGCTCCTCATCCACCACCTCGAATTGAACGGTGGGCCATACAAATAAAACAATATCAAATGGACTTTGTGTACAGACCCGGAGCAAAGAACCCTGCCGACTTTCTATCTCGGCACCCAGCTGCCGCTGCAGAAATGGAAGCGGAACAGGAAACACAAACAGAGGAATTCGTGAACATGGTATCACAGTGGGCGTGCCCCCAGGCCATGTCAGCAGACACAATCGTAACTCATTATGCGAAAGACGTAATCCTTCAAAGAGTCACCGAAGCAATACAAGTAGGATCTGGGAAGGTTTCCTACGAAACATCCAAGGCTAGAGCGAAGCAGACCGGACACGCTTGGGGCAGTTCTGGAAAGTTCATAACGAACTCAGCATCGCAGAAAACGGACTCATCCTAAGAGGATCCCGTGTAGTGATTCCTCTGGAGCTACAGGAACAAGCGACGATACTTGCCCATGAAGGACACCAGGGCACACGGAGAATGAAATCCAGAATGTGAGAGAAGATATGGTTCCCCTACCTTGAGAACAGCATCGATACAGTAGTACAAAACTGCCGAGCCTGTCAGTTAACCAGCACCCCTGAAGTTCCAGCTCCCATCATCACCGAGGACCCCGCACCATCTCCATGGTCGTGGGTCAGTCTGGATTTTGGAAGGTTTACAGACGGAAGAATCACCGTAGTGCTAATGGACAGCTACACCAAATATCCTATAGTAGACCTAGCACCTTCCACCAGTTTTGCGAACGTCCAGCCAATTCTGAACAAATCTTTTGCCATGTTTGGCATTCCAAGTGTTCTCCAAATGGACAATGGCCCTCCGTTCCAAGGAAGCGAATTTAAGGATTTCCTACAAAGATTGGGGATAAAGCACCGCCGCATCACGCCACAATGGCCCCAGGCCAATGGGGAAGTTGAACGATTCATGAGGACCATCAACAAGATTTTGTGAATAGCCGCAGCAGAAGGGACCAATCCTGAAGAAGCTCTCCAACACTTCCTCATTGAGTACAGGAGCACACCCCACAGCACCACTCAACGATCCCCCTGGTCACTCATGCTGGCGGGGCCGAGGCGTGACTTGCTACCCATGGCGGAGAATTGGGCTCCCGAGACATGCAGGCCAGAAGCCACCCAGCAGTGAAGGCAAAGGACCAATGACAGAGCCAGTCAGAGGAGGAAAGCAAACCGCCGGACATTAATCCCCGGGGACTCAGTGCTCATACGAGCCCGAAGACCAGGGGGGAAGTTCCGTACCCCCTATGAAGCAGAGCCATGGACAGTAAAATCAACGAAAGGCACAGCTGTCACAGCGCAGCGAAACGGAGAAGAAGTAACGAATACCATCTGCACCTAGCGACCCACAACAGGAAGACATGTCACCCGCAGGAGAAGCCAATGCAGGCGTACCAGAAGATTGGAGACAAGAATCGCCGGCAACTACTCCTGTGATGGCATCCCCGTCACCGCAAGCAGAAAGCCTTGAACGGTCATCAGCACGAGGAAAACGCCAGTATAACCTCAGGCCGAACCCAAGGCCTAGCCAAAGACTGGCAGACTTTGCATGCGAGATGGTTTGCATCTAAGTTGATCAAAAGACTAATTTGGGAAAGGATGTAGCGCTCTAGTGTTTCTGACGGTCTCGGCTGAGCCCGGAAACACCACTACACATCGTATCACCTCCTGGCCAGGCGTGGCCAGAAGGCTATAAATAAATGGGCCGGGGTCGCCCGGGACTTCCGGTCCGACCCAGCAATTGTGGTCTGTGTGTCCTCATTAATAAGGTCTATGCCCTCGTGCTCTCATTGTCCCTTGCCCCGGTCAGGAGGTGTCCCTGCTAGCACCCTAAGCAGCACTTCACCCCCTACAGCTGGTACCTACGGCCCTAGACCATCCCTTTGTTATTAATGCTGATGCTTAACCAGAGCCGGAAGTAGCTGTGTCAGCTACTATGTAATAAAAGTGGTGGGACAACGCAGGGCAAAAATAAGGAAAAAATATTACTTACCTGTCAGATGCCGCCGCTGTGGTCCTTTACTCCTCTCGACTTCCGTTAGTCCATGCACAAGTTCCAAGACTTCCCTACGATAATCCAGATGCTGCGCTCTGCTGACAATACCCTGTTTAATGCTCAGTTCGGTCCTGGGAGCCTGTGCCTGTTCTTTACCCAAGCTGTGCAGTACAATTTGGGTGGAGAGATCTAAGTGAGCATGTAGGTTTGGCCGTCTTAAAACGTCCGGCCGAACCGTTGTGCGCACTTACAGCAGTGCCTACCACTCCTCCTTCCTGCTGCTGCTGTCCATTATGATGACCCAGCCCACTCTAGATTTGGCTCAGCAAGGAAAAATAAAATGATAATAAGCGGCTGAAGGTATGTTAGCTTTAGGTTGATTCGTGTGATGAATATGAATGTGACAAGCTCAATAAGTGTGCCAGATGGATGTGCTAAATGCTGGGCCGGTTTTAGGGCATTGTGACTGGTGCCAGAGCACTGACTGCCGAGCTCAAAGGCTGCTGCATAGTAAAATGTCTTATTGAGTTAAAAGCACCTACTGCAGAGTTCTTTGTGCACCAAGTACTTTTCAAGCAATAATAAAAATGTCATGATTACTCTGATTAATGTACCTTCTGTACCTTCTGAAGAGAAATGGAGTTTTGTCTAGTCTCTGTTTTGATTCACCATAAACTAGTGCAGAGGGTTAACGGGGTTGACATGTCTGCTGCAAATGAAAACCAGGCAGATCCTAGACCTGCATTTTATTTAGAGAGGTCAGTAGGTTACTGATTTTGTCACAGAGATCCTTTTGTTACTTGCAGATCATAATTTACAATTCTTCTAATATAGCACAGTGAGCTATGAACTGGTATCAAAGAGAAGCATGCAAACTTTCATAATCCTAAGGGTTTCTCTTTAAGTAGACCTAAATTCTTATTTGTAAAGTTAACATGAACCACTGTGTTATATTTTAAATCTTGAGTTAATGCTTCTCTAGACCAAGTACTCTTAAAATATAAGGCCTACCATGACATGTGATATAAGTGGTCTTACACCCTACATTGGTATGAGTAGTACTACTAAATAAAATAAATACATGTGAGAGGGAGGCTATGGAGAGATAAGGGACACTGTTGGAGGGTGCAGAGAGGGAGTATGTGGAGAAGGAGGTCACTGGGGTGCGCCAACAAAGATTATAGCTCAAATCGGTTCTGGACAAATGTGCTAACCATAGCCGTATTTGAATAGAGTGATTTCCTCTTAAATTCACAATCTCTCCTCTCTTACCTTGTGCATTGCATAGTATTTAGTTTATTTATGCACTTTTGCACCTGGCACTCTTGGGCTTGCACATTGTTGTGGCCTCTAAGACACCGATTACAAGCTTGGTGGTATGGTGCTGGGTGTGCCCCACTGCCGCACCGCCAAAACCATGGTTGGGCCGCCCACCAGATTACAAGTGTTCCCGTGTCTGATGTTTATTTTTTATGTTTCCACAGCAGTGCCTCAATGCCAAAAACAGTTCCTGTATGGCGTGGACTGTAAAGTCAATGCTGTGCAGGAACTAGTAGGCATGCACACAGGAGGGGTGCATGTTGTGCCCCCCTGTGTGCATCCACATGGCGTGAGTCATCAGGGGGATGAAGGGCCCCCTTTGTTTCCTCTCTGCCATGGTTTTCATGGAGGAGGAACCGCCATGAAAACCGTGGTGAAGAGGAAACTTGGAATATGCTTGGCTTGACCGCCGTGGTCCCACCAAAGAAAATTACTGCCTACACACCACAGCACCACCAACAGGAAATGACAGTTCCCTGGCGGTTGCGGTCGGACAATGGCGGTCTGACTGCCCTAATTGTAACCAGGTGGTCAGGAGATCACCACTGCCAAAGCCCTCGAGTCTGGCAGTCTGTGGACCACCAGACTTGCAATCAAGCCCTAAGTGTTTGCTGTTGGTTTGCAGAAGCTGGGATCTGGATCTTCAATGACAATCACTTTGGGGTCTACATTGGTGCCTCTGCAGGCTGAACTGGCAAGCCAGTGCTTGGTCCTGTCACCTGCTTAGGCCACTCGCAGAGGTTCAGCTTCAGGCTTAACCCTGATATGCTGAATAGTTTATTTCTGAAAATATTGAAACATTAAAACATACTAACTTTGAGTGAGCTTCAAAAAAATATTTGAATAAGCAACCATGACAGTGTAAGACCCACTTTTCCAAGTCAAGGTTTTTTAAAGATTCAAAACGCTCTAAGTCAATCGTTTCTCGAGACATGCAAGCAAGTAGGAGTCTCACAGCTTGCAACAAATTTGGTTGTAGAAGGAATACGTTTACAATTTTATAGCTGCTGACAACAATCTTGGGTTTCAGTGCCATGACACTTCTTTTAAACTGATGAAGAATGTATAGATGTTCAAAACACAGCTTATAGCAGGTGTCTCCAATGAGTAGCTTGTGAGCTACCAGAGGCTCTCTAGGTACCTGAGAGTAGCTCTCCGGGGTACAGACCAGCTATTATTATAGCAGGTGTGGCTCCTCCGCTAAGGCGGAGGAGCGTCACCCCTCTAAATGCAAAAAGAAAATGTTAATAACGCAACGTTAATAATGGTACGTTATTATCATTTTCTTCTTCAGTAAGTAGCCAGCCAGGTTGGGGCGAGGCGGGCTAGGCTTGTTACAGCCTGGGAGAGGGTGGAGGAGGGGCCCTGCTGCACCTAAAGTGGGCATGACAGTTTGGCCTGCCGTCTTGGGCCGACCAAACCGTCATGCACTCTTTTTGTGTTCTACACAGGCTGTCTTGTACAGCCTGGGTGAAGAATATGCCCAGCCTCCCAGTCCCTCTCTGAGAGCCGAATCAAGGCGCAAAGACCAATAACAACACTGCTGTAATGCAGCATCATGATTGGCTGAGAGAGTATGGGAGCCTGGGTGCTTCTTGTTCCTGCGTAGGAGGAGAGGAGGTGGCTGGCCACCAGTGACCGGCAACGAAAAGCTACGTCTTTTTTTTTTTCTACCCCCTGCCACCATTCCCATCCAGCCACCACCGTATTATAGAAGCTTTTGCTTGGTTGAATTATAATATTTATACCAGAAGTTCAAAAGCATGTATTCAAGACAAAAATGTGTGCAGCTGATGTTTGGAGAAAAATTGATTTACCTTGGTGCCAGGTGGGTTGCAGCTATGGCTTTCTATGTATTACCCATATAAAGGCTTTCCAAATTGATTATATTTTTTTTTTACTTTACTGATGGCAACCCTGCCTAATGCACTGATGTTGTCAATGCTGACAATCCTAAAAAGGGGTGGTCAACATTACATCACTACTATCAGTGGCTCGGGATGATTTTCATTGAACAAGGTTGGAGACATCTGGCTTATAGGTTGAGTGTCCTGGGACATCAGTGATGCTAGAATATGTAAATACTGATTTCTGAAAACTGGATTTACAGTTTTCTAAAATAAATCCTCCTCAAACTAATTTTTATTAGAACTACGGGGCTCCTGATTGCTTGTCTGAGCTGAGAATATGGTAGGTGCGAGTATTTTAAAAGTCATAATTGAATTCCTGAATCCGAGGAGTCTGCACCAGGAGTGACTGCTTATTGAATGTAGAATGACACCATCTGTGGTACCTGAAGTGCGAATCTGTTTTAGTTACGTTTATTTGGTTGTTAATATATCCACTTCTGTGTTAAATTGATCCTAGGTGCTAAGTAAGAGGCAAAGCATGTGGTCAGAATCATATCGGTTACATTTACTCTCAATTGTCCAAGTGCTCTTTGTAAAAACAATCAATAATTTGCAGCTTAATCCCTCCTGGCTGTAACAGGCATCAAGGGCCGAGATGCAGATGGAAAGGCCACATCGATATATTCTGTGAAGCTGCATTAATATGAATGATTCAAAGGGGGGTCCACTGTACTGTTATACTTTTTTAGTTAAATTGGTAGCTACCTAGCAAGTATGCATTTTATAGAAGGGTAGACGCACATTTAAGTGTCTGCTGACAAAGTGTCTGCTGGCAATCTTGCAGAGGTGATTTCCAGTTTGGCTCTGAAGAACCTTTGGGTGAGAGGGTGAACTAGAAACGTCTCAGGGCAGGCTGTTCTAAAGTTCCAGCCTCTGTAATCCTTGCTTTTGCTCGAACCGATCCTGGACATGATATATATCTTCCTTCCCCAACCAGTGGCCTAGGTGTTTTGGATGGCAGCATTCGGACGTCACTGGGAGGTTTTCGGTATGAAAGATTCTAGACATTTGTGTTTAAGATCTATAAATAAGATCCTAGCTATCATATTGAGCTTCCACAATCATTACCTTATTGGATTTCTTGCTGGTTGCAGATCCTGGGCGAGTATTACTGTTTAACTGAGAAGAACTAGAACTGTCTTCATCCTCATCATCTTCCTCTTCATCAAAATTCATGCTGCTGGAAATACCTGGTAAACCAATTGAAACATGATGCTTGGTATTAGAGAAATGTGTACCATTATTCAAAATAAGCTATATTCATTGGCTGATAAAATGTGTGAATAAACGCATACATATAGAAAACATTAAGCGATTTCCACCCATATTCTGATATTACGGAAAATGCCTATCAATTGTGCCAAAATGAAATGATTATGAAAGCTTCCATTCATCTTTCAAAATTGAAGATATTCTAAATTAATACAAAGTACATATGTTGCTAATGCCGGTGAGTATTCTCTCCATAGTCCAATTACCATGTCTCGGGTATTTATTTACTAATGGATGGTTTTATTCCTTAAACCCCAAAAGTTAATCCATGCAGGTTGCAATGGTCTCTCATAACATCAATGGCATATGGCATATCTCAGTTTCTTTTCTCTAAAAGACGACATTGGTAAATTGAACAGGTCTGCAAATTATTTACATATTATATAATGATAAACAGTTCATATTTCCTTTATCTGAAAGTCTTAAAAAAATGACTCGGCTGACATGAAATATATCACACATAAATGTAATGAAAATGATTTTGAAAGATTTCCAAATTGCACTTCTTCAGTAAGAAACGTTTTTATGGCACATTCAGTGACCACAGGTAAGGACCACCTTCTACATTTGGATCACCAGTATTTACTCAATTCGTGG
This sequence comes from Lissotriton helveticus, assembly GCF_964261635.1. Lineage (NCBI taxonomy): Eukaryota > Metazoa > Chordata > Amphibia > Caudata > Salamandridae > Lissotriton > Lissotriton helveticus. Next base: position 779,585,661 of record NC_136061.1, read on the forward strand.
TTGAAGTGGAAAACCAACTCAAAATTACTATTGCTTCGTGTTTCCTACTTTCCTCTCTTGAATTACAAAATTCTGTTTTATACAATCCAGCCTCACTGTCAATATTCAAATTGCAGTATATCATTTTGGGATGCCAAGCCTATGTACAGCTGGCACCAATTGGGGGTGTATAAAAACAGCTACAAAAACATAAGAAACATAACATCAAAACAATGCACCAATTTTATACTAATATACATTCATTGACAGAGCCTCACTAACATTAATGTGCATCGTTAAAACATTTGATAGTTGACTCTGATCTCATCATAGCATGCAGTACATAAAGACAAGTCGGGAGACTTTAGATGTACAGCAAAAATTATTCTTCGAAATTCAGGCCATAGGGGGCTCAGCTTTAAAGTATGTATTCTGATTGTTGAGTCCTGACTTTATGGTGACGTCCTTATGGGTCCCTTCCCACATAGTCAATGTAGAAACATTTCAGAGGGGTGTCATTACGACTGTGAAGATCTCTGAAATGCCTTATCATTGGATGAATCTCATCATAGTTTCTTGCTGCCAAAGATGCTCCAATATTCTTTTGGGGGAATATAGTATTCCTCACATAATACAGTATACAAGAGTAATATATACTGTAAAACACAACATCTTTGTTACTGATTATTTGTTTCCTGATACTCTTTTCCTCTGTGTCATATGGTACTGTCTAGCTTTTATTGAGAGAGCTATTAAAATCTTTGCCACTGACCAGCCCGATTTTTTTTAGTTTTGATGGCCAAATGTTTGTTCCTAACATAACTTACTATTAAGCCAACGTACTAAAATTGTTGAGTATTGAAAAGGGCCATGAGTCATAAGAGGTGAAGCACATGTGACTTTGACAAATGCATCTCACATTTCCTATTTAGTTATATTCCTAACAGTTAGTAATGGATATTTTTATCAAACGCTTTCAGTGTGGACACAATGGCAGCTAGGGAAGTGAGGTTACACAAGGTAATGCCAGTCGAAGAGCTCACATGGTATTGCACACTTGTGGATTATTTTGCTGCCACTTGTGGGGTACAGCTAGTGCTATAAATACATCTCAACAGCATATTTGTATTTATGTATGTATACAGTATTTCTATAGGGCAAACCTAGCCGAAAGGCACCGGAGCACTGTGCATTGTCAAAGAAAAGCATTAAGTAAATGAGTTAGAGGAGAGTTAGCTGGGTTTTGCATGGTTAATGCGTTGTGATTGAGCGTTCTTCAAAGAGGCGAACCTTCAACTCTTTCCTAAATATGAGCATCAGTGGGGGGCCTGATGGATACATGATATGATGTTGTTCTAAATCTTGGGTGCATAGATGTAAAAGGCTGCTGTCTTGTTTTTTCTTTTTTATTTCTACACTACTTTCTGATGGTATCCTGGAAGAAATGGCTTGAATTTCTTTAGAAGAGAGAGTTGGTTCCAGGATGTCTTTGATTTTTAGGCAATGTGTTCCCTTGAGGGTGAGGCTGATTAAAGTTGTGGTTGGAAGCATCAAAGTTCATGCCATTGAACCAGATTTGAACTGTATCTTGTTTACTGTTCTTGGCAAATAGCAGGAATTCTGTCTTAGTTGGGTTGATCATCAGGTAGGTGCTGAGCATCCGGGTAGGCTAAGCTGCCTTTGAGGTATTGGATGTGTAAAGCAGGGGAGACGTTTGTGTAGCGCTGTGTGTAATCAGTATATTAATGAATCTTGATGGTGTTATTTGTGAGTAGCACAACAAGCGGCTCCATGTATAGGTTGAAGATGGCTTGAGACAGTATGGAGCCAATGGGAACTCAATAGGAAGTAGAAACAGGTAAGGTTACACTCTCTCTCCCCTATGCGTCAGTGAGAGTAGCCCTTTTGCTCTCCGCTAAAACAATTATAGATGGCACAAGAAATGTAGAGACTCACCATCACATTCAAAACAATCCCAAAAATGGTGGTCCACCATCTCTGACAGGCTTGTATTCTGGGAGACATTGAAGAGTGATGTTCTATGCAAACGTGTTTTGCAAATCTGTTATCTCTCTAACGAAGCTGCCATAATCTCACATTTTGGTTCATGCAGGAACACTGGAATTTAGTTATCTTTCCCTTGCTGTTATTCCTACCAACTTTAGTTTCCTCTTACCGATAGAAGATTACCTATCCGACATTATAGGGGGCCAGTTAATGCCATTTAAAAATCAGTGTGCAATGCAAGTATATTTGTTCTCTCTTGAATGTACACAGCTACACAAATATTTTGCAGCGGTTTATCGCATGTGTCTCAGTTTTCTACATATGCATTTGGTTTTGTATTGACATTGCACTTGTGTGGATGCACAATTCATGTGTACTCTGGCATTTATATATTTTAAGTATGTAGAAACTGAGTATCAGAAGTAGGATCAGTGTATGCCACTGTCATGACTAGCCACAGAAATAACTTACATGTGTAAGTAACTTACATATGTAGTTTAATTTTACACTTTTGAGTAACTTTACTACTTTTGGCTATTTACAAAATCTAAGTGTAAATTTACTCCAAAGTGTAGACTTACACATCTGCACCCCCTGGAAAAGGGATGCAGCTAAATTTATGAGTGTGTCTTTCTATTGCCAAAAAAGCAACAGTTGTAAGTCCAGCACCACATATGGCCAGCCAGCGCCCCACACAACACCATAACACCGTCCCATACAAAATAATAGATGTAAGGACTTAAAACAAAACCCCTTAGGAAATAATGGCATATTAAATAAAATAATTTAAGTTAGTTAAAAATATAAATTAATATAATGTAATGTTAAATCGAAAAATAAGCACATTCATTATTTAATATAAGGTAAGTTAACAACTTTTTCATATGTATACATTTATGAAACATTGAAGTGAAATTACTTTTTATTAAATCTGTATATCATTTTTAATAATTATGAATGCTTAATAGAAAACATTTTTAAACTGAAGGTGAGAAGTAATTCTGTAATTTAAACTTCAGAAAAATAATTTTTATTTAATTTAAGATACTTCAATTAATTAAAGATTCTGGAGCTTATTACGATGGCGGTCTGAGTTGCCTCTGACTGACACTGTCTCGGACTGAACGACCTTAGGTCAGTAGTTCTGACCGCCTGATTATGATGCAACCGAAAACTGTTCGGTCGCATACTCACTTTTCTCTATGGGAGCTTGTGTCACAGCCGTAAACTATCCGTAATACAGGCTCCGATAGCAAAATGGGGGGCGAAGGGTTGTAAAACCCTGCACCCTGTGGCAGGCACCGCTGCCACACAGTGCAGGGTTATACAGGGAGGTACCCTAGGTACCCCCTTGACCACTAACCGTAGGCTGCAGGCTGAAGGGGGACATGCTAAGGGCCCCCAAAGGTGTTTCCCGACAGCCTTTCCGTGTCGGAAAGGCCAGCACATAAAGGCTGTGGAAACCAACATCATAATCTGGATGGCGGAAACGCCATCCATAGGGGATTACGGTGCAGTTCTGACTGGCTGGAAGACTCTGAGAGCCGGTCGGAACTGAATCGGAATGACCATCCGGTAAGACTCGTAAAGGAAAAAGTATGCAAATTCGAAGAGCAGAGAGTTGGTATGATGGCTCCTGTCGTAAAGCTAGGGGGAGCTATCTAAAGCATTAAAATCAAAGGACCCAAGTGAAGTACAGGAGGCTAGAGCCAACTATAGGCACAAACAGTTTATTGCTAAAAAAGCATGGGAAGAGTCCAGTTGGCAGGACCTTAAAGAAGCTTGTAAAGCTAAAAACACAAAAGCTTTTTGGGACTTTTTTAAATGGGGTAGGGATGGACAACATGAGACACCCCAAAATAATGTAGCTCAAAGTGCATGGGTTGAGTACTTTAAACCACAATACGCCGTTAATGAAGCAGGAGGTACAGAGGGAACACGGGTCCACGTTTTCTATAATGAAGTAGTATTCACAGTAGGAGATGTGGACAGATCGTTAGATCTGGTGACCACGGGCCGCGCACCAGGAATGGATTGTGTCCCCGCCGACTTGTTTTTAAACAATAAGGGAAGATGGCGGTTGTATATCATGCATTTGGCAAATGCCATCACCCAGGGGATGGAAGTCCCACTTTCATGGAAATGCGCGGAAATCGTTCCGGTGTTTAAAAAAGGGGACAAGTCGTTAGCAGGCAATTACGGGCCCATCAGCCTGATCGACTCTGTCCAAAAAATCATGGGACGGCTGGTTTTGGGAAAAATCCAGACGTGGATGGATGATAATAACATCTTCACCTCCAGGCTGGGTTTAGACCCAAGACCAGCACTATAGACCAGGTCTTCCGATTTATTATCTTATTTTGGCACACTGTGGTTTTGGACAAAGGTACCCTCTATGCCGTCTTTGTAGATTTAAGGGCGGCTTTTGACTTGGTGCCCCCCAACAAATTGTGGCAAGTGCTGGAGGAATTAGGGATGCCCCCTGAGCTGTTGTGTTTGGTCGTCCGGTTACATGAGGGTACGTTTGCTCGGGTACAGTGGGGGGGCCAGGGAGATGTTACGGAACCCTTCCCTGTTGGACTAGTGGTGAGGCAGGGCTGCGTCTTGGTGCCTACCCTGTTCTCTCTCTTTGTGAACGGGGTAGCGAGTTTTCTCTCCCTGGTCCCGACCGATGCCCCTGTGATGTGCGGTGAGCGAGTCCCGATCCTCATGTTCGCGGACGACACCTTATTAATTTCAAAAACTCCCAGTGGCCTACAGCGTGCTCTTTAGCGCTTTGAGGACGTTTGCCTAGAACGGGGGTTGGAAATAAATATAGCCAAAACCAAGTATATGGTCCTTACTGACCGTAAAGCTACTCGGTGTTCCAAACCCTATAGAGGGAGGATATACATGAACAATTCCCCGCTTGAACAGGTTGAAGCTTTAACCTACCTGGGGGTCACCCTTCAGAAAGATCTGGGTTGGACTAGCCAATTAGAACTAGCAGTCCTTAGGCATCGCCAGCAGGCAGGTATCCTTCTTAAAAGGTTTAAATCTTCTGAATCAAAAACCATTAGCCCACGGCTATAAATATATGGGATGAAGGTACTTAGTTCGGCTCTCTATGGAGCTGAACTATGGGGTTTTGAAAAACTGGGGAGCCTGACACAAGCAGAAAATGAATTCCTATGAAAAGCGACTAGTGTCCCGATAAGTACCCCGCTGTTACCTTTAATGTGGGATCTAGGGAAAAAATCTGTCCAAGATCTTGCCTTCCTGAGCCCGCTTCTGTATTGGCGCAGGATATGGACCACAGAAGAGCTTGAGCACTATGCAGAGGGCCTAAAAGAAATAATAGCCAAAGATTCCTCCCAATAAAAATGCGTTGGCTAAAGGCCATAAAGTCTCTGCTAATTAGCCTGGGGATGAGGGAACTTTGGGATGACCCGATAAATGCGGTTTTTCCCTCTAAAAAAGATTTGAAGATAAAATATTGGGAGATGGTTACACTAAATGCAAGAACAAAGGGCCTCTCCCTGCACCTTACAGGTCGCTTCCTGGAATTCAAGGGATACCCTAAGCTGGAATCGTATTGGGATGCCATCGAAAAGCAGCTGGACCGTAAACTCTACTTTCAAACTAGAGTAGGCTCCCTTCCAACAAGGTCATTCACAGCTAATTGGGTAGGCGAAAATCATCATGATAAATGCCCTTGGTGTAGAGAAGAACAAGAGACGATAAGTGATCTCCTTTTTTTCTGTCCCCTCTATGTGGCCCCTAGAAAGATGTGGATTAAACCAATATGTGAATTAATAGGTATCCGCAGACATAAGGAGGCGCTACGAATCTTGTGTACAGACCCCAATCCCCCAATTGCCATAGCAGTGGCAACATTTTTAAAATGGGCATGGATAATCCGGGCAAGAGCTCTATCAAATTAGATTGAGAATACCATCTAAACTGTTTATTTGCATTGTATACACCGGGATGTAGCTGGGACATGAGCCTTGCAATATAGCATCCGACCCACACAGCTGATGACTTTTATCAATTTTAAGGATGTGTTTTTAGCTATGTGATATTCGGCAATAGTCTTTTGGTGTTTAATTCTTTTTAAATATATTTATTGTATAATCTTTTTAATGATATTTTTAAATGATTGAAAAATGTGATTTTATGTTTCACTTTTATGACTTAATTGTCGAATAAAGTTTATTTGAATTGAATTGACCATCCGCTTTACATTCTTATCGCTGACTTTGTATTCGACCGGTCGGACTGTCAACCGATCGTGTCAGTTGGAATGTCTGCGACCGCAGTCAGAAAACTTTCAACTAGCGGTCAGAGGCTTTCTGGCCGACATAGTTATAGGCCCCCTTAGTGCAAAATTAAGTTAATAGAGCTGTACATTTATTTTTGAAATTTAAAATAAACATACAATTAATATACATTAATATTTAACATAACATATCATAATTATTTATTCTAATATTTAATAAACAGTTTTAAGTTTCCCTCTCTTTTCCCATAGGGAGATTTCAACCCATATCGAAGAGTCTACCTATGTAAAGTATAAGTAAAAATGAAAATGTTTATTTAACGTAAAACAAAATTGTAAAACATTTTCATGTTAAACCTTAATGTAAATTAAGTTTATATAATAATTCTAAAATTTTAAATAATCAGAAAAAATTATACAACACTATTATCTTAATTTTAAAACAAATCTTTAACTATATTAAAATAAATAAAACATATTCTTCTTGCATTTATATGTAATCATCAATTCCCAGTTAAAGTAAAAAAAAAAAACTTTTATTATGCCTTAATAATTATTAAAGGTGATGTACAGAACTAGGTAAAAGTAATGTAGCTATATAACGAATTAATAAGAAGTAATTTAATAAAATCTTGATGAAAAATTATTCCATGAATAAATCTTTGAGAACATTATATTTGAATAAAAAATATATTTCATTTTTTAAATTTTTAACACAAACTTGTATCTATCTGCAGTCACTACGGAATACACAGATATCCCATCTAACCACAATCTATATACAAAGGGCTATTAGGCAGAGGACCACCATCATTGTTTAATAAATATGGTTCTCTGTTATGCCCACTCTTGATACCTGATAACATGATGCCATTATTGTAATTTTATGATATGATGAAATGTTTTAATCTTTCTATTGTCATGTTTTTTATTGTCTCTTTTATGATCATTATTGTGATCGAATAAAGATGAAATTGAATTGAACATAAAATTGTATTTAATTATTTTTGTAACTATTTTAAATAATTGAATTCAACATTATTTCCTTGTGGGCTTTTATTTTAAGTCCCTACTACCATTATTTTTCATGGGATAGAGTTGCAGTACCATTGATTGGCCTTGTGTGATGTTGGCCTTATTACTGTGGACTTTTTGGCAGAGGTAACTCACACTGATAATTTGGTACCGTTCTGTCTTCCATTTCTGGCTATAGCAACTTTGTAAGTGCAGTTTTTGGTTAGCAATGGGCTAAACCTTTGGGTGGGTGCATGCCCCTCCCTAAACCCCTCTCTTCTTCTCCCTAAATCCCTCCCATTTAGTAGTAAGTGGGCCCTTTTTTCCAGCCACTCACCATGTTCCATTCCACATTCGCTACTAAGGGGCCGATTATGATCTCACTAGGAAAGCCCTCCGGATCCGGAGGGCTTTCCTAGCGAATTGTGCTCCGCGAGTCCAAGCAACCGATTACGATGCACCAGTGACGGACTGGGTTCGCTCGGACACCCATTGAACTCTATGGGAGCCTGTATTCCAAAAGCGTACACAGGCTACCATAGCAAAAAGGGGTCAGTGGGGAAAAGTGGGGGAAAAGTGTACACCCTTTGGCGGGCACGCCATTGTGCCCGCCACACTGTGCATGCATGGAAAGGGGGGACCCATGGATAACCCCACTGGACCGATTCGGAGGGCTCTGAGCTCTGGGTGGCCTACTACAGCCCCCTGAAGTCCGATTCCCACAGCCGTTTCATCTTGCTGAGACCGAGTCGATACGGCTGTACGAATTGTGCATTATACGAATCGGATTTGCTCGTTCTGGAACCCGCCTGGAGGCCTTCCTAACAAGATCCTAATGGGCCCCTAATTAGTGAGGTTAAATGCATGTTGTTTTCCCCATAGAGAACATAGGAAAGTTGGAGGTGGAGATTTAGACTTGCAGCTTTGTGTATAAAAATGTTTACAACTTTAGAAGTACTTTTGTAGAACTACTAAACATACCACAAAATACAATTTGTGAATGGGTCGCTGTGTGTTCTGATTTATGCAGACTTGCATAGCCAATCATGCAAACCAACTATGAGCCATCCATTCCATCATAGAAGGGGTCTCCCTTCACGCTACTGTCCTGGGCTGATTTCGGGCGTTAAAGGGTAGAAACACCATTTGGCAGTGAATTCTCTATTTGCTAAAAAAGGCGGGACTATAAAGATGTGCTCTGCGCGATCACCAATACCTTAGTGGGCTGGTAGAGTTGCGGGGCGTTTTGCCGCTTTTCTGGGCATTTTAACATTGCACTTTTTTAAACTACGAAACACATTTGTTTTAACTGCTGTTTTAAAACTGAAATTGTTGTCTGAAATAGAATTTGTGTATTGTTACCTTTCTTGCACTGCACTTTGTAATGGATACTCCTCCCCTCCCTTCATGCTACTTTCCGGGGTTAGAGGCCAGAGGCGCCATTTTGGCAGTGCGTGTTCTAGTTGCTAAAGGAAGCGAGACTATAAAGATGCGCGCTGCACGATCACCAGTACCTTAGTGGGCTGGTAGAGTCGTGGAGCGTTTTGCGGCTTTTCTGGGCATTTTGACATTGCACTTTTTTAAACTACGAAACACATTTGTTTTAACTGCTGTGTTAAAATTGAAATTTCTGGGACTGATTTCTAGTTGCCAAAGGAGACGGGACTATAAAGACAACGAGCGCGCTCAGCGGACGCGCCTAAGGCAAACCGGTCTGCACCCGTCAGCCTCCTGTAAGCGGCCAGCGCCAGTCATTCTGTTTGTTTCAGTCTTCAGCCTTCTGCTGCTCTTCAAAGGTATAGTAGGGCTGAGCTGTACCTGCTCCGCACTCCTCATTGCCAGTGCCTCCCTTGGGAGGTTCTGGAGAATCCAGACACTTTTTGTGAGTTTTGTAATTTTACATTATGCACCGCTACCACAGACACTCCCGCCCTAGAGCTCCCGATGGGGACAGTCAGGTGGGCCCCTCTATTCAGACAGCCCTAATTAATGCTCGCTATTTGGCCTGCCACTCTCAGGATGTTTGGGACCTTGTCGAGGACAAGTCTCTCGATCTGCTTTTTATTACGGAGATGTGGTTCCACGCGTTCTCCAACTCTGTTCTAGAACTAGCCATACCCAGGGGTTTCAAAGTATCCCAGGTCAACAGCATAATGGGCAGAGGAGGTGGGGTTGCGGTGATGTATAAGGATAAGTGGTCCCTTCAACGATGTGACATTGTGGGAATTGGCGAGGGGGAGGCTTTGGATTTTTCCCTGACCATCTGCTCCCAATTTACACTGGGCGATATTTTGGTCCATAGACCTCCGGGTCCCGCAGGCACCTTTCTTAAAGCACTGGATGATATTATTATCCCTCGCTCAATTAATTTCACCCACTTTTTACTTCTTGGTGGTTTAAACATCCATCTGGACTGCACTGAGGAAGGGGATATGCAGGAGTTTGCTGATTCACTTCACCTGGCCCAGCTATCCCAATGGGTTACTGCCCCTACGCATTGCGGAGGTCACATCCTGGACTCTATTTGTTCTAAGTTTCCGATTTCTGTTAAGTCTCCATTTCAAGTTACCTGGACTGATCATGTTGTTATTCCTTTATCCTGGTTTCTTAAAGATCCTCTCCCCCCTAAAAAGCCCACCCTGTACAGACCGGCGCCCAAAATCAACCCAGACGCCATCAGATTAGCTTTGGCAGGATCCAAGCCAGACTTAGTCTAAGATCTGGAGGAAGCTTGGGAAAACTTTAATAACTGGATTACTCAGGCGGTCGAGCTTACTTCCCCTTCTCTTCCCCCCAGGGGAGCCAGAGACTCCCCTTTGAAACCTTGGTTTTCCGAGGAGCTCAAAACACAGAAGCATGCATGTAAAAAACTAGAGCGGAGCTGGCATCAAACCTATTGTCCCCTGGCAAAAGGGATGTTGAGGAAAGCTCAAAAACTGTATTATGCTGCCATATTGCAGGCCAAGAGCCTGCACTATGCTGAGAGAATTGCTTTGTCAAAAAACAATGCTGAAGAAATCTTCTCCATAGTACAGAGTTTCCTGGCACCTACTGCGGAAAGTACCACTCTTCCCACTTCGGCTGCTTGGTGGGTGAAACTATCAAACTTTTTTATTGACAAAATTCTGGCAATTAGGGAAAACTTTAAGACGCCCTCGACTTTGACTTCATCAGTCGAGTGCTCTGCCCCCTCAGGCGTATTAGGGGAATCGCATTAATCTTCGTCTCTCTCTGCTTTCGCCCCCATTACTTTGCAAGATTCTTTGGCAATTTTAAAATCACTTAAATCTGATTCCCCATCTGATCCCAGTGTGGCCAGGCTGTTGGCCTCAGTAGCTGAGACAGTCAACCTAGAGGTTAACACTCTGATTAATCTATCCTGGAGGACAGCTACGTGCCTCTGACGTGGAAGCAAACCAAACTCTTGCCTTTGCTAAAAAAGCCTTCTCTTGATCCTGTTATCTCTACAAGCCAATCTCGCTATTCCCAGCAGTGGCCAAAGTCTGTGAGAAGGCGGTAAATAAACAACTTACCTCCTTTGTGGAAGACGAAGGCTTGTTTCATTCAGCCCAATCAGGATTTAGGGCCAGGTATAGTACTGAGTCTGCCTTGGTTGAAATGACTGAGGCCATCAGAGAGTGTTTGGATGCTGGCGGCAGAGTGGCTCTGATTTTTTTAGACCTCTCTGTAGTTTGGATGCTGGTGGCAGAGCGGCTCTGATTTTATTAGACCTCTCTGTACCGTCCCTCACGCGCTGTTTCTGGCCCACCAGTCTGACATTTGGGTGACAGGTACCGCGTTGAGCTGGGTTGGCTCATTTTTGGACCAGCAAGTATGGATGCCCCCGTTCTCCTCTACACCACAAGCTCGTCCACTAGAGTTCCTCAGGGCTCCACTCTGAGCCCTCTCCTTTTTAATATAAAAATGACTCCTCCGATTTATTTGGCAGAGGAGCTGGGTGCCAAGATCATCGCCTATGCTGATGATACCCAGCTCCTCTTCAGTTGAAGTAAAGATGATTCTTCTCCTGTTCAGGCCAGAGCTTGCCTGTCGTCACTTTTAAATGTCATCATGCTGCGGAGCTTAAGTGCAACGAGGATAAGTCTGAAATCCTCTTGTACTGTACCTTTCCCTCTCAGTTCAAAGAATCCCTCTGGCCGGCCAAATATCCTCTACCCAATTCAGATGTCCAACCTGTAAAAAATCTGGGGATTTGGTTTAATGAGGCTCTCAGGTTTACCACTCATATTAAAAAATTAGCAGGACAATGTTTTGGTACCCTAAGATCACTTAGGAAGTTTCTGCCACTTCTACCACAGCCTGCCAAAGAGATGGTCACCTGCGCCCTAATACTGTTGCGTATTGATTAGGCGAACGCTCTTTATGTTGGGTTCCTGGTAACCAGTTGAAAAAACTCCAGTCTATTAAAAACTCTGCAGCCAGGATTTTACTGAATATCCCTCGAAGATCAAGCATACAACAACATCTGCGTGATCTCCATTGGCTGGGCATTGCGGAAAGAGTGAGATTTAAATCCCATATCATGGTGCATGCTGTCCTGTATCAGTCCGGCCCCGGCTATCTCAGAAAGCGTTTTAAATTCTATGTGCCCTCAAGAGACCTACGTTCTATCTCACAGCTCCTGGCAGTGATTCCACATTTCCGTCAGGTGAGAATGGGTGGCAGCTCTTTAGCCTATAAGGCTGCCGTGGCTTGGAACGCACTCCCTTTGGAACTTCGCTGTATCCAAGATGCTAAGCTGTTCAGGAAACAGCTGAAAACACTGCTCTTTCTATCTCTAGCAAGGTACCGCGCCGGGACACTCCTGAGCAGCCGCGCTCGATTAAATGCTTTAACATAACATAACATTTATTTATTTACCATTTTTCTAAAGCACAGCTATACCAAGGTGTATGTGTGCCAAATATGAAACATTTTGAGAGATGGCCAATCTCTTTCCAATGAACCCATGGAACAAAAGAGAACTGCAACTACAATAGGGGTTTATGGAATGGCTGAGCTGGTAGAGTGGCAAGTAAAGGGGGCAGTAGAGGGAAATACAAAGTGGGAAGATGGATAGAGAAAACAAGGTTTACAGTCAAAATTAAGTACAAACGAATGAGATTTTTAATAATGCGTAGATTTGCATATGACAGTATTGACATAGTCATAGCCACACATTACTAGTGGAAGTTGCTAACAATTTAAAATAATATTGAGAAAAAATACCCCAAGAAGAAGCGACTCTAGTACAGGATTTCAGATAACCATATTGTGCCTTGAAGGGTCAAACTAAATGCCAGCTTACCAATTCTATTAACCACATTAAATTACACATTGATCTACAGTGAAATACCACACTCTTAGTCTAAATCACCATTGTGATATAAGATCTTGCCCATTAAATCATTAATACTAAACCAGTATCTTCTCAAACAACAGCAAGACAGAAACATTTGGATGTCATTTGCCTCATTAATATAAAGTTTAAATGTAATGTCAATAAAAAATGTTTAGTATAATGTTTGAAATTTCACTATATAACGTTAACGTTAAAACATTTTTTAGACATTCATCCATAATTGTGTATAATACGCTTATTTGTCCCAAAAAAGACATAACCATACCCGCAGACAAAACAGCAATACACACAGACCCCTCCACAACACCCAGCACATACACAGCACAAACAGGCACAAAACCCTCATAGTCACCCACACAACAGACACTAACACAACACACAGTGCAGATAGCAGACGCAGCTCACACTTCCAATCCTGCTTCCTCCCAATCCAAACTCCATACCGAGCATCCTACCCATTTTTTTCCTGAGGATGTCTTGTTTGACCTAGCCCTTACCCCTGTGAAAACCGACTCCCACCCTCCCACAGTCTCAAAAAGCTGTCCCATACCCAAACCCAAACCTAACAGCATTCCCACCCCCCTGAACTGAGGCCAACCCCACCCCACCCAAAAAAAAAACTCCAAAGGCCAAACCCACACCTTCCACTTCCCACTCCACCCCTGTCAAACAGCACCTCCATCCCCCGGACACCCATGCGCAAAATAATTTTTCTTTTTTTAAACCTGCCCAAGGACAAACTCACCCTTCCACTTCCCACTCTAGCCCTGATAAACATCATCACCACACCTCTGAATCCAGCCCAAAACCCCACAAACCCAAGAAGACCAATCCCAACAACAAACCCATCTCTACCTAAACCTCAGGCCCCTCCTCAAGTACTATCTTTGAGGTGCCTACTGTACTTAATGGATACCCTTGGTTAGGTGGTTTCTTGACAGTGTAAGTAAGGGCAGGTTTGGTGGCACAGCATTGTGCTGTGGCTCATGACGTGATAAGGGACTGCCATTGGCCTTTATTTCCCTTGATGGGTTGTTTGAGTTGAAATAATAAAACCTTTCATTTTTTGAAGACATTGGTCCTGCCATTGCTATTCTAACAGTTTGATGTTTTTGAATTGTTAGTGATGTGTGACTACTGTTGTGTTTATTTGATCCCTGATTTCTGATCCATTTGAAGTAGTTAGTATGATATGTCCTTGGGCCCAGTGCTGCTCTCTGACTGGACAAGGAGTAATGGATGTATACGTGGGATGAACTCAGATTGGTGAAGACACTGCATTGGGTGTTATATGATATGGTAAGTATTTGAGCTTGTCCTGGCCACTGTCCACATCATTTAGGTTGCAGTTGCCCCTATGATATATGTTGGATATGAGTTGGGTGTGTTCAAGTTAGATATTTGTTTATCCACACATGGAGGTTGTTAACTTGTCATACCTTTGTGGAGTTCTGCATGGACATGTGTCCATTTTCCTCTGTGTATCTTACACCTACTTTATCTAGATGTGTGACAAACGCTTTTCATGCTATGTTTGCTTTCATGAGTTGCACTTACACATTACCTACACATGCTATTAGTTGTCCCTGGTATACTTCAATTCACAGGTCCAGTCCACATTGCGTTTGTCAGGCATGTGCAAAATATACCGTGCCCCAGGGCCCCAACCTTTCAGGGTTCCCATTGATAGAGGCATAGCTATTCATCAGAGAGTGTTTCTATTGTGCATTAGAATCCTTCTCACACTGATTCTATGTAATCCCATTGACTGACATTGCCTTTTCATGTTGGTGATGGGTGAGAATCCAATAGAGTAGTAGCAGAGAAGCACTTTAATGACACATCCATACAGATGTTGACAACAAAAGAGGACCTGATTTTTGTGCAATATGAGTGTATCATGTTCACTATTGCATCTTGGATTGAGTTGCAGTCACAGGGTCTCATAGTAGTTGTAGTGATTTCTAGACTAGAGAAATAGCAAACTGCATGAAAAGTGACTATCAGTAGTGATAAGGCAGACAATTGAGCAAGGGCAAAAGATGTATAGCATCTTGGTTTGACATGCAGTCACAGGGCCTCATGGTTGTTGTAGTGATTTCTATGTGGACTTACCAAGACTAGAGAAATGCTAATCTGTAAGAAAAGAGACCATCAGGAGTGACATGGCAGACAAGTGTGACGGGGCAAAGAAAGTGTGACACTGACATTAATAGGCGTGATATTGATGAGGAGGTGCTGTTGTGGAACACAAATTAATGCACACATCTCTATCACTGAATATGATTTTTACACATATGTCTATTTGTGTACAGTGTGCCTATGTAGTATCAGTGTTTTGGTCTAGCTGGGCATCCTACAGATGTCTTTTTGATATTCATATGAAAACAATCCCAGACAGGGTCCCTGTAAATATGTTTTACTTGGGACCCCAGCTCTCTTGCCGGGTCCATGGCGGGACATTCGTTCGCTGAGGAGTAAATGGAAACAGGTAGCTGAATGAATTACTGCCTATTTAATCGGTGACTCAGTGGGTTTTGGAGATGATCGAACAGATACAGCAGTGGCAGGATGTGTACGATCAGCTCTTTGGAGGCACAAGAAGTGTAGAGGTGAGATTTGTTCTTATATCCCTCCCGATCTGCTGTCTCAGTTGTGGCAGTTGGACCACTATGGTCACGCTGGCTGTTAGGCAACTGTAATATAGCCAGTGGTTTGACTGGCAGTCTGTGCCTCTCACAGCCTCTCACAGGCTGTTCAGCCTATTGTGCGGCCGCCGCAGTCAGAATTGGCTGGCGGCGTCATCAGGAACACGGCAGTGTTTCTTTCATAGAACCGCAGTTAGACCACCTAAGTCACAGCAGTCGAACAACAGCTGCAGGCAGGGTGGTTCCCGGACCGCCAAACTCGTAATTAGGTCCCTGAGCTTTAAACACATCCTGGAAAACATTTTCAAATGATAGAGAATATCTCCACAGATAGCTTTTGTGTTGGATGATAACCTAATGTTACTTTTTAAATAAGGTGATATAGAAGCAATACAAACTTGCTTCATGGGTGCAAGTTTAGAGAAAGGAGTAACATCACCTTTCTGATATAGACACAAGGGTACCGGGGTCAATACAAAAATGTGTCTCTGCCTCTTTATCTCAGTATCATTAACTCTAAGTTGGTCCTTACCATCAAACAGGAATATCTTTACACAAATGTCCTTTGAATGCTTAAACATGAGAAACCCCCCCACATTCAAAGCTAAGCCTATTGAGCGTTTTCTTGGTTTGTTTATCTAAACAAAAAATGTGAGTCAAATGCTAATTCTAAATCGCAGTAGATATTGGATGAAATCCCAAAATACTTAAACATGCATACTCTTGCAATCGGTTGAGCATCAGTGTAACATACTTAGATAAATTACCAACGGTAGAAATCAAATATTATTATATTGATTTTGGATGCATTAATAACCAAACAAGTATTTCATTATAAACAGACTAGTGGGACTTGACAACCTCTTATTATTTATTTTATGTAATATTATTCTTTTTTTTGTATAATGCTCAATTCTATTTTGAAGTTATTTTAAATTACTAAATATGGGAAGGTAAGGTTGTCAGCAGGTATCAACAAAGAAGTCCAATGGGTTTCAAACCAGAAGCTCAAAGGAGGTGGTGCAGTCAAACCCTTGGAACTGAAAGCGATCAAAGCAGCATAGAGGGAAAAGTACCAGTAGACGGACAATGGTATGGTCAGAATCCTTGTGCCCAAGATCAAAATGTTCTTCTCAAAACAACAATTACCTTAACCATCATTTTCAGCATCCAATGGCCAAAGAAGAAAGCTGAGGATATATTGACAAAAATTCCTAGGGCGAAAATGCGGCAAGCAGCATCAAGACCACATTGAGCTCATTGCGAAAAGTGGCCATGTTGGGGGAGGAGGCGGATGCGAGTGAAGATATGTGCAACAAATCAGGCAGGAGATATTGTTAGAAGGACTCGGAAGTAAGAATCACTTTTTCTTAATGCAATCATTGGTAATTGCTTGTTTTTTACTCTGTAGTTACAGATTTGTGTTGCCATTACAAATTTGTGACTTTGACTTCCGTTTATCATCGGAAATGCATTTCAGTGGGAATTACTCGACACATAAATTTGAGTATAGAATTATTTTGGAACCTACTTGTTCAGCCAATTAGACTATGGTCTATTCTACAATGGCCATGTTGGGTGAGGAGGCAGAAAAGCATTTCAGTGGGAGTTACTCGACACATACATTTGAGTATAGAATTATTTTGGAACCTACTTGTTCAGCCAATTAGACTATGGACTGTTCTACAATATCAAACAACAAACTTTAAACAGGGGTCCAAGGGGAATCTATATTTATAGGCCTGCTTATATCTTGTCCCCCAACTGAACAATCTTTTAGCACACGAAAGATATCAAGGGTCTATTGTAAATACCACTGTCAACGGTACCTGTTTATGGTATCCGCAAATACTTATACCAACTGGTTATATTTGAACTTGTCTAGGAGAGCAGTAAGGAATAATCAGAAAGTGAAAAGAGTTCTACAATAGCCATGTTGTGTGAGGAGGCAGATATAAGTGAACATACGTGCAACAATTCAAGCAGGAAACGTTGTTACAAGGACTCAGAAGTAAGAACCACTTCTTCGCAATAAAATCCTTGGAGCTTACTCGCTGTTTACTGTGTGGTTACAGATTTCAGTGCTGCCGTTAAAGTGACTTTGAATTCCGTTTATCATCAGAAATATGTCAGGATTATTTTTTTTGTGAATTACTTCTCTGCCTGAGCGTATCATTGGGAGCTACCAGACACATACACTGAGGTATAGACTTATTTGGGAACCTACTTGTCCAATTAATTTGACTATGGACTATTTTACTTTAAATTGCCTAAGACTTTCGAGAGGGGTTCTGCAGCAATGTCATTTGATGTTTATTGATGAATCCTATTTTAATACCGTCTGATTCATTGTGAAGTGCACAGTCTGTCACTTTTCCTTTTCATCCTCAGGCCTAACAACTCGTCCAATCCTCGCTTCAACCCCGGTTTCTACTCCAGGTGCCCACTCCCCCCTGACCCTTAGATCTGCGCTTATTAATTGTAGATCACTGACCAAACATGCCTTTGACATCTGGCAGTCCCTCCGAGACAACAACTGGGATTTGCTTTTCCTAACGGAAACATGGCTGAACGACACCACTAACCCCGCCATTTCCCTTGCCCTACCGGAGGGCTACAGTATTAGCTGCGCTAATAGACCTAATGGTAAACCGGGAGGCGGTGTCGCCCTAATTCACAAATCCGTTTGGACGGCTACCTTTCCCCCATTTGACCAAATTGACTGTATAGAAGGGTTGCCTTTTAGCATCCAAACCTCCCCGTCCTCCTCCTGTTCGGGAATACTTATCTATCATCCCCCTCACTTTAATCTATTGCACTTACCGGTTTTGATGGACTATATCATCCATCTTAGCACTCGATATGCTAACTTCACCGCCCTAGGAGATTTTAACCTCCACGTTAACAACGAATCCTGTTCGCACAGCAGCCTTTTTATCTCCACGCTAGCGGCCTGTAACCTAGTCCAAATAATAACCCTACCCACGCACAAAGCGGGTCACATACTGGACTTAATTTGCTCCAACCTCCCCTTCATCCGGGCAGCCCGCCCCATTCCGGTTACTTGGTCGGACCACTTCTTTATCTCTTTTGAGATCGACATTCCCCGTCCCACCAGACCCTCTATCACCCCTAAATCTTCAGGTAGAAACTGGAGCCGCATCACCCTGGATGCGCTCCAGAAACACCTCAACAACTTCCAACCCTGCCCGTCGTCTGACCCTGACCTAGCTATCAACCATCTGGACACATGGATCGGTCAGGCCTTAGATGCCCTGGCCCCCATTAAACCCATCAAAACTCACAGGGCGGTACCATCAGCCCCCTGGTACTCCGACGAACTTCGGCAGAAAAAGGCTTTCTGTAAATCTCTTGAACGCCACTGGAGATAGAATTATTCTCCGGACAGCAAAACCATCTATAAAA
This sequence comes from Lissotriton helveticus, assembly GCF_964261635.1. NCBI lineage: Eukaryota > Metazoa > Chordata > Amphibia > Caudata > Salamandridae > Lissotriton > Lissotriton helveticus. The sequence goes on from NC_136061.1 coordinate 779,604,358, forward strand.
CCGCCCTCAAAGAATATCGGAGAATGATAGAGGAGCATAAACGGGATTTTCTGGCTTCCAGAATCAAACTCGCTAGCAATGGCGCCAGGGAGATCTTTAACATTGTTAGATCCTTCACAGATCCCACCGCGATGACCCGATCTCAGCCCGCCTCACAGGCGCTATGCAATACACTTTCTCAATTTTTTGAGGACAAAATTGAGACCATTTGTTCATCCTTTCCCCCCTCCAAAAGTGAAGGAGGAGACGAGCGATCCATTACTCTTATACCGCCACCGTCCGTCCTGTCTGAATTTGCAGTAATATCGGAAGCCGATTCTATGACAGAGCTACTTAAGTGTAAATCAGGTTCCCCAAACGACCCTTGGCCAGCCAAGGAATACAAAAAACTGGCACCCCTACTTAACTCCTACCTAAATCACATATGGAATGACTCCCTCCGTACAGGAAGCTTCCCTACCAAATGGAAACATGCCTCCTTGGTCCCCATTCTGAAGAAGCCCAATTTGGACCACGACCTTCCCAGCAACTACAGGCCTATCTCCCTTCTGCCTGCTCCAGCTAAGATCTTGGAAAAGCTGGTTCACTCTCAATTGGCGAACTTCATCGAGTCCAATGGGCTTCTCCATGACTCCCAGCATGGCTTTAGGTCGGGCCACAGCACGGAGTCGGCCCTTATTGAAATGGCCGACTCTGTGAGGTGGACGCTCGACCGAGGGTCGAGGGCGGTGTTAGTGCTGCTGGATCTTTCAGCAGCATTCGACACCGTCTCTCATAAGATCCTGCTGGGAAGGCTGGAAGATTTAGGGCTGGCAGCTCTGTGTTGAAATGGCTGTCATCCTACCTGTCGGACCGCACACAACAAGTTTTCACCCCTCCTTTCACTTCCTCTGCCAGACCACTCAAATGGGGAGTCCCCCAGGGCTCTTCCCTAAGCCCGCTTTTGTTTAATGTTCATTTAACCCCCTTGGCCAAGCTAATTGCTCAGACTGGGATTAAATCCACATCCTATGCCGATGACATCCAGTTACTTTTTACGTTCGATACCCCCTCGGCCTCTGCCTTTGATCCGCTGAAATCCTGCCTTAGAGATATCTCTAATTGGATGGATGCTAATTCCCTCCGTCTCAACGCAGGTAAAACGGAGATCCTGTTTTTTAATTCACCTTCTCCTCTGGATTCTAGTCTGTGGTGGCCCGAAGATCTGTGCCAAGCCCCCACGCCTAAAGACTCGGTGAGAAACCTAGGAGTACGCTGGGACAACCATCTCAGCTTCAACACCCAGGTACAAACAGTCGCAGCCTCCTGCTTTGCTAAAATCAGAACAATTAAACGGCTTATTAATTATCTGCCGGAGGACTGCCGTAAGACTGTGATCCAGGCATTAATCATATCCCATCTTGATTATGCCAATGCCCTCTACCTTGGTATCACAGCTGGCCTGTGCCACAAACTACAGACGGTCCAAAATGCCGCCGCCCGGCTGGTGGAGAGAATCCCTGCAAGACATCATATCTCTCCTCATCTCCGTAAACTGCACTGGCTACCCATCGCGAAAAGATGCGTTTTCAAAGCAATGACGCTGGCTTTCCGTGCAGCTAAAGGCAACGGTTCGGCCCATCTGAAAAACACCCTTCGTCCATATGTCAAATCCATGGCACTACGCTTCAATTCCCTACTTTTCCTAGAAACTCCCCGATTTAAACGATCCCGGGCAGGTGGAAAAACCTTTGAGGTTTGTGCCACTCAGCACTGGAACAAGCTCCTGTTGGCTCTACGCACCTGCCAAGCAGAACCAGCTTTTCGCAAATCCCTGAAAACGCATCTCTTTTCCACCTAGTGTGGTACCCCGACCCAGTTCCTCTTGTTGTCAGAGTTTTCAGCCCCGGGATGCCCCGTTGGGGCCGCTGCGCGCTTTACAAAATACACAAATAAATAATAATAATAAGTTCTTTATTGGAGGATAAAGTTCAAAGCCAAAATTCAGTCAAGAAGGAGTATATTGAGCTTGAGGTATGAAAGGTGGTATAAATGTACGAGTATCTATAGAATTAGTTAAAAAGTACCGAAGGTATTTTTTCTTTATATTTTAGATGGAGTTCAATTGACACAGGCGGATTGCTGTTTTCGTTCCAATTTTCCCTCTTCCCCACTATTCTGAATAGAGACCCTTACTTGTTCTGTGTTAGAATTCTAGTGGAAAATGTCTGTCTTCACATCGAGGCATCCCTGTGGAATTAGCAGGCCAGCCACAGTTATATGAATATGTAACAGTAGAGAGCAACCACATTACCTATTTTTGGAGAGGCAGAGAAAAGATTGTCGGAAAAATTGTGTACATTATTGACAAAAAGTGACTGTGTTAAAAAGTGTGATAGAGATATTTATTTGATTGTAGCCTTAGTGGAAAGAGAATAGAAATTGAAATAAAACCTATTTATTTTGTCTGTTTTGAGATCCATATGATACATAACAAAGAGTAGCCTTTTCAGAGCATAGTACCTAAGTCATCTCTGCACTTCACACTGATAATAAGCATTAATGTCCGAGTAGTTACTTAGAAAGTCAATATTCATACAATTGCAAACAATTTGGGCATGTAAGAAACTGGTTTACTATTTAGGGAGGTGACTGCGCTCTACTAAATTCCATAAATAAATAAACTGCCCACTTCAAGGAATATTCACAATCCTTGTCAGGGTGCACCTTTAGAGTCACTAAATCATCCGGAGCTCAACTCCCGGTAGCTATGGCACAGAGCAGGCAGGTTTAATTTAGGGCAATAAGTGAAGTATTCATCCAGTACCGAAATAGTAATAAAGTCGGACCGTAAAACAATAAAATCCCCAAGCTGAATTAGAAAAACTGAGTAGAATGTAATAAACAAAATGACATAAAAATAACAGAAATCTAATATGCGCAATCATAGGCATGTATTTACATTTTTTTTTAAATCAGCCAAAAACCACAATGTGCCCTTGTTAGTCAAAGGGCAAAGTAGACTAGGTTCTAGGCAAAATTTGAGGCTAACCGCAATTGATTCTTTGTCAGATACACCAGTCAGATTTGTCAGTTCACGGAGGTAAAGGACATCTTTCCAAAAGTTACTTTTCTGGAATATCTATTAAAAATCAAGCTTCACAATTGAATCAGATTTTTAAGAACTATTAAAAATAGAGATTTCATTATTTCTCTAGCTGGTACCATTCTCGAGATATTGTATTTTAATTTGTACTCTGCTTTTCTATATATGACAGCTAGGCTTGCCACAGTGAAAACAGCTTTTAGGGTCTTGACACTTTAGGGACATGGTAATGTTCATTTTCTACATGGCCCACTTTTAATTTCCATGTCCTACATAGAGGTGGCTTACTAATATTTAAATGGGCCGTTTTTACCGGTCAAAAGGAGGTATTTTAAGAGATTGCACTACAGGAATCAAGTTACACAGGGTAGGGTCTTAAGTCATGTTTGCTTTGTCACACTAACGGATGGCACAATAAGTGCTTCAGTTCTCAGGTGGCATTTAACTTCCAGGACCGAGGTGCACTTTTTGCGCTATGTGTTAGGGACTTGGAGGCACATTGAACATACCAGTTAGGAATAGGCCTATTCAGCGAGTTTTAAAGAGGGACACCAGCACTTAACTAGTGGTTAGCAGGGGTAAAGTGCACAGAATTCTATAGCAGGAATCAAAAATAGGGTCCAGGAAAGGGGAATAATCTGGGATTACCACACAGAAAAGGCAGATTTCCTAGAGTGTAGAATTGTTTTACCATTTCTAAAAAGTTTATTAGACTAAACAGAGTCTTCATAAAGTCATGAATCAATAACCAATAGTAACTTACAGATTATTAAATCAATTAACTTCATATTTTAACCACAAACATTTCCATACTGCCAAGTAAGTTAAAGGATGCTCTAGAGAAATCAAAAGGAGAAAGGCCTCTTTAACTGTCGATAATCCAATCTTCCTCAGTATTGTATAGGTGTGCATGTCTGAGATCATTATACAAGGGAGATGTAAGTAAGAAGTGGATAAGGCTTGGAGCAGTTTGAAGAGTGCCACTCCATTTATAATGAGTTTGTACTTTTTAAGGCAAGCCAATTTGTATCTTTATCAGCTGTCTGCACACAGTGAGACAGGAATGAATCGCAAGTAGCTGGCCAGTCCATAGTCCGCTTTCCACATGCTCAGCACTGATGAAAAGAACTTTGTACTGAAATCCCCTTTAATTTAACTTTGTTTAATATTAGATGTTCTTCATACAAATAAAAAATTCTTGCAGGATCCAATTCAATAAACAGTAAGTTCATTTTAGATTCGCTTTAAGAGGCCTTGAAGTAGAAATAATAAGGAATTCCTTCCTACAATCCCTCATGATTAATTCATCAACTCCATAGAAACCTTGTGCCAAACTTGATTAACACAATTTAGAATTTGATGCTAAGCAAATTAAAGAGGGATTGCTGAAATCCCTAAAGTTAATTGATCTATCTTGTTTCATGGAACACATTCATTTGAACTAATACCAGTTTACCATACCACTTCACATTTTCACCCATCAAAATTCTGTTTTTCCACTTCCTACAAGGTATTTTCATCATGGGAAATTTGGAAGCTCTTTGTGCACCCTAAAAAATTCCACAATTTCATAATGATTTGTAGTGTATGAAGCAGTATTACTAGCCATGAAAATCAGATAGTTGTTTATACCTGAAACACCCAGAAACTGAAGGGTGGCCCCTTGTTGTAGATTGACAAAAAACTCCAGTTTCAGGCAATAAAGGTAATTTACACCTCCATACTACTACTGGGCAAAAACAATTTCTGACACAAATCACAATTACCTGGTGACTGAGCCCCACTCAAATAATAAACAGAATCCTTAAGGGTGTGAACCACAAAAATCACAAAATAAACCTGTGCTAACACTCTAGCTTGGCACAAAACGTAACTGAGAGGCAATGTGTAAAGTATTTATGCAGCCCTCAAACAGTAGTAATAAAGTGAAAACACAACACAAGAAAAATACCAAACCAATTTATAAAAATAGAGATAACTGTAGTAAAAATAATGACAACAAAACACCAAAACTCCGATTATTAGAACCAGACATGAGTTTTTTTTAATGTTATGTGAAAATAGGACCAAAAAGCACAAAGAGCCACTGGCCTCACTGGGCAGGAGGAAAGTCACAAGTTCAGGCTGACCGCAATGGAACAAGGGTCCGATACAGGGACCAGGTTCATCCCACTGAAAAGTTAGCTTGTCAAGTCCACACGAAGAACTGCTCTTCACATTGTCAGGGGCCTTGAAGAGGTCAGCGCTAGGAGCAGTTCGGGCATTGCAGACAGTTGCAGCTGTATCATCACAGGCTATCGCTGGTGGTGCAAAGTGCAGGCCATGCATTGGGGGTCACTGTTGGCACAAAGAGCAGGTTCAGTTGGAGCTTCACATTGGGGGACATCCTAGAGGTTGCAGTCGGCATGAAAAGCAGCTCCTGCCGGAGCTTCATGCTAGCGGTCGCATTTTTTTCTGAGAAAAGGTCACTTTGCAGACATGAGGATCTCAAAACCTCTGTATCTTCGCCTTTTCTTGAGAGGGAGTACACTCTGATGCCAGCTAAGGGTCCAGGACCTAGGGGGCACCTCTTGGGGATCAGGACTAACTAGAGCTGAAGCCAGAAGCATGTCTCACGCAAGTCCAGGCAGGTCCAGTTGGTGCTGGTCAGCTGGGCTCCTTGGAAGCTCAAACAGGTCAGCCAACTGACCCTTGGAATCAACTCTGGGGATCCTGGGTTCAAGACAAGAAGGTCCAATCGTCCTTCTTCAGAAAGCAGGGGTGTCCTTCTTCTGGAAGTTCTACAGGTCCAGGAGTGTTCTGATGACAGGTTCTGAGGTTTCCACGTTTGTACATGGTACTAGTCTTTGTGTGGGAGAATTACCTGGCCTGCCTCAAAACTGGTTCTGGTCAGATCTAACCCTTTCCTTGGTCCTGACTCCAAACTGACTAGGATGACAGACAGAGGCAAGGGCAGGTCTGGTGGCAGGTTCCTTTGTGTGTGGTATAGGCAGGGTCCTTTGAAGTGGAATCAGGGCGGGGAACAACTCCTCCCCAACCAACCTGCAATTAAAAACCTCTTCCTCACGTCTAGTTCTTTTTTGTTTCCAAAAGCGATGCACAACTCACAGAAGGAGAATATTTGCATCCATGTGGTCCAGAAAGGCACAGTTGGTTCGGACAGAAAATTGCCTACTTTCTTAAAGTGGTGTTTTCAAAACTGTTACTTAAAATCAGACTTTACCTTTAAAGAGTATTTTAAATTACTATTAATTTGAGTGGAATTATCTGGTTCCAAACTGAAGTTAACACTTATTAAGTGTAATAAGGTAACCCTGTGTTAGTCTATGAGAGTAATAGCTTTATAGAAGTGAAAAGGGACTTTCAGAGTTTTCCCTGCCAAGACATGTAAAACTTAAGCAGCTAAATACTGCTTAAATACCATGCACGATGCTCTAGGGATGGTTAGGGCATACCTTGGGGGTGACATATAAGTAATAACAAGGAAGGATTGGGCCTGAGAATGGTTTATTTTGCATTGTGAACATGGCAGTTTAAAAGTGCACTACAGGCTGTGTTGAATGTCTTAAGACATGTTTCAAAATGCTACTTTATTAGGTGGCAAAATGAGTGCTGCAACCCACTAGCTGTATTTAAGTTACAGGCCCTGGGTACATGTAGATTATTAAGTAGGAACATATATGTAATTAAATGTTTGCTAATTTTACCATGCTTAATGCAGAGAGCCTAAGCGCTTTGCAACTGGTTAGCAGGTGGGAAGTGAACAAAGTCCTAATGCAAACAAAAACGAGTTCAACAAAATTCAGGGAATGAAGGTAAAGAGTCTGGGAGAATACCACAGCAAGGATGTCAGGCCTAATACTAAATATTTACTGATTGCGACTGGGATTAGTGTTCGATTTATACATCAGCTCACAGCTGTGTTAAATCTAGATGCTAAAACTGGGCAAACAAAAATGAATTCCATGGATACTTGGGAATTTCTTAATTATGGTTATTTTAGGTCTGCTGAACAGATACCAGTCTGCATATGCCATTCCCTAAACACAAGAATGTTTGCTTTTAAAATGTAAAGTGTAACATGCTCATAAATGGTGCTAATATGTCAAATTCCAAATGTGCATCTGTAGGTAAAATGTATCCCTCCCACAATTGAAGCTATTCGTAGCACTTTGGACTTAAGAACAACCATCAGGTAACTGGAGTGTTAGAAGATACACATGATAAGTGTGTCTTGCAGACATTAAAATTTGCTGCCTGGTGCTTAAATCTGAATTTTGAGCTCTGAACTCGCGTGTAAAAAAGGTAATACAGCCTTGCTATGTTGCAACTGAGCACTTACCAGTTTTGAGTGCGCATTGTGAAAAAAACAATTTTTGCTAACTCCTTTTGGGAAATAGAGAAACATTGTCTTTTGCAGAGGATATTGCTAACAAAACAAAGTAGAATTCATTAGTCAGAAGAGATTTCCATCATATATAATGATAGGGTGACTTTTACATTTTGTCACATTTCCTGACTTTACGTTGAGCAGTTTCAGCAGTTAAGCTGCACCCACTTGGTAGAGTTCAGTTGGCTCTAATATAAATGAGGCATCTTGCCTTTCCTGGATAGGTGGCCAACTGCCACTGATCAAATCCTCCTTTGAACAAAAAGAGTAAAGAGTACTGTCCTTTGGTACACTTCTACCATGATTTTTCCTTGCAAATTGGATCCTGACGCTGAGTTCATGATTCAGTGAAAGGATACAGGATAATCAATCTGCACATTGTGAAACAGAAATGCTCTCAGATGGACAAACTCAAGAACAGGGAGTAAAGCTATCAAACCAAGAGAAGGGCAATGAGATAGGCAACATCGGTCATAAGCAAGGTGCTGACCAAAAGCCCTCTATATATACATATATATATATATTAGAAACAGTCAGAGTGCTCCTAAAACCTCATGCATCAGAAAGTAGGCAAAGAGATTAATTTTTCACTTCCAGACCCCAATCTGTACATAAATGGAATGTATCACTGTTTTGGAAAGAGTAGCCCTGACAGTGACCAATAAAAGTTCTGATTTTGTGAGGAAAATATTGTATAAATATGTTGGAGCTGATTAGAAGATGGTGATTATGGGATGGCATGTTCACACTGAATTCACATTCAGCCTCCTCTGCATACCGCACCCAATTCATAGGGTGATGTTCCTGATGGTTCAGCCATAGTCATCAGATATGCTCTATAGACCACTCATTTAGAAAGGACCTGACACCAATAGCAATACCAATGTCTAACATGCTTTCTGATTTAGAGTGTCAGTTCGCACTGAGTTTTCGCAAGCGCCATGAGACCTTTTGTGCGCTTAATAAGTTCCTTTGACTTTCTTTCGTGAACACTATTTACATTAGTGGTCCACTTTGTGGGACTGGAGACTGGAGGCGTATTGTAGATGTTTTATTAAATGTACCGCATAGGCTGGGAACATATTCCCAGGTATTTCAGTGGAGTTTTATATGTAAATCTTAAACATGGACCCACACATTTTAACAAGCAAGCATAAGGTACAAAGGAAAAAGATAAGCATGATTTTGTGTAAACCTTAATATGCCTGTATGAGCTAGCCCAATTATCTAAGCACCTGCATCACACTCAAGGTCATCACAGACGTTTTTTACCCTAAATCTTCACAATTCTTGAGTAAATCACTTCTGGGACACCAAATGTCTCATGTGAGGTCCATGGGCCACCAAACTATAGTTCCAAAACTGTTGTGTGGTTCTTGAAAGCACATCAACCTCTCACTAATATGCCCTAAGTAGGAGAATGATATCCTAAAGAATCTTGCTTTACTCAGTATCTCAGCAAATGATTATGGTTAATCACTGGCACTTCAACGAGCATTCAAGAGGCATTAAACCATCAACACTGTCAGAATGTAAATGTCAACCAGGTTACCAAAAACTTTTGATGGCAAACACATGGTAAGGCAATGGACTCAATCAACATCCTCAAATTCTCCATTATCAGATCCATTTATTTCAACACGGAAATTTCGAATATATAGGGGTAGCTATGCTTAGTTGATATAGGTTTCTTGCAATCTATGTAGCACTCAATGAAAGAACTGCAACATTATGAAAGAGTTTTGATATCCAGGTATGCATTATCTGTCATCTGTAATCATTTGTCTTCTGTGCCCCTACTATTCCATTCCACAAAACTATGCTGTGTCACCTTGAGGTTCTAGACACAGGACACACTATCCAGGAAGTCAGCTAACTTGGCTCAGGGATGGAAAAGGCCCTGCTTACCTTGATCCCAGCATCTGAACACTTTCTGCTGTGTGTGCTACCCCCCTCCCTAAGTGGTGCCACCCCAGTCCTGGAGCCTTGGAAGTGGGATGCATCTTCTCACAGCTGCGTCAGAACAGCCACTGCACAATCCATCCCCGGAACAGGACCTTGCATCATAGCCTGCAGCTTCCTTAGAACCAACACTGCACAACGAATCCTTGATGCAGGCCTACGCATCGTAAGCCTCTGGTCTACGGCATCTTAGATGATGCAGGACCTCGCATCGCAGCCCTGCAGCTTCCACAGAACAGCTGCATAAGGACGTATCCTCGACATAGGACTTTGAATTGCAAGCCCCTTGACAATGTCATCCTCGAAGATGATGCAGAACTCCACAACGCAGCACTGCAGTTTCCTCGGAACTGCCGCTGCATAATACATCCTCGACACAAGATCTTGCAACACTCTACAAACCAAGATTAAAGGTACTTTGTTCAGAAAGCCCAATTTGGTCCCTGTATCTGGCCTGCACTCCATCACAGTCGGCTTGAACTCGTGACTTTGTTCCAGTCCAGTGCAACCAGATAATCACAGTTGGCTCTTTCTGCTTCTAGCCACTATTTCCACTTAAATCTTTTACATTGCATATCTCAAGTTCCACAATTTGGATTTTCTTTTGGGCTCAAATCATTTATTCAATTTTTCTATATTTTTCTTAATTGGTGTGGGATTTTCCCTGGTGTTGTTTCTCTCTTTTTTTTACAGTTTGAAGTACTACATACATTCTTTATACATTGTCGGTATGGTAAGCCGGACTGCTTTTGTGCCAAGCTACCACACAGTAAACTACAGGTTAATTTGGAATTTGCATGTGTTTTACCCTGACAATAATTGTGGTTGCTTCTTGAGTAAAGGTTCACCCCCTCAACCAGTAGCTCAATTAATTACACCCTTGTAAAATCAAGGGCCTTGTTTGTGTTTGGTAGATGGGATACTCCCCTTCTAATGTGGTGGATGTCCCGCCTACCTGATTACAAGTGTTTAACAGCCTATGTCACTTGTAATATGGCAAACAGGATACCCATCATGTTTTCATGGAATATCCTGTCACCAAAACACTAACTAAGGCCCCAAGTCTGTTCACCCAATCTTGAAAAAATAAAAATAAAAATATTTTGATGGCTTCGCTCATGTCACACTGTATGGATCAAGACATGTGTACTTCTTACATACAGGGAAGCCAGTGCCAGTGATCACTGCATGAGCCCAAGGGCATTCTTTCATAGCAAATGACCCACCTGTGTGGCCTCTGGTGGTTATCTTCTTAGGGACCAGGATGAGGGGGCACCATAGTCTTCCTTCTCAGAATTCTTGGGAAGGCGCTCTATTTATCTTCCGCAAAGCACGATGACAACCATTCTTTGATGTCCTTAGGTCTCTTCCCAATCCAAGATGGTCAGTAGGAGTTCTCATGCAACGTCCTGTTCAGGAAGTATATAAGGGGAGGGTTTCTAATTTTCTTTGCATAGCAACACTTCTTTGCTCCTGCTGGTGTGTTTGCTTACTCCTGCTGATTCTTGGCTGTTGTGTTTCTTTGCTCCTGTTGTTTCTAACACTTCTGTTGGTTCCTTGATACTGACTGGTCCTTTTCTCTTCGGTTGGTGTCTTCCCTTTGAGCCTTTGTCTCTGATGGTACTACTGTGCCCAATACTAGCCTGCTGGGTTCCTTGTCTCAGTCCTTGTCATATGGATCTGTACCATCTTGTCCCTCCAGAAGTTTTTTCCCTTCTGGGTTTTTCCTCTTGGGGCTCCTACTTAAAGGCACTATCTGCTTAGGTGCTAAACATGTCAGCAGCATCATGACTACTGGAAGCAGTCGTCCATATATCTGGCAGACAAAGACAGTTAAGAATTGGGCTCTCAGATCTTCACGCCATCCAAGGTCTTTGTTCAGAAGCTCCCTACCACTTAGGTGTGACAAATACATGCTATTCCTATTGGATATAAATCTGATCAGACTGTTGCGATGCTGTAGCATATAATACCTCCAGAGTGTTTTAGATATGTGAACATGTTTAGGGGTAAATATTGTCATATTGATCTGGTGGTGCACCATTTTTATAGTACATGATGTAGTCTGCTGTTGCCTTGCTTCTTCCTCTGCCCTTTCTTAGATAACTGTACTTCATTCCTAGTAATTAAATATCAGTAAAATATTTCATCATTATCTTTCAACTCCAAGACCTGGAGAATTAGATGTAAGCAAAGAAAAAGGGTCATCCTTACCCTTTTTCTGCATTGTCACTCTAAGATCTTGTTTGCTCTGTTGCTGACCACTGGCCACAGTATCGGCATCATCTTCATCATGCCCAGATTGTCCAATAGTTAGTATCTGAATTTGGCTTCCAATCTCTTGAACTTCATCTTGAAAAGCTGCTGGACCATCAATACCTATCAACAAAAACAGGGACCATTATAGTGAATTTCAGAAAAGGCTTCACAATTGTACCTAAAAAACAAACTGCATGTTAAATACACTGAAAGCACTTGGGGTTGATTTAGCAATTGGATGAATAGATACTACATTGCAGTGACAGATTTTTCCCATCATGTCAGGTAATACCGGGTGGTGAGAGACAGTAAAAATAAAAAAAGTGCCCTCACATCAAGGTAAAAAATCATTAGTTCTTTTTTATGAAACAGACTGCAGCTAAGGATTTTGGTTTGGAAAAAGTAAAACGATGTAAACGCTTGATGGGTGGTCGCCCTGTTTGACGGAACCCTCCGTCAAACTTTGAAAAATGTGATAGCGATTAGTGCCAATATTGGGAGCTGCCCGCAAAGCTGTCGCACATCTCTAAATTTGGTGGACCGGATGTCTATCAGGGTGATGAAGACATCCATCCATTGTACAAACTCTAAAACAGGTAATTGGTTTTTATATTGCCACAGTTTGTACACAGCACATTCTTAAAATACACAAAATTTGGTATCCTCTATTGTTATAAATCGGGTTACTGATTGATTGGTGTGTAAGCCCTGGTCAAGCAGCATCCACAATCCTAGTCAGGGTAAGGGACAATTAAAGTAATGTGTAATGTGTATATTTGTAAAGCGCACTGTTGCCAGCCGGCGTCCTGGTGCTGTATACCGCTGGGGAACCCGTCCTGGCTTTCCCTGTGGGACGGTCCCTGCTGGGAATCCCCAAGGTGGAGCCAGGCATCCCTGGCGTTGAGGGGGCCGTTGTGGAGATTAGGGAAGCTAATGCCCAGAGTTGCCGAATGCGACCCCTGGTTAGAGTAGGCACCGAGGCGAGAATTATCGAGTCTGCTGACCATGGTCCACGACCCTGCCGCGTCGGGAATCGAACCCTGGTCCCGGTCCAACTTCTGCTTCCGGGTCTGCCGCCTCTAACCAGTGAGCCACACCACTCCACAATCAAACCCAAAATTTTCCTGCACCCACCTCTTTGTCGCTTGGCACAAAGCAGTCAGGCGTAACTTAGAGGCAAGGTGTAAAGTATCTGTGCAAAACTTGAGCATTATTTAACATTCAAAACAACCAAATGAATAAAAGCAATCAATGGAGCCGGAGTTATGATTTTTTTAAAGTATTATCTGCAATATACAGCCTAAAGTGTAAAGCACCAACAGTGGCTATAAGGTTGCAATGGACATGGTCAAACCCAAACGTTCAGGCCGACTGCGATGGAGCGCCAGTCAGATACAGTCCCAGATTACTCCAGCTGAAGATTTACCTTCTCAGGTTTCGTGCCAAGAGTCCCATTTGGGTTGGAGAGGGCTGTGGTCGGTGTGGCGCGAAGAGCAGGCTAGGTATACCGGATTGGTGGGCTGGAGCTTTGCATTGGCGGTCCTCTGTGTGGGCTAGATGCTTGCTGTGCAAAGCCCACAAACTTGATTTACAGAGGCCAGGAGCCACACCAACCCAGGACCTGAGAGGCACCACTTGGGTGTCAGCAACTCTCTGAAGAAGGGTACAGGAGCCGTTGGAGAGCCTTTGAGCTCTGAGGCTCCAATCAGGAGGCCAGCTGGCTAGCCATTTAAGTCACTCACGGGTGCAAGGTTCAAGATGAAGTTGCAGGTCCAGTTCTTCCCAAGGAAGGGAGCAGCAGGTCAGTACAACAGGGCAGCAGTTCATGTAACGCAACAGTCCAGCAGAGTGGCAGTCCTTGTAGCAGCACAGCAGTCCTTCTTGCTGGCAGAGTATCCAGAATTGTACTGAAGAGTTTGGGTCTGAGTTTCTTCTTTTGTACACAGTTGTGCCTTTGAAGTGGGGAGAAGCTTCTAGAGGCAAACCTTTGAAGTGCACAGGTGCCCTACCTTTCCTGCCCTAGTTCTGGATCAAATAAAGGGGGTATGCAGCCCTTTATGTGGAGACAGGATACAGCCTGTTCATGTGCAAGTAGGGCTGTGGCCAGCTCCTCCCTCCAATCCTGCCAGTGATGGCCCATCCAGTCACACCTAAGCTCCCATTATGTGTAGTTGTCTAGGAGGAATACACAAAGCCGAATTATCCCCCACACCCTGTCGTGTGACCTAGAGACAGGCTGCGGGCACCAAATGGCTAAGGAAAGTAAAATGCCAACTTTCTATGAGGTACAAGAATCAAAAAGGGTCTTGACTCCTTACTCAGAAAGGCTGAGTCCAACCAAACGTATTAAACAAAACAAAAGCCAATTCTGGAGTGTCAATTCAACAACAACAAAGTTCCAACGAAAGCTGCTTTGATTGAAGCAAAAACAACCTATTTGTCTTTAACACCATACAAATTTATTCTTATTTGATGAAATGATCATTTTTCTTTTATAGCACACTATTTATCGTGCTTGGAAAATACAAAATACAAAATGCAAAAAGTTTTATGTACAATATATACAAACATGTGAATATACAATTTCAAGCACACTTGGCCATTCATTCATACACTATCCTTTCAAAACAGTGAAAACAATAATAAGAAGACAATAATACGAAAACAGTGCGTCCAAGCATCGGTTAATGAATCAGTCCAAAATATTTCTTTTCATATTTTTGCGAATTATTGCAGTTGTAATTGTCACAAGATCCCTCGTGAATCCAAATAAATGCAAAACAAGGATGGGGGTAACCAGACGCTGGACAAAGAGTGGTCGACGCGTTTCAAACCCCTATAATTAAGGTGGGGTTCTCCTCAGGACCGGATTGGTTCTGAAACAATAAGCATAACTTGTTTTAGCGCGTGAGTTAAAAACATAAACGACTATATGAAAGAAGGGATCGACTCCTTGTGTTCAACTGAAGCCTCCTACCTTATTCCAAAAATGAAAACGCAATCAATGGCAGACAGTGAAGTTTCCCAACGGAATTGTATTTCCCAAAAAGATGTGATGTCAGCAGCTGTGCGGAAAAGAACACAATATACGCGACAACATTTACTATTGTGTCACATTTTGCCCATTCATTCGTGGTGGTCATGTGCAATAGCGGGAAGGTGTGGGGAGTGTTTGTACTTACCCGCTGTCTCCCAGCTTCACGCTAGCTGCTTTCTCATTAGTTTCTCAAGCATCTGCTCCTGTCCTGTAAAATGGAGCGAAATGCGCGTTAGCTGTCTGGCGCTTCAAAAGCCGATATGGTGGTGAACCGCAAAGCGGGATGACATACCAATGCGGGTGGAAGGCATCAGTCCTTCTCCTTAGGCGGTGTAACTGGTTGACACCACTGGAGCCCTCGGGTGGAAGTGTTGCCTCAGTCCTTCCTGGGTGATAACAGATGTCAGGGGTTTCTGGGATATGTAGTTCCAAGGCGATTCTGGCAGGGAGGTGGAACAAAACCAGGCCTGGAATAGGCAGCATGTTGGTCAGTGTGGATTAAACAATAGGCTTATAAATTTCCGAAATTTCGTTTAATCCCCGCGTAGCGGTGTTGAACTTCATTATAAGAATTGCCTCACGTTGAGACAGTTGGGCATCCACATCACCACCCCTGGGATCTTTTTCAATTTTTGACAGCACTGTCCAGCGCAGATCAGTGTTTTCGTGCTTACACTTGGCCCAATGGTTGACCAATGGGGCGTTTTCCACTCGCCTGCGGATGCGCGATTTATGTTGCGTAATCCTGCTTCTGATTTCCTGTGTTGTTTTCCCAATGTAGACTAGGGGGCATGGGCACACAATTGCATATACAACGTTCTTGGATTTACAATTAGTGAAGATATCATGTCTCCAATGAATGTCGTCAAACGTGAAAACTGAGTCCTCAATAGTCTCAACACAACACGTGCATGTCCCGCACTTATGGTGTCTCGGCGAGACTCATCCTCGACATCCCCCGACGCAGCCACATCTCCGGACACCTGAGAGATCTGCACTGGCTCCCGGTCAACAAGAGAATCACCTTCCGGCTCCTCACCCACGCGCACAAAGCCCTACACGACCAAGGCCCGAGCTACCTCAACAACCGGATCAACTTCTACACTCCCAAGCGCCTCCTCAGATCAACCAACCACGCCCTCGCCGCCGTCCCCCGCATCCGAAGAGCGACAACAGGAGGAAGATCCTTCTCCTACCTGGCCGCCAAGACCTGGAACTCACTTCCGACCAATCTGCGCCTGACCCAAGACCACCTCTCCTTCAGGAAGAAGCTCAAGACCTGGCTGTTCGAGCAGTAGCGGCACCCCCCCCCCTCCCAGCGCCTTGAGACCCTACGGGTGAGTAGTGCGCTCTACAAATGACCTGATTTTTGGCAGGAGGTAATCCAAACAGGCTTTGTAATGTGGGAGCCTTAGTGATTGGTAATGCCGCCCTAACAACATAATTGGCCACACTTTTATCTTTTTTGTAGGCAAAAAGTGGTGGCACTGAGAAATCTTCATGCAAGTTCTTTAGCAGATGCCAGTTGGACGTGATGAGTTTCCTGTGTAAGTTTGTAGCTGGACAAAAAGTGGTGACACACACCATCCTTTTAACATCTGGTTTGATTCTTTTTTCCAACAAGGTCTCACGAGGAGTCCACCAAGCTCGTTTGAGGGAATTTTTTAATAGTTTTTTCGGGTACCCTCTCTGAATGAGTCGATTTTTCAAATGTTCTGCGTGTATGAAATATTCTTCCTTACTGGAACAATTTCTGTGAATTCGCAGAAATTGCCCAAACGGCAAATTTTGTTTCAAACTCCGAGGATGGTTGCTGGAAAAATGCAGTGCTTTATTCCTGTCGGAGGGTTTCCGGAACAGCGTTGTGCTTAAACTTCCATCTGAAGGTTCCACTTTGACGTCCAGGTAATTAATGGATTCATTTGATGCTGAGACCGAGAACTGAATGTCAATCGTTCTTGAATTCAACCAACAAACGAATTGACTCAGATCTTCATGTCCTCCTGTCCAGACCATGAAGATATCATCAATATACCGCATATAGTGGGAAATGTTGCTGCCAAAAGGGTTAGTTTGGTGTATAAATTTCTCCTCAAATAGCCCCATGAACATTATGGCTAGCTCTGGAGCAAAGGGGCAACCCATCGCCACCCCCTTGATTTGATAAAAAAATTCAGCATCAAACGTAAAAAAGTTTTTTTGCAGGGCAAACCGTGCAAGGTCAAGTATGAACTCAGTAGGAACTCTTACTGGTCTTTCCCTTTTGTCCAAGAAAACCGTTAAGGTTTCGTTGGGAAACTTCACTGTCTGCCATTGATTGCGTTTTCATTTTTGGAATAAGGTAGGAGGCTTCAGTTGAACACAAGGAGTCGATCCCTTCTTTCATATAGTCGTTTATGTTTTTAACTCACGCGCTAAAACAAGTTATGCTTATTGTTTCAGAACCAATCCGGTCCTGAGGAGAACCCCACCTTAATTATAGGGGTTTGAAACGCGTCGACCACTCTTTGTCCAGCGTCTGGTTACCCCCATCCTTGTTTTGCATTTATTTGGATTCACGAGGGATCTTGTGACAATTACAACTGCAATAATTCGCAAAAATATGAAAAGAAATATTTTGGACTGATTCATTAACCGATGCTTGGACGCACTGTTTTCGTATTATTGTCTTCTTATTATTGTTTTCACTGTTTTGAAAGGATAGTGTATGAATGAATGGCCAAGTGTGCTTGAAATTGTATATTCACATGTTTGTATATATTGTACATAAAACTTTTTGCATTTTGTATTTTGTATTTTCCAAGCACGATAAATAGTGTGCTATAAAAGAAAAATGATCATTTCATCAAATAAGAATAAATTTGTATGGTGTTAAAGACAAATAGGTTGTTTTTGCTTCAATCAAAGCAGCTTTCGTTGGAACTTTGTTGTTGTTGAATTGACACTCCAGAATTGGCTTTTGTTTTGTTTAATAACTTTCTATGAGGGGCATTTTCAGAATGTTCATTTAAAATCAGACTTCATCATAAGTTAGGATTTTAAATTAGGGCTCCAGAGACACCAAACATGAACTGGTTATTTCTTCTCATTTGAAAAATACACTTTTAAAATGTAATAAGGCAACTGCAATGTTATCCTATGGGAGAGCTAGGCCTTCTAGTAGTTAAAAACAAATTTAAGATTTTTCACTACCAGGACATGTAAAACATAAAAGAACATGTCATACTGTTCAAATACATTGCACCCTGCCCTCTGAGCTATCCAGGACCTACTCTGGGGATGAATTATGTGTAGGTTGGGCCCAGCGAAAGGTTTACTTTGCCAGGCCGAAATGACAGTTTAAACTCCACATAAAGCCCTGCAATGGCAGGCCTGAGGCATGGTTAAAGGGCTACTTAAGTGGGTGGCACAATCAGTGCTGCAGGCCTACTAGTAGTATTTAATTTACAGGCCCTGTGTACATGTAGTGCTGCTTTACTAGGACCTTATAAGTAAATTGCCATTTGTGTATATGCCAATGTTACCATATGTTAGGGACAGAGTACAAGCTTTAGTACTGGTTAGCAGTGGTAAAGTGTGCAGAGTCCTAAGGCCAGCAAAGATGAAGCCAGTAAAAACTGTAGGTTTTGCAGGCAAAAACAGAAGGGGAAACCACATCAAGGATGATAGGTCTAACATGTATCATGATTCATATCCAACTTAGGTACACAATCTTTATTGTCGAGCCTCCACTTATTAGTGCAATACTTGTGTGCATTCAACATTAGTAGACATTCTACCATCATTACTGTTTTGCAAAAATAAGAGACTTGTAAGAAAGAGAGTTACTAAGTGGGACGGATTTGAGTCTACCACGTGGACTAAATCCACAAACCACTCAGGGTAAAATGCAGTTTTAATCATTTAAACCTGGGCTGTACCACCTGGTAGCGTTGGCATAGAGCAGACAGGCTTACCTTGGGAAAGCGTGTAAAGTACTTAGTAGTCAAAAAACTGTTAAAAGTAAAAAATTAATACAATAGAAATCTCACAACAACTTTCTAAGAATATAGAACTTTAAACAAGCAAACTGTCACCATAATGACAAACATTCAATAAGGGAACTTGGAGATATGAATTAAAAAAAATTTAAGGCAAAAAGCACCAAAACATAAAGTAAAGCACCAATAAAAAGTAATTGTTCATGATTCACCAGGATTGAAGCATGATTTCAAGAAAACCGCAATGGAGCGCCGGCCATATACACCAAATTGGTCACCCTGGTCAAAGGTTTTTCCTTTTGACTTAGGGCCTGATTCAGATCTTAGCGGGCGGGTTACTCTGTCACAACGGTGACGGATATCCCGTCTGCCAAAATGTAACTCCCATTATATCCTTTGGGATTTATATTTCAACAGACAGGATATCCATAATCATTATGATGAAGTAACCCTTCCACCAAGCTCTCAATCAGTCCCTTATTCTATGAAATGGAATGTAAAATTCTCAAATGGGGTAAGGTTACAGGCTGTATCAAATGAAATCTTATCAAAACCAAGTAGCTGCTTGAGGTCCCGCTAAAGCTGGCGTTTTTTTGTGGACAAAGCTCTGAGCAGATCAAGATTTCTCCCTTCAAACCAAATCTCTTTTATGAAACTCCAAATCCTCTAGCAGAGGAAGCCTGAAGCTGTACCCATCGCAGTAGCTGAACCCATATAATTCCAGTCAAGATAAGAAACCTTTGCCCGTGATACTCCAGAGGTCTTGAAAGTCCTGAGGAGGTCTTTTGGGATATAGGGCGGATTGCCACCACCCGCATGGCAGTGGCGATCCGCCCTACATCCAACCCCGCCGCCACCCATTTATCCCCGCCATATTAGTATGGTAGGGGGACCCCAGCAGACAGAAAGACTGTCAGCCGGTGTTCCGCCCGTCAACCATTCAGAAAAGAGGCTATATATGGTGGCGGTGTCTGCTAGACACCACCATCCATATTAGCATGGAAGCGGGAAGCAGCCTCTCCGTGGCGGCAACGCAGATTTTGCTTTCGTGGGCCTGTTGCGGGCTCCCAGGGTATTGGAGGGGGGTGCACAAGGCCCCCCTGCATTGTCATGGACACGGTGGCAGGCGTCTTGCGGTGCCTGTCACCTGGTGCATGACAATGCACACTGTGCATTCCCACCATTGTGGCGGGTGGTCACAATGCTGGGAATGGAGGATGCCACCGCCACGGTGGCGGTGGCATCCTAATTGCCGGTGCGGGACCGCCGCACCACTGGTGGCCGGTCCCAGCACCGCTAGGGTGGCGGGCGGACGAAAGTCCGCCTGCTATCCTAATAGGCCCCAGAGCCTCAACTTTTCAGACTTCCTAGAGATGCTCCTCTTTGTCATTTGTAAGGCTTCCAAGACCTCAGAGAAACCACTTAGAAGTTATTACTCAATTCAATTCAATTCAAAGAATCTTTATTCGGTGATTAAAAATCATCATAAAAGCACACACATACTCATTCCAACAAAGTCCACAAGCGGAGTGCAGGTCAGGTCCAGTTGCTACTGGTCAGATGGGCAATTCATGAAAAAGGATCCAGCAGTGTGTTGTGCCCCTGAAGCCACTGAGGAGGTGCTACAACTGACCCTTGGAGTCAACTTCATAGTCCTGTATTCAAGAGAGAACATTGGGAGCATTTGTCATACCTAATTAAGGGGATGCGCTGACAGGGACCAACTGCTGGCAGGCTAATGCTTAATAACCTATTGACGCTTTAGGCAGAGGAAGTCTAACTTTTTAAAAGCCCCTTTTACCTCATTTTTATTAAAAATCCAACTTAACTACTAAATTGGATTTTTTTTTAAACTCTGAAAATAGGGTTACATACAAGAATTGGGGGGTGATTATAACGGCGGGCAGATCGCCACCGCCCGGCCCCAACTTGATTTACCCCCGGCCTTATCATCATGGCGGGGGTACGGCAGCTGAGGGAAAGCCGTCCGACACTTTTCCGCCGGTCAGCTATCGTTACTATTGCCGGCCGGGTGGAGCTGGGGTATAATATGGTGGTGGCGCCCGTTGTTGGCCCCCAGGGGAGTGGGGGGAACGGGCGGTGCACTTGGGGGGTACCCATGATGCCCCCCTGCATTCCCATGCACAAGATGGAAGACACCGCGTGGTGCCTGCCACGTTGTGCATGGGAATGCACAACATGTCAATTTGGCATTGCGGCGGGTGGTGCTATAAGCCGCCGCAATGTCAAATATGCATACTGCGACCGCCAGGGTTGCGGTCGCATCCTAATCAGCGGTACTGCAAGGATCGTGGGCGTACTGAAGTCCGCCTGCCATCTAAATGGGCCCCTTAGTGTTGTAATCTAACAAAATAGTGTTTGGATTATCCTGTTAGCTTCTTGCAGACCAAGGATAGCAGAGTTAAAATTTATTTTGAACTTTACTTTTCCTCTTAGATAACAACTGCCCTTTATGGGGTCTAGTTATTATAGGTACATACCAACTCTAAATTCTTGCATGTACCAATTTTAAACTCTATGCTTCTTACCTTATGTGATACAAAGACAACTTAGGGTTGGTACTAACAGTAGAGCTATTTCCTTTCAAAAATAGTTATTTTGACAGGTTTGCCTGCAGGTTTAAAAGCTGTAAGAGCCAGGATACATAAATAGACATGATGCTATCCATGAAACAGTTAGGATTTATAAAGTGCACTAATCACCCACAAGGGTATCTAGGCACTGAGAACCAAGTTATTCAGGTGGCATCAATTTAAAAGTCATGTCTTGAGTCCCCATCTGAACTCCTGAAGAGAGGCTGAAGCCCCAGAGATGGAGGGGAAGGCTGTTCCAGGACTTCATGGTGAGGTAGGAGAAAAAGTGTCCTACACTGTTGCTCTGTGGATGCTAGGGATGCGAGGGGTGTGAGGGAGATGGAGGAAAGTAGAGCATAGGAGTCTGAAGGTTTGGTGGAAGCTCAGGCAGTGGATGTTGTATGCTGGATTTTGGTTGTGTAGGGCTTTGGAGACTTGAGAGAGAATCAATCTCTTGTGGAAGGGGAGTTTCTTCAGGTGAGGGGTGATGTAGGTCCATCTAGGGAGGTTGAGGATAAGTCTGGCAGCTGAGTTCTGAATGGACTGTAGTCTCTTCAGGAGGTGTGTTGTAATTTCTGCATAGAGTGGGTTGCCTTAGTCCAAATGGCTGATGATGAGGGCGGGAGTGACAGTGTGTCTGGTGAAGACTGGGAGCCATTTGAAGATCTTTCTGAGCATGCACAGAGTGAGGAAACAGGTATAGGAGACTGAGCTGATCTGGTTCTTCTTGGTGAGTCTGCTGTCCAAGATGATGCTGGGGTTCCAGGCGTGGTCCGAGGGGGTGGGAGATGCTCCCAGTTGAGCAGTTGACTAGGAGTCATTCCACAGGGAGGAGTTTTTACCGAAGATCAGTACTTCTGTATTGTCTGTGTTGAGCTTCAAGCAGTTGATTTGCATCTAGTCGGCGACACTGGTTATGCACAGGTGTAAGTTGTCCCATGTGGTGGAAGGGCATTGGATAGAGAGAGGATGAGCTGGCAATTGTCTGCGTAGAAGATAATGTTCAGTCTGTGGTTTCTGACGATATTGCCCAGGGGGCACATGTAGGCCTTGAACAGAGTGGGGCTGAGGGACAAACATTGAGGGACGCCACAGATGATGTTCTTGGGCTCCGCTGTGAATGGTGGAAGGTGGATTCTCTGTGTTGTTCCAGTGAGAAAGGATGTGACCCATTTGAGGGCATTCTCTTGCTTTTCTTATATGATGAAGCCTCTTAATCAGGGTGTGGTGGGACACAGTGTCGAAGGCCACTGAGAGGTCAAGGAGGATCACAGCAACCACATCTCCTGGTCTAGGAGGGTTGTGATGTCATCAGTGGCTGCGAACAGGGCAGTTTCAGTGCTGTGGTTCATACGAAATCTGGATTGGGATGCATCCAGAAGATCGTTGTTCTCAAGGTATTCTGTGAGTTGGTGGTTGATGGCCTTTTCATGGACTTTGGTGGGAAAGGGGAGCTCCGGTAGTTTTTGAGCTCATGGGTTGGTGAATGGTTCTTGAGGAGGGGTTTGACTTCCATGTGTTTACACTCATCTGTGAAGGTGGCCGAGCTGATGGATATGTTAAAGATGGATGTGAGCTTGATGTTGAATAGTTTTGCTGCCGAGGTTGAATGTTTGTTGGAGACAAGGATCTGTAGCTGCTCCTGTGTGAACCGAGTGCATGTCAATGGTGCTCTGCATGGTGAGCTGGTCCCACATTGTGATCTACTGGTCAGGGGTTGTGACTGTGGGAACAAGGAGGCTGAGGATGTTGGTGGCAGCGGGCTGTGTTTCAAAGTTTTTGAAGATGGCAGAGATTTTGTCTTGGAAGAAGTTTGCCAGGGTGTATCGGAGTTCTTGGGTCGAGTGATGATGTTTTCTGTATCTGAAAAATTGCAGAACTCCTTTACGAGGCTGAAGAGTTCTTTGCGTGGTTGGAGCTCCCCTTGATGCAGTCGCTAGGGAGTTCCTTCATGCCTCTTTGAAGCGCCGCTGCTAATGGTTGAGTGATGTCTTGATGGTGGTCCGGTCGGTGGACTCCTTGGTGGTGCGCCACATTTTTTCCAGTTGTTTGCAGTTGGCAAACAGCATTTAAAACGCAGTCTAAACCACGAATTACCTATGCAATGAAGCCTTAACCATACTTCAGTCTTTACCACACAGGTTATTACAAAGCATATGTCTACACCACGTGTGTCATTACCACGCACCTCTTTACAGCGCATTTTAGATATGGACATTTACAACGTATGTATTTACCATGTGTCATTAATATACATTTTTTTACCACAAGGTTCGTTACCACAAATGCCTTTACCACACATTATTATGTAAGTTTATGGGTATGTACATGGGTAAGTATATGTTATAGATATTTGGTAAATATTGATGTTATCATAATTAAAAACATATTTTTATATTAACTATAAATTTTAAGAATGGGATGCAAGGGATATAGGGGTATTGCGTAGCAAAGTGTATTATACTCAAGGATTAATTTTAATACTTAACAATTAATATTTAAGTACTGCAATTGTTGTAAATGAACATTAATATTTTATTTTTATATATTTTTAACAATTGTACCGCTACTATTTAGGGACAAGATGCAGGATATATATGGGTAGTGGGTAGGGAAGTGCAAAAATATTCGGGAATTCATTTTAATACTTGAATATTCATATTTAGGTATTGAAATTGTTTTAATTTTATATTAAAATATATATATATATATATATATATATATATATATATATATATATATATATATATATGCAAAAAAGAAGGAGAGAACTCTGGGTAGGTCTCAGTTTAGGTGGAAAGCAGCTCCTGTTAGAGCACTCTCAACACCAGCGACACTCTAGATCTGCTCACCTCAAATGTCTGTTTTTCTATCAAAGTTTTTAAGCATAGGATTAGACAGTGCTATCCATGCCGAGATAGAAAATGACAAAGCCTTTCGCCATTTAAACAGCAAAGTCTTTAAGCATAGGACAGTGCTATCCATGCCGAGATAGATTTGTCATTTTCTATCTCGGCATGGATAGCACTGTCTAATCCTATGCTTAAAAACTTTGATAGAAAAACAGACATTTGAGGTGAGCAGATCTAGAGTGTCGCTGGTGTTGAGAGTGCTCTAACAGGAGCTGCTTTCCACCTAAACTGAGACCTACCCAGAGTTCTCTCCTTCTTTTTTGCATAATTTATGCGTCACTCTATGCCTGAAAGGGTTTTGTTTTGATATATATATATATATATATATATATATATATATGTGTTTTACAATTATAACAATACAACAGGATGCAAGGGATATAGGGGTATTTGTCGGGGAAGTGTATTGATACTCAGGTATTCATTTTGGTACCTGAGAATTAATAGGTAAGGGTCTTTTTTTTTAAGGGGGTAGTAAATTCAATAATCCGTGTAAGTACCAACATACCTAAATTATAAAAAAATAGAATAAGTAAATTAAAAAATATATATATAAAGATATATTTTTAACAATTATATGGCAAACGTCAAACGTGAAACAAATCACACAAGGGATTATTATAATAGTTATTAACAAATAGAGTAAAAATAGACCAAAAATCTAATTAAATAGTAAACCATATAAAAAATTGTACAAAAATATAAAACATTTTTTTCATATGTGTAGCATATTTTTTATCAATTTATAAGTATTGTCCCCCAGTTTTTCTCTGACTTCAATGTCGAATGTTGTCCTTTGTTTCCTTTTTCCTTTTAGGTTTGATACTCACGATTGTATGTCTGTTTCTTCAGTCGGTGAGGCGTCGCAATCAAGAGCGGAAGCAAGGAAGCGTTGCGGTCAGGTAAGAAAAATTCCATTTATATTATTAAGTATATAGGTTGCTATGTTTATTGTAAGGTAGAGGGGGTAGGTAATGAGATGGGTAACAGTAATACCATGTATGTTTTATTTTTTTAACCACTTTTCCCTTCCCATGCAGGTTGTGTTTGTATGCCCATGTCAAAACAGTTTTTTTTTTAAAAAGAAGGTTTAAAAAGTCGAAAGAAAAATAGTTATGACTTTTTTAAACTTATGTGAAAGGAAAGCAACATTTTAACATTTTTGGGCTACATGTTTGTAAATCAGTTGGGAGAATCCTCGGCACAAAGACAATGTGGCTGCTGGAGAAACTAGATGTTGTTCATTCTCTACTATAGGGTTGTTTTTTTAAATTTGCATTTGGAGTTTTAATTTTGATGGTTATGTTTTAATCAACAGAATTTTCTATTTAGATGTCAAATGTTTGCATTGCTTATATCCACTTGTATGGATTACTACGTTTTTTTTAGTTCCATTTGATTTTGGAGATTGTATTCTCTTACTGCTGATTTTTAAAAAAAGATTTGGTTTTCAGATTATTGCTTCTCACAATTGTGTTTAGTACTGAAATTGCATTTATTTCTATTAATTGGCTTTTTAAAATCAATAATTTTTCGGAGTTGACCATTCTTGTGGATGTTGATTTGTTTATATGGATTATTGGAGTACTGTTGACCCTTGGTGACAGGTGGTTTGAAAAATTCACCAAGAGTTGAAGAAAGAAGAAAACTACAGTTAGGAATCCAAAAATTCCTTTATTTCGGTAAAAAATAAATAAAAACATGCCAATTGAATTGTATCCAGTTGTTATAACAGGCAAGAAATTTAGGAAAATATTAGTGATGTTCCATAATGTAACATATAGGTAATACTGTCCAGGTAGTCTGCAGCCACCATCAGTGAAAACTTGAATTTGAGCCATTAGGCTCTTGGACATTTCTTTACTTTTTTAGGAAAATTTTCAAAAAATTAAATAGGTTTGGGTGATGTTTACCAACTGATTTATTGAAGGCATTCTTAGTCTTTGTACCTCCATCTAAGCAGGTTGTCTAACAGTTCCACCATTCAAATGGAAATCATGGCTGCCTCCTGTGACCCGACCTGCTTAGATTGCCTATCAATGTACCTTCAAAATAATTTAGTAGGGTGCCAAATTCCCGCTCATTTTAGGTAAAATACTCTGATTCAGCAATTGTGTATAGAACTCACCTACACTGTCAGGAGGTACAAAGCATAAGGCAGTTAGTTCTCTTAATTCATATTGAAGTTTACTGTTCCATAAGTAACCCTTAACTAAAGATGATTTTTAAACTTTTTCAACTATATGCCTGTGAAAAGTGAAAAAAACATCTTTGAATTTGGGTGATAGGTAGGCCGGGGCAGTGAACTCCGCACTGTTTGCGGAGTTAGCGGAGATTTCTGCACTCCGTGCTCCACCGAGCTCGCGTAGTGCAGAAAACTCTGCTTTGCGTAGTTTTTTCCCCTCTCGCAATCACAAATGGTAAGTTTGTGATTGCGAATGGTAAGTTCACGAGAGTGAGCTGCCGCTCAGGTAGAATTTCTACCCAAGCAGCAGGAATACCAGCACAAACTGCAGTTCACACTGCACTCCGCCACGCGCAGAACTTCGCAGAGTTTGTTTTGTAACTACGCGGGGTTTCACCTAGCAAAACTCTGCAAGCTACACCCAGGCCTGGTGATAGGATAACTTTTGAGAGTTGTGTCAATCATTGATAATTTGAAGTACATTCTTACTTTCCTAGGACTTTTACTCATTGTTTTGTATTTTACCTCTGTTAATAGTTGAGTGTACATCGACAGGGAATAAACTATACACTAATGGGGCAGTTCTGTTATTTATGTTAGCATGAATAGTGTAAATTTAGGTGAATGGATGGGGTGTTGATTTAAAAGTCCCATCCATCAACCAAATTTCACTATTCTCAAGGGATAAAAAGTTATGGGTTGTGCTAAATATGAATATTCTTTTCTGAGTGTTTTTGTTGTCATGCAATAGGAAATGTTCATCAGAGAAAATAACAGTTAATTCTGGGAGAAGGTTAATGTCAGAATAGATTTGTGGGGTTATATGTTGAGGATTACTTGCCTGTTTTTATCTTTGCACCATTCTCCTAAGATTAGGAATTATGGGCATACTACTAGCTACATGCATGTAATGATTTTTGATACCTGCCTTAAAATTGAGCCTTGGCGGTGATTGGAGGTGGAAGCAAGTTCTTTAACCTTTTGTACGTTTTCATGTACTTCAATCTCCATTGCAGAGTGATAATGCTCAGTTGTCCGAACTACGGTATCTTCCAGAGTAACCGCTCTACCTGTGAAATGGGATGAAATACACTGCACACACCTCCAATGACTCCTGGGCTCACTTAGCCTCTCATTACAATTAAGGTAGCCACCATACTTTAAGAGCCTGTTGCCTCTCCTGGATTCACATCATTTGTTTGATTAGCTGATGCCATTGATGTGGGTTCTGATAAAAATGAGAATTAGAAAAAAGTATATGTTTTTACTGTTTGATGCATTTTTGTCTTTTGTTACTTTGCCTGGTAAAGGAATGGAAAAATACATTGTTAATTAATGCATTCTGTGGAGATAGATAAAAGTTTAGATACTCTGTTGAAATGAGAAATGCATTGCTTCTTAATTTTGTAACCCAAAAAAATGTGTTTGTTATGTTAGAAGAAATGCAATGTCTAGTTTTTTACCTAGAGATTTGTGTGTTGTTGGTTTTTAGGTCTAGCCTAGCGGCAGCATGCTTGCACTACTCACTCTGCGAGACTGCTATAGTAGAGTATGGGAGAGAAGTCAGTGCCCACTCTCCACCCACATTTTTCATTGGCTTGTGTCATTGTCTTTTCGTAAATGCTGCCTTTGGATTTGTTAGTTCCTCCTTAGTGCTGCCTTGTCTTCCTTTGTAACCCCCCATGGCTACTGGGCCCTTTACTTTGGTTGTTACACTGGACCTGTTATTTAGCCTGTAAGCACTATTTTCTTTATTGAGTTTCTCTTACTGCAGGCCGGACATGCGCTGCTTTAGCTGAAATCTCTTGTGTTTTTTTAAGCAGCACAGCCGTAACAAGGGTGCCTGATTTCAATCACTTTAACTCAGTATTATCTTGTGTCTGTTTCAACACCCCAAGTAAAATGGATTTAGAAATGATTAGCAAATTTAGTCATGTGAATTCCAGGTAGCAAATAATTGTGTGCTAATGGACTGAAGCTGACAACAGCACATCTGTGTTACATATCATCTGCACTAAAGCCACCTGAAAGGGTTGTTTTCAAAAGCCTGTTTTATTAACAATAAGACCACCACCAATACTACCGCCACCATTACCACCACCACCAATACCACCACCACAAATACGATCACCAATACTACCACCACCATAACCAATACCAGCAATACTACCACCAGCACCAATACCACCACCTCCATGACCAGCAATACCACCACCAATACCACCACCACCACCATTTCCACCACCACTAATACCACCACCACCAGCAATACCATCACCAAGAATACGGCCACCACCAATACCACCACTACCACCACCAATACCACCAACAATACCACCACCACCAATAACACCAATATCATCACCAATACCAACAATTCTGCCACCACCAACACCACCACTACCAATACCACCAATACCAATACAAATACCACCACCACCAACAATACCACCACCAACACCAACACCACCACCACCAATACCAAAAACACTACTACCAATACCACCACCTAAGCACCTCTCACTCACTAGTAATAGCATGGGAACTGTATGAGGCCGGAGCAGCAGCCAAGACCATCTCTCCTTCACTCCATGCCTTCAATAAAGTACAGCCCGCCCTGCACCAGAAGGTGAAGCCAGGACCCTACTACAGCTGGAGTTGTTTTTATTAGGCCAAAGATAGCAATGACATTTTGCAATGCCACACTGCACACTCAAATCATGAAGAAGGCAGGAAATCTCCCCCCCTCCCGCTCTTCCTCCTGTGCAGCGACAGTGTAAACACGGAGCAAAAGGTGTTGGAACGCTTTGTTAGTGTTTATAGCTCGGATCATAGGTAACTCTCTCTTCACACTGCCAATACCACCTCCAATACCAACACTAATACCACCACCACCACCACTACTACCACCACCACCAATTCCACGGCTATATCACCACCAATACCACCACCACCTATACCACCATCAATTTTAATACCACCATCAATACCAATACCACCACCAACACCACCAATATCACCACCAATACCACAACCAATACCACTACCACCAATACCACCACAAATACCACCAATACCAGTACTACCACCTCTAATACCAATATCACCACCGACAATACATATACCACCACCAATACCACCACCAATACCACCACTAATGCCACCATCAATACCTCTACCACCATTAATACCCCCAATACCCCCAACATAACCACCACCAATAAAACCATCACCAATACCACCACTATCACCACCACCAATACCACCACAAGCAATACCACCACCAATGCCACATCCATATTAATACGCTTCGTGGAGCCAGCGGGGGCATCTTTGTGTGGACTTCTTGCCCAGAAGACAGCGGGGCAGCCAGCGTGTTTCCCAGCCCCTCTCTCACCACCGGCAGCGCTTGCTAATGACTCGCACCTCCCGCTTCGCGGGAGATGCTTCGTGGACCCAGAGGGGGCATCTTTGTGTAGACTTCTTGCCCCAGGAGACAGCGGGGCAGCCAGCGTGTGTCCCAGCCCCTCCCTCACCACCGGCAGCGCTTGAAAACGACTCGCATCTCCCGCTTCGCGGGAGACGCTTCATGGAGCCCGTGGGGGCATCTTTGTGCGGACTTCTTGCCCCAGGAGACAGCGGGGCAGCCAGCGTGTGTCGCAGCCCCTACCTCACCACCGGCAGAGCTTGAAAATGACTTGCACCTCCCGCTTCGTGGGAGACTCTTCGTGGAGCCAGCGGGGCCATCTTTGTGTGGACTTCTTGCCCCAGGAGACAGTGGGGCAGCCAGCGTGTGGCCCAGCCCTTCCCTCACCACCTACAGCGCTACTTAACAACTCGCGCATCCCGCCCCGCGGGACGCGTGCCGGGCGAAGCCCGGGCCA
This sequence comes from Lissotriton helveticus, assembly GCF_964261635.1. Classification (NCBI taxonomy): domain Eukaryota; kingdom Metazoa; phylum Chordata; class Amphibia; order Caudata; family Salamandridae; genus Lissotriton; species Lissotriton helveticus. The sequence continues at coordinate 779,634,646 of NC_136061.1, forward strand.
AGGGCTGGCCCGTCCTAGCCCGTCATCGCCAGGAAGAGGCAGGGCAGGGTCCCCCTCTTTCATCTGTGCTATGGGACACAAGGTACTTTGTCATCCATTTTGCTGGGCCCTGGTGGTTATGTATAGGGGTAGCTAAGCCTAGAGACTTCTTCAGTTGTGGAAAGCCTACTCCTAGAAAACAAATCTGGTAGTCTCCTTCCTGGTGAAAACAGTCTTCGTTATGGGGAAAAGGAATTCAATGGAGGGTGGGGGGGCAGCAGGGAGCAAGAAAGGAAAAAAGGATAAGAAAGTGCCCCACGCAGCCAGCAACTGTGTTCTCAATAGAATTGAGACGATAGTTAGTGAGTGTGAAGAAATTCTGGGAGCCAATAATAGCACAGCATCGGATGATGTCTCTAATCCCTTGGATGAGGTTTTAGCTAATAAATCTAGAAGAGTAATTCCATCGATTTTCAATAAACCTTCCCAAAAGCCCTCCATCTGTACTGTTCACACTTCACCGGCTGATGGCCCGAAGGAATCCCCTCCTGGTGAATTCCTTAAAGTCACAATGGATTCAACCAATCAAGGAGCCCCATATGCTTGTGAAGTTGATGAGCTGCTCCCTGCACAAATAGGTTAGCAGTTTTAGAGTACATTGCTGAGGGTACACCATCTGCTCCACCTAGTGAACATACTGCCACTGGTATTACCAATGTAGCAACAAGATGCAACTGCGGTCTCATAAATGAGGGATTGACACAGAAAATCGAAACACTCCAAAGGGAGTTGGCATCTCTAAGGAAAATAGTAGAATACTTAAAGAGTAGGGTTAATCATCCTCCTATTGTAACTAGATCATCCCTCCCGCCTCCTCTTATTATCTCTGATACGTCACCAAATAGGTTACCGTTAGGAGTTTCTCTGGGAGCGGAGGACATGCCACTTTCCAGGCTAGACAAACAAGGAAATGGACCCTCCTCTATGGCCTCCCTGCCCAGCATTATTAGATCTTATGCTGATACTGCAAAAGCTCCAGGCTGATGGGATTGTACGAGGGAGTGCCGGAAAGAGCGTTACAGGACGCGTTTTGAAAATGACAAAATTAACTGCCACCAGACAAAAGTCCTAAACGCAAATGAATTGAGGAACATAAACCAGCCTACATAAATGAAAGAAGTATTCTAGGCGGTATCATTGAATTAAAAAGGAAAAATATATCCTCCGGCCGAGGTTGTACGGCTCCAGACAATCCTCGTACTTGTGACCATTCAATGAATAGATAGATCGTGTTTTTGGAACATTTTAATGTGACATACTTCATTTATACGAACGTATAAACCGAAGCGGTGATCTACCCTACCGAAAATATCGGGATATCCATCCATGCATTGGTTATAAATTCGTTTGAGAACATCTGATAATTCTGCTTAAGGTCCTGAGGAAGGTGGTCCTACTCCACCGAAACGCGTCGACCTTGCGTAACAACTTTGCGTTAAAGCCTGCGATCCCTCAGACGCAGAATAAAGAGTGAATGTAGTGTGAATGAGAGTCTGTTTTGGGAATTTGTAAGATTGGTTTAGGTTTTTGTTTTCTCTGCATGGTATGGTTACTGTCTTTTATTGTCCTAACAAATTATCTCATGTTTTATTAAATGAATTGTGATAACTCGAATGTAAAAAGAAGAAAATGATGAATGAAATTTCGTATATAAAAAAATAATAAAAAGTACAAATGGGAAAAAAAGTTAATGTTGTCACCCTGTGTTAAATAATAACTGCCAAAGTATAGAAGTTGTCAATCTTAAAATTGTATAGGTCGTGAGGGAATATTTCTATATGGTATATTTTGTTGTTCCTCTCTTTCCCTGACCTGAAAAATATGTATAGAGGGGGTCCCATATTTATGTTGAAAGCTCCAGGAGCACCAGGTACATCCTCTGGTAGAGCGAGAACTCAGGGCCATTTCAACTCATACGACGACCAGAAAACTCAGGCTAGACCTACTACTCAGAGTATTAACACTGTTGCCAGTTGTATACATGGTTAAAGTCCCCAAATGCACTCCTAGGCAAGGCTATGAAAACAGTGAATCCCTAGCAATAAAGCAATCCACTGGCTGCGCCATGTGAGAGGATGCAGGTCAATAATACGGGAAGATATGGTCAGAGTAAGGAGGATCACATCGAGCAACTCCCAGACAGATTGCATTGAGCTGCAGCTAACTAACGCAGCACTCGCTGAGAATTTATTGGCTCTGGAGTTCCGTAGCTCTGCCCCAGAGCACTCGGCCATCCAGATTAGACGCTCACCACTCTGGTCACCACCCAGGTCGCTGGAGCATGAAGCACAAGGGAGGGTGGGAGTAGGGTCGGGACTTAACGCAGTCGACTGACTTGTTGGGGGTCTTACACAGAATATCTCTACTGACTCACCAGGAGCTAAATATAGGGAGATTGATTTTCATCTAAGTACCCCCAATATAGAAAGATCAAAAGGGGAGAGATCTATCGATGTTAGGGCCGGGGCCCTTGCTTGTGCAGTAGATAGCAAAGTTTGGGTTGATGGGTCCAATTTGAGGGTGCTCAACTTCCTCTCCTGGAACATAGCGGGTCTCCAGAAAAAACTGCCCCTCCCGGAGTGGAGTGAGCTTATTGGAAAGTTTGATGTCTGCTTGTTCCAGGAGACTTGGAGCCAGGTTGCTCTGCATAAATCTGGTTATATCACGTATTTTATCCCAGCCACAAGCTCAGGGAAGGGGCGTCCCTCTGGGGGTTTACATATCTGGATCAACATCTCTCTGAATTGGTCTATTGTTATGCACACTCCTTCATCACAAGATATCCTTCACCTGACCATTAAAGGGCCAGTAAATGGCACAAATGTGGAGGTCTTTATATGCTAGAGGGTCCCCCGGTGGTCAAACATCAGCAACCATATCAGCATTGGAGTGTGAGTTATCTCGAATCCCGCTACACTCATATATCATTGTAGCCGGGAACCTCAATTGTACATACGAACCTCTGAGTAGAGAGGACTTTTTGGGAACTAACGAAGAAGACACCAAATGGTCCATACCGACTCTTAATTTAGCACCCATTAAGAAGTGGTCACAGAGGGCCATACAAATGAATGCCCTAACATTAGAACATAACTTAAGAGCAGTAAACAGAAGGACACACTCTGATTCGGGCGGGGCAAACACCTTTAATAGGATTAGCTCCACGTCCCGTATAGATTATATTTTACTAGATATTCGGCTCTGGGGCGACCTTTTGGATATGGATGTCAGACACACTTTGGATAGTGGCCACAATCCCCTATACATGCAAATAAAAAATGAATGGTCACCTACTACGGAAAAGGCACCAACTGTTCCCACAATGTTGACAAAAGAGGTTCTCCCCACAAACTGCAATCGACGCCTTAAATGGCATAAGGTCTCACTCCAAGAAGATAAACGACATAACATTAGGGAACTCATCGATCAAAAGATCAAGGAACTTGAACTAACTTACGACAAACCCGAGAACCTATTTACTTTCGCTTTTTCCTCATTTTATCAAGAAACAATAGGTAGGCTAGGATCGTTTTTTATCGTAGAAGAGAGCAGGGCTACAAAAGGGCGCCCACCAAGATCTACTAACCCCTGGTATTCACTCATATGTAGGGAAAAGAGGCAGGCCCTATCTTTAGCCTTAAGGAAAAAAGATCCCTTGGCAATCAGAGTAGCAAGAAAGGACTACTCTAGGGCACAAGAGGTAGCAAAGCACAATTGGGAAGAGTCGCATTGGCAGAAGCTCAAGCATGCCTCACAACAGAAAGATTCCATCCTGTTTTGGGAGCTAATTAATAAAGGGATGAGAAAGGGATCTGACCTAATCCCAAACTACATCACAGGGCAGCAATGGCATGATCACTTCTCCAAACTATGTTCTGGGGATGTAGGGTTTTTGCCTCCCTTACTGAGACTTCTTCAGCTACCCCCGGGGCTTCCATACCACCTGATTTATTTGACATCCATGAGGTTGATTTGGCAATAGAGAGTATAGCTCCTGGAAAGGCTGCGGGACCTGATGGCCTTCCTGGAGACCTGCTTTTTGATGATCCAAAGCCATGGGCTCATTTTATTCTGATGTTAATGAATCGTATTATATGGGGACATGATGTTCCTCATTCTTGAAAGGGTGCGGAGCTAGTTACAATTTATAAAAAGGGGAATAGGGAGGACCCTGCCAACTACAGGCTGATTAGCTTAATCGACGTAATACAGAAGGTGGTTGGCAGGGTGGTCCTCATGAGGATAAGGTCCTGGATGGAGGATGGGAACATCCTCTCACACTATCAAGCAGGCTTTAGACAGAAGGTGGGTACGATGGATCAGGTGTTCAGATTCTTCATGATCCACTGGAAAACAGTGGTGATTGGGAAAGGCAGCTTAAATCTGGCCTTCATAGATCCGAAGACCGCCTTTGACCTCGTCCCATGTGTCAAGCTCTGGCAGGTCCTGTATAAACTGGGCATCCCTCCTCTGATCCTTGATTTTATCAAATGCCTTCACGTGGATAACTATGCCAGAATCAGGTGGGGCTCACAGGGGCAGTTGACCGAGAGGGTCGCGGCGAATAGGGGGGGTACGCCAGGTTGCGTGTTGGCTCCGACCCTGTTTTCTCTCTTGGTAGACCATTTAAGAAAGTATCCAGCTGACCCCCCCCACCCTGACCGGTGAGAAAACTCCAACCCTCCTATTTGCCGGCGACACCCTCCTGATTTCTAAAAGTCTGGGCGGCCTGCCAAACAGGTTTAGCCTGTTCTGTGTATCGCGGGGGCTGTCAATTAACACCAGAAAAACATAGCTAATGACACTATGCCCGTCGAAACGCTTTAGAAATGGCATTACCCTTAATGATACCCCACTTGAGACTGTGGAGACCCCACTTGAGAATGTGGAGTCTTTTGATTATCTGGGAATCCGGGTCACCAATTCAATGAAGTGGAGTTCCCACATGGCCATGATGCTCCTCAACCATAAACGGGTGTCTGGGGCTATTCTAAGAGAACAACAACTCTCTGTAAGTAGGCAAGTTGCCCCGGCCCTTGTTGTTTACGATGGTAAAGCGCTACCCTCGGCCCTTTACGGGTCCGAATTATGGGGCTTCGAGAATACCATCGATCTCGTAAGATCTGAGAACAAGTTCCTTAGTGGCTTAGTCTCCCTCCTAACCTCTACTCCAACGAAGCCCCTATACCAGGACATGGGTAGACGTTCTATTAAGAACATCGCACGCCTCCGCCCCATACTATTCTGGGCACGTATAAGAAGGACCCCTGACCTGGCCAATTATGCTGCTGCCCTTAGCGAACTAATAGCAGCAGATGCAGGAAATAAGATCAAATGGATCTTTAACCTGAGGCAGCTTCTATCAGATATAGGGTTTGGGGAGGCTTGGGCCAACCAGACTCCACTATCCAAGCAGGATTTAAAAAATTCATACTGGAAGAGGGTACAGGCAAAAAGATGTGTAACTCTAATTTGGGGAATCTTACTGAGCGGTTCGTGGAACACAAACCTGTCCGGAAACTTGAACCCTTTCTTGATTTCATCCGAATTCCAAGGGACAGGGCGCTCTATATGAAATTGAGAATTGGAACTCTCCCGCTAAATGAAACAACAGCAGGCTGGAAGCGGCACAACCCATCATTTGCTTCTTGTACAGGTTGCGCAGCTCCCAATGAGTCCTCCGCCCACTTCCTCTTCGCGTGCCCAGCCTATAGAACGGCTAGAACAAAATGGCTGAAATACGTTTGTAAAAACCTTGGCTCCAAGAATTATAGGGGAGCACTACGTATTTTAAAAACTGACACTTCTTCCCTCACCTTGGTCTGCGGTGTAGCAAAATATTTGGGTTGTGCATGGCTAATAAGATCTAAGCTTCTAGCGAAAAGTAGTAACCAGGTACTGCCTATCCTCACCCTTTGATGCACTGCTTTTATGGCTACTAATAGCTTTTTAATGATTTTGTAGCATATGTTTTAATATGATGTATAATGTTCAGTTGGATTTATTTACCACGTTGTATTGTATTTTTTTTTAAATTATGAAATTAGGACGTACAAGCTTTTATGATAATTTTTTATCGAATAAAGTACATACAACAACAATATTAATACGACCACCAATACCACCACCCCAATACCAACATCACCACCAATACCACCACTACCACCAATACCACCACCAATAACACCAATGCTGCCACTACCACCAATACCTGCACCACCAATACCAGCACAACCAATACCACCACCCCCACCACCAATACCACCATTACCACTACCACCACCAACAATACCACCACCACCAATACCACTGCAAACAATACCACCACCACCAATGCCCCCATTAAAACCAATATGAATACCAATACCACCAGCCCAATACAACCATCTCCACCAATACCACCACCACCAATACCATCACCAATACCACCACCTCCAAGACCAACAATATCACCAGCACCAATACCACCACCAATACCACCACCACCACCTATTCCACCACCACCAATACCATCACCACCAATACCATCACCACCAATACCACTGCCACCAATACCACCACCAATTACACCATCACCAGTACCACCACCAATACCACCATCACCACCAATCCAATACCACCACCACTAATACCACCGCCAATACCACCACCACCAATACCACCACCACCACCAATACCACCACTACCAATACCACCACCAATACCATTACCACCGCCAATATCACCACAACCAATACCACCACCACCAATACCAATACCACCAATACGACTACCACCACCAATACCACCACCCATACCACCACTGATACCACCACCAATACCACCCATCCAATACCACCACCACCAATACCATTGCCAATACCACCAACACCAATACCACCAAAAATACCACCAATACCACCACCACCACTGATACCACCACCACCATTACCACCACCAATACCAATACCACTGCCAATGCCAATACCACCAGCACCAATACCACCATCACCACCAATACCACCACCACCAATACCACCACCAATACCAATACCACCACCACCAATACCAATACCACCACCAATACCAATACCACCACCAATACCACCACCAACAATAGCAATACGACAAATACCTCCACCACTAATACCAGTACTACCACCACTATCAATACCACCACCACCAATACCAATACCACCACCAATACCACCACCTCTACCAATACCACCACCAATACTGTCACCAATACCATCACTATTACCACCACCAATACCACCAACACCACCAATATCACCACCAACAATACCACCACCAATCCCACCACCACCAATATAACCACTACCACCAATACCACCACGAATACCACCATCAATACTAATACTACCACCAATACCACCACCAATACCACCACCAATACCATCACCAATACCACCACCACCACCAATACCACCACCACCAATACCACCACCACCAATACCAATACCACCACCAGCACCAATACGAATACCACCATCACCAATATCAATACCACCACCAAAATCGCCACCATCAATGCCACCAGCACCAATACCACCACCGGAACCAATACCACCACCGCCAAATATAATGATTGAGCAAGGACTCGTTTATATGAGATTTGCTTGAATTCTATCACTTGTTTACCTTATTAGCTTATTAACATGAATTATTAATTATGTCTTGTGATTAATCCTTGCACATTACCATTACATAAATAAGACAGTGAAGCTTGCCTATGTGTTAACTAACCATTAATGCGGATAGCAGACTAAAAGCCCGGTTCTAATAGGAAAAACTTTACTGCGCATACGTCAATTGCATCTACGTAATATGACGTTTAACAGCTTTGGAGGGAATTTGTCTCGCATGAGCAGAATGCACTAACATGGCGTCTTGAAGACCCACAGGCCGTACACCTGCTTTGCTATCTAGAAAACGCTTTATTTACTAAGAGCTAATGGAGGGAAAATATTAATGAATAGAGGGGAATAGAGTAGATGTAAGTGGTATACAGTGAAATCATGTATTTCTTGAATTAATATATTCTCTTTTGACCTTTTCATTAGTTCGTATTTGGGCCTCTTTGCCATAACCCGAGTGATGAGTGAATGCCTTCTGCGCATGTGTGACCTCTACTTCCCCTGGAAGAATGATCCCATGATTGGACTACATCCAAGGCCATCGACCGCTAAACTCTTGGAACTCGGTTGTCAGAAGAGCAGTGGCTGAAATCATATGAACAATATTGATACAAATGTTACAATTATGAATAAAACTCGGGTGGGAATAAAATATGCATACTATTAAGGGGTTGGGTTTGGGGACAAAGAAAAGTGCTATGCCATCATGGTGTGATGACCAAACGCCCCTTGCCTGTCCAATCAGAAATCGTATTTTTTCAAATATTGCAACTTTAGGGGGTGATTCATGAACCCCAAAAGGTAGAACTAAGATAGTTTAGTTAGTTGGAGTGTGTGATCCTGAGAGAATGCTGAGAGGAGAGATGCTGTTGGAGTTATTGATGATGCTGATGCTGTGAGATAGTGAAGAAGATTTGAATAGAGTATTACTTATCTTAAGCAACAAATTAGAAGAAGATCGCGGAAGAATCTCGAGGAGGAAGTGAGTGTCAGAGAGGGGTACGGCTAGTTGTCGGTTCTAGAGAGGTTCACTATCCTGTCCTGATTCCTAACCGGAAGTCTCTGTCGCCTGATCTTTCCCAGGGGTCCTTACCAGCCCTTTGGCCAGGGGGTTGATCTTCACACTATCTGTGGTAACTATATGATTAATATATTTCCTGATGTACTGCTGTCTCTATCCTCTCCTTTCTGTGTAACGTCAATCTATTGAATTGGTGAGAGAGAGTATTTGAACTGATTGATTCTTCTTCCCTAATGATTGATGGTGTCTGTGGTGTATTTTGAATGGTTCACTCACATTTAAACTTTAGATAAAGGCTTTTGAAAACTTCCTGAGTCTGTGTTTTATTATTATAAACTAGCTTACCCGTCGCGCGTTGCTGCGATCTCCGAAGAAAGGAAATTCAAGGAAACTCGTTATGATAACATTCAATTTACATTGTGTCATTTTTATTGAAACATATTAATTTTAATATGGAAAACATTTCAAAGTGACGTTTTAATTCTATTTATTTATTCGAGTGCTTGTGGATACCTGATTTTTTGTTTTTCCATTTGGTGCGTACATCAGTATTCGAAAGATTATGAGGGCCCTGGGGGGCCGATATTTAAACAAATTTTATGCCAGAAACCTTCACGGGAGTGTACTCAACAACTTCCCAAAGTTTCATGGCAATTTTTTGTTTTTCTGTCTTGTGCGTACATCAGTATTCGAAAGATTATGAGTGTCCAGGGGGGGCTGATATTTAAAAAAGAATTATGACATAAACCTTCGCGGGAGTGTACTCAACAACTTCACAAAGTTTAATGGCGATCGGATGGATGGTGTTTTAATTCTATTTATTTATTCGAATGCTTGTGGATACACGATTTGTTGTTTTTCCGTCTGGTACGTACATCAGTATTCGAAAGATTATGAGGGCCCTGGGGGGCCGATATTTAAAAATAATTATGCCAGAAACCTTTGCAGGAGTGTACTCAAAACCTTGCCAAAGTTTCATGACGATCGGATGAATGGTGTAGTAATACTTGAAGGACAAACAGACAGACAGACAGACAGACATATATTCGTTTTTATATATATAGATGAACTATTTACAAGAAGGGTTATGTGCATCGTTACCATCAACTAGTTTCAACTAATTTGATCCATCAACCAAATGGAAAGAACTTATTGATCAGCGATATGAAATTGGAAGGAAGTATGAATTACTACAATATTGATCAATAGGTAAACAAAATTTTCCCCAGCAGCTAACTAGGAAAATTTGAGTGATAGGTGTGTATGTTTTGATGGGCCCAGGAGAATATATGGTATTGGAGTATCTGTTGTTGGTGCGCCGACGGATTTGTTTTCTCGTAGCAGAAGTGTGGTTACTATTGACTAGTTTGGTGATGAGTATTGATTATTGATGTATGTTATAACAAACTTCGTCACATTGTATGTTGGCAGGAATCACAGGTATGGTGATACCTCGAACTCCCGGGAAGGAATAGCGGGTGTGGAAATAGCCACACTGCTCTGAGGTTACCCGTCTGTTGGAATAGCACTGAGAAGCTATGCAGGGCTGGCAGTGTTCTATTAAGGACTATTTCATGTAAAAGTGAGAGTGATTGTACGCAGAGAGTTCGCTTGGTGAAACTTTAGTGTTATAGCACCTAGGAAGGGTAACACTGAAGGAGTAGCAGGTTCTTCTGAGCTAGAGTGACAGCAAAAGATTTTGCTGGTGAAACTTTGGTCTTACATTAACCTAGAATTGGTATCACTGAAGGAGTAACAGGTTCTTCTGAGCTTAAACAAACAGTAAGCAGAAAGTTTTCCTCGCAGTATTTGAAGAGTAAACGGAAGTTCTTACTTTGTGAAGAGTAAGCGAAATGTGTTACTCGCAGTGAAAAGGAATCTATTCTTTATTTAGTGGAACAGGCAGAGTAGCGAATGTTTTCTATGTTGTTACTAACAAAGAATTTAATGAAAATATTGAGAAAAGACATCGCATTACCTTGTGAAGGGAGGGTCAGTCTCTAGAGTTAGACTGACACCACAGTGTGCCGCGCTGAGATTGGTGGAAACAGTGGGCGTGTGACAAACGCAGATTGTAAAGGAGGGGTCAGTAGCAAGGACATCACAAAAGGTCGCCCTGGGATTGGTCAAACCACAAGCATGAGCCTGAGTCTGATTGTATTGAAAAAATAGAAGCTGCATTATGATTGGATGCGAGATTGGGAAAAGGCTATTACAGGAATCGGCCAGATAGAAGATATTTAGGATTTGCAGAATACAATTTTATACATCGATACCTACTCAAAATGTATAGAAAAGAGAGGAAAATGTCACTGATAATAAGGATTAAGAATTTCTTTAAAAAAGACAAGCCTGTATTGACTAGAGAAGGGATTCTTATTCCTCCTCCGAAAACACCTGCTTCATTTATGATGAAGGAGAGAGGTTATCATACCTGTGTATGGTTGGAAAATTGGGTAAATTACACCAAAAGTGATGGAGTATTAGCTTTCCCAGAATACGGTACATTTAATGGAAGAGTTCTCAGAATTTGAGAATGAGAATGAATGATTTAGAACCCAGCACTAGATTAACTCACTATGAATCTTTAGAAGAATGGGAAACTGAGTTGTATGAGGGAGAGAAGCATGGAAGAGGGAGAATGAAGGGATTTTTTCCTAGATATATGAATGGATCACAAGAAGATCAGGTGAAACAATGGAGAAGAGCTATGGTATTAGAAGGGTTATATCCAGTATTGACAGCTGAAGAACAGACAGGAAGTAAGTGTAGAGAGAAAACCAATACCATGAATGCAGCAGGGTATGGTGAATCAGAAGATGCATTTTTAGAGGATATTTTAACCAAAAATCCTCCCCATATCAGGAAGGGCTCAAAAGAGTAGTCACTCCAAGTGAGAATTAGAAACTTCTTTAGTTCCGCAAATTTTGCATTTTAACTCGATGAATAGAGTACTCCAAGAAAAGGAAATTGAGGTTCTGAACAAAAATAGAGAAGAATTGATACGGAAAATAAATCAAATAACTTTGCCTGGTGAAGCCCTGACAGTATATGTACCTGTAGGTCCTGTTATACCATTATTTTAAATTAAAGTGAATGTTCAAAATTCTCAAACTGTGCATGCCCCATCGAGCAACTCCAGAACAGAAATAATAATTGCGGAAGATCAAGCCAGTGAGAGCAGTTCAGTCATTTCATTAATGGATCTCCCTAACACAGCATCAGAATAGGACAGTGGTATAAGTGACGCACCGGGTGTGACCATATACAGGTAAATAATCTACTGCAGGGTGTAAGCATTGAAAATAAACATCATACAAGTCCTTGATACACCCTCATGAAATACTTGGTTTACCTGACAGGTCCTGTGGGGTCATATAATTATACTGTGGATATCGCCCACGAAATGACCAGAATCTGGCAAAGTTCGCAAATTTGATATGGTATGTAGAGATGGAATGTGTGTTATGATTAGAGAATGTAAGTGGTTTGGTATTGAATGGGTGAATTATGATGATGATTGGGATATACACTTTTAACAAAAAGGATCCACATGGGAGCTGGGATAAACATTAGATTGGAGGCATTGGTGGAACATGGATTAGAATGTCTCTCTAGATGCATATGTATATATATATAGGAGTAAACTGTATAAATAATATACAAGTTTTTTGAAAATGTCAGAACCGGGGAGGGCAAAGACCATGAATAATTCAGCCGTAGGGTGAAATGCTCAGCAGGATTATTAAGAATGTGTTTGTCAATTATGATTAGCGAACTACTAAGAAGGGGTTTGTCGATAATGTAAGGATTGGGGTCCGGATATAACCTGACGAGTTGTATATAGCCACTAGGTGATATAGAAATGTATTACTTAACAGCCAGAACATTTTTGACTAACAGATGTGTAATTGTTTTTATCTTTTGTATTGTTTAGATAAATTTGATTGAATTTATGAGTTATGAAAGAGACAAAAAGAATATTCAGTCTTAATAAAGGTGGTGCACATAAGGCTATACACCGAAACGCGTCGACGCATCCTTCAGGAGTTAAATTCAAGGAACAATGTGCCAGAAATGATCGATTTGATTCTGGTTTTGTGATTTTTTGATTCCTATGAATTAACATTCCGATGTTTGTATAACACATCACGGAATTAGTGTCTCTTTCTGGGTTTTTTTAGAATTGTATCATGTTTCTTTGTATATAAAGACAGATTTTTATTGTATTATTTTTAATGTTTTTAATTGATATTTGATACGAATAAATTTACACATTGTGATACTTAATTGTTCAGGTTTGATTGTTCAGGCCCTGGGCACCACCCCCAAGCCAACGGACCACGCACGAAACCTGGGCTTCATCGTAGACTCCTCCCTCTCGATGACCAGACAAGTCAACGCCGTCTCATCATCATGCTTCAACACCCTGTGCATGCTCCGTAAGATCTTCCGTTGGATCCCCACCGAAACCAGGAAGACGGTCACCCAGGAACTCGTCACCAGCTGACTGGACTACGGAAACACCCTCTACGCCGGAATCACAGCCAAACTTCAGAAAAGACTCCAGCGCATCCAGAACGCCTCCGCACGACTCGTCCTGGACATCCCCCGACACAGCCACATCTCCGGCCACCTGAGAGACCTGCACTGGCTCCATGTCAGCAAGAGGATCACGTTCAGGCTCCTCACCCACGGACACAAGGCCCTTCACGACCTGGGCCCCAAGTACCTCAACAACCGCCTGACCTTCTAAGCGCCCACCCGCCAGCTACGATCGACCAGCCTCGCCCTCGCTGCCGTACCACGCATCCACAAAGCCACCGCCGGGGGAAGATCCTTCTCCTACCTGGCAGCCAAGACATGGAACTCCCTCCCCATCCACCTTTGGCTGACCCAGGATCATCTCTCCTTCAGGAAGCTCCTCAAGACCTGGCACTTCGATCAGTAACGGACCCCTCCCCCCCAGCGCCTTGAGACCCTACCGGGTGAGTAGCGCGCTATACAAATGTCCATGATTGATTGATTGATTGGTTTGTTTATAAATACAATTGTGGGGATAATTTGCTTGAAGACCATCGAGTATTTGTATAGTTTGCAAAATAGGATTTATCATGAATGTGTGAGTTCAGTGTGCGTGACTAGGCAGTTTGATTGTTTCACCCAAGGGATATTTTACTCTTTAACAATCTCCCTATAGGAGAGCCAGTGATTGGAACTCCAAAAAGTAGTTTTCCTGATTATGGGAGGGGAAAAAAGACAGTGGCACCTCCAATCACTAAAAGAACAACTGCAGTCACTCCAGAAGATTGTGAAAGGTGGTCACAGGGAATAGAAAGACGTAGTTCAGTCCCAAAGATTTTAGATATTTATAAATTGAAAGTGGAATTAGAGGAGATGGTTGCTGGAAATGTGGGATTAAGGAGATTGAATGATTACAATGAAGAAGAATTGTTGTTTGTATATAGGAGTATAAGTTACGCGAAATGCAAAGGTGTATTCCGAAAAATTAATGGAAATGGCTGCAGAGATTGGAATAGACATTAGGTAAGTCTAAGGCATTTCAGAAGCCCTAACTATACACAAAATGTCCCATATCCTTATCGCCAATAATCTCAAAACCGCTATACGACCCAAAGACATGAATTGAGCAGACGTCTAGTAGCCTATTTTTGTGATACTTTAGACCCTGTAGATTCAGCTCTACCTGGCTGCTTAAAGGCAGTTGCTGCTACCTGTGTGAGCTTAGAACAAAGTGAACCTATTGAGATGGGACATACAGTTAAAGTTTTCGGCCCACATTCAGTTGAGATTCTTTTAACCAGAACTCAAACTCAGCACCTTACTCCCAGTGGGATCACTAAGTATGAAAGAGTGATTCTGGGAGCAGAAAACGTCACAGTAGTGAGATGTACAGTATTAAATCCTGCAACTCTACTACCAGATCCCACCTGTGAAGAGGTGATGGATGAGATAGATCATGACTGCTTAGATGTGACAGAACTGTGTACAAAGCCCCAACCTGACATTAGAGAAGAGCCCTTGAAAGACCCAGATCACTAGCTGTTTGTAGATTGCTCCTGTTTACGAATTGAGGGAGGAGGACTTAATGCTGCCGATGCAGTTTGTAAAATTTCAGGTATAATTGAAGCATCCCATTTAAGTAAAATCTGCACAAGTAGCTTAATTGATGGCTTTGATTAAAGCTTGCACAATTGGGAGAAATTGGAGAATAACCATGTTTACTGACAGTCAATATGGTTACGGGATTGTGCATGACTATGGCCAGATTTGGCGGCAGAGGGGATTTCTGACTTCTTCAGGATCTCCAATAAGAAATGGGAAAAGTGTGAAAGAACTATTGGAAGCAATTCAGTTGCCAAAAGAAGTATCAGTGGTCAAGTGTGCTGCTCATCAGTCAGGAAATGACTATGTGACAGTGAGTAACAGATATGCTGACCAAATTGCTAAATAGTGTGCAAGAACTAATATGGCACTGAATCGAAACATTTAAACAAGTGAAAACAGATGCCAACCTATGTTTTTCTCAGCTCCAGAAACATGGGAAGAGGTAAGGCAGTTACAGGATGAGGTTGAGGTGAACGAAAAGGAAATCTGGTTGAGTGCAGGTTGCACCAGAAGAGCAGAAGATGAGGTGTGGGTGTACCCTGACGGTAGAGCAGTTATGTAAGACTGCTTACTTTCCCCAATGGCCCGATTGTATCATGGTGACACTCATGTAGGCAGGGATGCCATGATTAGACTTTTCAGACAAAATTGGTATAATCCAAGGTTGATGCAAAACAGCAAAACTCGGGCAGAAAAACAGTCGTCAGTTGGGGAAAAATTGGAAAGGCTGAAGGTCCATTTGTGAGATTACAGATAGACTTCATTGAGTTGCCTCCGTGTAAAGGACTGAAGTATGTCCTTGTTATAGTGTGTCTGTTTTCACGATGAGTGGAGGCATATCCCACTAGGAGAAATGATGGTCTCACAGTCGCTAAGCTACTGTTGAGACAACTCATCCCAGGTTTTGGTTTCCCACTCACTTTGGAATCAGATAGAGAACCTCATTTTAACAATGAGGTAATTTGATTAATATGTGAAGCATTGAAAATTAATCAGAAACTGCACTGTGCCTAACACCCAGATGCTTCTGGAGTGGTTGAACAAATGAAAGGCACAATCAAATCGATACTGGCTAAAGTGTGTGCATCCACATCATTGTCATGTCCAGATGCATTGCCTCTTGTGTTGATGGGACTCCAAAGTATTACTGACAGGAAAACCGGACTAAGTCCCCATGAAATCATTAAGGGGAGGGCAATGAGACAAGCATTTATTCCTGGAAATAAATTGATGAGTATAAATGATGATTTGGTATTGGACTATTGCAAAAGATTGGCTGACCTAGTGCGTATTGTCTCTCACTAGGTTGAAGAAGACGCATTTGCCAGGCAGCCAACGCAAGCGCATGATTTGAATCCTGGAGACTGGGTGGTACAGAAGAAACACACCAGGAAAAACGTGCTTAGCACTAAGGTGGGATGATCCTCATCAAGTCATACCGGTTACTACCACTGCAGTAAAGTGTGCAGGACTACCCAATTGGATTCATACTAGTCATACCAAACAGGTACTAGCTCCTCCTGAGACTGAACAGCGGACTGAGACAGTTGAAGTGGCTGAAGGTTGTGAAGTCGAAGAATCTAGACAATTGAATTCTAAAATAGTAGTCTTAGAACAACCGAGCACGAGCCAGGAGGGATGGATACCTGAAATTGATATACCTGAAGTAATTGTCCAAACAAGATGCAGAACAAGATGAGACAGACAGGACGATAGCGAGGACAAGATAGGGGCAGAAGAACTTGCTCAGGAAGAGGAGAACAAAGCAAATACAGAAACTGAGCAGGAACAGAAGAACATACTCAGGTAATTGAAACTGAAATGATTTCCCATCCTGAGGAGGGACAGATAGGAGAAGAAGAACACGATTGGGCAGGAGCCAAGCCAATTGCAATAAGACCTGATCAGGACCAGTTAGGTAAAGAAGAACAAGTTTGGGAAGAAGAAGGACAAGCAGAAAACAATCCCAAACCGGACCAGCTAGAAGAAGAGGAACATGTTCAGGCTGATGAGACTACAATGACAGGCATAGAGATACAGTAAAAGAGCCATCAAAACCAGAAGCATGCCGCTCAGCTAAGCAGTGAGGGGGAGATGGTATACGGATCTAATCTAAGACATGTTTCTTTATCAGTCTAGTGAATGGCAAAACATGTGATGCAGTCAACAGGTAACATTTAACTTTTTTAAGACAATGGTGTATTTCCTGTACCATATATGCTACTGCCTTACTGGGAATTCAAAAATGCCAATACACATTTAGCCAATTTTAACATATGTTAGAGGTTACAGCACATACAATAGGAATTGGACATCAGTGCCCCATTGTGCAGAGTCGAAAATCCAGCAGGATCAGTCAACAAAAAAAATGTGATGCGGGGATCACCACACAAAAAGTGGAACTTTCTCACAGTTTCCATGTTCCTGTCTTCCGCAGTCTTCATGCCTGAACTTTTCTAACCTTATACAAGGCTATAAACTCTGGATACCGTTCTGAATATAATGTCTCATCAGTGTAATAGTCCTTTTCTTTTCCTTCACATTGGTCTCAATAAGAAGTACTGAATATGTTAAAACATGTTTTCAATAGTCTGTAGCAATTTCTATGCTATCATTATATCATAACTAAAATGATTCACTTGCTATCATATATAAAAGTCTACTCTGTTTGCTTGGCATAGTATACAGCTTTTCAAGAAATTAAGAAGTGCCTCAATGTATTATGCCTGTAAAATGTTTTTGTGATGATTATATCGCTCAGCATTAAGAATAATAAATAATTTATAGCATACCTATATACAGAAGGGAAATGCTCATAAAAAGACATATAATTATAGATGGATAAAAGTGAATTATGAGGATGTTTTCCACCAACCAGACATAAAATAGACAATGAGAGTGAAGGTTGAGTTATCTGTGATTTAACTCAGAACCCCAAAAGGAAAACCAGGCCTGTAATTCATTTTTTATCCATCTATAATTATTTGTTATGTTGGCACCCAAAATCGTCTGCCCCAGCTTTCAACTGCTACGCAGGGGCAGAGGAGTAATAGGGAGCCATACATAACATGGCCTCTCCTCCCTGCCCCAAATATGAAACACTACCTTACCTGACACCCTTAACCAAGCCCATCTCCTTTGCTGCCTTCCTTCCCTCTCCTACAGCTTTGCTTTCATCGCAAGCAGACAAGCCCCTCTGCAGTGACAGGCTCTCACAGAGCATGGTCAGCCTCACCTAAAATGCCTTTATGACAAAGGAACAGTGACTAATGAGTTTTGTTATCAACTGTTGCAATGTCATAGCTGTGAGATATCAGATTGAGGCACTGATGTTAACAATAGAGGTTCTCCATGAGTGCCATATACGTAACAAAGCTATAATGAACATTGCATTGCTGCACTGCCAGTGAATTTGCTGTATCAAATATGATCTATGGTTACAGAGAAATATTATAGATCTCAAATTCACCAAGTCAAAAAGTTTTTGATGCATTATGGTACTGTATTAAAGGATCATTGTGAAAAATGTGTGTTTCTCATTGCTGTTTTTTTGGCTCTGAACACTGGGCATTGCTGGCCAATGCCCATTGTATATGCTCTGACCCCTAAAACATGACAAAACTGACTAATCCCTAATTGGCGTATTTAACTTTATTTTAAGCCATAATGTTTAGTGCAGAAAATACACCAATGGTATAGAAAGTTAAATATTGCCTGTGGACTGCAGGAGTTATTGTGCTATCCAATAGAGTGACAAGTGAAAGAATAGCTGCAGGTCTAGTATATTTAGCCTGATAGCACCAGCTTATAGCCTGCTGCCTAGACTTGTCAAAAATCACAAAGTCCCATTATTCTTTGGGATTCAGAAAGTTTAAGTCAGAAATCTCCAAAGCCCATGGGCTCCAGCAGACCCAACCTGCTTCAGGTATCTGGCCTTTGGTTCTCGATGGCAGCTACATTTATAGCAATGGCTCTGCCGAGGATTTTCCTTATCAAAAAGTGTGCAATGCACTTCGTGCATTGGGACAAGGAAACTCTTTTCAACTTTCTGATTTCCACAGTTTAATCAGAATCAATTCACTTGGTGTATCTGATCTGTGCAATGACACTGTCAAGTTCAATTCCACCTAGATCCTGTTCTGCCAAGATCATTGACTACCATTGGTGCTTTGCATTTTTTAGCACTATTTTTGCTTAAATCTTTAAAAATTCATATCTCCAGTTCCCCAGGATTTTTGTTGTTTTGGTGTCATTTTGTTACTTTGCTTATTGAACTTATCTCCATTTTTATAAATTTGAGTGGGATTTCTATTGTGATTTGTCTTTGACTTTTTAACTGTTTTGGTATTTCTGTATGCTTTACACATTTTCTTTAAGTAAGCCAGTCTGTTCTGTGCCAAAGGGAGCAAAGGTGGAACTCAGATTAAAATTACTGAAACCTTTGACTGGACCTAACAGGTTAGTGATTTTATTACTTGTGGACATCCACCCACTCCCTTGAAGTCTTCACTATGTTGTAATAATTTTTAACAAATGTATACTGAGATGCCATGTTTGCTGTTTTACATATGTTCCTATAAACCCCACCATGCCACACTTCTCAAGAGGCTTTTATATCTTGAATAAACCTTTCCTGCTTAAGACATAGGAGTGCAATGTGTCATATACTGTCATGATGGCCACTGCATTCTCCTCCAAAAGGTTGCTACTGAGGATTTCATAGCCTTCCCTTAGTTAAGGTTGGGTTACAATGGAAAGCCAAGAGTACAGTGTCTTATTCAACATTAAAGGTACGACACCAAAGGACAACATACTAGATTGAGAAAAAGGGGCATTGGTATAGAAGAAACTGCCAAATGGTGGTTTATGCTTTGAGAGAGTAAGTTGGGTAAACTACTGCTTTTAATATATCTTAAAAATCCAATTCAATAGTGATGTTGGATTTGTGATAAATATATAGGAACATTTATTTTTACACAGCTATACTTTCTCTGCCTGAAGCCTCTGCAGGCTAATTAGCATTGGGCTGCTAGCAGCGAGTCTGCCAGTTCTGTGTTGATGCTATGGAAAATACTGCTCTCAGAGCAGAGACAATGGCTTGGGCCTGACAAGATGTCTTGGTGGAAGAATGTGCCCCAGCTTAACCCAGAACTTCACCAACTAAAAGGGACCAGAGGAAGACCTCTACCTTTATAGTTTAGTGATAATGAAAAATGGGGAAACGGGGAAAGAGAGGTATTTTGTTCCCACTTGGCTTTATTCTCAGTGGAGGAAGGAAATGACCATAGAATATGTTTGGAGTGGTTAAGTGGGACGGGACTGATCGTTGGCTTAAACTCACCCCTCTGTTTACCACAAACTTCCTTCAGAGCCTAAAAACATTTTCCATGTTGGATTTTACTGAGGATGGTATACTTTTAGTTAATTAGCAGTGAGTCAAACAGGATGTGCTGCAAATGTGGGAAGGCCTTTCCTTTTAAACGTTTTGCCCATTGGTCAGGGAGTGTCCAGGATTCACGCACTGGCTACTGAAATGAATAAAAGTAGCACCTCACCCCAGCTACTATGTACACTTTCTGGGCCTGTGACAGAACAAAAGGAGCCTTGACTGCTATCTGTATGGAGAACAGAAGGGCTGGATCTGCTCTTACTTGTTCCAAGGACTAAGAAATGGACTCCAATGGTCAGTTGGCTGACCTCCTGTATGGCGAATGGTCCATAAAAAGGTGAAAAACATCTTTGGTTCCAATAATGGCCAGTTGGCCAATTACAACTTGAACTTTTTTTTAATTATTGTTTACCTTATTTTTTTAATTGGTTATCAGATTTTTATTGTGTTGAGTTTTAACTTTTTAACTGTTTTAGTGTTGCTAAATATTTGACACACTTTCCTAAGTTAAGCCTATCTGCTCTGTGCCACAGGTACCAGGTTTTACCTGGTGGCAATAGACAGAAATAAAGCCAGTCACACCATACACCATAAATAGGGTAGGAAGTGTAATGACATCCTGCTCATAGCTCCAACTCCATTGGGTCATAAGACAAAGCTTTCTGTTGATTGAAGCAACGGGGGCTCCATCACAAGAAAGCCTTTAATCCACCTGTCTCTAAGGACCTGATTATGATGCTGGTCGGACCACACACTCAGAGGCCGTTGATCTAACTGCCGCCTTTCAATGCAGTCAGTCGCACCTTAATCAGTCGGGGGAAGACCACAGCCTACAACAGGATCATCTGATCCAGACAAGGTGGCGGTCGGAATCGCATTCCCTAATGGAGGCAGTGCTGAGGCAGGCACCACCATCGGGATTACGATACCCCTTTCTGACAGTCTTTCCATGTTGGAAAAACCACCTTGAAAAGGCTGTTGGAAACTGGGCCCTGTCTGATGTGGGCCACTGTAAAGTGGCCCAGGGGCACATAGATTTGCAGGAAGTGCCCCTTGCATGGCAGCTTGTGCTGGGGCCCTTTTCCTGGGATGCAGCATAAACCACTGTGTAAAGGAGCACTTTGCAACTGCCAACCTGGCAGTCTCATCGTAATGCGGCGGTCGGACCACCGCCTTCTTGTCGAGAGGTCACTTAGCTGCTGTGATATCAGTCGGTCATCGCAATCAGCCCCTAAATTAGGTTGGCAGATGAAGAGTTTGGTGGACAGGGTACACTGTCACATTTGGTAAAGGTAAAGGTTTGGACCAGAGAGAGGCAGGAAGTCATTTCCAATGACAAAACGACCTTGGTAGCCATGAAAATCCTGCTTTTTTCCTTCACAGATCATTTGGTGCCAAAATCAAAGGCTTCAGCAGAAGATCAACAGCAACATATCTGACTTCAGATATGTTCAAAGAACTCTCACCTGGTTAAGCCTTGCTCCTACCCAAAGTATAGGACTCGGATTTCCAGACTAGGGGGCAGATTAAGAGTTTGGCGGTCTTACCACTGTACTGCCGTGGAGGTCATACAACTGAGTCAGAGGTCTTCCGCCCACCGTAATACAAATTTTCCACAAGGCAGGCATTGTGTGGGTGGCAGTATCATGACAATGGCAATCCTATTGTGTTTTGGTCTAGACTTTAACACTGTTGGTACTGCTTGAACTTCACATATGTCATTGAAAATGTAATTGCTTCTTATGCCATAGCTACCAGAGTTTGAGCTGAGGTATTGTTAGAATTGTGTTGAGACCTAACCTGGGTGTTATTAGTGTTAGTGCCCCCTTTTGCAAATTAATAAACCACTTACTGAGACAAGGCCTTTATATACCCCCAGATGAGGCAGGCCTCTTCATCGAGATAAAAACGGCATGCACATGAAGAGATATCGAGGATTCCTTACACTGATATTCAGCTAACTGGGAAGGGATTGGTATAGCAGGAACTGCTCCTGTGAGGTTCTCAGAGCAACCCACTGGCTTTCTGATAATATCCAGCACTTTACTGAATAAATAAATAAATATGTATTGAAAGGTTTGGTTGGATCCCTGGATTTGTAGGAGCCGGCTTTTGTTTAGAATGGGCAGTCTGGATTACGATGTTGAAAGGAGTGATAACTCTCTGCTTTGAATGATTACATTTTAAGCAGTAACAAGATATCCATGTGTACATATTCCTGACGCAATCCATGAAATGGAAGATACCGTTTTCTGTTATTGCTTTGCTGTTAGCTGGTGGTAAAGACTGAAAGCAGATGAGGTGGTGATGGTTCAACAGTTTACTGCTCATTTTCGTTACTCGTAATCTATTTTCATTACTCTATATCTAATGTTTCCTCCTCACACCCTTGAGTTTTCTTTCAAGCTTTGGAATGCTCTCATGACATTTCAGGTTTTCTGATTGGTTTGCCACTACTTGATATTATTAGGCCAGTTTATAGTGGGGTAATTTTATTCTCAGTGAGGTAGTAGGTATAAAAGTAGCTGAAATGAAAAGTATTTTTATAGGAACACGTTTGTTTTGAGGTATGGTTTAGAGAAAGTCATTCATATCTCGAAGGTAATAGCCATGGGGGTCCGCAGGGGAGGGCAAGGGGGAGCGCTTGCCCCCCCCTGGATCGCCGGTCCCATGACTTTGACGGACGCCTTTGGTCTGTAATTTTCACCATTACAACAGGCTGTTCCCCTGCGAGAAGCCCCAGGAGTTTAAATGATCTCTCACTTGGGGCTGCTTGCACTTCTCTTTGAACTCTAGAGGCTGCAGCAGCCCCTCACCGACCTCGAGCAGACTGTGGACAGACCCATTGTCATTCTGTCTGCTGCTGATCATCACATAAAGAATGACAATGGGCCGTCTGCCTTTAACTTGCCTTGAAGGCGGGTGATAAAGTTAAAATGTTGCCCCCCCCTGGAAGGCGAGTGATGAAGTAAACATTTGCCCCCCCCTGGAAACATTTCTGCGGACGCCCATGGTAATAGCCCAATTTTTAATGATTATGACAAGGAAGCATTTAACTCTAAGACTTACCAGAACATAAACAGGCCAACATCACTCTTAACTGTTCTATAAGTGGCTTTCCGATTTCTAAGCGTAATTGTATTTGTAACTTGGGATATTTGGACCTGGTTGTTTCTCAGTATTGAATCAAAATTACCTTCTCGAATTATTTTTCCATATATTTTCATGCAGCACCTTTGCATTTGCCACATTACTATGTTTATTGTCCAGCCTTTCCTTATCATAATGTTTATTTAAAATCAAACTGCTCCTTTAGATTGTCAAAAATGAAGACTTTCACAGAGTCGAAAAATCAAGGTCTGGACAGCGAATGATCACTTTACCTTCCTCATATTTCAGAAGCGTTGATTTTCAAACAAGGTTTCAGTGTGCTTAGAGCCTCTGGAGCCTCATCATGGCAGAGGCAGACGGTAGACAGAAAAATAATCATGTCAGCTACACACACGACGGGGTCAAAACAACTCCTTGGCACCCGGGAACTTACCTATATAATTTTATTTTTCATGTCTCTGCTCAAACCTCTGAGGAACACCCCTTTGTATTACCACATGGCTGATGAATTAACGAGATGTCGCCCTCGCTGTCACCTTCTCATTGTTAGCTCATTTGAGTTCGGCATTACTTTTCAGACAGAGAACAGATGATCAAACATTATGGCACGCTTCTCAATTTATCCAGCTTTTCTCTGAGACCACGGGTGTCAGGAGGGCATTCTGTACCCTGAATTCCAATCAATGCAGTGAACGATTGCTTCAGATGGTTCTTTTGACGGTGTTAACCTTCAGTTTAATGGGTTTTTGGGATGAAATCGACAGTTTTTTTCATGACTGGGAAAAGGTTTATTTTGTTAAAAGCAAGTCTGTGTTTTGAACTTATGCTATAAAGGCTGGGAAAGGAGATCCGTGGAAAGAGGGGTTCAATAGGAAGGAGGGAGTCCTATTTTTTGGCATTTCACTGCCTTAGACAAACAAGATTTTGGAGCTGGTAATGTATGACTAAAATGTTTGTGCAAATTTGTTGTGGGCCATTTTGCTGTGGTGGTAATCCGTTTTGTTTTTTGTGCTTCTGTGTTTTTGTGCTGAAATATTGCAATGCGATGTTGAGTTGGGTTGCGGTTGGTGTGTTGGGTTCTGTTTTGACTGTGTTATTGTGATGTGCCGTTAGGTTCCCTTTTGTTGTTTTGTTACTGTGTGTGCACCATTACGAAATGTTTAGTTATTTACTTTAACTAAATCAACAAAGGCTGCTGCATTCCCATCCAAAAGCAGCTCATTACATTGCAGTTTCCATGCCAACCAAACATTTGCCCCTGTTTTAGGTGGCAACATAGTGCTGCTCCCACCCTTCAAGTACTTAAGACGCCAGTCACCCCACACCTGTGGCAGAGACTGAGACTAAACTTGACTACCCTAAATTTTGTCCCTGCCTTCCCTTCCAAATTTAGCACTGATGGTCTTTTATTTGCCTGCTGAAAGTGGTTGATTGGAGTAAACACTGCAAAAGAATACTTACAATTTAGTCATGTTTAAATGACCACAGACTCCAAATTCTAGTTTATGGATTTTATTATAGAGCCAAAAATATTTGGATATACACTCATCTAAGGATTAACAAATATAGGTACATAAAACTCAAGACAGAGCCAAATCTTCGCATATAATTGATTCGGCATAGAAGGCACAAAGTGATAAATTCCAGAAGTAAAATACAACCCAAGATGGAGGTCGAATCTACGTCCTTTTTCATTAGGAAGGAAAGCATAGACTATCTTTCCCTACACTACTCTCATTGATGATATTCCTGGCTGCTTCCCCCTACCTCAATTACCAAAGGTGTCAGCACGTGTAGACTTCCTGAGAAGTACTCACGTCAAATGGGTCTGGATAGCTTAAGACTATGGAGCTCGCCTTAGGATGCTCCTTCTACTACGAAAATCTAGAAGTCTGATTTTCTGTTCCTGCGCATAATACAAAAAGACAAAACTCAGCCCCCCTAAATGTATCACATTACGAATTATTTCACTTTCAAAGGTCTGCAGTCATTTTCCATTGCTTCTTTAATTAACTTCTTATTTTCTTTGCGTGGCCTTGGGGTTCAGATAGGCCAGGCACAGAAGGTATCCGCCCTTCTCGCTTCTCAGACTCTTCAAAGACATTCCGTTATCTCCTTAAACTAAGAATAACGAGGTTGAATTCTTGCACCTGCAGTGGGATGAGAGCCTACTGTTCTGGTTCACACAAACAATTCATTTAATAATTTCTTTTAGCTACCAAGCATTTCGAAACTGTCAACAACCTACAGCTCTGGGCCTACCTTGCAGGCAACTTTAAACAACACACAGTTACATCAATATGAATATAATATAATTCTGCATGTTTTGCCTACAGTAATGACACTGTCTCTAATACATATAAATCCTACTTGAAGATATACATTACACTTCTATGTTGAGATGTTGAATAAATGCATTTGATAAACATAATACACTGCGCCCGATACAAATATAGATAAGTGCGTTTAAAGCATGAGTATAATGCACCCATATAGTTTAGAGTGCTGTAAGTACTCTCTCAAACTTATCTCTCAGAGTGATTGCTTCAAGGCCTCTGCTACTATTATGAGCAGGCTGGTATCGTACAAAGTTGAGACGCACTAGTTTCCCACCCGAGGCAGCAGTAAATGGTTGCTTTTCATGGGAAATTAAAAATGGCTGCATATCTAGAACCACTTGTTGATATCTTTAAAGTAAACAACAGAACACAACACAATAATATACTCAGAGTAGCACAACAACACAATTAAAACAAAACAGGACACAACAAAACAGTGAAAATCTGAAAGCAAAACAACTGCAATACATCACAACATCACACTGTAATAATGCAGTACAAAAACATACTAGCACAAACAAAAACACGTCACAACTACAATAAACTGGTGCACAGATAAGCATAAACTTTCTTGCCATTCATTCTCACTTCTAGACATCTGTTTTGATAATAGGGTGAAAAAAGTTAATTGCACATAGCATTCCCTTAATTACGACCAAAGGCATTTAAGAGCGGCAGCCAAACAATGTTGTGTGATCCAATCCTATGGTTATTGTTTGATGAAGCATGAAATAGGCGTAACTACATTCAGGCTGGTATAGCTTATGCTGTCCTTATAAATTATTTATTTTCCTGTGGAAACATATTTTATACAGTATACCAATACAAAAATCTGGCCTACCTAATGCATTATCCAACATTTTTTTAAAGAAGGGCTAACAACCTGGCAACTGTGCCGCTACCAATGGTAGGGGCTGGAAGCAGCTTGCAGGGATTTCTGGTGCGAGCAGCCCAGTCTTTGTGCAAACAGGCCCGTTTGAGGTCGCGAAGAGCACAAAAGCTCGATTTAAGCTTGCTGAGCCACACCAAGGGTCCAGCATCTGAGTGGCACTACTTGGGGGGTCATGAACTCTCTGCAGCTGGGTTCAGGAGCTGGTTGAGGAGCCTTTTATGTCTCTGAAGGTCAGATCAGGAGACCAAGAGACCAGCCCTTGGAGTCACTCTGGGATCCTGGGTTTAAGATGAAGTTGCAGGTTCAGTTCTTCGTCCCCAGGCAAGAGTGTAGCAGGCAGCAAGTCAGCACATCCGGGCATTAATTCCTGTAATGCAGCGGTCCAGCAGAGTGGCAGTCCTTGTGGCAGAACAGCAGACTTTCTTCCCAGCAGAGTATCCAAGTCAGTGGGAGGCATCAGTGCTGCATGCCCTCTAGGAGCATTTAATTTACAGGCCGTGGGCACAGGTAGTGCAACATTTCGAGGGTGTTACAAGTAAACTAATTAGGCCAATTCTGCCATGTTTTGAAGAGAGAGCACAAGCACTTTAGCAAAGGATAGATGTTTTAAAGTGCACAGAGTCAAAATGCCACCAAAAACGAATTCAGCAAAAATAGGAAGAGTGAAGGTAAAACATTTGGGGATGACTCTGCAGAAAATGTCATGGCCAACAAAGAGGGACATGGATGGTTACTTTTCAGTTATCCACGTTGGTACACTCTTTATAGAGCGTTGAAACAAAAAGTTCTATGGCTTTCTGGTATTCTTTAATTGACCAACAGAGGCATTACCAGTATCAGTATCCTCGGTTTGGTGGGTCATCATGACACCAGGGAGAATGTTATGTTATGTTATGTTAATTTTGATTTATATAGCGTCAAATCACCGACAGGTCTCTTAGCGCTTGCTTTGGGAACCCGTCCTGGCTTTCCCTGCGAGATTACCCCTACTGGGCATCCCCAAGGTGAAGACCAGGCATCCCGCCGCGGGGGGGCCGTAGTGGAGATTAAGCAAGCTATTGCCCAGAGCTGCAGACTGTGAACCCATGATTCGAGTAGGCACCGAGGCGAGAATTATCGAGTCCGTGGACATTTGGGCTCAAGACCCTGCCGCGTCGGGAATTGAACCCTGGTCCCGGGTCTGACCTCTGCATCAGGGTCTACCTCCTCTAACCAGTGAGCCACACTTCTCCAATGTGATGGATTAATTTAAGCCAGTGGTTGATAGTGGACCCCACTAGCACTCATTTATGGGGAATGGCACTTATTTTTCCCTATGAAAACCTTCATCCAGAGCAAGAGAGAGAAAACGCATAGGGGGGAATGAATGAGGAAGAGAAAGTCAGAAAACAGTGATAAAAAGAGAAAGTAGAAATGAAAAAGAACCCACAAGAGTGAAATAAATTGGTAGAGAGTGTCTCAGTAGTGGGTTAATGAGACATGAGGAGGAATCAAGACTCTAAAGCCTTGATTTTTAGCACCTCGATCTTTGATAGCACCGGCCACTGACTTCTGACCAAAACGTTGGGCACTGGCAATTATTCATTTACAAATTAAGCACTGGCATACAGTGATACTGCTTCTGTCCCAAGCATTGCCTGGTTGCACCGCACAGCATGTGAATTATCAGGAGGGTCACAAGTGGTCTTGGGTAGAACTAGCAAGAGGTATAAAGGCTCACAAATGGTGACTGAGAGAGAGAGAGAGCGATAAGTGATGTATATTTAGACCATAGTCTTTAAACCATACATAAAACATGATTAGGATCCACAGAGTGATAACATTATTAGTTCTATAAAAAATAAATAAGCAATTTCTCCTACAAAGAGACTAAAAGGGAAATATAACCCCCTACACCAACCATAATTCGTTTAACACAGTTTACAAAAATCTAAATCCATAAAATTCACGTTATTGGAAGAGCACTAAAAACATTTAAAATCAATGCCCCTCCTTTAATTTCTCCCTTACAAAGTCTTTTGTTGCTTTAAAACAATTTCCCAAAGTAATTGTAATATCTAGAGATGGCATGTCCGTAAGAAGACAAACTGCTTGAGCACGTGAATTCACCTTGTATTTTAAAAATATTGGACATAAAAATACTTTCTGTATTGCTAAAATCAATGAGCAATCAAGCAATATATGCAAAGTATCATTTCTTATTCCTAGGCTACATTTGCAGATGCCATCTGATTGGATCAATGCTGCCTTAATTTCTCCTTCCGTCTTCCAAGGATTAATACCAACACAAACCCTTAGAATTTCGTGTCTTAACCATTTGTTGGGCAGAAAATCCAAGTATGGGAACCAAGCTTCCTTTTCCCATGCGCTCTTTACCCATTTGACCGATTTTTTTCTCACTCATATAATCTAGATCTTGCGATCTTGAGGATAAGAGCCCATGCTCTTTAAGCGTTCTCTTTGTAAAATCTACATCCAGGGATGGCTGCAAAAGACTCTGCTTAAGTTGCACTGCTATATTCTGGAGGGTTCTTCTTACATCCCTTGCCCAACCAAGGCTACTAGTTTGGATCTCCTCCGTGCACAAAGTTGAGACCTGCACACCACCTAAAGCCTGGTGTTTCCAAAATCTTAATAAGGACATTTGGGTCTTTACACTCCATGCTATTAGCCCTGACTCCATTCTGATTGCTTGGATCATAGTGCAATTTGGTAAGGGCAGTAGCATTTTTAGGTTATTTCCTTCTTCACGATCCCACCCCCGTTTGCCACTCAGGTAGAGCACTTCTGCACCGTACAATACTTGCAGGGGGATCATTGCTTCAATTGCCTTTAACATAGGTCTGTGGGACATATCACCATAATCGTTGTTAAATGTTTTTTAACCACAGACTGACGAGAAGTTTTTCGCTGCTAGAGCCTCCAGATGAGTGCTGAATTTTAAGGCCTAGGTATCTATATTCTTTGAATATTTCCAGTTTGTCTTGTCCTAAAAATCTGTTATATTTTTTACCTCTTTCCCCAAAGCATAAGACCTTTGTTCTTTCCATAGTAACAGTTAAAAGCTTTTTGTCACAGTAATTTTTAAACACATTTAATTTCCTTTGGAGTCCCATTTCAGTTTGATCGAGGATCACAAGGTCATCTGCATATAACAGACAGGACACTTTATTTCCACTCATACGCGGACTTGCACTTTTTTCTACTTCTAACACAGCTTGGAGGTCTGCTAAAAAAAATATAAAAGAGCAAGGGTACCAAAATGCACCCCTGTCTGAGGCCATTATTTACAGATATTTTATGAGTTAATGAGCCCTGTGAATCTCTGATGTCCTGGGCCCAATTCCCACTACGTAACTGTTTTAAAATCTTCAAAATGGCATCAGGTATTCCATATTTTTCCATATATTCCCAGAGACAGTTACGGTCCACAAATTCGAAAGCTGCCCGAAAATCGACAAAGCAACAAAACAATTTACCATTTTGCTCTATCGATTTCCCGGCCAATGCCGTCAGGGCAAAGCAATGGTCTATAGTGGAGTGTCCTTCTTTAAAACCTCCCTGTTCAACAGGCACAATAGATCCTTGTTCTGCCCAATCTTTTAACTTACTTAATATTATTTTCACAAAGATCTTTTCTCCTATATCTAGTAGGTTAATTAGTCTGTATTCTTTGGGGCATAAACATCCCCTTTCTTATGAATCTGCCTAATTATTGCGCCCTTCCAATTTGTAGGGATCATCCCTGATTCTAAGATTACTAAAAACATTTGAGAGAAGAATTCTGCCCACCAGGACGTCTTTCAATTTATTGTCAGGGCAGGTAGGTTGTCTGGGCCTGCTGCTCTTGTTAAATTCAGAGTCCTTATTGTACTAAGCACATTTGCTGGTGAGAAATCTGGTTTTAGGTCCTCAACCAGGCCCCTCCAATCTCTTAGTTCCTCCTCCCCCGGTTCTCTCCCCGGGGTATATAGTTTCTGCAGATAATCTTCCCAAGCACCCTCTTCCATTACACAGTTCATTGAGGCAACCGAAAGTTCTGTAGCTGATTGTATTAGCTTCCAGAACTGACGTATGTACTTAGATTCGATTGCCTCCAATAGTTTCACCCAGCATGTTTCTTTATGACACCCTTTTAGTACTATGAAGTAGTGAGGTGTATTCTCCCTTTAATTTGGTGAGGTTATCGGCCCTAGCCTGGTCAAATATTTTGCGTAGACTACGCTCTTCTCTCCTTAATTCTCTTTTCTTATTTAAGCAATCTATATTGAACCAATTTCCTTGTTTTACCTGGGTGTTTTGTTTGTACTTGGGTGCCCTTGTATCAGTTCTTAATTCTACATACATTGAACCACTTGATTTATTGATTTATTTTCTCAACATACCAAGTTAAGTTTAGGCCACCCACACATCCTAACTCAATATTTTGTTGCAATCTAGTTAACCTCGCTATAAATTCATCAGTTAACCGTGTTGTTATCCGCTTTCGGTAATGCATCTGTTGTGTAATAACTTTATCGCAGACAGACTACGGGGAAATTACCAGCTCTAGTTTTATTATATTGTGATCACTGCCTTCCATAGGACTGATCCTGAAGTCTTTTACTAATTCAAAGTCCCATGCTGGCATAAAAACATAATCTATAGGACAGTTTTGGCTCCCATGCTTAAAGGTTTTCTTTGCTGGACTTTCTTGGGCTAATCTACCATTTAAGCAGAAAATACTTTTTGTCGCTAAGTAATTTCCCAGCTTTGCAGCATCAGTAGGTATTAGGCTTTTCAGAAAACTTTATCATATGACTCCAAAATTTTTGTGTACCAAAGATCTACCAATTTTGGGTTTAATTTATGGTTAAAATCTCCCACCAACAAAATTAAATCTGACCCATACTTATCACAAAATGAATCCAAATCATTCTTAAAATGTCCCATTTCAACCCCGTATTCTTCCTGGGAGCCCCATTGCATGTAAACATTTAGAATCAACATATTTTCATACTTTTTATCAACAAACATTGTGGTTATCCTGCAACCCAAAAGCCATTTACAAGTTACAAGTAACTGGGATACCTTCTTCACTAGGTTTGTAGTTAATAAAGTCAATAAGCCACCCACATAGCCAGGTCTCTTGGATACATATGATCACATTGTTTTTGCCAATTCTTTTATAAATTCTTGCTTTAATTGGTTTCCTAGACCATTTATATTCCATTAGACCAGATTTATGCCATGAGGCGGCCCCGTTACCTATTCTACATCGCGTAGTGGGCCATTTATTACCGTTTCCTCTAAATATCGCTGGACAGGACCTGCGGGGCTTGTACTATAACTCCAATTCTTCCAGGCTTCCATCAAGTCTGAATTATTTATTACTATATTGAAGTTTTCCAGCCCTTGATCAACTTCACTTTTTGATAATTTCACTTGCCTCTCTCCTAGACCAGCATGATACCTTAAGAAGGATTTCTTTTGCAGCGCATTATATTCTAACACTACCTCTTCTTTGGGCCCTTCTTTTAGTATCTCCCTCTCTGCTTTCATTATTGCAGTTTTGACCAGATCAGAATAAAGTTGTACACTGGTAAGCTCCTTACCGTCACTAGTTGATTGGAACCCGACCTGTCGAAGGTCTTTTGATCCTATTCCTTTTAGGTTTAGACAATGGGCAAATGAGTTAAGGAGATGGGACCTATTTAAGTATGAGCTCTTCTTTGTTTTTTTCCCTCCCCTTCCCATTTTCATTTGTTCAAAGTAAAGCCACCTGTTCCCTTTATCCTCCTCTCCTACCAGTCTTGGTCCCCTCATGGGCAGTTGAGTGTTATTTCTAACCCCATCCTCCGAGCTATTTCCCTGGTATGGCCTCTCTTTAAGGGTTTAAGGGAGGTAGTAAAGTCTGATATTCTAGCTAAATCGAGAGGCTTATGTTTAGTATTTTCTATTGCCTTTTCCTGGTAATTTTGTTTCCTACTGCAGTTCCCCTATTTTTACTGGTTTCCTCTCCAATTTCTCTGCACTTTTTCTAATTATTCTTGTTTCTCTCACAGTTTTAAGGGATTTTAACTTACTTTAGGTCTTGTTCAGGTACTCCTATTAGTTCCTCCTGCTCCCTTTTTTTTCACTACTCTTGTTTTACCCTTTCTTGGGACATCTCTTTCTACCGGTCTCACTCATTTTGATAAACCATATCTAATAGAGTCACCCATTCTTTTTACCAACATCGGCCATCTTGATACATAAACTTCATGGTTGGCAGTTGGGGGTTCAACAAGGTTAGCAGTTGGGGATCAACATTCCTGACCTCCTCCCCCAACCTCACCGGGGCTATAGACCCATGGTCCGGGACTGGTCTTAACATTGATGGCGTTTGCCCCCTAATAACATGTAGGTCCCCCTCAATTTTAGAGAGGTGCATTTTCTGTGTTTTTAAAATGTCATGGTTTAACATTGTAACTTCCAGGAGGCCCTGGAGTGATTTTTGCAGCATAAACATCAATTCCAACATTGAAGAAGCTGGAGTTCTCGAGGATTCTAGATTTAGTTCCAAGGATTGATCGTCACCATTATTGTCCAGAGGCACTGATTCCTTGACTCCATGTAAGTCCAACCTTTCGGTTCCATTTGATCTTACATCTGAGGTTTGGGCTGCTTCTTCGTCCTGCCTTAAACACACGCTATTGGTTCCCTGGGTCATCTGGGTAACACACTTTGGTAGCAGCCGCGGAGATGAGGAAAGACGAGGTGACATTATTGCCCCCTTATAACCTATCAGGGGCTGTATGGATTGATGAACCAGATTTACAGAGTCCACCGTATGCTCATCGAAGATTAAAGAGGAGCCCCCCTTCCATGATTCCTCCCCTACTTCTGCAGCTGGGGATTTATCTGGTGAGAAGACCCTGCAAAAGTATTTTCCCACAAAGTCTTTAAGGGAGTTTGATGCTATTCCTCCCTTACTTCCCCCTTGCGATAATTCCTTAGGGGCTTTCTCTTTTTTCCCTTGTACACGTGTAAGTTTTGATTTTGCCCATGGGCAGCTTAGACTCTCTGCTGGTCTTTTGACATATGCACAATTTACCACAACATTTTTGTGCCACCACCAATAGAGATAGCCAAAAAGATGACTCTGCAGGCTCGATGATCCCATGCTCACAAACACTTTTCAGCTCCTTCTCAAGGTCATCTCTGACACCAAAGGGCACACCTCTTTGATCCTGATTTTGTGCTTAAAACATTGAATCTTACCAAGTTTGTCACTAAAAACTTCTGGGAGTTTAGAACTTTATTTCCAACCCCACATCATCACATTCGACAACCAGCATCTTTCACCACAGGCCTAAGGACCATACCAAAATGCCCTTGGTGAAACCACCCCAATATAATGAGTCCATTCACTGCACCATACATCTTCCCTTTAATCCTTCATCCTTTGAATTCTAAAATATCTTCAATATATCCTAAGAGTTCAATTTATTTTCTACCTTTCATAAGAGACTGAAGAATGATCGGGTGGGAACAGACTCCTATCACCCCAAACGTCAGTGAATTATTATTGGATGATCATAGTGATTCTAGCCCCAGAATCTACTAACAGGTTTAACATTTTGTCTCCCACTTGCTTATACACAATGTGATCCATACACGATAAAAGATCTCTCAAATTGGGAGAAACATTTTTACTGTTGTCTTCTGAACTGTGAACAGGAGATTCCTCCTCTCTCACCATGAGCACCAGATCATGTAAACCTTCTATTTTGGAGTCTGATTCAGCAGCACCCTCTGACTCCATCACACATGCAACAGACTTACTAGAATTTGTTTTCTTCTGGAAGACCTTTGCAAAGTGGCCAATTTTTCTATAATAATTACAAATGATATTAATTGCAGGACGCCTGCCACCCTTGATATTGGTGTATTACAACAGCAGAAGAACATGATAGAAGTCAAACTTTCTACCTTCTGGGGTTTGTAACCACTATTTTCTTCCTAACCCAGCTTTTGTACACAAATAATTGCCAGAATTGAAAACATTTTTTTCATCCAATTCCTGGACTGAGATTTGGAAAATCCCTATGTTCTTACCTACTTTATCCTTTTGCAATGACTGACAAAATGGTCTCTGATAAAGTGGTCAGTGATTTTGTCAAACTGACACTCGGAGAAAAGTCTACAAAGAGCAGATATGTAGGAATCCACATCCTCATGCATGTTCTGTTTACGTTTAAAGAGTTTGTGTCTTAACACAATCAAGCTGGGCTGCTTGAAGATTCTTTACAGTAACTTGGAACTCATAATGTTTTAAAACTTACCTTCCTTCAAAACTGTGAGAATGTAGAAGTAAACATTTTTTCCTATCAACTCTGAATCTAGAGGTTCCAGTTGCCCCCAAATATGTTTCAAAGGCGTCCAACCAAACACCCCACCTGAGGTTCCAGCAGTGTTTCTAAAAATGATGGCAGTGTGCATGGTAAAAATACAGGCTTGCAGGCAAAACTGGTTTGTCCCCATGCATGATGAAATAGTAGCAATGCTACAATATAGTCATGAAGGAAGATTGTTGCAGAAATGTATAATGCACTGGCAACTTAACAGTACTGAATAAGGATCTTAAAATACTTTCACTGTAAAAGTACTGTCCTTTAAGAAGTTGTTTTGCATCAATAAATTGTTGATAGACACATTATGGAGATTGTTTAAGTGAACTATTGCGTAAAACAAAAAAACTAAACTGAACATAGCAGTTACCAGAGTACCATCTTTGCATTCTTGAATAAAACACCACAATTTACAGCCTGAGGAAAGTAAAGAGCAGACATAGCGAGTGATGTAGACCACTGAATACCAGTCATATATGAGCCGGAGTGCATGCCAGGGGTGCTCAAACCATAGAAAAATGACGAAAAATTACATCAAACTTGCAGATCTTGCAGCATACTCATAGTGTAGCATGCATCGAGAAAGACAAACGTCTTTTGAATAGACGCCTGCAAATACTTTAAACATGGCAGAAGGCATGCACGGTGACGTGGCAAGGTCTAGAATGTCATATTGCAGGTCTAAAACTGTAACCCTTGTATGAATCTAGGCCAGAAAATACCTGAAATATGGTGGTCCATGATACAGGCTACGGCTAAATCAGATTGTATCACATGATCACCAAATATCAGAGAGGAGAGTTTCACAATACAGCTAAATGCAGAGGCAGAAGCGGGCATGTCAACCACTCACTGTGCTCTGTCTCGCACAGACCCAAAGATTGGAAGAAGGAGGTATCCAACATGCACTAACACCATGGAGCAGCTGTGGTGAGTGGGATCCCTGTGTGGCTGTGGCCGCTACTGGCGAGGATGGGGGCTCCGCTGCTAGGGTTTTGCAGAGCTGCTCCTGCTGCCCGGGTTGCTTCAGAGAATGCTGCGGAAGTTCCTCCTGCTGCGGCCGGGAAGCAGAAGACCATCTAAATTGTAGTCTTCGTGGGCTATAATGCAGGGCAAAACCTATGCCTCACACCGACGTTGTCATTAGGAAAAGAGAACGAACACAGAGGGACTACTCCGCTTCCAGCCACAGTCTCAACTGTCATGTTCCAACGTCATACACATTCCATTACTTACATCATACACATTCTATTGCTATTGAGGGGAACAGAAGATTGTACAACAGAACTTGTAACAGCTATAAAGGAGCAAGTAAGATATAGCACAGAGCCTGGAGAATATGTCTGTGACATTCTGGGGTCAGGAATGTTAAAATGTTTTTTAATAGTCTTAACTACCAGAAGCAGGTGCTGGCGGTTCTGGATGCTTGCAGGTTTATCATTAAGTTTGAGTCCATTATTAGTCTTACATTTTTAACCTTGCCATTAAACGGTCAAGGCTGACCTCATAATGACAGCCATATTGGAAAAGTGAGCTAGCCAGAGCCCTACCCAAAATCATATGTTCTGTCTTAGTGGGATTTCATTTTTAAATGTTTTTAGCCATGTAGTGGTCAATGATGAAGAAAGTCTTTTCCTTGTTCTCCCAGCAGGCCAGTCAGGCAAAACCATGTGGATATTATAGTGAAACAGGTTAAAATAATGTCAGCTGGGCGAGGGTCAGCAGCTGAAACGAAAAGGTTATACTGAGCAGTGGCCTTGAGTACAGCATCTAGAGCAAGCTCTTGAAAAGAGGCCTGGGGGAAACACTGCTCTCTTTCTAGATAGATAGATAGATAGATAGATAGATAGATAGATAGATAGATAGATAGATAGATAGATAGATAGATAGATAGATAGATAGATAGATAGATAGATTTGTATTTGCACAGTTAATTAAAACCGTTGCAATACAAAAGACTATCAATTTAAAAACAAAAGTGTACATGCATAAAATTACTGTCATCACATTTCTTGTAATTATATATTATTACTAAAAACATTGCTCTACGTCGGTGGGTGAAGCTGCAGGGTATGTAGTTGCTTTTTATAGCTGCATTTCTGGCATTTTCTGCTCGCATAACCTCAGATATTTTACTAAGCAGCAGTTGAGTGGTGGATCGGTGGATGCGAAGCATGCCATTACTGCTTGCCTCCTTGTGCATACCCCTCATAAGTTAAATTGTCGTTTTAGCAGTTGTTTCCGTTCTTTTAAACGTCTTTGCAGGAGCATAGTATATGCAGCAGGTCTTCTGTCGCTGATCCACATAAGCGGCATGTGGAACCTTCTTTCTCCCTTGGCCAAGGTGGTAAATGCTGTATACATGGTAGCAAGCCGATCCTATATATCATAAAGCTGATCTTTATGTTTTTTGCGTACCCCAGATTAAAATAAGTTTGTGCTGTAGGCTTCGCATAGGAGTTTAGAGTCATCCGTCCATGGGACCTTTTTGATAAGGCAGCCTTGTCCTCCACCCATGAAAGATGTTTCACTGTCTTCCATACCAGTTTTTTAAAGGTGGTGGCTGATGTGGGTGTTTCTCAAAGCTGGTTTAGCCCCATGTTCTATAAACTGCTGTTGAGGTACTCCGCAGCAGGGGTTGCAGTGTGTAATTGAATCTCCTTCCATAACTGTTTATTAAGAGTTCCCTTTGGGGCTTTCCGCACTTCATCCCAGTTGATGATGTAATCCCCCTGCCTTTCAATTTATTGTTTCTGCAGACCAAACTCGAGTCTAATTTGTGCAGGCGATGTGTATTTAGGTAGCCTGAAAACGATCCTGTATGCAGTTGTTACTGTGGTATCAACTGTTTTGGCATCTCTTCCATTCTGTACCTCGCTGTCATACGTGGTTGTTGGTAGCAGCTTTGCACGGGCCACCTGTGCCAAGGGTAGGATCGAAGGGCCTTTTAGTTTTATGTTTAACGTTTTTATGGAGATGGCTAGTGCTAGGCCTTTATGCCTAATGCTGTGTTTCTGAGCCAGAAATCGGCCGCCTTTATCTAACTTTACTCCCAGATATATATATTCTGCTGTGTCCTCAATTCTGGTCTCTCCCCAGAACCAAACAGGTGGCTGTCTCTTTTTTTTCCCAACCATCATGGTACTAGTTTTGTCCAGATGCATATGTAAGTTGTTTGCTTTGGAGAAATCCTGTGTAGCATTTAAAAGTTGATGAAGCCCTACTTTTTTTTGACTGATTAGGACTATGTTGTCCACATATAGAAGACAGGGTAGCAATGTGTCTCCTATTTTTGGGGCATGTGAGTTACAACTGATTGATTTCGGGACTAGATCCGCTATACACAGATTAAAAAGTGTGGGCGCCAGAACGCATCCTTGTTTCAGCCCTTTTTCTGTTGGAATCTGCCTTGACAGGAAAGACCTGTTGCCCAGCTTTATCTGTACCCATGTATCGGTGTGAAGATTTATCAGCAGATTTAGTAGGGACTGTGGAAACCCCGAGCTTTCCAGTTTAAGACAAAGTCTGTTCCGGTTGACATGGTCAAAGGCAGCCTTGTAATCGATGAAGCATAGGTAAAGGGGCCTTCTTGCAGATTCTGCCTTATCCATAAGCATTGCCATGCTGAGTATGTTTGTAGTTGTCCTAACTGATTTCGCAAATCTAGTCTGATGTAATGGTATTGCAGATTTTCTTTGGCCCATGCCTGGAGCTGGAGTAGCTGGAGTAGTGTTCCAGCAAAGAATTTAGCCTCATTATCTATTAGGGCCACTAGACAGTAATTTTGTGGTTTTGACTTGTCTCCAGATTTGTGTATTGGTGAGATGATTGAACCCCTCCAAGAGGATGGCAATATGTTCAGCTCCCTTATTTCTCCAAATAGAGGTTCCACCGCTTCTTACCAAAGCTTTGGCTCTTGTTTGTAGAGAACTGGAGGAATGCCATTTGGGCCAGGAGCGCCTTCTCTCCTTCCCTTTCCTATTTGCCGTTTAATGGAATTAGTATGGTTTACGTACAGATCCTCTTTGCATTTATCTCCTCCTGATTTCCAAGATGCCATGAGGTTGTTTGCAGCCCAGGCCTTAGTGGTGGTTTGGGATTCCAACTTTTTTTGTTGTTCTTGGACGTTAGCGCTATGTTCCGTGGCTTGATGGAAGTGAGACCTCAGATAATTTGCCCAGGCATCCTCTGGGATGTTTGAAGAAGTTCCGTCGTGATTGGGGTGGATAACCTGGTTTATGGTGCTTCAGAATCCAGGACTATTATTGTGCTTGGTGTTGTTGTGTAATTTTGCCCAAAGGTCATTCTCCGTGTCTATAATTGCGTCCCTTTTCAGTTTTTTGTTGTTGAATTTTGTGCCTCTTTAGTGATTGCAATTGTGTTTTGTCTTTTGGCTGGTGACGGAGTTGTCTCAATAGGCGATAAATGGAATTTTTAATGATCCTGATTTCTTGCTTCGCAGTTTGCAATATAGGCTTCACGCCACTGAATCTCTGCCGGGTCGGTGGTTTAATCTTGGTTGCATATGCTTCCACATCCATGGTGAAGCATTCCCATTTCTCGACTTCTACTAGCCGCTCCTCAATTCAAAGTGTTGTTTTGCAATTTCCAGCATGTTGCTTTCTGCCGCTGCCTTGAACTTGATTCTTTTGAGATTGATGGTGAGTTCTGATCCTTGAGGTGCCCAGCAACGTTCAACTGTAGGGCCGGTTGTCGCTTTCATCTTTATCACCCAGCTGGAATGATGCAACTTGATGGAATAGATCTTGGGAGACAAAGGTGTAATCCAGTATTGCACTCGTTCTTGATGAGCTGTGGGTTGTTACTGTAGGATTATCTTTGGCTGTTCTGCCGTTGGTTGCTCTTAGGGTAAGGGGTTCCAGTTCCTCCAGTATCAGCTGTCCTACTTTGGTTTGTTTGCTTGTCTGTGTCATCCTTGCGTTAGTATATTCCAAATTGTATTTTTGAGTAGCACTTCCTCGTCCGAGGAGGAGCTCTACATTTTCATTCAAGTCCCCAGTTAGGATGAGTTCAGTTGTGGGACCTTCTCTTATGCATGTTTCCACAAAGTTACACATTTCCCTGGCGGCTTTGTTTTTTCGTTTTGGTTGGATATAGACATTTATTATCATGATGTTAGTGTCCCTTGTGTTTGTTTTGGTTGAGGAGAAAGCAAATACATTTACTGCTAGTAATCCCGGATTTGTTGAACCAAGGGGGCGGGCAGTGTGTACAGTTGCATTTGCAACATTTGTGACCAAACCTCCTTGTAAGTGACTATAGTATGCCCCCTTAGTTGCACTTGTAATGAACCGTAGAAATCCCTGTAGGTGAGGGGGATGAATTAGTCAAGTTTCTTGAAATGCTACTATATTGAACGCCCTAATGTAGTTGACAAAGTCGAGATCTGCTATCTTATTTGCAAGCCCGTTCACGTTCCATGAACATATCCGGACAAGCCCTTTTTTTGTTGTCATCGGTGATCGGCAGCGGGATTGTCAATCTTTTTTGTTGTTTATAGTTCTGGAAATCCATCTTATGTCGTGATCATGCAGCGTTAAGGGAGACCAATGGCTGCTAGGTTCCTCCAATACTTGCGCCCTGTCCCTTTGGCAGTACCCCACTGCTCATTTCAACACAGACATTGTTAGTTCATTTGTAATCCTCTGATAGTCCCTTGTATTCACCGGGATTAGCATATCTGGATATCCTGGTTTGCTGTATGGAGCTATGGTTATCCCCCAGGACTTTAAGGTGTCACTTTCTAAAGGTATTTTATGCACAATTATTTGAGAAGTCCTTGTTGCTCTAGTTTTTTCTCCTGAATGGAATCCCTGCATTTGATAAATTCTATCGACTTCAGGTCCGCCAATTTTACCTCTTTCAATCAAGGTATGTGGGGTAGCAGCCGCAGTATGTTACCGCGGTTCATGATGTCCTGAGGTCCTTTAGAAGAGTATTCTGGGATGAAATATAAAATGTCTATGTTTCTCCCACCTAGCCTTTGATGATCTAGTTTTCCATTGTGTCTGGGTGGGAGGTCAGCCTCCTGCCCTAGGCGTCCTGTTTCCTCATGACTCCCATCTGTATGTTCTTGTTGTACATTTTGTTCTGATCCTAGCCGTCGATTAGTGCTTCCTAGGTGGCTTGATCCCTGACCAATATGGCTGTGTTCTCTTTCGTTGTTAAACTTGGTAAACTGACCCCTATGACGGCTTCCCTTGCAGACCGTCAAAAAACGAATTGAATATTAAACCGTAAAGAAGTCAGTGGCGAGCGCTTTCATTACGGGGTAAGGGCAAATTTAAAGATAAGTTTATTTTCCGACACTGTCCCTATTTGCACAATTCTAAGACACGTTTTCACTCCACAGGTTGGAGGCTTGACTACCTATTATCTATACTCCGGTCTCCTAAATACGCTTCAATGAGGTAAGCAATTTATTCGTGTAGTACATTTGTGATTTGAATAAACACAAAGAGACAATGTAACTAATGGCAAAACCTTTTGCCTTGTTGTTCCCAGAATATAGATTACTACACGGCAATAGGTGAGTGTTACACCAGTTGCTTCCTGCAGTTAAATCCAGCAAATATGTTTTTGCACACAGTTGTAAATAGGTCATATGTCATGTCTTTTTGTGTTTAGATTGTCAATTGTGTCTACCCCGATTCAGTACATTCGAGGAATTTAACCCATAATTAGAAGGTAAGGGCAGGGGTTTGGACTGGTGTCATTTGAAAACTTTGACCAAGCTCTTAGGAAGTGTCATTAAAACAAATGTTTGTGTTCTTTGTAGTGTTGGTCCTGAAGAGAACCCCGCAATTGGGGGTTCGAAACGCGTCGACCAGTTTGTAGACCAATTTTGTTGGTACCTTT
This sequence comes from Lissotriton helveticus, assembly GCF_964261635.1. Taxonomy (NCBI): domain Eukaryota; kingdom Metazoa; phylum Chordata; class Amphibia; order Caudata; family Salamandridae; genus Lissotriton; species Lissotriton helveticus. The sequence goes on from NC_136061.1 coordinate 779,676,454, forward strand.
TGTCAATTTGAGCTAATACAAAGAAATTATCATTCTGAAAAGCTAGGATCTATTCCTTCAATGACTTGCCCAACAAAATAAGACTATTGACAAAATCACAAATGGGATACCATTAACAGAGACGTTTAAACTTGTTTCTTTGACATTAGGAATTTAAATAAGGTTGTGGGTATGTATGATATTGGAGGTATGAATGGTAGTCTAGAATGGATGTTGGTGTGTTGTAAATATGTATATGTAATGTATATATCGTACTTGTAATTCTTAAATTTTATTTTTTGTTCTAAATGTTTGTCCATGCAAAACAAAAAAAGTGAAGTCTCTATGAAGTAATATGGTTTCACCTTTAAAAAAAACTATTCAATAAAATTCAGTGACGTAAATTTAAAATACGGACCGGTATGTTTAATTCATAAAGGTTGGTGCAAATATTGTTTAATAGAGTCCAGTACTGGCACTTGTGTTGTTTTCTTGCTAATATAGGCTTAGCCTTACTGGGTCTGAGCCACAACCCTGTGTTGTTTTTTCAAGTTTAAGTGCGGACGCTGGTTCGCGAGGTCCATAAGGTTAGAAGTTAACCTCAGTTCTTCCTAAAAGTAAAGGTATGATTTAAGTTCCGTTATCCTTTGAGGGAGGTGCATGTTTCTAAGTGTTGTCTTAGTCAAGCGTTTTATGTTTGTATCGTTTGTCGATTGATACATTTTTCAGAGTATGGCCGAAAAGGATGCCTTCTCGTATAGCGAGGATCACATCCAAAAATTAATGAATGCGCCACCAGTCTTCTCTTCTGCGAACCTTAGCCTTACTGCAAAGACCCAAAACGAATCTGATAGGTTAATTAGGCTTAGAAAAAAGCAAATTAGAACGGACTTGCATGGTCATTTTTTACTTCTACATTTACGAGCAGGAACAATCCCCTCTGGATTACAGATTAGGAATACCCCTATGGTCTTTACTGATGACCCTGAGTATAAGAAAAAATTTAGTGGAATTGAGACCAAATGCAGCAGGGACCTGATGGTCCTTACTGTTGAAACCGCCCATAGATTGTCATTAAAAGATCTAACTGAGATTTCAATTTTGGAATCGGAAATTCAGAATAATCAACTCATAGAGGACGCAAAAGGGTTGTTAGAAAAAGTAGAAAAAGAAATCATTGAATTCAAGGATTACACTGTCACACAAAAAGGAAGCAAATTTGACCTTGATCAAAAAAACTTTTCACTCGAAACAGTTTACCCCTACTTACAAGCAGATTTTTACACAAGGCCAGCACAACAACGGTTTTATCAAGATAACCAAGGACGTTCACGCAACAAATATCTCACCTTTTCAGATACATCGTCCTCGTCATCAGGAGGAGACACAGATAACAGCAACATCAGGACCAATCAAACTTACGGGGGTAATCAACAAAATCCACCACAAAATCAACAGCCTTTTTTAGGCAGAGGCCAGCGAAGATCTCGAGGACGCACCCGCCCAAACAATCAACCATGGGAGATGCGCACAAGACGCCAGTACTACAGGAGTTAGAAAAGCTTCCACTGTTCAATCTGTCGGAACGGATTTTATCACCATCCGAAATATCAATTCTAAAGAAGGGATTATCTTATGTTCCTACACGACCAACAGACTTTGTAAAAATGAAACTCGAAATAATGGAATTCTGCAGAAAAATCCGCTTGAAAACATTTTTCAAGGATGAACCCCAACAAAATTCTTGGGAAGCCACTAGCTTACGAAACAAATCAACCTTTTGCCCACCTTCCGCAAAAACACCAAAGGAGGTAATAACATTCGAAAAAACTTTATTATCAGGAATAAATGCCTTGGAAAATAAAAAACAGTATACGAACTACAATATATCAAAACAAGAAAAAGAAGCTATTTCTTCCCTAAAAAATGACAGAACGTTAGTCATCAAACAGGTGGATAAGGGAGGTGCAGTAGTTGTATGGGACATTAACAACTACAAAAAGGAAGTTAACCGCCAATTACAAGATCAAATGTGCTACAGAGCCATTAATAAAAATCCAACGGATGATTTAAAAAAAGAGCTCTTCACAATTTTGCAGAATGGCCGCGACTTGGAGATTCTAGGACCTAAGGAATTTTCTTTTCTACAGAATAAAAACCCAAGAACGCCTGTCTTCTATGTTCTTCCTAAACTCCATAAAGATTAATTAAATCCACCAGGGCGCCCGATAGTCTCGGGGTATGCATCACTTTTGGAACCAGTGTCTCAATACATAGACCATTTTTTGAAACCCTTCATTGCAGATATTCCGGCCCATCTAAAAGATACGACAGCTTTTCTAAATCAAATTAAATCAGTGGAATTTGACGCAACCAATGAACTGCTTGTAACGATGGGCGTTGTCTTGTTATATACACAGATTCCGCAGGAACAGGCATTGGAGACAATTACATTTTTCCTTGAGCAAAGGGAGCGTCCAACGAGAGTCCCCACAAGTTTTATTGTTCAACTGGCAAAATTTGCCCTACAAAAAAACTACTTCCAATTTGACACTGATTTCTTTTTTCAGGTCAAGGGGGTAGCCATGGGCTGCCCCTTTGCACCAGAACTGGCAGTACTATTTATGGGCCTCTATGAAAATAAATACATTTATAATGACAATCCATATGTTCAATATATCAGAAAATACATGAGATACATCGATGATGTATTTATGATATGGACAGGAACCCAGGACCAATTGGATGAATTTTTTATCTGGCTAAACCAAAAATCGGAAGACATTAAATTCACAAGTATTTCATCCAACAATAACATTACTTTTCTGGATGTTAAAGTTTATGCAGTGGACGGAACCCTAGGAACTACATTGTTCCGTAAAGAAACTGACCGAAATAAAGCACTCCATTTTAAGAGTCATCATCCGAGGAGCCTCAAACAGAACCTGCCAATGGGCCAATTCCTCAGAATCAGACGAAACTGTTCGAACAAGGAAGAATACTTCTTTCATGCCAATCAATTATTGAAACGATTACAAGCAAGAGGTTACCCAAAGAAACTTCTAAAAAATTCCCTAAAAAGGGTGTGGTGGATCCCGAGAGAGACTCTGCTACAAAAGAAAACCCGGTCTGAATCCAAAAGAATAGTATGCGTTACCACGTTTGGCCCAAATGCAAATCAACTACGTAAGCTGGTAGGACAGAACTGGCACTTGATAAAGAACTTACATAGTGATTTCGATGAATGACCCCTTTTTGCTTTTAAAAAAGAAAAAAGTGTGGCAAACCATATTGTGAGGGCAGCTTTGCCCCAAGCACCAAAAACACAACGCTTCGAGACATGATGGGACTACCTCCGGTAGTAGGGCATCATAGATGCGGAAACTGCACATGTTGCGCACAGACAAATGAGGGCTCGTTGTTTACATTTAATAGAATTCACTGGAAACACAAGGTTTTTACCAACTGCCAAACTAGAAATGTTGTGTATGGGGTTATTTGTCCTTGCCGCAAATTGTATATCGGAAAAACAACTCAGGAAGCGCGACAGCGCATCACACAACATAAATCCAGAATAAGAAAGGAGACCCCGAATGCCCCTCTAGTTTATCATTGGGTGGCAAATAAACACAAAGAGGAGGACTTATGTTGGACCATTATTTCCAAAGTAAATAATGACCCACGAGGAGGTGGAATTGAAGAACGTCTGAACCAACGTGAAGCATTTCTTATCATGAAATACAATACAGCAATTACAGGTCTTAATGAAATTTCTGAAATTTTCAGAGGGAATGTGTAACCACTTGGATCTAAAATGTAATTCTCCTTGTTTTCAATATCCACACAGTGCCTGTGACTACTAAAGTATAATTCCATAATTGAAGCCTACTACAGACCCCCCTGTTTATTTCCCAACTTTAATAGTTAGCGAGTAAATAAATATATGTGTTTGTCCAACTTTGAACAAAGACACATTAATAAAGTTACATCTAGTCTCAATAAATGCTGGGCGACTGCTTAGTATTTCCTAGATTAGTTATAACCAACTTAAATAAAAAAGGAGTGTCACGGTGCAAACAACGGCACATATTTTGAATATTTTTAATTCATCGCATGGCTCCGACTTCTTTCCGTCCATCTAGGTAATTATCCGTGACGGCAATTGAATGCAACTATGCTTGAATACAGCAGGTTCAATTTAGCAAAACAAAACACACGCCGGAAGTTTAAACCTTGATCACGTGATCGGCCAAACATCCAATAGCTTCAACTAACAGAGAGTCAAGGTCTTCTACCCGGAAGCTGATAGCTGGATAGAGAAGGACAGAGTGAGGACGCAGGTAAGCGGGCGCCTACTAACGCGGAGCAATGCTTTTGCTTACACGGAACAATCTTTCCTTGTTAAACTTGGTAAACTGACCCCTATGACGGCTTCCCTTGCAGACCGTCAAAAAAACGAATTGAATATTAAACCGTAAAGGAGTCAGTGGCGAGCGCTTTCATTACGCGGTAAGGGCAAATTTAAAGCTAAGTTTATTTTCCGACACTGTCCCTATTTGCACAATTCTAAGACACGTTTTCACTCCACAGGTTGGAGGCTTGACTACCTAGTATCTATACTCCGGTCTCCTAAATACGCTTCAATGCGGTAAGCAATTTATTTGTGTAGTACATTTGTGATTTGAATAAACACAAAGAGACAATGTAACTAATGGCAAAACCTTTTGCCTTGTTGTTCCCAGAATGTAGATTACTACACGGCAATAGGTGAGTGTTACACCAGTTGTTTCCTGCAGTTAAATCCAGCAAATATGTTTTTGCACACAGTTGTAAATAGGTCATATGTCATGTCTTTTTGTGTTTAGATTGTCAATTGTGTCTACCCCGATTCAGTACATTCGAGGAATTTGACCCATAATTAGAAGGTAAGGGCAGGGGTTTGGACTGGTGTCATTTGAAAACTTTGACCAAGCTCTTAGGAAGTGTCATTAAAACAAATGTTTGTGTTCTTTTGTAGTGTTGGTCCTGAAGAGAACCCCGCAATTGGGGGTTCGAAACGCGTCGACCAGTTTGTAGACCAGTTTTGTTGGTACCTTTTGTCAATTGGAGCTAATACAAAGAAATTATCATTCTGAAAAGCTAGGATCTATTCCTTCAATGACTTGCCCAACAAAATAAGACTGTTTATTGACAAAATCACAAATGGGATACCATTAACAGAGACGTTTAAACTTGTTTCTTTGACATTAGGAACTTAAATAAGGTTGTGTGTATGTATGATATTGGAGGTATGAATGGTAGTCTAGAATGGATGTTGTAAATATGTATATGTAATGTATATATCGTACTTGTAATTCTTAAATTATATTTTTTGTTCTAAATGTTTGTCCATGCAAAAAAAAAGTGAAGTCTCTATGAAGTAATATGGTTTCACCTTTAAAAAAAACTATTCAATAAAATTCAGTGACGTAAATTCAAAATACGGACCGGTATGTTTAATTCATAAAGGTTGGTGCAAATATTGTTTAATAGAGTCCAGTACTGGCACTTGTGTTGTTCTGTATTTATTAACATTGTTTGTGTATCGGACGGACCTTTCTGGAGATTTTGACTGATCCTTATGTTATCTCCTTTCCTTGGGTTGTTGTTTTCGATTTTTAGATTTCCCAGTTTACCCGAGTTTGTTTTTCTCCCCTCTGGGGCTTTTTCACTAGTTTTTAGCGTTCGCGTGTTTCTGGTGAGCATTTGGTCTTAAACCAGCTCAGGTTTTTGGATTCTATTCACTATTTTTGCTGCAGATTTAGGATGATTTCCGGTTGTGTTCCCTGTTAGGTTGGGCTGTGATGACGCTGCATCTACTGTCTCCCATACTTGATCAGACCCACTTCCTTTTTGCATTCCACTTGGAGGGCTGTGACTCAAGCCTGTGATTGTTTCTGTACTCCTTATGCTAATAGTTTCCGGCGATGCGGTACTTTGTCGATGAATTTCTTTTTGCACCGGTGTAACCCCAAAAAGACGCTGAAACCCGCTCCTGTTTTGACTTTGTTTTTGGTTTTGTCCTTTTCTTTTTTGTGCGTGTCTTTCTTTTGCGTTCATTTTCTTTTCCCCTTTCTCATCTCCTTGAGTATCTGGCACTTGTCTAAATTTTGCTATCTTATCACTGTTCTCATTTTTTGTTGTGTTTAGTGTTTGGTCGCTTATTGTGGGTGGGTGGTATTCCTTGGCACTCTGGTTCCATTGAGTTGCTGTGACCATTTGTTTACCGTGCGCTATTTGATGCGCTATTTGTCTGTCCGTACATTGATTGGAGGCGTCATTTGCTGTCTTTTTGATTTGTGAGCATAAGTCGCTCAGCATTGACGTTGGGAAGCTAATTTATCAACAATCGGGCTGCATCCACAGGTTCAATTGTTGGCTAGCGCGTGTTCCTGTATCCTTTGGAAAGAAGTATTTAGCGTGCCTAACTTGCCGTCAATTGCTACCACAAAGACCGCCAAGGTTTTCATTAATGTTAATTGTGTGTTCATTTTGTCCGATTGATATCGTAAGGCCTCTACCAAGAAATGCACAGTTTTAAACAAGCTTGCCCAGGCATTCCCATGGTCTATTTTTTGTGCTTCTCCTTGATAAACACTGGATTCTCCATGTGTACAATTGGACGGGTTCTTTGTCTCTTGTATCCCCTCCACTATCGGGTCAGCCTTGTTTACCTTCGGTGCTTCTAGTTTTGAACTAGACAGGGTATCGTTCCTGTGCTTATCCTGTTGGTATGTTTCAAGGATAGCCACCCACTCATCCTTGTCCAGATATGAGGACTGATCGAACTGATCTGGCTCTTCCATGGTTCATAGTTGTGGGGTCTCTGGCTTCATGTGCATAAACTCTGAAACTTGTTTCTCCTTTGAGCTTTCAGCTGGGTCAAATATGTTCTTTACCTCGTCCCCTTCATCCATTTGTGTATCTATTTTGGCACCCGGCTGTAAGATTTCTTTGTCTGATTCATGTATACTTAGTATTCTTAATGGCTCAGTTGAGACACAATTTCCCCCATCATGTTTGAAACGGTAAGAGAGACTGGGTGTTGAAGCATTTGGAGCTGTTACTGTTGCTGTTACTAGTGCTATTGCAGTTTCAAGTATAACACTGAGATCGCTTGAGGTTTCCTTGCTGGCTTCCCAAGTTTCACTTTCTCCCGATGTCTCTTTCTCCATCCGTCTCCATCCATCTCTCTCTCGTGATGTTTCTGTGAGTCCTCCAGTCTCTTCCAGCGGCTGGGAGCTTTGGCTAGTGACGTGAAGTTGGCCATGTAATGTCAATTATTGATCCCTCTTGCTGCCCTGCCGGCCTTATCTTCGCCTGCGGTTCACCCACTAAACCTCCTAGAGTTTCCAATTTCCTGCTCCTCCTGCTTGCATTCTTAATGGGTGAGGGCCCTCCATGCACGTGTCCTGACCTCATGGTTTTATGGAAGTATATTCCCTTTTGGGTCCTCTTTTGGGTCCTCTGCTTTAGTATTGTCTGATTTAAATTTTGTTTCAATGTCAATCCTTTGTGAGAAGACCTACCCTATTTGCTTTTCTCCTGTGGCCTTGGTCTATCCCGTTAGCCTGCTTTGGGTTTCTTTTGGCTTCTTTTGCTTCTTTGGCTTCTTTGGCTTCTTTGGCTAATGGCCTTGATTGGGTTTTTGGCTAGCGTCCTAATGTCCTAAAAGCCTGGTTCCCTTGAGCCTCTGCTTGCCTCTCCTATGTGGGCAGGCTTCGCTCCCCTAGATGGACTTGCTGCCCCTGCCCCTGCCTCAGCCTCTGCAAGTGCCTGGTGTAAAGTGAAGTAAGTGGATTGTGCTTGAAATCTTCATGTGGCCAATTCTGCAGAATGCTACACTCTCATACATGTGCCCTTGCCCGCTCCTGCCCACCTGTGCCCCCACTGTCCACTGACCATGAGACCACAAGCCCTCTCTAGTCCATATGTCTTTGAGTTAGCAAGGGGCTCGCAAGGGCTCGGTGCTGTGTGCTGTTGTTGCCACAGTGACACAGTTTGCAGTGTGCTTACCTCAAAGCCCCACTCCTCTCTCCCCACTCACAGGCTGAGTGCCGTGTTTCACCCTCCTTCCTTCAGCTGGCAGTCTGCTCATCAACCAGTAAGCGATGGCCGCAGCCTCAGGAGTTCCCCTGCAACACGGTGTGGTAGGCAGAGGTCACAGCGGAGGCACAGCTCTCAGCGGGCGGGTGGGCTCTCTGAAGCTCAGAGGCTCCAAAGCTCCCGGTTCCCAGTTCCCTTAGCTCCTGGTGTCCTGAGCCCCAGACTCCAGCTTCAGCAGCGAATACAGGGGCCCGTCTGCAGTGGCGAAAAGTGGTGCAAAGCTGAGGGCTCCCTGATGGATTCCCGTGGCAGCCTCTCTCGCTGTGCCTCTCAACGTTCACTGCTTTTGCATTCGCATTCATCCCTGCATCCTGCTCCACTCTGCTCCACTCCGCGGCTTCTCTGCTCCTCACAGCGGCCCTCGTGAGAGATGTAAAGAGAGTGTAAAAATCCAGTTTCACCTACTTTGCTTCTGTCTCGAAACGGCACAAACATACAAATTGCTTAACTCCTCCCTTTCCTTCTTGAGGTTTTTTAAGCTTTAGTAGTCAGAGGTTGCTGTACCTGATAACATGGGTACCTCAGCAATAGTACTTCTAATTTTCAAAATCTTAGTCCCAAAGAAAGTAGCTCAAAAAAAGGTCTGTGAGCCTTCCCCTTTGTGCTGATTGGCAGAAGTACTGGCTTTTTGCTGCACTGACAAGATTTCCCTATGGAAGGTAGTTGCCCACAAGATGCTTTCTATTAACATTTTAGTTTTTTCACTAGAATCTCCCCCTGGCAGAATGCATGAGCTGACAAGAAAGTCCACCGACATTCAGGGACGTATCTCATCCACCAACAATGTTCAACTTATCTCATTATCACCTTGAATTGACGCAGTTTGCCTGAAAACCAGAGGTTGGTTCTGGGACATGATTGCTTATTTTGAGGTTTATGGATTTGTTTGTGGGAATACAAGGTCTAAACCCTGGGTAAGGCAAACATTAAATGAAGCACACGCTGCACTAGGTAAAGGGTGTAAGATCCCCAATCTGAATGCTGTAGTTGTTGTGTTGAAGCTTCCTAAGCAGTCAGTCTGCTTGCAGAAGTCCAGTTGTTTCCAAGGTCTATATAACAGGTGGGAATAAAAGTGGCCTTCTGGCGACATGGTCTAGGCTGATAGATCATGTAAGGGACTTCTCAATGATCGGACCGTAAGAGTCTAAATATGACCCAGGACAGCACAGATCTTCATCTAATGTAAAAATGGTGTCTAAAAATGCCTCTCAATATAAGATTGATCAATCATCTAGATCCAGGATAACAATATGTAAGACAACACCTGTAGATGAATGTCACAACACTTGTAGTACAATGTAAAAAAAATGAAACATGTTATAATGAGCAAGCATTCATCTAATTCATGGCCATTACTGTTACATAGCTACATCTATTTTCACTCACAGAAAAATGGCACCCCATATATTACATTGAAATGGACCATGAATTTCACACTGTGATACCACTCTTCCAGGCTAGATTTATTCACTAAGAATTATATTTTTTCAGTGGAAAAACCTGGGTTTTGTGTTGTTATTATTAACCTTGGGCAAAGCACTACGCTACACTCGCGTAGTTTTCGAAGTTTGCGTGACTTCGCACTACGCGAACTGCACGTAGCACAGTGCAAACATGCGTAGCGTAGCGTAGTGCAGCAGTCATTTTTTGCTTGCTCGTGGTCCTCAACGTCAAGTTGGCGACCGCGAGCAAGACTTTTTCCTTGTTCGCGATCATCAACATCAAGTTGCCGATCGCGAGCATGGAATATAAACCTCCCGGCGAGATTCTCAACTCGGGGAGGTCAGGTTTCTCATTACGAGTGGTCGTGCAAGGCGCGACCGCTCGCGATGAGAAACTACCAGTCCGCGTTGAGAAAGCTGCAGCTCGAGTGAAAATCTACTCGAGCGGCAGAAAAGAACAGCTTGCACTGTGCAAGATGCTGTTTTCAATGATTGCACCACACTGTGCAATCATTGAAAACGACATCTTGCACAGTGCGAACGTGCAGGGTGGTCATCAAGGCGGACTCGGGCTTGACAGTATTTGCATGAGTATGTTCAAAATTATCCAAACCCATGCACCGTCGATCCTTTTGATATTAAACTACCATCTGTGGAGCAGGGGAGTAGAACAAAAGTAGACAGGCCTTTGCTTGTCTAAATCATGACAGCTTTGAAAGGTGTAATTCTAGGACCTACCCATGAGTCATATTGGGCCCTGTGGGAAGTGCCCTTGTACACTGGAGGTAACACAACAAATGGGCTATTTATTATGCTATGTTGTATTTATATATGTAGTGTACTCTTTCAAAAGGTTCATTTGACTGCCATGGAAACACAACAGCTAATGCAAATAAAGAGTGTAAACAATAAATGCATGAAGTCTCAGGAGCCATCTTGAGGTGTACCACTTAAATTTGGTTTACAGAAAACAGTATTCAGGTAGACTGCTTTTTCTGTGACAATCAGGTCTTAAACTAGGCTGCTCTGCAGAACGGCAGCAAATGTAGAGTCCAAGATCAGGGTAATGTGCTCATATCTGGACAGTCCAATGACCCAATGAGTTGCTGCATTTTCCTTCCTCTGAATGTGAAGAAGACATTTCTCTTGAAATTTGAGAATGATAAATTTGGCATAATCCAGGGCACGGACCACGAGATGCTGCAAATGAGACTGGTAAAATGAGAGATGGTTTCCTATACCACATTTCCAGCCCACCTGACCGAGAGGAATTACATTGTAAGATCCCCCTCTATTCAGAATTACCATCTGAGAGGACACAATATAGCCCACCATTTATTTATGTTTTGAGCAGTGAGAAGTGCAGAAGGATCACGTGGCCTGGAAAATCCTAGGATGGTCAAATTCATTACATTTGAAACACTGGCAGGCGTGTTCTTTTTTTCTGAGAACGTTGCAATCCCACAAGGGCGAGAGGGGCATAGTATCCCAATATACGTCCTTATAGTTTATATTTTTAGACTCAGGACAGGTGACTAAGTGCCCGAGTCCTGTAATGACTGCCTACAAATTTATTTTTCATGTTGCAATCAGCCAATCAGAGCGTTCACTCCCACTGAAGCGTATCTCCCATGAGATCAAATCAATCCAATGAAAAAAAAGCCACCTGGGCCAATCAGTATGCTCTACTTTGTAAATTTGGTTTTATGGGGCCCTCGGAATATATATATATATATTCACTGAAAAAACCATAGGTTATAGACCATATATAGTTAGGAATTAGCATTTACAAAACCTTGAAAATTCACTGAAAAAACCATAGGTTATAGACCATATATAGTTAGGAATTAGCATTTAAAAAACCTTATTTTACTCACACAAAACCATTGAAATTCCATATATAGTTAGTTGCACTAACTATATATCGCGCACCCGCAATCCACTGCTGATCATGTCACATATTACATCATTCATGACATGGTCAGTGACATCACTGATGACATCACTGATGACATCTCAAATGACATCACTGATGAGATCACTGATGACGTCATCCAGTGACTGTGTGTTTCTGTGAAGTTTAAATATGTTTTACATATTGAAGAATGAGTAGATGTATAAGTGTCTGGACGAAGGATTTAGTAGGTGCATGACTGAATGTATGAGTGAGTGATTAAATGTGTCTCACTGAGTGCATGGGTTAGTGACTAAACTGTCTTAATTTGTGCATCATTATGTCTGTTGTTCTGTAAACTGCTGCATGTGTTGATCATTAGCTATACGAGAGGCTATATGTGTTATTAATTGGTTGCCCAAGTATTTCTATGGCAGATTGAGTTTGTGTGGGGGTGGCTGGAAGGTGTGTGACTCTATGCATAGATGTGTGAGCAGTTTATTCACTAGGTGTATGAGTTCAAGACTGCATGTGGAAACAGCTACATGGGCAGTTGACTGTGTGCATGAGTGTATTGATGAGTGAATGGATATCTCAATGCTACATGTCATAGTAAGTACATATGTTAAACACAGTACATGTGAGAGTTGGCATATATAAATAACTGTGCATGAGAGCCACTGAATGAGTGAGTGGTTGTATCGATCATTGTGAACTTGTATCAGGGATTGTATAAGAGAGTAAATATGTGTTAGTATATGTTTCAATAAGTAAGGTGTGTTTAACTGTATAGTTGAAGAAATGGAGGTGAGATTGTTTCTTTGCATGACTGACTGGGTGTGTGAGTAACTCCATGGATGAGTGGCAGTGTGTGAGTGTCTGTATACACTGAGTGTATCTAAGGTTATATTAGAGTCTGAAGAGGTTTATCGTATTAGCACAAGAATGATGTCAAATGAGATGTCATCAGTGATGTCATCAGTGATGTCATTTGAGATGTCATCAGTGATGTCATCAGTGATGTCACTGACCATGTCATGAATGATGTAATATGTGACATGATCAGCAGTGGATTGCGGGTGCGCGATATATAGTTAGTGCAACTAACTATATATGGAATTTCAATGGTTTTGTGTGAGTAAAATAAGGTTTTTTAAATGCTAATTCCTAACTATATATGGTCTATAACCTATGGTTTTTTCAGTGAATTTTCAAGGTTTTGTAAATGCTAATTCCTAACTATATATGGTCTATAACCTATGGTTTTTTCAGTGAATTTCAATGGTTTTTTAATAGCAAATATCATAAGCTGTCGAATGTCAAGTACGTGGTAAGTGAAAACAGTTTCGTGTTTATGCACACTGATCTGCTTTGAATGGTGCCCCCCCCTCATTTCTATTAGGAGTACTCTCTCTTTGCAGATAGTGAAAGGTAGTTAACGCAGGCCTTTGCCCCCGTTGTAATCCGTCGTGCCTGCTTCTCTCTCCATTTGATTGATTGTTATCCAAGTATTTACTATTTTAGAATTAGTTCTCTTTGGTTCATTCTCTATTTACAAACAAACACAGAGTCGCAATACTCTGTTTAGTCTTTGCAGATAACGAAAAATCGTGTAAAAAAAAAGAAAAGGAATCGAGCAAAATCAGTAGGCCACTAATGGGATCTCTTTTTGACCTCGCTAAAATAGAAACATTAGGAACAACCCCTCATGACAAATACAAAACTAGTGAGATGAACTGAACTCCACACAATGATGGCTGCAAAACAGCTCGGCTCCGCCACCCACCCCGCCCAAAATAACGATAAAGAGCGGCTGCCATGATTGGTTGCGGAATGGCCACGACGGAGCTACGAAATGGTGCTGCTCTCATGCTAACCCCAGCTTCAGTCTGAAACATCCAGAAACACTGTAGACTACCAATTCGATCAGTTCCGGTAGCGCCCCAATGTAACCCGGTAGAGAAGAACTAGCCCTCCCCTCTTTGACTGATGGTTCTTGTTGCCTGTCCCTTCTGTTGTCATTTAACAGAACTATTTAGCCTGCTGAAAGGGGTTGTGTTTCGACCGCTGGTTGGTGGAGACATTTTGACTATATTCTGGACCTGCGTTGTCGCGTAATGCGTCATATGACGCGCCGCGTTAGCGCATCCGGAAGTCATCCGGGGCGCGCAGCGCGTAACGTAAGCATAACAAGTCATGTGACTTGTTAATAAAACTTTTCATTGGTTCATTTTACTTTTCTTATTCTAATGATGAAAGCCTTGGTCATATCACCTAAAAATTACGCTTTTAATTACTTCCGAACATTATTTTTTCTTAAATATATGTTATAATGTTCCAGGCTAATGTACTTTCCCGGAAATTTTACAACTGTCCTGCAAGTAAAATATATTCTTTTTTCGAGAAAAAGAGCGTTTCTTCGTCCCATGACGGAGCCGTTGAGCAAAAGAGGGTCGACCTGCTGTCTTAGTCGCCGATACGCCTGAATATGAGATTCTTATCGATCACTTTATGTTGCAGGAATAGAAAACACAACAGCCCTTGACCATTTATCTTTACTGCGTTCCTTCGTATTATACCTTTTACCCTTCATGTAATTGGTCTGCTTTATTTCACTTGCCTTTTAATGATTCTAAAACAGTGACTATTATTAAAAACTTTACCAATGTATATACTACTACCATGTTTTCTTTTAAAAACCTTTATTGTGAAAATTTCATTATACAAATACGAGCCTATAACCACGTGGGCCTGCCACGGAGCAAACTGTAATCGTATATGATGAATAGACATTTACACTGTAGAGGAACGTAACGGGCGGGCCATTAGGTTGCAAGAACTAAGGTGTCTAACAGTTACGGAATCGGTGGACGTACATTTTATAATTAAAATACGACAGGGCCAGTTACAATAAAATTATCTAGATATACATTTGCGGGCAAGTACCATGGGTGACGTTAATTCGAACTTTCAATAGTACAGTAATCAATAACACATCAGAACTTAATATCAATAGGGATGTCGAAATATTCAATCAATTCTCGTCCCCGCCCGCCATGTGCTTCAAAACTGCATACGTATCTCGTGATTTCAAGGTTCTGCAACCAGTACACAACAAGGAGTTACGAGTCCCATTTATTCCGGCGCCATTTTGGGCGAGAACGGGCAGGTCCAGGATATAGTCAAAATGTCTCTACCAACCATCGACTATGATGATGTTCATATGCTGTATTTATTAGAGTAACACTCATCTGTCCACATGAAATTAATTTACCACAATCTAAACATGTCATTTTAATCTTTCCAAAGTTCTTCTAAATATTTGGGACCGTTTCCCTTGCCTCTGAAGCTCTCAGTGCCACTTCTTTGATGAATGTACTAGCAGGTCAGGGGTTCTCCTCCAAATCTCTCTTTTATGCAGCACTATAATTAATTGGTGCCACCTCTCCATATGACGATGCATGGTATAGTTACCACAACTATATTTTTTTTCGGTTCCTCTGGAGAGTTCATCGTGGCAGATGAAGCGTGTAACGTACCGGGCATTTACCTTTTTTTGCATGTACAGGAAAGGAAAAAAAAATCGAGCGTCCAAGTTCTAAGGTGTCCCAGGGCCATTTTAGTGGACCAGGCCCAAATCCAAAGAACAGGCCGCCATTTTGAGAGTCCTCTTGCAGCCGCCTGTCGCTGTAGCATCAAGAGCAGCCGAAACTCAGCTGAATGGCAACTGAAACGGTAAATGGGCGCCCCACTACATTTCAGCATTGTAGGAGCACCACACCAGTACAGCAACTTGCTAGACATCACCTCGGTGCCATCCGGATCTCGGCGCCCCACTGCAGATGAAGTGCCTCTCAACTATGAAACCACCACGGTGACATCCGGATCTTGGCGCGTTGTGCTGCCTTCGGCCTATTCGCACATCGGTCCGCTACTGACGCCATCTCACAGGCTAATGGGGTGACCCACGCCGAGTTTCAGCATTGTAGGATGACCACACCAACTTGCTAGACATCACCTCGGTGCCATCCGAATCTTGGCATCTCAACGCCTAGTGGTATCTTCCATACAGAAAATATTGTTACGCTGCCTTTGGCCCCATTCGCACATCAGTCCACAACTTAGACATCACCTCGGTGCCATCCGGATCTTGGCATCTCAGCGCCTTGTGGTGTCAGTCAGAAAATATTGTTGCGCTGCCTTTGGCCCCATTCGCACATCAGTCCGCTACTGACACCATCTCACAGGCCAATAGGGCGCCCCACGCCGACTTTTACCATTGTATGATGGCCACACCAGTGGCACAACTTGCTAGACATCACCTCGGTGCCATCCGAATCTTGGCATCTCAACGCCTAGTGGTATCTTCCATACAGAAAATCTTGTTACGCTACCTTTGGCCCCATTCGCACATCGGTCCGCAACTTAGACATCACCTCGGTGCCATCCGGATCTTGGCATCTCAGCGCCTTGTGGTGTCTTCTACTCCGAAAATATTGTAGAAAATATTGTTGCGCTGCCTTTGGCCCCATTCACACATCAGTCCGCTACTGACACCATCTCACAGGCCAACAGGGCGCCCCACGCCGACTTTTACCATTGTACGATGGCCACACCAGTGCCACAACTTGCTAGACACCACCTCGGTGCCATCCGAATCTTGGCATCTCAGCGCCTTGTGGTGTCTTCAAATCAGAAAATATTGTTGCGCTGCCTTTGGCCCCATCCGCACATCGGTCCGCTACTGACGCCATCTCACAGGCCAACGGGGCGCCCCACGCCGACTTTCAACATTGTAGGATGGCCACAGAAGTGCGACAACTTACTAGACACCACCTCGGTGCCATCCGGATCTTGGCGCGTTGTGCTGCCTTCGGCCTATTCGCACATCGGTCCGCTACTGACGCAAACTCACAGGCCAACGGGGCGCCCCACGCCGACTTTCAGCATTGTAGGATGGCCACACCAGTGCGGCAACTTGCTACACACCACCTCGGTGCCATCCGGATCTTGGAATCTCAGCGCCTAGTGGTGTCTTCTATTCCGAAAATATTGTTGCGCTGCCTTCGGCCCCATTCACACATCGGTCCGCTACTGACGCCATCTCACAGTCCAACGGGGCGCCCCACGCCGACTTTCAGCATTGTAGGATGGCCACACCAGTGCGGCAACTTACTAGACACCACCTCGGTGCCATCCGGATCTTGGCGCGTTGTGCTGCCTTCGGCCTATTCGCACATCGGTCCGCTACTGACGCAAACTCACAGGCCAACGGGGCGCCCCACGCCGACTTTCAGCATTGTTGGATGGCCACACCAGTGCGGCAACTTACTAGACACCACCTCGGTGCCATCCGGATCTTGGCGCGTTGTGCTGCCTTCGGCCTATTCGCACATCGGTCCGCTACTGACGCAAACTCACAGGCCAACGGGGCGCCCCACGCCGACTTTCAGCATTGTAGGATGGCCACACCAGTGCTGCAACTTGCTGGACACCACCTCGGTGCCATCCGGATCTTGGCGCATTGTGTTGCCTTCGGCCTATTCGCACATCGGTCCGCTACTGACGCCGCCTCACGTGCCAACGGGGCGCCCCACGCCGACTTTCAGCATTGTAGGATGGCCACACCAGTGCTGCAACTTGCTGGACACCACCTCGGTGCCATCCGGATCTTGGCGCGTTGTGTTGCCTTCGGCCTATTCGCACATCGGTCCGCTACTGACGCCGCCTCACGTGCCAACGGGGCGCCCCACGCCGACTTTCAGCATTGTAGGATGGCCACACCAGTGCTGCAACTTGCTGGACACCACCTCGGTGCCATCCGGATCTTGGCGCGTTGTGTTGCCTTCGGCCTATTCGCACATCGGTCCGCTACTGACGCCGCCTCACGTGCCAACGTATTTTCTCCGCATTTTACACCCTATGCCGCATAACAGGTCATGTGACTTGTTTATAAAACTTTTCATTGGTTCATTTTACTTTTGGTTTCCTAATGATGGAAGGCTTGATCATGTGACCTAAAAACAACACTTTTCATTGGATGAAAACTTTTTTTTTTCCCAAACGATGAAAGCCCCACCTTGTTTCTGGATGTTTCAGACTGAAGCTGGCGTCAGCATGAGAGCACCACCATCTCGTAGCTCAGTCGTGGTCATTCCGCGAGCAATCATGGCAGCCGCTCCCCACCAGAAGCCTGCAGGAGTCGGAGCCCCCAAAACTTTTGATGAATTCTCAAGGCGGAGGGGACGCTTTCGAGAATGGGGTCCAAGACCTAGCAGACAAGCGTCCGATTTCCAAGGTGTCCCAGGGCCATTTCAGTGGACCAGGCCCAAAAAGGAAACAGCCTGCCGCCATTTTGAGAGTCCTGTGACAGCCGCCTATCGCTGCACCGCAAGAGTGGGCGCAACTCAGCTGAATTGCGGCTTTTGACACAGTGGACCAAAAACGGACGGAATGGCAACTGAAACGGTAAAGGGGCGCCCCACTACAACAGATGACACTCCACCTGGAGAGGCCCGTTCACGCCGCCTCCCCCGGGGCGCCCCGCGCCGTTATTCGGAGCAGCATTGTAGGATACCAAAACCAGTGCGGCAACTTACTGGACATCACCTTGGTGCCATCGTTCTGCTGCCTTGGAACTATTCGCGCAACAGTTTGCTACTGATGACCCACCCCCCGCGACGCCCCATGCCGTTATTTGCTGGGTGGCAACTTACTAGACATCACTTTAGTGTCATCTAGATTTCAGCGCGTTCTGCTGCCTTGGAACTATTCGCACAACAGTTTGCTACTGATGACCCACCCCCCGCGACGCCCCATGCCGGAAATCTGGACGTTGTGCTGCGTTGGGACTATTCGCACAGCCGACCGCTACTTCGTTGTTTTTCCCTAAAAATGTTTATATGTTATTACTATTTTTGTTTTCTTGTATATATTTATAAATTATTAAAGTTTTATAATCTTACTACTTTGTTGGAGTGCTATATATTTTTAATGTGACACATAATTGTAAAAACTTTGATGTACAAAGAGTCATCCCTGGAATCTTCCGCTTCAGGCTCGGTCCCCTCCCCAATCACAATACAGGATGGTTTTCAGATAATAGCAACGCTTCTGCTGTGACGGATCTCATCGAGTGTGGGCCTTGATCTACTATAACTCCTTTGAAGAGGGGTGATTCTTTACAGCTGTGGCCATAAACTACATCTGCAGGGCTAGCTGATACCCTAGGACCAGCCTGGACAATCGGACACAGAGGAAAAGGAGTGTCAGAGGGTGCGGTAGTGAATAGGGCGAAAGGGAGGTGTCGGGCGGGCACAGGGTGTGATTCTCAGGGAAGAGCAGCGCAGATGGGGGGAGGTTTATTACCCATGCATAAGACAGAGAGCGGGGGTGACCACTGCCTGGGGGAGATGCTTGCGAGGGTGGGGAGCCATGCTAAGGATCGACAGCATGCACAGAGTGGGTCTGGTCAAGGCATCTAAAATGGCTGCCGTGCACGACAAAAGTGTGGCATTTGAAAAAAGACAAGATGGCGCAGACAATGTTTTTCAACACTTCCTGATTTCCTTCGAATCGAACGTTAACAGACGTTGGGGCATATTACCAAAGTTAAGCGATATTTATCCCTAACGATGCTTAGCAACGATTTTTTTACCGTCAGAAATTATCGCAGATAAACCTTGCTATTATCAAGGTTTATCGGAAATACGATAAAAAACGACCGCAATGCATTAATATCGCTGAAAACTCAGCGATATTCATGCATTACCGAGCTAATGCTCTTAGCCATGTTATCCACCTCCCATTGGATAACATGGCTAAGAACTGCTCAGGGCAGGTGGTAGCTTTTGGAGATATTCGCGCTTATCTCGAATATTTCCAAAAGTTGATAATAGGAGATAGCGATGTTAGCGACTGTTTCCAGTCGCTAACATCTTGGCATGCCCACTTTGCATGTCATTAGTGATAAATATCACTCACATGCAAAGTGGGGCCCAAGATGGTCGCTATATTCTACTAGCCGTCGCTAACTGGTGTTAGCAACAGCTAGGTAATACACATATAATTTTATCTCCGCGGAGCGCTGTTACAGATATATATCTTGTTTCTGAACGTTAATTTCTCAAAATGCACTGAAGCACATATATTGAGACCTAGCAAAGGCACATCGGGCTACCAGTCCCTACAATTTTGCCAAGTTTCGTGCAAATCCATTCAGCTGTTCGATCCTACCGAGAGACAAGATGGCGGCCGCTACGGACTGTTTGGAATGTTTACAGACACCGGAGAGCCAATCAGCTTCGCTTCGCAAAGCTCCGTAACGCGAAAAGTACGCGAAGCGGTGCGCTGTTACAGATATATATCTTTTTTTGAACGTTAATTTCTCAAAATCCACTGGAGCACATATATTGAGATCTAGCAAAGGCACATCGGGCTACCAGTCCCTACAATTTTGCCAAGTTTCGTGCAAATCCATTCAGCTGTTCGATTATTATTATTTTTATTTTTTTTTGCCCCGCGGGGCCCTTTTAAAACCTCCACATCAAACCTAGGGGGTGAGCGACAATGTACTATGCCCCCTTATGGTCATTTGCCCCTTCGCTTTGGCCTCCTCTTGTCTCTCGATCCTACCGAGAGACAAGATGGCGGCCGCTACGGACTGTTTGGAATGTTGACAGACGCCGGAGAACCAATCAGCTTCGCTTCACAAAGCTCCGTTGCGCGTAAAGTACGCGTCCTGGGACGCTGCCAGGTCCGCTGTTACAGATATATATCTTTTTTTAAACGTTAATTTCTCAAAATCCACTGGAGCACATATATTGAGACCTACAAAAGGCACATCGGGCTACCAGTCCCTACAATTTTGCCAAGTTTCGTGCAAATCCATTCAGCCGTTCGGGCTAAAAGTGAGGCCAACCGCCCTATGGAAAACTCAATGTTAAAAACACGTTTTGGGACCCCCCTTTTTTCTCGGCCCCCCCTTGACGAACCCCCCCCAAATTTTCAAGGGCTGCTCAGAAACAGAATGTGCCATTTTCCTGAAAATTTCAGCCAATTCCGTCCACAAACGCCAAAGTTATTAGACATAGAATTTTCAAAAAACCCATAGAGAAAAAATCCTAACTATATATACCTACTGGCGACCGCCAGTAGGTAATATATATATATATAAATATATATATATATATCTATATATATATATATTTTTTTTATTATTTTTTTTTGTCGCAATGTGGTCAAAGAAAAGCAGGATCGCACATCAGCGGGTGCCGGCGTTGGGCAGACCAGAGGCCAAAGTTAATTTTTACACAAAAGACGCCGCACTCAGCAACTTGCAGTTTTTAAGGATTTAATTGGTGCCTAGTCTGACACACCAACGCGTTTCAGCCTAACGGCCTTGTTCACGGTAGGTGGCACTACTTTTTTACACAAATAAATACTATTTCCTGTTTCAAGCACGCCCATGAATTCTGGGACATGTAGTCCATTGTGAAATTTCACCTTAGTCAGACAATTAAAATTTTACACAATTAATGTGTGATTTCAT
This sequence comes from Lissotriton helveticus, assembly GCF_964261635.1. Classification (NCBI taxonomy): domain Eukaryota; kingdom Metazoa; phylum Chordata; class Amphibia; order Caudata; family Salamandridae; genus Lissotriton; species Lissotriton helveticus. Next base: position 779,697,464 of record NC_136061.1, read on the forward strand.
TGTCAAAAACAGTTACACAGTTTTTAGAGCAATTGTAGCTTATTTAAATGATGGGTAAAATGGAGCAAACATGAATTATTTTGCTGACATTTGCTGAAAATTAAAAATTAATAATTAAATTAAAGTTCAGATAAACTTTTAAAGTATAGTACATCATTTGTTGTATATCAAAGTCTATTCCTGTGCGCCAGTTTGGGTTAGTACCCAATCCACCCCATCTTTACCCATGTTGTATGGTAATCTTGGTTCACCTTATACAATTACTCTAATAGCATTTTTTTCAGTCTTCAAGAAGATATTTCAGTGATATATTATCCTAAATGAGCATAAAGTTCTTCATCAAAGTTCATACCTCTAGGGCTCTTAGTTCGAAGCCGTATAATGTACTTTGATTCCAACTGTCGCAGTTTCTTTTTTTGGTCACCCATTCTTTCATGTGGCTCCACTGTGTCTATTGCAAAGTAACACATATTGCGCCAATCACCCCCTTGGCATGTTAGAAGATGTCTTGCCGTTGCATAGGATAAGTCTCGATTTTTCACTGCCCTGATATGTTCTAAGATGCGTTTTTTTATCATACAGGTCGTGCTTCCTATGTATAATATGCCACAGTTACATTGTATGGCATATACAGCAAATCTGGTTGAGCATGTGATCCTTTTGTCAATTTCTATAAGACGTCCTTCAGGGTCTCTGAGACTTTTTTTGTTCACGCCAATTTTGCATACTTTGCAAGTGATACATTTTGTAAAGCCCTTTTGTTGTTTCTCTAGCCAATTTGATGTTGTTATTTTTGGGGCAAAATGGCTTTGAACAAGAATGTCTTTGATTGAAGGGGCCTTTCTGAAGGTGATAAGTGGGGATGCACCCAGTAATTTCTTCATGTCTTGATCTTGAGTTCAGAGGGGCCAAAACATTTGGACACATTGACGTATTTTGTGACTTTCTTTGCTGTATGAAATGATTAATCTCGGTTTTTGTTGGTTTTGGTCTCCCTCAGTTGTAGTTGATGTTTTAGATTTTTGGATCAAAATTTCATTTCGAGTTTTCCTGTTTGCTTTATTTTTGCTGATTTGAAAATCTCTTTCCCGATATCCTCTTTTCCTTAGTCTGTCAGCACATTTTTCAATTTCCTTTCTGGCATTCTCCTCTTGTGAGCAATTACGTTTCATCCTGATGAACTCCCCATAGGGGATGCTTTTGATTAGTGTGTGAGGATGAAAGCTATCAGCATGGAGGATGCTGTTGGTGGCTGTTTTCTTCCTGAAAAGTGTAGTTTGTATTTGTCCCTGATCAATATAAATACAAATGTCAAGAAAGTCAATTTTGTGGCGATTGATGTTACATGTAAAGGACAATCCGATTTCATTCTGGTTCAGTGAGTCAAAGTATTGGATGAATTCCTCTTTACTGCCATCCCAGATTAAAAACAAATTGTCGATGTATCTTGTCCATAGTATGATTTTATCTAAGATTGTGCCAAATTTGGGATTCCATGCCACATCCTTCTCCCACCAACCCATAGTTAAGTTGGCATAGTTGGGAGAGAATGACATGCCCATTGCACAGCCACACAGTTGATGAAAGATTTCATGATTGAAAAAGAAAATGTTATTATTGAGGCACATCTGGATCATGGTGAGAAGCATCGCAGAGTGCTCTAGTTCTGTTATATTTCTTTGCTTTAAAAAATAAGCACAGGCGTTCAGGCCCACTGAATGTTCAATTGACGTATATAAGGAGACCACATCTATAGTGACTAGTAAATACGATGGATTCCATGAGATGTTCGATAGTACACGGATGAGATCCCCAGTGTCTTGAATAAATGAGCTTAAATTTCTTACCATTGGTGCCAAGTAATGATCAATATAAGATTAAATGTTCTCATAAGCTGAATCACAAGCGGACACAATAGGACGTCCGGGAGGATTTATCATTGTTTTGTGCACCTTAGGCAGGAAGTAAATTGTTGGAATAGTAGGATGTTCTTTGAATAGAAATTGAAGTTCATCTATTGTCAGGAGTTTATGATTATGCCATTCATCCAAGTTTTTCTGAATCTCATGTGTCATTTTATGAATTGGATTTGATGTTAGTTTCGTATATTTACTGCAATCAAGAAGTTGACGATAAGCCTCTTTTTTGTAGTCCTCTACATTTTGGATAACGATATTTCCGCCTTTATCCGCGGGTTTTGTGTAAAAAAAATATATATATATATTTAAATATATATATATATATATATATATATATATATATATATATATATATATATATATATATATATATATATATATATATATATATATATATATATATATATATATATATATATATATATATATATTAAACACACACAGGTAAGCCCAAAACGAAGAGAAGTCTCAAGAAGTTCGTAGATATTCACATTTTATTGGTTCCACAGCTTGCCAGCAGACAGTCAAAACCCTTGCAGTCTTCAGTAAATAAAATCAGCCTGACGCGTTTCAGGAACTCTGTCCTTTCATCAGAGGCATGTTCAGAAAGATTACGGAGCAGTTTATGGGCGCGCACACTCATTAAATGTTAGTACCTGCCGCAGTGGGCGTGGTCTTCCGCTAGGCCTTCTGGTCCTAGTAGTGTGTCTACCATCGGAACAAATTTCATCCAAGTGGAAAGAAGCTATGCACTGGATGTGATCAAGCGCTCTGTGAAGCGCGAAACGCGTCGTGACGATTGGGAGCACTGAGGTCGAATAAATTATTCTTTGCACCAAAACTGGGTTCGTGTCCGTACTTGCAGCCAAGAAACATTTCTGCGCCGTTTCGGATTATTCCTGGAAAAAAAATAATAATAATATATATATATATATATATATATATATATATATATATATATATATATATATATATATATCATAGACAGAGGATTGGGCTTTAGTTTAGAAGGGTGATCACTGGAAGGCTTTTTGCCCACCTTTCCATACCTCAGGTAATTTGTTCTAAAAAGCCACTTTTTCATTATGTTCGGGAGGGTTTCAAGTGCTATTCTTTAGAGGGACTTTATGGAGGATGGTATTTTTGTTTCAGGTGACATTGGGTATTGTGATAAACACAGATACTTTCATAGATAGAGGCGGTTTAGAATGTGTTCTTTTTGAGAATGTTTCAATATTCTATAAATGAAATAGTGGGTCTGTGTCATATACTATTGATGTATGTCCTGCTTTAGTGAAATTTATCAATGTTGAGGAGACCATGGAGGACCAGTAGTGAGTTCATATAGCTTTGAATGGAGCTTTGATATTGTGTTACATTGAAGAGTCATTCTTATCTACGTAAACCAAATCATTTGCCTGAAAAATTGTTCCCAAACATGTATAGCAAATATGTTCACTATTCCAACACCTAGATATTTCTAATAATTACTAATCCCAAATAATGTGAAGACTTTCAACTTCTGCTACAACCCATTAGTATGATGTGCAAGCTCTTTAAACATTTTAGCAAACAAAAGAATACATTTCACAGGTGTCCAACGGAACGCAATTAGTTGGAGTTTTAACATCTGTTGCTGAGTGAACAATAATATGCACAAAATACATATTTTTTTTTTCGGCGTTACATATGCCCTAAAACAGCCAGTCATGAATTCCTTATCAAGTGTATGTACTCCATAATTATTGTGCTACTGTTTTTTTAATATGAATGATGAATATTACATACTCATGTTTTAATTTATCTATTCTATCTACTTTGATTAATAAATATACATTAAAAACATGTGTCTAATATGACCATCCACATCACAGCTTGAGTTAAGGATCTGTGTTAAATTATAGTGCATGCATTGGTTAAACCTAAACGTTGTAAAACATTCTAAGTATGCTTACAAACCATTTAAATTCATTAAAAAAACTTTCGAAGTATGCTTTTAAAGAGCTTTTGAATGTATTCAAAAACATACAAGAAAATAGTAAAGTGCATGGGGCATCACTGCAGCCATTGACTTATTCAATACAAAGAATGGTTAATATATCACTAATGTCACAAACATGCCGAAATGAGCGCTACCTTACATACAATGTTAAAATATTGTGTAGTGCCAGAATATTGTAGAACAAATATTGTGCTAATTTACTAAGTTACTTCGGTAAGGATATTTCTGGTGGATACTCTATCTAACCGCAGATTACTTACTACATTCCCACTTCCCCGATGTGTAGAACTGCTCCAGAATAAAGTGGATCTTGGCTAAATTTGATATTGATTCAAGGTGATTCAATTAATCTAAAATCACACCAGTGGGAGCTTTGAGGACGCATTGTACATTATATTAATTACTGAGAATTTCCAACAATGTTAGATAGCAGCTGAAAATGTACCAAGTTAAACATACTTTGACAGTAGGACACGAACAGGTGGAGCCACAGATTCTAAGATGCAAACCCATATTTATGTTTTTTCCGTTAACAATAGATACCTAAAGGATATTTTCTATAAATCTTTTTATTCAAGATATCAAGTTGAATGCAATCATATATTCTAACATTACAGACATCATCATTAAGCATAAACATTTGGGTCTGTTCGGGTGACTCAGGTGCGGTTTGTACCTATGGAAACATTTTGCCTTATTTCTGTGGTATAGGGTCGTCCAGGTCAGGCTTGGGGTCTCTCTCACTCCCCACAAACTGACAATATTATGTTTGGCTATCATGTAGCCAAGTGCCACCCATATTTTGCTTTGCTACCCAAATCCGTCGGTCCTCACACATTTAATAAACACTGTCCAGCGTCTCGTTGCAAGGCTTGACCTAGGACCTCAGACATACATTTGACTACCCTTGTCCAATATACACAAACCTCAGGACAATCCCACATGGTGTGGATAAAATTACCCTCACTTCCAAAGTTTCTTTTACATTTCGAGACCTCACCATATCCCATACGAACCAGAGCTTTTCTGGAATAATATATCCTGTGCAAAATATTTAACTGCACTAATTTAAGCCTTGACGGGATTGCAACCTCCCTTGGAGAAGCAAGTGCCTCTACCCAGCCTTCATCGTCTAGCTCTGATATATCTTCCGTCCATTGCTCCCTGAGTTTTATTAGGGGATCAGTGGTATGATTTATGAGCTTACGGTAAGTGAGGGATATTGACTTATCCGACATGTATCCGTCAAGTAGTCTATCTTCCAGTGGCATTGCCTCAGGCAACGTCGTTCCTTCCTCCAGGCATGCCTGCATAGCGTGTCTGACCTGGTAATATCTAAATAATTCAGAATCCGCAAGTTCGTATTCTTGCTGTAACGTGGAAAACTCTATCACTTTACCATTCTTCCACAGGTCTCCCAACCGTGAGAGCCCTATGAGGTCCAACATGTTAAAACCCTTGGTAGCTCATAGGTTCCCCAACAGATAGGAGTCCCATATAGGGGTAGATTGCGTGAGGCGCTCATCCCATCCCAGACTTTTATGCGCTGTGTGCCAGATCCGGACCAAGTGTGATGTGGGATCCATCAGTCTCAGCCAAGTTGGCTTGCCGTAAAGAGCTCTAGTATAGGACTCCCCTGGTAAAAGCCATCTGTCCATCAGATAACCCGAACCGTTCTGTGGACAATATAACCCTGATTTATAGATGCCAGTTGTGCTGCCAATAGTATTTTTTAATATCATGGAGTCCACTATCGTTCCATCTTCGGACGAGTTTCGGGAGTGAAATTCAAGGTGCGCCCCTGCCCCATAAGAGGGCTCTCTGTTCACCCTCAATTACAGCAAAATAGGACACCGGGATCGGGTCTGGTGAGTTGTGCAGGACGTACAGAAAACGGGGTAACGTCATCATTTTAAATAACACAGCCCTACACAAGAGGCACAGCGGGAGAGTCCTTCAGAAGGCGACATCACTCTGGAGACGCCTCGGCGGGGGCTGAAGATTGTGTTCATAATATTGAACAGGGTCCATGGTAATATATATGCCGAGATATGTGAAGCCCACTGTTGCCTCTTCTATTTTGTACCCCTTTGGCAATTTTGGGAATAGTCCCCATAACACATGGATTAGCGACTTTGTCCAGTTTACTGTATATCCAGAGTACCTACCAAAGGTGTTGAATATATGAAGGGTCCTGTTTATTGAAGCGGCTGGCGATGACAGATACAGTAAGATGTCGTCGGCATAGAGAAAGATATGATCCTCCCACTCCTCAGACCATCTCAAACCTCTCACAACCGGGTCTCTCTGGATCCAGCAGGCCAGAGGCTCTAGCGCTAGGGCAAATAACAAGGGAGACAGGGGGTATCCCTGCCTCATGCCTCGTCCTAGTCAAAATGTCTCAGATGTTTTATTATTCACAGCCACTTGCGCTAAATGTTTACTATATAGGAGTTTGACCCATCCGATAAAGTTTTGTCCAAAACCCATTTTCTCCAGCACTGCAAACAAGTAGGGCCCTTCAATCATATCAAAGGCCATGGTGGCATCCAAGGACATAACCTGCCGTCAGACCACTGGGTTTATTGGGGACACTCTATCCACCTGGCCCCCTCCCACTGCCAGCTGTACCCCAATTGGGGAGTGGTCGGATATACCTCGTACCATGTGCCTAACTTCCGTAATGTGTCCCGCTTGTTCGGCAGGCATTAGGATATAATCAATGTGGGAGAGGCTATGATGGACTCCCAAGAGAAATGTGAACTGGATCTCTGTGGGATGGCGGATTCGCCAGATATCCACCAATCCAAGTGCATCCAAGAAGGTGGACAGAACCCTTTGTGCCGGCCCCAAATCTCGTGGCGAGCGGTAGTCAGTCTTGCCACATACCACCCAGTTAAAGTCTCCTCCTATCAGTAATTTTCCTTTGGGGAACTCAAGCAATATTTGTTCCAAGTCTCGCAATGTTTCAGCCTGTAGTCTCGGTGGGGCATAGACTGACACCAGCGTTAGCGGCCCACCTTCCCACCTCCCCGAGACCACTGCGAGTCTACCCTATGTATCAGTCCAGGTGCGGTCTATCGACATGGGAAAGGATTTGCGTAGAATTATTACAACTCCCCGTGAGCTGGACGTGAACCCCGAATGTATGACTAGTCTATAGCCCCACCTATCCAATGCCCTACAGGTGTTTCCCATGAGGTGCGTCTCCTGGAGGAGCACCACCTCTGGGGCATGTCTTTTAATGAACTACCAGCACAATTGCCCTCTTCAACTTGTCACCCAGGCCGTTGACATTCCAGGATAGCAGCCTAAACATTTTCTCACTCATTATTGCAATATCTGTCCACTTCAACCCCCCACCACCAAACAAACCCACCCCCGCCCTGCCCCGGAGTTATCACCCATGCCCTCGTTTCCAGTATCAGCAAAATATTTTGACTTGATTGACCCTTGATTAAACAGTTACAACTAAAAATACCTACCTCCCCCCCTCCCTGCGTCCCAGCACTCTGGGTTTCAAACTGCCCATTTCCCCAATTGTGCAGATTGCCTGTCCCCCTAACTATGCAACTAACTTAAGAATTAGGGGGAGATGGTTACTCCCGCCCAGTGGTCCCTCCGCCACCTTTCACTATCCTCACTGATCCTTGCATTAACGTTAGCATGCACAAATAGAGTCACTTAGCGCATAGAGTAGCTTTGTTACCTGTCCAATGCGTCAGCTCGAACCCCCGGCTGCAAAGAGGAGAAATTCAGCCCATGGAGTTATTATTCAATAGTCGTATGTGGGCTAGTCCAGTGTATGTGTAGGGTCATGGGCCACCACTTCATCGAGCCATATGGTCTCTTGGCGGTTGCCAGCCTTCCAACCAATCCTGTGCCGCCTCTAGGGAGTCAAAAAACCATGACTTGCCATCTGCTTCCACACTCAATTTCGCGAGAAACAACATTGTATATTTGATACCTTTGTCTCGTAGTTGTTTCTTCACGCCCAAAAAGATCCTTCTTTGTCTCTGAACCGCAATGGTAAAGTCCGGAAAGAAAGACAATTCGCTGTTCTCAAATTTAAGAGGGGGATTGGCCCGAGCCGCTTGCAGTATGACATCCCGGTCTCTGAAATTGAGAATTTTGCCAGAATCAGCCTGGGGTACTCCCAGTTTCGGTCTGAGTCCTGGTACCCAATGCGCCCTTTTGACTGTGAAGAATTTTGATAGGGTCTTGGGCCGAAGATGATGGACTATTAAGTCTTCAACAAATACGTCCACCGCCGGTCCTTCGGCTTTTTTAATGACTCAATGATTCTGATGTTGTTGCGCCGCGCTAGGCCTTTATACTCGTCCAACTGGCAGTCTGTCTTTTTCTGGGCGGCTTGAAGTTCCCTGATGTCCTTCCTCATCTGCTGGGTTTCAGTGCTAAGCTCTGTGGTAATCCCTTTGATGGTTCTAACTATCTCACTGGTTTTCTGAAGATCGGTTCTGATCAGTGCCATTTCTATAGATATTGTATTCATTCTATGCTCCAGTGAGGTGTGCACTCCCGCTATAGCCGCCATAACGTCTACAAGTGTTGGCTATTCATTCGATTTGTTCTGTGCCATCTCCGGCTCCCCTTTGCTTGCACCATCCCTCTCTGCTGCTTTTTGAACGGCGCATTCGTCTAGCTTGGTCTGGAGTGTGCTTTTCTGTCCCTTCGGCTCAGACATGGTGCCCCGCTCCAGAAGTATACTCTCACAATAGCACCCTCGATTCGGCACTCAAGTGTGCATTTTCTCTTAGTCAGATTAAGGTCAAGTAGAAAAAGCCTCAGTCTATTTTCTTGTTGGGGCCACACGTCGGCGATGGCACAGCCGGGTGTGTTGCAGTGGCATCCCAACACTCCTGTTATTACGTCTGTCGATTGGGAGTCCCACGTCCTCCAAGAGTCACCCCCTGAAGCACCGTCGCCGGCACTTACACCCTTCTTGCCACTGGTTGATGTGACTCCCCGTTATCGGCCGGGGGCATGGCACTGGGTAAAGGGGCCATCAGGGTGCTACACCTTCTGAGCAATGCAGCCCAACACTTCTTTTTTGTTCCCCAGCACTACTCTGTTTGAAATGCCAGTTGCAAGGTTCAAAAGAGGCACCTACCCCTTCTTGGGCACTCCCTTTCAGAGCCAATGCAGCCGTTTGCTGCAACTTAGTTCTAGCGCTGTTGTTTTCCTTGCCCGGAGGCCGCACTCACCCCTCCACAGTTGTCGCAGGGCTCTACAGTAATGTGGTTGGTCCGATGGGCCAGGATCTACGTCACAAAGCACCTTGCAGGCTCTGTGTCTCCCGTTGTTTCTCCACTTTATCACACCTCCTGTGTGAGGGAAGCGGGGGGCATCCACCTTGCGGACTAACTTTTCTCACAGTTTAGGCTTGTATTTTTGACTTCCGACTTCTTGCGGACCCCGCAGAAATTAGCGTGTCTTGGCCGCTGTCATAGAAGTCACCTCCAGCCAGTTCCAACTTTAGCCTGGGGATTCTCAGGCCCGAACGGAGCGTGTCTCCTTTTCCCGAAATACACCCATTTCGGCAATGTCCTCAGTATCGGCAGACAGAGGTTGCCGATGCCCCTCCTAGCTGTTATTGTTGGGTCAAAATTGGATGGGTGAGCAGATATTTTGGCAGTTTTGGGCCACTAGCTGAGATGCAGCCATTGCGCTCTGTGGCCAAGGCACGCCGTCAGGTTTAGGGATATTTAACCAAAATGGGGCTGTTGTGGATATCTGAAGGTGAACCCTCAAGAAATGCAATTTCTGTGCTACAAACAATGCAAGTAATAAATAAGAATAGCTTTTTTCATTTTTGAAAAAAAGGAGTTTGGAGCACTTGTGAGAACTGGCTGCAAGTTGTTAAGATATCCTCAACTGAATATTAGGTAGCATGTTGCTTCAACGTCGCCTCTATCTGAGCTTGATAATGTTGGTTTCTATATCAGTGTCCAATGAAACAGAATACATATATGCAATATCTTTTGTAAAACATTTGTAATGCTTTAATCACATTAGCTAGTGTGAGACTAGAAAGGGGCATTATTTGGAACATCTGGGCATGGCTCTATATTTTTTAGTAATAATGACACCTCATTTGGCTTTTCATAAAAATCAATCTAAATAATTCTGATACATCTAATTGCTTCTAGACAAAATATACTCCAGTTACATCTGGGTAATCCATCAACTAAATGAATCATGAAAACATTTGGAACATTTTAAACAATGCAAAATATTATTGCATGCATGTTAAAGCATGTTTTAAATAAAACACTGTATGGGTAGTTTTACAGCTATATGTTATGCAGGATGACTACATCCAAAAGGGATAGTGTCTAAAAAGGTAATATTGGGCAACAAATGTGTACAGATCAAAAAATGTGTTACCCAGTTATCACTATTTTATAAAATGGGTGACAATATGGCCCACTGGAATTATGTGATTCTTCCTGGGCTTTTTTCACATATTTATGGGTTTAGCACACTTGCCACATAAACCATCACCTGCTGCATATTTAGCAGAATACATCAAACCATCAAAAATTCAGCTAAATCACATAAAAAGTTACTTAATAACGGCACCTATGCTAAGATGCAATGGTAGATGCTTACCAAAGGTTAATTGGTCACCTTTTAGATGTGAATTGCAGTGTTTATATTTTAAACTGCTACACATCAGGTAAAACTCTTCCTAAAAAGTATCAATGCTTGTAAAATTGTCAAAACTCTACAATAATATTGCTAAAGAATATACAACATTATTGCACATAATTTGTGTTTTCTTGCTACATAATTTAATAAACTTTGCCATATAATTTGGTTCTCCATCACTGCATAATTCCAGCTCACCATTACGGCATAATTCCAAAGGTCCTGCTTCAGGCTTGTGAGCAATCTTTATAGCCATTCCAAAGAATACTATCAGATGCATGCAATATTTCATCATCTTTTGTCACACAAGTCATTGTTAATGCATTCTGCAACATATGGCTAACCTTTGTGCTTCCCCTTTTTCTCTTTTCTGGCACTGCCTGTCTGTGCGGCCGCAGCTGTCGCTTTGAGCTTTTTATTCGACTTTGGAGCTTGGGAGTCTGCAGCCACCTTTACATCTTCCTGCTCTGCCTCTTGCACTGCTTGACGGAGTCAGGGCACAACCACCAAATGAGAATAACAGAAGAAAAAGAAACAAAGTAAGCATTTCAGAAGGCAAAAGATGTCTATTTATAGCAGAGAAGGAAGACAAATTACCAACATGAAAAAACTGTAGCAGCATTGGTTGAGACAGAGAAAAAATACATTTTCAGAATTCCTTCAAAACCCCAAATGCTACTAGTGGGCCTGCCGCACTGATTGTGCCCTGCACTTAATTAGTACTTTAAACATGTCCCAGGCCTGCCATTGCAGCCTGTATGTGTGCAAATTAAACTGCCATTTGACCTGGCACAGTAAACATTTTGCTAGGCCCAAACCTTCCTTTTTAAGCAGATATGTCACCCACAGGGTAGGCCCTGGACAGTCCAGAAGGTATGGTGTAATGTATTTAAAATGTAGGACATGTATTTTTCAGTTGTACATGTACATGTTTTTCACTACTGCAAGGCCTACCTTTGCCATAGGATAACATTGGAGTTACCTTATTACATTTTATAAGTGTAATTTCCAAATGGGAACACGTACCTAGTTCATGTTTGGTATCTCTGGAATTGCAATGAACAACCATAACTTATGGTGAATTTGGATTTTAAATTACAACTTTGAAAATGCCACTCTTCAAAAGTTGTCATTTTCTTCCCTTTGCCTTTTGGTGCCTGCAGCCTGTCTCTGGGTCACATGGCTGGAGGCAGTTGACAGTTGGGCTTTTTTTATTCCTCCTAGACGGCCAGACACCATGGAAACCTTATATATGCATAGATGGGCCATCACTGGCAGGATGGAAGGGAGGAGCTGGGCCTACCCCACTTATACTTGAAAGGGCTGTGTCCTGTCTCCACACAAAGGGCTGCATACTCCCTGTGGTTAGTCTGCAGTCAGGACTAGGAAGGCAGGGCACCTCTGCACTTCAAAGACATCTAGAAGCTTTTCCCCACTTCAAAGGCACAAGTGGGTATAAATACTTGACCTCAGACACCAATACTTCAGTACAGCTCTGGACCTGTGGATATTCTGTTGGATGCTGCTGAAAGGACTGCCACTCTGCTGGACATCTGCTTTAAAGGACAGCTGCCCTGCTGTGCTGACCTGCTGCCTGCTCCTCTCTTGCCGGGGTGAGAAGGATTCACCCTACATCTCTAGAACCCAGTGTGACTCCAAGGGTTAGTTGGCTGACCTTCTGATCTGAAGCCTCAGGGACACAACAGGCTTCCAACAAACCTGCACCTGGACTCTGACATCTGAAGTCTACCCTGCCAAGTGATGCCACCCCAGTCCTGTAACCTAGGAAGTGGGCTTAAAGACCTCTGCCAGCCTCTGTCGATCCAGCGGAACCGACGTATCTCCTCTGCTGTGCAGCGCAAACCAAAGCACAACTGACGCATCACCTCTACTGCATGGTTTGGACCAGTCTCAAAGAACCACATCTCATTTGCAGCCCCACTGGAAATGCCACAGCGTGACGTATCCTCAGTGGAGGCCCTTGCACTACTCATCAATGGCAGCCTCGATGATGACACCAGACTCTGCAACTCAGCCTTGCAGCTCCAACAAGTCACCCTAACTGTGCACTGCATCCTCGCATCGCAGCCTGTCTTGTCACATCTCGGTACCACTGCATCACTGAGCGATGAATCTTTGACATTGATCTTCACAACACTCTGCAAAATAGGATTAAAGGTACTCTGTTTAGCGGGTCTAACCGCATCCCTGTAGCTGGCCATGCTCCATTGTGGTCGGCTTCAACTTTTGACTTTGTTTGAGTCAGGCACGACCAGATATCCACAATTATCTTTGTGCTTTTTGGTGCTATTTTCACTAAAATCTCCGGTTTTCCTGATTGGATTTTTGTCATTTTGCCATTGTTGTATTTATTAAACGAAGTTCTATTTTTCTAACTTAGTTTGGGATCATTTTTGTGTGGTTTTGTAACTTTATTACTGTTTGAAGTATTGCACACTTTACACATTGCCTCTAAGTTAAGCCTGACTGCTCTGTGCCAAACTACAAGAGGGGTGAGCACAGGTTAATTTAGGGATGGCACATGCCTTATTCTGATGATGATTGTGGTTGCCTCTTGACCAGGTCTTACACACCAGTCAACCAACAACCCAATTTTGTACAGCCTTTATGGTGCTTTAAATCTTTATAATGTCATCAACAAGGGTGTAGTCAATATTTGAAGAATTACAAAAAATGACCAGTACTAAACATAACATTTTCCTGTGGGAAAGCTTAGTGAATGAGAGTAATCAATCCAATATGTGCCAGGTTGCATTTCAGAGATCATTCACCAATATGTTCAAGCGATTGTATTTCAGTGATAAAGGGAACATCCAAACAACCTTAGTCACTCACCAAATGTCTTAAGACCTCTTCTCTTCCAAAGACTATTCAAGCTTTTAATTGACACTAAATATTAGTTATATACTTGGGATGGGGAAGATGGATACTGTCATTAAAAATGTTCTCCAGATTTTGACCTACACTGTGGGGTGTAACCCCTATCTTGCATTTGTCTTGGTATGCCTATAGCTCTTTTCAATGAATATGGTAAGTGAGATTTCTGAGGATTGTCTTCCCAACCTCAGAGTGCCCAACTTTTTTGTAACCATATTTTATTGGCATTTAAGCTTTATTGTCACATACAGTACTTTATGATGAATAAGCCTTTAGCAAGTATGAGAGATGGGTCTGTGAACATTCGGAAAGTCTTACAATCCAACTCCCTCAAAACAGGAAATAGAACAGTTCCACCCCCCTCCCTCTCCTGGGTTGCAATGGAACAAGGATTGCATTGGTTCAGCTTGTTGGCAGCTTGTTTGGCAGCTGCTCGTACATGTGGGTTTTCTCAGTCATGTATACAGGAGGCCGAGGTCGAGTGTGCTAATTTTGATGTCCTCCCAGAATATTGCCTAGAGCTGCATCAGCCGCCCCAGGGGAGCCCACCTCGTCAACGTCTTCCTGTCCCGAGGCTATTAGTTCACCTACTAAGGTTTCCCAGGCTTTGGCCCTGTCCATCGTACCGATCCCCGGCTGGCTTCTCTAAACAGCAGCCTGCTTTCGGCCCCCGCCCATCTCTCTAATTCTCTCCTCCAGGTGGTAATATGCTGTCCTCTCGGGGCCTTCCAATTTCTAGCTATCTCCCTCTTGGCTAGGACGTAAGCAAGGTCTTGAAACTTCCCCGTCACCTTGTTCTTAGCCTTGTGTGGAAACCATCCCAAAAGTAAGGTCTCTGGCGTCTGTGGCAATTCTTTATCAATTAAGTCGCCTATTATCTGTTGTATGTCTCCCCAGAAAGTCTGAAGTAGGGGGCAGTCCCAGAACATGTGGAGTTTGTATGCCTCCCTCTCCCCGCATCTCGGGCAGACTGCTGATTCCTCACTTAAATACCTCCTAATGCGGGCCGGCGTTAGGTACGCTCTGTGCAGTACATAATAGTTAATTAATATAAAACGTGCGTTCCTGGACGCCTTTGGTATGCGTGCTTTTATTTTTTTCCAGTCCCTCTCTGGAATTTGCTTACCAAGGTCTTCCTCCCATTGTAGTTTCAGGCATTTTAGTGGCCACCGTGTATCCGTCAGTATGGCCTTGTATAACCAGGACATTGTTTTAATTCTGCCTGCTGAGAGTGCCACATATCTGCACCCCACCAGTGCTCGTGGCTCTGTGCCCCCTCCCCTCCAATGCTCACTAATCTTGCGGGTCAAGGCCCTATGCTTCAGGAAGTGTCCCCCAGGAATGTCATATGTAGCCTGCAGGTCTTCAAAGGGTATGAGTGCGGGGTCTCGGTATAGGTCTCCCATTTCTCTCAGTCCCGCCTCTACCCAGTCCTCCAGCCCTGCCCAGTGCTCTCCCATCAGAGTGCCCATCTTGGTCATTTGTAAATTGTTCTACTGTTTCTTTAACTGCATCTGTGTTGCTATTTCAATGCCCAACTATTTCCCTGTGTATGCATTCAGGCAGAGAACAAGGATTGGTTTGAAGAATCCTTTAATGATTTCTTGCCTCTCACCTCTTTCCCCCACAAAAAGCAATGTGAAGCACAAGGACCCAAGAGCTGAAAAGACTTTAACTGGGTTAAAATGCATGCGGCAAGCAACTTCCCTCTAATGCTTTCTGGAAAATAAAATAGTCTATTGAGCATGTACTACAAACAATGCGCCCACTTGGCAGAGTTCATAGCCTTTATTGCAGCCACTTCACTGGTGCATGCAATGAAGGCCTTATAAATCTCTGGCCAGCAAATAGTACACTCTAACTATGGGGGTTGTAATGTAGGGGAGTGGATGCCATGGCATTTGCTAACTTGGTAGGCTACATGCCATGATCTAAATGCCAATCATAGTTCTAAGGAAACTCTATTGTGTGTGACTCAGAAGATGGACAAGGTTGTAACAACAATATTACTTACCATGTAATCTTCATTACATCACTGCATTCCTCCCCAGTCCCTTGGTTACATGTTTTTTCAGCATGGAGCATATTGGCTTAATAAGCTCGGAAAGAAGCAAGGGAGAAGGTTCATCTTTTGCTTTTTGTTTTTTATGGGGTTGAGTTTGGTGACGTCAATAAATTCAACACGTTCCCAGCCCAAGCTGCAAATTCCTTTAATGTTCTAAAAACATACAACCATTTACCACTATCTAAATACCTCTGCTCTAGCTGTTGAACAATTTTAGATACAAGTAAATCACAGTATGAACAGAACACTAAACCTTTTTAACTGGGGCTATTACATTTCCTTGGTTTTAATTAATCTTATACGCACCCTTACATTCATGCATCTAAAAAAACATCCAAAACATAAAACTTACCTTCACTGCAGCTCTCCAGGAGAGAAGCCTTGGAGGTACCAGGAGGGTTAAGACTGCTGCCTACCTCAGTCCCTCATTCGTCATAGAGTGGGATGGGGTCAGTGAAAATGCTCACCCCACCCCGCCCCACTCTGTGACAAGGTGTCACTGATTGACAGACGGCCCTGGTCACTTAGGGCTTCAAACGGAAGTGCCCAGGATTTAGGCAATCAGTGACAATCCCCCTCATAATGAGGGGGAGGGCCTGAAGGCACTTTTGCCAGGTTGAGGAGGTCACGCTCACAGGGCTGTGAAATCCTAAGCCTGGCAAAGTTCTGCTTAGGCAGCCAGACACCTGCACATTTAGCACATGTCTAGCACCTGGCTGCCTGACCTGAACAAGAAAATTGTCTGCTAGGCTGAACTATGACAGACACTCTTCTTCTCTAGAAAAGATTGGGGGGGACATGGTCTCTCTGCTCATATTGGCCAGCTGGCCTCTAAGTTAAGCCTGAGTGCTCTGTGCCAACCTACCATAGGTTTGAGCTCAGGTTAACTTGGGGTATGCTTGTGCCACACCCTAACAAGGACTGTGATTGATGTCTGAGTAGAGTTTCACCCCCTCAGCCAGCAACCCACTTTTTCACATGTGGTTAAAAATAACTCTATATTTTATTTACATTTTTACAGTTAACTTACGTTATGACCTTACCCAGCTCATTTTTAATTCCAATTTTTGTAAATGAAAGGCTTCCATGTTTTAGAAGTCATTAATTATCCTTTCAAATAAACTACAACTGATAATCAATATCTATGTTTTTTTTAAATTGAAGTAGGCCACAAATTTCCTATCAGACCACTTTCTGCATAGTCTTTTTTGCACATTTTACAAGTTTGGCTAGATGTTGTGTCTTGCAAAATATTATGATAAGTGGCCATTCAACCTGTTTTGCATTAAAGATATCATTTCTCAAGGGCCATTTCAATTAATCTCAGTAAGTCGACAGTGCCAATTCTTACAAAGCACCACAGGGCAATATTATTATTCGTCTTTTTGTGAGAGTAAGAATCACAAGTTTAAAATATTAGTTATTGCTCTGCATTTTGGTACACACATCTAGACAAATAAACAAGGACTTGGTTCTTGTTGGGATTGGAAATGTACTTACCTTGACCGATATTTTTTCTAAATTAACCACTACTAACAAGTGCATTTTGTAAAGAATATCTCTGACTTTTTTTTGTATAGGCATTGAAAATATTGTAAGGAAAAGTTTTATCATTCCAAAGATCTGAGCTTGGTTTGTGTTTGCTAGACATACATTAAAAGTTAGTGATATGGGACATCCAAGACGGGAGACGACCTTTACATCGCGGTCATCACACTACAATGCTATTACAACGCGGTCATAACAACGACCGCGTTGTTACCAGGCAAAGCCATTACTACGCAAGTCATTACATCGACTTGCAGTAGATGGCGCGCTAACATTAGGAATAGTATAGTTTACTATTCCAACACCTTCCCTACAGTTATGTAGGCTGGAGTTGGAGTAGTAAATTATAAATTTCTAATGCCAGTGCGCCATCTTATGCAAGTCAATGTAATGATGCGCAGTAATGGCATTGCGTGGTAACAATGTGGTCGTAACCACCGCGTTGTAATGCAACGTGATGTAATGACTCGCGTTGTAACAAGTCATATTCATCAAAGACTATTTTTGCATCTTCATCCAGGCTTTTAGGACTCTTGCTCATCTTCAAAGCTTTTTTGGGACATTTTAGATGGTGCTTACCTCTGGCACGCTCCACCACTCCCAAAATATTTACGGATTCCCTCTATTTTATTTTTAAATTCATCACTCACCTGTGCCACATAGAACTATGAGGCAACCTAATGCATGAATTTAAAAATACAATAAAATAAAATAATGTAACTAGTAAGACTTCTCGAATGTTAGGTTGAATCTAGTTTCATATAGCAATGCAAATAAGGTTTAAATCCATGGATTCTGTACAGAGCAAATTCAGGGCTGTTGTGTAAATCATTTCAGATGAATACGCAAATTTATAAGTCTATGTTTATTTAAGTGCTATGTTTACAAATTCTAGGTGAAGTTTGCTCCAATGTTTGATAGATTTCTTGGTTTATAACTGTTATACTGGATAGCTCAGTAGGAAAACTAAGAATACAGTTCCAATTGACTTCTATTTTGTTACATGGGGCTTTAAACGCTTCTTTCACATTAAACTATTTATGTTGAATTCTGGGGGAGTGTTATGGTTTCACAAGATAGTGTGTGAATGTATTTTTCTACTTGTTTTTATGAAAGACAAATGGAAGAAGAAGAAGAGGAAGAAAGACGATTTATATCGCGCGATAGTTACCCTAAGGCGTCCTAGCACTGACAGACCATGTGGGCAGGCAAAGTGGGCCAGGCCTAGATGGGGGTTGAGAAGAGCAGTGTCTTTAGTGTTTTCAAAAGGCCAGCAGATTAGGTTCTGCACGTAAATGGAGGGGAAGGGAGTTCCACAACCTGGATGCATTGTACGAGAACGCACGGCCTCCGCATCTGGCTTTCCTGATCCTAGGGACCCTCAGTAAAGATGAGGTCGATGATCTGAGATGCCTGGCAGGGAAGTATGGGGATGCCAGAGGCTGATTAATGGGAGGGCCAGTTTCCCAGATTGCCCGGTGCATGGTGCACAGAGATTTGAATTCAATTCTTCGTCGGACTGGCAGCCAGTGTAGGCTCCTCAGTCCATCTCTAGCTGATGTTCGACGGGGGATTTGGAGCAGAGTCCGGGCTGCACAGTTCTGTACGATCTGCAGTGTATTCAGGGTCGACTGGGGGGAACCCAGATACAAAGCATTTCCAAAGTCCAGCCTGGACAGGAGAAGACCCTGGATCATGATCTTTCTGGCCTCAAATGGTAGTACGGGGAAGATCTTCCGTAGGGCCCGTAGCAAGCCAAAGCAGGTTGCTGACAATTTTGAGGCTTGGGGGTTAAAGTTAAGGGCTTTATTGAGCCAGACCCCCAGGCTTTTAATTTCGTCTTTGTGCGTCGGGGGCGGGCCTAAGGAGGGGGGCCAGAGACCTTTGAGGGCTAAAGGGGAAGGGTTGCCCAAGAGCATTAGCTCGGTCTTGTCACTGTTTAGTTTCAGATATGACATGTTCATCCAGTTGGATACCTCCTCCAGGCATGATATCAAGTTGCCGGGGTTGGACTCCAACTGGTTGAGGGACACCACCAGCTGGGTGTCGTCCGCATAAGTAACAATTCGTACTCCAAATGGACGGACGACACCCGCTAGTGGTTCCATGTAAACATTAAACAATGTTGGGCTTAATGCGGAGCCCTGAGGGACACCGCAGACCAGAGGTTTACTTGGTGAGGTGTAGTCGCCCTCAAATACTTGGAAGGAGTGGCCAGAAAGGAAGGATTCTAACCAGGATTTGGCCTTGCCCGATACTCCGATGTTTGATAGTCGTGTTAGTAGTGTACTATGGTGGACAGTGTCGAATGCGGCACTTAGGTCAAGGAGGATTATGGCCGCTGAACCCCCCCCCGTCCATGATCATCCGTGCCTCCTCGTAACTGCCAACAAGGCGGTTTCGGTCCCATGCTTGGGCCGAAAACCTGTCTGTGAGTCATCGAGCAGGTGATTAGCTTCAATGTACTCCATGAGGACTGAATTAACATATTTTTCTAATACCTTACTTGCCCAAGGGAGAAGTGAAATTGGGCGATAGTTCTTGGGGTCGGTGTGGTCGAGGCTAGGTTTTTTATGAGCGCCTTGACCATGGCCTGTTTCCAGGGAAGAGGCACCGAGCCAGTGACTATGGAGGCGTTAAGTACATTCAGTAAGGTAGGGTAGATGTTATCCTTCACCATGTCTATGGTTCGAGGTGGGGCCGGGTCCTTAGGAGAGCCTGATTTTACCAGGGGGCAATGGTGCTGAGAGTTGCCATATTAATCTGGGGAAAAAACTGTAGGGAGTGGATGGGGTGGGTCTCGGGATTAAATGGTATCCCACCCTGTGAAGGAGCAGGGTGGGTCTGGAAGGAGGAATATATTAGGTGAATTTTTCCGGCAAAATAATTGGCCCGGTCGTTACATCGGGATTGTGTAGTCTGAGGGTTGGGGGCCGCTTCTCGTCTTTTCAAAAGGGTCTTAGCGATCCTGTAGATCTCTTTAGGTTTAGAGGTGGCCAGGTTGATTTCCTCTGCAAAAAAGGATGCTTGGAAGAAATAACACAGCCCCATGAAAGATGAAATGCTACAAAAAATGTTTTAGTCCAGTACACATTACCAGATGCCAAATTCAGAAAAAAATTCAAAGAACTTTTAGTCACTTATTACTCTAAAAAGCATATTTCTAATGTTTTACATGTCTCATTTTGAAAGGAAGTTGCTATGTCTGGTAGCTGGTGTTCATACATTTTGACCTCTGGCATTTGAAAGGCTCTTTATGTAGGCTCATAATGATGCACATTTTTATGCAGTCCAGTGGCAAATTCACATACATTATAGTTATGTTTTACCTGCAGCATTTTGCTTAATATATACATTTCACAAGGAAAATTACAAAATTAAAAGGAAGTCACAGACCAACTATCATTATCGAAACATTTGTACTACATGAGCACAAAGTAAATTCTGAATGCAATGCCATATTTGCCTACTACATTTTGTGAACAAAATGAGTATGACAGAAGAGGAGTTGTACATACTTTTGATCACTCATTAACAAAAGTTAGATTAAGCCACAAATGTTCTCTCTCTTGAGTAGGTTAGCCTTCACATAGCATCATTTCATATTCATCTTTCTTGCCTATGACTCAGGATTACTGTTAATTAAGGCAGCACTGACAGTCATCTGTACAAGGAATCATGCGCACATACCATGGTAAATGGTGCTGCTGTTGCTGTTGAGATAGGACTCAACCAAGGGTGCTTGCTCTTCGGAGTGTTTCATTCTGCGGGCTCTTGCACGACTATCCACATTGGACTGAACCATGAGTGGCTCTTGTCGCTTCTTTTTCTGCTTTTGTTCTAGCAGTGCACGCTGGGAGAAACAGATATTCTTTATTAAAATGACAGTAAAGCTTTTGGCAATTGAGTATGCAACATCTATTGAAACAGTAAGAGTCACATTAGAATCCGTATAATGCAGATATTAACCACTGTTGGATACCTGCATTCCTTTTTTTTTTATAAATTACATTTTAATTAGATTACAATAACATGTATTTTATCCTTATAGCCCGCTGTTGAGGTCTATACTGGTTGTTAAAGTCCCTGGCAACGAGTTATAGGTCAGCCATTATTAGCACTGAGCCACTTCAATGCCTTCGATAGAGCTACTAACATTTTAATGTCCTAATAGAAAGAAATACATCCACTTACTGATATAATTCATTAATTTATTGACCCCTCCCGTTGAAAAATTGACCTCTCTGAAGGGTCACCCTAAACATTTTCCTTTGTCCTACTCTTTTTCTGACCTTCTTTTTGTCGGCTATAGGACTTTGGGCACCGTACCACTGCTTACCAGTGCTAAAGTTTGTGCACTCTTTTCTCCAAACATGGTATAATTGGTTTTCCACCTGTTTGGCATCTTTCTTTTTACTTGTAAGTCCCTAAATGCTACAAATGGGCTTGAAGAACTAATTGTGCCACCCACAGAAGTAGCCTTTGGTACCTGTCTCAATTTTACTGCCACTTCGATTTGGCATTTAAAACCACTTGCCAAGTCTGAGACTTCCCTTTTATCACACCTATGTCACCCCTATGGTAGGGCCTAACTAGTCTCAGGGGCAGAGTGCTATGTAAGTAAAAGGGAGGACATGTACTTTTATGTTTGGCTTGTCATGGTAGTGACAAACAGCATATTGAATTTTTCACTGCTGTGAGGCCAACTCCTTCCATATGTTAGCATTAGGAATTTATTATTACACTTTGAAGCTGTAATTCCTGATCAGAGAAGAGTGGCATTTTCATGTCAAGTGTTATATCTTTGGAATGGTAATGGTAAATCTGCCTTAGTGATAAAGTTGGATTTGACAGTACTATTTTAGAAATCCACTTTTAGAAAGTGGACATTTCTCTGCTTTAAACGTTGCTCTGTGCACCTGCAGCCTATCTCCAATACACGTCTGGGCTGGGTGACATCTACACTTTATGCTTACCCTCTAGACAGCCACAAACTCAGAAAGGTGAGGCTCATCTGCAGTTTGAGCACTCATCTGCATTCTGATGGATCTTCCCAGGCAGAGAGGAATGGGAGACACTTAAACCTCATTACGTAGTGTCCTGTCCACACACAAAGCATTGATTCATCCCCACAGACAGCCTGGCAGACAGAGCTGGGTTGAAAGGGATACTTGTGCACTTCAGATAGTTGCTTTGAGGTCACCCCCTACATCAAAGGCACTTTTGGGTATAAGTACTGGGGCTTCGACCCTACCAAATAAGCACATTACTGGACTTGGGAAGAACTCTGCCTGAGTAAAGACTGCTGTGCTGTAAGGATTGCCACTTTGCTTTGACTGACTGTTATGGGGAACTGCTACTTCGCTTTGCTGAACTGCCCTTCTGATCTCTGCCCTGCTGAGGACAGAGACTTGACCCATCTCAGTTAAACCCAGAGTGACTCCAGGGGGCTGCCTCCTGTTTTTTGAAGTCTCAGGGACACAAAAGACTTTCTGCAATCCTGCTGGTGCACCTGGACTCTACCATCTGTGAGTCCATGCCTCATGTGCCATCTACAGTCTTGGGCTGCAGAAGTATGTTCTGTAGCTGTTTTGCTACAAAACCCATGTATCCTAACTGCGCCAGTCCAAACTCTATGCATCGCCCTCTGACGTCAACACAGAGGCTGTTCGGCTACAGTGGTCTCACAGCCTGCATGGCCTGACAACAATGCTTTGCATGGCTCGACGATGATGCAGTGCATTGTTCTCTACAGAGCTCTACGACGAAGCGCAAACCAACTGCTTGAATCAGAACCAATGCATCGTGCTCTCAACTTTGATACTTGCTCTTTGAACTGTACTTTTTCAGCAGGAGGTGCACAAGTCTCATAGCCAGCCTGTCCCACTTCGTGGTTTGACTGAACTTTGGATTTGTACTGGCCCCACGTGACCTCAACTACCCTTGTGACTGCTAGTGACTTCTAAGCACTATTTTTGCATTTATTCTCTCAAAATTCATATCTCAACTTCTACTAATTGCAATTTTGTCATATTGGTCTTGTTTGACTCAGATAAATATTCTCTATTCTTCTAAACTTGTGTAGAGTCTTTTTTGTGGTGTTTTATCATGTTACTGTGTAGGTGTGTGTATCTTTACACACTGTCTCTTAAGTTAAGTCTGCCTGCTCTGTGCCAAGATACCAGTGGGTGAGCACAGGTCAATTCAAAGTGTGTATCTAGCTTACCCTGACTAGGATTGTGGTCCCTACCTTGACAGGGTGCAAACCTCTGCCAACTAGAGTCCTAATTTCTAACATTGGTGATCAGCAGAGACCCGATTTCTAACACTTCCTTATATTTTCACATACAGGTATTTGTTTAGCTTTAAAGATCCTTACTCTCTTTGACCAAATATCAATATCTAATAATAATTTCTAATTCATTCTTAAAGTTTGAGGTAATTGTGGGTTTCCATGTTTACAGAAATTCTTTATTAACTATAATTAGGGCTCCCGGTTTTCCATTTTTACTGATTTTTACAGATAAATACAGACAGAAAACAATGTGTTTCCTGTCTGTATTTATTTTTAGAAGCTGAAAAATACTGAAAAAGGGTGCTTCTTGTGAGAAACTCTCCATGCTGCCTTTCATGAATTCAAGGTAACAGCTAATCAGGCAGAGAGTTAAAAAACAGGATGAGATGTCCTTAAATACAGGCATATGTTAACATCTATTTGTAGTATCATGCTAATATGAAATTGTGAGTATAGGGCCAGATGTAGGAGCCCTAATACCGGTCGGTAAAGGCCGAATTCGGCCATTACCGACCGGTATTTGGGTTTTCAGATGTAGGGGCCATTATTTTACAGAATCAGTAAATGTACCGATTCGGTAAATTTACCGATTCTGTAAAATACCGAATCGGTAAATTTACCGATTCGGTAAATCCAAATGTAGGTGACACTCCTGAGAGTGCCACAGGCCCTTAAAAGTCGGTATTTTACCACACAATCCTATTGTGTGGTAAAATACCGAATCCAGGTGTGCATGCACATCTGTGCATGCACACTGTGCAATGTGACACACAGACATGCCCTTAGGGCATGTCTGTGTGCCACATGCCACACATGCCTTTACTTGGGGTGCTAGAGGGTGTCAAAGTGACACCCCCTGCACCCTTGCAACATTCGGTATTTACCGATTCGGTAAATACCGAATCGGTATTTCCCATTGATTCCTATGGGCTTCACAGCCCATAGGAATCAATGGGAAATACCGATTCGGTAAATACCGAATGTTACTGATTTGGTAATTCAATTTTAAAAATGACCTACATCTCCCTCCTTCATATTTACCGATTCATAAATACCGAATCGGTAAAATTCGGCATTTATGAGTCGGTAAATTGAAGTTACCTACATCTGGCCCATAGTCTTTTGTTATCCGTGGTTGCTTCGTTTGCTAAAACGTGATAGGCATCCATGTTTGAGTGTACGTCGAAGAGTTAAATAGACGCAGAAACATACCAGTTTACAGCTACATTTATTCTTGAAACATAAAATAAATATGGATAAATACCAATATGATGGCTAAAAAATAAATATGGATAAATACAGACGGAAATGTTAAAAAATAAATACCATAAAACCAGGAGCCCTAACTATAATGAACACTTTTGAAATCCTTATACTTCTTCTCAGACACATTTGCATTATTAGTGATAACTTGTAACATCACCAATAGAAGAGACTGTAGTCAATTGTTCCCAAGAACCAATTACTCTCTACCATAAGCATCAGCCCAGTAAGAAGTTGCTGTAGAAAATTTTCCAAATCATATGGTCGAATTATACTTTCACATGGCAAATCAAACTGCAATAATCCGTTGCTAATAAATACAGACTTTTCAGTTGTACTGGGTTCCACTATATTCTAAACAGTATGTTTTGCTGGCCAAGCATCACATTTAGATGAATTGTTGTCTTCTTGAGTTGAGAGCAGAACTCTGATATATATTCTCTTCCCAGCCTTCTGTCAATATACATAAAATCTAACCCATAGACTGATTCTCCTCATTTCATACAGTACTTAAAAGGAATTCAGAATCTTACAAATACAGAAACACCTGCATTCTATGTTCAATGAGAGTGTAAAGCAGCTGCACAAAGAAGACACGAAGCAGGCTTGAAGCTGACTATTTCACAATCAACAAAATGCTATGATTATGTTTTCTGACTAATCAATCCTGTTGTACCATTATATATATCAGAATCCCAACTGCCTTTCTTGGGAGATTCCTCTTTGCATGTCCAGTCTATATAGGTGTCTTATATTTATCATATACTATGCTCATGCAGCTCATCATACATGGACAGAGAACAGTTTGTCTTGTTGTTTGGACAATGGCACAAAATACTAAAGTGTGAAATGTGGAAATTGAATATACAGGACCTGAGAAAAGAATATTGTTTCTTTCAAAAGAGATCAGTGTAGTATAGGGGTAGGCTAAAGATGTCTGGAGACCGCAAGTAGGGAAATAAAGGAAGTTCATTTCCAAGGACAAATAATAAGTCCCACAGCCAATTGATGACTGCTCAAGCAAAGAACCACTTGAGAATGAACCTCACTAAGCAACCATAGATGGAGATGCCATAAACCAATATAGAATCTTCATGTGTATAATATTCTAACAAGTGACAACACAGTAAAGATACTAACCAAGCACACTACATCAATTCCCCCTCCCCCCATTAACAAACTTAACTTAAATAATACTCTAAAAACCATTACAGGTAACTTAAAATCCCTCTTTGCAAATGCTGGTTCCTGTAAGCAAGTGTAAACACAAGTATTACGTTTAACTGGTTCCTGTAAGGAAGTGGAAACATAAGTATTAAGATCGATAATTTCATCTACCACATTGTATTGCATCCTCTGAGCACATTCAGTACCCTGTACCTTGGAGATATCAGCACAGGAAACATCATGGTTAGAAGACCGTTGTGTAGGCATGCTATCACTTTTGGTACTGTCAGACTCATAAAAGATGGAATCTTCATCAAGAACAACTTGTGTTCTATTGTTTATCTGCACTTGTGCATCAGACATCAGTACCAGCCTACTCTCATTCCACCAAACCTTTCCATATACCAAGACAGTATTATTGGAAACATGTTAAATTTTAAAATGATAAGTGAATCTGGTGCCCTTTTTTAACTGAGAGTTTTTTTTAACGAGGACCCATTCCCTACACTAAAATTCTCCTCAGTGGCATGTTTACAAGAATCATAATATTGTGTTTTTGTGCTGTTTTATCTGTATTCTCTCCTGTAAAGGGGGCACTGGATTGGGAAGAGTCCAACTAATTTGGCAAAACTCTTGATCCACATAGTCTCCCTCCTAATAATTTAAAAGGAGTGGCGCCTGTAGTAAAAAGTGGTGTAGAGTGATAAGCTGTAACACTGTCTTTCAAGAATTTCTTTATATTAATACCAGAGGAGAGAGCAGACTAAATACCTTCCTTAAGAAAGCGATTTGCCATTTCTATCAAACCATCGGTAGAGGGGCTACGTAGTGTGACTTGAAGATGTTTATTATCGTGTTTGGAAAGAAAGATTTTTATTTCACTGGAGACGAAATGAATGCTATTGCCCATTACTATTTCTTTGGGAATTCTTTCTAAGGAAAAAACATCTTGAAGGAAAAGTAGAACGGATTGAGTGGAAGCTAGTTTTACAAAAGAATAATAAAGTGGTAATTGACCAAGACTATCCAAAATCTGTTGCAAGATGGTAGTTAATTGAAAGGACTCCAAAGCAATCTATTGCCATGGTTGATCAGGCAATAGAACAAAGTGAAGACGCTTTTCCACAGTCTACTAATGCTTATCAGAAACTATGTGGTAAGACATTAATAAAAAAAGGATGTAACATTCATGGAAGGCCACCAATTGGTCTTCATGTGCTATTTTGATGAACTGCTATCTCACATCCTCGGAGGAATAAAACAACCACTCCTGACACATAAATGCCATTTTCACAAGACAGTTCAACACAGATTTGGCAAACGGTTGCAAGTAATCTGAAAGATTAAGAATGTGTGGCCATTCGTTTTTTAACTAATCCAAAACACTCAATAAGGCATCATCTTGAGCTGTAACTTCCAGCCAATCCTTTTCCGCAAGGAGCCCCATCAAGTTGAGATACATCGTCAATAGCTGCAACAACACACTCATAATCTTCTTTGATGCCATCCCAGGCAGTTAATGGCAAAGGTGACAGTCAGTCAGCCTGAACATGTTTACCACTATGAATATAATGGATGGTGAAATCATACTCCTGCAACTAAATGAAAGTAAATGGACAAGGCGTGCAGAGGCTTTGCCCAAACCATTACTTTTTAATAAGAAGACTGGAGGTTTTTGGTCGTGTAATTTTCAAATAACCCATAAGTAGGTTTTAAATTTCTAAACAGCCCAAACACAGGCTAATGCCTCCCTTTCTATTGTGCTATCGTTTGTTCCTGCCTTTTGCTGGCTCATGGAATCAAAAGCTATGGGGATTTCTCTACCGTTCACTTTTTGGCCAAACACAGCTTCAATGATTTTCATGCTGGCCTCACCTGTGATGAAACCTCTTTGTCCAGAAATGAAAGGCTCAGAGCAGTAGTTTTGAGTACCAGATCCTTGATGCATACATCTAGGAACGACCTTAAGGCATCCTTGTCACTAGGTGCGGGTGCCCTAGGTATTTCATCAACATTACAGAATTTGGATCTGATACCATCAGCAGATATATTATGTTCGAGATAATCAATTTGTTGGACCACAAACTTGCATTTTTTTGGTGTGACCATAATCCCTCGTGCACTTAAAATACTCATCACTTTTTCTAAGATAACCAAATGTTCTTCCTTGGTGTTGGTAAGATGAATATATCAACTTGGAAAGCTTATACATTGCTTATATCTCTGAATAGAATGTTCATGCCCTTATTAAGCAAGAACAAAAGGTAGCTTTAAATACTTGTATGCTCATTTCGGCATGATGAATGTTGTGAGCTCTTGGGAATCAGTATTCAGTGTAAATCGATGGCTGAAAAGTATTTAGCATCTCCTATGTTGGCCAACATTACTGTGTGCGAGGCAATGGATGACAATCCACTAATATGTTTCTATTCAATGTTCTTACTCCACACACAGACAGAGGTCTCCTTTTTTTTAAGTTAGAACAATGGGGGAGACCCACTCAGAAGAATAAGTGGGAATGATTATTCCTTCTTTAGTCAACTTCACTAAACGTTTTTTTAAATCAGCACGAAAACTGACAGGTACTGGTCTAACCTTGTGAACAACTGATCTGCCATTACTTTTTATTCTTATTTTGAATTCAAATCCCTCTACAGTTCCTAGTTCAGCTCTAGTAACATTGGGAATTATATAAATCATTCTCAGTAGTACATCAGTGTCAGCCTCAATGGATAGAATAGGCATTTCTCCAAGTACAAAGGGATTTTTATGCGCTGGGTTTAAATGGATGCCCAATTTGGCT
This sequence comes from Lissotriton helveticus, assembly GCF_964261635.1. NCBI lineage: Eukaryota > Metazoa > Chordata > Amphibia > Caudata > Salamandridae > Lissotriton > Lissotriton helveticus. Next base: position 779,726,096 of record NC_136061.1, read on the forward strand.
TAATCCATCCACCAAACTAAATTCCTACCATTGACGGCAAAATATACCTTTGTCCAAACACTTCTACCTAATTTGTATAACGTATGGATATACCCAAGCAAATTGGTTTCTTTGTGTCTGAATGCTTTGGGACTAACATCAGGGGTTTCAAGTTTGAAAGTTGTAAAACAAAAGGAAAAGAAAGTACTATCAGTCGGTTCCCCGGTATCTGCCATGACTTGGAGAATTTTGCCACCAATCACAACTTTACACATATGACCCCTCACTTGACATCTTTCTGATAATTATTTATAGTAAGAACAACATTGATAAATCTGTTGGAGCAATCCTGAACCTGAGCGTCAACAGTGCTAGCAGTGGTAGGGTACCTCTGAACATCTACATTATATATTTTGATCTTGGTTTAAGAAGTTTGAACCCAACAATCAACTTGAAAGAGACAATTTTTTTTACATTTCACACATTTCTTGTCAATGGTGGTATATGATGGATTGTTTCCTATATGGTTTCTAGAGCCACACCTATAACAAATAGTTTGCTTCCTTCTATCTCTTCCACGCCTGATCGCAGAAATGGCATTCTGATCAGATATGTACGACACAGGTGAATGTCCCTCCTGACTGGCCAAAGCTTGTGTGGAATCAATAGACCTTTCTATGCTTTTGGGAATATCCAGCACTTCTGAATGGGATGGATTCCTATAGGTAAGTAGCCTTTCTTGCATTTCTTTCAAGAAACAATTGAAAACAAATTGACCTCAAACTCGAAAGTTGAAGCCAGAATACGCAATGCTGGAATGTACGCTCAACTGACTCATCACTAGTTTTTTATTGTTGTTTTTTGGAGTCCTCATTTGTCAATTATTGTTTGGGTGTCAAAAAGGAGAGGTATTTGATATCCTGGGTCTTAAACATGCCGCCGGCAAGAAACTGACTCCACTATACAGGTGCTAATGATGGACCACAAACCAGGATGGAAAGCAACGCAATACTCCCATCCAAGCTACCTGTATAACAAGTGTTTTATCATTCGACCAGTGATTTGACATAACAAAAAACAAAGAAAAGTAACAAATTAAGAAAATTTAAAAATGTATACAAATGTACAGAAAGGAGAGAAAATAAGTCAATGATGTGCAGTTTTAACCCAGTTATCCCATAATTCCCAAAACGTTGTTCTCTTAGAATGAGCTGTCACACAATCCAAAATTAACTATTATTTGTATTGATCTTACCCACTCTACCTCTACTGGAGGGTTGGAGAGTATCAATTTAATGCATAACTGTCTACGAGCAAGGAGGATTAAGGTAAATACAAGGGCTTTGAGGGTTTTAGAGGAAAAGCCTTTATTACCCTCCCAATCTGGCATCACCCCAAAAATTACTAACACAAGGTTCACCTTGATTTCTTGACCCAAAATTTCTGATAACGTCATACCCACTTTTTGCAAGAAGATCTGGATTGAGGGACACTGGCAAAACATATGTACTTCATTTGTATTGACCTCGTCACACTTAGGGCACTTCTTCACCAGTTTGGAGAGTCTTCATGGCGTCCAGTAGGCCTTGTGGACAGTGAAAAGATGATTCCTCCTGAGTGGGGCAGACTTCACATATAACCCCAAATGAGACATAAATCCTTTCCATAGCAGGTCGAGGTCATGGGTTGGGTGTTCCCTCCTCCAGGACTCTACCAAAGAGACTTGCACCTCATCTGGGGCCTGGATCAACATCCAGTACCATTCTGCGCCTCTTCTTTATGTAGAAGGGGACGTGAAAAGATTTTGGACTCCCAAAATTGATTCCCCTTTCTGTCCATTCCCAGCGTTTTTGCCCAACTCTTTAACTAGTAATATTTACATTTTGATACCGACCCCTCAGAAATCTACTGCATACGCTGCCAAGAAATTAATTCAGTATCATCTAGGAGTTCGCCCCATCTCTAACGATGACACACTCTTGAGATGCAAGAGAGTCTCGAAAGCAGACTGGTGTGCCAGGTGAATTCCAGAAAGGCTCATATTTGCTAAAGTAAGGTATTTTTAAAGATGATCTTATTTGATGCCAAACCTTGCATGCACCCAATAGGAACTTAAGCCTAATCTTTTTTTTAAAACTTAAGATGGTCAAATTTGAAAAGAAAAAAGTTGATTTGATCTGGAGGACCAGCTGTAAGAGCTCTGAAAAGTGGTGACAAAACAGAGGAGACCTTCAAGAGCTGTGAGAAATCTTCAAGTGGAAAGCGCAATAATATTGAGAAAGATTTAGACTGGCTACACCACCACACTTCTTTTTTTCTCTGAGTTCCCTTCAGGCTATTCTGGGCCTTTTAGTTCCCCATATAAAGCTGGTGAAACCCCCCTGCACCTTCATAAACCACTCCTTCTTGAATTCTAAAAGGATAGTGTTAAACAGAAAGGTAAATGTAGGGAGAATGGACATTTTCAGAAGGATAGATCTGCCTAAAAATGATAAAGGGAGAATTCCACAGGACTGTTTTCTCACACTACATACTAAATTGTTAAAATTCACTTGTGCTATGTTCTCCAAATTATGGACTACTTCAATGCCTAGATACCTCATGTTTTGTCTAATTAAATCACATGGGTAATGGGTGAACCCACTGTATTATCTCTGTTTTTTGTTGGTTTACAGCCTAGCCAGATACTGTGCCAAAAACCTCAAACATTTCCCAGATTGCTGGTAGAGACGGAAGCAGATGGTCTGTAAAAATCATTAAATCATCCGCATGCAACCCAATCTTTTCTCCCAGCCTTTACATGCAAAGGGGAACATTTTCTGACATGATCTTAATTTGAATTACAGGGGCTCAATATAAATATTGAAAAGAAGCGGGGACAAAGGGCATCCCTGTCTAGTCCCCCAGCCAATGCCTAAAGATTTAGACAAGTTCCCATTAACTAACACTCTAGCTGAGGGGCTTTTATACAAAGATTTGACCGCTGATAGGAAGGTGTCTCCTAAATTAAAACAATGAATCACCTCATAAAGGAAAGGCCAGCTGACTCTGTCAAAGGCCTTCGCAGCATCAAAAGTCATTACCGTCAATGGTTTACCGTACTCCTTGGCCAGGTCGATTGTACCTAATAACTCATGAGTCAATTTGTGCAACTGTCTCCCTTTCATGAATACTTTCTGGTCAGTATGAATCAAGGATCCCGCTATCTTGTCTAAACGTTTGGTTAATATCTGGGTGTAAATCTTATAATCACTGTTAAGAAGTAAGATGGGTCTATAAGACTCATGAAGCCTAGGGTGTTTGTTTGATGTGAGAAGAATTGTTATAGTCGCGGAACCCAAAGAAGATGGCAGGTCTTGATTTGAGATAAAGGCTAGGTTGAAAAGTTGAATCAGAATGGGAGCTAGCTCCTCCTTGAATAACATGTAAATTTCATTTGGCAGAGCATCCGGACCACCAGCTTTTCCTTTTTTAAGCTACTTATAGCTTTAGCAATCTCCTCTATACAGATGGAACTATTTATATTATCTCTACGCCCCTCCTGAAGGGATAGAAGATCAAGATCTTGAAAAAAAAGCTTGATTTGTTCCCTGCTTATGGGCATATCTTTTGAGTAAAGGTCTTGAAAAAACTGTATAAAAGCATTTTCAATCTCAGTGTCTTCAGAAATTACATTGCCTGAATTTTGGCATCTAAGGTCTTTAATCAAATTCCTTGACTTTCATGCTAACAGTTTTCCGCATCCTTCTCCATACTCGTAATGAGATAACCTGCTGGCTTCCAATTTCTGCCTGACTCTGGCCTCCATATAGTCAGCCTGTTTCATGGCGCTTTGAAGGGTGTTTATGGAGGCTTCAAGAGTGTTGATTTCCTACCTGACCTTTTTAGTTTTTCGCTGAGCTTAACCCAGTTAAGATACCTCTTAAGAATACCTTGCATGCATCCCAAACGATATTCAAGCAGGCTGAATCGAGGTTAGGAATAAAGAACTAATTTGTGGCTACTTTCAGGTTGTCCACTACCAGTGGGTCTAAAAGTAAAGTGCGATTTAAGGTCCATCTCCACACAGGGGCTCTATTTCTGAAAATAATCTTAAGAGTCACCGTGATCAGAGAGGTGTTCAGGAACATGTGAAACTCTGCTACAATTTTTACTGGTAGCTGCATCAACAATAAAAAATCTATCCTGGACTGGTGACCATGTTTTTTATTATGGAAAATGAAATTTCCCCATTCAGTCCCGGCGATGACTTATAAATTTCCAGATAACGATAAGTCCTCAATCCGCTATCATTTGTTTTAAAGCCCCTCTCATATTGGGAGTTGCTGCAGCTGCCCTCTTAGAGGTTGTGCTGTATCTAGAACTACATTAACATCACCTCCCAATATGATAGGTTCACTTATATCTACTAACTGCAGAAATAAGGTGCACAAGGGGTCATCTAAGTTTGGGCCATAGTATCCAACGGGTGCCAGACAAACACCATAGAATTTAGCCTTAACTATTACCCATGTATCTAATGGATCCATCACACCATCCCCCAATATAACTTGGATTCATTTTCTGAAAAGGAGGGCAATTCCCTTCACTGTACAGGACTGGGAGGTGCATACACAGTTCTCAATCCATTGTCGACCCTTTAATATCTCAAGCCATTCTTCTTTAAGCAAATGCGATTCTTGAATAAAGAAAACATCTATCAGGCAGATGCATCAAAGAAAATACCGGGAGCAAACGGCCAGATTCTCAGAATCTGGCCGTTTGCTCCCGGTATTTTTGCATTTGGGATGCATCATCCCAAATACAGAAATCGCAATTTAAGGAATCTCTAAATAGCGATTCCTTAAATTGCTCTTGAATTTAAGGAATCCCAAAATGACATTCCTTAAATGCAATGCATGAAACCCAAAAAAATAGCGAATTCGCTAATAGGGGGAGCAAATTACCATGAAGTTGAACTTCGTGGTAATTTGCTAAAACTTTGAAAAATGCACTTTTGTGCATTTTTCAAAGTTACATGTTGCGCACACACATGCCCTTAGGGCATGTGTGTGTGTAACATTTGTGCACAGGTCCATTTCAGGTGTGCTACAGGGTGTCCTTTGGACACCCTGGCACCCTTGAAATAGCGGAACATTAGCGATTCGGTAATAGCTAATCGCTAATAAGGAATGACTCCCCCTTCATTCCTATGGGCCTTTAGGCCCATAGGAATGAATGGGAAAGCCATTCCTTATTAGCGATTAGCTATTACCGAATCGCTAATAAGGAATGTTTAGGAATCGCTAATAACATTGCGATTCCTACATGCATCCCGTTTTGCGAGTCTTTAATAGCGATTCCTTAAAATTCGCTATTAAGGACTCGCAAAACATAACTTTGATGCATCTGCCAGTATGTCTATAAGCATCAAGTACTCCAGAATTTTCCTCCTTCTTGCTACTACCCTAGGGCCATTGACATAGATCTTTAAAAGCCTAGGCTTATCTAGACCAGTCACAAACTAAAAACAAAAAATTAAGACAATAAATGCCTAATGACCTAATGCAGCTAATCAGGCCTGGGGACGTAGGTAATTGAGAAAAAGATCCTGATCTGACAAAAGAGGAAATTTTTTCCCACATGCTCCCCCACCCAGTGAAAAAAGTGATTTATATATTTTTTCTTGTGATTATTTTCTTTGCTTGTGAATATTTTTTCTTGTGATTATTTTCTTTGCTTGTGAAACCCTCCCCACCGCGGGGAACCCTCCCTACAAACTAGAGGTATTCGGTTGTTAACCTCATATGAGCTCTCTCACTGCATTATGGCACTAAGGTTGAAAATTATACTTGTTGTGCCTTGATCTGTTCTATGGAGACAGTAACTTCATTAGGGTCTCTTAAATTATACATTTTATTATTTTGCATCACCCTCAAGGAAGCAGGGAATCATATACGTGCAGTGGCTCCTAACCCCCTTAATTCTTGAATATACTTCCCTATTTCCTATTGCCTGTCCTGGGTAGCACGCGAGATATCCGCCCAAAGACGGAAGGACCAGTCGTCTTTTTTATAGGTTGATACTTTAAGGGCCCAGGCATGAATTCTTTCCTTTAATGTAAAGATTTAAAGTTCACCAGGATCCTTCTTGGGTTTTTCTTTCCTGGTCGCCTCGTATATGGGTTGCAGTGGAATCTTTGTATATCCTCCTCTGAACTACTCTGTTCAACATTCATTTTAACTTCTTTCTGGAGGTGAATCACAAAACCCCTTAAATGTTCTCCCTGGAGACCCTCAGGGTAATTAAAAATTCGAATGTTATTCCTCCTTGCACTGTTCTCAAGTACTTCCAGCTTATCTCTGAGATCTGTATCACTATTCTTTATTTTCTGAATCTCCCCGTTAATGTTGACTTTTTTGGACAGGACGTCCAGTGAAACCTCCATTGCCCGACTCTTTCTTCCAAATTATTTATCTTGCCTTCCAGGGCCTCACAAGTACCCTGAATTTTCTGTTGGTTTAACTCAAAGGTCGCAGACTTTTCCCTGATCTCTGTTATCAGGGTGGATAGAAGCCCCTCCAACTCAGAGTTTTTAGCCTGGCCAGTGACTGCAATGAGTAGCCCGCCCTGAATCTGGGAATAATTCTCCAAAGTCACGGAGCTAGGACTAGACTGCTCCAGTGACAGATTATCTTCTGCAAGAGGACCAAATCTATTTTCTAGCCTTAAAGCGCCTTTTCCCGCTTTAATAGTGGCTGAGCCCTCCATATCCCTCACAAGCTCTCTACTTTCAAGGGGTTGGGGCACTACTGCAGGATAGGAGGTAGGTACACTATCTACGTACTTTTTGGGGTGACTACTATTTGATCTCTGTAGTGGTTTGTCAACGGGTAATCTCCTAGCTTTGGGGACATGGGGGCCTGGAGAGCCTGAGGAGGGGGCGCAAGAAGTTTTACGACTTGGTGCTTTTACAAGGAAAGGTGTAGTCAATGGGGGGGTCTTTTTTCCACTGGGGCAATATCTCCTCTCCTCCAGATATCCCTACCCCTCAGCATGTCTCTATGTACACAATACACAGTCCCTTCCCTGATACCTCTGTTGTTTGGAAAGGCAGCCACCTTACGTTTAACCAAACCGCCAACCCCTATACCAACGCTGACATTAATTTCAATTGGGGCCTGCTCATGCCTCCTTATTGGGGTCATCAGGCCATAAATTACATCTCTCGACGGCAATTGCTGGCGGATAGTGTGGCCATTGGTCTGACTTGCAAATGAGCAGCCCCCTCTCCCCGGGAAGCACACTCTCACAGCAGCACGGCAGCCCCGGAAGAGCCACACAGCTGCCTCTGCCCACACGCCTCCCCGCAGCTTCACCTCCGCTGCTGTTGTAATGGGACGCGGCTATCAAACAATGGATTTTTCGAGGCCTCCAGTGCCAACCTCCTGGATGCCTGACCCCCCGACAGCGCTTTCACCACGGTAGACAGCAGATTCAACTAACACGGCACAAGTATGCCTAATCTGCCTAACGCGTGAGAGCGCTCGCAACCGGCACTAACTGTCGGCTGCCATGTTCCCCGACTCATCACTAGTGTTTTTGAGCTTAAAGAAGCTGTGTCTTTCCAAGAGTATACTAGCTTCTACGGGGAATTGTGTCTTCAACCTTTCTTTGGCTAAATATTCAATACACACTCACCTTCAGGAGATGGTACATGGGGAAGATTATCAAAGATATTTTGACCAGCTACCCCAGGTGGTTGAACAAAAAAGCCAACTTTCTTTGAGATTCATTTGCAAGACCATCAATAGTTACTGAATAGTACCCAAATACATATAGCCATTGTTTCCATTTAATCTCTGGTTCGCCAGACTTTTGTTAGACTGGAGGCGGCCGCACACCATTTTGAACTGTAGCCATGGGAAAATAGAATAATAAAAGTATAGATGCCCAAATGCCAAATAGGAACAATAAAATGGATAGCATTTACTGGTCAAATGAAAGGAAAACTATGAATTGAAGATAGACCAAACAAAAAGAATATTTATATATATATATATATATATATATATATATATATATATATATATATCCACACAACCTCCATCAGAACTGTATTGAATGTATTGCCATTTCTACATTTTGCTTGAATGTATCGAGTAAGGTTATCATCAACGTGTCATCATGTTTTGCTGTGTACTTTTTAAAATGTTCTTAATATTTTTTGTGTCTTGGGTCATAGCCTTAACTTCTTTGTCCTCATGTATGATTTATCACTGCACTTTTTTCTGAGGTTATTGTTCGTTTAGACAGTACATTCCTTTATTTAGTGCAATCATATGAAATCTTTGATCCATTTGGGGATTTTTTCAAAATTATCTGGTGGTTTTTATTGCAGAGGTAGTCTATTGAATATGTGGTACAAATTTCATGAATTTGATTTCAACATAAATCAGGAATTCTAGCCTTTGACATGGGTTTTTTTTCACCTATATACCATTTACTGATAATTTAGGCACTATGTCGCAACATTTGGAACATGCTTTTCAACCAATTATTATGAAAACTCTTGATTCTTTCTATTATCTGGCACTATGTCGATATTCTTTGAAAGTTTCTCTTTTTTTGTTTTCTAATTTTAAAAGGCATTTGAAAAACCATGTTTTAATTTGATTGCCACATTTGCTAATCAATTGCAAACCCATTTTTGTAAATATCAGTTTGTATGCGTTTTTATGCACTTGCATATGAGTCAGTCTGTCTACTACGTTTATTAGTAATGCAGAGAGGGCGTTCACTTTTTTTAATTGTCCCACCTTTATGTTTATTATAAATTGTTCCTAAGTTTCAGAGCGCGTTATGTGAACAAGCTCCTGAGTGGAGTGAAACGCGTCGTCTTTCTATTGAATAAAACGTCATCCTGCAACTCACTTGAGGAGTGATTCTTTTCTGGTGTATTGCTCGCTACATTGAAAGAGACTTTTTGGAGGTCCATACCTGTTTGGTTTCACCGTTTATTGACGGAACAGGAGTGCTTTTCATATATATATATATATATATATATATATATCAAAGCTCGAAGGTGTCCACCTTTGAGTAGCACGCGAACAGCAGCTTGGTTTATGTATAGGTGAGGACGGGGATCCACTCGTAGACGCCGCTCCGTACGGGATCTGGCCGACGCGTTTCGAAGCTCCATATGCTTCTCTTCAGGGGCTTTAACGGAAGCGGTGTGCGCAACCACCGACCCACTTCTCCATTTTATATGCAACACACCCACCGATGGGAGGCTCAAATGAGACTGTGCATTCTGGGAAGTGTGGTCCGGGAAGCACACAATCAAGTCCTGTATGGACTCCACAAGTGGGCCCGTCCTCGATTCCAAGTACGACTGCTGCTTCACTTTCGTGACCCCCCGGGTACCGGGGTGGTGCATACTCCGCGGCTGGACGGCCGCGTATAAATCAAAGCTCGAAGGTGTCCACCTTTGAGTAGCATGCGAACAGCAGCTTGGTTTATGTATAGGTGAGGACGGGGATCCACTCGTAGACGCCGCTCCGTACGGGATCAGCCCGACGTGTTTCGAAGCTCCATATGCTTCTCTTCAGGGGCTTTAACGGAAGCGGTGTGCGCAACCACCGACCCACTTCTCCATTTTATATGCAACACACCCACCGATGGGAGGCTCAAATGAGACTGTGCATTCTGGGAAGTGTGGTCCGGGAAGCACACAATGAAGTCCTGTATGGACTCCACAAGTGGGCCCGTCCTCGATTCCAAGTACGACTGCTGCTTCACTTTCGTGACCCCCCGGGTACCGGGGTGGTGCATACTCCGCGGCTGGACGGCCGCGTATAAATCAAAGCTCGAAGGTGTCCACCTTTGAGTAGCACGCGAACAGCAGCTTGGTTTATGTATAGGTGAGGACGGGGATCCACTCGTAGACGCCGCTCCGTACGGGATCAGCCCGACGCGTTTCGAAGCTCCATATGCTTCTCTTCAGGGGCTTTAACGGAAGCGGTGTGCGCAACCACCGACCCACTTCTCCATTTTATATGCAACACACCCACCGATGGGAGGCTCAAATGAGACTGTGCATTCTGGGAAGTGTGGTCCGGGAAGCACACAATCAAGTCCTGTATGGACTCCACAAGTGGGCCCGTCCTCGATTCCAAGTACCACTGCTGCTTCACTTTCGTGACCCCCAGGGTACCGGGGTGGTGCATACTACGCGGCTGGACGGCCGCGTATAAATCAAAGCTCGAAGGTGTCCACCTTTGAGTAGCACGCGAACAGCAGCTTGGTTTGTGTATAGGTGAGGACGGGGATCCACTCGTAGACGCTGCTCCGTACGGGATCTGCCCGACACGTTTCGAAGCTCCATATGCTTCTCTTCAGGGGCTTTAACGGAAGCGGTGTGCGCAACCACCGACCCACTTCTCCATTTTATATGCAACACACCCACCGATGGGAGGCTCAAATGAGACTGTACATTCTGGGAAGTGTGGTCCGGGAAGCACACAATCAAGTCCTGTATGGACTCCACAAGTGGGCCCGTCCTCGATTCCAAGTACGACTGCTGCTTCACTTTCGTGACCCCCAGGGTACCGGGGTGGTGCATACTCCGCGGCTGGACGGCCGCGTATAAATCAAAGCTCGAAGGTGTCCACCTTTGAGTAGCACGTGAACAGCAGCTTGGTTTATGTATAGGTGAGGACGGGGATCCACTCGTAGACGCCGCTCCGTACAGGATCTGCCCGACTCGTTTCGAAGCTCCATATGCTTCTCTTCAGGGGCTTTACTGGAAGCGGTGTGCGCAACCACCGACCCACTTCTCCATTTTATATGCAACACACCCACAGATGGGAGGCTCAAATCAGACTGTGCATTCTGGGAAGTGTGGTCCGGGAAGCACACAATCAAGTCCTGTATGGACTCCACAAGTGGGCCCGTCCTCGATTCCAAGTACGACTGCTGCTTCACTTTCGTGACCCCCAGGGTACCGGGGTGGTGCATACTCCGCGGCTGGACGGCCGCGTATAAATCAAAGCTCGAAGGTGTCCACCTTTGAGTAGCACGCGAACAGCAGCTTGGTTTATGTATAGGTGAGGACGGGGATCCACTCGTAGACGCCGCTCCGTACGGGATCTGCCCGACGCGTTTCGAAGCTCCATATGCTTCTCTTCAGGGGCTTTAACGGAAGCGGTGTGCGCAACCACCGACCCTCTTCTCCATTTTATATGCAACACACCCACCGATGGGAGGCTCAAAACCAAGCTGCTGTTCGCATGCTACTCAAAGGTGGACACCTTCGAGCTTTGATATATATATATATATATATATATATATATATATATATACATATATATTACCTACTGGCGGTCGCCAGTAGGTATATATAGTTAGGATTTTTTCCCTATGGGATTTTTGAAAATTCTATGTCTAATAACTTTGGCGTTTGTGGACGGAATTGGCTGAAATTTTCTGGAAAATGGAACATTTTGTTTCTGAGCAGCCCCTGAAAATTTGGGGGGGGTTCGTCCAGGGAGGGCCGAGAAAAAAGGGGGGTCCCAAAACGTGTTTTTAACATTGATTTTTCCATAGGGCGGTTAGCCTCATTTTTAGCCCGAACGGCTGAATGGATTTGCACGAAACTTGGCAAAATTGTAGGGACTGGTAGCCCGATGTGCCTTTTGTAGGTCTCAATATATGTGCTCCAGTGGATTTTGAGAAATTACCGTTTAAAAAAAGATATATATCTGTAACAGCGGACCGGGCAGCTCCCCGGTTCGCGGACCGGGGAGCGTACCAGAACTTCGCGTAGCGAAGCTGATTGGCTTTCCGGTGTCTGTCAACATTCTAAACAGTCCGGAGCGGCCGCCATCTTGTCTCTCGGTAGGATTGAGAGACAAGAGGAGGCCAAAACAAAGGGGGAAATAACCATAAGGGGGCATAGTAGATCCTCCGTGACCCCCTAGGTTTAATGTGGAGGCTTTAAAAGGGCCCCGCGGGGCAAAAAAAAATAATTTTTTTTTGGTTTTTTTCGTGGGTAGCGCCCGGTCCGCGAACCGGGAAGCGTTCTGGGCAGCGTACTGCAATGAAAAATGAATGAGAGACTTTTCAAATGCAGTATGTTAATTGATTGTTGCTTTTGTTGATTATTTTTTATTTTTTTAACTTTTTTAAGCAATTATTTATTATTGTGATTGTGGTTGAAAATTTAATAACATTTCTAACATTTAACTAGTTTATTAATTACATATAAAAATGATTAAAGACTCAAACAATTTTTTAATATTACATACAATTTTATTTTTCGGATTGTTTTTCAAAATTTATTAGTACGTCTAGCATTTGACTGTCCGATATGTCCTCTTGTTGAGTGAACATAAGTTCCCACATTTGACCGTCATCATAATGAAGTAAATGATCCACAGATTCTACACATTGAACTAATTCATGGTCCCGTGATTCATCCATGAAATCAGAGTCATCATTGTCCTCAATATCTTTTTCTGTGTTGTTCTCCAGAACAATTTCAAAGGAAACATTCTGCTCACCTTCCATTTTCTTGCTGTAATTTGCATAAAAAATAAATATATCAGTAGAGATAGGGCACTGTTGGGTTTAAGTTCAGACAGGTACTTGTGAGTTTATAACAGAGAAGTAATCTATGGGCACTGTATGGTTTCAGGCGTGAAGTAGTACTATTAAAAAGTGCCTGTGAAGAAGCCTAAGTAAATTCATAATTATACCACAGAAACCTAAATCAATCCATAATTATAATAAAGAAGCCTTTCTCAATGTCTAACTCTTACAGAGGGATAGTATATAACTATCTGAAAATGTTTTCAAATTTATAAAATAATATCTCACCTTCTAAAATCAAGTTTAAGTTGTGGGTGAAAATGATCTTGCAATGTAGTTCAGGAAGTAGTAGTCAAAAATGGCTGTGTTTCTCTCTCTTCCTTTATATATATTCAGGTACATAACCAATCAAATGTCAGGTAAAAAAAGTAGAAAATGAAAGTAACATTTTCATTGGTTGTCAATTCCAACACTTCAGATGTGTTTTGTGAAGTAATTTACCTCAGGGTATTTAGAGAGGTCTACAGGCTAAATGGCTAAATGGAATTCCAATCAAATTTGTGAAAATGGTAGGGATTGGTATGTAGTATGAGCTAATCTATATTTGGTGAAATTGTCTCCAGTGGCTTTTCTGTGAACTACTTTCCCACCTTTTTTGATGGTGCGCTTCCCAGGGAGCGACCCGGTACGCGAACCGTTGAGCGCCCCGGTTCGCGAACCTTAAGCGTTCCGGGAGTCCACCATTTTGTGTTTCGGTCGAATTAAGATACAAGATGGAGGGCAAATAATGTTCAGAATGGGTAGAAGGGGGCACGGTAGAGTTATCTTGACCCCCTAGGTTTTCTGAGGGTGGCTGAGGAGGCTTATATGTGCGAAAAAAATACATTTTTAAAAAAAATTTCGCGAGGTTAGCTCCCGGTTCGCGTACCGGGTAGCGGCCCCGGTAGCGTACTTTGTTGAAAATTAGTGAAAAATGTTAGAGTTAAATAATAATTGTGAGTGATCAGATGTAGGGTAGCTCTGAGAAGAGCTTTTGGGTTTATGGTACATTTAGGTACTTATAAGTAGGTACCAATGCACATTCTTAAATTCAGAGTGAAAATTCTGTTGCCCTCATCTGAGAAGTGAACTCCATCTCCTCTGTAGATATCTTGCATGTAGTAACGCAAGTTATTGTTGTACAGGGAGCCCATTCCATGGTCTCTCATGTAAGCTGAAACAGATTTGTTTACATGCTTCCTCGACTTCTCAATTTGTGGACAAAATTGGTTTGACCACCTCCATTTCTGTCTTTGGCATATATTTGAATATACCAAGGCAGTCTGAGGAAAAAGTGCCATTAATTGCTCAAAGGTGTCCTTTAAAAGCATTTCCAGACCTACACCAGTCAAAGTGCCCAAGTCATTACCTCCACAGTGCACAATTAACAGGTCAGGTTTTGGCAAATGCATAAAGGTTTTCACCAATGGTATCAATTGGTGACATTTTAATCCTCTGTGGCCAAACCACTTAATTTCCACATCTTGTAAATTGAGGTTAGGTAAATTCCTGCTTTCAACGTACCTTTGAGCCCAGTGAATATAACTATGTCCAACAATCCAGACAGAAAACATGGTGAGAGAAGGTTCTCCTGCAGTCAGATGAAGTGTGGCAATGAAATGGCAGTTGAAAAAATGAGAGTGTAAAATGAAAAAAAAACTGTGGAGTTTCTGTGTTCATGAAGCAGTAACAGTGATTGGTGGATTTTGATTGATGAAAACAGAAAGTTAGGGTGCACGGATGTGTTCTTTGAAAGATGTATTTTGAATGGTCAATAAAAAATCATTAAATGAAAGAATGCACTGGATATGCAGGTGCACTGAGAGTTCAGAGTTCAATTGCAACAAAGTTGTGTGAACTTGCAAACACCAGAAGTCTTCCAAGAGGTGGTTGCTATGCAAAATAGGCAGAAAGGGCAGAGGGGGGAAGGGTTTTCATTTGAAAAAAAGTGAGGGAAGAGTTTTGATTGGGTGACATGAGAAATATGTGTGAAGAATTACAGCATTTCTGTGCTTTTGATAGCTGCAGACTCTGGAGTGCATACCTTTTGCTCTGCTGAAGACAAATTGGTGTGTTTCTGAGACTGTTTTCAAACTCAAAGTATTTGCTAAGGTGAGAAAATATTTCTTTAATTTAGATAGAGAATAGTGTGCTTTAAGGAGAAAATTATGAATTATGTGGCGCAAATTGCTTGTAAATATGCTCCCACATGTGCATGGAAAATTTTGATTTTGAATGTTTGTGTTACATAGCCATGTTAAAAGTGACCCAACCATGCTGGAAAGGCAATCAAAAAACGCTTTCATGTGTTTTAATGACATTTTAAGTCATTTTCCCATGTGCAGTGTTTTGAAATTATGATTTGAAAATCGTTTTTGGGGAAAAGGAATTGTTTTTAAATTCATGACAAGGACATAATGGTGTATGCTTCTTTATAAGGCAATTGACTGTCCCTGATGTTATTTTTCTCATTTTAGTGTAAGACCTTTCTCTGTGGCGCAAATTGCTTGTAAATATGCTCCCACATGTGCATGGAAAATTTTGTTTTTGAATGTTTGTGTTACATAGCCATGTTAAAAGTGACCCTACCATGCAGGAAAGCCAATCAAAAAACGCTTTTATGTGTCTTAAGGACATTTTAAGTAATTTTCCCATGTGTAGTGTTTTGAAGTTATGATTTGAAAATCGTTTTTGAGGTAAAGGAATGTTGTTAAAAATTATGTGCGCCATATGCCCCCAAATTTCTTTTTTAGGGGTGCAGCAGGGTGTTCTTGAGACACCCCTGCACCTTTGGAAAAAATTCCTAATTTGTGATGAGCAAATTGTTAATCGCAAATTGCACCTTCATTTATATGAGCCTCCTAGCCCATGGAAATGAATGGGTAATTTGCAATTAGCAATTTTCTCATCGCAAATTTGGAATGGTAAAGAATCGCTATTTATTCCTTAAAATTCGCTTTTTTGGAAATGCAAAATAGTTATATGATACATATGGTGGTTGATGTCTAACAAGATAAGAAGCTTATGGATTCATTTATGCTGACTGGCGCAATGAAGTAGACATCACTTACTTCATTGGTAGAGCTTTACATGTATTATCTCCTCTGTATTCTTCATCAAGCGTAACTTTAATCTGCAATCCTGAGTAGGCCTCACCTTAAACAAACCTTTGGATAGGCCACACCTTATTGTCATCCTGGATTAATCATTTAAAATGCTAGGGACAGATTTATGATAGGTGTATGCCTCTTTTGTGCCACTGTGCGTCACTTTTATGATGCAGCGGTGGTGCAAAAGATTTGCTATGAGGCGACAACATTACAAATTGATGCATTTAGGCAGATATGTCATGGTGTAAAAAAAACGTACCACATGAAACCGATGCAGCAGTGATGCAAAAGATGCACCATGTCGCAAGACAGGCCTCACTTGGGGCCATATGTATCAAGCTAATTAGCATTCGCAAAGATCAAAATTCTACGAATTTTGGCCTTTGCGAATGTTAATTAGACAAATGGTATGTATCAAACAAGTTTGATGCAAAATAAGGAGTAGCAAAATTTGCTATTCCTTATTTTGCAATTGCACTGAAGGATTTGCAAATTTTGTGACTACTTAAATGCAATGTATCAAACAAAAACTATGTAAAAAATGACATTAAGGATTTGGAAACTATTGTGGTAAATTGGTGGTAATTTGTGAATTCTTTTCAAAAAGCTTTTTTTCAAAAAAACAAAAGGTGCCATATGACGCCAACACATGCCCTTAGGGCATGTATGTGTGCCATATGCCCCCAAATTTCTTTTTCAGGGGTGCAGCAGGGTGTTCTTGAGACACCCCTGCACCCTTGGAAAAATTCCTAATTTGTGATGAGCAAATTGCTAATCGCAAATTAAACCTTCATTCCTATGAGCCTCCTAGCCCATGGAAATGAATGGGTAACTTGCAATTAGCAATTTGCTCATCGCAAATTAGGAATGGTAAAGAATCGCTATTTATTCCTTAAAATTCGCTATTTAGGAAATGCAAAATAGTTTGATGATACATATGGCAGTTCATCTCTAACAAGATAAGAAGCTTAGGGATAGATTTATGATGACTGGCGCATCACCAGGGATGTGCCAGTCATCCTGCGCCGCTGTTCCGCCACCCATGGTGTGCTGCATTTACAATGCGGCGCAGCATGGGGCAAAAACGGCACAGATGTGTGACGCATCTGTGCCGTAAAGGTGGCGCATTGCTGGAGTTGTATCGCAAGTGCGATGCAGCTCCAGCAAGGCTCAGGGGTGCCCCATCTCCACAATGCTGCGTCAAGACCTATGCCAGCTTCAAGCAGGCGCAGGGTTTTGACGCAGCTTTCTCCTATCTGATTGTAAATGCGGCACACCATGGGTGGCAGAGCAGTGGTGCACGTTAACTGGTGCATGCCTGGGGATGTGCTATTTAACATAAATCTGCCCCTTTACATTTAAGTATGTGCAGGGGACACAGAGTCGGTGAGGCTTATCCAAGATTAAGAAGAGATGAGTCCTGTTCAGTGAAAAATTAGACATAGGCTTCACCTGCTCAGCATCGCTGGACATGGCTAAATAATAGCTGCAAAATGTTAATCTTGTTAAACAATTTTACTATTATAATCTCTGAGATTTGTCTCTTACCTTGCAACATCTCATTGTTGTTATCTTTCTTTAAAGATAAAGACAACCTCAACATGAGCGACAATCTGCAATCAGTTGATTTTGACCTCATCATTGAACTTGTAATTGAAACATCAGTGGATGTTGATCCTTTGGATGATTTAAATCCTGAGGATGAAGAAGAGCGTGATGAGGATGCAGATTTGTCCGAACTATATGATATAGGATGGGAAGCTGACCTGCTTGAGCCTTTGGAAATATAAACATTTATTTTTAAAATTTATAATTAATAAAAAGTAAAAAGGTAAACTGTTTAATTTAAAAATAAAGACACCTTCAAAAACAGGTTATGTGTAGTGTCTTCAATAAAATATTAAAATATGCTCATAAAATTAGATCAGATTCACATATAAAATAGCATAGGTAACATAAATATAAATGTCATTTCTTTTCTGGTATTTCTGTATTGTAAATTTGCCAACGACTAAAAAATCTTCTAATTAAAATGTCAAGTAGTGTGTTAAGTTTTTGATCACTGTTACTGATTTACTGTTTGGTAATAATGGTTAATAACATTTTTTATTATATTTTTCCACAGATTCAACTGCAGATCATTTCAAGATTTCACCATGCCTACAATAGAAAGACAGATAAAGGCTGCAAAACGTCAAAGACAGCAGGTGAAAAAAAAAACGCAGCAGTCCTCTAACAAAAAGATTTCTCAAGCCACGAAGAAAGCACCGGGTAAGAGCTCTAAATATTTCATAAGAAATATTTGTAGTAAAAAAAATATTACTACAGAAAATGTTTCAGTCCATAAAACGAGAAGGAAATCAAATGGAAAGGAAAGGACAATGAAAAATGTTACTGCTAGAGCAAGAGATAAATCTGTGCATGATAGTAGAAGGAAACAACAGTTTAGGGAGATTCGTAAACGAATGTTCCGGAACAGGATAATTGGCAATTTGTTAAAAAATATTAAGAAAGGTCAACAGAAACTAGTTTTTTATAAGAGAAAAAAAAAATTTGAGAAAGTTATTGATCAGGCATTTGAAATTAAACGTAAGTTATTTATTTTGATAATCAATAGAATTAGGAAGCTAAACAAGGCAATTTTTGATTTCAAAAGAAATAGTAGATGGAAGAGAATAGTTAATCGTAGTAATTTTTGTGAAGTTTTTTCTGGAGAATGGATGCATAGTTCAAGCTGTGAGGCATTTTTTAATGAGGAGAGTTATTTCCAGGATAATGATTTGGTGCATGCAGTTGACACCAGTGGTCGTGCTTATGAAGTGAAAGATGGTTGTCCAGTTGAAAAAGAAAAACTTGTGACAACAGAGGCAGAAGAGGTGTTAGGTAATGAGGTTTTAGGAAGACGTGGTAAGGGTCCTGTGTACACCTGGAAGTGTAGTAGTATTTGCAGTGTGCGACAGGATTCCATCAATTTGCTTTGTGATTTTGTACGGTCATTTAATAAAAAAAGTTTGAAGCAGAAAATGATGTTGTTGCAAGAATTAGATCCTTGCAGAGTAAGAGAAGTGACAGGTTTGCATGGTCATTCACTGGCTTGTCTTTCCAGGAGAGTATGCCAGAGTGTTTTTCATCATTTCAGGATGCTAGCAGTGCATCATAACAAAGTGAGGAAATTAGTTAGAATGTTGTATTATGCTAAGAGTCCAGCAATTATGCTGAAACAATTATGCGCTGCTCTTTTGCATGGTTCTGAAATAGATGTGAAGAATATATGTGAAGAAATTGAGTTTTGTTACTTTGGAAGTAAAGAGGAGAATGTTGAAATTGAGCAAGAAGAAGAGGGTCATGTGGAAGATAGTGTACAGGTTTCCAGTACAGATAATTTCCAGAGGGAAATTGCGACGTTTGAGGTGAAATCAAGTGAGAGGCCTAATTTCACTTGTGTGTGTTGTCGACGCACTTATTATAAGAATCAGACTAAGTTAGTGGATTTATATGCAAAAAGTGAAAGGGAAAATAATAGTGAATGGAAGGATTTTGCAACATACTTGATGGTAGAAAATTGTTTTGATTTGGGATTGGATCAACGTGTGTGTACTTATTGTTGTTGCAAATTAAATCAAAACCAGATGCCTGCTAGAGCAGTTCATAATAATCTGGAATTGGTTGAGATTCCTTCTGAATTGAAGGATTTAAATACTTATGAATCTATTTTGATTCAAAGTATCCATCCCTTTCAGGCTATTGTAAGAATGGAGCCAAAGACAGGGAAATTGCCTCCATCAGATTTACAGAGAGGATTAAAGGGAAGAGTTGTTTATTTGCCTCTAGATTTGAAGAAAAACATTAACACAATTGGAGTAGAAAAAGTGGAAGAGGAACCTCTGGTTATCTTAGTTAATGGGGTTCCGACAAAGAATAAGAAAATATGGCAAGATTTAGTAGATGTTAGGAAAGTCAAAAAGGCAACATTGTATTTGAAAAAAAATAATAAATACTATAAGAATGTATATGTTGCAGAAGAGGAAGTAAGTGAGGAAGAGGATAGCGATTTGTGTGCTGGTCAAATTGAGAAAGTAGAACCCTCTACTAGTGAAGAAATATATGAACATTATAGTGTTCATCCTTTGCATTCCAAGGAAGTCATGGGGAATGCTATTGAGTTGTTTCAAATGAAACAAGCCAAAGGGAGTCCCATTAGTGTTTGGGAGGAAAGTTTGGAAGCTCGGTGTTTCCCACAGCTTTTTCCAACAGGTCAGGGAGGAAGATATGATGAGCGACCTCATCAAATTCCTGCTTCTGAATACCGGACTTTGCGATTGTATGCAGGAGATGCTAGGTTTCGACAATGCATTCCTTATTTGTTTCATCTCCTGTTTGAAAGCGATCTGTCTGGACTGTCATATGCAGTGAACCACATCTTGAAAAGTGGTATACACATGCAAAACATCTCGGCAAGTGACTTTATGGATAAAGTCAATGTCCAAGATAGTATTTTGGATTCTCACCTGATTAATCTCATGGCGTGTCAGCGTGGTACTAATGAGTACTGGTACCGTCGTCATGGTGATTTAAAATGTATGCTGAGGAACTTAGGTACTCCCACATGGTTCCTCACTCTGAGCTGTGCCGAGTATGGCTGGGAAGACTTACTTGAATTTCTACGAGAGGCAAATGCTAACGTAGATAACATCAAATTCAAGACACCCGGAGAACTGTGCTCTTTGGATCCAGTCAATGTATGTAGGTACTTCAATCATAGATTTGAAGCTATGATGTCTTTCATCATGAATAAGAAGAATCCACCTCTTGGAGAGGTGTTGGATTTCTTCTGGAGAAAGGAGTACCAAGCAAGAGGTGCTCCTCATATACATATGTTGCTGTGGATCAAGGATGCACCTAAATTTGGAACGGATCCAGAAGACTCAGTGATGAGTTTCATCCAACAGTATTCTACGTGTGCTGTTCCGAACGCAAAGGAGAAGAAAAGCCTAAGAGAAAAAGTTCTGCGTTTCCAAAGCCATCGATGTGGAAAGTACTGCCGTCGTAAATTCCGAAACAAAGACAAGTTCTACACTAAATGTCGTTTCGGCTTTCCACGACCGGTGATTTCTAAAGGAAGAGTAAACAGTTTGATGTCTTCGCTGCGACACAATGTCATGAAGAAATCACCTAAAAACACTTACAATTTGAAGAGGAACGAAGAGTCCAAGTACATCAACGACTACAACCCGGTGATTTTGTCCATGTGGAATGCTAACATGGATATACAGTTTGTGGCTGATAACTGTATGGCTGTGGCTCGGTATGTGACGTCTTACATCACCAAAAAAGAGAAGACAGAATTGAAGGATATGTGGGAGGACATTTCCCATGAAAAGAGCCTCAGCAAGAAGTTGTACAGTTTCAGTCTGAAGATGTTGTCGCATCGAGAAATCGGAGCGTACGAATGTTCTGACCGGTTGTCTTCAGCAAGTCTCTATGCCAAGTCCAGGAGTATCGTTTGGGCGAGTCTTGGTCTTGCTGCAACGCGTAATCGAGTTCTCAAACCTGTGCGGGAAATTGAGTATTTGGCGGAAAAGGAGCCAAACAGTACCGACATTTTGAAGACAAACATGTTGGATACATATTATCCAAATCGAAGCAGTCACCTCGAGAATGTTTGTCTGTATGAGGTTCTGCAAAATTACATATTCAAGAGGAACATCAAAGAAGATACTGAGAAAGGAGTGTATGCTGTAATAGGAAGTGAGGGATGTCTGGTCAAGCAAAGAAAATGCCACTTGGTAAACCATCGAAAATTGAGTGGCGAATCTCCTGAAAAAAAGGAGTTTTTCTATTTAGCACTTTTGCAACTTTTCAAGCCTTGGCGTGCAGAAGAGGAACTGCTTGGAGATTTCCTCTGTTACGAAGACTCTTTCAATGCCGCCAAGGAGACCATAGAATGTCCTGCTTTTCCCAAATATGTAGAAATGTTGAATGCGGAAATTGAGCAGGAAGCAACGATTGCAGCCGAGATTGCCAGAGACAGTTCTCAGGACAGTCAGAGTTCTGCTTCATTGAGTCAGGATCCACTAGGAGGACCTGTTATCGAAAATGAAGCTGCCACTGCTATGAATGAAGTGGAAAGAGCCATGGCACATGCTCAAGAGGATGCAGTTAACTTAGAAGAGTTGGAAAGACAACTCAACGTTGAGCAGAGGAAAATATATGACGAAGTTACCATGCAAATTGATCATGGATTAAGTCATGATAAGAAAGAGTGCTCATGTACGTCGTTGAAGCCTGTCCGACTGTACGTGAGTGGAGAAGCGGGAACTGGAAAAAGTTTCCTCATTAAAGCAATTTCATGCTATTTGCAGGAAAGGACAGAGTCATCGCTGTCTTGTGTTGTCACTGCTCCAACTGGACTGGCAGCACATAATATTAAAGGGATTACTTTACATCGTTTACTGATGCTGCCAGTGGAGCATGACAACAAATTACAATATCACAAGCTATCTGGAGATGCTTGTTTTGAAGTTTCAAGAATCTTGAGGAAAATGAAACTTCTTATCATTGACGAAGTAAGCATGGTTTCCAATGTCATGCTTGCCTTTGTGCATTTGAGAATGCAAGAAGTTCTCAAAACAGAGTATGATGTGTTATTTGGTGGCAAACACATCATTGTTTTCGGAGATCTTCTGCAGCTGACACCAGTGAAAGGGCAACCTGTGTTCAAAATGCTCACGCATGAAGATACCAGGAAGTGCCTAGGCAGCATTGGCAACGTCAATATATGGTTAAACTTCAATTATGCTGAACTGCATGAAAATATGCGTCAGGCGAAGGATGAAGTTTACAAGACTATTCTACAAGATGTTAGAATTGGAAAAGTGACCGAGCATGGGAAAGAAGCTTTACATGCACGATTACTGTCAAATTTATATCCAGAACAAGATGTTGTGCCTGAGAATATTTTTCAGAAAATTACTGAGAAGAAATCTGGAATATGTTTGATGCCAACTCTTGCAGAATTTGCCAAATTTAACAACAAAATGTTGCATTTAGAAAAGCAAGAGATTGTGAAACTGGAAGCTAATGATAGAGTAGAGCATATGGGATCAACAATTATTTTGTCTGAGAATCTGAAAACAAAATTGGATTCATTAGAGAAGAGTATATCTAAAACTGCAGGTTTTGAAAAGACTCTGAATGTGTGCTTGAACTGCCGTATAATTTTAAGAAGGAATTTACATGTTGAAAGAGGTCTGGTAAATGGATCAATGGGTAATGTTGTTGATTTTGTAAAATACAGAAATAGAGATGGAATTGAATTTTTAAAAATTAAATTTGATGGCATTGAGGAAGTACAGCTAATTGCTCGTTGTTCTGCTAGATTTTTGCTTGTAAAAGACTTATATGTTCGCCGTAAGCAGTTTCCTGTTTGCTTGGCATATGCAGTGACAATCCATAAATCGCAAGGTTTAAGTGTAGACAGTGCATTGGTGAATATTGGCAGTTCTGTGTTCAAGGAGGGTATGGCATATGTGGCATTGTCACGAGTTAGAACTTTATCGGGATTGTACTTGATTGAGTGTGATGTCACAAACATTTGTGCGGATCTAGATTGTGTTAAGGAATACAATAGGTTAAGAAGAGAGTATGCGCCACATTTGCCTCAGTATCCTTTGTTTGAGAAACGTGTGGTAGGCCGGAAACGAAGAAATGAGAACAATACTGGGGAGGTTGTAGCAAAAAGACAAAAAGTCAATGAACCTAAAATTACAAGCAGAAACAAAAAGGATTCTGTTGAAGATGTTGTTGGTTTTCAGTTTGAAAACAGTTCTGGTGTCAACTGCTATGCTAATGTAGTGATTAATGTTTTGTTTTCTCTAAAAAATGTAAAAGAAGAGATTGTGGTCAATTCTGATCAAAGATTTTGCAGTTTGTTAAATTCTGTGTTAGAGAAATGTACCACTGATAGAAGAAACATAGAAAGTGTGTCTGAAATTTGAAATCTGTTAGACAGATGTTCAGGCCAAACACAATTCTCTCAAAATATTCAGCAAGATTGTCAGGAGTTTTTAATGTATATGCTTGATGTATTACATGCTGAAGGTGTAGATGTAGATCAGCTGTTTGGGCTTTCTTATCAATGGCAGCATGACTGCGAGAACTGTATGGTATCAAGTACTACTAGTGTAGCCTCAGAAAGATTTATATATTTAACTTTGCCAGACAGTAAATCAGTCTCCTTTAATAAGCTAGTAAAAGCAGCTGATCACAACATGGAGTGTAGCCAATGTAAATCTGAAATGACGTCCACATTATTTATACGAACATATGGCCAGTACGTCATTTTAATGTTCCAACGATGTAGGCCTGATGGAACAAAATTGACAACTTTAATTAAAAATGTTGTAGCTTCGCAGTTGTCAATATCAGGAAGGACTTTTGTAACTGCAGCAATTATATATCATGACGGCCCTTCAATAACATCAGGACATTACACAGCTTATTTAAAGTCTAGAAATGGCTGGTCATTCTGCAATGATTCTGTTTTAATTTTCAAAAAAAAATTGCCGTATGACCTTAAAAACTCTTACCTGGTGTTTTTAAAACCAAAATTTTAGGGAAATAATCTCGGGATGTGCTCTGTGGAATTTCAAGAAGTTCTAATGGCTCCTACACTATTTGGCCTTGAGGATAAGTGTAGTTCAGAGACATAACTTCTAACCATAAGACTGGACATCATGGAGAAATAAGTGCACTTTGAATGAGTTCAGAAAAACTGTTTCTTTTTATAAGCTAATTGAAGCAGCCAATCAAAACATGGAGTAGAGGGAATGTAAGTCTGCAATGCTGTCTACTGTTTTACATTGCTTTGTGATTAAAAGTGATGTAGAGAATTAAATAATTGTAGTAGTCATAGAGGTAGTGTAAGTCTGCTTGTAGCAGTGTCATAGGAAAAGTAGAACATGACTGAGCAAGAAGGGGAAGATATTACTATTCCAGGATTGTGAAAATGATCTTCAACATTTTAATTCTGAAAGTTGCGGAAATGCGAAAAGACGGGATTGGCTAACAAGAAATCCAAGAGTTATACATGGCTCTGACAAGATTTGGCCTTGTGGAATCTTGTGGTAGAGAGCAAGAAGTCATTTATTGTATGTAACATGTTTTTAAAAACGATGGAGATTTTCTTTCAGAAAGTGGCGGGCTGAAAGTAATAACAGCACAAAAGAGTGTAAGCTGTTCATAGGACATCCTTGGACGTCATGGAAAGTAAGTTAACTTTAAGGAGTTCTGAATTTTGATTTCTGATGTTGTATGGGTTTTTTAAACACAATCATTTTGATTGTGTTTTTTTTTCCCCGCTGTTACATGATGAATACCTTCAAGTCACTGTTTTTAGTGAATTTTGATACATTCTGAGAACAGCAAAAATAAACCATTTAACATGTATAATTAATTCTGTACTGTTTGCATTTATGATGTATATGTAGAACTGTGTAGGAGGCATGGAGAAGGTGAGGCTTCTGTAAGTGTCAAAGTTGTTGCATGCAGTGCTGCACTTCTGCGTATTCTTTCATATGCTAGACTACATCTGCACAATGAGATACCTAAGCAAAGGAAACACAAGTGATGTGATTGTGAAATGAGCAAAATAAATTGCATGTATTTCAATTACATCACCTGTGTTTCCTATCATTACGAATCACATTGTGCAGATCAAGTTTAGGTCTGTCCAGGGAAACATAGGAGGTTTGGACTTTGTTGAAGATTGCAGTGGACATGACTCACTTCATTGGTAGACCTTCACATGTATTATGTCCTCTATTCTCTTCAACAACTCGAAATTTCATCTGCAACCCTGAGTAGGCCTCACCTGAAACAAAACTCTGGATAGTAGACATCTTATTGGCATCCTGAAGCAATTATTTAAAATTTTAGTGTCTTGCAACACTTTTCTGAAACAACAGCAATGCAAAATATGCACCATGTTTTAAGATAGGCCTCACTTCATCTGCATCAAGATAGTGTTAGTTTAAAATGTATATCTTTAGGACTGTGTAGCTTCTGTAAGTGTCAAAGTTGTTGAAAAACTGTTTGTCCTTCAATCTTTGCCCTTGTCTTTTGTAATTTTTTAATACATGTTTTTATATTTTTCAAATGTTTGTTCTCTCTTTCACAGATTGAAAGTATAAAAACAAAAAGTGAGTAATTTAACGACAATTATAAGGTAAATATTTTGTACTCTTTTGGTTACATTTCTATCACATTGAACTACTATTAGTTCCACTGCTTCATTTCTTTAATCCTCAGTTTCCTGCCTTTGCTACTTCCCTCATTCCTTTCTCTATTACCTACTTACTCAACTCCTTCCACTCTTTTTCTCAGTCCCTCTCTTCTCATAGTTCCTCACTCTTGTTCACTCACTCCGTCTCTATTACTCTTAGTGTCTTTGACTGATCACTGTATCACTATTTGTTCATAATGCTTTCTCTGTGTAGTTGAAGCACACTAAGTGGCATATTATGAATACAGCCAATAAAATTATTGCTCTTTTTATTGGCAGAAAACTGGTGCAAAAGCGGCTTTAGCGGCAGTTTTCTGCCGCAAAAGCAGCTTTAGCGACACATTTCTGCCGATAAAAGCTGCAAAACTTTTATTGCCTATGTTGATAATATGCCCCTATGTTATTTACATTAGGGCTATATTGTCCAGTATAACAATCAAAATTGCTCTCCAAAGACACCAGGCAAAGCAGACGCTCCCTCAAACAGATCACCAAGCGCAATTTACCCTACTTACAGCCTAGCCTGTTCTCTGTCGAGACTTTAGCAATCTTTAGAGCACAAGATAAGATCTTTTCACATGGAAGAGTCAGACGTATTGCAATTCTACTTAAGAAACAAGCATTGGCATAGACAATAGGTCTCGCCTTTGGGACCTTATACGTGTTTAGCCATGCAACAGTTGATGTTGCTGCACCAAGGATATTATGCTGCATAACTAAATACTTAGAAGGTCCCAAAGGCGAGACCTATTGGCTATGCCAATGCTTGTTTTTCTTTCACTTCGTTATCTATTTTGTTTTTCACAATTATACCCTCTTCTGTCTTTTCTTCGGTAAATAGATCTATTAAACAGTATCTCTTCTTTACTCCCTATAGCTGTCTTTCTTTTAACATCACTCTCTGTTTACTTTCCTTATACTTACACTTTTTAAAAAAAAAAAAAAAATTTTGGGTTAGCTCCCGGTCCGCGTACCGGGAAGCTAACCCGGGAGCGAACCAAAAGAAATAGAGCTTGCCAGAGTGCTAAACATTGTAGCAATTTTTTTTGAAAGGGAAGGTAGTTCTGAAAAGAACTTTTTTTTATATATTTTTGTTGTTTTATATTTTTTTAGTATTTTTTGAACATTTTTTGTTTTTTTTGTATTTTTTGAACGATTTTATATTTTTTTTGGTTTTTTTGGGGGGGGGGGGAAACAACAAAAAACAGGCGTTGAAAAGGGCTCAACAGGAGCAAAAAAAAATTACTGGGGGCGGTTAGGGCAATCATGGTGTTCATATGCAAGGTTGAGTGCATTGATGCTCATGTTGCCACAAGCTAATAATGCACGACAGTGCATACATAAATGTATCATATGCCCAAAATTTGGTTGGATATTTGGCACAGTTTCCCGTGCCTCCTCTGGTGTTAAAGAAACCGATGTTGTTGGTCTCGCCACAGGAGTTGGTCTAGGATTGTCCATCATATCCCTTAATTCCGCCCGGCTGTAATTTAGGGGATGTTTCCTCGTCATGTGCCTATGCATGGTGTGATTACCATAACTGTATTTTTTGTCCGTCCCTCTGGACAATTGTTCCTTGCATATGAGGCATGTTGCGTACCTGGCATTGACCTTTTTTTGGCCAGGAGGGATGGAAAAAAACTGCCAGATGAAACTGGCTTTCTTTCTTGAAACCTGGGGCAACTCTTCCAGGAATTGTGGTTGTTCTCCCTCCTCATCCATTTCTTCATCTTCCTCCTCAGTGTTGGTAACCACCTGGGGAGGTGGTCCTCTCTTCCCATGAGGAGGTGGAGGTGGTGGTGGGGGTGCACCAGCTGCAGCAATCAATGAAGCCATTTTCACACAAGCAAAATAGGTCTTCCAAGAAGCAAAATAGGTCTTCCTCTCACAATAATGAAAGTCAGAGTGAGGAAAGAAGGAGTGGTTTTCATCATTTGGAAAAAACAATACTTCTCAACCAATGAAAAGTGTTATTTTTAGGTCACCTGACCTAGCCTTCCATAATTATGAAACTAAAAGTGAAATGAACCAATGAAAAGTTTTATTAACAAGTCACATGACCTCTAACGCTCATGTTACGCGCTGCGGAACGCTCCCCGGTTAGCTTCCGGTTCGCTGCGCTTCGCGCCTCGGTCCGCGCCCCGGGACACTTCCGGGTGCGCTAACGCGATACGTCACAAGACGCATTTCGCGGCAATGCGATACGTCGCGCTTTCGCGCCGCGGATCGCTTCCGGGGAGTTGCGTTTCGCGCCTCGGTCCGCGCCCCGGGGCACTTCCGGGTGCGCTAACGCAGTACGTCATAAGACGCATTACGCGGCAACGCGATACCGTCACTATGTTGATTTCTTACCGGTTCGCGGACCGGATCGCGGAATCAAATTGAGCTAACGGGAAGCTTCCCGGTTCGTGGACCGGGAGCGAAACAAAAAAAATATTTAAAAAAAATTATTAATAAACATATAAAATATATTTTTGGATTTAAAGAAGAATAAATTTTACAGCTATAGATATTAGCTTTTAAAAAACCAATGAAATTCATTGAAAAAACCATAGGTTATAGACCATATATAGTTAGGAATTAGCATTTACAAAACCTTGAAAATTCACTGAAAAAACCATAGGTTATACACCATATATAGTTAGGAATTAGCATTTAAAAAACCTTATTTTACTCACACAAAACCATTGAAATTCCATATATAGTTAGTTGTACTAACTATATATCGCGCACCCGCAATCCACTGCTGATCATGTCACATATTACATCATTCATGACATGGTCAGTGACATCACTGATGACATCACTGATGACATCTCAAATGACATCACTGATGACATCACTGATGACATCTCAAATGACATCACTGATGACATCACTGATGACATCTCATTTGACATTACTGATCACATCACTGATGACATCATTCATGTGATAATACGATGAAGCTCTTCAGACTCTAATATAACCTTAGATACAGTAAGTGTAAACAGACACTCACAGACTGTCACTCATCCATAGAGTTACACACACACCTAGTCAGTCATGCAAAGAATCAATCACACCTCCATTTTCTCAACTATACAGTTATACACACCTTACTTATTCAAACATATACTAACACATATTTACTCTCTTATACAATCCCTGATACAAGTTCACAATGATCCATACAGCCACTCACACATTCACTGGCTCTTATGAACAGTTATTTATATATGTCAACTCTCACATGTACTGTGTTTTACATATGTACTTACTTTGACATGTAGCACTGAGATATCCATTCACTCAGCAATACACTCATGCACACAGTCAACCGCCCATACAGCTGTTTCCACATGCACTTTTGAACCCATACATCTAGTGAATCAACTGCTCACACATCTATGCACAGAGTCATACACCTCCCAGCCACCCACACACACACTCAGTCTCCCATACAAATACTTGGGCAACCAATCAATAACCCATATAGTTAATCATATTGCTAATGATTAACACATGCTGCAGTTTACAGAACAACAGACATAATGATGCACAAATTAAGACAGTTTAGTCACTAACCCATGCACTCAGTGAGACACATTTAATCACTCACTCATACAGTCAGTCATGCACCTACTAAATCCTTCATCCAGACATTTATACATCCACTCATTCTTAAATATGTAAGACATATTTTAACTTTACAGAAAAATACAGTCACTGGATGTTGTCATCAGTGATGTCATTTGAGATGTCATCAGTGATGTCATCAGTGATGTCATTTGAGATGTCATCAGTGATGTCATCAGTGATGTCATTTGAGATGTCATCAGTGATGTCATCAGTGATGTCACTGACCATGTCATGAATGATGTAATATGTGACATGATCAGCAGTGGATTGCGGGTGCGCGATATATAGTTAGTACAACTAACTATATATGGAATTTCAATGGTTTTGTGTGAGTAAAATAAGGTTTTTTAAATGCTAATTCCTAACTATATATGGTGTATAACCTATGGTTTTTTCAGTGAATATATATATATATATATATATTCACTGAAAAAACCATAGGTTTTAGGCCTGATATAGTGAGGAATTAGCATTTAAAAAACCTTGGAAATTCGCAGAAAAAACTGTCGATTTGAGATGTCATCAGTGATGTCACTGACCATGTCATGAATGATGAAATATGTGACATCATCAGCAGTGGATTGCGGGCGCGCGAGATAACGTTAGTACAACTAACTATATCGGAGAAATTTCAATGGTTTTGTATGAGTGAAATGTCCAGCTAACTATAACACCCCTAAAATCTAGAGTTTTTTCAGTGAATTTCTAATGTTTTTTAAATGCTAATTACTAACTATATCAGGCATGAAACCTATGATTTTTTCAGTGAATTTCAAAGGTTTTTTAAATGCTAATTCCTAACTATATCAGGCCTGAAACCTATGGTTTTTTCAGTGAATTTGCAAGGTTTTTTAAATGCCAATTCCTAATTATGATGTGTGTGAAACCTATGGGTTTTCTGTGAATTTCTAAGGTTTTTTCAATGCTAATTCCTAACTATAACGTGTGTTAAATCAATGTTTTTTTCAGTGATTTTACAAAGTTTTTTAAGTGCTAATTCCTAAATATAACATGTGTGAAACCTATGGTTTTTTCAGTGAATTTCCAAGGTTTTTAAAATGCTAATTTCTGTATCAATTTTTATATTTTTTATATATTTATTTTCCAACAAACTGCCTTTGTATGTTGTAATACACTGACTGTATCCTGTAATATGCAACGGCACAGCTAGTTTTTATGATTTGGATAAAGTTAAACAGTATAGTCTACATCTTCAATCAAAATATAAACAGTCAAATTTGTCAATTATTTTTTTTTTCAACGTGCGCGCACCTTGTGATTTTTTTCAATTTTTTTTTTTGCCCTTCGGGGTCCTTCAGAGACCCCCTGAGAAGGCCTAGGGGTCAGGGAGTCTCTACCCTGCCCCCTTTTCACGTTCTCCACTATTGTTTCAGACTCAGTTCTGCCTCGAGGGTGCGAGCAACATGCGCGCATCTCCCGATTTTTTTATTTTTTTTGTAAAACATTTTTTGCCCTTCGGGGTCCGTTCAGGGACCCCATGAGAAGGCCTAGGGGGTCTGGGAGTCTCTTCCCTGCCTCCTTTTCATGTTTTTAAAAGCTTTTATGAAAATCGGGTAAAACGTCATTTATATGCGACGGTCGCGCAACGTGCACGCATGCGTGCGCACACGTTGCGCGCACGTAAAGTCATGTGACATGAAAACAACACTTTTGATTGGTTTATAGTAGTTTCTTTTCCAGAATCTTGAAAAACCCCACCCACTTCCCTCACTATCTCTTTTGGTTTCCTGAGAGAAGGATCTCTGCTTTGTTCCAGCTTTTTTCATATCAAAATGGCAGAACAGCAGCCACAGGATTCCTCTGAGTTTGTGTGTGAGTAACTCTATAGATGAGTGTCCGTGAGTAATAAGATGTATATGTGTATGAGTACATATGATGAGTGAGTATATGTACGAGTGCCCATATAGAACTGTTAGTGAATTACTGGATGTGTATGTAGATTTTGGAATTACTGAATAGGTTGTTCTAACTGGAATTGGTATCTCCATTTTTTTGAAAATTTTAGTTTCTATTTTTGAATGTGTGTATCATAGGTTATATTACGCTGAGAGGAGGTCTGCCACTCTTTCACAAGGATGATGTCATTAGTGATGTCATCAGTGATGTCATTTGAGATGTCATCAGTGATGTCACTGACCATGTCATGAATGATGTAATATGTGACATCATCAGCAGTGGATTGTGGGCGCGTGAGTTATAGTGAGTACAACTCACTATAACGGGGGAATTTCAAAGGTTTTTTAAATGGTAATTCCTAACTATATTGTGGCTGAAACCTATGTTTTTTTCAGTGAATTTCAACGGTTTTGTAAATGATATTCTTTAAATGTATTAATTGTTATATTTTTTATTCTGATTTACTACATTATTTTAAATTATTTATTTTTAGATATTTTATTTTTTAAATTACAATACATATTTTTAATATAAATTGAAAAAAAATGTTTTTACACCTCTCTGCAACGCAGCCCCCTGGCGGGTTTGCAGAAGGGGAACTAATTCCCCTTTCATACTGGGGGTCCCTGGGGGCCAACTAGCCCACCTGGAACCTCCAGTATGCGCCAGGGGACTGCATTGCAGAGAGCTGTAATGAGGCTATGCCCCTTTTTACACCTCTCTGCAACGCAGCCCCTGGCACGTTTGCAGAAGGGAAACTAATTCCCCTTGCATACTGGGGGTCCTTGGGGGCCAATTAGCCCAACTGGAACCTCCAGTATGCGCCAGGGGGCTGCATTGCAGAGAGGTGTAATGAGGCCACACCCTTTTTTACACCTCTCTACAACGCAGCCCCCGGGCGCGTTTGCAGAGGAGGGAACTAATTCCCCTTGCATACTGGGGGTCCCTGAGGGCCAACTAGCCCACCTGGAACCTCCAGTATGCGCCAGGGGGCTGCATTGCAGAGAGGTGTAATGAGGCTATGCCCCTTTTTACACCTCTCTGCAACGCAGCCTCCTGGCTCGTTTGCAGAGGGGGAACTAATTCCCCTTGCATACTGGGGGTCCCTGGGGGCCAACTAGCCCACCAGGAGCCTCCAGTATGTGCCAGGGGGCTGCGTTGCTTTGCCCCGGGGGACGGCGGTCCCCGGGGCAGTGTGGGAGGGGATTGGGCCCCCCCCACACTTCTTTATCACTGTGCCCCCGCGATTTGGTCCCCCGGGGGGTAATTTGAAAAAAAACAGACCGGGTTTTAAAAAACATATTTTGTGGGCCTTGGGGGTCCTTGTGGGACCACCTGGGCAGGCCTAGGGGGTCAGGGTGTTTCTACCCTGCCCCCTTTTTGTGTTCTACACGTTTGTTTTTCCGATTTCTTGTGCCTCGGTCTACCGAGCACAAGATGGCTGCCAACACTTCCTACTTCAAGTGGGCATCAGGCATAAATAATGGAACCTCACACCCAACTCTTCAGTACACCTCTGAACCTGTGGAAGACTCGCAAGGACTGCTGTGCTGCTTTGCAAGAAGTTCTGCTACTCTGCTGCCATACTGTCATGCTGTCCTGCTGCCTGAATGAAAAGGACTGGAGCTTTATCTCGAATCCAGGACTACCAGAGTGACTCCAAAGACTAGTTATCTGGCCTCCTGATCAGAGCCTGAGGGACAGAAAAGGCTCCAAATACATTGAACCTAACACCTGGACTCTGCTGTGAGTCGTACCCCCCAACTGGTGCCTCCCCAATTCTGGACCTTCGGAAATGGGCCTGAAGGTGCCTTACCAGCCCATCTGTGGTCCTGTGGGCAGAATTGAAGCAGTGTGATACATCTCCTCGCAGTTCCACTTCGGGTCCACTGCTGTACAATGCCTCCCTGACACAGGATCTTGCATAGCAGCCTGCAACCTGCTTCGGAACCACTGCTGAGCAAAGCATCCTTGGCGCAGCTCTTCACATTGCAAACCCCTCCTCGATGGCAAACCCGACGATGATGCAATATTCCACAAATATTAGCCCTGCAACTGCCCCGGAAACGCTGCTGCGCAACACAGCCTCGATTTAGGATCTCACAATGCTTGGAAAACCTATATTTAAGGTACTTTGTTCAGAGAGCCTAAGTTGCACCCTGTATCCGTATCATGCTCCATTGCAGTTGGCCGGAACTTGTGACTTTGGCATAGAACAGCATAACCAAATAACCATAGTTGGCGTTTTGTGCTTCTGAGCACTCTTTTCCCTTAAATCTTTAAAATTGGATATCTCCGGATCTACTGATTTGATTTTTGTCATTTTTATATCAAATAATTTATTACGTTATTCTCTGTGTTTTCTAAGGTGGTGTGAGGTCTTTCTTGAGTTTTCCTTTTATTACTGTTTGATGTGCTGCATAAATACTTAAATGTGAGACTAGAAGGATTCTAGTCCCATCCCTTGTATGGCACACACATTCACGAAGTTACTTTCATGGAAGAAAGGCTACTTCTATGCAATGTTCGTATTCATTACTTTGAATTTATTTTGGTTTTCATTTTTTAAACGTATTCCATTAGTTTCTTAACTTTCAGAAAACTCAAGCTCGGGCTTGTTTATATTCCACATTTCCAATGCATTTCGAGCATTTGATATGCTCTTCATCAGGGAAATAGACACTAAAAATAATAATATATACAGGCTGTTATTAATAGTAATCGAATTAACTGTTTGCATCACGTTCAGCAATTAGGCAATAAAGCATTTCAACGAAAATAGTCACACTACATAAACATATTTAACTGTTGTAAAAGAATTGATGCAGGGATACATTTCGTTCATATTGTTTACATGCATGGATGCACAATGATTCAAATCGCAATATAGGTTAAAGACACATTGGTTCTCTTACATGCCCTTCGTAGTGCGGTGTTTTTGGAATCTGCAATGAAACGGGAAAAACAAGGGAGGGGTCGTCAATGCCTGTGGGCAATGTGATGGTTCGTGAGGTTGGTGTGGACTTAAACGACAGGGAACACTGACCTGTTTCAAGACGGGTAGGTGAAAGCTATCCGGGGATCTGCTCTGCGAAACGCCGGCGGTGCAATGGTTTCCCGCGTTTCTGCCGTTCAATATCTTAGGTGTCACGTGGTTTTGCCCGTGGATAGAGGTAGAAAGCAGACTATGCCAGTTGGGATTAGGTCTGACTTCCACATGGAAGTGTGCTTCACAAAGCCGGGTATTCTGAGGGTTGACTAATGAAGCTGGGAATTAAATAGTTCCATAGTGAGCTTTGAAGGGGTATAAGGAAAATAAATGTAAAAAAAGGGAAATAGTGAATTTGAGAATATCGTAAAAGTTGGACGATGTGGGAATTGAACCGGGTGTGTGTGGCTTAGTGTGTTGCTGATGCTACTATGTTCACTGTTGTGGACCTAGTGTTAAAACGATTACTTAAGGGTACATAGTGTCAAGTTGGGGATATGCACAATAACAACAAGGTCAATACAAAG
The DNA here is from genome assembly GCF_964261635.1 of Lissotriton helveticus. Classification (NCBI taxonomy): domain Eukaryota; kingdom Metazoa; phylum Chordata; class Amphibia; order Caudata; family Salamandridae; genus Lissotriton; species Lissotriton helveticus. The sequence goes on from NC_136061.1 coordinate 779,761,130, forward strand.
AGCAAATTAATCATAAATAACATGCAAACTCAATCCTTTCATTAATCCCCATGGGATTTTGAGTAGACAGTCTGTGGATCCAGTAATTCTCACGTTGAAGGAGGAATTTATTATTGTCTCTCCCTTCTTGTTTTTGTATTGTCTCAAGTACTATATATTTCATTTGAGAAACGTTGTGTTGCTTTTCAGTGAAATGGGCGGACAGAGCTGATTTCATATTCTTAAGTCTGATGTTAGACTTATGTTCTGTGAGGCGTGTCTTAATGCGGCGCTCAGTTTTGCCTACATACATTTTGCCGCAAGGGCACTTTATCCCATATATCAAATTGTTGGTGTCGCATGTTGCATTCACTCTAAGCTTGATAGAATTACCTTGACTTGGATGGTTCACCGTATTACCCTTAATAATGTTATTGCAATGTCCGCAATTTAAGCAGGGCTTAGTACCTGCATACGTTGTATGTTCTTTGGGTTTACATTGCAGTATTTCTCCCAAGTTTTTCGCTCTCGTGTATGCAAATAAAGGTGGTTGACCAAAGGTGTTTCCAAAGTCCGGTTCAAGGTTGAGGATCGCCCAATGTTTCATTATGGTTCGTTTGAACTGTCTGCTGCTGGTCGAATATTTTGAGACCACTACTATCCGTGTTTGTTCAGGTTTGCTTGTTGGTGTTAGCAGTTTCCATCTGTCTGACTCCTCTATTCTTTTTTTGGTTTCTTGTACCAGGGATGTCGGATAGCCTCTTTTTCTAAATTTATCAGACATTTCATCGAGTCTAGTTTTAAGGATGGTTTCATCTGACGCGATTCTCTTTACTCTTGCCATCTGGGAATATGGTAAGTTGTTAATCAGGTTTGGTTCGTGGAAGCTGGAGTGTAACAACATGTTATTCCTGTCTGTGGGTTTAACATACAGGTCTGTGATGAATCCGTTTGGTGTTGTTGTTATTTTAACATCCAAGAAATTAACTGTGGTATCCGAAATGTTCCATGTAAGTTGGATTCTTTGATCTATGGAATTGAATTTCGTGAGCGCCATGGTCAGTGTCTCTTCCGTGTCCGTCCATACGATGAAAAAATCATCTATATAGCGTAGTATCATTCTCAAATGGTTGGTCCATCCAGGGTCTTTCAAGATGTGTTGGGTTTCATACCAATGCATAAAGATATTGGCATTCACAGGTGCCGCCGAATTGCCCATTGCCATCCCGGTGAGTTGTTGGTACCACTCATCATCAACTTTAAAATAACTGTGGTAAAGCGTGAAATACATAAGTTCCATGAGGAACAGCTGGAAATCTTGGTCCAAAGATGTGTTCAGTAGAGCTGATTCCATCGCTTCAATCCCCATATCATGGGGTATGCTGGTGTATAGGCTACAGACATCTGCAGTGCATAAGATCACTTTCTCTGTTTCATTGAATGTGATTTGTTGTAATTTCAACAAGAATTGCGATGTGTCTTTAATGTACGTTGTCGTAGATTGTACTGATGATTGAAGATATTTATCAATCAGTTGTCCAATTGGTTGATGTATACTTCCTCTAGTAGACACTATAGGCTTCATGGGAGGATCTCTCAAATTTTTGTGTATTTTGGGTACCATTCTCAAGGTTGGGCTCCTAGGGTTGGTGGTTAACAGGAAGTTTTTGGTTCTTTCTGCGATGATTCCCTGTTGATATGCTTTATCAATGATGAGTTTTAACACCTTCAAATATTCTTGGGTGGGATTTGATTCCAATCTAAGGTAAGTTCTCTGATCACTGACATGTTCCCTCACCTTGTTCTTGTACATCTGTGTGTTCATAATCACGATAGCTCCTCCTTTGTCCGCTTTGGTAACAGTTATGAGGTCATTCTCCGCTATTTTGTTGAGGGTATCCAGATCTTTTTGTGTAATGTTTCTGGTTTTTGGTTTGGTGTGTTTGATTTTTTTAAGATCCTGTTTGACTAGGTTCTCGAACAAATCTAGTGTCTTATGGCTTGTTGGCGCTTGGAATGAACTTACTGGACGTAATCCCAATAGCTGGTCCTTAGTTTCTTGTGATCGCTCCGGTATTACGTTGTCAAAGAAGTGTCTGAGTTTAAGCTTCCTCATAAGCTTGAAGAAGCTAACTTCGTGTTCCAGGTGGTTTGTGGAGGTGGTAGGGACAAATGAGGTGCCCTTTTCAAGTAGTTGCAATTCATGTTTGCTGAAGTCATGGTCACTGATGTTGATCACTAGCTGTTCTGTGGTCAATTCTTCTTGGGTTTCTTTTCTTTCTCCTTGGTTGTGGATGTTGTGCTCCGAGTGCTCGGAGGGTCTCTTTCTTTTTCCTTTTCTTTGCCCTCTCCTGGGTCTCCTTTTTGTGCTTGGCCCTGGTCTAAAAAAGGACTCTTGTCGCGTGTTGAGCTGGTGGTCGGTTCCGCAGTTGAAGGTTCTGTCTGTGGTGTTCTTGTGGGTTGCCCTTTCCGTGTTCTTTGGCCAGGATCGCTATCCGTGGAGGAGGTATCCGTATTCGAGTTATAGGGGCGGTTTCTTCGTTTTTGTGCATAGATGTCGGCCCATGTGTAGACCTCGTCTAGGCGATAATCCAGGGTGTCTCGCTTAAATTTACGAATTTTTCTTTCATTAATCTCCCTGGTGTGTTTGTCAATTTGGGTTTTCATGTCCTCTAAGGTAGTTTTGAGTTCCTCTTCTGTCATCATTTTGCTGAGTTCAGTGGAAGTTTCTTGGATTTCAGTGATGATTTCTTCTAAGATCCCCGATAATTCTTGGATGATTAAAAGGATTAGATCCAATGAACATTTATTGAGGATTTCATACCACCGTTCCTGGAATTTTTTTGAATGTTTACATAAGGACGGTTTAAGTGCTATTCTGAGCCCCCGAGGTATGCGTTGGTTCCTATGGTACTTGATGAGGGTGCTGGCGTGCAGTTGTTGATTGGTTTTCCTCTTCATTAGATAAAGTAATTGTTTTATGTTTTGCTCTTTGGATTTACTTGACGCTTCTTGCGCAATTTCCTCCCTGATCACTGAATAAATTTGATCCACATCCTTTTCCTCGAATGCAAAGGTGGAGGCTCTGGCCTCTGTGCTTTTAGATATTTCCTCATAGTTAGACATCATGTGTTGTTAAAGGTGGAGAATTGTTCGGAAAGTGTGGGTGCGTGCTATCCTTCCAGTGGACGCTCTGAAGGTGAATATCGTTAATTGTTTGGGATAGATGCACTGCTGTGATGTTGCTTAATAAATAGTCTTTATTTTGTTCAATTGGTGGTGCACAACAAGGAGGCGTCGAGAGTCCTGCGACGTCAAAACTATAATAACTAAATGTGAGACTAGAAGGATTCTAGTCCCATCCCTTGTATGGCACACACATTCACGAAGTTACTTTCATGGAAGAAAGGCTACTTCTATGCAATGTTCGTATTCATTACTTTGAATTTATTTTGGTTTTCATTTTTTAAACGTATTCCATTAGTTTCTTAACTTTCAGAAAACTCAAGCTCGGGCTTGTTTATATTCCACATTTCCAATGCATTTCGAGCATTTGATATGCTCTTCATCAGGGAAATAGACACTAAAAATAATAATATATACAGGCTGTTATTAATAGTAATCGAATTAACTGTTTGCATCACGTTCAGCAATTAGGCAATAAAGCATTTCAACGAAAATAGTCACACTACATAAACATATTTAACTGTTGTAAAAGAATTGATGCAGGGATACATTTCGTTCATATTGTTTACATGCATGGATGCACAATGATTCAAATCGCAATATAGGTTAAAGACACATTGGTTCTCTTACATGCCCTTCGTAGTGCGGTGTTTTTGGAATCTGCAATGAAACGGGAAAAACAAGGGAGGGGTCGTCAATGCCTGTGGGCAATGTGATGGTTCGTGAGGTTGGTGTGGACTTAAACGACAGGGAACACTGACCTGTTTCAAGACGGGTAGGTGAAAGCTATCCGGGGATCTGCTCTGCGAAACGCCGGCGGTGCAATGGTTTCCCGCGTTTCTGCCGTTCAATATCTTAGGTGTCACGTGGTTTTGCCCGTGGATAGAGGTAGAAAGCAGACTATGCCAGTTGGGATTAGGTCTGACTTCCACATGGAAGTGTGCTTCACAAAGCCGGGTATTCTGAGGGTTGACTAATGAAGCTGGGAATTAAATAGTTCCATAGTGAGCTTTGAAGGGGTATAAGGAAAATAAATGTAAAAAAAGGGAAATAGTGAATTTGAGAATATCGTAAAAGTTGGACGATGTGGGAATTGAACCGGGTGTGTGTGGCTTAGTGTGTTGCTGATGCTACTATGTTCACTGTTGTGGACCTAGTGTTAAAACGATTACTTAAGGGTACATAGTGTCAAGTTGGGGATATGCACAATAACAACAAGGTCAATACAAAGAGCAAATTAATCATAAATAACATGCAAACTCAATCCTTTCATTAATCCCCATGGGATTTTGAGTAGACAGTCTGTGGATCCAGTAATTCTCACGTTGAAGGAGGAATTTATTATTGTCTCTCCCTTCTTGTTTTTGTATTGTCTCAAGTACTATATATTTCATTTGAGAAACGTTGTGTTGCTTTTCAGTGAAATGGGCGGACAGTGCTGATTTCATATTCTTAAGTCTGATGTTAGACTTATGTTCTGTGAGGCGTGTCTTAATGCGGCGCTCAGTTTTGCCTACATACATTTTGCCGCAAGGGCACTTTATCCCATATATCAAATTGTTGGTGTCGCATGTTGCATTCACTCTAAGCTTGATAGAATTACCTTGACTTGGATGGTTCACCGTATTACCCTTAATAATGTTATTGCAATGTCCGCAATTTAAGCAGGGCTTAGTACCTGCATACGTTGTATGTTCTTTGGGTTTACATTGCAGTATTTCTCCCAAGTTTTTCGCTCTCGTGTATGCAAATAAAGGTGGTTGACCAAAGGTGTTTCCAAAGTCCGGTTCAAGGTTGAGGATCGCCCAATGTTTCATTATGGTTCGTTTGAACTGTCTGCTGCTGGTCGAATATTTTGAGACCACTACTATCCGTGTTTGTTCAGGTTTGCTTGTTGGTGTTAGCAGTTTCCATCTGTCTGACTCCTCTATTCTTTTTTTGGTTTCTTGTACCAGGGATGTCGGATAGCCTCTTTTTCTAAATTTATCAGACATTTCATCGAGTCTAGTTTTAAGGATGGTTTCATCTGACGCGATTCTCTTTACTCTTGCCATCTGGGAATATGGTAAGTTGTTAATCAGGTTTGGTTCGTGGAAGCTGGAGTGTAACAACATGTTATTCCTGTCTGTGGGTTTAACATACAGGTCTGTGATGAATCCGTTTGGTGTTGTTGTTATTTTAACATCCAAGAAATTAACTGTGGTATCCGAAATGTTCCATGTAAGTTGGATTCTTTGATCTATGGAATTGAATTTCGTGAGCGCCATGGTCAGTGTCTCTTCCGTGTCCGTCCATACGATGAAAAAATCATCTATATAGCGTAGTATCATTCTCAAATGGTTGGTCCATCCAGGGTCTTTCAAGATGTGTTGGGTTTCATACCAATGCATAAAGATATTGGCATACACAGGTGCCGCCGAATTGCCCATTGCCATCCCGGTGAGTTGTTGGTACCACTCATCATCAACTTTAAAATAACTGTGGTAAAGCGTGAAATACATAAGTTCCATGAGGAACAGCTGGAAATCTTGGTCCAAAGATGTGTTCAGTAGAGCTGATTCCATCGCTTCAATCCCCATATCATGGGGTATGCTGGTGTATAGGCTACAGACATCTGCAGTGCATAAGATCACTTTCTCTGTTTCATTGAATGTGATTTGTTGTAATTTCAACAAGAATTGCGATGTGTCTTTAATGTACGTTGTCGTAGATTGTACTGATGATTGAAGATATTTATCAATCAGTTGTCCAATTGGTTGATGTATACTTCCTCTAGTAGACACTATAGGCCTCATGGGAGGATCTCTCAAATTTTTGTGTATTTTGGGTACCATTCTCAAGGTTGGGCTCCTAGGGTTGGTGGTTAACAGGAAGTTTTTGGTTCTTTCTGCGATGATTCCCTGTTGATATGCTTTATCAATGATGAGTTTTAACACCTTCAAATATTCTTGGGTGGGATTTGATTCCAATCTAAGGTAAGTTCTCTGATCACTGACATGTTCCCTCACCTTGTTCTTGTACATCTGTGTGTTCATAATCACGATAGCTCCTCCTTTGTCCGCTTTGGTAACAGTTATGAGGTCATTCTCCGCTATTTTGTTGAGGGTATCCAGATCTTTTTGTGTAATGTTTCTGGTTTTTGGTTTGGTGTGTTTGATTTTTTTAAGATCCTGTTTGACTAGGTTCTCGAACAAATCTAGTGTCTTATGGCTTGTTGGCGCTTGGAATGAACTTACTGGACGTAATCCCAATAGCTGGTCCTTAGTTTCTTGTGATCGCTCCGGTATTACGTTGTCAAAGAAGTGTCTGAGTTTAAGCTTCGCAGAAAGAACCAAAAACTTCCTGTTAACCACCAACCCTAGGAGCCCAACCTTGAGAATGGTACCCAAAATACACAAAAATTTGAGAGATCCTCCCATGAGGCCTATAGTGTCTACTAGAGGAAGTATACATCAACCAATTGGACAACTGATTGATAAATATCTTCAATCATCAGTACAATCTACGACAACGTACATTAAAGACACATCGCAATTCTTGTTGAAATTACAACAAATCACATTCAATGAAACAGAGAAAGTGATCTTATGCACTGCAGATGTCTGTAGCCTATACACCAGCATACCCCATGATATGGGGATTGAAGCGATGGAATCAGCTCTACTGAACACATCTCTGGACCAAGATTTCCAGCTGTTCCTCATGGAACTTATGTATTTCACGCTTTACCACAGTTATTTTAAAGTTGATGATGAGTGGTACCAACAACTCACCGGGATGGCAATGGGCAATTCGGCGGCACCTGTGTATGCCAATATCTTTATGCATTGGTATGAAACCCAACACATCTTGAAAGACCCTGGATGGACCAACCATTTGAGAATGATACTACGCTATATAGATGATTTTTTCATCGTATGGACGGACACGGAAGAGACACTGACCATGGCGCTCACGAAATTCAATTCCATAGATCAAAGAATCCAACTTACATGGAACATTTCGGATACCACAGTTAATTTCTTGGATGTTAAAATAACAACAACACCAAACGGATTCATCACAGACCTGTATGTTAAACCCACAGACAGGAATAACATGTTGTTACACTCCAGCTTCCACGAACCAAACCTGATTAACAACTTACCATATTCCCAGATGGCAAGAGTAAAGAGAATCGCGTCAGATGAAACCATCCTTAAAACTAGACTCGATGAAATGTCTGATAAATTTAGAAAAAGAGGCTATCCGACATCCCTGGTACAAGAAACCAAAAAAAGAATAGAGGAGTCAGACAGATGGAAACTGCTAACACCAACAAGCAAACCTGAACAAACACGGATAGTAGTGGTCTCAAAATATTCGACCAGCAGCAGACAGTTCAAACGAACCATAATGAAACATTGGGCGATCCTCAACCTTGAACCGGACTTTGGAAACACCTTTGGTCAACCACCTTTATTTGCATACACGAGAGCGAAAAACTTGGGAGAAATACTGCAATGTAAACCCAAAGAACATACAACGTATGCAGGTACTAAGCCCTGCTTAAATTGCGGACATTGCAATAACATTATTAAGGGTAATACGGTGAACCATCCAAGTCAAGGTAATTCTATCAAGCTTAGAGTGAATGCAACATGCGACACCAACAATTTGATATATGGGATAAAGTGCCCTTGCGGCAAAATGTATGTAGGCAAAACTGAGTGCCGCATTAAGACACGCCTCACAGAACATAAGTCTAACATCAGACTTAAGAATATGAAATCAGCACTGTCCGCCCATTTCACTGAAAAGCAACACAACGTTTCTCAAATGAAATATATAGTACTTGAGACAATACAAAAACAAGAAGGGAGAGACAATAATAAATTCCTCCTTCAACGTGAGAATTACTGGATCCACAGACTGTCTACTCAAAATCCCATGGGGATTAATGAAAGGATTGAGTTTGCATGTTATTTATGATTAATTTGCTCTTTGTATTGACCTTGTTGTTATTGTGCATATCCCCAACTTGACACTATGTACCCTTAAGTAATCGTTTTAACACTAGGTCCACAACAGTGAACATAGTAGCATCAGCAACACACTAAGCCACACACACCCGGTTCAATTCCCACATCGTCCAACTTTTACGATATTCTCAAATTCACTATTTCCCTTTTTTTACATTTATTTTCCTTATACCCCTTCAAAGCTCACTATGGAACTATTTAATTCCCAGCTTCATTAGTCAACCCTCAGAATACCCGGCTTTGTGAAGCACACTTCCATGTGGAAGTCAGACCTAATCCCAACTGGCATAGTCTGCTTTCTACCTCTATCCACGGGCAAAACCACGTGACACCTAAGATATTGAACGGCAGAAACGCGGGAAACCATTGCACCGCCGGCGTTTCGCAGAGCAGATCCCCGGATAGCTTTCACCTACCCGTCTTGAAACAGGTCAGTGTTCCCTGTCGTTTAAGTCCACACCAACCTCACGAACCATCACATTGCCCACAGGCATTGACGACCCCTCCCTTGTTTTTCCCGTTTCATTGCAGATTCCAAAAACACCGCACTACGAAGGGCATGTAAGAGAACCAATGTGTCTTTAACCTATATTGCGATTTGAATCATTGTGCATCCATGCATGTAAACAATATGAACGAAATGTATCCCTGCATCAATTCTTTTACAACAGTTAAATATGTTTATGTAGTGTGACTATTTTCGTTGAAATGCTTTATTGCCTAATTGCTGAACGTGATGCAAACAGTTAATTCGATTACTATTAATAACAGCCTGTATATATTATTATTTTTAGTGTCTATTTCCCTGATGAAGAGCATATCAAATGCTCGAAATGCATTGGAAATGTGGAATATAAACAAGCCCGAGCTTGAGTTTTCTGAAAGTTAAGAAACTAATGGAATACGTTTAAAAAATGAAAACCAAAATAAATTCAAAGTAATGAATACGAACATTGCATAGAAGTAGCCTTTCTTCCATGAAAGTAACTTCGTGAATGTGTGTGCCATACAAGGGATGGGACTAGAATCCTTCTAGTCTCACATTTAGTTATTATAGTTTTGACGTCGCAGGACTCTCGACGCCTCCTTGTTGTGCACCACCAATTGAACAAAATAAAGACTATTTATTAAGCAACATCACAGCAGTGCATCTATCCCAAACAATTAACGATATTCACCTTCAGAGCGTCCACTGGAAGGATAGCACGCACCCACACTTTCCGAACAATTCTCCACCTTTAACAACACATGAAGTCTAACTATGAGGAAATATCTAAAAGCACAGAGGCCAGAGCCTCCACCTTTGCATTCGAGGAAAAGGATGTGGATCAAATTTATTCATTGATCAGGGAGGAAATTGCGCAAGAAGCGTCAAGTAAATCCAAAGAGCAAAACATAAAACAATTACTTTATCTAATGAAGAGGAAAACCAATCAACAACTGCACGCCAGCACCCTCATCAAGTACCATAGGAACCAACGCATACCTCGGGGGCTCAGAATAGCACTTAAACCGTCCTTATGTAAACATTCAAAAAAATTCCAGGAACGGTGGTATGAAATCCTCAATAAATGTTCATTGGATCTAATCCTTTTAATCATCCAAGAATTATCGGGGATCTTAGAAGAAATCATCACTGAAATCCAAGAAACTTCCACTGAACTCAGCAAAATGATGACAGAAGAGGAACTCAAAACTACCTTAGAGGACATGAAAACCCAAATTGACAAACACACCAGGGAGATTAATGAAAGAAAAATTCGTAAATTTAAGCGAGACACCCTGGATTATCGCCTAGACGAGGTCTACACATGGGCCGACATCTATGCACAAAAACGAAGAAACCGCCCCTATAACTCGAATACGGATACCTCCTCCACGGATAGCGATCCTGGCCAAAGAACACGGAAAGGGCAACCCACAAGAACACCACAGACAGAACCTTCAACTGCGGAACCGACCACCAGCTCAACACGCGACAAGAGTCCTTTTTTAGACCAGGGCCAAGCACAAAAAGGAGACCCAGGAGAGGGCAAAGAAAAGGAAAAAGAAAGAGACCCTCCGAGCACTCGGAGCACAACATCCACAACCAAGGAGAAAGAAAAGAAACCCAAGAAGAATTGACCACAGAACAGCTAGTGATCAACATCAGTGACCATGACTTCAGCAAACATGAATTGCAACTACTTGAAAAGGGCACCTCATTTGTCCCTACCACCTCCACAAACCACCTGGAACACGAAGTTAGCTTCTTCAAGCTTATGAGGAAGCTTAAACTCAGACACTTCTTTGACAACGTAATACCGGAGCGATCACAAGAAACTAAGGACCAGCTATTGGGATTACGTCCAGTAAGTTCATTCCAAGCGCCAACAAGCCATAAGACACTAGATTTGTTCGAGAACCTAGTCAAACAGGATCTTAAAAAAATCAAACACACCAAACCAAAAACCAGAAACATTACACAAAAAGATCTGGATACCCTCAACAAAATAGCGGAGAATGACCTCATAACTGTTACCAAAGCGGACAAAGGAGGAGCTATCGTGATTATGAACACACAGATGTACAAGAACAAGGTGAGGGAACATGTCAGTGATCAGAGAACTTACCTTAGATTGGAATCAAATCCCACCCAAGAATATTTGAAGGTGTTAAAACTCATCATTGATAAAGCATATCAACAGGGAATCATCGCAGAAAGAACCAAAAACTTCCTGTTAACCACCAACCCTAGGAGCCCAACCTTGAGAATGGTACCCAAAATACACAAAAATTTGAGAGATCCTCCCATGAGGCCTATAGTGTCTACTAGAGGAAGTATACATCAACCAATTGGACAACTGATTGATAAATATCTTCAATCATCAGTACAATCTACGACAACGTACATTAAAGACACATCGCAATTCTTGTTGAAATTACAACAAATCACATTCAATGAAACAGAGAAAGTGATCTTATGCACTGCAGATGTCTGTAGCCTATACACCAGCATACCCCATGATATGGGGATTGAAGCGATGGAATCAGCTCTACTGAACACATCTTTGGACCAAGATTTCCAGCTGTTCCTCATGGAACTTATGTATTTCACGCTTTACCACAGTTATTTTAAAGTTGATGATGAGTGGTACCAACAACTCACCGGGATGGCAATGGGCAATTCGGCGGCACCTGTGTATGCCAATATCTTTATGCATTGGTATGAAACCCAACACATCTTGAAAGACCCTGGATGGACCAACCATTTGAGAATGATACTACGCTATATAGATGATTTTTTCATCGTATGGACAGACACGGAAGAGACACTGACCATGGCGCTCACGAAATTCAATTCCATAGATCAAAGAATCCAACTTACATGGAACATTTCGGATACCACAGTTAATTTCTTGGATGTTAAAATAACAACAACACCAAACGGATTCATCACAGACCTGTATGTTAAACCCACAGACAGGAATAACATGTTGTTACACTCCAGCTTCCACGAACCAAACCTGATTAACAACTTACCATATTCCCAGATGGCAAGAGTAAAGAGAATCGCGTCAGATGAAACCATCCTTAAAACTAGACTCGATGAAATGTCTGATAAATTTAGAAAAAGAGGCTATCCGACATCCCTGGTACAAGAAACCAAAAAAAGAATAGAGGAGTCAGACAGATGGAAACTGCTAACACCAACAAGCAAACCTGAACAAACACGGATAGTAGTGGTCTCAAAATATTCGACCAGCAGCAGACAGTTCAAACGAACCATAATGAAACATTGGGCGATCCTCAACCTTGAACCGGACTTTGGAAACACCTTTGGTCAACCACCTTTATTTGCATACACGAGAGCGAAAAACTTGGGAGAAATACTGCAATGTAAACCCAAAGAACATACAACGTATGCAGGTACTAAGCCCTGGTTAAATTGCGGACATTGCAATAACATTATTAAGGGTAATACGGTGAACCATCCAAGTCAAGGTAATTCTATCAAGCTTAGAGTGAATGCAACATGCGACACCAACAATTTGATATATGGGATAAAGTGCCCTTGCGGCAAAATGTATGTAGGCAAAACTGAGCGCCGCATTAAGACACGCCTCACAGAACATAAGTCTAACATCAGACTTAAGAATATGAAATCAGCACTGTCCGCCCATTTCACTGAAAAGCAACACAACGTTTCTCAAATGAAATATATAGTACTTGAGACAATACAAAAACAAGAAGGGAGAGACAATAATAAATTCCTCCTTCAACGTGAGAATTACTGGATCCACAGACTGTCTACTCAAAATCCCATGGGGATTAATGAAAGGATTGAGTTTGCATGTTATTTATGATTAATTTGCTCTTTGTATTGACCTTGTTGTTATTGTGCATATCCCCAACTTGACACTATGTACCCTTAAGTAATCGTTTTAACACTAGGTCCACAACAGTGAACATAGTAGCATCAGCAACACACTAAGCCACACACACCCGGTTCAATTCCCACATCGTCCAACTTTTACGATATTCTCAAATTCACTATTTCCCTTTTTTTACATTTATTTTCCTTATACCCCTTCAAAGCTCACTATGGAACTATTTAATTCCCAGCTTCATTAGTCAACCCTCAGAATACCCGGCTTTGTGAAGCACACTTCCATGTGGAAGTCAGACCTAATCCCAACTGGCATAGTCTGCTTTCTACCTCTATCCACGGGCAAAACCACGTGACACCTAAGATATTGAACGGCAGAAACGCGGGAAACCATTGCACCGCCGGCGTTTCGCAGAGCAGATCCCGGATAGCTTTCACCTACCCGTCTTGAAACAGGTCAGTGTTCCCTGTCGTTTAAGTCCACACCAACCTCACGAACCATCACATTGCCCACAGGCATTGACGACCCCTCCCTTGTTTTTCCCGTTTCATTGCAGATTCCAAAAACACCGCACTACGAAGGGCATGTAAGAGAACCAATGTGTCTTTAACCTATATTGCGATTTGAATCATTGTGCATCCATGCATGTAAACAATATGAACGAAATGTATCCCTGCATCAATTCTTTTACAACAGTTAAATATGTTTATGTAGTGTGACTATTTTCGTTGAAATGCTTTATTGCCTAATTGCTGAACGTGATGCAAACAGTTAATTCGATTACTATTAATAACAGCCTGTATATATTATTATTTTTAGTGTCTATTTCCCTGATGAAGAGCATATCAAATGCTCGAAATGCATTGGAAATGTGGAATATAAACAAGCCCGAGCTTGAGTTTTCTGAAAGTTAAGAAACTAATGGAATACGTTTAAAAAATGAAAACCAAAATAAATTCAAAGTAATGAATACGAACATTGCATAGAAGTAGCCTTTCTTCCATGAAAGTAACTTCGTGAATGTGTGTGCCATACAAGGGATGGGACTAGAATCCTTCTAGTCTCACATTTAGTTATTATAGTTTTGACGTCGCAGGACTCTCGACGCCTCCTTGTTGTGCACCACCAATTGAACAAAATAAAGACTATTTATTAAGCAACATCACAGCAGTGCATCTATCCCAAACAATTAACTGCATAAATACTTTACACATTGCCTCTAAGTTAAGCATGCCTGCTTTCGGCAAAGCTACAAGAGGGTAACCTTGTTAATTTTATAGTTTGCTTGTGTCTCACCTTGAGTAAGGTTTCACCCCCCTCAACCAGTAATCCAATTTCCTACAGTAATGTAGTGGTCTGTTTGAAAATATGGCATGGACACTGAACCAGCCACCTCCTAGAAGGGCTGAGAGGATTTTTCTCTGGGACTAGCTTACTTTGTCCACTCAAAGATGTGACTCCGTAAAATCGGGGGGGGGGAGGGTAACTTGATTAAGTCTTATGTGTTGTCTGTATGTAGTTTTTGTATGTATTCATTATTTTACATGTAGATGGGTTGATGGTGGCGTTTTTTGTATGGGTTTGCATTTTTTCAATTTCGACTCATAAGTATATTCAAATGAATGAAAAACATCATGCTGATTCTATATATGCTCTCTGTGTTGTGGTATATAGTGAAGTTGTTATTTCTTTGAAGTGATTTGAACATGTAGCGTATGGTCAGTAGGATCAGGGAACCTACTTTCTGTCTTGCATATTTTGTATGACAATGCACATTAGTGCGCACGGGGCAGTTGTTTCTTTGTTTTTGTATTATTGGTTACTATAGGTCCTTGTTGCTTATTTAGGAAGGGTACAGCCTATGTTTCATGTTTACATGAACTAAGATCCAAGTCACAAAAATTTTAACATGATTAGGCGTGACCTACCTGTCTGATTTTGTCATAAAAAGGTACCTCCAAGACCATCAATCCCATCTTTTCTACTGAATTATTGTTTCTTCAAGCATCCGTGATTTAGCAGGTTTTTACCTAATGAGTTATTCAATCGTGTACACTGAACTATATGACGCCACAATCAATGCATCCAAATAATTTTTTTTAAATGAACAAAGAGTCCTCTTTCTTAGTTCATTTTGTTTTTTTGAAAGGACAGTTGTAAACATATACAAATATTGTACATGGGGAGTTTTACATTCATTTAACAGTCATAGCATTTAAGAACAAATTCGTTTGGGGCAGGGCATGTATAAACAAAAACATTACATGACATGATTAATTATACATTTGAAAAGAAACTAAACAAAAAATATACAGGAAGGAAAATACACAATATTGTGTCCAGTGTCCTACACTGTCAGATGTTTGGGGCATTTATCATTGTGGCCCTCAAGCTTGTAGTCTACAGCAGTACTACTTGGCCCTATTCTATTGATGGTCAGCGCTTACACTTGTATTTGGATGGAATTTTCCATTTCAGTAGCCATGATGCACAATTTAATGCACAGATGCTGCACTCAATGATCGCCCTTGGCCCCGTTTATAAGTGTGCCTACGCGTTTGAGCAATTGATGTATTTCAGGGAAGGTCTTCTTCAGGTAGGGTGACCAGAATTTTAAAGCCAAAAACCGGGACATTTCACAAAAAATAGAAGAAGGACTACAATTTTACTTCAAGCGATGAGAGCGCTCCTCAGCAGAGAATTACAGAACAGGCAGTAAGAACATACATCAAATGCAATGTTTTAAGCCCAGTAGGTTGCCTGTGAATTAAATTGCTTTCCTGAAACAACTGCTAACTATCCCTGCTTTGTAAAACATAAAAAACTCTTCCCACCGTTTATAGTCGACCCTCTCTAAAAACGGGGACGTGAGCTAAATTTCTTGAAATTTGCTGGGACAGCTGGTAAAAAACAGGGACCGTCCTGGCAAAACGGGGACGCCTAGTCACCCTATCTTCAGGGCTGTGAATTTTGGGGACACTGGGTAAAGAGTAAAAGCCAAAGATTACTGATTGGGCATTGTCATTGTGTTCACCAATCTCAATTAAGTGTGGAGAAGGTTCCACATTTCAATGAAAGTTAAACGAGGGAGACGTACCGTTAAGGTAAGTGAAGCCTGTTGGTTTTCTCAAGCGGTATATCAGATTCCTTAGATGAACAAATTACAACAGCGCAACTATCCATGGAAACTGTTAAAGAGGGTACTCAAGCAAGCCTGGTATACACCCAGAGATACATTGCTGACCCCCCAACAAACACAAAATTACATCTGGTGTACACACCAAATCAATAAACGCCCAACATACAAACAGTCCAATAGAGAGACGTACCGCCTTCTTAGTAAATGTCAGAATCTAAAACCTTAAGCTTTAGAGAGGAAGATATTGAGGAACTTCAAAGAAGACCATCAACACCTAATATTGGTAACCAAACCAATACCCAAGATAGCAATCTGAAATTGAAAGAATCACTAGACTAAAGAAAAACAGACTGGAATGGCATTACACGGAGAAGTGCTCCTAGAACATCTGAGAGCAGGCACAATACCGGTGGGAATTCAGGTAAAAAATGTACAAGTCATCTTTTTGGACCATCCTGAATACCTGGGGAATTTTAGCCACATCGGAACCAAATGCTCATGGGATTGGATGTTCCTATATATCAAAACAGCTGAAACACTGAGCCTCATGGGACTAGAACTGATTAAGGAACTTGCAGAGGCCCTACTATCAAATGAGGCCATTGGTGGTTTGTAGACCACTCGTGTGCTTCAGCGCGGCTGACAAGCGCTTTTTATTTCTTTTCATTTATTTCAGCTGACTCTGAGTTCAGCTCGTTTGGCTTTTAATACTTTGGAGCTCTGAAGCTGAATACTAGCTTCAGCGCTCGTGTTTTAATCCCTGCACTGCTGTTTGCGCTAAGGCTGATAGCGCTTGCATTCATGTGGTGATGCTTATCTGTTAACCGCTACTTACCCGCTCCTGACCCCGGTCCGCCCCGGCTGTGTGCCGTTTGCTGCGGAGGGTCCCTGCAAGAGCGCCACTTCCACTTCGCGGCACTTCCGCCCTGCCTCCAGACTGCGCAGGTGAGCGGTCTAGTGTCTGCTGAGCGAGGGTTCATAACGTGCCTCGCCGGCCCCGCTGGCTGACTTGGTGGTTTGTAGACCACTCGTGTGCTTCAGCGCGGCTGACAAGCGCTTTTTATTTCTTTTCATTTATTTCAGCTGACTCTGAGTTCAGCTCGTTTGGCTTTTAATACTTTGGAGCTCTGAAGCTGAATACTAGCTTCAGCGCTCGTGTTTTAATCCCTGCACTGCTGTTTGCGCTAAGGCTGATAGCGCTTGCATTCATGTGGTGATGCTTATCTGTTAACCGCTACTTACCCGCTCCTGACCCCGGTCCGCCCCGGCTGTGTGCCGTTTGCTGCGGAGGGTCCCTGCAAGAGCGCCACTTCCACTTCGCGGCACTTCCGCCCTGCCTCCAGACTGCGCAGGTGAGCGGTCTAGTGTCTGCTGAGCGAGGGTTCATAACGTGCCTCGCCGGCCCCGCTGGCTGACTTGGTGGTTTGTAGACCACTCGTGTGCTTCAGCGCGGCTGACAAGCGCTTTTTATTTCTTTTCATTTATTTCAGCTGACTCTGAGTTCAGCTCGTTTGGCTTTTAATACTTTGGAGCTCTGAAGCTGAATACTAGCTTCAGCGCTCGTGTTTTAATCCCTGCACTGCTGTTTGCGCTAAGGCTGATAGCGCTTGCATTCATGTGGTGATGCTTATCTGTTAACCGCTACTTACCCGCTCCTGACCCCGGTCCGCCCCGGCTGTGTGCCGTTTGCTGCGGAGGGTCCCCGGTCCGCCCCGGCTGTGTGCCGTTTGCTGCGGAGGGTCCCTGCAAGAGCGCCACTTCCGCTTCGCGGCACTTCCACCCTGCCTCCAGACCGCGCAGGTGAGCGGTCTAGTGTCTCACGTTGGACGGCATAAATGGCCACCTGGAGGAAGCGCAGCGGACGAGCGCAGCGGGAGCGCCGACTTCGCGCCGAAGTCGCGCACAAGTCAAGCCCGTCTGCGCCCGTCCGCGGCCGACCGAGGCCAGGGGCCAGGCATTCTGCTCAACGTCTGGTGTACTCTTCTCAGGCCCTTCGTGCCCTATCCCATCATGTCCTCCTTGCACCCCATGTTATAGTTACCATTCGAGGAAATAACATTCTATCCTCTCCCCCGCCTATAATCCCCTTTTCACCTTCCCTTCCCCTTTCCTCTCCTTCCCCCGCTGCACCTCGGCTGACTCAGCCCAGTCCTAGCGGTAGTGACCCTTTCACATTACTTTATCTCAATACTCGTTCTCTCCCTAAACATCATTTGGACATATTCCAACTTTTAGAAGGAGGCCTTATCGATATCCTACTCCTCACAAAAACCTGGTTAAATGCTGACTCTTACCCTGAAATCCTGGCCGCCATTCCTGTGGGTTACTATATTCTCCATTCTGATAGAAACTCTGGCAGACCTGGCGGCGGAGTCGCCACTATCATTCACTCCCACTTACAGTTCACTACCCTTTCCACTCCACCCATAGCCAACACGGATATTCTTACACTGAAATTTACCTCTCCCAACTCCTCATTTATTTGTATATTAGTTTACCGTCCCCCTGGCAACTCGCCCCTCTTCCCATCCTTATTTAGTAGTATGATCTCGCAAAATGCCATCAATTCCGCTAGGGTTTTGGTGGTGGGCGACTTCAACTATTGGCCATCAGACCCCCAGGAATCCTCCCTCTCTCGTGAGTTCACTGACTCACTGCTTGGCCTTAATTTCTCCAAACACATCTCTGTGGCCACACACAACAAAGGCCATACATTAGACCAGATCTGGTCCACCAACCTTGACATCCCCTCTCCCTTGGTCTATCCTTGCCCCTGGTCCGATCACTTTTTTATTTCTTTCTCCTTGCACTTACTTTTGTCCACCCGCCCTCCGATCCCCCATAACCTTCAGGTTCGAAATTGGAAACAAGCTGATATTCCTCATTTCCATTCTATTCTTGCCTCATCATCTCTCCCTGACTACTCTGATCTGAACTCCCAAGCCACCTCTCTTGATCAATGGCTGTCCTCCGCCTGTGACGTCGTTGCCCCCATCAAAACTGTTCAGTCCAAACGCCCCCACGACGCTCAGCGCTGGTTCACTTCCACTCTTAAGGCGGACAAACTTCGCCTTAGACAGGCTGAGCGCCGCTGGCGGCGGAATTATGACCCTTTACTTCAAATCACGTACACTGACCTATTAAAAGCTTATAAACGATCGATCATCTCGGCTAAATTATCCTATTTTTCTCAGAAGGTCTTGACCTCGGCATCCAAGACCAAAGAAATTTTTTCTATCGTAGCTGAGCTCTCCCTTCCTGATCGGGTCACCCCTCAGCCCCTACCCTCACAAGCCCTGTGCAATTCTCTCAACTCTTTTTTTTCTGACAAAATCTCTGCGATTAAAAACAATATTCCCCTCACTACTCTGCCTCACGATTCTGTCCTCCCTCCTTCGAATCCCCATTCTTTCTCCAAATTTCCCCCCATCTCCCTGGATATTTTTCTTTCATTACTTCAGACTGTGAGCTCCGGCTCGCCCAATGATTGCTGCCCCACGTCCATCTTAAGAGCTGCCTTCGTGGCCTGCCCCGGCCCCCCTCTTGATCTCTTAAACCAATCTCTTCTGTCAGGCTCTGTCCCTAATGCTTTCAAAAGCGCTGTGGTGGTCCCCATTTTAAAAAAACCGGGTCTTGACCCCACCACGCTGGCCAACTATCGTCCCATCTCCCTCCTCCCTTATTTAGGAAAGGTCTTAGAGACTTATGTTACCCGCTGCCTCAGTGCTTTTATCGAGGAAACTCACTTCCTCGACGATCGACAGGCTGGGTTCAGACCTGCTCATTCCACTGAGGCAGTTGTGGTGGCAGTTATGGACACGCTGAAACAGGGAGCTGACAGGAATTTGGCCCAGGCCCTTGTACTTTTAGACCTCTCAGCCGCTTTCGACACGGTCGACCATGGTATCTTGGTCGACCGTGTCAGAAATGCCGGCATTTCTGGCTTGGCCCTGTCATGGGTGGTATCTTTCCTTCATTCCCGTTCTCAATCTGTCCGGCTTTCTTCTTTTTCTGCCCCTCTATCCTCTCTTTCCTGTGGTGTTCCCCAGGGTTCTGCTCTGGCCCCGCTTTAGTTCAATCTTTATATGCAGCCCCTTCTTGTCTCTCTTCGTCAGTTCTCACTTACTGCTTTTAACTATGCAGATGATCTGCAGCTTATTTTTCCTCTCAATTCTTCTCCCTCCTCCTGTTCTAATTTTCAAAATGCCATGCTCTTCATCTACGAGTGGATGAACCTTAGTCAACTTAAGCTCAACCCAAGCAAAACGGAGCTGGTGGTGACCGGTGGTTCTCTTACTCCCTGGTCTCCCAACTTCTGGCCTGCAGCTTTGGGTTCCCCTCTTTGTCCAGTGAATACTGTGAAGAGCCTGGGGGTCACCATTTCTAGTGACCTCTCAATGCGGCCACATATCAACACCGTCACTTCGGCTTGTTTCTTTCATCTCCGCCGAATCGGGAAGATTCGCAGGTTTCTATCCCAAGAGGCCCTTATTCTTGTTATCCTTGCCCTCATCACCTCACGTCTAGATTATGCCAACTGTCTATACGTGGGGGTCCCTGCCTGCCATCTTTCCCGTCTCCAACTGGTCCAGAACCAGGCAGCCAGACTAATTTTTCAGCAACCTAAACATCAGCATGTCACCCCTTTGCTGAAAACTTTACACTGGCTCCCAGTTGCACAGCGGTGTGTTTTTAAAATGGCCTGCACCATTTTCAAATCCTTGTTCTCATGCGCCCCTGCCTTTATTTCTTCCTGTTTGCACGCCTATATCCCTTCCCGTCACCTCAGATCTTCGGCTCATAACCTTCTGATCATCCCTAGGTTCAACCGTAAGAAACATGGAGGAGCCTGCTTCTCCTTCCTTGCTCCTGTTACCTGGAACTCCTTTCCTCTTGCCATTCGTTTGTCCACCGATTATCGTTGCTTTCGCAATTCCTTGAAAACTTACTTGTTCCGTCTGGCGCACGGCTAGCGGCCCTGTCCCTGAATGTTCTCCTCCCACCTGGTCTCGAGCGCCAAGAAACCAATTGGTGTATGTGCGCGGTACCAAATCTTTTTTAATAATAAAATAATAATTGAAAATGTATAAGGACTCTTGAATAAATTGGAAAAATACAATGCCATATTCAAGAAAAATACAGAAGACTTAAAAAAATCCAAATTACAATGTTTATATTACAGATGACTTGCAATGACCTGAAAAATGTGTAACCAAGTCCATGTGTAAACATAGTTTAGGATTTTGGAATATTTTAACTTTATGTGAATAATTTTTCTAAATTGGCAAAGAATGTGCATGCCTGAATGCTTTTCCTTAAGGGGAGGATTCACAAGTACTTTCCTATATGTGTGACTTACTCTTTAATTAATGATTTGCATTCTTCTAATTGTTCTAATTTTTTCTGTCATGTGATGTTAGAAATTGGGTCTCTAGTTGGCAGAGG
The DNA here is from genome assembly GCF_964261635.1 of Lissotriton helveticus. NCBI lineage: Eukaryota > Metazoa > Chordata > Amphibia > Caudata > Salamandridae > Lissotriton > Lissotriton helveticus. The sequence goes on from NC_136061.1 coordinate 779,782,270, forward strand.
TATGCACCCTTTCCAAGTAGGTACCATAATCCTAGTTAGGGTAAGCTAGATACACACTAAAAGTTAACTTGTGCGCACCCTCTGCCAGCTTGACAGTCAGGCTTATCTAAAAAGGCAATGTGTAAAGTATGTGTGCAGCACAAACACACACAGAGTAACACAATGAAAACACCACAAAAACATTCCGCATTCCACACAGGTTTAGACAAATGGAGAATAATGTTATTCGTAAAATGAGACCAAAATGACAAAGATCCAATAAGTAGAAGCGGAGTTATGACATTTTAAAGAATTAATCGAACAATATTCCTTAGAAGCCAATAACGCTTAGGTGTTGCTTGAGGTCGCGCTGGACTGGGGCAAATCCAAACTTTAGGCTGACCACGATGGAGGGCAGGCTGGCTTCAGGACTCATGCAGATCCTGCAGAGAAAGTACTTTGTATGGAGCGGGTGTCGACGTCAAAGGCTCGAAGCAAGGACTCGAGGCACTGCGTCGGCATCAATCCTGTGGATGGAGGCAAAGTGTTGGCGCAGATCCACACAGTCAATGAAGACTTCAGCGTCGAACCCCTTTACGAGGCTGGTGCTGCATCGTTCTTAAGCCATGCTGTCCATCATCCTTAAGCCACTCAGTTCAGCGAGACGATGTCATCGATTGGCTCCTGTGTCTGGGTCGAAGGACAATTTATCAGTTTCGATCTGCACATAGTCATCACTGCGTCAATTTTGACAGTTCTGGACAGCAGAAATCACCAATCAAGAGCCATGATCTGGATTGGTACCACTTGGCAAGGCATGACTCACAGATGGCAGAGTCCAGGTGCTGTTGTAGATTTGAAGAAAGTCTTTGCTGGCCCTAAGACTTCAGAACAGGGGGTGAGCCAGCAAGCCCTTGGAGTCACTTCTGTGTTCAAGTGAGAAGGGTCCAGTCCTTGTCCTCAGCAGGGAAGAGATCAGCAGGCAGCAGGAAAGCTCAGCAAAGTAGACAGCAGTTCCATCAGAGCGGTAGTCAGGCAAAGTGGCAATCCTTATGTCACAGCAGTCTTTACTCCTGGTAGAGTTCTTCACAGGGCCAATCGTGTACTGTCTTGGTAGGGTCAGAGCCCCAGTACTTATACCCAAATGTGCCTTTGAAGTGGGGGTGACTTCAGCGCAGGCCTTAGAAGTGCACAAGTCCCCTTTCATCTCAGCCCTGTCTGCCAGGATATCTGTTGGGGGTAATCAGCCGTCTGTGTGGGACACAGAACACTGCCTATTCAGGTGTGTCAGCTCCCCCTCTCCCGTTTCCTGCCCAGGAAGAGTTATCAGAAAGTGAAGAATGCAGATGAGTTTTCAGTCACACCCACCCTTTCTGTGTTTGTGGCTGCATAAATGGAATGCACAAAGTGTAGCTATCACCCACACCACACATGTATCGGAGACAGGCTGGAAGTAACACAGAACAGTTAGAGCAGAGCACTGTCCACTTTCTAAAGTAGCATTTCAAAAACAGTAATGTTAAATACAACTTTACCAGAGTATTTATCATTACCCTTCCAAAGAAATGAAACATGCTGTAGCTACTCCTTTCTAATCAGAAATTACAGCTTAAAAGTGTTTTAAGTAATTCCAAATGCTAGCCTATGAGAGGAGTAGGCCTCACAGTAGTGAAAAATAATGTAGCTGTTTGTCACTACCAGGACATGTAAAACTTAACAGTACACATCCAACTTTTTACTTTCACAGCACGCTGCCCTCAGAGCTGCCTAGGGCCTACCTTAGGGGTGACGCACATGTAATAAAATGGAAGCTTAAGGCTTGGCAAGTGGTTTTACATGCCAAGTCGAAGTGTCAGTGCACTGCGCATACAGGTATTGCAGCGGCAGGCCTGAGAGAGGTTTGGAAGGCTAGGTGTATGGGTGGCACAATAATTGCTGCAGGCCCACTAGTAGCATTTTAATCACAGGGCCTGGGTATATGGTATACCACTTTACAAGGGACTTACAAGTAAACTAAATATGCCAATTGTGTATACACCAATGTTACAATGTTGAGGGCAGGAGCAATTGCATTTTAGCACAGGTCAGCAGTGGTAAAGTGCTCAGAGTCCTAAGTCCAACAAAACGATGGTCAGAACAAAAGGAGGAGGAAGACAACATTTTTGTGGTTACGGTTGAGAGAGGGCCATTTTCCAACATACGTGCACACATAGGCACACATTCATGTGCGAAGTGAAAGATTTTTTTTGTTACAATGTTGCAAATATCTAGTTATTCTCAATGGATAAATGGTGAGTCTAAACATTACAAAACAGCATTTTCCTTTCTGAACAACTCAAAAAATGCAAGCATGTCTGATCAAAAGTTGATTTAGACATTTACAAATTCTCACCTGTCTGTCAAGCTTCTGTTGACGCAGATTGCTTCCCTCATCATCTAGAACACTGAAATGAGAAAAAAGACTGCACTGTAATTTGTGAGCTACTGTAGCAATAAACGGGTTTTATGGCAATCACATATTTCCCATTTAGAACAAAAATGTATGTGGACACCAACAAGAATGGCCATTTTATGTCAATAACATATTTCGGAAATACAGAGAATGGATGTTAGAAATGGGATTTTTGGTAGGCTAGGGCATGTGCCAAAGCCTGGCAGAAACCACCACTCTAGTCAGGAAGTTACACTCCTAAAATAACCCCTGCTCACCCCCTTGGTAGCTTGGCACGAGCAGTCAGGCTTATCTTAAAGGCAGTGGGTAAAGCATTTGCACATAACCAACAGTAATACAGTGTAGGCACTACAAAAGGACACCAAACCAGTTTACAAAAAATCCAAATATTTTTATATACTTAAGACAAGACCAAAAATGATAAAAATCCACAATACAGTACTTAGAAATCTTCAGTTATCAAAATAACCTTGCAAAAACAGTTCCTTTAAGTCAATAGCTCCGTCTGGGGCTATCATGACGTTGTGAAAAAACAAATCCAAACAGTTCTGGCTGACCGCGGCGTCAACTACGGTGTCAGAAAGACCCTCAAACAGTACCTTTTAGAAATGCAGGGCGTCGGCGACCTCTTGTTGAGCTTTGAAAGAACGGCTTCCGCAGTTGTTGATGCCGGAGGTCGGTGAAGGAGTCGTCAGGGCCCTCGAAGTCACAAGTGTTGCAGATCAAACTCCTCTCTATTGAAGTCAGGAGCGCTGGAGTCGGGTGCTGCGGGGCGAAGTGCAGCTGTTCGGTGTGTGGTGCCCTCAGGTCACGGTGCGAGCAGCGGCTTGATGGCGGCGTCAGGTGGCATCGCCGGTGAGACCAGGGTCATGGTGCGAAGTGAATGTGGTGCTTGTCGCGGTGCTGGAAGGTCGCAGTACAAGCTGCCCCGTCGTTGCTGGAGCACTGTCGTCTGGAATCGATGGCGCCTGTGTCAGTAGGCCATGGTGCGGGATGAGGGTGGTGCATCATTTAACTTTATGAGCGGTGCCCTCGAACCATGGTGCAAGCATCGCTGTCGATTTCAGCGTGGAGCGTCGTCGTCGGGGAGGCCACAGCTGCTCGGTGCCAGCGTCAGCAGGCAGTGCCCTCTGCGATGCCTTCAGGACACGGTGTTGGCAGCGGCATCGTAGACAACATCGGGTTGATTTTTCCTCTGTCACAGCACAAAACACACAGCCCCCAGTGCTGAGGGCAGAAGAGCTTGAGGTTTTTGCTGTTCCTAAGACTTCTTGAGCAAGCTCTACCTCAAGCCCTTGGAGAAATTCACAAAAGTAGATTGCAGAAAGTTCAGTCCAGTCCTTTCACTGCCCAAGACAGAAGCAGCTACTGCAGGCCAACACAGCTTCTCCAGCTCTTATTTTTGGCCGTCTTCTTGATCCAAAAGAGTTCTAGAGTTCAGGGGTCTGGGCCCCAATATTTATAGCCCAAAATTATTTGCTCTCTTAGGCAGAGAGCATCTGTGCCCAGCCAGAACCAGTTCTGCCTTCTCTGGTGTGACTTCCTGGCAGGAGGTGGAGACGGCATGGTCAGAGGCAGACCAGGCCCTTTGAGGTGCAAGGAAATCTCCTCCCCCTTACCCAATTGCAGCCCAGGTCTATCAAGCCTTTTCCTGACCCACCTAGACTATCTGGAGCCACTCCTGCTCCCCAGCCTTCTGTCATACAAAACCCAGACAGGCAATCCACATTCCTGCAGAGGCACAAGGGATGACAGAGCAAGACAATATGTACTTTCTAAAAGTGGTAATTTCAAACACAGAATGTAAAAATCACCTTCACTAAAAGATGCATCTTTAGATCCTGAGTTCAGGCATACTAAACTTTATTTTCCTAACTAATACCCCGGGCAAGTTATGTTTATAAGATGTTATAAACAAACTCCCCATTCTATCCTATGGGGAACAGGTAGCCTTGCAATAGATAGTGAAAAAAGAAATTGGCTGTTATTAGCTATCAGGACATGCCACACACACAAGGGCATGTCCTACTTTTCACATACACTGCACCCGGCCCACAGGGGTACCTTGGGCCTACCTTAGGGATGGCTGACATAAAAAAAGGGAAGGTGAGGGACTGGCAATGGTGTGCACTGGCCATGTCGACATGGCAGTTACAAACTGCACGCAAACTCTGCAATGGCGGGTCTGAGTTACCTTTTCAGTGCTACTCACGAGGGTGGCACAATTAGTGCTGCAGGCCCACTAGTAGTATTTGATTCACAGGCCCTGGTACACTCAATGCACTTTAGTAGGGACTAACAAGTAAATCAAATAGCCAATCATGGAAACACCAATCCATAACACAGTTTACCACAGGAGCACTTACACTTTACCACTGATTAGCAGTGAGAAAAGTGCACAAAACCACTACGCCAGCAAAAACAGTCAAAACCGGGAGGTCAGAAAGCAAACACTAAGGGGAAACACGCCAAAAGATGCCAAGTCTAACAATGGATGTAAACATGTACTGCATTTTTTAGGTAAAGATTGCCCGCAGATACTGAATAAGTATATAGTACAATGAAGATGTATTGGCAGCCAATAAAACAGGCACAATCCTGTGCATAATTAATTGCAATTAGCAGCATTAAAAATGTGATATAAAGTGTTATGCTATGAAAATTAATTATTACTGTTATTATCTACTAATATCAAAATTGCCAATGCAATCTTTACAATATATGCTAGATTACTATTGTCTCTGGGGATATCAATGCAGGGAAATGTGGGTAAAGGTTTGCTTTTATCTCACAGAAACATTATAAATGCAACATGTTAAAAAGCATTCACTTGTATTCAAAGAAAGTAGTGTCTGCCAAAGAAAATGACAAACTAGCCATTTGATACCCTGAAAGAGGAACAATTAACAAATAAAGAACAAACAGGCAACTACTACAAAACACAGCACCCCTTCTCACTTCCCCACAAATAGTAGATAAGCAGCACTTTAAAGTAGTTTGTTGTTTAGTAGTTGTTTACTTTGTCAAAAAGCATAGCAGTCGTGTTGCTTGTAAACAAGTGTAGACACCAGCAAATTGCTACAGTACCACACACCATTATTAGACATCAAGTTTGCATGAGGACTAAACACTGCCGGTACAGGAGTGCAGTACTAGAGACGGTTACCAAAAGTCAACGTAGTATTATAAACAGGCAATAGATTAATTAAATAAAATGTACTGTCTTGAAAATTTCCAGGTAATGATAGGTAAAGAGTGATTACAAATGTCTTTCATTCCACCTTTGCTTTTCGCTGTTTCTGAGTGGCATGATTTTTACTGACCGGCAGTGGAATTCATGCGATATGAGGGAACAGATTATGAGTACCTATTGCAATTTTTTTATCCAAATGTTCAAATATTCTGTCCTTCAGTGGTCTTGCAATTCTTTCAATTTAAATTATCTTGCAATGATAGTGTATCTAAAGTAGACATGGAAATGTGTAAAGTAGTTGATACATTTGTTTGCAAATGATATATGTATGTATAACGGCGGCGCTTGTGTTATTAGATCTGAGCGCCGCCTTTGACACCGTCTCGCACGGGATTCTTCTGCAGCGCCTGGAGGAAGTGGGCGTTGTCGGCTCCGCTCTTCAGTGGTTCCGCTCTTTTCTTGCTGACCGTTCCTTTTGCGTGGCTGCCCCGCCCTATCAGTCCAAATTCCATCCTCTGGACCTTGGGGTCCCTCAAGGATCCTCGCTGAGCCCCACGTTGTTCAATCTTTACGTGAGGCCGCTGGCTGAGGTCGTCAAGCAGTGGGGTATAACCATGGTGTCATACGCTGACGACACTCAGCTGGCGGTCACGATCAGCGGAGACTCAGAGCTTGATGCCCCAAGATTCCAGAATGGACTACGGGCGGTTGCCAGCTGGATGACTTCCAACTGTCTCCAGTTGAACGCAAAAAAACGGAAATAATGGACTTTGGCAAACAAGCAGAACTCTGGGGCGATATGTGGTGGCCCTCAGAGCTAGGCCCCACTCCTACCCCGGTGTCGGAGATAAAAAATCTAGGGGTGTGGTTAGATCCTACCCTTAGCTTTGTCTGCCACACAAAACGTACTGCTGCATGCTGCTTTGGTATCCTGCGCAGCCTGAGACCTGACCTTAAATTTTTTGATGCCCTGACTAGGCAGCTCGTGGTACAGGCAACGGTGATGTCTCGGCTTGACTATGCCAGCTCCCTCTTGGTAGGGATTAATCAGGCCGAACTCACTCGCCTTCAACGCGTGCAAAATGCGGCCGCCAGAGCAGTCATAGGTCTACCTAGGTTTTGTTCTGTCACCAACACCCTGCGCTCTCTTCATTGGTTGCCGATTAAGCAGAGGATCCAATTTAAAATGCTGTGTATGTCCCACAAGATCCTAAGGGCCTCTCTCCCCAGATTCTTTTGAATCTTCTGTCTCCCTACGTTCCAAGCCGCTCAGTACGCTCATCGGACCTTGAATTGGCAGTGGTTCCACCGTTCAAGCGTAGTCGAGCCGGTGGGCGTTCTTTTCGTGTACGTGCTGCAGTCCTGTGGAATGCCCTCCCTTTGGAAATACGTACCCTTGCTGACTTGCTATCATTCCGTAGGGCAGTTAAGACCTTTCTGTTTCCCTAGAACTATTTTCCTTATCAGTCCACTCTTTTAAGTTTGTGTTATGTTGTTACCTTGTCAAGCGCCGGGACGCTCCTTCGCTGGAGCAGCTGAGTGCGTAATAAATGTCCATAACATAACATAACATATATATAGTGCTTTCATAGAACCCAACATTGTGTTTGAGGTTTTACCACTGCGTAATAGTTCTACCATTTGAAAAGTGACCCCATTTTTGTCATGCCCGCTATTTCTTTCTGATTTTGCTGACTTAAGGACACTGTATGCTTTACCACTGCTAAACAGTAGTACTGTGTATGTACTTCTCTCATAAAACATGTGCTGGGCATTGGCGCTCCCTGTTTGGCCTTTTTAACTTCCAGGTGTGTCCTTGGTAAATGCTACCTTTAAGACATCCATGGAATCAAAAGTTAAATGCTATATATGGGCTGCAGTGTTTATTTACACCATCCATAAGTAAATCAGTAAATCAGTAAAATCACCACCCATAATATGTGGCAAAAGTGTATGTCTTCCAGCAGCACCACCGCTGGACAGCTTTGTAATTTCCCTGCAGTAACTAACGCAAGGAAGAATGCTTTTGTCATGTGGGAATGCCTATCTTTTATATATTCATAAGTCACCACTAAAGTGTGCCTTGCAAACCCACAAAAATGTTGACAATTAAGTGCTGGTGCCGAGAAACGGAGAGCACCGGCTCAAAGTAAGCACTACTTGGGCTTGGAGGTATGAGATTGGAACACAACATAATGTTCTGCCCTTTTGTTGCATATTGCCATGTCTCGTAACTAGTTTGTTGCCTTTGGCAGTGCATCTCCATGCAAATGGGTAGCTAATTTACTGCATTTGACTTTACTCTGTGCTCAATCATCTGAGATATTTGATCAAATACTTCCTCCCAATATTTATATATGTGCGCACAGAACCAAGCCATGAGGACACTTTGGTGTGGGTAATTAGTCTCAAATGTGTCCTTCTTAATTGTGTCTGGTAGGTAATCGACCTTTACAACAAAACTTTTTTCCCGCATACCATCACTCTGCATACAAACATAACGAAAGTACTATTACTCCACAATGCCATTATAACGTAAGGTATTTTATCTTATATGCTTTGCATTTACAACGAAATTAGTTGTAAATGCATGAATGGTAAAAACATATGTTTTTTAAATTTAAGTTTAAGGTAAGTATATGGTTTTGGTTTTGGGGTGTAGTGGTATATGTTTTGGGGTACAGGGGTATTTTAATTGTTCAGGGTGGGTTTGGGTACTGGGGTGCACAGGGTAATTTTAGGGTACAGGGTGGGTTTGGATTTTGGGGTACAGGGATATTTTTAGGGTTCAGGGCTACGTATGGGTTTTGGGGTACAGGGGTATTTTTAGGGTTCAGGGCTAGGTTTTGGTTTTGGGGTGCATATATATATTTATATATATATATAAACATTTAAATAAAGTACTTTTACAAAGTATATGCCTTCACCACGCATGTCTTTGCGTTGTAATGGCATGCGTGGTAAAGGCATATGCGGAGTAAAAGTTTGCGGGGTTATGGTAGCTCGGAGTAAAGGCAATTTCGTTATCAAAAATGCGGAGTAATGGTATGCGGGATATTATTCCGCGGAATAACATCATATATTCTGTTTGGTACGCTGAGGAATTTATAATGGAGCAATCTGTGCCTATGGTTTATAGATACCTCAGGTGTCTGTTGACAGCAGTATTTCCAAATTGCGTCTGTTATTTCCATCTCAAAGTCAGTACCTTTGCTCACGTGCCAGCCTCTTATCAGATATCAGGCCATATAGTCTTAAAACCCATCTTGTCGCAGCAGAGGATGCAATCAGCTGTGTAAAGGATATGATTTCTTGTGGTTCTGTAGGACCGATGGGCATCTTCACACTGGCCGTGTGTCTGACCATGCAATATGTGGAAATGTCCAATATAGTGACTCCAAATATTTCACACAATTGTGAGTGTGTGATAAATTGCCCATCAATAAAATATGTCCTAGTTCCTCTATATGCACCCTCTTGAACACGTCTGTAATGCCTTGTTCGCCTGCAAGCGGTAGCAGTGGGTTACTGGATACTTACACCACGGAGGAGTATGGAACTCATACGTCGTTTCTCGTCAATGCAGTTCTAGGCCCAGTATACATTGCTATTAGGTTAACATTGTGTCGAAGGCCTGAAAGACCAATCAGTCATAGGGCTGGGTGTGTTTTCAATAATGCCCTATCAGGAATTAGTCACAGGATATGTCTTTCAGGGTAGAACTAAAATCTGCGTTAGTGGCATTGTGCTGCTGGGTGGTACATCTCAAATTCTGGGACCTCAAAGCCTCCATTCTCATAATGCAGTCATAGTGTCTAGTCTTACTCTCGCTTCATTGCCTGCCTAGATCAAACTAGTGAGATGTGTTTTGAGGGAGCTAAAGAATGCTTTAATCATTATGCAATGGGGATGGTTGCAAAAATACAAGATTCTGGGAAGCATGACCATCTTGATCAGTATTATACGGCCAGCAATCAACAAGGGTAAGTTGGATCCATGAGTGCACCTGCGGCAATAGTCTCTCAACTGCTGGGCCATAATTGAATCTGATGACTTCACTGGGGCTTCTATAGAAGATCACTGGTTGAGAGTAACCAGCAGAGTAAAATTCAAAGCATTGTGCTATATGCACAGGATTAGCTCAGGTACAGCCCCGGAGTATCTATGCAAAATGGTACAGAAATATTTGCCTACGCGTAATTTACGCTCAATAAACCAAGCCAAATTCATCGTGCCCAGGGTAAAAAGGGCTAGACTAGGAGGTCGCTCTTTTTCCTTTATAGCACCGGCACTGTGGAATTCACTCCCCCTTCACCTACGGCTTGAACCCTGCTATCTACGCTTCCGCAAGGGAGTGAAATCTTGGCTGTTTGACCGATAAGTGTCCTCTGCTCTCTTACCAGTAATTCGGATCCAGGGCGCCGGGAAACCCTCAGGGTAGCTGTTGCGCCATACAAATGCAATAAAATAAAAAAAATCACCCCCCAGTATTTGACCGAGTCTTCTACCCAGTGTATGGGAAAGTCTTGTGACGTCTGGTGAGTGCATGCAATCAGAGGAAACAGGTCTGTTTTCTTCCAGTCTATATTTACCTCTGATACCCCCGATTCCTACCACTTCATGAATTAAAGGTAGTAAGTTGCCTACAGGGTCTCAGACACATGGAAGGATGTTCCATACATAACAGTGCACTGCACACCCCCTGTGAAATCATAAGCCTATATACATGTTTTTCCTGAAGAAGCCTGGCCAGAGGATATAGAGCAAATATGAACAATAGGGGGGATAATTGACAGTCCTGTAGTATACGCTTGTGGATTGAAATGGAGTCGGAGGTTAGGCCATTACGACGGACCCACGCAACGGGTCTGGGATACAGGAGATTTACCATTTTAATGAACTGACTAGGGATGCTTAATTTCGCCAGTGCTGCCATGAGAGCTGGCCATCCAAGTGAATCAAAGGCCTTCTCAGCATCCAACAGGGCCACCTATTTGTCAGGCGGGACTAAGTGCATTACTGAAAACAAGGTACGCAAGTTTATAGCTGTGAATCTGTGTAGCACGAAACCAGCCTCTGCCAGTGAGATAATTTGTTCCCTAGTCAGTGCTAAGTGATTGACTAATACTTTACCAAGTACCATATTGTCTAGATTTAGATTTAGATGCGACATCAGGATATAAGACGCACAACGAAAAAGGTCTTTCCCTGGTTTGGATAGCAGTAATACTAAGCTTTTGCAAGGTAGGCTGGAGTTATCCTGCTTCCAGGAACTCCTCATACACTTTAAACAGGTGATGCATAAGAAGATGTTTGAATGCTTTATTGAATTCCAACAGCAAGCTATTGGATCCTGACGCCTTGCCACCAGTTAGTCCTTTTGTAGCCGCCATGATCTCATCAGCATTTATTGGCTCAATTAGAAAAAGCCTGTGGCAGCTCTCTACCTACATAGTACCCCATTATATTTGGAACTCCGAGTCTAGTCTCATCTGGACTGTCCCTCAGGTTGGAAGTATATGGGTTCCCATAGTGTGCATAGTAGTAATTTGCTTGACATCTGTATGTTTGCACTCACACTTCAACAGCCGGTCCAGCATTTTACTCGGCCTTTCACCTTCACCATAGTGATGAACTCTGGCATTTTTACCTATGTAGACTATCTCTATAGACACCCGCTGTTTGTACTTGCGCAGCCCCTAATTACTGCCAGATGCAATTAAGATCTCCCTGGCCTCAAGCGATCTCAGGATAATCTTGTCACAGTCAAGCTGGTCATGGATGTTGCTAAGTATTTCCACCCACTTGGTGATGACTAATCCTCTTAAGCAGGCTTTAAACGTGGCCCACATTATCGATAGCTTTGTCACAGAGCCCTCGTTCAGGTCAAAATAGACTATGATGGAGATGCAAATCTCGCCTTTAAAAACTTGATTATGTATGAGTTGACTGGACACCTTCACATTGGAAAGTGTGCCTGTAACTGCGAGATAATGATCTCAAAGATCAGAGACGGGACCCAAGAAATGTATCCAACACCCCTAACCCAAGAGCTGGCATCCCTAGTGAGGAGCCAATAGCCTATCCGAGACGACATGCAGTGCAGGTGAGAGTAGAAAGAGTAGAGATGCCTGGATTGGTTGGCATACCTCCACACATCATATATGTCACACATCTATCATCTCAACCAGACATGATTTGCAGGCCTCTACAGCTTTGTTGCAGTCCTGTGTAAGATCTAGTGCAAGATTGAAGTCCCAGCCCCTGAGAAATGTCCCATGGTCTGTGTTTCTGAGAATAGAGTATATCTCAAAAAATAGCTCAGGATTATCAACATTGGGGACATGTAACTTAATCAATAGAGTCTTCTTGTTGTGCAATAAACCTTCCAAGATAATATAGTGTCTGGAAAAGGTACTAACGACTAGAAAAGGTACTAATGGTTTGACTGATAGTTTCCATTTCTCTAGCTAAAAGCAAAAGTCAGCAGCTCAGTACTGTCACCAGGTGATAAATCACCTACAAAGGAAAACTAACTTGTAAGCAATAAAATAACCAATTTGTGTAGCTAACTTTTATACTTATACCATTTTAAAATCAACCATCATTTGAAAAATGAGCTCTTTCTTCATGCAGAACATGTCAATATTGTTTTCCCCCAAAACTATTGTATAAGTCAATATCTGATAATAACAGAAATCTGACTTAGAAATATGGCAAAAGATGATTTCTCATTCTCCTCCCGGAAAAAAACCCATCACCATAGTCTAATATCCTATATAGTTAACACGTACATCCAAGGAAACGTATTAAACAGAGTACAGTGCATCAATTAATTATAAAATACATTTCAAAACTGTTTGATAAACCTCTTATAAATAAATACACTACTTTGTTGTTGGAACTTGATGAGATATATTGATTTACTGAACAAGCATTCATTGGGATGGACTGCACAATATATATACATACATACATACATACATACATATATATATTTATATATATTATTATTTTTTATTTTGCAGGTGCTAGTTGGTACTGTCTATAGACGAATCTTAATTCAAGGAGAATCTCATTTTAAAGTTCAGATGGTGGTTTGATACATTCAATTTCCACAGTGAGTTTAGAAATTATATTTATATTATAAACTGTGCAGCTGAGTGCTCTTAGCTGTAACATTTGTATATGAAACATTCTAGTTTTTGAGGGCCTAAAAATCTAAATTTGTTAAGTACATGTAGTGTCTGTATATCGTACATTTCCCCCAACCTGCTTTGCGCTTCTAAAGAGAATCTATTTAATGGAGAAGCGGGTGACAGCTAGAAGTGAGGCAAAAGCAGGTTGCAAAGTTTTGCCAGAGGGACGAATTAAATGTATCAGTGGAGAAAAGCCAAAAACAGTAGAGTTTGTAATCGAGGGATATTCATTTTAAAGAGCACTTAAAAAAAAAACATTTACCAAACCGCGAATAATCACCCCAAAATCCTACTCATGTTTTCTTCTACTACCTCATTTTCAGACACCATTATAAGAGAAACATTTATCGTAAAATATAAATAAAGAAACCATGCTGTACTTTATTTTACTTCATTTACAATGTGATGGAAATTACATTTATACAAAAAGCAAGTTTAGATACATTTTCCGATGCCACAATATCACAGTAAACTGATTATTTTCTCTCCTGTTACTACACAGACACCTAAATGGCATGCAATGACATTTACATAAAGATACGTGGCAAGCAGTGGGAATTAATTTATTCTAAAGCATATCAGTGCAGAAAAGTAAATTCTGCTCTTAGAATGCATGTCCCTGGCTTTCCTCTGCTAACTATGCATGCCCCATAATGACTGCCCTTCCACGTATCACTGACTGTGTGAGTGGAATCCCACGGGGGACTTGCATGATGCAAGGGGGGGTGCAAGACATTTCTATTAAGGGGGCGACAGCTCTGTAATTGATCACTGTCCTTCTGTTAAATTGAATTAACGTGTAATAACAGCAGATACTGGAAGTCAACTGCAAACAGAGCGATTGCCCATATATCTCCATTGATGGCACAATGCCACGTCTCTCCTTGCTGGAGAACAGCGCAAAGGAATGTGTAAAATACAATGGTTTATAATACGCCATACCGAGGAACAAGGGCAAAAGAGGGAAGGGGGAGAGGTATGGGAAGACAAACTCTACATACGTGTTAGTGAGTAGGGTATAGACAAAAAAAGAGATTCAATTGGGTAATTTCAATTAGGTAAAAAATAAGCCCCTGTGTTTTAATTGTTCTGTTTATCTTGATATTTAGACTTCAGTGTCATCCCTCTACAATGTATTCTGTTTTCAATCTACATTCAGTGGTACAAGCCCGCCAGGATTACATTAATTCAAACCAGATATAAGGCGTACTATAATGAAAGAGGTCTGCCCGGTGCAGTGCATCCCCTTGGTGCTGATTATACCCAAAACCCACCCTCTTCTCTCCTTCCACACGTCGAAAGACCTCATCGACGCTCTAGTAAATGAGAAGAATTGATTAGTATAATAACCTCCTTCCTAGACAAACACTTAGGCCCACATGCATCAAGCATTTTTGTAGTCGCAAACGGTGCGATTCCTTAAAATCGGCCGTTTGCGAATGCAAAAGTGCTTTTTGGGATGCATGAAGCAATTTTAGAATTCGTAATATTTTTGCGAGTTCTAAAATTGCGGGTGCTTTTAAGAAGTCGCAGATGTGCGACTTCTTAAAAGCAATGCATCATTACTTTGACAAGTTGAAATTCGCAATTAGGGTGCCAAATTTACCGAGTGGTTGAACCACTCGGTAAATTTGGAAAAAGTGTTTAAAATGGTGAAAAAGTATTTTTTTCAACATTCATGTTTAACACACACATGTTCTTAGGACATGTGTGTGTGAAACATGATGCGAAAAATACATTTCAGGGGTGCATGGGGGGGTCCTTTGGACCCCCCCCTGCACCCATGAAATTTTCTAAGTGCCACTCGCAATTCCCATTGACTCCTATGGGCCTTTTGGCCCATAGGAATCAATGGGAATTGCGAAAATTTACTTAAGAATTCGGTATTCATTTGGGATTCGGTAAAAATTGCGATTTTTACCGAATCACAAATGAATACCGAAAATAATGATGCATAGCATTTTGCACTTCTTAATTTGCGATTCCTTATTTTTCGCAAATTAGGAAGTGCAAAATGTCACATTGATGCATGTGGGCCACTTACAACACTTTTTTCTGCATAAAATGGTACTATAAAAATTACTGAGACCTGTCTGCAAGTAAATCATGTTCTTATGGCTGTGACCTTATAGTCATCATCAAAAGCACTGCGCCGCATTCAGTAACTTATCGTGTAGATTAATGCCTTCCTCCTTGCTCTGGAGTTCTCTTCCTGATGGGCTCCAGGCAATTACATTTTCCAGAGTAAGCAGACTAGTGCAATCAATATTGTCCAGCTGTTTGTAACATTGATGAGTACAGGCTTCTGAAACACTGTTATACTTACATACATAAGAAGCACGTGTGTCCCCGCACCCCACACAATAGCCATTGATGCTGGTTACAAAACCACCAATGGGGCACGCCATTTTAGAATTTGTTAGTGACTCTTTAATAACAGTAGGACTAAACTGTTTCTAACTTTGAACTAATGTTCCACATATAAACATTTACCCCATCCAAAGACTTTGCTGCCATGCTGTGTTGCAGACATGTGACATTAGCCATAAACCGGCAGCTGTGATGCCCTACTAAAAAGGGGGGTGGGGACAGCTTTGTTTCCGATAGTGGAAATAAAGCCTCTTCCAACTCCACCATTATAACCTGCCAACTGTTGTCCATGAGTTGCAGGGCAGTGGCTTCAGAATGTCACAAGGCTCGTTCTCTATAGGCCTTCCAGTCCTGATTTTTCTTGCCAGGTTCTGCTATGCAAGGGAGGAAAGAAAAGTAAAAAGCCATGATGTGGCAGGACACCTTTCTGCACAATGGGAGCATTGCATTTGTATTTTTCCATAACAAGTCCACTTTGGTATTTATGGTCAAAAAAACAAAAAAAATGATTGGATAGCCATTACGTGGCAGCTTGCCCACCGTTACATTTTAGCGACAGGCATTTGCTGGGCCAGCACTGGCCAAGTCTCCCCTGCAGGAGCTGCTGGGTGGCTCTTCCACTTACTACCAAATTGTGCCTTTTATCTTAAAATTATAAATTTCACTCAGGAGAGTTTTTGACCATTCTAAGAGTCCAGAAACACCAGCAGGTTTAGAGATCCAATGAGAACTCTGTGAAGTACTAGAAGGTCTTATGCTTGTACTTCCCAGCCAATGCAGGGCAAAAGCAATAACCATGTTTCATCTCATGCACCAAATCAAAAGTAATAGTGTTGGAAAACGAGGCAGTATCTGTGAGGCCTGCACAAATAACATGAATACATTTGTCCTTCACTAGGAAACAAACACCTCATTGTAGCACTTGACTCTCAGAGGGTAGTGTTGCAGAGCAGTCCAAGGATTACTCAAGGGAGGTGGTGTGGGCTAGTAATCACCATTTACAAGTACACAGAGATAAAACTCAATAATTCATTGTCCAGTCTGCACTTTGCTTTATAAAAGGAAGAGTAAATTTATTAAGCACACACACTACTCAATACCGTGCAACAATTTACAAATATACATAAACTGTTGGAATTACTTTGTGACATTGCATAACATTCTCACCCCTCCTGCAGGGGGAGGGGCGGGGGGCGTCTGGTACCACCACTCCCATGTATGCACATCATCTTGCCCCCTAATGCAGTGGGTTGGTCCATAACTTGGAGTGAGGGCCCTTCCCACTGGCACCATCCCAGTGGCGACCCACCCCAGCATCTCAACAAGCATTTATAATAGGAACACCTGCCATAGTGACACATAACCTGACTGAGCATCTCATACTGACCATACATTATACACCCCAGAAACAAAATGGCTAACAATCTGTGTTGTTCATCACTTAATGCAGTAGCAAGAATACATGTCTCGCATCCCTTTAGAATGGCAGTTCCTTATCATATCTGATAACAGTTATAATGCATTGCAATTAAAGGGGCATATGTATCAACCAATTGTGTATTCGTAAAAGCTGCGATTCACAAAAAAACAGCGTTCGCGAATACAAAATCGCAAAACGCGATGTATGAGCCATTTTCGCATCGCATTATTAAGGAATCACTAATTTTGCGATTCCTTAATTTTGCGTAAGCAATTAAGGAATCGCAAATTGCGATTCCTTAAATGCTATGTAACAAGCACCCAAGTTGTGCGATTTCTCCGTAAGAAATCGCAAATTACCACCAACTTCAAGTTGGTGGTAATTTGCGATTTCTATGAAAAATGCACTTTTTGGCATTTTTCAAAGTGTCATGTGGTGCACATAAATGCTATTAGGGCATGTATGTGCGCCATATACGCACACATGCTCATTTCAGCGGTGCATCAGGGTGTCCTTATGACACCCTTGAAATTATTCTCAATTTGCGATTTTCTAATTGTGAATTGCAAATTGAGAATGACTTCCCATTCATTCCTATGGGCCTCCTGGCCTATAGGAATGAATGGAAAGGTATTCCTTTCCATTGCGATTTCGCAATTTGCTAATCGCAATTACGGAAAAACAAGAAATCGCAAAATATTTGCGAATTTTTAAATACATCCCGTT
Source organism: Lissotriton helveticus (assembly GCF_964261635.1). NCBI lineage: Eukaryota > Metazoa > Chordata > Amphibia > Caudata > Salamandridae > Lissotriton > Lissotriton helveticus. The sequence goes on from NC_136061.1 coordinate 779,799,609, forward strand.
TTGCGATTCTCAAATAGCGATTCTCAAAAAATCGCTTTTTGAGAATCGCAATAACGGATTTTGATACATAAGCCCCAAAGCCCCTAAAAGGTATCACAATTATAATCGCTGGATTAAGCATGTACAGCCAGACACCCTAGCAGGAATGTCCAGCAACATAACCCCAATTCGCTTATCATTTCACATTACACATGTGATTTCCAGTCCCCAAAAAAAACACCATTCATAAATGCACCACCTGTGTAATTACACTTTCCCACCGCTAGGGGATATCACCTCAGTGATAATCCATGTTTGACCCTGCACACTTCAGTGCAACCCTAAGGTTCAGCTCCTGGCGATAGAACAAAAGTTTCAGCATGAGGTAAGTTTGAAAACACAGATGAACTTTTGAGTGGTAGTCTCCTTTGAGTCCCCCAGAGACTGAGGGTGGGGACTTCCCATTTTCATGCTGGGGAGTCTGCGTTGCTCTTGCAGCTCCCCCTGAACCTTTGCAACCAACTAGGGGTGACCCCATGTTCCTGGGGCCACCACATGCTGCAAACTGGCAGGTTGTCATGCAGGCCTACCCAGGTCCTACAAAGCATTTTAGGGCTCTCTTCCCCATCTCGTGCATACTAAAGCAGCGGCTCTCCCGCTGCTCCGGGGAGAGCCGCACTGCCCTGGATGGTGGCTTTGCGCCGCATTAGCCCTTTGTTGGAGGTCTGTCCCACATGGACCCCTTCTGTGCAGGTGAGGGGGAGAGCAGCCAAGGGAGCCCACCCCCAGCTGCTCTCTCCGGCTCCCCGACTGGCCAGCACCCTCACAAGCTGCTGCAGGAGCAGGCACTGCCATTTTGGTCTGCCCACTCCTGCGAGCAAACACAGAGGCGGCCGCCGGGGCCTCGGGTAAGTGCGACGGCACTCCTTCCTCCTGCTACAAGGAGTGCGGTGGTACTCCCCATTTCTCGCGGCAGACACCAGGGCCCGGAGTTGGGGGTGCCGGGCCACAGGGAGGTCTTCGGGGGAGCGCGACGGCGCTCCCCGGCTACATCTTCTTCTGCCAGGGGGGGAGTGCGAAGACGCACTCCGGGGCCCGGAGTTGGGGATCCCAGGTCCCAGAGATCTTCACGGGGAGCGCGATTTGTTCTGATCCAGTTGCTCCTCTCCCACATCACTCTACAAAGGAAGCCCAGTAGTACCTTCCCATAATGCATCGGGCAGCGTGTGACATCACACACTTATGGCCATGTTGGAATCGACCTCTACAGTTTGGAGACTTTTCACAGTTTCTTTCAAGAACAATTTTATATTTGAGCCACTTAGCACTTTATATTTGAGCCAACTTGGTTTGGGACTATCCTGCTCCTGGAAGCAGTGTCTAAACAGCCTATTTTCCAAATAGGTTTGAAGTGATTTATCCTCTTCTTTCCATCTTCTCCTGTATTGTATTTGTCTTGCCACAATCATTTTGCTGGTCCACTATGGCTTTAATTTAGCATGCAGCACAACTACCACCCTTGGTGCAATTGTTAGGAAAACCAAGCACAAAATGGAAGGAATGGCTGTGCATTTTTTAAAACCATTTGGTTGTCATTGATGCTGCAAAATTTGACGCGTCAATGAAAATGGCTATTTTATTTAGTCACCTTGATCAAGCAGGTTAGAGTGTTTGACAACCTACCGGTAGCTCAGGCTATTTTGGTGAACATGTTACAAGAACGTAAGCATCCCTCAAACCAGGGCCTCTCTTCACAGAGCCACAATGAGGAGTAGATTGGGTCATTTTAAACTGAAATCACTCACTGACATAAAATGTTGTTATTCAAAAATGCCAGTAATCATGTGGGCTTGAGAACCACCACAGGTGGCCTGGTCCTCTCCCACCAGAATAGTTGCTGCATTACTGGCCCCAGCTGGTTCAAATGAATTGTGTCCTGTCTGCTACTGATCACTCTATCAAATAATTCAGGACATATGATTATATAATTTCACCCATAAAGAAGGCATGCTAGAGTATTGCTCACGCTATATTATTTGCGATACCTCCCGAGTTGCCTACATAGCAGCAATTATCAAAACTCATTCTACCTGAGTGAAAAGCATGCTATATAAGGATGACTATGCAATAGAGGAATAGAAAATCTAAAGCGGCAAATAAAAGATATGAAAACAAGCCTTCAAATTCACTCAAGGCTAAAGCTCAACCCCAACACTGATCAAAAGAGTTAAAAACGAATTTCTCCAACATCCATTTCATTCTCCATAGGTAAAGAAACCACTCATCATATCACATCTGGAGCCCTGCTCTGAAGTCAATCATCAACATAACTGATGGAAATTAACATCTTTTCTGGGGTATTTCTGCATATTTTTGCCTTCTGTTGAAGAACCTTGTTTTATTGGCCATATTGCTCTGTGCACTTTACTCCAGTGGTGAATTGTTTGTGCTCTCCCTTTTAAACCTGCCATATCGGAATATAGCTAATTGACACATTTAATTGTCTTATAAATTCCTATTATATGGTTTACATGTACCTATGGCCTGTGAACTAAATGCCAGTAGTGGCCTGCAGTACTCATTGTGACACCGACTAAACTAGCACATTAAAGCATGTCTCCAGGCTAGCCCCTGCAGTTTGGTGGGCAGTTTTAAACTGCCATTTCGACCTGGCTAAAGAAACCTTTTGCCAGGACTTACCGTTCTTTTTTTAACACTTATCAATCACCCCTAATGTAAGCTCTAAATGCCCAATGGGCAGAATGCAAATTATTTTTGAAGTCGAACATTTATATTTAATGTTTTACATTTCCTAATGGTGAAAAACCTCTAAAATCATTTTTCACTAAGGCTAGGCTTGCTCTCCCGTAGACAAACACTGGCTTAAATTATAAAAACCTATACTGCTTGATTTCACTTTGGGAGCTGCTAGACAGATGATTCAATGACTCATTGTATTAGTAATTTAAAATCTAACTTAATGATCAAGTGGACTTTATATTAATATTTTGGATATTGAACTTTTAGAAAGGTGTCATTTTCCCACCTTTGCAAAATGGGCCTTTCTGCCACTGTCCAGTATCATCTCACTACCGATGTCTAACCTGTGGTGAGATGTGGACTGTTGCCAACAGAGTACAAAGGGCTTGGGTGTAGAGAGGTGTTTTTCTTCCCTGGGCAGGCTGTGTCCAGTCCTTTCCTGACCTTAAAAGGATGCCTACTCTGTAACTGGCAGATGTAGCTCACACTTAGGCCTGACTCTCTTTTGTCTTGCTGGCCAGCTTTGCTCCAAACCCAGTGGGAGGGGAAGCTGCCCTAGAACTGGTTTGGAGTAACCACAAGGGAGGTTTTGCCCATTTCCATAATCACACTTCTGGGTGGACACATAGAGCTCTGACCAGGGGCAGAGGGGTTCTGCCATGTTGATTTTAAGGAAAGAGGGGTACTGTACGACAGCTTAGAGTAAAACACATAAAAAGTGCTGCAAAGGTGGGTAGGGTCATCCCTATGAATGTGTATCCCATTGCTTACAGTTTGGTCATGAGTTTCTCCCACTATCAGGCTAGCACTGGGGATGCATGTAGCAACCCCTGTGCCCTCCTCAGAAAAGTCCTGGACCTATGGGAATCAGAATAAAGACTGCCCTGCTTTCTGAAAAACATGAAGTAAGGCTGAACCTGCATGATTTGAACCCTGGACCACAGAAGTAACTCTAAGGGTCAGTTAGAAGGCCTCCTGTTTGAGTTGCAGGAAAACAACAAGCTCCCAGAGGCCTTCCTCCCTGTAACTGCTCGCTCAGCAGACCAGTACCAACTGGACCTGCACTGGATCCTGCTGCTGGCATCTGTGGGAGTGAGTCCTATTCCTCAAGTGATGCCCCCCCCTTCAGGCTCCACACCCTTGGCTGATGGTAATATGTACACCTCCTGTCCACATTGCAAAAGCTGGTGATTAGAACTTTTTACCAACTTTCTGCCTTGAGAACCAGGATTGTAGTCAAAGCTGTAGCGCCGGTCAGCCTCTGCTTGCTGGTTTATCCCTCTAAAGGGAATCCGACTTCCAGAAAAGTTTCTGTGTCCAAATGGTGAGGTCTTATCAGGATTGATGCATCCTGATAAGACATCTTGACCCCAAAATATGGAATTCTCTTACGGTGTCCTTAAAGAATGATCGGTCCTATTTCAGCTTTCGAAAAAATCTTAAAACTTGGCTCTTTTAGTAGCAAATGTTTTTTGACTGCTCCTTTTCTAGCAATTTGTGTGCTAGGCGCCAGGAAACCCTTTTTGGGTAGCTGCGCCAGTTACAAAACTAATTTATTAATAATAACAATGAAACTCTGGCATTGAGGCCTCGAGAGTCACAGTTTTTGGACTACGTTGATGACGGAGCTGTCCGTACGAGCTCGTGGATTGGTCAGACGGAGACCTTTCCTGAATGAAGAACCAATTTTAAAGCAGAAGACAGATATTTTACCCTTTGTGGGTTGGAATTATCATCACATAAGAAAAGAATATACCAAAGATTGTAGAGCCTTGAGAAAGTCGCAGGATGATTTCCCAGTGTATGCAACGAAACACATGTCAGCTGAAGGGAAACTATAAGAATAAAGAAAGAAAAACAAGAAACTAAAAAACTGTGTTAATATTCATGCATGCAATGTGCTGATAAATGTTTAGATACACTACAGACGTGTGCTGAAGATTTCCTTTATGTATTCAGTGGCCTTTGCCGCAATTTTGGAGGAGGTTGGTGGTTCTCCTCACCTTACAGCACCGTTCAGAATTTAGGATCTATTGAACCTAATATATGTGCGATTTTCCTTGTAGTGTAGTTCCTATTATCCCAATAGGCTCTGCGCATTGGAATAATATCTTCAATAGTATAGACCTAGGGCAGAGGTTAACTAGGTCTTCTACCGACGATATTAGACTTAAAGTTTTGTGTTTGCCAGCTAGCTCAGAGTTCACTAGAAACTTTCTCGAATAGGCAAGGAGGATTTTAACCTCCCTGGATAGACAAGAAGGGATTTAGTTTCTGACAACCATAGAACATGACAACTTTGCTCTCCCCTAATCAAGAGTGTATCTCTAGAGTCGTGTGAAAACAAAAGACAACTTATTTTACTCAGTCAGTTCAGTGCATTCTTAGTTTCACCAGATTGTAGAGAAAAGGAAGAGACGGGCGTGTTCAATAAAAGATGTTATTTATTGATCAGTCTCCTTTCTCATACAAGAGAAATGAATCGCTATTATTGTAATACTTATAGTTAAGTAAAGTGCATACAGTAAAGACAGAATTATAAAATAATACTGTAAAAGCATTGATATGGTTTCTGAGCCATATGATACTTTAAAATGGATAAAATAGATACATACATATATACATTTGACTAATCATACTCAACTGGTGCTTCTAACCACGCCTACCCCAGTGTACCTGACCTAAGCCTAATACGTGGGCGGGAGTAGATAAGTAGCAGTTTAAGTTAAGTTTGTTTTGCCAAGGGACTGACTCGAGAATTCTCTGCAAGGGGTTATTCAGTTCTGTACCTGAGATCTAGAATGATGGAGGGCTGGTATCTCTTATCTCAGGTCTTGATATTCCAGCTGCCTGCGAGGGCTGCTTGGAAGCGCCGGAGCTGGATTTCTCAGCAGGAGAAAGGCAGCGTCTCGTTCTCAGCGCGTCAGGAAGGCGGGGCAGCGCCTGTGGGCTTCGCTCTCTGCTGGGCTCCTCGGCACGTCTCGCTGCTCCAATTTCGTCACCACCGCATGTGTTTGCTTAAGGCAATGTCGGTAATATTTATACCTGAAAGGTGCCGAGATTGACGTAAGGATGGACATATATACGTCAATAAGGATGTCATATGAACGGGCTCGTTCGCACATTCGTTTGCTGAAGTTCTCGGTGAAATCAAAACAATGGCTATGGGAATTTCCCAGGTCGCTGTAGGTTTGATTTGATTTGTTTTGAGAACTCCGTATGCCTTATCAGGGGCTGGAGGAATATCGCTTGTCTAATTAGATAGCATGCGTTATGACCTAATCAGATAACGCGCTTCTGTGCCGTGGTGTGGCTTAATCAGATAACGGTTTTTGCACCGTTGGATGGCTGCTAGTTAATTATTAACCAAACCAGGGTCAGGAATAGGGGAATCGATACAGTACCTATAGGAATACATCACATCCTGAGTGGCGCCGTTTCACCTAACTCAATACCACTGTCCGTTCAAAAGTTTATTCATCGATGACTGCACTGGGACTCTGCTCTTCAGCCACCCACAGCTTCAGATCCTGCTTGCAACTAAACCCGACGAAGACTCATTGACAGATACTTATTCTCTATGGAAATGTTAAAGTCTGAAGGTAAACTTTTCACCAGGATAACCGTGGTCCCTGTATCTGAAATGCAAGCAATTGAGATTGATCTTAGCTTTGGACTTTGACTTGGTCTAGCATGACCAGATACAATGGTTGGTGCTTTGTGCTTTTTGCACTATTTCTGATTCAAACTTTAAAAATGTATATCTCAGGTTCTAGTTATTGGACTTTTGCCATTTTGGTGTCATTTTATTTAATATAATGTACTTCATTTTCTAAATTAGTTAGGGATTTTTCTTGTGTTGTGGTTTCACTTTATTGCTGTTTCAGTACTGCATAAATACTTTACACTTTGCCACTAAGTTCAACCTGACTGATTTGTGCCAAGCTACCAAAGTGCTATGCACAGTTTTATGTGGGGACTTTTGTGGTTCACCCTGACAAGCATTGTAATTATTATTTGAAGTGGGTTCTCACCCCCCTCAACTAATACTAACGTTTTTAACAGTCACTTTGTACTTGTTCAAAGCGCTTATCTGCCTGCCACCATGTACTGTCGTCCATTGCTTCCCAGACAGGTTTGTGCTGCATAATTACCATTACATGCACACCTTGATGCATTTCGCGCTACAAAACAGTGCAAAATGCCAGACTGGCATTTGTGTAGTAAGGCATCATTTCACTTAGGTTTTTGGGGCTCTCAGATATTTCCCACAAAGCAAATTATAGGAATTTCCTCCGGGCCTAACATAATGTGGTGTTCATTAAGAGGTTTGTCTTTAAAACGTTCCAAAATTGGAGCAGTGTTAAGGAAGTCCTGCAGGACACAGGGAATTCGTTCCAGATCATGGTTGCATACATGTAGAAGGCATGTTGTCTTGTCTTGTTTGCTATATTTGTCTTTCCTTTACCCTCAGTCTGAATATGTCCTCTATGGAGGTTAGTGCAGAGCCATATGAGATGGTAAACTTGCCAACCAGATATATAGGGGTGCTGTTTGTGTTGTTTTTGTTTATGATGTAGCTATTTTGAAAACAGTGCGAGCCAGCAAGGGGATCAACAGGAGTTACACTAAAGGATATGATGATGTGGTCATATTTAAAAGACCTTAATGAGACTTGCTGCAACTTACAGAATTCCCTTACAGGAAGTGGGGGCAGTGTGGGGTTTAGGGGGCAATGGAAAAGGGCATTGCAACAGTCCAGAATCGAGATTATGACGGTTTGAAAAGCAATTCTGAAGTCGAGATTTGACAGGACAATTTCAATTTTCTTAGTAAAGAGAGCTGAAATCAGGCCGTCTTTGTTTTCTTGGCAATGTGTTCCTTGAGGGTTAGCTTAGTGACTAGTGTGAATCAAAGTGGCTTGAGATTGGGTGAAAATTGGGGCTTCCAATGGCCCTCTCATTCAACCAGGGTGCGACTAGTTGTTAATTATTGTTCTGGGCAAATACAAAAATGTAGTCTTGGTGGGGTTAAACTTCTGCTATGCCTTAATGGGGTGCAGGCACTGTTTGGTGATAGAATGCCAGGATACTAGGAGACTTTAAAGTAGGTTTGTGAGCATGCTATTGAATTTTGATGTTGTTGTCAGTGACAAGCTCTGTGGGGGCTCCTTGTAGAGTTTGAAGTTGACAAGATGGAATCCTGGGGATATCCATGGGCAGTAGGAATCTTCTGAGGTGTGGAGGTCCCCATTTAAATGAATAAGGGTGATTTGGATAAGCATGGGGGACTTCAGGGTAAGGATGAGGGTAGGATGCTCGATGGTGTGCAATGTGGCTGAGAATTGCAGCAACACCAGAAGGTAGAGGTGGTCAGTTGATCTTCATCAATTACTTTCAAGATATCAGTCACCATGCGAGCTGAATCCAGATTGGTAGTTGTTCAAATGCTTGGCAATGATGTATGATAATGGATGTGAGCAACGACTGCTTTTCTGTTGATTTTGTTGATGAAGAATAAATGAGTCAATGTCCATTAATATGGGGGAGGCATGGCCAACGGTACATCGGGGTGAGAGAAATTCTCTAAAGAGGACTTTGATGAAGGACGATGGCACGGCATCATCCTGCTGTGCGGTGACTTTGAGGGAGGTGAGTATGTCAGTGAGGGTTGCAAGAGGTAGGGTTTTGAAGGATGACCATCACGGCATGCTATAAGGGGACAAGGTAAGAGGAGAATTAGGGTTGATGTTGATATGCTGTTAGGTCTTATGTATTTTATCACTAACAGTAGGTAGATGGCATTTTTCGTCATTGTGGAGTGTGAGATAGGAGGTCCATGCAGGTGACTGATACAGTACTTGATTGTCTTTGAGTCTGTTTTGCTTCTATAGGCTGCTACATTAACTGTTCTGGCATAGTGTGATGAGTTTGCTGCATTATGCATGGAGTGATATGGGTAATATAGGGTCCTCAGGGGTACAGATTTTCTGCCATTTTCATTTGTTTCTGCAGATGGTGTGCTTGTCAAAACGTTTTGGGTGTATCAGAGGGATGAAAATGTCAGTTTGAATTTACTTGTTTTATTTAGAGCAAGTGTTGTTGCATGTTCTTCCAGATGACTGATAACGCTGTTTAGATGAGTGCTGAGATTTGGCAAAGTGAGAAATGGGTTTGAGCTGTAGGTTGCCAATGAAGAAGTATTTGAAGGGAATTCATTTTTTGTTGTTCACTTCTGGGCCGACCTCAGTGTACTTACAGAGTTGGAAACTGAGCAGGGATATGGGGATAGAGAGGTGGTTGGTTGGGTCCATTGGTATGTGAGGTTAGCATTGGATGGTTGTTGATGTTGAGAAGATTAGGTCTACCATGTGACCTTTGAAGTTTTTTCATTAGGTGACATTGTGCAATACACTGAATGTGTCAGTGAAGTTCAGACAGGCGACCATTTTTTTTGTACTTGCATTGCTTGGCAGGGTGAAGTCAATCCTTTCATAAGTGATGAGGTCGGTGATGTTTTGAGCATGGATTGATGCAGAGTGTGCATTATTGAGCATGAGTTGGATTGTGTGTTTGGTAGTTTGAGGGTGAATTGCAGCAAATTGGATATGTTTCAAGATGCATCTGTGTGATGTTAGGATGCACTTTGAGTGTATGTGTGTGATCTAGGTCTGGGCCTGATTGTAGAGATTAAAGGTGAAATTCCAACATAGAAAGTGGAACACAAAAATTTTGCCCCAATTTTTTCCTCGTGCAGCACAAAATTAGACTGATCTCCTGCTCCATTGGCTAGAAAAAAGAAAATCACAAAGCACACTTGTTTTTGAAGCGCTGTGAGTGGTTGGGTAAAGTGTTTACGTTAATGCTAACTGTGTTCAGGTAGATTCGTTGCCAAGACCCTCACAGTGCACTTTAAAACAACTTCACAGCAGGAAATTCTGTGTCAATAGCTTCCCAACAGGGTACTCATGGCAAGCGGGTGCCACACTCAAACTCCCTTGCCCAGAAAAGTTATTTCGTGAGCATCGGCATGGGTAAGCCATTGTTATTAGGTTAATGTAATTACTATTAGGTTCATTACAAAGGCTGCTTCCTGTCAGCTTACCTTACTCACTTTTTCCCATCTGGAGCAAGCAGATGTGGATACTGTGAAATTGCTGGTAGTTTTGCATTCGCTTACTGCACATGGGTAAAATTGAATTTTGCTTATCTCTAGTGAGGATGGGTAGTGTGGGGTGCTTGATTAGCACATGATCAAAACGTACCTAGTAAATACTCAATGTCTTCTATAAGCAGCTTCATTTGCCACAATGACTGGCAAGAGTTGGTAAGTTTACCTAAGTGACTTAATATGAATGAAAGAGGTGGGCAGGCCCTTGGGAGCTCAGTGGATGTGTTACAGGAGGGCAGAGTGGGACTGCCCCCCTATGCTTGAAACACAAAGCCAACTCTATGGAGTGGAACTAGCCATCATCTGACCGCACATTAATTCAGCAATGGAAGTTGAGAGCTGTCTCTGACCGGTACTGTACTTACAAATACAAGTCAGGACAACACTACCAGAAAATCAAAACTTACGGTCCTCCAAAAAGGAGAAACCATACCATTGATATGGCATAGAGAGGCTGCAGGACACTCGGAGGGGAAGAATCAGTGTGGAAACTTCTCCACTTATCAAGGACAAAACTGGAATGGACCAGTATTCAGGCTGGTATTCCCCATTTGCCTATAAAATATATACACATGTTCTTTTTATATTTTTTTTAAAGTTAACATTACAACTAAGGAGCCTTATGGAAAGCAGGTCGCTCAAGACCATCAGTTTAGGAAGAAATAGATAAATGAATTTTAAGAAACATAAATACATAATGTCCTCTCTTCACGGAATGTTACCGTATTTTTCTTCTTTCTTACAAAGTCTCATTATCACATTTCTTCCAGCATCACATTTTCTTTTCAGAGTTTGTACGTTCTTGATATGAAGCATTTCTCAGGATTGCCTCCACACCAAAGGATCAGAAACTTCCAGTTACCTCTTGTTGAAAAAAAAGTGTTCCTCACTGAACTGACAAGCCATTGTATCCTATGATCCAGCAGTACAGCTAACTATGTAAGTCAGGGCCAAATCTAGCACATATGGTTGAAGAAACAAGCTTGAATCTACCGTGTGGCCTTTAAACTTACCGCTGCAATAGAAATGTTAATACGGTAAATGCATCAATTTTGGTTGGTTACATAAAATTTTACATTAAACCCTTTGAAGCAAAATTAACATTACACAATGTTTGTTTTCAGAGTCAGGTTTCCTCTATTTTACAACGTGGTACACACAAATAAAAGCGATATTGTTAATAGCAAGAAAAGTACCCTAATTGATAAAAGTCGAGTCGCTCTATCTTTTTGTGTTCTTCATCCTGTTCTCCAGGCTTTTAATTAGAAATTTATGGAAACGAGGGCGCTCCTCGCAGGAAGCGCACACGCAGCAGATAACGGAAGCCACGGCACTGGTCGTCAGTGTGAAGGCAGCCTCTGTTCTATTGGCCAATCTTCCTTCGTTCTTTCAATCTAAACACAAAACGTCATTCATTCGTCCATTAACACCTGCGCTTCAGAGAACTTGATTAACATCTCACAGTGCTTGTATCTACTTCCTTCAGTTCACATCCTAAAGCCTAAAGAAGGAGATAGGATGAACTGTAAGGAAAAATCATTTCCCCTGGTAAACCATTTTCCCTTTCAAGCTTGAGCTGTCTTAAATGTAAAATGTAAAAAAACACGTTAGGATTACTTTGTAATCAGATAAAAAATAAGCACGTACACAATAAAAGAAGGAGCGATGTAATTATTTTCACACAAAACACGGATATAGGCGTGCCTTGTTTTCAATGTTTATAGACAGAACAAGAAATAGTTTGCATGCCTAAGGTAAATATTCTTGTCGGGCATTGTATAATGACCCCATTTTTAAGAGGCTAATGTAGAGTGCTAGCATGAACACGGTCTAGTGTTCAGGAGTGTTGTAACCCACTGTACACCCACCCACCACAGACGTCATGGTGTCACATGACGCTGGCAAAAAAAGGGGCCGAGCGCACGTGCTCGAGGCCATTCCCACTACCCCTAACTGGTGTCTGTGTCAGGTCATTGCTGCTAGCTACCATGCGGGCCTAGGGCCCTTCCCAACACTACACTGGCGACGAGGCCGGTAGTGCAGCCCATGCGTGCCACTACCCACTGCTAATCCACAAGAAAAAAGGGGAAGAGAGCTGCCCGCCTAGAGGGCATCCCCTGCAGCGAGGCGCAGCGCGCCGAGAAGCCGGTGGGCACGTCCAAGCCCCACAGCAAGCCGACCGGAGCCCACCCGCGTCGACCGCCACCACCGAGTGCCACCAAGCAACAGCGGACCGCCCAGAGCCCACCTGCGACGGCCGCGAGGCTGAAGACCCCCACCGGAGAGGTGCACGGGCCGGGCGGAGCCCACCCGCCGCGACCGCGATGGAGCATCTGGCCCGCCGGCCGAAGGTGAGCCCCACGGGCGAAGTGCCCGTCATGAACTGTGCCAAGGTGTAAGCAGGACCAGCGGAGCCCACCCGCGGCCTGCCCGAGTCGTCCCCCGCCCCCGCCGCGTGTGTGCTTCGCAGCGGCGGGGCACCGAGACTGAAGACGGCGTAGATAAGTGCGGCCGGACCCGCAATCACCAAAAGCAACGAGGGGGAGGGAGCGGAGTAGCTAACCGCCTCCCGACCCCCCTCGCAACGTGATCCGGGCCAGCGGAGCCCACCCGCGGCCCGCCGGTAGCCCCCAGTGAAGAAAGACTCTGCAGCGCCAGCGGAGCCCACCCGCGGCCTGCCGACGGCACCCCCCGCGAGGAAAGACACTGCAGAGCCAGCGGAGCCTACCCACGGCCTGCGAGGTACATGGCAAGTCTCCGCCGCGCAGCGTGTGTGAGGAAAAGCTGCTGCGGCGGGAGACCGGAGAGTGGAGCCTGCAGCAGCTGGTAATTAAGCAGAGCCGGCGGAGCCTACCCGCGGCCTGCCTCAAGCGCCCCCCGCCCAGGGAAGAGTGACCGGAGCGACGCGCTCCCCGCCTGAGGAAGCATCAACACCCCCCCCGCCGCGCGAGGACTGCCGAGGCTGCAGCGGGCGGGGAGGGGAAAGAAGGAAGCGCCTACACGCGGCCAGCGCCGCCGCAGATCAGAGGAGCCTCCACCTCGTGGGCTCCATGGAAAGCAGAACAATAGTAAAGCGCCTGGAAGCGGCCAGCGCCGCTGAAATAAACTGCAACTGTGCCCCAGAGACACTGGCTGCCAGGTGCCTCACATACCGGAAAAAGTGAAAGTGCCGGCAAAAAAAAAAAAAAAAAAACATAACATTTAACCCCCCTGACCAAAACTCTGCAGTGCCTCACTTACATGCACAGGCACTCCTATGTGCCCACACCCTGTGAGCAAACACAGAGAAGCAAATAAAAGAGACTCACCAGCTCCCAGCAACAGCAGCTCCAGCCCCCTGTGCACTGTGACAATAGAGTGCACATCAGGGGAAGACAAGACAGGCTGCTACCAAATCCAGCAACACTGCCACCCAGTGGCCAAAAGCAACAGTGCACCTACATCCAAGAACTAAAACAAGCATTGCACAACGCAAGAGAACTCAGCAGCAGCAAGGGGCAACAGATTGAGTAGCGCCCCCGCGAAAGCGTCTAAACTCCCGCAGCAAGAAAGCATCTAAACTCCCGCAGCAAGAAAGCATCTGAACTCCCGCAGCAAGTAAGTTCTCAACAGCGCAAGTGACACCCACACACACCAGCACGGAAGAGGCGCGAACGTCTCACTTAACATCCAAGCACTGACTGACGTCTGGAGGAAACGACTGCCAAGCGCTGGAAGAACGTCCAGGGAAAAGACTGCTGCGATCAAAGGACGGAGAGAGCAGCGACGCCTTGTGGCCACAGGCGCTCACCGCAGCATCAACTACTCCCGCCAACGGTCCAAAGCATCAAGTACCTGACGACAGCCAAAGCAGCAAGTACCCAACGTCACGCAACAGGTGTCCCAGAACCCTGAACAGTAAGTGTGCAAACAACGCGCCACGTGGCGACGCACAGCCACCGCAAGCAGAAAGAAGAATGCATGCAGCGCCATCGCGCAGAACAATCTTCGCGGACGACCCCCCGACATGGCGCCTCCAAGGAGCCGATCCGCAGAACGATCGCCCATCAAGTGCCGACCCGCGACAGATCCATGGCGCCTCCCAGGAGCCGATCCGCAGAATGATCGCCCATCAAGTGCTGACCCACAACGGGTCCCCCAGGAACTGTTGTAGCGCAAAGTCCGACAGGACGACCGAAAGCAACCTGCCAGGCATCGGCAGAAGTGGACCACCAACCGGTCCAGGACGTTCAACCATGAAGAGGTCTACAAACATAGACCCCCGAACGTCACCAACAAGCATCAAGAAAAAACAGCATCAAGAAAAGAAGGTTCGCGACACCAACTCTGGCTGCTGAGGAAGAAGGAGAAAGTGTCCCCGACGGGGACAAGACCAGGGGTACACATGCAGAGTGCGCGCACTGCATGGAGGACCCAGGTCAGGCGAGAAGACACTAGATCGGTCCAAGTGATGTCGCGAAGCAGGAGGAGGAACAGGAGAGATCCGGGTGGCACCACTGCCACCGTGAAAAGGAAGGAAGAAAAGAAGAGATCCGGGTGGCACATCTGCCACCGCGAAAAGGAAGGAAGAAAAGAAGAGATCTGAGTGGCACGTCTGCCACTGCGAAAAGGAAGAAAGCAATGATGAGATCTGAGTGGCACGTCTGCCACTGTGAAAAGGAAGGAAGAAAAGGAGAGATCTGAGTGGCACGTCTGCCACCGTGAAAAGGAAGGAAGCATATCCATGTGGCCTGTTGCCACAATTAAGAGTAGAAGGAGAAGTCAGTGCGAAGCAACGTCCCCACAGGGAAACAACTAAGGAAAGAGAGAGGAGTGCAGGAAGACGAAGACCACTCACTCCCGAAGAGAAGTAAGGCGACAAGTGCCAGGACAACGGTGCGAGGAACACGAGGCCGGAAGAACACCAGTGGCAAAGAAGACCAGCTGACAGACGATGTTTCCGCACACCCAGGATCTGCGGAGAGGAGCAAGCGAGACCGTTGGTGACATCCACCTTTGGGGTCACACGGACACTGGACACATGCCAGCCGTGGTGACTCAGGGGCAGAGGCCTCCGGGACGCAGTCCCCGCGACGAGAGACGGTCCTCCGACGCCCATCCGAAAGGTCCGGGGAGGGCGAAGACATCGCAAGCAAAGACAGAAACCAACAGCTACCTTGGGACGAGGCTGCGGAGCTGAGGTGAGACACATCGTCTCTTCCATACCCCCACTGACGGCGGCGCAGAAACAACTGATGTGGACACATCCAGCCCAGCGCAAATCCGAGAAAGAGGACCTCAAGGATATCCCGTGGCAGGGGAACACCGACGAGAGGGGTCATCCTAGTGAGAGGGATGCCTTGCAACGGATCTGCCTTTTGCCAAGTAGGACACAGACTACAAGTGAAGCTAAGGCCGAGACCGGAAATCGTGCATCATTCCCCGGCGAACCACAAGAACTCTAACTGCACCCGTCGCCATGGAAGTGAGCAAAAGAAGGACTGTGAGGACAATCTTGTCGCAGAGTCGTCAATAAACTGGTTCCATCGAGCACCCCCACACCGGTGCCACTGTGAACTGACGTTCCCCGCAGCAGATTGAACACCATCTGTGATGCCAAGCAGCGGCGGATAAAAAGGACTCCGCGGAAGTTGAACACTTAACTGCATCCTGATACAGTTTGTTTTTCCCACAGGTTGATTTCTGTATGTGGGTTTTTGCGATTAAAAAATGGGAGGGATGTAGAGTGCTAGCATGAACACGGTCTAGTGTTCAGGAGTGTTGTAACCCACTGTACACCCACCCACCACAGACGTCATGGTGTCACATGACGCTGGCAATAAAAGGGGCCGAGCGCACGTGCTCGAGGCCATTCCCACTACCCCTAACTGGTGTCTGTGTCAGGTCATTGCTGCTAGCTACCATGCGGGCCTAGGGCCCTTCCCAACACTACAGCTAATAGCCTGCTCCAACAGCACGGTTTCCGAATCTATTTTGGGAGCAGCTAGTACAGAAGACAATTTTCCGACAGTACACTATGCTGAAACTATTTCACTCGCCCAATAAAGGATGCATCAGTAAAAATACGCGTTTGGAAATGAAATTCCTTAAGCAATAAAATCCACAATAAAGATATACAAACACAATAAAACAAAAAAGCAAGAAACAGAATGATCTCACGGTTTTCTAATGCAGTACTGCAAAACAAAAAGGCAGTTCGCTACAGCATCCTAACTACCCCGCTAAATTGCAATCCTTTTACTGGCTCATAACTCTAGCTAGCAAAAATGTAATTGTGTCTTCCGCTCTATGCATGCTCTCTGCTGCAATGCGAACCTAAACAACTACCACTGCACAGAAAACCACAAACTAATGAGGGAATCAGTGAACATGGGGAAGGCCTTCTTCTGCTTGAAAATCTTTAATTTGCTAATTGTCAAGAATGTACTCAACAGAAAGCAATCTCTTAAATAGTAAAACTTTATTAGTTGAGTTCATACGAAAGCTCTGATTTTTTTTATCACTTTTCCATTAGAAAATATGTGCTTTTAATCTGTGTTATATAGTGTGATGCTCACATTAGTGAGAAAAAATACAGAGAATGGAGCGATTGAAGAGGCCCTGGCAAGAATTTTTGGAGAGTGTGCACTCATCCCATATTCAACACTTCTTAGGACCTGATTACAAGTCTGGCAGTCAAGGACCGCCAGACTCGTAGTGGCATGGCGGTGGAGGTCTTGAGACCTCCACATTACGGCTCAGTGGTCATACCGTCCTGCCAACTTTGTCAGGCAATTGCCCTTCCATGGCTGTGGCGCTGCGGTCCAGATGTATCTATATGCTTAGTGGGACCACTGCAGTCCTGCCAAGCATATAACGACTTTCATCACTGCCACTACTTTCATTGAGGTCTTTCCTCCCTGAAAACAGTGGCATTGAGAAAGCCTCATGACTTGTGGATGCACACAAGAACTCCCTTTAACGTTCCCGTGCGGTGCCTATGTGATAGGCACTGCTGTGGAAACGCAAAGAAAGTGTCCGCCGATGACAAAAAAGTAAGTAAAGGGCAGGCTGTCCTCACGCGGCTTTGACACAGCTGCGCTGGCAGAGAGCCGGTGCACCTGCACCAAAGTCGTAATCACGCCCTTAGTGTTTTATACCTTGTGCAGGAGATACTACAGGGCATTTCTCAAGAAATTCAGTGAAATATTGATAAAGTGGAGATGCTCTATCAACTTTCCTATCTGAATCTCACAGTGCATTAGGTATTATTACATTAATTCACATCTTTTGATATAACTTAAAGCCCTTCTATAGATCGGAATCATCAAGGTTACAAATTCCAGTTGATTTAAGAACTGATAATCAAGTGAATTTTGGAACCCTGGGCCAAATGTATTAATACAGTGGTTGCTAATACTGGTTCAAGTTCAAGTTCGGGCATTTATATAGCGCACTACTCACCCGGAGGGTCTCAAGGCGCTGGAGGGAGGGGTTCACTGTTTGTCGAATAGCCAGGTTTTCAGTTCTTTTCTGAAGGAGATGTGGTTCTGAGTAAGGCGGAGGTGGGTGGGGAGTGAGTTCCAGGTCTTGGCAGCCAGGAAGGAGAAGGATCTGCCACCCATGGTGGTTTTTCGGATGCGCGGGACTGCGGCGAGGGCTTGATTGGATGATCTTAGTTGGCGGGTGGGATTGTAGAAGGACAGTCGGGTGTTGAGGCATTCGGGTCCTAGATTATAAAGGGCCTTGTGTGCGTGGGTAAGAAGGCGGAAAGTAATTCTTTTGTTGACGGGAAGCCAGTGGAGGTTTTTTAGGTGTCCGGTGATGTGATCTTGTCGAGGGATGTCTAATATGAGTCTCGCTGATGCGTTTTGGATGCGCTGGAGCTTTTTCTGCAATTTTGTTGTAGTTCCGGCGTAAAGTGTGTTGCCATAGTCCAGTCGACTTGTGACCAGTGCATGGGTGACAGTCGTTCTTGTCTCGAGGGGGATCCAGCGGAAGATCTTTTTGAGGATGCGAAGGACGTTGAAGCAGGAGGACGATACGGCGTTGACTTGTCTGGACATTGAGAGAGAGGAGTCTAGAATGAAGCCAAGGTTACGTGCATGGTCTGTGAGTGTGGGTGCTGATCCCAAAGCGGAAGGCCACCAGGAGTCGTCCCAAGCTGAGGGGGAGGATCCTAGGATGAGCACCTCTGTTTTGTCTGAGTTGAGTTTTAGGCGGCTCTGTTTCATCCATTCGGCTACTTCTTTCATACCTTCGTGAAGATTGGTTTTGGCGGTGTTGGGGTCTTTGGTGAGGGAAAGGATTAGCTGGGTGTCGTCGGCGTAGGAGATGATGTTGAGGTTGTGTTGACGTGCGATGGAGGCGAGAGGACTCATGTAGACGTTGAAGAGGGTGGGACTGAGTGAGGAACCTTGAGGTACGCCACAGATGACTTCGGTGGGCTCTGAGTAGAATGGGGGGAGTCGGACTCTCTGGGTTCTCCCAGCTAGGAACGAGATGATCCAGTCCAAGGCTTTTCCTTGTATGCCGATGTTGTTGAGGCGTTGTATGAGGGTGCTGTGACAGACAGTGTCGAAGGCGGCGGAGAGGTCGAGTAGAATGAGGGCCACTGTTTCTCCATTGTCCAGGAGTGCTCGGATGTCGTCGGTCGCCGCAATGAGGGCGGTTTCGGTGCTGTGTTTGGCTCGAAAGCCGTTCTGTGAGGGATCCAGGGAGTTGTTGGATTCAAGGAAGGCGGCGAGTTGGCTGTTGACGGCTTTCTCGATGACTTTGGCCGGGAAAGGGAGGAGGGATATGGGTCGGTAGTTTTTCAGTTCTGAGGGGTCTGCTGTGGGTTTTTTCAGAAGGGCGCTGAGTTCGGCGTGTTTCCAGATTTCTGGAAAGGTGGCAGAGTTGAAAGAGCAGTTGATGACATCGCAGAGTTGGGGAGCGATGATGGAGTCAGCTTTGTTGAAGATGTAGTGGGGACAGGGGTCTGAAGGCGAGCCAGAGTGGATTGAGTTCATGAGGCGAATGGTGTCTTCAATGGTGATTGGGTTCCAGGAGCTGAGGTTGTTAGTTGGAGGGGTGGGATCTGAAGGGGGTGGGGCTGGTTGGTCACTGGGAGTATTCTTGAAGCTGTTGTGGATGTCGGCAATTTTGTTGTAGAAGAAGGAGGATAGCGCATCGCAGAGGTCTTGGGAGTTAGTGATGTCGTTGGATGCTGCGGAAGGGTTGGTGAATTCTTTGACGATATTGAAGAGTTCCTTGCTGTTATGAGAATTGTTGTCGAGACGGTCCTTGAATGCTGATTTCTTGGCGGATCGAATCAGTTGGTGGTGTTTGCGGGTGGCTGTCTTGAGGGAGGCCATGTTGTCTGAGGTTGGTTCTTTTCTCCAATTCTTCTCCAGGGTGCGGCATGTCTTCTTGGATTTTTTAAGGTCATCATTGAACCAGGGAGCCTTTTTGCTGGATGATTTCAACTGGTGTTTTTTCAGGGGTGCTAGCTCGTCCGCACTGTGGGTAATCCATTGCCTGAGGTTGGTGGCCGCTTGGTCTGGGTCCATTGCTAGGGTGGGAGGGTTTTGGTTGAGTGATGTGAGGAGTTGGTCGGTGGTGATTTTGTTCCATTTTCTCCGGGGAATGGGTTGTGGACGATTGTGGGTCAGGGTGGTTTTGTAGCTGAAGTGAACACAGCTGTGATCCGTCCAGTGGAGAGCTGTAGTGTGATCGAAGGAGATGTGCTTGCTGGAGGTGAAGATGGGGTCGAGCGTGTGTCCGGCTGTGTGAGTGGGGGTGTCAACAAGTTGTTTGAGTCCGAGATTGGACAGGTTGTCCAGAAGGGTGGTGGTGTTGTTGTCGAGTATGTTTTCAAGGTGGTAGTTGAGGTCTCCTAGAAGAATGTAGTTCTCGGAGGCGAGGGCGTGCGGGCTGACGAAGTCTGTGATGTCGTCGCTGAATTGAGATCGGGTGCCTGGGGGCCTGTAAATGAGGGTGCCTCTAAGGGTGGTCCTGGGGTCGGTGTGGATCTGAAAGTGGAGATGTTCGGCGGTTGTAAGATTGTCGTCAGAGCTGGTTGTAATTTTGATGGTGTTTCTATGGACGATGGCGATGCCTCCTCCAGTTTGATTGGTGCGGTCTTTTCGAATGATCTTGTAAGTGTCCGGTATGGCTATGGCGATGTCGGGGGCAGAGGATGCGTTCATCCATGTTTCAGTAAGGAAGGCGATGTCAGGTGACGCAGTGTCGATTAGGTCCCAGAGTTCTGTTGCGTGTCTATGGACCGAGCGGGTGTTCAGTAGGATGCATTTCAGGCGGTTGGGTTCGGAGCTGTGTGTGGAGGAAGTGGGTTTGGTGAGGGTCCTGAAGCAGTTGAACTTGCAGGAGAGGCAGGCGAATGGGCCGTGGGTGCGTCCTGGGGTAGCTTCGCAGCATAGTGGGGTGCACCCGGGGTTGAGGGCGAGGAGAGTAGCGGCAGCGTATGTCACTCTAGAGGGTTGGGAACGGCAAGGAGCAGGGGGACGGGCGCTGGGCGCGGTCCAGGCGCGGACGGGCGTAGACGGGCTTACCTTTGGCGCACCTTTGGCGCGACTGGGGCGCGAACGCTGCTGCGCGCAAGTGCTTCTGTCATAAGTGGATATTGGAAGGGGAGGGGCGAGGCAGGCTCAGCTGGGAGGCGGGAGCGTGATTGGAGGGACGGGCTTGGACGTCACAACAAGCAAATGGCTGCAACAATAACAACAACTTTACGCAGGGAGAGGTTGGGGCGAGCAGTGGAGCTTAAACAATTAATTTACAAATGAAATGGCTGAGTGGTGGACGCTGTGAGGGGTCACAAAGAAGCGCTATGAACACAGCACTTTAAAAGTATAAAGCGGCGCTATGAAATTGAGCACAGTGCAATGAGTAATCAAAGCAGCGAAGCAGCGCTAAGGTCAGAGCACGATTCAGACACAATGCGGCGCAATGATGTTATAGCAGGAAGCAAGCACAGAGCACAAGCAGCGTAGGAGTAGCGCTACGATACCCAGGAGGACAGAGGAGAGCAACCGGATCTGCACGAGTCAGGACGGTCACAGCTCTCGGAGGGGGAAGGGTCGACCTAATCTATCAGTGGGAGGCAGGCTCAGCTGGGAGGCGGGAGCGTGATTGGAGGGACGGGCTTGGACGTCACAACAAGCAAATGGCTGCAACAATAACAACAACTTTACGCAGGGAGAGGTTGGGGCGAGCAGTGGAGCTAAAACAATTAATTTACAAATGAAATGGCTGAGTGGTGGACGCTGTGAGGGGTCACAAAGAAGCGCTATGAACACAGCACTTTAAAAGTATAAAGCGGCGCTATGAAATTGAGCACAGTGCAATGAGTAATCAAAGCAGCGAAGCAGCGCTAAGGTCAGAGCACGATTCAGACACAATGCGGCGCAATGATGTTATAGCAGGAAGCAAGCACAGAGCACAAGCAGCGTAGGAGTAGCGCTACGATACCCAGGAGGACAGAGGGGAGCAACCGGATCTGCACGAGTCAGGACGGTCACAACCAGGTTGCAACAACAGGTTGCAACCAGTGTGGAATTTCGCGGGCTGATATATGTACCAATAGGTCATTACCCAAAATTCAAATTTGGAATAAGTTGCAATCCATTTTATCTCACTATTATTCAAGGTGTGTTTGCAAATTGCCGCTCACTCCAACTGATGGCTATCACAGGGATGCTGGCATCTAGCTGCAGCTACTCCGATAAGGAAGAGGAGCATCGCCCCACTGATTTTCAGCAGTGAAAAATAAAATTATAATAACAAATGTTATACTTTTATTTTTCCTCACTCACTTCCTGCAGCAGAGCGTGGGACGGGCCATCCATTCTAACACAACACAGCTGCAGGAAGGAGGAGGAGTGGTGGCAATGCTTCAAGAGTGCCTGACAGTTTGGCTGGCACCTAAGGCCGGCCAAACCGCTATATGCACTTTGATCTCTCCACCCGAGCTGTGCTGTACAGCTAGGTGGAGAGCAAACACCGGGTCATAGTCCCTTAGTGAGTGCCTAAGCAGGGTGCTCACACCAATCACGGCGCTGCTCTCATGCTAGGTAAAACCAGCATGAGACCAGCATCTGGATTGGTGTAGGGGTACAAGTGGCATGCCAGGAGTTGAAGAATACAGGCCAGAAGATCACCGACACTGCAGATGGCAGGTAAGCATTTTCAAAATTGTTTTCCCCGTTCTGCCCCCGTGCTGCCCCCCCTACAGTGCCTCCCCCGCACGGCGCCACCACTTTAATGCCTCAGCAGCCAGCACTGGAAGACATGCAAGGGTCAGTTCATTGCCAAATCTGTGATTATCTTTAAATGAGAAACTTTTTTTTTTTGGAAAGCATCTCGTTTTTAGGTTTCGCCCTGGCGGTAGCACTGCGCAGCAGTGCTCGCGCAGGGCGAAATCTAATGTTATCTCAGTAGTGGGGACTTGAAACCGCCCCTTCTTCCATTGGCTAGCTCCATAAATGGAGGCTAGCCATTGGAAGACATCAGTGTCAATCACTTTTTCCCGGTCAGAACACGAATCGTGGGCGTTTCTGACTCTTTTTTTAAGTCCCGCCCCTTGTTGCCGTGTGTCCCGGGCCGCGCTGTGATTGGCTGCCGGCCCGGGACACCCCCGTGACGTCATTCCCCGGGCCGCGCTGTGATTGGCTGCCGGCCCGGGACACCCCTGTGACGTCATTTCCCCGGCCGCGCTGTGATTGGCTGCCGGCCCGGGACCTGACTTGTTGTATTTAGCCACCTAAGCCGCGCTATATAAATCTACTAATTACTCATTTGTATTAAAAAAAAACAATACATATAATAAATTGTATGCAAGTTTTTGAGGTACCCTGGTCCATTCTAGGGCTTTTGCCTCGCGTCATTTCGATCAAACCCCCAGCTGATAAGTGCCCGTGTGCTACAGGGGATACACACAGCAGTGCTGGCCGTACAAGGAAATGCAGCCTCATTCTCGCTTATTCGGATGCTTTCTGGGCCAATCCGCCATGGTCTTCCTGAAGCTATTATCCCAGGGCTGCCACACATCTCGAGGGGTCGTGCAGCGTATAAATCCGCATTTCCTAATTGTCTCTAACCCGCGTACAAGCGCAGCACTGTATTCGAGCGTTTCTCCTGCCTTCCACAAAGCTGCTTGAAAGCGCCAGTCCTGCTGGAGGGCCGCCTCTTCATTAGGAAGCCTGCAGGGAGGCGGGTGAGGGCAGCGAGCGAGGAACAGAGGCGGGCTGGGCACGTGTGAAAGGACCTCTGCGTATATTCTGCTGGAGAGCTATTGATTCTTGTTTTCTTCAGTTCTGGCCGACGGGGGAAAGAAGTTTAATTAAAAGAAGCAGTGAGAAAGAAGCACAATGTGGCGTCAGTGTGTGAGATCCGGCCGAGGAGAGGGGGGCCTTATCAAAGATGCTGGATGGGCTACGGCTGGAGGAGTCGGATCCCATCCCAGCATGCATCTTGTTCACTTTGTTCCGGGTTCTGAGGGCGAATATTAAAGGAGGAGATATGGAAGGTCATGTTTGTGCAAATCCAGTACAGTGTCACATGTTCTTAGTACTGTTGCCTAAAAGTATATGGCACTGCTAAGTAATGTCCGCTTACTTTTGGCGATTTGACCTGTATAGTTCACTCTAACCCTGTAATTGATGGTCTAATCATCAGTTTCTGATATCCAACATAAAGTATGGAAAGTTATAACCATTGGTGTCCGCGCCTGATTGCAACCTCTGGAGATGGATGCCGAGAATTCCCGGTTTTTGCCTTATTTGATAATCGTTTTCTGCATAAGGTTTCTATTCTGGATTACAGCCACCGCTGCCTACTCCTGGAGCACCTGAACGCCACCTCAAGGCTAAATAATTGCTGAAACCTACTCCATGGTCCCAAAATCTAACGTTATTGCATTGTAATCACCTGCTAGTGCTCTGTGTCCCCCAAAGTACAAGTCCGAACGTTGGTGCTGCCAGGCTTTTTCTCCCTATCCTGTTGATTGTAGGGAGCACTTTGCACTTTCAACTGCGATGCAGCCCATTCTCCTCACTGGATACTAGACTGCAGTGGTTGGATAGAGCTCCAGTCCGTCTTAGACAGACTCTCCAATGACAACTGTGCTGGAGCTGGCAGGGTACTGCGTAGTGTAACACAGTAAGACAGCTCAGTAGGCAAGTCTATTTACAGCAGACTTATGTGGGTAACCTAAAGGCCTCGGGTTGTATCCCAGCAGGCCCATGCATCCTTTCGTCCTCAGAGGTCGATATATTGAGCACAAATAAATTGTCATAATACCTGGTATTACAGCGCTTTGAGAACTTTGTGACAAAGTAAGCAGTTGTTTATCAATCGGGAAGCCAGTAAAGACCAATACCCATTCTGAGGTATTACTTTGAAATTATTATCTTTGAGTGCGCTTCCATTCATAAAACAGTTCACTTGAGGCAATATTATGAAATTTATCATAAACATTTCAAAGACCATTAAAAAAGCAGTCTTCAGAACAGTTATTAGAGTACCAAACTGAAGAGAATTCTACAGAGGACGTTTCCTTTAATCACCAGGTCAGTCCTTGTGAAGCCTCTAACAGGAGTGATTCGATGATTCTCTCTGACTTTTCCTCCAATTTCTTTACAAACTCCCTTTCATCTTCAAACTCTCACGGACTTCAATGTGCCAATGTAGGTGAATTCAGCCTAGGTAATTCGCTTTGTCACCTACCCTGCTAGGAAAATCATTGCATTGATTAACCAAGCAACCACTGCTGTTCTTGGAGGGAGCAGACTTGGCCTGTAAGCATCTGGATAACAACCTTCTCTCAGTGGTAGAAACTACATTTCTTATGACGGTATGGAAGATGTCAGTAATAGGGGGTCAGTGGAGAAGATGCCTGACCCCGAAGTAGAGTAAAAATATGAAAACCTAAACTTGATAGCTTGCACAAACGAGGCAGTCACTCCATAACTAGTCAAGGACAGAACGGAGGCTCTTGGACTCTCCAGCCATCAGTAGCCGTGGACTCTTTCATTGGAGTAGTGGAGTTGGCACTCCTGTGGTCTGTGGACTCAGAAATCAGAGGGTGAATAAAGTATCACAGGGGAATATTCAGGAAAAGAGTTAACAAGTAGGTGCTGACAGGATGTACAAAGTACTTTTGACTTTACATGTGTTAAAACCACATGTCCTTTCTCCAGGACTAGCCAATAATCCGACTGCGCATACCTATAATTCGGAGTGCCTATGGTAGGAACCCCCAAAGCCTGCCATATGCAGTGTAATCACGGGTGCCTGGATAAGGACCCACATGATCCCACCACAAAAGCCTGTATCAGTTAACACACCTTACCCCTTCTGAATTCAATCTACTAGCTCAAGTATATCCTTTAGGAACTCATGTAGAGCTCTCAGAATTCTACATTTAAGAGGCATACCTGCCGCCGCCTGATCTAGGACCCCAAATCTCTAATGTTTGGCCCAGCGCTGTCATCTCAGTAACCACAAGTTAGATATTATGAACTTCTACTCTGATTCTAAAACAACAAGAATCTGTAGTTTCAGGTTCCATTTCTTTGTTTAGTCCGATACTTCCAAATCATCTTTAGGTTCTGGGTCTGCTGATGGATATCCTTATGGTTCTATGGGTGGTGTTAGGTGAGGAAGGGATCCTAGTTTTGTCCTGTGGGACAGAATAGGTGAGAAAGAGAGACAGACTGCACTACATCTGAAGTGTCTATGTCTGTGCTTAACAATCACTGAAGTAATGTCATAGGATTTGTGCACCACCTTAATGGCTTCCCATAAGAAATCCCCTCCACAAGGGAGGCATAAGGGCCGGGCACACGGGGCTCCGGGGGGGAGAGTGTAGGTGTCTAAGCGCCTCCATGTGGACTCTCGCCGTGTGCTGTTCGGGGCTCCTGCTTCACGCGTGTGTGTGTGTGTGTGTGTGTGTGTAGCTCTGTGTGTGTGGCTCTGTATGTGTGCGTGTGGCTCTGTGTGTGTGTGTGGCTCTGTGTGTGTGGGTGCAAATGCAATAGGTCTGGCATTTGCGAGAGATTAAGCTATAGGCATTGTACCTCCAGAATGAATGATGTCATTGTCCCTGGATGTATCGACTCGCTCTTAATGAGGCTTCATGAAAACCATATTTTTCACCTGCTTGTTGTTTCATTGGAAGTTAATGGGTTAAACACATTCAGTACTCAAGCTTGTTTAAGAAAAGCCTATAGGTTCAGCCCAAAGTTATTTGAAGATTGACACACTGGTTAACGTTATCGAAGGGTTGTAACAGCAGGAAATTCCGAAGCCTAAAGTAGTAAGTGGGCTGTGCATTTTCTTACATTTCATGCATGTAATTTTACCAGCACAGTTACAGGCTCAGAATAAATGCGGATTCCTTTGTTTAAAAATAAGCTTTTAAATGGGAAGGTGAAAGGAATATTTAATCATCGTTTGTCTCACGTGTCACATTAGAAAATGAAATGAAACAGAAAAAAGAAAAACTAGGAAACAATAATTTCGATCCCATTCAGTTTTCTATCTTGGGTGGTTTAAATTGTACTTGCTTTACAAAATGGGGAATCCTACTATTTCATTTGCCTTTCTCCAAGTGACTTATTTCTGTTGCCCAATGTATTTGCTCTGCAGTTGTCTGTATCCCTCCTACTTACTTCTCTTTAAGGTCTCAGGGCCAGATGTTCAACCATTACAATTTGCGAGTTGCAAATTGCGTCGCTTTGCGACTCACAATTTGCGACTCGCAAAATGTGATTTACAATAGTGTCTCAGACACTGTTTTCGATTCTTAATGGGGTCGCAAATTTCCTGCCTCATTAATATTCATGATGCAGGTGCTATTTGCGACCCCATTAGAAATGGCTAGCACTTCCAGGGATGGTGGCCTAATATCTGTGACTGCTTTTTAAATAACCAAACACAAGGAGATGATGGACGGAGTACTGAAACTTTTCAGACACTTAACCCCAGTCACAGATTTGGGTTGAATCCATCATCATTCTTTAGCTTACTTTGCCACCCCAGTTCAATACCAGCAACATGCAAATCAGTCTTTACCCTGTGCCTCATGGGAACAGTCCAGACTGAACTGCCAAGCCAGGTCTTCCCTGGACTGGAACTAAGCATCCTGGGACCGGTTTCGGGGTAACACCCCTCATCAGCCAGGCTAGCTTGAATCCAGTGGCAAAGGGAGCAAGGGACCCACATCTGGGCATACCCTGCCAACTTAGGGCGAAAAAAGCAAACGCAAGGAGATGATTGTGTTTGCTTTTTAAATAGAGCAGTTTACTTTGAAAAAATACAGCCCATTTCCCTTAAAGGAAAACGGGATGCATTTAAAAAAGAAAAATGAAACGTTTCTGTTTCATTTTTTAAGAGTGGGCAGTGGTGCTCTTAAAAAATATTTGCGCACACACTCACAAAGGTGACCCCTCTCCGTTTGCGAGTGGCTTACCACATACTTGAAGTAGGTTATAAACTGCGAGTGTTTTCGCAAAACAATGTTACATTGCTGCACGCCCCTTCCTAATAGTGAGTCGCAAACCCCATTTTGTTGGTAAAATGTTACTGACTCGCAAAATAGGGTTTGTACATGGAGCAGACCAAATTTGTGGTTGCAAACGGGCCGATTACCTGTTTGTGACCGGAAAATAGGTCGTACACCTGGCCCTTAGTTACAGACAGCTTTATTGTGAGTTTAGGCTTTGATATTCTCTCTATGGACCGCGTGGTGCCTGCCACCTTGTGCATGCCAAAGCAGGGGGGTACCATAGATACCCCCCATGTGCACCCCCCCACCCCTCAACACTCTGGGGGCTCGCCACGGGCCCCCAAACACAAAAGACCACATGCTTTTCCACGGTGGAAATGCCGCCGTGGAAAAGCATGTTTCCGTCTGCATCATAATATGGCTGGCGGTGTCTTGCAGACTCCGCCACCATATTTACACACACCGCAGATCGGCAGCGGACGGACTTGCCATCCGCCGCTGATCCCACCGCCATCCTAATGTGGCTGGTGGTGTTTTCGCAGTCCAAGGCGGTGAATCCGCATCCTCCAGGCCGGCGGTGGCTTCCGCCGGCCCGGAGGATGCGGATTCACCGCCATCATAATCAATCCCTAAGTTCGGTTCTAGACATCAGTCAACAAGCTGAGACCTGTGAGATCCCATCTGTGAAATTCCTCCAATTGCCCAAATATCGCGAAGAGGTCACTTTCCCAGGTGGGGTCCAGTTTCTCAATGTATTATTCCAGCCCATTCATACAGTTGCAACCTTTCATGCTTTCACCACTGAGAGAGTGAGCTCAGTCTCGTAACTAAGTCCCAATTACTATTAGAGGCTGTCAAATAATCCTGGGGCCATCATTCCATGCATGGATGTCAGTTCACCAAAAGGCAACGGAAGTGACATCATGTGTTCGTTGACCCCAAAGTCATTACATGAATTGATGTCACATGATATTTTACCCTGCCAGAAGCAGTTACATCATTACAGTCAAAAAGTGTAATTGAGCGTAAGAGTATTTCGATGTCTAACAGCTGTTTTTTTATTATGGACTTTTTGTAAAACAGATTCACGTATGAATGTAAGTAAAGCATACCTTTTAATGTTATATTCCCAATTCTGTATGACAAAAACATTCAGCCACAGCATGAGACATCATTTACAGTTCCAAGCTGCATAAAGACCGTGTTTCAGGGGTGTGAACGATTTGTAAACTTAATGAGTTAAGATGGAACAAGAATTGTTTGATCAGACATTGTGCAAAACAATGCATACATTCCAGCTCTATTTAGAAGAGGGCACTCCCCTCCCCCTTAGATTAAAAGCAAAACTCATATTTTCACACTTTTTCTCTTTACTTCAATCCAGGGTTAAATGACAAAAAGCATGTCCCAATAAGGTTGAACTGTGAAACATACTGATCCACAGTCAGGAAACAAAATGGCATTTATGGGGTACCGTACTGCGTTTTCACCAAAGCAGACATAATAAACAAGCATTTTTATAGCACTAACTAGAACAGGTTCTCCTAAGAGGTAAAGGAACAGCGGGGATGGTGCTACTCGCACATTATTCGCAAGACAGGCGAGGTACAAGTAGCGCATTGCCATTATTCATGCATTCCAAAGGCGTGAAAACTCGCCCTTTTCAAAATCTGAAAGACACTGAGTGCCATTAGCAAAGCTAAATGGAAACAGACAGCAAGGTACAAAATATGGCGGCAGGCAGACACTCAGATGTATTCCTGTAAAGAAGTTGCTCGAGAAACGGGTCTTTCTTTCGCTTACTCTGCAGCGGTGAGGGACAGACTCTTGTGGCAGGTATGCCAGGCTATTTTGGTAGTATGGGTAACAGAGAGACAGTGAGAAGCAGGCACACGTGGAACACGGAGCAGTGCAGCTAGTCTAACCCAGAACGTGTTTTCCTTACGGTATTGGAATTTTCATTAGCTCCTGGTCCCTCCCTTCTTGAATTCATCACATTTTCTGGCAATCCTGCCTCACTACAGTTTACAAGAGGCTGCTGAATGGCCTGGGAGGGAGAAATGAAGTGAGCCACTGTGAGAGCCTTTCCCTGCTCTCTGTCTCCTGTGATCTCCAAGCAATGGATCACAAGGAGTAACAAGCATTGGTAAATTCATAAGGTTTCGCATGAATATATGATTTTTCCACGAAGACAAGTTCCACGCATGGCATTACCACGCGAACTTTAGTTCGCATGTGTCTTCACCACGCAGCATTTGACAACGCATGTTTTTACTCCGCAAAATTAACGTTACGAAACATCTCACGTCTCATTTAAATTTACATAACGATGCTGATAGGCTACATGCAGTATGAAGGAAAAGATCGATGTTTTAAACAATTAAAAACAACAGATTCCCTTACATTTTATTTTTATTTTTTTCATAATGCGCTTAAATAATACCTTAATTAATAAAGTTTAGATTCTTATCTGACCCCTGTACGTCTTTCCCCATCAGCCCTTTCTTCCACCGACCACGGAAACAAGCGTCAAAACACGTCTATCAAAACTGTGAAAGGACTTCAATTATGACGTACACGTCTCCTTGTTGGTGAGGCTATTTCCTTGTTCGTTTTTTAAGTTTTCTTATTTATTTATTGTTATCCGCTTGTTTTTTTTTTGGGGGGGAGACCCCCCCAACCCCCCCTAGCCCCCCCCCCAACTCCCCCTAGCCCCCCCAGCCCCCCCCCCCCCCCCACCCAAGCCCACGCAGATCGTACAGGCAGAACGACACGAAGGAATACCACTCGCGTGGTAAAGACGGACGTTGAAAGCATACGCGTGGAAAAGATCTTTTCGTGGTGAGTGACGCGTGGTAAACGTTATGCGGGGTAATTCCTTCGTAGTAAATGATGTTTCCCGTTTCGCATAAGTGATTATTAATAGGATATGTTTTGTTTTAAGTTGTAGCTTAGTGAGTAGTTGTGCAATATAATTTATTGAAACTCCGTTAATGTCTTATGACTTCTTTATTGGCTAAAAGGGAAATTATTGTGCTGTAAGACATTACTGTTACTGATTTCACCTATAAACAGCTACAGCCTTTCTGGCGATAGAAGACAAAAGACAGCATGGTATGTATATATCCACTTACACCTGGACTGCAGCATCTCTTCATGCACTGACCCTAAAACCATGGCAGGTATGGTGGGTTACCTAACGATATACCTTTTTTTGCAGTTTTATATAGCGCTAACTTTACTCAAGGCTTTACTTGAACACCAGTTACATTACACAAGGACACATTCAACCCTTGGTGTTTTGTCTGTTCAAATTGATGAATGCTGCCTTTTGAGGGGAACTAAAATGAAACTTGATAGCGCCAATTAGGTATGTCGGTGATGAGTGAGCCCTCAACTGTGAACCTCGCTTTCCACAACTGGCAAAGAGGGGAAAAAATGTTTTTGGCCGCTCTGTTCTCCCTGTTAAAGTAGTCTGTGGAATTCTGGAGTACTCCAGCATGCGACCCTGGACGTTTCTCACGATGACCCAAGCAACACATCACCTCTTCGCTGTTATCCTGCATCTCACTGACCTGAAGTAACAACACTGCCCTAAAGAGGCAGAGGAAAGAAACAACCTGACCCAACCCATTGGGGGTGAAGACTGCACTGTATTTCTTCCTAAGGTGATCAACTCAAGATGTCTGCAGCACTCACCCTTATTCAAAGCCCATGTTACACCTAATTCCTTCCCAGCTTTTCGTTGCCAGCTTCTCGTTCCTTGCCAGCTTCTCGTTGGCGTCTTGCCTGTCATGTGCTTCAAAGGGTCTGCTCTTTTCACATTTCACAGCGCACATGCGGGTTCTTGGCTTGGTCTTTGGTACAGTGTGGTATATTTTTGTGAGAAGTGTGACTGGTATCTTCAAAAAAAGGGATTTCCAGTACCTGTCTTTTCAATTTATACTTAACAAAAGGGGAAATTGTCATACTGATGGGAGGTGTTGTAACTTAAATAATTGGTAGAATGATGAACGTTAGTAATTGATTGCTGACAAGTACACTTCATATGCATGCTGCCAGGGGCTGATTGGAGTTGTAGTCTGGAGCAGCCCAGGATATGATAACGTCCCATTTTACAGACTAAAAAGAAAAAACTCAACGTATGTAGTAGTGGGTGTGTTAACAGTGAGCAGTACAACTCTGCTGCACTAGAGACAGAGAAAGTGAAGAAGAACAAGCGAGAATGAACCCAACTCTGCAAAACATTTTAAAAAGCTCCCCAAAAGCAGATGAAAACAGTACTTGGGGTTCGGGAAAATGATAAGACAAACACACAAGAAACAACAGGAAATAGTATGCTACAGCCAATAGAAACAGAGGAAACATATGTGACAAGCACAGGAATCAATAAAAAGCAAGGGGGCATGATGTAAGCCCCTTTTAAGATTTATATAGAATACAATAGATTTTACAAGCACAGAGCAAGCAATGTGCAGGCGAAACATAAAAAAAGGAAGACAGGAGTCAAAGTTGCGACCTCTGTGCCCCTATATCAGTGGTTCCCAAACTTTTTTGACCTGTGGCTCCCTTGACCTAATCGGCAGTTGGCCGTGGCCCCCCACCATTTTTTTACCAGTGGGTTGGTGGTATGTACCTCCTGTTATCTTCCTTAAAGTAATTGGGACGCATTCTTTCACTCATCCAACCATCCGTTCACTCATCCAGCCATCCGTTCTCTCATCCATCCACCCTTTCACTTCACTCATCTATCCATCCTTTTGTCCATCTACCCCTTTCACTAACTCATCAATCCTTACATCCACCCTTTCACTCATCCATCCATTA
Organism: Lissotriton helveticus; assembly: GCF_964261635.1. NCBI lineage: Eukaryota > Metazoa > Chordata > Amphibia > Caudata > Salamandridae > Lissotriton > Lissotriton helveticus. Next base: position 779,831,833 of record NC_136061.1, read on the forward strand.
ACCATTTCACTTATCAATTCATCCATCCACCCATTCACTTGCCCATCATCTACCCTTTCATTCATCCATCCATCCATCCTTTCACGCACCCATCCACCAATTCACTCACCCATCAGATGCCCTTTCACTCATCCATCCATCCTTTCACACACCCATCCACACTTTTACATTTCCATCTACCTTTCCACACATACATCCATCTATTTACCTTTTCTCTCATCCATACTTCCACTCATTCACTCATCCATCCATCCTTTCTTTCATTATCTATCCATTCCCCCTTTCATTCATGCATTCATCCTTTCAGTAATTCATCCAGCCATTCAGACATTCCTTCACCTATTTACTCACCAACCTTTCCACATTATGAGCTGAGCCTTTGTCTGCAGAGTTGCAGGAAGAAGAGGCCTATCAAGAACGAACTACAGCAAGGGGTGGGGTGCGGTGGGGGAGAGTTCACTATGCCCCTGCACATAGGCAGACTGAAAACGTAGAAGTCATGCATGATCCACAGTGCCAGGATGTGAGTTTACTGTAACATGGTGTTGTTTCCAGGACTTTAAGCGGTGTAAGAAAACTGGGGGGGTCTCTTCAAAGGGGGTGTTGGATGTAACGGTGACGTGAGTGATCAGTGATTATTCCTGAATCGTCAAGACCAGTGCCCCTAACCCTTGTTAGGAACAGCGATCGTCGTTAAATAGAAGCAGCGTTGGCGCTTCTGGACAGATTGAAACTCAACTTTCTCAACTGTGATTGGACACACAACATCCTAAAATAACCCAAAGGTGTCTAGTTGAGTATTCGACTCCTAGAAATACAAACATTATTTTGGACCCTAGGATTAAGGTCTACAAAATATCTTGCAAAACAAATTATTGTCCTGAGGATGGTCTAAGGGACTAACGCCACAAAGACCGAAACATCGACAGTTCCAGCAACTCCCCAAGAAATAGCCCTTAGCAATTTTTTTCTATGCTTAGTTAATTATTGCTCTTTAATTAGTTAGGAGTTGTTGTAGGTGATGACATATAGTCTCAGATTGATTCTGTATATATGTACATGTCTTCCTTTGCTGATATTCCCCTTCCCTTTTCCTTTCTGTACCCTGTTTAAGTTAAGATGATGAAAAACAGATACAATTAATCTTTTTGATACCAAATAGGATTCACTGTGTGCTCTTTCTCTCTCCTGCAATTCATTTGCGTTGTTTTTGTCCTGGTGGACATTTTCAAGTTTGTTCTTTCATTGACTTACTCTAAACCGACTAAATTGGAACAATATTTGTTACACAAACGAAATCCCTTGTAGATACTATTTACTTTGGGATGTAATTAAAAGCGCAGTTTAAAACACCTAGGCTAAAAATCTGCGCTTAGCATAGTGTTGCGCCCGACTGGTATTATGTGATTTCTGTCATTGCATCCAGATATATAATACAGCAAGTATCATTGCACCAACAACAAGCCAGGACTATTGGCTTTGTCAATGGTTTCTAGTTCCTTAAAATAAAAAAGCAGCAACCATGGCTTTGTTGAATATAATATTGAAAATACTTCAGTTAAAAAATGATTAGACAGTGAAAGAACGATAACCTGTTCTTTTAAACTTATCTCACAGGCTTCTTTAAATGAAGTGTTCTCTAACATTGCAGCATGGGTGTTTTACTTTTTATCTAACAGAAGGCCCTTCTGTAGACTGAGGCAGGAGGCCGCCTCCACATGCTTGAACACCCCTGACTTCCCCATTGTAATTCAGTAAATGGCAATCAGCCCCATACAGAATTTCAATGGGCGGGAGGAGCTGCTCTTGTGCTCCTGGAGGAGAGCGAGGCGGCTCCATCAGCGGGGGTGAGGCCTCTCACAGGGGAGCAGCGCTGCTCCCTGTGATGGCCAAAATGACAGATAAAAGGCATAGGGACGGTCCGTGGAATTTACGGACGGTTGGTCACCGTAGTGTGCGCGGCGCCCCTGGCACCTCATTACGGCGCACTGGGGTGCTGCGGCGCACAGTTTGGGAACCACAGCCCTATATGATTGATGTCCATGATTGCATGTCTTTCTATCCGGAGACAGGGTTCTTCTTCTGCATCAAGCCCCACTGATTTGCACCTACTAAGTTAGCATCCCAATAATATTTGGAAATATCAGGCAAAGCTATCCCTTTGAGATCAATGCATAAAATGGAAATGGAACAATTTCATTATAATCAGGGATTGTTTTTAATTTAGGAACTGGAGCCATAGTTTGAAGGGCTTTGGATGCATCATAATCTTTAGCTCTGGTGCCCTCTAATCGTATGGAACAATCAAAGGCTTTTTCTGTGTATGGGGCCATTCTCATAAGAATCAGAATAAATGTGTGGTGTAATTAATATTGCATACAAGTATACTTCTTTTATAATGTATCCTTATATTTTGTAAAATAATTTGAGGATATGGTATGTGTTCCCCCCTTGTGCATCAGGTAGCTGTGAAAGGTAATTCTTATTCTCAATAGTGTACTCAATGGTTGCCTCCTGGTCAGATAGTGGCTAGATCAGTCTAGCTCTGAGACAGCTACCCTAGCATAAACAAAAGCTAGAGTAGGAGAAAAGATTTCTTAAAAACCTATTTGAGATTTCACTGGAAGGTAGGGCAGTCTATTTTGAGAATATGAAATGCACATTGCTTTTTCTCACAATCAATCTAGGTGAAAATTCCACCCAGAGAATCCAATTGGGAAGTTGTTAACTTTTCCTAGCACAATATTAAGACCAACCCAACTGGCTAGGAATTTGGAATTTTCTCAACATGTAAAGGATATTGAATAGATTACAGGAGTGCACAACAATATACCAGTGTTGGTGTTCAACAGCCAAAGAAATTCAAAAAAGAACAAAGAAGTAACTTATGTTAGAGAAAATTGCTGCCTCGAGCTTGATACAAGGTGCAGGTCACCTGGGAGGCATATGTACATCACCTAGTGAAATTGTGCAGAAACCCATAAGCATATGTCTGCACATTATAATATTTTTGGCGCCGCTTGGTCAATCTTCCGGAATAGTTCCCAAAAAAGTGTCATAGTGAGTCATGTTGCTCCTGGAAGGTTTTGGAGTCATCTGTCAAGTGGGGGACGAGAAAAAGGGGGGTTAAAAAAGGTGTTTTTCCCATGTTCATTCCCATAAACTCGCTAGATACGCCTGCAGCCCGAACTGCTGGACGGAATTACACCAAATGTGGTAGAAAGGTAGATTTGGTTATGTAGATCACGCTTTCAGTTATTTGGCATAAATCTGTTCCATAATTGTTTAGAAATGTAAGCGAATCAAGATAGTGATATCTGTGGCTGCGGCTAATTAACTAATAATAAATAGCTCCTACAGGCAAATGCAGACCTATAATCGGCTGGCAATATTTCAACCAGGAAGAATAGGCAGCCATCTTGGAACTCTGGTTCAGCCGAGTCCACAGAAAAAAAATCATGAAAAGAAGAAACGGGGGCAGGCTGGAAATACCCTGACCCCCTAAATATGGTCATTCCCGGCCAAAAAAAGCATTTATAAAAAGAAAAATTGCTGAAAATCGTGAAATTTGTGAATTGGCCGCAAAAATAATAATACCAAAAAAAGCACGGGATCCCACATGTGTTTTGAAAAGGACCTACGGGTGGGCCAGCTTCTGAGGGTATTTTGTAAAAAAAGGAGGGGGCGCAATGGGCCCCGCTCCTGAGGCTCTTTGAGCCCCTAGGACCACCAGCTCCCTGAGTTTTATTTAAATTTTGGAAGAGAATCGTGCAGACCCCCCTCCAGAGGCTCAAATGAGCCTCGGGGATCACCACCTCCCCGGGCCTATTTTATTAAGATGCGGAGGGGCCACCTGCACGCTTTTGGGGCCCAATGACCAACACTTCCCCAGGGCTACATCTTAAATGCTTGGGGGGGCTTCTAGACCCACCCGAGGGATCACCACCTCCCTGTGTCTTAAAATGCTTGGGGGGGGGGGGCTGTGCAGTCTGCCTGAACTCCAGGGACCACCACCTTCCAGGGCTTTCTTTTCATTTAAAGAATGAGGGTGGCCACACAGCCCTCCTCCTGGGCCCTTCTCAGACCCGGAACCACTAACTCCCTGAGGCAGACATGTGAAAGTGAAAGGAGAGGGGCCGCACTGCCCCCCTCCTGGAGTCAATATTGGGCCAGGGACTAATACCCGCCAAGGTTCGCTGCTGCTATGTCCCGGGACCCACCCCGGGACATAGCTGTTTGCTGTGACTTGGCGGGAGCTTTCATAGCTCCTGCCAAGTGAGAGCAAACACTCTGCTTCCAGCAAGTGAGAGCTGACAAAGTGCTCTCGCCTGCTGGATACAGTGGTTTTGTCTTATTCCCTGCCAGCTGTCAAGTGGGCAAGGAAACAGAAGAAACGATTGCTCTCACAGAAAAGGAGCTGCATGTTTAGCAGTTCACTGACTGTGATAGCAATGCTGGCTCCCGCAAGATGTGGTGAGTCGGCTGGGACCGCAGGGGAGGCTCCACATGCGGTCCAGAGGGGAAAAGAAGTGAAAGGGGCAAAATAAAGATGAGAAACTAGCCCAAAGATGCAGGATAAAGGTCAGCAATGAGCAGAAAGAGGGAAGATAAAGATGAGAATGAGCAGAAAAATACAGAATAAATGTCGGAAACGAGAACAAAGAGTTAGAATCAAGCACATCAATGTGCAGAAAGAGGCAAAATAAAGGTCAGAAAAAAGCAGAAAGAGGCAGAATAGAAGTCAGAAACTAGCAGAAAGAGTTAAAATAAAGGTCAGAAACCAGCAGTAAGAGGCAGAATAAAAATAAGAAACCAGCAGGCAGAGGCAGAATAAAGGTCAGAACAGAGCAGAAAAAGAAAAATTAAGATGATAAACAAGCAGAAACAGACTAAATAAAAGTCAGCAATGAGCAGAAAGAGCCAAAAAGGTGAGAAACGAGCAGAAAGAGGCTGAATAAAGGTTAGAAATGAGCAGAAAGAGGCAAAATAGAGGTCATAAACGAGCAGCAAAAGGCAGAATAAAGGTCAGAAACAAGCAGAAAGAGGCAGTATAAAAGTCAGAAACAAGAGCAGAATGAGGCAGAAAAAAAGGTCAGCAACGAGCAGAAAGAGGCAAGATAAAGTTGAGAAATGAGCAGAGAGAGCCAGACTAAAGGTCAGCAATGAGCAGAAAGAGGCAAAATAAAGGTGAGAAACGGGCAGAAAGGGGAAAGCTAAAGGTCAGCCACAAGCAGAAAGAGGAAAAATAAAGACCAGAAACTAGCAGAAAGAGTCAAAATAAATGTCAGAAACTAGCAGAAAGACAAAAATGGAGACCAAAAATCAGCAGGAAGAGGCAAAATAAAGGTCAGCAATGAGCAGAAGGAGGTCAAATAGAAATGAGAAACAAGCAGAAACAGGCAAAATAAAGGTCAGCAAGGAGCAGAAAAAGGCAACATAAAGATCAGAAACAAGCTGAGAGAGGCAAAATAAAATAAAAGGTGAGAAACAAGCAGAAAGAGGCAGAATAAAGGGCAGCAACAAGTAGAAAGGCAAAATAATGGTCAGAAGTGAGCAGCAAAAGTCAGAGAACGATCAGAAGAAGGCAAAACAGAGAGCACACACACACTCACACACCCACTCTCAGACCCACACAGACACTATCCCACTGACTCACAGACCCACTCAGATACACACACCCACTCACAGAATTAATGAGACCATCATGCACCCACTTGTTCACTCGTTCACTCACCGTTAAAGGTTAGTGATTACATTTAGTATATAAAAAAATTAAAACAGTAGAAATTTACTTAGAAAACAAAGGTTACAGTGATGCTATAGTTAGGAAATAGCATTAGAAAACCTTATAAATTCTCAGAAAAAAACAAAGGTTACATGGACGTTATAGTTAGGAAATAGAATTTAAAAAACCTTAGAAATTCACTGAAAAAACAAGTTACAGGGATGTTATAGTTAGGCTCACATTTCACTCGTATAAAACCATTGTAATTCAGCAGTCATAGTTACCTAAGCTAACTATAACTTACACCCATGCAATAAACTACTTATGACCTCACATTTTACATCACTTATGACATGATCAGTGAGATCACTGATGACATCTCAAATGACATCATCCACAGAACAGCTCTCACACCTTCATAGAACCTCTTATATACCTACTAACACAAACACTCACATACCCATTCACAGACCCATACAATACCCGGCGCACACACACTGACTCACTCATACAGCTACTCGCTCACCCATACAGCCACTCACAGGCCAATACAGCCACTCACAGGCCCATACAGCAACTCACACACCCTCAAACCACTCACACAGCCACTCACACACTCACTTGTATACCCATACAACCACTCACATACTCATTCACACATCCACACAGCCACTCACACTACCACTCACTCACCCATGCAGCCGCTCACCTATACAGCTACTAACAGAGCTACTCACTTGGCCATCCATTCACTCAACCACAAAATCACTTACATACCAATTCACACATCAATAGACACTCACACCCCACTCACATACCAATACACCAAGTAAAATAGCCTCTCACTTACCCATACATCCACTTACACACCCAGTCACTTATCCATAGAGCCATTCACTCAGCCACCCAGTCGCCCATACAGTCACTCACACACACACACACACACACGCACACTCATCCACCATTAGAGCCACTCACACAGCCACCACGGTCACTGATACAGCCACTTACTGTCACTCACTCACCGATACTGCTACTCACACACCCACTTATTCACTCATACAACTCACACACCCATACAGCCAATCATGCACCCACTGATACATACCTTCATAGTGCAACTGAGGTGATACATGTTAGAAACAGTATCACTCCTTAGTAGTGTAGTGTAGTTGCGATAGTACGCTTTCATGCAGGACCTACGCTGTTTACAGATAACATATCCTGTCGGCTTGGTGGCAAACTGAATCTGTACACCCCCACCGAATATGTCAGCCTATGTTTTCACATTAGCTAGCTGGCCGTGCCACTAGAATCTCCTGTTATCAGAGAGATTAGTTTGTGTAACTTCAGAGCATAATGACATCAGACTCATGGAATCAATATACTACTTTACATGGAATCAATATACTACTTTTCACCCAGTCACTTGTGCTTGCTTGTTTTGCTCTCATCAAGATACACAGAAGAAACAGTTGAGCGTGTTTACAGTAAGAATTTATTGTACTGGAGTTGTTCCCATGTAAAATAAGTGTGCTGCTACAACTGTAATACAGTAGCAGAGATATAGAACCAGCAGTACAGTGAATAGAAAGAAACAGTATTGTTCTACCATTTTTGCAATAGTCATGAACACATATGAAATGCATTTATAAAATAAAGTACCTACTCCTGAGATGCCTGTCTAGATGTATCTAAGTGTACCTAACATGTGAGTAGGTGCGAAAGAGCCTAAGTCTAAATGCCTAAGAGCCAAGAATCCCACTAGGATTTAGTCAAACCCCCATACCTGTGGGACTTTGTCCTGGACTTGAGCTGGACACCCCGCAAAGGGATCGTCAGACCACTGTCAGCTGGAGCAATGTCATGTCGGAGTTGCAGATTATCTGGTCAGTGTGTCGGCCTTGAAGTCTCGGTTCCCTCCTGCTTTCTGATAGCAAGAGGTGCTGGGATGGAGTATTTATATATATATATATATATATATATATATATATATATATATATATATATATATGTTATCCCCTGTTGGTTCGATTTCACTGGATTTTTCGGTGCTCTGTGGATGTGCATTACCCATAAGCGGCAGAGCCTCTCCATACATACCCTCCAGCTTTACAGGTGTAAAGAATTGGGTTGCACTCATTGGTGGTTTATGATTCCTTTTAATACAAATCCATGGTTAGTTCCAGAACCAAATTTTAACGATATCCCATCGTGTTTCTGTCTCACAGAGACCTTGTTCACAGGTATGTGATCTTCAGGCGCCTATTAAATAAGACATACATATTAATCCTTTCCTGTCATTACCTCTTTGGGAATGTAGTGTGTTAGTGCAAAACAGTGCACATTTTTAAGAAAACTGCAACCTAGTGAATAATAAACTCAGTATGAGCTAACTTTCATATAGCTTGTAGGCAGTAAATTAATTGTTTTACCAAATTAATCAATTCATATGCATGTACATGATATTATAGTCCTCTTCCTTGAACTTTTCCAATCTCGAACATGCTCATAATAGCCTCTAGTGGGTCTAATCATATATTGATAAAAGTCCAATTCGTAATTAAATTTCATCCTCTTTGACTGTTAATGTTGCTGTTATTTTCATATTAATATCAGGTGAGTCGGATTGGAATTCTTAGCTCATATTTTACCCGGCATCTTCTCTGGAAAATGTATATATCTATAACTGCTGCAGCAATTAAAACCCACTAGTGGGTGTCCTTCATACTATTGAAGTGATCGTGTATACATGTTTCAGTGGCTAAAACTATTTCAATATTACTTCAAAACAAATCAAAAAAGATCAAAAAGAAGCAACCAATTAAATTTCAGAGGTGTATGTACAATAACTTGCCCTGGATCAATCCATGCGGTGTAAGAGTTTGCAAGTCCAGAATGTGGCAGGACTCTCTTTGTCTCAGTTTCTGTAGCTGGTCACCTCCTCATTCATACTGGTCAATTGCCTCGATCGCATCGAATTTCAGGTTTTCCAATCCCCTTCATGGTTTAATTCCATATGCCTTGCCATAGCATTTCGGCGATCTTTATTTATGGTGGCCCCTACATGTTCCAGGATTCTTTTCTTTAGTTCACAAATAGTGCTCCTTACATATTTTAGGCTGCATGGACATTCCAATACATAAACAACATATTGGTTCTTACATGTTATGTGTGGTCTTATTGTCCAATTTTTATTTGTTGCCATTGTGATTTGTTTTTTGTTGATGGCTATTTGACATACCTTGCAATTGTTACATTTGAAGAAACTGGTTTGTGTTAGCCAGCTGGTAGATTTACTCTTTTTCTGAAAATGGCTGTGAATCAGAGTGTCTTTCAGATTTCTAACTCTTCAGAAGGTTATATTCGTGTGGTTGCCCAATAATTTAGCTACTGTTTCATCTAATTGTAATATGTTCCAATTTTTTCTTAAGATCTTTCTGATTCCCTTTGCCTCTGTAGAGAAAGTGGTTATTAGGCATATTACATTCACTTTTTCATTAGTATTTTGCTCCTTTTTTATTAGCATGTCAATCCTTGATTTTTGTTCCATTCATTTTAGGCCTGTTATGACAGTGTGTTGCTTGTATCCTCTTCTTTTGAATCTGCGTTCTGTTTCTTCAGTGTATTTCGTCAATTCTTCATCTTGAGAGCATATTCTATGAATCCTGAGGAATTCCCCGTATGGAATGCTATTGATTGAAGTTGATTGATGGAAACTAGTCATGTAATAATGCATTAGTTGCAGTTTCTTTTCTATGAAGGGTAGTGTGGATTTTGTTATCTTTGATATATATTTCTGTGTCCATAAAGGTTACTTTTGAACGATTTATATCATATGTGAATTTCAGATTCGCCCTAGTCAGTAGTGGTGAGTCGTGGGAGTAGCTATGGGGCGGTGACGTGGGGAGAGGGAGGGGGAGTGGAGGGTGGGGGGTAGTAATCTAAATAAAATTAATTTTTTCGCGCTCACTGCAGTGCACACAACACAATTCGTTGTATTTATTTATTTGTTTACTTACCTGTAATGCTCTGTAATCCATAGATTACTACACCCCCACCCTCCCCCTCCCCACGTCAACGGCCCGCAGCTACTCCCACCACCGACAGCTACTGGCCCTATTTGAATTAAGAACTTTGAAATATTGCACACATTCCTCTTCAGTTCCATCCCAGATGATAAACAAACCATCAATATATCGTAACCACATGATGGTCTTATTTACATATTGAACTGGAACTAACCATGGTTTTATATTAAAAGGAATCATAAACCACCCTTGAGTGCGACCTAATTCTTTACATCTGTAAAGCTGGAGGATATAGAAATATATATATTTACATATAAATATATATATATATATGTTTTTATTACAAAGGTCTCAGGCTTCTCCAATGTATGGATTCAATTCTGCAACGCACTTTCTTTACAATTATGAACGTGTGAATGTACATGCGACGCCTATACTTGGTTCGCACAGATTACAGCAATTAATGAGATGCAATGCTTCAATTGAAAAGCAGGTAAACAACAATCAAGACTAATTGGAAGGATACATAGTGATCTACACTGCATGTGGTTTAATGTTATCAATCAATACGGGAAAACAATTTCTTGCCAAGTAACTCATTGTGCGTCAGAGCTACGTCTGGCACCTCATGATCTCCTCTGCTTCTTCTGGCAATGATATTTTTACTAATTGCAGGAAAGTGGCATCTTTTAATTTAGGTTCGTATTATGTACAAATGTATACTTTGTAACAGCACCTGGAAGGATAATGCAGATTCTGAATCAGAAACTATTCTCACAGAAGTGAAACAGGTAGAAATTACCACGTGTATCCTTACTGAAAATCTCACCAGGAAAAAAATGCAATTTTTTGGCAAATCAGTGTAATGGCCTTATAATCATCTCTGTAGAAAGATGCAGGTGCCCCCGAGTTGCCAGTTTCTCTTCACTCCTATCGTCATAGAAATGTGGAAAAGTAAATTTTGCTATGTTCTGTGTCCCTACGTGTCATCCATCATATGTTATCTGTGCATGATTAATATGCATATGTTATTCCCCATGTTCGATTAAAGACGCAATTATAGTTGTGTCCACCTTTAGTATGTCAGTTTCCAGTTCTCGTGAATACTACGAATATCAGGCCTATGTAAAGCTACGTTGCCACGTTTCTCAGTGTGCACGTTATTCCATTGTAAAATCTCCGTTTCTAGGCCTCAAAAGGGCCTGGACACCAGATTCAGCTCCTGTCCCCTGAAGCCTCGCTGAGGAGCGATACAGCCCCCGCCTGTATCCTCGACCCTTCACTTACTTCCTGCCTCGCAGTGCCCGGTTCAGCCTGGCTCTGCCTCTGAGTCTGCCAAGAGTATGTTATGATTCGAGTTATCAGTACAGCCCTCCTTCTCTGCATTCCTAAAGCTACTGAATCGCATCAATAGTTTCCGTCATTGTCTAGCCTCTACGTCTCCATGTAAGAGAAATACTGCATTTAATGATCATTTAATATTCTTCATCACGCACTACATGTAGAATAATGCATGCTCCAGTCTTAGAGTCTGTTCGCCTTTACCCCGATAACATTTGGATTCTATCAACATGTTCTCTAAACATCAGATACTAGATACTGCTTAGGTACATGTCGCCCTGACTCTCCAGACTTCAGTCTCTGCTCCTAGCACAGAGTTCATAGTCCCCAGCTTCTCCTAGTAACACGTCATTGCCAGTTTGCGCGCACCATCAGGTTAGAGGTCCCGGCTCCTTAGGTAGCCCCCTCCATTGTTTCCACCCCATTCATGACATATTCTGTTACGTTTGCATCACATGTCTATGTATACGCCCTGTTACACCTCTTTTCACCCTTATCTTTCGCGACTGCTACGCGTCACGCCTATTGCTCCACCCACTGCTACGCCTATTGCGAAGTAATGCTATGTGTTTGCGTTATGTATATATGCTCATGTACTGTTATTAAAAAGTTATCCTTCCGCCGATTCCGATCCTGACCCCGGCAGCGCTGCCAGGGCTTGCCATCCTATTCCCATGCAGCCGCTCACCTATACAGCTACTAACAGAGCTACTCACTTGGCCATCCATTCACTCAACCACAAAATCACTTACATACCAATTCACACATTCATGCCCGGTGAGTACCATTACTGGGGTAGTATCTAGACAGGGTCAATTTAATTGACTCTGGTCCATGGGTTGGTGGTACACAAGCCCACAAACGAAGTGTCCACTCCGGTGGATACGGGTCCTGACGTGTCTCTGTATGAGACCGGTAAGTTTCGTACTGTTTCAGCAGTGCATCTAGTTTCTGTTCTAGTCAGTTCTGTTCTCGAGAAAATTCATGTATTCTGTTTTCCGTATTCCAGGTAGTATTCTGTTCGAACTGTTATTCTGAATGTTCTTCATGTATCTTGATGTCGTGGAATGAGTGTGAAGTAGTTATCGTGTTTATTGTGTATCGTATTGTGTCCAGACTATAGTTCAGTCATGCCGCTCTTTTCAAAACTGCGTCAGTTGAGAACTAGAAAAGGTCTGCTAGAAGCAGCAGTTCCTGTCCCGCCTAGGGACAGTCCAGGTCATTTTATGTATCAGAAGCATGGCATAAGCGCCATATTGTATCTAGATTTATGGGTCGAGTATACCAAACAGTTAGAGGAAAAGTATAGATGGCCTGTGTCAGGCACATGGGATGCCGAGTGCATCATGAGAGTAGAAGAAGCATTATGGAAAAAGAAAGCCAGACAGTCACAGAAAGATGCCATCGAGTTATGGCGCAAAGAATCTCATAAAAGAACCGAAAAAGAAATCAGAAAGTCAGAATTAAGTAGAGAATCCTTGGAACGAGCCCAAGAAAGGGAATTAATCGAGATTGGTGAACGAGTTAAAACCGAACAGTCAGACAGACAGAGGCATGCTCTTATTAAGGGTATGTATCCTCTTCTTGCCGAGGGCCTGCCAAAAGCGACCCCGGAGGCATCCAGTAACTTTCCGCCACCATTAGTTTCGACCAAGCTGCGTCACAAACAGACCGCAGCTGATATTTTCATTTCGTCCTATTTGGACGACACAGTCCCAGAATATGCAAATCCTGTTCGCGCTCCGCCAGTCCCTGTAAATCAGGCACTCCCCGTTTCTCCAGACACCGGGGTACCCCTTGCAGTACCTGTTACGGTCCCTCCGGTCCAGCCCGCCATACCAGTTCAGCCCGCATTTCAATTTCCTGCCACACTAGTACGAAGAGGATCAGTCGACGATTCTAGTTTAGGGGCCGCAGGAGGAGGTCCTCCTCAGACCCCGCCGCCACATAAGCGTTTAACGTCAGCCGAATTACATGCACAAGCGTCACAGCGTACGCCCAGACATCAGTCTGTAGCAGAAATAAGAAAAGCCCTTAATGAATGCGGCTATGATCCAGTCCCAGGCGAGGATAATATGGTTTTATATTCATTACGTGTAAGAAAGGTGGCCGAGTATCTAGTCACCCTACCGAATATGAAAGAAGATCTAGACAGAATATATCGTTTCATCCGTACAGGGGATGATCCAGAAAGCATTGGCGAAGTCATGTCTCAAAGGAAAGCCGAGATCCAGCTCATGATACTAAAGTTTTTGATTAATTGTTTAATAAGAGAACAAGATTACCCGTCCAAAGATCAAGCCGAAATGAGAACCCTGACAAAGTGGAGTGATAATATAGCCGAGGGTAAGCACAGGACCATCAGTGCTATGGAAAGTATGTACAAGAAAATCCGTAAAGAAATAATAAAGTTACACGAACAGCGTAAAGCAGCACAAGTAAGCGAGAAAGAAAGTAACTCTGATACTGAAGAGGTAGACGACGAGAATTCCGCCAGAATAGCGTATGTAGGAAAATCTAGATTTCCAGATCGCCATTTACGCCTAGAACACAAGTCAACTTTCCATCATCCAGCACCAGAACAAGGTTCTCTAGAACAAGTGTTTCAAGCTACCGATCACATTCTGAAATCACGAATCGGTTACAGTGAGTTAAGTACTATGCATGAACAAGAACTAGCCCGATCAGCAGTCCGATGGACTACTGATTCTACCACTTTTCCAGACGAAATAGTGGCACAAATGTTTCTGAAAATGCCCCCAGCCGAGCAACGACTGGCGGGTATGTATATGATTCAGCACCTCATTACATTGTATGAGGGTCAGCACTCTGATCCAGGCCCGTTACATGATATCCTGAACGAGTTACTCCAGTATAGATGGAAAGGTTTAGGTACCGATTTAATTAGTGTCATTCTAGAACAGCGTCACAAATATAGAACGTTTTTGAACCCGCATTTTGTTCATGTCTCACCCCCAGAAAGTAAACCATTTTACATAGAGAGACAGAATCCGTTACGAGAAGTCCACCCAGTTAGAGGAACGGGTGGCGAACTAGAACGAGTGTTTGTTTACACCCCGATCACAAAGATGGAACTCTTAGAGATGAAAAAATTAATCCCCTGTCATGATAAAGATCCAGCAGGGTTCCATCGAGAATTAAAAGACATGCTCCGTATGGGAGAATACACGTATCCAGATATAATTAAAATGTTAAAGGTTCTGCTGCCCGCAGGGGTGTATGAAAAGCTCAAGGAAAAAGAATGGGAGGTGGGAGAGAAAAAGATCGATTGGGCAGTTCTAGAAGCTGAAGATAAGGCACGAGTACCAGGTACCGGTCTTGGAGCGAAATGTAAAGAATTACCTGAATTATTGATTCAAGTTTTACCCAGATTGTTAACAACGAAAAAGGAAGACTGGGATGCAATCTCAGCCTGTAAACAGAAACAAGACGAAGACATTAGTGATTTTTATTCTAGATTTGAGAAATGTTTTAGCATCAACAGTGGCCTCAAGACAAGTAGTGAGTCATACCCTCACCTTTTTGTTACTAAATTAGTCGAGAATTCAAGTCCACAAATTAAAAATCGAGTTTTGAAAGTCGAAAGTACCTGGCAAGCTAATACCCCGTCCCAGATGTTACAGATGCTCCAATATCACCAGAATAGAATCAGGGAAGAGCAAGAACACGAGAGAAAGCGTATGAAAGACACGAAAATGAAAGTACTAGTTGCACAATCTGTTCCTCAAGACAGTCAGAAGAGGGGTCCGAATCAAGCCAGTCATCCTGCAGCTCCCGTTAAAGGGAACTGCAATTATTGTAAACAGCCAGGTCATTTTATAAACGAGTGTGCAGTTCTGAAACACAACATAGCTACTGGTAAGACTAAAGAAAGACCACGTCCGCCTAGACAAGAACAAGTTTCACAGACTCCTCAGCCACAGAATGCACCACAGACAGTTACAGCACCGCAGCCCATCGCTGCAACACAGCACGTTACACAGCAGATGTACCAGTATGCACAGTCTGAGTATCCAGAGTATCAGCCATATTCATGAAACAGCCTAGAGAGGGAGGTAGGCTTGCCTCTCATCGAGATACCTGTAGATCAAGAAGGTCCCTATGTTCACAGTCAAGTATTAGGGAAAGACAGAAAGTTTTTGATTGATACAGGGGCAAGTAGGACCACAATTAATCACGCCGAAGTTCCAGGGGCTCCGCTCTCAGGCTCAAGAAATGTTTCCCTTGGATTTTCAGGAAAACCCATTGTAAATGAAATATCAAAGCCAGTTACTCTAGAAGTAGGTCCATTGTCCCGTACTACTGATCTGTTACTTACTAAGTCATGTCCAGAGAATCTATTAGGTATTAAAACACTGAAAGAGTTAGGTGCAGTTATATGCTGTTCCCCAGAGGGAATACGATTGTTCCTGCGTGACTTTAAGGGTCACTATGTATTACGAGATTTTGATCCCAGATTGTCCAATGTTCCGCAGCATCTATGGGCGCAAGGTCCAACTGATGTTGGTTATATGCAAATCACACCCCATTGTGTGACTCTCAAGCCAGGTGTAGTGTTACCACGAATCAGACAGTATAGATTACCACCGGAGGCTGTAGCAGCCTTATCCAAAATTATTGACGAGCTCATCGCTCAAGGAGTGGTTGTAGAAACTGACTCCAATGTATGCAATTCTCCGATCATTCCAGTCATGAAACGTACTGATCCAAATGCACCCCCAGTATATCGATTAGTGATTGACCTACGAGAGCTTAATAAATGTATTATTCCCCAGTACCCAGTTGTCCCAGATATCTCTTTCCTATTGACAGCCATTGATTCAGAAGCCTCATTTTTTACAGTCATAGACCTCAAGAATGCATTTTTTAGTGTCCCCATTCATCCAGACAGCCAGTTCCTTTTCGGATTTTGTTTAAATGGAAGGAGCTATATGTTCACACGAGCTCCTCAAGGTTTCACAGAAAGTCCTAGTATTTACAGTCAAGCACTTAAGAGACAACTAGACAACATTCACATGCCAACTGACACTGCCCTGCTCCAGTATGTCGATGATCTACTGGTCACAGCCCGTTCTGAACGAGCTTGCGAGCGAGCATCCCTCACAGTTCTGTATTTCCTAGCCGAGATGGGGCACAAGGTGTCCCCTTCGAAGCTTCAATTCTGTGTCCAGCAAGTGGTCTACTTAGGACACTTACTGTCCAAGAGGGGTAGGCAGTTGACACCTGACCGTATCCAGTTAATAGCGAGTCTTCCTCAGCCCAAGACCCAGAAGGAGGTACGTGCTTTTATCGGCCTCACTTCTTACTGCCGACAATGGATTCCTCAGTATGCATTTCTAGCCAAGCCACTGATACAGTTAACGACACAGGAGGCAGCCGTATCGACTGTCCTCCCTTGGACATCTGAACATACACTCAGTTTCAATGAGTTAAAGAAAGCCCTATGTCAAGCTCCAGTTCTAGCTACACCAAACTACAGTAAGCCTTTTACACTTTTCGTCACAGAACGCGAAGGTACAGCATTATCTGTTCTCACACAAGATCAAGCAGGACAATACAAGCCTTGTGCTTATTTTTCGAGCACATTAGATCCTGTAGCCCAGGCTCTCCCTGCGTGCCTCAAGTCAGTTGCAGCCACAGCACTAGCTATCAGACAAAGTGATTCCATAGTATTAGGACACTCCCTGACAGTACAAGTTCCACACTCCGTGGAAGTTCTTTTAAACCGAACACAGACTCAGCACTTGACAATTGCACGTTTAACAGGTTATGAATTGACACTGTTCCAGCCACACATAGAAATCAGACGCTGCAACATCCTGAACCCTGCTACACTGTTACCATCAGTTACTTTAAGTCCGGACACACACGACTGTGTGGAAGTAGTTAATATTACGACAAAGCCAAGACAAGATCTGACAGATATTCCGTTACCAGATCCCGACCTGACACTTTATGTGGATGGTTCATGTATGAGAACAAGTACAGGAGAACTAGTCGCCGCGTATGCAGTGACTACCGACACCGAAGTTATTAAGACACACCGTATTGACACCCTGTCCGCTCAAGCAGCAGAGCTAGTTGCTCTGACACAAGCCTGCATACACGCTAAGAACCGGAAAGTTAATGTTTACACAGATTCACGCTACGCATTTGGAGTCGTACACGACTTTGGAGTGCTCTGGCAGGAGAGAGGTTTCATGACTTCTCATGGAACCAAGATTCAGCATGGTCTCCTTATTCAAGCTCTGTTAGATGCCATACATTTACTGACATCCATTGCTATCATGAAATGCAAGGCACACACGAAAGTTACTGACATTATTTCCCAGGGTAACGATCTAGCAGATCGCACAGCCAAGCTTACAGCACAGACTCCAGACATTCCAGTTAACATGACACACACTCCAGATCCGACTACATGTATGACAGTTAAGGACCCTACTCAAGATGTCATAGATATCCAGTTACATGCTACTCCCGAAGAAATCAAGAAATGGTCCGAACAAGGAGGGGTCCAGACAGATCAAGGATGGTTAACGAAAGGAAAAGCCACTTGGTTTCTCCCCGACTCTATGGTTCAAGTCATTATCAATACCGCACATAGTCCAGCACATTTAGGAGAAAAAGCTATGTTAGACAGTATCCAGAACATTTGGTTCAACAAGCATTTACGAGCTGCAGCCAAGCAGAAAGTCCGTACCTGTATGATATGTTGTCAGTTTAATCCAGGTAAAAGTGTCCCGGTGGAACAAGGTGGATTCCAACCTCCTGACCACCCTTTTGAAGTCCTCCAGATGGATTATATTCAGATGGAGCGATGTCGAGGTTTCAAGTATGTCCTTGTAGTTGTATGCGCTTTGTCCAGGTGGACAGAAGCATATCCAGTCCCAGATTACACAGCCGCGACCACTGCCAAGCAGTTGGTTCGTGAGTTCTTCCCCCGTTATGGACTCCCTAGGGTCGTATATTCTGATAACGGCCAGCCATTCTCCTCAGAGTTAATGAAGCATGTTTCCCTTTTGTTAGGGTACCAGTGGAAGTTCCATTGTGTACGCCATCCTGAAGCAGCAGGTCTCGTAGAGAGACATAACCAGACCCTGAAAATTCGCATCGCCAAAGTATGTAAAGAGAAAGGTGTGGACTGGCTAGTAGCTCTGCCAGTCGCTTTGTTCTATATGCGCATGGTCGCACATTCCAGATCAGGTCTGTCCCCGTATGAGGTCGTTTTCGGCCGCCCCCCTAACATGTGGGGTACACCCAGACCCCGAAGTATTACCGATGTTTCAAGTAATATGCTGACAGATTACCTAGCTTCCTTGATGTCTGCCCTCAACTCTTGTCGTTCACAGGTCGCCGCCGCATTTCCAGGCAATACCGAGGTGGCACCGCATGAAATCGTTCCAGGATCCATGGTCCTGGTGCGAAATTTTGACCGCTCAAGTCCGCTGGAGCCTCGCTGGAAGGAGCCCCGACAGGTCCTCCTCGCCACACGTACAGCCGTGAAGTTGGAGGGACGCAAAGGCTGGGTGCATCTTTCACATATAAAGAAGTTTTATGGACTGAAACCGGTCTCAAAGAACATTTCCCAGGATTCGAAGGATTACCAAAGTACTATTCTTAAGGACTGTCCCGCAAAGAACAATGATACTGCACCCTCCCCGTTAGAGAAAACTCCGCAGCAGGAGTATAAGTTGAAACTCCGGTCTAGTAAAATAAGTCAGCCAGTTTGATTGTCTAAGTCCTCCCCTAGGTGAAACGGTTAGACTGTTTCTGACATGTATAAAATAGACCCCCATAGTGAGAGAGTTAGTCAAAACTCAATCCGATGTATCGTTTTTCTATGTTTCATATTATTTCTCAGCATTATGATTTCCTGCACCAGTTATGCATTTTACCTGTATTTTCCAGTTTCTCATGAAAATAAGTCTGCTAATGTTACAGTAGAACACACGTTTAGTGATCTGCCTCCTCATGAACTCTCTTACCGCCTCGCTATGCGAAATAATTCTTTCATCCGCATGTTACATTATTCACACCAGACCAGCAATGCCACTAATTGTTGGGTGTGTGGTCGACTCCCCCCTTTTCAGACACCGAAGGGAGTTCTGCCACTCTTTCCTTATCCTTTTTCACATAATGGTTCGTGTGGAGCATGGTCCACGTTAACGTCATCCTCAACAGATATGTCTTTTCTTAACAATACATGTTTTCCAGACAAGCAAGGTCTCCCCCACAGAACCGGGTTAGATCTAGAAAATGAAGTGTATAATTTAGGTAATTATTCTTCGAATTTCATGGTCCTGAATGTTCAGTCTGATACTACTCCAGACTTACCTGCTATTTCAGTACTACCAGTCAAAGGTGAATTATGTGTCCGAAATAATGGTTCCGTACATGTAGGACATAGTGATTGTACTACTATTGTCAAGTATAGTGACAGTGGGAAATCTATTTTCAAAGCTTCACGTCATTCTTATTTTATTTGTGGTCAGACCGCATATGTTCGTCTGCCCCTCGATTGGGAGGGAACCTGTTACATTGCCTTCCTACTGCCACCGGTTTTTCTAGCCCCACCCGACTACCATAGGAATTCCCACCTAGTACATACTAGACACAAGAGAAACCTCCCGATTGTCGATTATACTGAAACTGCTCTAGAACAATATATAGATATCAATAAAGGTGTCTTTCCTTATTTAGGTACAGTTGTGAATAGTAAACTGATACGTAGATTAACCAGAACACTCGAAGCAGTAGTAATTGAGACTACTTCTGCTCTAAGTAATTTAACCGAAGAACAATCCTTTATGAGAATTGTCGTGCTCCAGAATCGTCTCGTCCTTGACGTCATATTGGCCGATAGGGGCGGGGCCTGTAGAGTCATCGGATCTAGTTGCTGCATTTTCATTCCAAATAACGCGCCGTCTGTTTATTCAGCTATAACCAGACTTCATAAAATTGCCCATCTGTTACACCAAAATCCAGGCACCTGGACATGGTCCGGTTGGTTCTGGAATATAATTTCCGCCTGGGGATGGAAAGTCTTGTCCTTTCTAGGTATTGCAGTAGCGATCATATTTAGCTGCTGCCTCTGTATACAATGTGGCCCTGCGATTTGCGGCATTTGTGCTACATCATGTATTCCTAGTCCCAAGCCCCGTTCTAAATCCCGTTCCAAGAAAATTCGAGACGAGCAAATGATACTGTATGAAATGATAGATGGTATCATGAATATTGATGTTTCCTGATGGAAACGTAGTGACAAGGAGGGAATGTGGAAAAGTAAATTTTGCTATGTTCTGTGTCCCTACGTGTCATCCATCATATGTTATCTGTGCATGATTAATATGCATATGTTATTCCCCATGTTCGATTAAAGACGCAATTATAGTTGTGTCCACCTTTAGTATGTCAGTTTCCAGTTCTCGTGAATACTACGAATATCAGGCCTATGTAAAGCTACGTTGCCACGTTTCTCAGTGTGCACGTTATTCCATTGTAAAATCTCCGTTTCTAGGCCTCAAAAGGGCCTGGACACCAGATTCAGCTCCTGTCCCCTGAAGCCTCGCTGAGGAGCGATACAGCCCCCGCCTGTATCCTCGACCCTTCACTTACTTCCTGCCTCGCAGTGCCCGGTTCAGCCTGGCTTTGCCTCTGAGTCTGCCAAGAGTATGTTATGATTCGAGTTATCAGTACAGCCCTCCTTCTCTGCATTCCTAAAGCTACTGAATCGCATCAATAGTTTCCGTCATTGTCTAGCCTCTACGTCTCCATGTAAGAGAAATACTGCATTTAATGATCATTTAATATTCTTCATCACGCACTACATGTAGAATAATGCATGCTCCAGTCTTAGAGTCTGTTCGCCTTTACCCCGATAACATTTGGATTCTATCAACATGTTCTCTAAACATCAGATACTAGATACTGCTTAGGTACATGTCGCCCTGACTCTCCAGACTTCAGTCTCTGCTCCTAGCACAGAGTTCATAGTCCCCAGCTTCTCCTAGTAACACGTCATTGCCAGTTTGCGCGCACCATCAGGTTAGAGGTCCCGGCTCCTTAGGTAGCCCCCTCCATTGTTTCCACCCCATTCATGACATATTCTGTTACGTTTGCATCACATGTCTATGTATACGCCCTGTTACACCTCTTTTCACCCTTATCTTTCGCGACTGCTACGCGTCACGCCTATTGCTCCACCCACTGCTACGCCTATTGCGAAGTAATGCTATGTGTTTGCGTTATGTATATATGCTCATGTACTGTTATTAAAAAGTTATCCTTCCGCCGATTCCGATCCTGACCCCGGCAGCGCTGCCAGGGCTTGCCATCCTATTCCTGTGCAGGTTGTCCTGTCCCTGTCTTTATGCTGTATTAAACCTGCAAAACTCCTACTACCTCGAATCTTGACTCTTATTTATTGAGCTATCTGTTATTCATTTATGCATTCAAAAAGAGAGGTATTATTTATTTATCTACCACAGAAAGATAACATGAATTCTATTGATGTGAATTTGAGTACAGTCAGGGGCTTGTTTAGCTGCGACAGTGAAGGTGGAGTTCTTTATGGGTCTCTTCTGGATGCAAATCTGCAGACTAAAGTTGGTACTTAATGCATAAGGCAGTACAAGTGTCAGTGAAGCAAATGAGAAAGATACATTACAAAATTGGGAGGAAAATGATGGAGACAATAAAATAGAAGAGCAAGTGCAAGCTATGAAGAAAGAATGATGGATAGAAAGAAAAGTGATGGAAGAAAGGGTGAAAGAAAAAAAGGAATGGTGAATGGATTGATGAATGAATGGGTGGATGGATAGGCGCATGGACAGGTGAAAAGATAAATGGCTGTGACAGTAACAGGAAAGGCGACAGAGTGGATGGAGGGATAAAACGATCCATTGAGGGATACATGGATTTATTAGTGGAAGTCTAAGTCAGATAATGGATGAATGGATGGGTGATGGGTGTGCGAACGAATGTATGAATGGAATGGTGAAAATTGAGTAATGGATAAAGGAACAAATGGATGACCGAATGGAAAGGTGAAATGGTGGCAATCAGCGGTCGGTGGACAGGTGAAAAATGAATGGATAGATGCTTAGATGGAGAAGTCAAGGTAGGTTATCCAGAGAGGGTGTTGGGCTCACCTACTTCGCTTGCATGGTGTCATTGGAGCTTTGATTCTAAGAGTGTGGGGGGGGATTTTAATTTTCTGATCACTCAATTTGAGTACTGCAGATGTGCAACAACTAAAGTGAAGATTGGTAACATAATACAGCTAAACTTGGTTTTGCTTCGCGTGCACTCAGCATATTACCATAATACACTGAAAATGAAGATATATTTAAAATTGAGCATATTGCATACGTTGGTGTATTAAATATATATTTGGTCACAGTCCCATCGAAATACTTTATTACTTTAACACAAAAGAAACACTTCAACGAAGCAAGGGCGCTTAACTCAAGTGCAATAATATATTTTCAGTTTAGGAAATAAGCAATAACAAAAATATGCATTCTCCGCAACAAAAAGCCTCTGTAAATCGTGCATTTTCAAGAGAGAAAATTACCTTTCAAATAATAATAACTAGCTTCCGAACGAAACGTAGTCAATTCCACTAAAATGTGGTAAAGATTTAGAGGAAGATACATTATTTTTGTTACAGAATTCACTGACAGGGATATTATCTGGACAAAATAACTTGTACGTATTAAATCCACTACTGGAGTTTAACCCCTGAGTATTGTGAATGCTCTTAAAAGTCCAATTGTGGCGTTTTGGACCTCGAGATACTGATCTATAGGAGACTGTCACCCCATGAACTATGTTATCTGTGCATACTTCTAAAAAATAGTGCTAAAGGGCGATAACAGTTTTCAATCGCTAGCCACGGGTGACACTTGTCTAAGAACAGCCTGATGGTTTTGGTGCACAATCGCACTTTGGTGACCGTCTCGGAGCAACTTTGAAATGCCACTAAATGAGATATCATGTTTATATGATTAAAAAAAATGCTAAGCAAATGATTTATGCGCATTGCTAACATCAGTTACAGATTTTGGAGGTGCATGTACAGATAGAACTATGGTTAGAAAGAATTAATTAAACAAGGGATTATTAGATTATAACAATAATATTAATAACAATAATAATATTGATAATAATGATCAAATACATCCTGTTGGGTGGCACAGTGATCTGTAGTCTTGCTGCAGTTCTGATGCACCGGAATTAGATTCTAGCATATTGACCCAGCATTCCCTTTTTCGTACGTTGGTTAACGGACTACCATTAAATTAGGTAATACCACGGTTTCTTATTAAGAGTGTGGTAGGAAGCACTATACAAAAAAAATATTGTTAGAAGAAGTTATGTGGGAGAGGTCTCCTTTGCGAAATACTGGCCTAGCATGCATATGGTTGCACATCACCGAAACCTTTAAACAATGAAATAGACTGCTTTTGGTGATATTAGTCCCGGGCATTGAATCTTACTTTTTTAGCACTGGTAGTTCCTATAGTTATTTAAAGTAGTACTTCTGTTCTACGTCCTTCCATAACAGCAGAAAACATTTGTATCGCAGGAAGTGTGATATTGACATAAGAAAAAAGATGACATTTTCAAAGTCCTCGAGTGCATGGCTGTGCAGCAGCGGGCTACCAATGCCAGTGAATAAGAAAGGTCGAGGAAAATAAAAATGTGTTTGAGAAGAGCAGCATTTCACACAGCAAATCTAGACTATATCACATTTGAACACAGAAGTAATCTTCTATGATGTCCTCTCTCTGCGAGAGAGAGTGAGAGTGTTTCTTTGGTGTTTTTTCATTGTTAGGGATGGAATACTTTATAGCTGCTTTAGCAAATCTGCCTTTTTGGAATGACAACCCCTGCTTTTTTTTGTCTTTTCTAGATCCTTTTTGTGCTAGCTTTCTGACTCTGAACTTTACTACTCTAAACAGTATATTGGGAAAGATAGCCTCTTCAACCTCCCTATACATCTATTTTTAATATTGGCTAAAGTGCACCGATGGCATAGATAGTCGCATATCACATATTGACTGCAGTGTGTATTTGAACCACCCACAAACAAAATATATACTGCCAGGAGCATCATTGTGGGCTGGTTAGGCTGCAGTTAAATTCAGTCGTGATACATGGCAGGGAAAATGCATTCGCCATGTAGGATTAACCTATTTGTATGTACTCATAATTCACTCCTAAAGTGTGCCTGGCAATCCCACATAGCATGGGGCTAGTGCCCTCACGGTGAAATAAAAGCAGAAAACTATTTCATTGTGTAGGCTTTACTATGCTTTTCGCTAATCAAGTTTAGATGCAATTAAAACCTTAATACCCTATCTCTACATACGAAATGGATAAAAAAAAATCAAAGTTATGTTATTCCTTGTTTTTAAAATCTGATTTATGGTGAAATCAGTTTTTTTTAATACCTTAAGCAGAAAAGTAATTTATTGAAATATTCTGTTTGAGCCACAACTGGTCTAAACCTAGTTCTGCCACTCTTTACACTTCAAGAGCTGGAATACACATCCTTAGAGGGGGGAGGTAATGACTGTGGCTCTAGGGATAATGGCCTGCCTTTCAGCCTGGAATGGGCCAAAGGGTGTTAACTGCTGACCAGTTATCAGTGATTATGTATCTGGCAGTAAAGAGGAGTGGTTAACAGAACAAACGGCAGCTTTAGCACTAACTCATTTCACTTGGAGTTGCTTAGGAGTAATTGTCCTAATCATTCCCAGTGCCCTCCCAGATATACAGTCTTTAGTCTCAGTAGAAGGAAAAACAGTTTTGACCCTGTCATGTGGGAGGATAGTTCACCTGAATAGGGATGTGGCTTAAAAGCTGAAAACCTTCAGTGTGGTAGCTGGATTTTGCCATCGAGAAACAGTGGTTGCTTGGTACTTTTGCAGAATGGCAAAGAGGAAGTGCATCAAATGAGGTATGTGGGTCTGAGAAAATAGGATTCTTTGATATATTTTTTCCAATGACTCCCTATTTCACAGGATAAATTAGGCACCACCCCTACCGCCTAATAACATTCCTAGACCTAGGAAGTGGCAATCTGAAGAAGACCCTGTTGGAAGAAGACGTTTGACTCATGAATCATGTTGTATTAAGAGGGCAGAACACAACAAATTAAAGGAGTTATAACTGCTGCTGCTCCACGGGAATGGAAGTGCTCTCCATGTATCAAATGGTTGTCCCTTCTGTTTCCCTGCTTCAGAAGCACAAAAAGGAGAAGGGCTCCTAATCTCTAGAAGGGCAGCTGAGCACTCAGGACAAAACCCTGTAGAAGACCTGGCTGGAGCGAGACATGGTGCCTAGAAGCCTGACCTGAGAAGCAGGACTTTATCAGAACTTTGAAAATGTTGGAACCAAGTTGTTTTTCCACCTTCAGAGGTCCAGGACAAGGTGAAGAAGTATGCCCAGGGATGATGTACCAAAAGAAGACAAGAAAATCAGGCTTGTCCCACTTGAAGCTTTGTGTCGTACTGAAACCTGTTTCAGGGGGACATTGTGGCAAAGATATCTGGCTTTGTGGAACGCTGCCAGACATCAGCTTCCAGTCTAGCCCTACTGGAGGATCTCAACTTCAAAACGGTGACTTAGGGCCTGATGTAAAATTTGGGGGGACAGGTACTTTGTCACAAACATTACAGATATCATGTCTGCCTTATTACAAGTGCATTCAGCTATAATGCACTGGTAATAAGTCAGACGGGATATCCATGTCACATTTGTGACTGAGTAACCCTCTGCTGAACTCTAAATCATGCTCCAAGTCTGAAGGGAAAACCTTGGACTGAGGTGAGGCACTTAATCTATCTGGCCGATGAAGCAACGTTGGTGTAAAGAAAATCCAGATTTGGCCAGCACAGAGCTTTTATCATCAAAACCAACTGCTTCAGTTGGAGCTTAGCGGTGATGTATCCAACTTTGAGGAAGCCTTGTTGGCCCCAGACTTGGACCTTGCACTGCTGGAAGATTTTGATTCCATAAAAAAAGACTATGTCTGAAGGTAAGAACTTTGACCAGGATGACTCACTTGGTGGATTCGGCCTCCTCTATTTTGCGGTTAGCCTGAAATCATGCCTAGGTCCCAGTCAGATGTGAACAGTTACTTTTGATTTGCACTTAGGTTTTTCTTCTTTTTTTGCCCTAAAAACGTTTAAAAAATCCAATCATCAGGTCACCTTAACCTAGTTTGATGATGTTCTTATCTTTTTACTCTTTACATTATTCTCTATTGTTCTTGGGATTTCATGCTACTTGTGCATAAATATAAAGGGATGAGCTGAAATTCTTTCAGAAAGGTGTTTTAACCTAACCATAGTACGTTTTATTGATTTGGCAGGGGTGCCACCCATCCCCCAAATTATTAACCCAATTACTGACAACCGGTCTTACAAAATGCCCCACTTTTGAATTTGGCAAGAATATTTTATGCAGACCCAATGATTTACCTATTAATTTGGAGCTCACACGTTTGCTGCTTCTTGTCTTGTATAAAAGTTAGAGTTCTTTAATTATAAGCACTAGAGCATCCCCACATTCTGATAAGTGATGGAAAATTAGAGTCCAGCAACATTCTGCTGTAATGCAATTATTCTCAACAAAACAGGATGCCAGTACTGCTATCTGATTTAACACATTTAAATGCACAATGACTTAAACAATTGTAGCATTTCCACACAACAAATTGTGACTGTATTAATCTTTTTATTTTTTGAATATTCTCAATTATTCCAAAACAGCATTATTTCAAAAATTCAAAAATTCTAACGAGATTTCATAAAGGAGAGGAAATATTTAAAATCTATAGTCCATTTGGATGTGAAAAAGTGGGTATTTTTTTGAACACATAAAGAGGAGAAATGTATTTAGAAGTGTTGGGGCTACAATCACACATCACATTCATCATCTGTCATTAAGTCAATACAACTGTCCTGTGCATTCATCTCACAATCAAGGGAAGTGTGCTTCAAGAAATGAAAAGGAAAAAGAAGAAAGAAAAACGTGAATAGCCTCACCAGGGTTTCAAAGAACCGCTTATTAGTAAATGCGGTGGGGTGCTATTTTAATTTTATATTTCTAATGAAAACATCATATATCAGGCCATCAACACTTTTTACAATCTCGATATTTCACAATAATATTGTCACAAGATTGGCCTGGAAAAGAAAGAAGGTTGACGCGTTTCGAAACCCCTAAATCATGGGGGTTCTCTTCAGGACCTTGAGGGATCAGTCCTGCAAAAGAATAAAACAACAATTCTTACTAACCTAACTCCTGAGTAGAACCTTCAACTTTAAAACAGACAAGCTTCCTCAGCTGAATTACCTTGTCTTCTTAACAATCCTGCGTAAGTCTTAGTTCCAATGCACTACGTCAGTTGTCCAAATTTCAAGATTATTATCGTGGCCAAATTCCACACGCACAATCAATTGTCAAAAAGTTACCGTCGTGGTCTATGAAGCAAGGCGAAAACCATGTGATGTTGTATGATACACAAACAATAAAAAGGACTACATATGACTTGCAACTCGCAGATAATTACCTTCACAAAGGGGGAGAATCTTCCTGAAGTAAAAGAGGCGATGACTCATGCAGTTCTTATTTCATCACCCGATTCCTATATGGGATGTAGGAAAATAAAGTGGAGTCGGTTTTATGTTGAAGATTAATGCGCGTTACATCTTCCTTCTGATGCTATGTGTCTGAGTTGAATCATTGCACGAGATTCAAACAGTTCCTGCTCGTGATTACACCAAAGCAAAGACAGTTTCCTAGCTCATGCGGTTTAAAGGATGCCTTTTACTCTCGAGTGGTGTTTCTCATTCAGGTTTCTGAGACTAAGGATAGGGGAACATAAGAGTAACATCCGCCTTCAAAAAAACACAACGAAGCTCTGTTCACACTTCGTGGAGTTGAAACATAACATTGAAGAACTTAAATGGACCGTGATTGAAAGACTGTCTGAAAACATCCCCAATGTGGAGAAAGTGCTTTATGAGAGGGAGCAACGTTGGGTAGACCGCCTTAAGACAAATAAACAGGGACTCAATGATGAGATTTCTTGGCACCATTTCATTCGATAATCTACACAGAGATCTTTGCCAGCTACACATGAATTTAAAATCATCACATGTACCTTGAAAAGAATGATGGATGCAACTAACATCTTAATGAGATTTGGTAACAAAACAATTTAAATGTTGCATTTTTTACGTATAATAATTTTTTTTAAAAATTCTAAAAATTGAATTAATGGTGCTGATGTTAACGAATTTGTGGTTATGACCAGAATAACTGCATTAATCCACAGCCCGAGATACGAGCTCTTTGTATCCTAACTGGTCCTCTTTCTATAACGATGACATTGCATCAAAACCCCGCCGGAAACGTGGCTCCGGCGTCCAGAGGGCAGCGCCAGCACAAGACGCGGAACCAGTTTCCCACGCGGGTGAGGTCTCGCTGTTTACTGAAGCCCGTTTAAAATACGGGTTAGAAATTACAATTTTTTAACGTTATATACTTCTTTCAGCCTGGGACTAACTGTCCATACCCTCTGAGGGAGTTTAACGATTTGACCCAAAGGTAAGACCTCACACGAGGGATTTTCGAATTTTATCTCTATACCTCCCCTCCACTATTTAGAGATTACTGTTGATATTTTCCTTCATAGGTTACGAGACCTCTACCCTAATGAAAGGTATGAATTTTATTTGTTAATTGCCAGTTCTGACTATAGTACCCTTCACTGTTCACATCATGTAGAGGGGTGATGATCATAACGATAGCCCTAAAAAAACTTTATTATTTTCTGCATAATTGCCGTATTGTGACCGCACCTTCTCGCATTGTTGTTTTCTTTCTTGTTTGATTCGCCATTAGTATTTTTTAATCGAGTGTTCTTTAATAATATGTACCGGAATTAAAATTTCTGTGTAGTGAAAAGGATCACACCGTTGAGCATTATAATGATATATGCTTCAATTACCACAAAAGTAATAAGCCAGACATAGCCTCGTTTCTCTTCCTTAGGTGGAAAGCTTGATCCATAGTGGATAAGACTATTAAGTTTTCAAATCACCAAATTACTTCACAAATAGTGAAAGTATTTTTATCCTTTGTATATGTGTTCCTTTTTGTCCTGACGAAAGCTCCATAGACCTACGGGCCGCAGAGCTGAAACATGTCGACGTATTCTATTAAAGTGATATGCGAAGGACCCATCACTCAGTCCTAAGAGCATACCCACCTACCAATTTTACTATAGCCGCTCAACTACGTGAATAAAGTCCAACTTGTAGATTGAAGACTATTTTTATTTTTTTATTTTTTTGAATACCTACCAGTTGGGTAACTTTTGTCTCTGGATACTGCCACGATACACCAGAGATTGCCTCGGGCGAGGTTGGCAAGGTATAATTTGTCAAACCCTATGACTATTGCCACAACGCCAGTGTGGGGCGGAGAATAAGATAAACCGCTACTCGAAATACACGGCGTTTATGAGGGTTTTTCAATGGATATCTTCTGGCAAAGTGGTTACAAGTGTCCTATCCACATTTGATTTATACTGATAAGTTCTGGGGAACAGATAGGACTATTTTTTCCTCTTCCCTCCTTCGTGATAAATATAGTGTTGGGGCTACAATCACACATCACATTCATCATCTGTCATTAAGTCAATACAACTGTCCTGTGCATTCATCTCGCAATCAAGGGAAGTGTGCTTCAAGAAATGAAAAGGAAAAAGAAGAAAGAAAAACGTGAATAGCCTCACCAGGGTTCCAAAGAACCGCTTATTAGTAAATGCGGTGGGGTGCTATTTTAATTTTATATTTCTAATGAAAACATCATATATCAGGCCATCAACACTTTTTACAATCTCGATATTTCACAATAATATTGTCACAAGATTGGCCTGGAAAAGAAAGAAGGTTGACGCGTTTCGAAACCCCTAAATCATGGGGGTTCTCTTCAGGACCTTGAGGGATCAGTCCTGCAAAAGAATAAAACAACAATTCTTACTAACCTAACTCCTGAGTAGAACCTTCAACTTTAAAACAGACAAGCTTCCTCAGCTGAATTACCTTGTCTTCTTAACAATCCTGCGTAACTCTTAGTTCCAATGCACTACGTCAGTTGTCCAAATTTCAAGATTATTATCGTGGCCAAATTCCACAGGCACAATCAATTGTCAAAAAGTTACCGTCGTGGTCTACGAAGCAAGGCGAAAACCATGTGATGTTGTATGATACACAAACAATAAAAAGGACTACATATGACTAGCAACTCGCAGATAATTACCTTCACAAAGGGGGAGAATCTTCCTGAAGTAAAAGAGGTGCTGACTCATGCAGTTCTTATTTCATCACCCGATTCCTATATGGGATGTAGGAAAATAAAGTGGAGTCGGTTTTATGTTGAAGATTAATACGCGTTACATCTTCCTTCTGATGCTATGTGTCTGAGTTGAATCATTGCACGAGATTCAAACAGTTCCTGCTCGTGATTACACCAAAGCGAAGACAGTTTCCTAGCTCATGCGGTTTAAAGGCTGCCTTTTACTCTCGAGTGGTGTTTATCATTCAGATTTCTGAGACATACCTTGTTTTTTGGTACGGATCTCCTCTCGTCCAGCACAGTGTCTCACAGTCCGCGGCTGCACTCTGGGTCTGTCGCTTCCTCTGCTCCGTTAGATTACGTTCATGTGGCGCATGGCATTGTGCGGAATGTAGTTATTTCTGCAAGTTGGTGCGACCGCTTTTGCAAAAACAGCGATTTTCATTTCAATTTCTATTCCGTGATTCCTTTTAATGGTGAATCACTCTTCAAGAAAGTTTGTGACATTGTTGTTGTATCCTGGCAATGGTCCTTAATGAACAGATTCATCGTGGTTCCCCAAAAGGGGAGTACATTGTTTTGTAGCCTTGGTCGAGTTGGATCTTGGGCAATGTAGTATGATAGTTTTGAATGTGCATGCTTAGATGTCTTTGTAGAACTCCTTTGATCCACGAAACTTTGTTAATTGGTGGGTGTAATGGTGCATTAAAGATGATATGACCCTGACCTCTTGGGCAATGTAGTTTGATGGTTTTTTAACATGCTTAGATGTCCTTATAGAAATCCTTTGATCCACGGAGCTTATGGTAAATCCCATTGTGGGTGTAGTATGCATTACAGATGGTATACCTCTGACATTTCATTTAGTCCTGTGACTGCAGAGTTGTATTTTAAAATTAGAGTCGCTTCTCGCGAAGACAATTTTTCTTCCAGGTCACCCCCTCTCTGCATCCCCACATTAGTATTGGAAAATTAGAGTCCAGCAACATTCTGCTGTAATGCAATTATGGCAGAGTGTGTGTGTGTGTATGTGGGTGCGCCTGCGTCCATGCATATGTGTGTGTGTGCATGAATAATGCTTTGAGGACCGGGTCGCTTTAGATCCTACCCCAGTATCAAAGCGCATGTGGAGTTAGAATAGTAATTACTCACTTCAGTACGGTCAATGACTGGTCCTCATTATGATAGGTATGAGATGTATTGTGTGTGTGTGAGTGTGTGAAGTTGAATTAATGTGGCAAAAGTTGAGTCAAATTACAGAGTGCGACTTAAAAAAACACACTGAATACTGACCAATTAATATGTATGTAGTAGACTATCTATTTGGGTCACATTCACTTTTCCTTTCTTCTCTCTCTCATTCAATTTCTGTTCCATCTTTCCCTCCCTTCTTTCTATCCCTCTGCTTTTTCTAACTCCAACCTCTAGTCCTTTCTCGCCCCACCTCTTTCTCCCACTCAAACACCACTTTTCTTTGCTCTCCCCCTCTTCCTCCCTTTCACATTCACCCTCATTTTTTTCTCCCTCTTTTATTCCCTAGCCCCTCTCATTTCTCTTGCTCTCTCATTCTTGTTCTTTAATCTTCTTTTTCATCTCTTTGATGGGAAAGTCTAAGGTGAGGTTCCTAATGGGATATCCTGTAGTGAACAAATGAATCCAGATGGATAGCAGAGTGAAGTCAATCTACCCCGAGGCTCCACTGCTCACTTTGCCGGCATGTTGTGAATGAAACAGGAACGGGGCCTGACTTTCCCATCGAGACCACCCCTCTGGGGTTATCTCATACCTGCCCAAGACGTGGGTTGTGTTTCCGTGACACTATCCCACAACGGATATCCGTACCCATGCGGACATAAACCAATGACTGCCGCCTAGACATCTGGATTTGCAAACCCTGTCCGAATCCATCCACATACCCATGATTACTACAGGCAGCTATCACGCAATGTTGTGTTAGGTATGTCCTGATGATGAACTCAAGACATGAAGGTCGAAACGGCGTCAACTTGCACAAGAAAAAAATGTAGCTTTGAATTATGACATATATTTTATTTCGACTGTATTTATTCAAGCATAACTTCAGTTTGAATTCTGGTCCCATACGCTGTAGCATTTTCTTTATATTTCTTCACTTGTTTCACTTTCCCCGCTTATATGTCTTCACGAGCATAAAGTGTTTACTATTTCAATTTAATACACAACCTTAAAAATATTATTTAGGCTGCAATTCTGGTTGACCTTTTCTGAAAATATTACTGCATTAAATTATGTTCTTGGGGCTATTCCTGTTATCATTTAATGTATATTACCATGAAGTTATTTCTTTAAGTGTATCCCCTTATTGATTCCCGTTGAGACATTGTTCTAGGTTACCATATTTAGGCAGATCTCCACTTGGACCTCGGGTGTCCCCTGTATTTGTTAACACATGGGCTGATAATGGACACTCTGTGACTGTTT
Source organism: Lissotriton helveticus (assembly GCF_964261635.1). Lineage (NCBI taxonomy): Eukaryota > Metazoa > Chordata > Amphibia > Caudata > Salamandridae > Lissotriton > Lissotriton helveticus. The sequence goes on from NC_136061.1 coordinate 779,864,794, forward strand.
CAAAACATAGCAACACTGTGACAATGCTTTGTTTTATTCAGTGCTTAATTTGTGGAAAAGAATAAGTGCCGGGGTCCTCGTCAGGAGGCTACTGGAGCTTGAACCACCCATTGACCCTGCCAGAGCTTCCAATGACCTACACAACTACTAACCATCACACTATTGCAAGTATGATGATTCATACTATTCCAGGCCGCAAAGCTATCAGGACGGCTTGGGCGGTCAGGTATTAGTCATTTTTTAAATGTACAGCCGCGGCCCGTGGAGGGAGTTGCGGTGGGGCAGGCAGGCGGGGTGGGGGAGGGCTCAGGGTTGGGGGTGATAAACACCGGAATCTGTATGATTGCAGGTAAGTAAACAATTACATTAATAAAATGAATTTCGTAGCGCGCCCTGCATCACATTTTGCGATGCAGGGCACGGACCGAAATTCGTTTTATTAATTTAATTGTTTACTTACCTGCAATCATCCAGATTCCGGTGTTTATCACCCCCCACCCTGCCCCTCCTCCACCCTGCCTGCCTGCCCCACCGCAACTCCCTCCACGGGCCTTGGCCTTGGCCTTGGCTGTAAATGTATATTGTATTAATGCACCACCGTTGTTGAGTTCATCACTAATTAGATAAACAGGCCACTAAGTGACAGACTCTCATAAGTGCCGGTATTGACAATTAAGTGCTCGTGCAGAGCACCGGAAACCACCGCTCAAATTAAGCAATGAAATCATCTTAGGATAGAGTGCATTATGCAAGACCATTTACGTTACTGCAAATAGTACTGTGTTTGGATCGTATCAGGAATCTGGCACTTGAGACCAGATTCATGAATCTCTTTTACCCCTGAATGTTTTGGAGTAAGTTACCCCTTACTTGAGAGAAATTCAAGTCTTTGTAAACCGATCCCTCGGCACTGACCATCTACTCCATTTGTTCCTGGTGTCTCATTTTACCTGGAAGCCCCTATAGTCTACTAACGCTGGCATGGATTTTTAAATGTTTTTAATACACATTGTAATACATAGTTATAATATTATAATATTGTAAATAAAAAGTATGTCACAATTACGCTTGTTTTTAACACGCCACATGGATGAGTCTATTAGTTATTTATTTTATTGCGGTAATGACGTGTAACACGCAGCGACGTAGCTAGGGGGTCCAGGGGGGGACGGTCCACCCCAGGTGGCACCATTTTTGAGGAACCCGCGCGGCACTGAAGGCCCGTTGTGGCCGCGGCGGCCTCTATAATTTACTTGGGAACGATTCAAATAAATTATTAAGGTGGCCGCGGCCGCAACGGGCTTCCAGTGCCGCGGCCGCCGCCCAGACTGTGACAGTAAAAAGTAAAGTCAAGTGCAAAGCAAAGCCGCGCGCTCCAGCCTGGAGCCTGCACTCTGACGTGACTGACTGTCACCTGCTTCGGTAACTGCGGCAGACTGCATGCACAGTGCACACAAACGCGGGACTTACTTTTGGCACTGAAAGTCCCGCGTTTGCACTGTGCCTGCCTGCTGCGATGCAGTTAAAACTTAAAAGCTGGTCAGGAGTGCAGGCTGCACTGCTCAGCGCTGCGCAGCCTAAGTCCCGCCGCCGCGTTAGTGGCGTCCTGCCTCGTCCTCCGACCGTTGTGTGCCCCGCGCGCCCGCCTCGCTCAGCGTCCTCCAGGGCCGTCAATCAGTTGTAGCGTGCGCGGCGCGTGCGAGTGCTACCAATGACGGCCCTGTATGGACATTTTTTGGCCAGCCCTCGCCTCACGAACGTTGAGAGAGAGGGAAGGAGGCTGCCTTTCGGAAGATGAAGAGAGGAATGAAGAGAGGAATGGGAGTCTGACCCTTTCGGAAGATGGAGCAGGACGGTAGGTTTTGATTTATATATATCTTTTTTTTCATTAAACCCCTCCCGCCAACCCCCCGCCCTCACGGCACGACGGCCCCATTTCAACCCTCCCCCACCCGCCTGTGGTGCTGGCCGGCGGCCGTGACTGCTCTGTAGTTGTGGTGGATGCCATTTTGTACAACTTTTGCTGTCTCTCGTGGGAAATCGGTCGCAGCTGATGATCCAAGTCGGAGCATGTCACGCCACAACATTTGCAGAGTTGGTATCTCGAACTGTGGAATTAATTGGTCATGTATGGCATGTGTTGGCTCTAGGAGAGCAAAGTGCTTTATGGGAAGGGCATATTTAGCAGATGGGACATACTTTTGTGACAGTGTTTCGGTCGCGTGGAGACAACAAGTTGATGTCTGGATAGTTGATCTTCCAGAGTCGTGATGTTTTCTTCGGAGGGAGGGTTGCGAGACTGTGGGAGTGTGGATGAAGTTGTGCTGTGAGTAACAGGTGGCCCCGAAGATGGAAAACCTGGGCCTCTGGTCTGGGGGTGATGATGCCAGGCAACAGGTTACACTTGGCAGGAGTGTGGCACAGGCCCCTATGGCCCTTGTGGTCCGTTCCCCCCCACCAAACCTAGCAGATGGGAGGCTCAGGGTCCCTCGACACATTCTTTGGGGCGGAGGCATCTTTTTGCATTGCACCACTGACCTCCAGGCAACCAGAGGAATACTTTGGAGACGAGTGTGCCCATTAATGCACACAAAATGTCTTGGCTACACAGTCTGCCCTTTGAAACCAATTTGGGCGTGGGCAAAGTCCAACAGCTCTTCTTGGACTGCTGCAATGGCGGCATCGAGATGTTCATCCAGGGAAGAGCACTGTGCAAAGCAAGCTGTCTGGGAGGGCCAGGAGTCGAGCATCAAGGTTGGTATACTAACTCCAAGGCATCACCTATCGGAGATAGAGAGGGCAGGCCTTTGGCAAGCATCGCCAAGACAACGGCACAGCGTTTGAATTGTCACCCCCTTTGACTCCAGGTGAGGTGCGAGGGGCTGGGTTAACAGTCAGGGGATTGTGTGTGCGCACTATGCCATGCATGTCGCACCTCAATTCACATGCATAGTTTGCAGTCCCTTACCAATACATCAACTTGTTGTGCATGTGTAGTGTGTGCATGTGGGAAGATATGGGCATATTTGAATTGTATTTGTGTATTTGCCGATTCATATTGTGTGTAACAGATATAGTGGGCATAGACATGACTATGGAATTGGCAGGTATTGTTTTTGTAGCATGTAATCGCTCATTTGATTTATTTGGAGTGAACCTCGGGTCAGGAGGAGAAGATGTGCACATACATGATTTATTGCAGCACGGTTGATCAGCGGGCAAGCCAATTGTGTTTTTGTGCATCTTTTTGTGTGAGGGTTCTGTTTTTCAGTTTATTTGTGTGTGCACTGTACCGGAGTGCTGACCTAGACAGGATTGTATTGTTGTTTTGTTTTGTTTATGTTCAGTGAGGCTCGAGACTGGATGGTGGAATGGTCCTTGGAGTGGGTGAGGCACAGGGTAGCACTGCTGCTAGTCTCATGACCAGCTGCAGAGTGCATACCCTCCATCTCCAGTGCTTCGCAAACCTGTGCTTTACCAGTGGCAATTTGCAAAGGAGGGCATGCACTGTGTTCTTGTGAACGGGTCATTGAGTTGGCATGGCAATTCTCTGAGTGTACTGAGTGAGCAGCTACCATTAAGTATTTTTATTGATGTCATTGCTACAGTTTCAAAGTTGCTTTGTTGCCCTTCTTGCTTTCTCGAATTTGCTTGAGTATGCGCCATTTGCCCACTTGTTTTTCAGAGGGGTTCTGAGGGAGAACCCCCAGAGGCCTTTGTTGGATGGTCTGGCTCACTCACTGCGCTGGCTCGCCACAGGGCACTCATCGTGGGCTTTTACGCCACACCACTTTCGGATGTCACCAGCCGCCACTGTTCATTAACCCCTTCAGTGCTGATGACAAAGCCAGCTCGTCATGGGCGTTACCTGCGCTACGCGGATGATGAGCTGGCTTTGTCATAAACAAGCCAGTTTTTTTTCAGCGCACAGCGGGAAAACGCGGTAGCGCGGTAGGGGTTAAAGAGGTGAGAGAGAATCAGTAATTTTCGTTCATCGACAAGCTTAGCTCATGGACTCATTCCCATGAAATCATCGCCTGTCCGGCCTAGTCTGGCTGCCATGCAGTGTCACTGTGGCAGTGCTCCCACTAGCTACCAACAGCCTCACGTCCTAGAGAATTCTGGGCTGGGGCCAGGGGCCCATTTGTACAATACTTACAATGTGACCATCATAGACCATTAAGACAGTACTTGAAAAAAAGGAGAATAATATGACAAACCTGGATATGCGCTATACTCTATACATCATGACAACTTGTATTATGCTGTAATGACGCAATGTGTAAATGTATTCATGCTCACTAGAAATGTAGACAGACGTGATGTTGTATGTGTACCCAATTGTTACTAAAAACTAAATAAACTCAATAACTAATAATTGTTACTAAAAACTAAATAAACTAAGGCTCCCAGCCTCCCAACAAGAGGAGCGCTGCGCTTTAGGCCCGGCCTGGCCTGCATCACATGGAGCTCCTGCTCCTCCAAAGAGACACTCTCACACCCAGCTGCAATGGGCGGCAATCCGAGGGATAGCCCTGGGCGCCACAAGCTCTAGCTACGCCCCTGGTAACACGCAGCTGATCACAGAACGCAATCAGTCAGATGATTTGAGGAACAGTTATCTCTCAAAAAGTCATCAATGCTCAGAAGGTTAACCCTCTTCCCCCGTATTCCTATAATAACAGGATTAAACTTGGCGTTTCTCGTTAGAACCCATCGATTTACTTAGTACTGTCTTGTTCCACTCTGTTTCTACAAAATACACATAAGGCACAGTCATGTCTAGAAGGTGCTGTCTGTGCAAGCCGACTTTTCCCTCTGCAAGTTTGCAGTAAAGACAATCCTCTGCCCTGGCTACTGCAATGTAATTACCCATCCCAGAGAGAGGCGTTAATGTGCAGTAAAACAGAGCAAATCAGTCATTGACTTCCTGGTGTAAATGATGGCCCATAACTTACCCACAAAATTCATTTGCATCTTTCAGAAGCGGTTATGCTCCCTGTAAATTGCATTCATGTCTGTGCAAAGCTGATATTTAATTGAAAGTGATCCGCAATAACTCAAGCTGACAGTCAGACTGCAGCAAGTTTGCAATGGGAATACCTGTCAACTGAGGTAATTGAACATGAAAAGCAGCCCACCATTGCCCTCATTCTTCTTGGTACTGTAGAAGCAAAATATTTTAAAAAACGAGAAGTAAATGGATTTTGTTCAGCATTTTCGAGAGACACTTGCTTTTCATGAGCATCTCAAACTACACAGATGCTTTTGTCAGCAGATGATAGGGAAAGTTTTAATAAACTTGAGAGAGCACAAGTTTGAAAAAATGTATAAGTACGCCACATTTACAAGCACGTAGTTAGTTTAAACATGTTTTGCACACGAGTGTTTTATATCCAGGAGTGAAATATACAGAGTGGTTTATATTCAGTAGTGAAATGTATAGAATGTTAAGTAGAGTAACTATAATTATAACGGTGTGAGATTAATGTAGAAATGTTGGAATATATGTGAAAACCTCATGTTCTCATGTTAAAAGAATCATGTCCGAATTAAATGTAACTTTGAAAATCCAGTATTATGTGTAGGCCTTAGGGCAATTCACAGCAAACCTGAACGTGCTGCTAAAATAATGTGAGATAAGGTTGACGTGGTTCTTCCAAATGTACTATTGAACTTAGGGTTAAAAGTATATGCTTTATAGATGTGTTATTTTAGAAACGTATGCTAGTTAAGAATGTTTGCTGTTTAAATCAAGTTAACGTTTTAAGAGTGCAGGGACCTGCTGCATGTAAATCAAGTAGGCCTGAGCAGATAATGTCATGTCGTTTAAATCGTCATGTGCTCGTTAGGAAAGAGGTCGAGAGGTGTCCAGCACAGAGCTTTGAGAGTGTTTTATGACTAAAGATATGGTGGAGTCTGGAATTTGAGGCCCACTGCAGGATGAGCTGTATGCAGGTGCGAGGGTCCTAATCAGCTCGAATGAAAGGGACTTTGTTCAGTGGCGCCTTGCGTAGGCCTGTAGGAGTTTCCAGGAATTTCAGGGGGTATCAGCGCACTGAAGAAGAAGCCTGGGAACCAAGGTCAACTATAACGAGGGTCTTCAAGAGTACCATCATGGAGTTTGCCGCGCAAAGATGTACCACGTGAGGGGCGTCCCAAGGGGCGTTTCTATTGGAAATGTGATTTGGTATTAGGGAAAGCGACCCGGGAGGAGAGTAGAGCAGATGATTTTGGGAGCCTAAGGAAGCGGATGGGTAGGCAGATAGACTGATCAGGAGAGACCCATCATCAGAGAAGAGACAAAGAGAAGTGCGTGATCTTCTTAGGAAGTCACCACGGCTGACACCTAGAGGGTAAAGATCTTGCTAAGTAGGGATGTCACTTAGTATAGTGTAGGGACAGACTAACCTTAATTTTCTTTTCTGTAATGACTTTGAGATTGCAACTTATATCTATTTTGACAACCCTTATGGTTTTTGAGCTTGTACTTATTATTTTGTTCTTCAGACTTAGATTATTCAAGAAGTTCATGTTTATAGTGATACCAATTTACCTTTTGAATCTCATTTTGAGAAGTTTGTATCTTCAGTTATCTTTGACTTTATATTAAACCTTTAAAACTTAAATTTGGTCAGTGGTCATTTAGAGTGGTGTAAGTTCTTAAATTAATTGACTTATTGCGAGATTACCTTTACTCAACGACAGGTACCAACGATTCAGTCGACATAGTATGGGATTTGGTAAGATAATTAGTAACCAGTAATCCCGCGTTAGCAGTTGGTAGCAGAGTGAGGATGGTTATCTTCTTGAGGAAGGTAATCTAGAGAGGTTAGTTTACCCCAAGGCCCGAGACGTCGAGAGACGAGCAGCGGAAGAATCGTGTGCCGAAAGGTGCAGACGGTGCGAGAAAAGCAGCAGTATCGGAGAGTGAGTATAAAAAGGGTCATGCGTGAACAGATTGCGGTGTTTTGTGTTGTATTTGTATTGTAATGTCTTGCGGAGTTGAATGCCTGTAGTGTGAATGAGAGAAGGTTGTGAGCGCGCGCAACCTGGTAAACTGGTAACCTGGTAAACGGGTTAACTGGTGAAATCTTAAGTTCAGGCCAGAGCTTAAGTGGTTTTGGGTGTATCGAACATACAGGGTAGTTGTCGACTATAGTACGGAGGTCACGAGGTACCATTGACCGCCGTGGATCCAAGATAGGGGGAGTGTAAGAGTGAGTGTATGAGTAACGGACGCTGGTCGAAAGTTACTGTGTGTGAGTAACCTATCGGAGAAGGCGATTGTCTGGAAGTAATCGGAAAGACATTTCGCCAAGTTAAGGTGACAACTACAGAAAGACTGTGGGCGTACAGTCAAGAAAGGTGATCGCTTGGACGGAAGTAATCATTTTTCAGAGTATGAATGGGATGCGTGCATGACCGAGGAGACGAGCTGAGAAAGGAGGGGAACTGCTGCGAAGGGGGACGGGTGACGTCGGCTAGAGTCGCGCTGTGATTGAGCGGTTGGTGTGACGTTAGCTAAAGCCGCGCTCTGGTTGGGCGGCTAGCGTGACGTCGGAGGAAAGTCGCGTACGGATAGGCCAGTTAGTGAGAACGGCGCTGAGATTGGTGGAGTGTCATCAGGAAGTAAACAAACGCGGAGAAAAGAGAAATCATGAAGTGTTTTAAGTGTTTGAAAGGGATTTTTAAACGTAAACGAAGTGAACATTATTACGGGGAAGAGGCTCCCCCAGAGGGTACGCCAGCTCATTATATGGCAACGAATGTTGGGCTGCATACCATATTGTGGATTGGGGCTTGGAATAAGCTTACGGAAGGGAATGAGGAAATGCAGTTCCCGAAGTACGGGACGTTTAAATTAGAGGTGTTACATCGGCTAAAAGCAACCATGTCCTCATTGAAACCCTCACCTACACCAACACAGTTTGAGGCACTTAATGCATGGATTAAGGCTGCACACGACCGAAATTTGAACAGGCGTCAACAAAGACTGACGCGATCGGTAAGGGCAGTGCGAGATTCCAAATGGGATGAGGAGGAAAAGCGTTGGAGGGTACAGACTATTGAGGTGGAGAAAATGTATCCGATGAGGGAGGTGTCAGGAGGAGGAAATCTCATGGAAGAAGACGAGGAAAGCGAGTCGGAGGACAATCTAATAAACAGATTGTTAATGGATAGACCACCTCCGAGAGTGGGGAGGATAGAAGATAGAGGGCTCGCAAGAGAAGATGGGAATGACATAGAAGGATATACACCACTCCCTATATCGGAATGGACACCTATCAAAAGTGGAGAAACACCTCCAAACAACACTGTACAGAGTGTAGTGGGAAGGTTTGTGGTGCAAAAAGCGCCAACCACCGAAAGGGCTGAGACTGTTGGATTGCCAGACGCTCTTCAGGTGCCTGTTACCATAGGACCCATAGTTTCGATCTATAACCCTGAGAGAGATAGAGAGGAACAACAAAGGCAATTAGATAGAGAAAGGATCGAGATGGAAAGGAGGAATAATGTGACAAATGCATGGAAACAATTGCCAGGATCAGTAACATGGAATACCCCATTAGACACAACTGTCGGTCCCAATTCAGAACAGGGAGGTCCGAGAGGACCAATGGATCTAAGGGGACCACGGCCAAGACCCTATTCAGAATTAAGAGCTGATTTGAGGGAATGGGACGGGTCCATAGTATCCCCGAGTAACAGGACAAGGACGGAACCAGAGTGGGATACCAGGGGCAATGGGACAGTATCTCATTGTGGGGCCAGCGAGAGTAGTCAGGGCCGGGAAGGCCAAAGTCAAGAGAATAGAGGGGATGCATGTCCTACCAATCAGAGAGAACAGCCGGAACAAAATACTAGGATTGTAGAGTGTGAGGAAATGTCCCGTCTCTGGGAGAAAGGGGGAGATGAAATGGTACGGGCTTTCCAAAATAGGTTTAGGTGCCTTCACCATACACTCGGGGAAGATGTTCAACATTGGAGGAAGGAGAATAGTGACAGGTCCCGCCATGCTTCGAGTAATCAAGAATCACAGGGAAACAGTGAAGAGAGGGGGAGCAATGGGATGCCTTACTATGCACCTAGAGAAAACAGACAGATCGGGGAAGGCGGAAAATTGAGAAACAGGGAAGTATTTCATCATCCACCCCGAGAAGATGGAAAGGCATGGGACCTAGAGAGATGGGAACAGGGGAGGACTCCCTTTAACTCACCAGTGCCTAGGCGCAGGGCTAGGAGCTGGGACGGGAGGGAGGCAGAAGGTACATCTGGACCAGAGGTGCTGAAAGCTGCGATAAAGGTTAAAAGGCTTGATGTCTCCAGTCTGAAATCCGATCTAGACGAGATTATAGAAGGAACGGTGCCTTTAGAAAGGATCGATTTGTAAGAACAAGATGAGTTGCTATTCATAGCAAAGGATACTACTAGGAGAGCTAGAGCATTCCACGAGAAACTGTCTAATTTGGCCGACAGATATGCTGTAGATTTATCTAGGACAAGGGCACTACAGAGTAACCATAGGTTACAGTACTCAGACCAAGATCTAGATGAGAAGAGGACTACTGGATTGAAAACTCACATAAGGGAGCTGATAGCTGGGATACGAGTGTGGAGAGAACTGGATAAATGGGAAGAAAGGTGGTCGAAAAAGGGCACGGTTAGGCGAAGTGCAAATGTGATGACCCCCGAGGGAAGGGTAATGCATATGGAGGCATTCCCTTTGCGAGAAATATCAAACGGAAATTATGTACATGTGCCCTGGAGTAGAGGAGATTTAGCTGCATTTACCAACTCATTTCCGAAGTTGCGGGACAATCCAGTAGAGTGGTATAAGCAGGTAGAGAGGTTTGTTAAAATTTCGAAGGTATTGTGGATTGATTTGAACACGTTGTTTGACATCGTGGTCCCATCTGATCTGTGGACCCCTTGTAAGACTAGTGTTGAATGGCCAAATGCTGAACCATTGAGGGATGCTCGAACTAATGGACCGTCCGAGATTGTCATGCAAAAGTACGAAAGGGTAATAGCATGGCTGAAAGATAAGGTACCACCACAGGATATAGATTGGGTAAAGATAGATCGAACAAGGCAAGAACCGAAGGAGACCGTGCATGAGTTTTATGAGAGGTTGTTGAAAACATTCAAGCAATACAGTGGACTTGATGTAATGGATCCCAAAGATATAGGACAGTTTGTGTCAAAGTTTGTCTTGGGGTTGAGACCTGACATTTGCTTGATGATTCAACAACATTTAATCTGTTGGCAGAACAAACCACTAGATGAAATTCTACGTTATGCACGATACTGTAGTGACGAGATAGATTCTAAAGCCAAGAATCTAAAGGAGAAATTGATGGTGGTGCAAATGCAGTCCGCTGGGAAGGGTGGCCAGCAGAAACAGGGGATGGGACGAAAGCCAAACGGTCAGAATAAGGACAATGAGGAAGGGCAGAGACCTAGGATAGACTTTGCCACTTTAAAGAAAACGACAAAGTGTCATCAGTGTCACCAGGTGGGACATTGGCGACGCGAGTGTCCCTTTAACCCTGAAAATGGAGAGCTAGAAGTAGAAGAGCAGGTCCAAGAAGACCCAACGCAAAAGGTGACAGTTCCAAGCAGTAAGGTGGCCAAAGGGGGGACTTCGGCTCCACGGGCCCAATTCCCACAGCCACCGAAGATAGCAGCTGGGGGAAAGGTCTTTAAACAAATGCCTCTGTTTATCGAGGAAGAAAAGTGTTATTACATTGATCCATTGACAGGACAACGGGTGAGCAGTGAAGAGGACTGTACCCTCGGGGCAGTTCTAGAAGTGGATCAGAGAGGGCCATTTGTTGAGGCAGAAGTGGCAGGGTGTCCCACTACGTTCTTAGTGGATACTGGGGCTACTCGTTCGACTCTGAGATCAGCGGTGGTTCCAGACTTGCCAATGTCAGGGGAAACAATTCAGGTGGTAGGAGTCGCGAACAAAAGAATGACTAGTCCCTTGACAGAACCAGTGTCTGTGAAGATAGGAAACCACATGAACGAACATCAGTTTGTGGTTTGTGACTCGAGTCCGGTATGTCTGTTAGGAAGGGATTTGTTGTGGAAACTGAATTGCACCATATACTGCACCCCGCCAGGAGTGGAGGTACAGACTACCGACGAATATGCTACTTTTAAGGTGGCTAATTCAAAATCTTGTGTAGAACTATATCCTACTCTGACAATAGAAGATCTTCCTCAAGACCTACGAGATGCAGTGGCGTCAGAGGTATGGGATTTCACAGGAGAAGAAATAGGATTGATTAAGGGGGTAGAGCCGGTAAAAATATTGGTAAAACCAAATGCTGAGTTTCCAAGAACGCCTCAATACAAATTGTCCCAGGAAACGATTGCGGGAATAAAACCTGTGATCGAGTCAATGATACAGCAGGGAATACTGAAAGAAATCGTGGGTAGTCCTTGTAACTCCCCGATTATGGGTTTGCAGAAACCTAGCGGGAAGTTTAGGATAGTTCAGGATTTACGAAAAATTAACAACATAGTCGTTTCATGTTGTCCCGTGGTACCGAATCCTTCAGTGATACTATTTCAAATACCATGTCAAGCAGAATGGTTCACAGTGATAGATCTTTGTCAGGCTTTCTTTTCAATCCCATTGGATGAAGAGAGCAGGTATCTTTTTGCTTTTAAAATGGAAGATCGCGTTTTAACATGGTGTCGAATCCCACAAGGATTCACAGACAGCCCATCCATCTTTAATCAGTTGTTGAAAAAGAATCTTGAGAATCTAGTACTGCCACAGAACTCGGTTCTGGTACAGTACATAGATGACCTACTTGTTGCGTCAGAAACAGAGGAAGCTTGTAAAGCAGACTCAATTGCCTTACTGAACCATTTAGCTGAAAATGGACATAAGGTATCTCCGAGCAAGTTGCAGTATTGTCTGACAGAAGTACAGTATCTAGGGCACAGGTTAGAAAAAGGGAAACGTAAGGTGTCCCCAGAGAGGATTGAGGCAATAATGAAAATGAATGCGCCTACAACACAGAGAGAAGTTAGAATGTTCCTAGGAATGGTGGGTTACTGCCGACAGTGGATAGTTAACTTCTCACTGAAAGCAAAGCCCTTACAGAAACTGACGCACAAGGAGGTGAGTGATCCGGTACCATGGGATGAAGAATGTCTGGTGGCGTTTTTACAGCTGAGAGACGATTTATGTCGTGCTCCGGCTCTGGGAATGCCAGATTACGAAAAGTCATTTTCACTCTATTGCTGTGAGAGAGAGGGATGTGCTTTGTCAGTCTTGGCACAGACCCACGGAAATGCCCGTAGACCAGTTGCATATTTTTCGGCTACATTAGATCCAGTAGCCGCAGCGTTGCCCGGATGTCTCAAATCCGTTGCTGCAACGGGTGTCAGCATTGAAAGGAGCGAGAGTATTGTGATGGGACATCCAGTAGTGGTGTATGTACCACATTCAGTTGAATTGCTAATGACCAGGACGAAGACGCAGCATCTGACCAATAGTAGGCTCACGCGCTACGAGCAAGTTATACTTGCCGCAGAGAACGTGACTCTCAGGAGATGCTCTGTCTTGAATCCTGCTACTTTGATGCCATTACCCACTGTAATAGAAGGCGTAGGATGTGAAGACCACGATTGCCTTGATGTGACTGAACTATGCACGAAACCCAGACCAGATATTGTGGATGAACCATTGTCAGACCCCGATGAAATTTATTTTGTTGATGGCTCATGTTTAAGAGACGATACTGGTCGGTTGAGAGCAGCTTATGCTGTTTGTACCATTACTGGAGTTGTGGAAGCCGCTTGCCTGGAAGGAGTACATTCCGCACAGGTAGCAGAAATTATTGCCCTAACTCGTGCCTGCATAGCAGGAAACGGGAAAAGAGTCACCATCTACACAGACAGCCAATATGGTTTCGGTGTGGTTCATGATTTCGGGCAGTTGTGGTCTCAGAGGGGTTACATGACCTCCTCTGGTTCGCCCATTCGAAATGGAGAATTTGTGCGGCTGTTGTTAGAAGCATTGCAAGGTCCAGTTGATATCGCAATAGTAAAGTGTGTAGCACATACTAAAAATACAGATTTTGTGTCACAAGGCAACAGATACGCTGATGAAGTCGCACGCTATTGTGCGGAACAAAATTATTCTTTCTCAAAGGTGGAAATAGAAGGTGCAGAAGAAAAGACTGAATTAAGTATGATGTTAGAAACTGTAGACACTTGGGAGGATTTAAGAATAATGCAGGAGAACGCACCTGAAACAGAGAAAAAGGCATGGGAAATAGCAGGTTGTGTGCGAAGTGAAATGGATTTTTGGGTTTCAGCAGATGGGAGAGCTGTGTTACCTGAAGAATTAGCTAATCCCATGGCGAGAGAAATACATGGTCCAGTACATCTAGGAAGGGATGCTATGATGAGAGTGTTTAGGCAAACTTGGTATTGCCCTAAATTTAGAATAGCAGCAGAATCAGTATGTAAGCGGTGTGTTACCTGCCAACAACTGAACGTAGGCAAACGAACACCAGTCACACTGAGTCACATTGGGAGGTCGGGGGGGCCTTTCAATAGAATGCAATTAGATTTCATCGAAATGCCAAGAGTCAATCGCCTTAGGTATGTGTTGGTGATTGTATGCGTATTTTCCAGATGGGTTGAAGCGTACCCTACACGTAGGTGCGATACACTCACAGTGGCTAAATTGTTGCTCAGGGAGTTGATACCGCGCTTCGGGGTGCCTGCCTCTTTGGAATCTGACAGAGGAAAACATTTTAACAGCGAAATAGTGAAGATGTTGTGCTCCACACTGAATATCGATCAAAAGCTGCATTGTAGTTATCGACCAGAAGCTTCAGGAATTGTGGAACAAGTGAACGGCACGTTGAAGAATAGATTGGCTAAAGTAGTGGCATCCACATCTTTGAGTTGGCCAGATGCTCTTCCTTTAGTGCTCATGAGCATGCGCAGCACACCTGATAGGAGGACAGGTCTCTCTCCCCACGAGATCCTGATGGGGAGGGCCATGAGACTTCCTACAGTTCCAACTACTGCCCTATTGAATATTACAGATGATCTGATCTTGGATTATTGTAAAGGACTGTCTGACGCCATCCATTCTGTGTCCCTTCAGGTGCATGCGGTTGAAGTTCCAGCATCGAGGAACCTGTGTCATGACCTGAACCCAGGGGACTGGGTCTTAGTTAAAAAACACGTCCGGAAGAACTGCCTAGATGTTCGCTGGCGTGGGCCCTTTCAGGTAATCCTGATAACGAACACCGCGGTGAAGTGCGGGGGGCTGCCAAATTGGATCCATGCATCCCATACTCGAAGAGTTCCAGCACCTCTAGAAGGAACAGCTCCCATCCCAGACGAAAGCCCGGAAGTGGAAGAAGAGTCGCAAGAAGGGATAGAGGCGGCTGAGGGGGTGTCAGAAGAAGTTGGGAACGCAACGGATTCAGAAGAAGAGCAAAGGCAGGACGGCAGTGAGACAGAAGACGCAACTGAAGGAGAGAGCAGAAGTGAATACGACTCAGACTCAGATCCGTATCAGAGCGATCAAGAACCAAGTGGGAGGACAAGGAATAGGAGAATAAGGCTTGGAGCTGCCACTTGGCCAGTAAGGAGAAGAAGGCTAAGTTTGAGGTCGGCCCAGGAAGAAACGCTTGCTCCTATATCCGAAGACTCAGATCCAGAAGAAGATATCCAGGATCACGCCGAGGAGGGTCTTAGAAGATCAAGTAGGGTGCGAGTGCCTAGCAGAAGATACTCTACTCCCGATTGGACCTACCTCGTTGCAGATGTCTGGGAGACACAGAACAGGGAGGATCAGGGAAGTGGAACTGATCAGAACTGACCCGATCATCACAGTGCAAATAAGGTTTCTACTGCCAGGAGCGGAGACCGAAAGGTTGCTGACACTCAACATCGTTCATCCTGCTCTCCTGAGTGGAATAAGAAAATTGATTTTAGAGACAGTTGAGTTTCCAGTTTGCTGTTCACGATATCCAATATTGGAGGGAACTCTTCTTCGTTTGGAAATGCTTGAGCGAGTAGTAGAAATGCTAGGAGCACTTATTGTTGTGGATTAATACCATATTGTGAATGTCTTCAAAGGGGCGCAGAACTGGAAAGGTGAAGAAAGTGATCTTGATTAGAACGGACCCCTTTGTAATTGTGGATGTAGAACTGATAGTACCAGGAGTGGAAATTGAAAAAACGCTAACTCTCAATTTTGTCCGTCCACTTGTCTTGAGCGAAATAAGGAGAATAATCCTAGAAAAAGTTGACTTTCCATGTTGTGGGACGAACTGCCCAGAACCTGAGGGAATGATACTTCGGATGGACATTTATGAAGACGTAGTGTCACTCCTTGAGTCATACATAACTTCAGACGAAAATAAGACTGTTGAAAAGAAATTGTAAAAACTTGTTGCAAGATAACCTAGCGCCGAGTGGAAGAAGAAAAGTGATAGGGGTTTCATTTTAGTGGATGGAGAAGGGCTAGGGTTGTCTATTTTCTACTGGACTTTGAACTGTTTTGCGGAAACAAATTGTCAAGCTTCCAAGTGTTCAAAGAAAGACATTGCAAGAGAGAAAGACTTTGTTTGAAAAAAAAAGAGGAAGTGAATGCTGGAAGAAAGTCAAAAACTACACTGTTTGAGAACATGGAGGCTGGCAACCCGAACCGCAGGGCAAAATGTATAGCTGTCACACTTTTAGGAGTAGTGGTTTCTCTTATAATTTTAGTGGTAACTGTTTCATTCCTAGCGGGACACGAAGGGGATGAAACCGCAGTTAAGGAGGATAAGGGAGTATCAACACCGAAAACTACCATTATTAAAGAGAAGGGAAACATCAATGAGAAAGACAAAGCATTGTTAGATGCAGAAATAAAAAGGCTTCACACCGACGAGTCACAGGGAAATTACAAGTCAAATGCTTATGCTAAATTGCTTTATGAATATGTTGATGCCATGGAAGTGAAGGATTGTTACGTTTGTATGCAATTACCAGCTTCAGTGGAGGAGGGTATCAGATACCATCATCTTCCGTTGACATATGGAATAACGTGCAGTTTATTGTTGAGCATGTTTTATGGACGAGAAGGATTCGAGTATTATTTCTCGAATTTCGACTCGACATTGCCAGAGGTTCCGAATTTCAAGCATTTGAACAAATGGGACTACTACAAAAGCGAAGACAGATTACACAAATGGTTTATTCCATGGAAAACGTTAGATACTTCACATGCTCGAAGGAACAATCTGACTTGTCAAATATCAGAAGTTGAGAAAAAGTTTATAGCACAGGTAGATACTACATACAGGAGGCAGAAGATTTTGAAAGCATCAGGACAATGGGAAACAGATTGGACCAAGGAGGAGAGGGCACATCAAAGAAAAGGTAGTATTGGTCCAATTGCTTTGGATAAGGATAAACGGGGAAAACTGTGCATTCACAGGAGTTACTCATATTATGAAAACTTTTATGTAGGTCAAGTCCATTGTGAACATGCCTTTCAATTGGAGTATTACTCTAAGAACTTTTTGAAAGGGATGCAAGCAATACCAAATGTATATTTTGTATGTGGAAGAAGTGCCTATGTGAAGTTACCAGATAATTGGTACGGATCATGCTATCTGGCTGTTGTCTTCCCTAAAATATATCATGTTGAGAATTTAGACACGCCTAAGAAAGAAATATCAACTAGATGGAAGCGAGGGCTGGGTGCAGCAGAAGTAGTTGGAGATGTACTCGGTGCTGCATTCCCTTTCTTAGGATTGATAATGAATGACATTAAGATCAGGAGGTTAGCTACAGTCGTAGATAGGCTATCTGCCAGTACTGCAAGATCCTTGATGCTGATAGAAGGGGAGATGCAATCGATTAGGGCAATGGTTCTTCAGAACCGACTTGCTTTAGATGTTCTGTTAGCAAAAGAGGGAGGAGTCTGTAAGGCTTTGAAGGTCCAGGAATGCTGTACTTACATTCCAGACAATTCAAAACCTCTAGAGAAGTATATACAAAATATCACCGCCATACACTACGAAATTGAGGACCTGGCAAAGGTAAATGTGTGGGAAAAAGTAGGTCATGGAATGGGTAAAGTTGGAAGTTGGTTTGCCAACTTAGGAAAGGGTATCGTTTGGTACATATTGAAACCCATCATCATAATTGTGATTTGTGTAATCACTTTGTGGGGATTGGTGCGTTTGTATCAATGTTATAGAGCAAATAGGTTACAGAGAGCTATGAAGAAACAGGAAGAAGAGTTGACAGCGATGCAGGACACTCAATATAAGAGTCTGAAAGCATTAGAGAGTATGAAAAGAGGTGGAACTGCCCTGTCTTCACTTTAAAAGGTTCTACATTTTTAGTGTCTTGGTGATGATGACCCCTGAAGGTCATCAAAGGGGGGACTGAGAGAGCACAAGTTTGAAAAAATGTATAAGTACGCCATATTTACAAGCACGTAGTTAGTTTAAACATGTTTTGCACACGAGTGTTTTATATCCAGGAGTGAAATATACAGAGTGGTTTATATTCAGTAGTGAAATGTATAGAATGTTAAGTAGAGTAACTATAATTATAACAGTGTGAGATTAATGTAGAAATGTTGGAATATATGTGAAAACCTCATGTTCTCATGTTAAAAGAATCATGTCCGAATTAAATGTAACTTTGAAAATCCAGTATTATGTGTAGGCCTTAGGGCAATTCACAGCAAACCTGAACGTGCTGCTAAAATAATGTGAGATAAGGTTGACGTGGTTCTTCCAAATGTACTATTGAACTTAGGGTTAAAAGTATATGCTTTATAGATGTGTTATTTTAGAAACGTATGCTAGTTAAGAATGTTTGCTGTTTAAATCAAGTTAACGTTTTAAGAGTGCAGGGACCTGCTGCATGTAAATCAAGTAGGCCTGAGCAGATAATGTCATGTCGTTTAAATCGTCATGTGCTCGTTAGGAAAGAGGTCGAGAGGTGTCCAGCACAGAGCTTTGAGAGTGTTTTATGACTAAAGATATGGTGGAGTCTGGAATTTGAGGCCCACTGCAGGATGAGCTGTATGCAGGTGCGAGGGTCCTAATCAGCTCGAATGAAAGGGACTTTGTTCAGTGGCGCCTTGCGTAGGCCTGTAGGAGTTTCCAGGAATTTCAGGGGGTATCAGCGCACTGAAGAAGAAGCCTGGGAACCAAGGTCAACTATAACGAGGGTCTTCAAGAGTACCATCATGGAGTTTGCCGCGCAAAGATGTACCACGTGAGGGGCGTCCCAAGGGGCGTTTCTATTGGAAATGTGATTTGGTATTAGGGAAAGCGACCCGGGAGGAGAGTAGAGCAGATGATTTTGGGAGCCTAAGGAAGCGGATGGGTAGGCAGATAGACTGATCAGGAGAGACCCATCATCAGAGAAGAGACAAAGAGAAGTGCGTGATCTTCTTAGGAAGTCACCACGGCTGACACCTAGAGGGTAAAGATCTTGCTAAGTAGGGATGTCACTTAGTATAGTGTAGGGACAGACTAACCTTAATTTTCTTTTCTGTAATGACTTTGAGATTGCAACTTATATCTATTTTGACAACCCTTATGGTTTTTGAGCTTGTACTTATTATTTTGTTCTTCAGACTTAGATTATTCAAGAAGTTCATGTTTATAGTGATACCAATTTACCTTTTGAATCTCATTTTGAGAAGTTTGTATCTTCAGTTATCTTTGACTTTATATTAAACCTTTAAAACTTAAATTTGGTCAGTGGTCATTTAGAGTGGTGTAAGTTCTTAAATTAATTGACTTATTGCGAGATTACCTTTACTCAACGACAGGTACCAACGATTCAGTCGACATAGTATGGGATTTGGTAAGATAATTAGTAACCAGTAATCCCGCGTTAGCAAACTCAACACACGATTTCAATTAGAACAATGCTTTAACATGCAGTGATGCATGAAGATGGCACTTGAGACATATACGCTGCCACTCCACCGCCAGGGCCAGACTGGCTACGGGCGTTTTTGAATGCTGCTGAGCTGGGGGCTGATTTCGTTAATGGGGTCCTGCGTGTGCTGAACGAAATTCGTTTTGCTTTGTTTATTTCAAAGCACATGCAGGTCTCCATCAACGAAATCAGCCCCCACGCAGTGAAATCGCTCACAGCTCAGCAGTATTCCAAAACGCCCGGTAGCCTGTCCGGCCCCGTCGACCGCTCACACAACAAGCATTTACAATGCAATAGGTCTCGCAGTTACGAGAGTTTCAGCTATTGGCATTGTAAATAACAATGCCTTTTATTCATGTTTTTAAAACAAAAACAACAAAAAAGGCATTATTATTTGCAATGTAAATAGCTCAAACTCTCGTAAATGCGAGACCTATTGCATTGCAAATGTTTGTTTCTCTTCTCTCAGCTCCAGTTAAAGCGATTCCTCAGCGACGCTCACTACCAAAGCCCGTATTAATTAGAGAGCATGTGTGAAGCTCGGCCTTCCTCTCGGCAGTTGCAAACACGCACTGGTACCAGCAAGCAAGTACTGGCAAGTTTAAATACTGTTCTCCAAAAGAAGCCACACTGGGGCAGTAGAAGGGATGATGATGAGATATGAAATGTATAATGTGAAGCAGGATGATGGAAAATAGATAGGTGAATGGATTTCTACATTTATAGACGGCATTTATTATTGCTTGTAATGTAAAATGTTCTAGACCAAAGAATATATCATTTTTGGGCAATATTAAAGAAATTTACAATATAAGTTTAGAAAATGAGCAAAAGCTGAAAACTTTGAGTAAAAACCCAAGAATGTTGATGAAAAGCTCATGAAATGTCATGCATTGATTGTAATGTTGAGATATTATCGTGCACTGATTGATATCTTTCTAAACAGACAGAAGGATACCAATCATCTGAAATCGATGACCCCTCTGAAATCTGTCCTGAGGAAGGTGTGACCACATCCACGGCATAAACACCGAAACGCGTCGATGCATTGTACAATAGAGAATCCAAGTAAAGCCTAGAAGGCACCAGCTATATGCCTATTTAACAACTCTGGTGTGACTATATTAATTGTTTAAAGGCTTTTGGATCCAATCGAGTAGTACAAATATCCTTCGAACCATTTTGAGCACAAGGGGTTTCTTTGTCTGTTTTTTTATGTGAAATGTTTTGTTATGTGAAATGATTTATTGTGAAATGTACTTGTTATACTAAGGTTTTTTATATGTACTGTACTTAATAGATTTTTATGTAAAAAGTTTTTTATCTTATGTCTATACATTCTACGTTTTCAGAATATTTGTTTTTTCTGAAATTTTAACTGAGTATACCTTTGATTATATTTTAATAAAAGAGTGTTAACGCTGCATTTTAGTTTTTGGCCTGTTTCCGATGGGTATTGTATGGATCAGGTGGGCTTAAAGTAAAATTACTATACATTCTCTTGTCTACAAGTTATTCCAGGGATATCCCTTAGACTTGTAAACTCCAAAAGAAGCTACAGGTATCATAACAGGGAAATACAAGCATCTCTGTACAAGGAACCACAGACTTCCTTTCCGAGGAACCAGATGTGTCACCGTTACAGACCTCCCGATTCTGAGGCAATATAGGCTGCCCAGCATAATGAACCTGAAGAGAAACCAATCACTGCATCCAAACAACTACAGACACCCCCCTCACTACGAAACACAGACATCGATCCTTGAGTAGCTAGCTGCAGGCATTCCACCAGAGGAACCACAGACATCCCCATTTACAGAAAATAAAAGTTCCCCTACATGCGGATCCTGCTGAAGAATCAGCCACTCAAAGGAACGGCAGACAACCACGTCACAAGTAAACACAGGCATCCCTACTTGAGCAGCTACAGACATTCGACCCTAGGAACTACAGACACCTCCGCTGCAGACATATCCATCTCGAGGAAATACAGGCATCAAGCACACCCATTTCGAAGAAACGCAAGCATCCCTAACAAGCACCACAATACAGACCTCCCCCAAGGAAGTAGAGAAACACCCACCACAAGGAAACACAGATATTAAAGGCTGTCTTGCATGTGGATCCTACCGAGGGACCGATCACTCTAATAAACTTCAGACACCCCTGCCACGGGGAAACGGACCTTCCTTCACGAGCAGTTGCAGGCACCCCACCCGAGGAAATACAGACCCCAGGTACAGACACCATCGACCCAGCAAAACAAAGAAGGCAAGACATCCCTGAATGAAGAACTACAGACATTCAGACTGAGGAACCAGCCAAATCCCTGTTAAATATACATGCATCCAGTGCTTTAAATGGGCAGGTACTGTCCGCTATTGATTACCAGCACTTTTTTAATTTGAGGGGGAGAGTACATGCGCTTCTTAAGAGAGACAGAATACTTTCAATTGTAGACTATCTGCACTTCTATTTTTCCATTTCAAGCACTGCATACAGCCCCACCCCGAATAAATGCAGCTGTCCCTACATGAGGGAAACACAGAAACCCCAGCCACCATGATGAAATAAACATGTCAGTCAAACCCCAAGAAACAGAGACGGATCCGCTACAGGCGCTAACATGACGAGGAAGAGCGGGGCTCCCAAATGAGCAACCACAGATCTCTTGCCCTGAGGAGTCATCAACATTCCACCCCGAGGAACTGTAGACACAAGCCACAATGGACGAAGATATCCCTGCTGAGAGACGACTAAAACGGGCTACGGGGGAATCCCGGACCCACCCTTTCCCACCACAGGCACGTCATTGAGTGGGTACACTCAGAACTCGAAATGTGACACCAGACTTCTCCTGGGGTGTGACTCACCTGCATAGGAACCCTCATACTAAGTGGAAACGGACCCACGGTAACCCGTACTCCTCAGAGAGGAATCACAGCCATCCATCCGTGAGGAACCACAGAAATCCCTCCGTGCGGAACCACAGACATCCCTCCGTGAGGAACCACAGACATCCCTCCGTGAGGAACCACAGACACCCCTCCATGCAGAACCACAGACATCCCTCCGTGTGGAACCACAGACATCCCTCTGCAAGGAACCCAAATGAGAGAAAACAACCACAGATATCTCCCGGAGAGGAATCACAGCCATCCATCCGTGAGGAACCACAGACATCCCTCGATGAGGAACCACAGACATCCCTCCGTGAGGAACCACATACAGCTCTCCGTGAGGAACCACAGACATCCCTCCGTGAGGAACCACAGACACCCCTCCATGCAGAACCACAGACAACCCTCTGTGTGGAACCACAGAAATCCCTCTGCAAGGAACCCAAATGAGAGAAAACAACCACAGATATCTCCCGGAGAGGAATCACAGCCATCCATCCGTGAGAAACCACAGACATCCCTCCATGAGGAACCACAGACATCCCTCCGTGAGGAACCACAGACATCCCTCCGTGAGGAACCACAGACATCCCTCCGTGAGGAACTACAGACACCCCTCCATGCAGAACCACAGACATCCCTCCGTGTGGAACCACAGACATCCCTCTGCAAGGAACCCAAATGAGAGAAAACAACCACAGATAGCTCCCGGAGAGGAATCACAGCCATCCATCCGTGAGGAACCACAGACATCCCTCCATGAGGAACCACAGACATCCCTTGATGAGGAACCACATACAGCTCTCCGTGAGAAACCACAGACATCCCTCCGCGAGGAACCAAAGAGAGAGAAAACAACCACAGATATCTCCCAGAGAGGAACCACAGACATCCATCCGTGAGGAACCACAGACATCCCGCCGCAAGCAACTGCAGACATTCCTCCACAAGGACTCTAAAACAGAGTGGAACTATAGCATCCCTCAGAGACGAAATTCAGCCATGTCTCCGTGGGGATCAGCTCTCATCCACCCTTAAGGAAACACAGCCAAAGGACGGGGCGACTGCCCCCACATACCGGTCATGTCATTAGATAAAGTGCTTTATTTAGCTCTGCTGCTTTTGAACAGACACCGCCCATGCAATAAACGCTCCCTGCACCCGTTGTGCCATTGTCAACCTCTAACGCCCGGCTTCTATCGGGAGCTGCAGGCACCCCGCCCCTTCGCCGAAAATGCAATAAAAACGATATTTTTCTTGTATGGAGTTTCAAATCGATTATGGGAAAATCCAGGTATGGCCTGCGATCGCCAGTAGCTGACACTTTTTGTAAACATACCAGCCATCAACCTTTGTTTTTTTACTGCATGTACTACACCGCCCCGCAAAATGTATTCAAAATTGCTGATTGTGTAAAAAAGAAATGCACTGAAAAAATATTGCAACACTGAAAAGAATTTCAACTGATGTGCTGTAAAATCATGTAGTCTTGGAGACAACTTTTAGACCAAAGACGACGTCACCTCCATAATGCACTTCCCCACTTGTATCTCTTGAAGAACATCTTGCCACTTGGTAGTCTCTTCTAAACATATTCCATCAGTCGTAAACTTGGCGGCACTCCACCTTGACACCAACTAGCCATTCCAGTCAGTACCCTGTACTCCCATATAAAGCCACTTAGGGCCAGATATAGGTCGGTCGGTAACGGCCGAAAATCGGTATTTTCGGCCGTTACCGACCGGTATTGAAGAAATGGTATGTAGGGCCACCTATTTTACAGAATCGGTAAATTTACCGATCGGTAAATTTACCGATTCTGTAAAATACCGAATCGGTATTTTTACTGATTCGGTAAACTTGAAATGTAGGTGGGACTCTTCAGAGTCCCACAAGCCGTACAGAATCGGTATTTTACCATCAAATCTATTTGATGGTAAAATACCGATTCCGGTGTGCATGCACATGTGTGCATGCACACCTGTGCCATATGACAGGCAGACCTGCCCTTAGGGCAGGTATGCCTGCCACATGGCACCCGAGCCTCTTTTGGGGGTGCCAGAGGGTGTCAAAGTGACACCCCGTGCACCCTTGTGTCAGTCGGTATTTACCGATTCGGTAAATACCGAATCGGTAATGCCCATTCTTTCCTATGGGCTTCAAAGCCCATAGGAATGAATGGCCATTACCGGTCGGTATTTACCGAATCGGTAAATACAGAATTTTACCGATTCGGTAAAAAAAACATCTGGATGGACCTACATGTCCACCCTTCATATTTACCGATTCTTAATTACCGAATCGGTAAAATTCGGTAATTAAAAATCGGTAAATGATTCCTACCTACATCGGGCCCTTAGTCCTTATTCCACTGCTGTCCAGGAAAGGAAAGTGAAAGCGCGGCATGCGCGCATTGTGGTCAAACGACGCGAGCCGTACACATGCACATCACCTGTCCAGGCGCGAGCACATCTCCTGTCTCCCTTCGGAAGCAAAATCGACAATAGATCTTGCCAAGGCGGGCAGCGCATGCGCTGCCTCGCTAAGCGAGACCTAAAAATAAGAAAAAGGACAAAAAGTTGCACAATTATTTTGCCTGCATTTCACACCAAAATCTATTTTTTGTTTCAGTAGTGGTATTCACATTTTAGTGAACCTGTGCATCAGGACTTAAATGCGCCTTTCCCTGAAGAATGTGACAGAACGATCACTTCTGCAAATAATAATCTGCTGGGAATGGGGCCCGGAGGCCCTAAAACGAACATGGCTGCAAATAGGTCCACGTGTAAAATATAGCAAACAATAGTTACACAAGAACAAATAATGTGATGACATGTAGATTCAAATTCACTCTGAAAAGCAGAACTCACGTTTTTACAGTATGAGAAACTAGGCTTTCTTTGGAGGCCCAGAATTCACATCTTCAGAGGTAAACATGTTACAATAAGGGCAGCCTTTGCATCCATTTAATAGCTGACCTGGGTAAGATGCCATTTGTACGCGAAAGTGTGGTAAAAGTTGCGCTTACCGATTCAACCATTACTATTACATAGAAGGAAATAAAAAAAAATCAAAGTCTGCCATGAGTTTAATAGATAACAAAGTAATAAGTAAAACAAATCAAAAGTGAAGAAAACATGGTACAGGGGCTCAAACATTATTGGAAAAAAGGAAATAGCGCCCTAGAAATCAATGGGAAAAGGTCCTATATACACAAGTAGTGGAACAACAAGAAAAAAGGTACCTATGGTCTTCCATATAGTTGACCTGGTCCTAGGCACCCCGGGTAAATATACATTTTTGCTTGGGGTTTGTTCCCAGTTAAGGAGCCTAACATACAACTCAGGATGAATTATGGATGTAACAAATGGAGAAATTTACCAACCTGGTTTCTGTATATAATTTAATATCCCAAAAGATCAGGACCTCTTACCTGATGACTTTGTAAAACCCAAAATTTTAAATTAAGAAGCTCTGTGCAGGAACTGATTTTTAACTGGTTTTTGGACTCTGCTCACTGGCACACTACTGTCTAGTGTCCAGTATATGTGCTCTGACCCCTATAAACATGTTGAAATCGGGATACGCCAAATTGGCATATTTAAATTACCTATAAGTCCCTAGTGCATGGGATGAAATATTCCCAGAGCTTGTAAATTAAAATGTCACTAGAGGACTGTAGCACACATTGTGCTACCCCTACAGTGACAGTGTAGGGGTACGCCTCACATTCTACACACCCACCCGCCAGCTCCGATCAGCCAGCCTTGCCCTCGCCACCGTCCCACGGATTCGCAGAACCACCACAGGAGGAAGATCTTTCTCCTACCTGGCGGCCAAGACGTGGAACTCCCTCCCCACCTACCTACGGATGACCCAGGACCATCTCTCCTTCAGGAAGCAACTCAAGACCTGGCTCTTCGAGCAGTAGTAGCTCCCCCCCCTCTCCTCCCAGCGCCTTGAGACCCTAGCGGGTGAGTAGTGCGCTCTATAAATGTGTTTGATTTGATTTGATTTGATTTGACAGTGCAAAGCATGACTGCAGGCCTACCACTATAGCCTGTCTGCAGTTTAACAATACTGTTACAACCTCCCAATATCACCCCTTTAGACAGGCCTAAGCCCTTCTTTTAAAAAGTGCTAGTCACCCATAAGTAGCCCTTAAATGCCATGAGGCCGTATGCATGGTATTTAAACATAGGACCTATAAGGTTTTGCTGTAACCCAAAAACCCAAAAAACTACTTTCACTGGGTTACCATAAGAAAGCAGTGGGTGTTAATATTTAAATTATGTAATGCTATCACTGCCCAAGAAGGCAGCAGTGTTGTTGTGGTCAACAAGTCATCACTTAACAGGGATTAGCAATCTGGAATGAGGACAGGAACATTTGGTGCAACAAAGGGAAGATTTCATAGCACTTCCTATGACTGGAGAATGCAGAAGCCATTTTGTATTATAGCTGATTGGAAGATATGCAGTAAACAAGAGAGGAGGTGCTGAAAAAGGTGATATTGATACTGCATATGTATGGAGTATGGGGAATTATCTAGTCGCTGATTAGTGCATAGAAGATGAACGGAGCCTCACCACCACTCCCTCAACATTCATAGACCTATGAAGACACATTTGTGAGAAAACTGGAAGAATCTGTCTGATGTCTGAGGAAAGAAGACTGAATGACTTTCAGTTTCTGCTGGCACTTTAGATACTTTCCAAGGATCAAGTGGTTGGCCTCCTGTTGCTGCTACAGTGACACAAAAAGCATAAGGGGTCCACACTCTTAAGAAAGCCCCACAAACCATTTAGGTGTGGACCCTGTAAGAGTAAGAGACCTGGCTGCAGAGAGAGCTGGTTCCTGTAAACCTGCCCTTTGAAACAGAGGGCTGTACAGGAAAATAAGAGTGACTTCACTAGAGATAATTTATGGAGTCTTTTTTTGTAGCAGGAAGCAGGGGCTGGAGGGCTGCTTCCCACTTCATTCTGTGTGATTTACACCCCCCAGAAGTGCAACCAAAAGATTGCAAGCACTGTAATGTACAAGAATAGAATATTACTGAATTTTCCCCTTACCTCCTAGCCTTTGTGAGAGAGAACAGTTTGCCAATAACATTATCCTGTTTTCATTTATGGTACAAGAGTAGCCTCTGGTGGCTATGCACACAGACAAAAAGTGACCCATATATCTCTGATGTTCCCTTATCTAATTTTGATCATTTTTGGTGCAGTTAGAAATTGGGTTATAAGTCGTACAGGATGTGAGTTCTGCACAAGTAGTAGGGCCACAAGTGTCTTCCTACTTGGAACCAAGCACCACAATTTAGCACTTGAGTCTCTCAAGGTTGAAAAGTAGAATAACCCTAGGCCTACTCTGGGGAGGTGCAGTGGGTTAGTAATCCCTGTCCACGGGCACACAATAACAGCGCTCAAAAAATCATTGTCCAGTCAGTGCTTTTTCTTTGAAAAAGGAAAAGTATTTTATTACAAGCACATTACTACATACTATGCATTCATTTACAAATATATAACAGTAAAATGGAATTACCTTTGGTGATATTCTTAAATCACATTTCACCCCTAATGGGTCATGAACCCCAATATCGCAATACTCTTCCAGCCCCACCCACACCAGATAGAACATCCCAATATAGGTAGCTGTCTTATTAAACAGAACATGCCTATTAGCTTTGTCAAGGAGTTCCCACCTAAATATATAAGGCAAGCCTATTGGTTTTGTCGAGGGTTAACCACTATCTAAGAACAATAAGCACATTTTAAATAACCATCATATCACTGAAATCAGTAATTATGCTTAAATGCAATCAATATTAAAAAGCAATACAATGTTTATCAAAAATCACTGTCAGCAATATATTTTCAATAACACATTGAAAATCAACATAACATGTGTCAGAGTCTTTCTTTTACACCTCTAGACCACATACAATGCAGCCATAGGACCAACCTCTAGAGATCCCTACGCTCCTAAGCTGTAGTGGAAAAGCTCCGTCCCAGAGCATTTAATAATTGTAGAAAAGTCTACCCAGGCATTGTATTCTGTGACCTTGGAGACATAGGGTTAATTCTCTAAACTTGCTCAACCCCTTTCTTTATAAATGTTTCTGGTGCCCCTGTCCATCCTTGGGGCTCCATGGGGGGATTCAGAAATATTTAAACAAGCCTTTGCAATGCATTCTGGGTAAGAAACAGGTAGTTTTATGTGTGCAGCCTTGTACTACACATCTTTCTTGTTTTGCTTTTTGTCTATTTTTCTCCGGGGTGTCCTGGTCTCGACACTCACCAGACTTTATGAGCAATAAGGCCTACGCATGTGTGATTTATCAACTTTTAAAAGGAAGGTTTAGGCGTGTCAAAGGGTGTTCAGGTTTACTTCGGCTGAGTCCAGGTGTTGTTTCAAGATGGTGGGATCCTTTTGTGTCCCTGTGGTCCTAAACAGAAAGTCAGCAAACTAGCCCTTGGAGTCACTCTGGGTGTCCTGGGTGCAGGTGAAGATGCAGGGCTCAAATAGCAGTGTTGGATTCTGAGGGCTCAAGGCAGGCTCCTAGCAGCAAAGCAGTCCTTTCAGGCTTAGCAGAACAATCTTGCAGAATGCCTAGCAAGTCAGAGCAGCAGGCAGACCTATCATAGTCCATCCACAGGTCAAGGAGTGAACTGGAGAGTGGATCTGAGGATTCTATTTCTATACCTAGTGCCTTCCCTCTGGAAAGTGGGAGAAGCTTCTAGAAATGTTCATTTAAGTGCAAGGAAATTCCTGACTCTCCTGTCCTGGCTCCAAGTGGGCTGCAGTGACAATGTGTAGGTGATAAGTCCTTTGTGTGATGGTATAGCACAGTCTGTTCAGCTGCAAGTGCAGCAGTGCTCAGCTCCCTCCCAATGCCCGAAGCTCTGGAACAGCCTCCCCCTTAATATCCGCAAAGAAAATAATCTGCTGTCATTCCGCAGACTACTGAAAACCTGGCTGTTCCCCCAATAATCCTACCGCAGGAGTACTTTCAGGCTGATACTATAGCGCTGGGATGCCCGAGGGTAGCTACACGCTTTATAAATCCTAAATCAAATCAAATCAAATCATTCAGGCACAACTAATCCCTCAATTTGTTGACTGTCTGGAAGGAATTCACAAAGTTTAACTATCAGTTACACCCAGTCATGTAACCCAAGATAGGTTGAAGGCACAAGGGGCAGGAAAATGCCAGTGTTAGACCTGACATCTTTTTGCCTTCCTCCTCCACTTTTGTGACCTTATTTCTGCTGGTATTAGAAATGTGTACAATTTACCACTGCTAACCAGTGCTGGTGTGCTTGTGTCCTCTGCCCTGAACATGGCAATATTGATTTATACCTAATAGGCATATCTAATTTACTTATAAGTCTCCAGTAAAGTGCACTACATGTGCAGAGGGCCTGTAAATTAAATGCTACTAGTGGGCCTGCAGCACTACTTATGCCACCCACTGAAGCAGTTCTCACACCATGTCTCAGGCTTGCCAATGTGGAGCCTGTGTATGCAGTTTACACTGCTATTTTGAGCTGGAAATTTAACCTTTTGCCAGGCTCACACCATCCCTTTTTAGGTTGAGGCTAGAGCCAGTGTGCATATAGCGGTCTGAGAGACTTGTTATGGTGGAGTAGGGAATAGAAGCCCCGCCCACTCTCCGCCCGTATTTGCCATTGGCTTGTGTCATTGTCCGTCCTAAATGCTGGCTTCTGATTCATAAATAGGCCTGTTAGTCCCCCCTCAGTACCGCCTCCTCTTCATTTGTCACCTCCCATTGCAACTGGCCCCTTTACTTCGGTTGTTACACAGTACGTGTTAATTAGACTGTGAGCACTATTTTCTTTAATGAGGTTCTCCTATTGCAGGCAAAACATGCTTTGGTGCCTTCTTTACCCCCTCCCGTTGTTGTTCCTTCACCCTCACCTGCCCTCCCTCCCGTTGTCTGTACCTTCACCACAATGCCCACCCTCCCTCCCCTTGTCTGTACCTTCTCCCCTGCCAATTGTCCGTGCTTTATACCCCCACCAGTCCTCCCTCCCGTTGTCCGTGATGCCTACCATTTGCAAGGAAATCGGTCTTGTGTATACCAGGGCCGGTCTGCAACAGAAAATAGGCAGGACACCAACTATAAAAGTGGTCCACATTACCGATCCAGATAGCTAATTCAAGCGGCCCCCATTTGCAAATCTCACAGCTAAAAAAAGTGGCCCACGTTTGCAAAACGTGGCAGCGTGGTAATTGCAAACATAAGTTGTACAGGTGTTTTACACTGCATGAGAGGCTGTATGTATTTGTGCTTCCTGCAGACATTGTTTGTAGCAATGTCTGGGATAACAACAGCAAACACCAGCATGCCAGACATCAACACAGCACAATTAACAGCCAAACAAATCGTCAAACACACTTACAGGTCACACCAGCCCTTCTGGCATTGTCAGGTTGCCCTCTGAACCAGTACGACCCAACCTTTTGAGACCGAGCTCAGATCTGCAGTTTCCAGAATTCAGAATCCTTCGATTCCGACACTGAGTTTTATATGTTCTCAGTAGATACAAACTGCGAATGAATGTTTCCATTTACTTAATGAACAAATAAATTTCAAGTCCCTTTGATCATAAAAAACATGGCTGGTTATTGCGAATTTCGAATAACATCCGATAACTTGCATTTCAATGGACGATGCAGAAAATGGAAGTGAAAATTCAAAAAGAGGTAAAAGAGAGCTGGGTCCGAGCATTCAGAACCCGCTCCATCTGCCCTTACCTGCCCCGTGAGAGCTCCATGCTGGGTACAGACTTCTGTCTCCTCTAGCTCAGAACACCCTGGATACTGGGCACCAAATGTGCAGACTTGGGATGTTAAACATATTTAGGCGTTGATATTTTGCCCAGCAGTGTGCCACGTCACGATCAGGTTGTGTACACTGGCATGTGACAGCTGCCCACTGCTGCCCATGCAGGCCCTTTTCGATGATGACAGCTGTCAAAACTTGCACAATCTGAAGCAGGGAGTGGAGAACGGAATCAGGGGTGGCAACTGCCACTCCCCGCCACAAGCCACTGATACACGTGTCTTTGGCAAGTGCCTTAAAGCAGGGGTAAAGTTAAGACAACAGATGGTGCTGACCAAGGGTGTACCTTGCATTGGTGAAGCTGCACTGCGGTCCAGAGGCCCGAGGGGCCACTGAACCCCGAATATTGTTCTATTTCACAGTACAAACAAGCATTTGCAATGCAATAGGTCTTGCATTTACGCAAGTTTGAGCTATTGGCATTGTAAATGACAATGTCTTATAGTTATGTTTTGGTTTTTAAACCATAAATAAAAGGCATTGTGATTTCCAAGGCCAATAGCTTAAACATGTGTAATGCAAGACCTTGTGCATTGCAAATGCTTGTTATATATATGTCACCCCTAAGCTAGGCCCATGACAATCCAGAGGGCAGGGTGCAATGTATCTAAAAGGCAGGACATGTACTTTTATATTTTACATGGCCTGGTAGTGAAAAATTCTCAAATTCGTTTATCACTGCTGCAAGGCCTATCTCTCCCATAGGATAACATAGAGAATACTTTATTACATTTTATAAGTGTAATTTCCCATATCGAAGAGAGGAACTCTTTATGTCTGGTGTCTATGGAATCACAATTTGAACAATCAATCTCATGGTAAAGGCAGATTTTATATTGAAATTCTGAAAAAGTCTCTTTTAGAAAGTTGGGGGTTTCTTGCTTTAGCCATTTGGTGCCTGTAGCCTGTCTCTGATCAAATAACTGGGTGTAGTTGGCAGTTGGGCTTTGTGTATTCATCCTAGACAGTCACACACAATGAGAACTTAGGTGTGTCTCAGTCGGCCATCTCTAGCAGGATGGGAGGGAGGAGCTGGGCACAGCCGCCTTTACACATGGAAAGGCTGTGTTCTGTCCACACACAAAGGGTCGCATACCACTCTGTATTGAGTCTGGAGCCAGGGAGAAATGGAGAACTTCTGTGCACTTCAAAAACATGTATTTGAAATCTCCCCCACTAGACCTGGACCTCAGACACCATCACTTCAGTACACTTCTGGACCTGTAGCTACCTTGCCAGGAAGAAGGACTGCTGTGCTGCCGAAGGCCTGCCACTCTGCTGGACTGCACTCTACTGGACTTGCGCTTTGCTGTACTGATCTTCTGCTTCTGAGTTCTTGCCATGGTGAGAAGGATTGGACCTTCATCACTTGACCCCCAGAACCCAGAGTAACACCGAGGACTAGCTGGCTGGCCTCCTGATCTGAAGCCTCAAGGGCATAACAGGC
Organism: Lissotriton helveticus; assembly: GCF_964261635.1. Taxonomy (NCBI): domain Eukaryota; kingdom Metazoa; phylum Chordata; class Amphibia; order Caudata; family Salamandridae; genus Lissotriton; species Lissotriton helveticus. Next base: position 779,896,964 of record NC_136061.1, read on the forward strand.
TTCCAACCCTGTACCTGGACTCTGCCATACGTGAGTCTACCCTGCCGAGTGGTGCACCCAAGCCCTGGACCCTTGGAGGTGCTCATAAGGTGATTGCCAGAGGAACTGGTGAATCATCTCCTCTGAGTGATGCATCCCCGAGCAGAACCAACGCATCTTCTCAACTGAGCTGCGCATCCCTGAGCAGCTGCGTGAATTAGACCTGTTGCAAAAGACTCACATCAGCGCCGCCCAATGCAACTTGGGACCAATGCATCACCTCCAGATCTGCCGCTACACAGGTTTTCCCGTTGCCAACTCAATGGCAGCCTTGATGACAACGTAACTCCGCATTGCAGCTTCACCACTCATCGGAAACAACACTTTACCTCTACTGCTCCTCACATCCTCGACACCGGACTTCGCTTTGCAAGCCCTGTCGATAGGATGCCTGCCATTACTACACCAGGATCTCGCACTGCTGCCTTTTCACATCTTGGAACCAATGCATTCCCTGGGCTGCACAACGTTTCTTCAATGTGGATTCATGGAATGTTCCGCAACCAGTATTTAAAGTACTTTGTTCAGTTGACCTAACTAGGTCCCCAGAGGCGGCCCGCTCTCCATTGCGGTCAGCTAGAACTTGTGACTTTGTCCAAGTGTGGCATGAGCAGATGTCCCCAACGGCGCTTTGTGCCTTTTGGTGCTAATTTCACTATAAACTTTTAAAATTCAATATCTCCGGTTCTACTAATTAGATATTTTGTCATTTTGGGCTTGTTTCATTTATTTGAAATCCGAGCTATTGTTTCTAAACTGGAGTGAAATGATTTTGGGTGGTGTTTTCACTGTTTTACCATTTGAAGTGGTGCACAAATATTTTAAAACTACCTCTAAATTACGCCTGACTGCTCTATGCTAAGCCCCCAGAGGGTGAGCACAGGTTAATTTAGGGTTTGCCTGCCTCTTACCCTGACTAAGATTGTGGTTGCTGCTTGATCAGGGCTCATACCACAAATAACCAAAACGACCTCTAAATTAGGCCTGACTGCTCTATGTTAAGCTCCCAGAGGGTGAGCACAGGGTAGTGTAGGGTTTGCCTGCCTCTTACCCTGACTAAGATTGTGGTTGCTGCTTGACCAGGGCTCATACCACAAACAACCAGAACTCATTTTCTAACAGCCAACTTTCTAAAAATGGAATTTTCAAAATTGTAATTAAATATCTTACTTTAAGATTAAAGAGGATTTTTAATTACAATTTCATAGATACCAAACTGACTGACTACCGGATCTGCATCATAAGTTAGCACTTATTAAATGTAATAAGGCAACCAAATGTTATACTATGGGACAGCTAGGCCTCTCAGTAGTGAAAAACGAATTTAGCAGTTTTTTACTACCAGGACATGTACAAACGTGCCCAACCTTTTAATTACAATGCACTCTACTCTTTAGGCAACCTAAAGCGTACCTTAGAGGTGACCTATGTGCAATAAAAGGGGAGTTTAAAGCTTGGCAAGAGGGTGATATTGACAAGTCGAATTGGCAGTTCAAAACTGTATCCAGGGTGCAATGGGTGGGCCAGGACACGTTTTAAGGTGCTACTTAGGGGGTGGCTCACTGGTAGCATTTGGTTTACAGGTCTTGGCACTACAATGAACCTATATGTAAATTAAATATTAAAATCAGGTGTGAGCCAATCAAGCCTTGATTAGGGGAGTGAGCACTAGCTAGCGCTTCAGCTCTGGTCAGCAGCCGTAAAGGGCACAGAGTCCTCAGGACAACAAAAACAAATATCAGCCACAACAAGCATTTGCAATGCAATAGGTCCTGCAATAGCAAGATTTTGAGCTATTGGCATTGTAAAGGACAATGCCTATTATTTTTAATTTTTTTAAATGTAGAATAATAAAAGGCATTGCCATTTACAATACAAATAGGTCAAAGTTTGGCGAATGCGAAACCTATTTCAATACAGAAAGTGCAGTGTCCCTGAGGTGGGCACCGCACTCTGCATTAAAGTGAAAAAACGCTAAAACAGAGCACGGTGCCCCTGAAGCGGGTGCTACGCTTAGCATCTAAGCAAAAAATAAAATGGAACTGAAACCGAGCGCAGTGTCCCTGAAGTGGGCGCCGCGCTCAGCATTTAAGTAAAAATACTAACCCTGAGCGCGGTATCTCTTAACCAGACACCGCACTCAGCTTAAAAGTTTAATAGGAATGAAGAAAGCTTAAAAGTTTCAAAATGAAGAAGCGGCCGCCATTCTCCCACCAGTGCTGTGTGGAGAGGTAGGGAGGAGGCAGACACTTTTAAAGTGAACGAGCATAGCGCTCCATACAAGAAGCGCCCGCCATTGTCACGCAAGTGCTGTGTAGGCGCGCTACAAATAGAAGAAGCAGCCACCATAGTGCTCATTATTCATTGAACAAAACACTGCTCACCGACTTGAAAAGCAGACTGTGTAACAAGACATGCAAAAGGTCCAGTCGTTACGGCAAGCTACAAATGCAGACAATACGGTACCAAGGAGAGACTAACACGCCTATCCACAAATGAAAAGCAACCATTTAGCAAGGATAATAACAGGAGCTGTTTAAAAGGATGGGCGGGAAGAGGGCGGAGCTTGTATGCCTAACCCTAATACAGGATTCCTCGCAGCAGCGCAGGCTTGACCTAAAAACAAAAAATTGGCCCTTTTTACCTATCTTTTTCTTCCTCTCTTGTCCCCACTTTTCTGCCTCTCTCTTGCTCTGTGACTAAGTCTGACTATGAATAAAAAGACCCATTCCCCAAAAATGAGTGCTGGTGCCCACCACCTGCACACAGCCTTACAAATGAATCACTGTGAGGCTGACACACAAGTTCTAATAGCTGTTGTAGACTCCGAAATGGTACAGACTAAAATTCACAAACATTCTAGAGTGAGGGGAAATGCAAATCCTCCCTAGATGTTCGTTTCCCTCTCCTGACGGACTTGTTTCCTTTCAACTACATTCTCGCCAAATGATTACAAAGCCAAAAAGCGGCCCCTAACTGATGGACTGCAATAATACACATTTATTCCACGACTCATACATAAAGAGCTCCCACTGTGCACGGATATTTTCAAAGCAGAGGCACAATATACATTTGACATAGCTGAGAAATAGGCTAGTAAATACTTGTCCACATTAATCGAAAAAATGATCTACAATGAAGGTGCAGAAAACAGCCGGCACAGTATATCAGAGAGGGAAGCGCGCGCTGCTCTGAGCCACAGTCCTCTTCATGCGCACATTAATTGGACGGTAAAAATAGTTTCTACAGAAAAATACGACACCGACCACAAATTATGCTCACATCTCAAGGAGAGTCCACTCTGGAGACAAGACAATTTGAAGAGACAGATACGATAGAGACATTGAAACGCATTTGCCAGCCTGTGTTTAACAAACTGTTGCCGTGAGAGTGAAAGCGCGGGGCAGGAGATGTGCGTACTCATGCACAACTCCTGTACAAGCTGTCACCGTGAGAGTGAAAACATGCCATGCGCGCATTCTGCTCAAATGACACGAGCGTGGACAGGAGATGTGCATATTCATGCACAAATCCTGTCCTCCGCATGCGTGCACATGTCCTATCCCCCTTCAGCCAAGAAACCAACAACAGATCTCGCCAAGGTGAGCAACACATGCACTGCGTCGCTAGGCGAGACCTAAAAATGGAGGTTGACAAGGAAAAAAATTGGGAAAAGACCATCCTAAGGCTGACAGACCTAACAATTACCATGAGTGAGAATCAGCTAGCGGACTCATCTAAGGTAATGGACCAAATACAAGGCGATTAAAAAACAAAAAATCCTGATGTACTAAATGGGAAGTTCCCATTTGCAGCAGGTGCCTTTTCTGCTTATTAATTATAACGGTATTCTCTATTTTTCTAAATTGGCTTGGCAATTTTAGTTTGCTTTCTACTTTAACATGTTTTGTACTCTTTGAACTAAACACACATTTCTCTGCAGATGATTCTGCCACTGTTACAAGGGGTTGAACAGCTTTTTTCTCTTAGACCTCCATTGAAACCTAACCAGGGTATGTTTATTAAGCTGGTGAAGGTGCTCTTCCAAACAAGAATAATCCACTTCCTGACACCCCCCCTTCTATCTCCATAGATGTTTATATGTCGCTTGGCAGTTGAGGCCAGTAATTGCCCATCTCTATTTAAGAACATTCTTGATATGAATGAAATCCCACACAAGGTCAAAAACAAAAAGGGGGAAATGCTGCTTCGTGGTAGTGATGTGTTTTTTTAACTGTGTATCATTCGCAGAGGATTACTGCTTTACTATAGTATGTAGACCCACTGAAAGATCCCTTTAATGCCACCACTCTTCCTTATGGAATTTGCATCGCAGTGCAAAATAGATATAGTGTTACATATTGTGCGCTCTACTTTCCTAGACATCGCATACTGTGTTCATGTATTAGCATACTTCCCTTGTAAAAGTATAGTGTTAAATTCAGAATTTTGAGGGAAATGTGGATCTAATCTGTTGATCTACCAAGGACTTAACAATTTTTAGACCATGCAAGGAGACCTTTTATGTCATCAACGTATGCAATTCCTTCAAAATACACAGACTTCACACCAGCTGTAGCAACCAACTACCATCATTTCAACTGAGACTTAGTTATTGATTTTTTTAGCCGGCAGGAGCTGGAACAGGTCTTTCAGCACTCAAGCGGGAAAAAAACATTAATTAGTGGTTCATCAAAGTATTGCTAAACTGCCAGCTTGTGTGACAATTTTATCTATGAGTGATTTATATCAAATATTAAGAGGCACCCAATTGAGCCAGGCTCCCGAGAAAACCAAAAGGTATGACTGTCATATATAAGGATAAAAAATTGCAGTACACATCTTTCTCACAAACAGAAAAGAGGCAGTTCTTCCGGGATAGTGTATGCAGTTTTATTAAAATGCCCCTTTTATATTGTATCGTATCATGGTAAACACTGCAATTTATTTGTTATTTATTTTCAATTGACCCAGTTCATAAAGTGACTTATGTGTTGTAAAGTTAAAAGTGCGGAGACTCCACACTTGTAACTTTCCTTTGTGAATAGGGCTTGAGTTTTTAATATTATGCATTAGGAAGGTGCTCTACACAGAGGATGAACCCCCCCAGTACACAGGAGGGGCAATTAGTGGTAATTTGCAGGTCTTGCATTAGCAAAGGCAATTTAATTTTGCTAATATTATATATAAAACTATATACCACTTGGATGCTATGGCATGTCCAAGGTCCTAATGTAATTTCCATTGAAATGAATGGGCACTCCATGACGAGTTACCCTTGTCATTAGCATCCAAGTGGTTTTTAAGGTACTTTTAGTCAGCTCTTTTCATCCATTTGCCTGTTGTTGTGCAATTCACATTTTTCTTCCGCTCTCTAAAGCCTACAGCATGCAGCAATGGGTAAGCCTTTTTCAGCCAGTGGATACATTTACTTAGGTGGCTGCATTTAGCCCTTTCAGAAGGAGCACATCCGTATACAATGTAGTTCGCCACAGTGCCAGTGTTTTTGTTTCTACTTTATTATTACTTTTGTGCTGCCTTTGTGTGTACATTTTAATCTGATAGCAGGATACTTTCTACCAGGGTGGGTAAATTCCATTTGTAGTGGCCTTTGTTAGTCTGACTGCTGCTATTTTACAGCATACCTAATTGTGTTAATTTGAAACTTTCAAAACTCGTGGGGCACTCCGCTCCGTTCCTATCTTGAAAGTTTCGGGGTGATTCGGCAAGCGGGGGCCAAAAAAAAGGAGGGTCCCAAAACGTGTTTTCCCCATGCAATTTTCCATAGGAACCTTTAGACACCGCTACAGCCTGAACTGCTGAACAGAATTACACCAAATTCAGCAAAAAGGTAGCCCTTGATTCAGAAAGAGACCTTCTTGTTAAACGGCGAACTTCCGTTCAGTAGTTACTGAGAAAATCAAAATTAAAATAGTTTCGATATCTAGAGGCGCGCAGGATCCACGTACCCTCCCGATCATGAGCTGCATGTTAATTGGCTGTCAACACTCCAAACCAGGAAGTGTTGGCAGCCATCTTGTGTCTCGGTAGAACCAAGGCACAAGAAAAGAGAAAAAAAAGCACAAAACACAAAAAGGGGCAGGGTAGAAATACCCTGGCTCCCCTATGCCTGCTCTGGGGGTCCTACGAGGACCCCCAAGGTACAAAAAAAATATTATTTTTTTAAAATCGTGGAATGCACAGATGATCCGTTACTATTTAGCCCCCGGGTGGGCCAAGTCCCGGGGCAATCTATATATATTAATGGGGGGTCCAAAGGGGCCTTCCAGCCCCGAGAACCGCCACCCCCCCCGGGGCTTTTCAAAAATATGTGCGGGGGGCTCACCGCCCCCCCCCAACCCCGGGGCTTGTAAAATAAATGGGTGGAGGGGCTCAAAGGCCTCCCAAGCCCCGGGGACCGCCCCCCCCCAGGGCTTTTTGAAAATATTTGCAGGGAGCGCATGCCACCCCCAGCCCCGGGGACCGCCACCCCCCGGGGCTTGTGTTTTTTATTTTTAAAAGAGCTAACCTGTGTGGGGGGGATCGAGCCCCCCCCCACACGCCCTGGGGACCGCCACCTCCCCGGGCCACTAAGTATGCAGATTGGGAGGTCAGTTACGGACCCCCAGCCCCGGGGACCACCACCTCCCCGGGACTTTGCTAATGTTGGGAAGGGTCCCCCCTACTGGAGCCCTGTCATGGTCTAAGGCCCGCCCCGGGGGATGACATGAGGACGCTCACAAAACCGCTTACCTACCCCACTTCTTCCCCCTTTTCTTCGGGCACATTGTTTATACCCAATGAAGAGTTTTTGCATATATGTGCTTTGATGAGGATATGAATAAATAACATCTCTCACTAACTAAATGTGTAATTGTTTTAGTATGGAATAATACAAAAAATTATTTGTGTTCTCTGTAATGTACATACTGGGACCATTTTCCCTGTAATGAGGAGGGGGGCAAGGCAGACCCCTCCAAAAGAACAAACAAAAAAATGGCCATGCCCCGGGGGATGGGGTCCCCGGGGCCGATTATGGCCTCGAGAGGGGGGCCACGGCGCCCTTCCAATTTTTTTTTTTTTTTAAATTGGGGTCAGGCCCTGGGGAATGGGGTCCCCAGGACCAGTAAAACAGGAAAAGAAGGGGGCCACACATCCCCCTTTCTTAAAAAAATACCATTAAAAAAAAGGCGCCAGAGACCCCTTCCCTTCCCTGCAGCACTCTGCAAACGCGCCCCCTGGCGCGTTTGCAGATGGGGAACGTATTCCCCGTGAATACTGGGGGTTCCTGGGGACCAAGTAGCCCACCAGGACCCTCCAGTATGCGCCAGGGAGCTGCATTGCAGATAGGCGTTCAGAGGCCATGCCCCTTTTACACCTCTCTGCAACCCAACTCTGTGGCGCTTAGTGGAGGTACCTGATGGGCTAGTTGCACCTCAGCGACCCTCAGGATTCAAGAGGACTTAATCCCCTAACTTAAAACGTGCCACCGGGCGCGTTTGCACAGTAGTTAAGGGAAGGGGTGGGGCCTGAGGTGACATGTATGCAAACACGCCCTGTGGCACGTTTTAAGTTGGGGAATTAATTTCTCTTCATTCCTGAGGTCCCCTGGGGGCCAACTTGCCCACCAGGTACCTCCAATAGGCGCCACAGAGCTGCGTTGCAGAGTGTTGTAAAAAGGGGCTTAGCCTCTGAACACCTCTCTGCAACACATCTCCCTGGCGCATACTGGAGGTACCTGGTGGGCTGGTTGGCCCCCAGGGACCCTCAGGATAAACAGGAATTAAATCTCCAACTTTAAACGCGCCACAGGGCTGCTTGTCTGACGTTCTAGTTTGTTTCAATACTCTTGTATGTTGTGCTTTATCTATCGATCTATCTATCTATCTATCTATCTATCTATCTATCTATCTATCTATCTATCTATCTATCTATCTATCTATCTATCTATCTATCTATCTATTTTTCTATCTATCTATCTATCCATCATCTCCCTCACCCTATCTATCTGTCTTGGTAAACCTCTTTATTTCTCTTTCTTTTAAACCCTCCCTAATCATTTATATTTTCAGCCTCAATAAGTTTATAAAATAAGGATTAGCAAAGGCAAGACTGGGAGCTAGCACCAGACCTGTTGGCTTTTTAGATCTGGTGTTAGCCAAGACCTCTTGATGTTACTAAAAGTATGTGTATATCATAGTTTCTTGTAGGGGTTTTCAGGCAGACTTCATCCATTAATCTGTGATTAAATCGTTGCACAGTTTTTCTTCCACCCTCTAGACCATGCATCATAAGGCAAATGGTCAGCTCACTTCAGCAATTGGCTGACTGCACCATGAATTACGGCATGTCATCCTTTCACGAGGAGCACATACACACATAAAGTATCTCCTCCCAGTGCCAGGGACTAATATCGTAAAGAGTACTTTTCTGAGACCATAAAAAAAGTTTGCCTTTAGCCCATGTATTTTTTTAGGTTGATGAGGGCCCAGCAGCTTACACAACAGTAGACATTTGCAAAACACATGACCGAAGAAAAGAAGAATTACCAAAGACAAAAAGCAGGTGGACAACGCCAGACCAATCGGCTTTACCAATGCTTATTTTTCATATGCTCCTAAAGTGAGTGTTGATACGTTTCTAGCCGGCCATTATAATGAGGGAATGAATCCTTAGAGCAATACATGAAAAAACAAGGAGATATGAAACAAAATAGTTATTTATTTTCACAGATTCTAAATTATTTACTATTTCCTCCTTCTACAAGGTCAAAAAACTTTTTTTAATGTGTTATTTGGAGAAATGGGCTTCAATAGCTACAGCTTGCTACAAGAATTCATTCATAAAATTACATAAAATTAAATTAATTATTTAAATTGTTATTCGGTACTAGGACATGTAACTGAGTAGAAAAATAAAAAGTAAAGAATTGATCAGTGTAGTTCAAAACGAAAAAATTGTTCCCAAGTTTCTGATAATCTTGTAAGTCTCTTTTTTCCATAGACTTTAAGAATGGCAGGTGCAATTTCATTGTAATAGCACATTAGTGCGCACCAGGTGCTCACTGAACGAGGAAGCTGATTCACCCACTCGTGGTCTATAAATAGGCTGGGTTTGAAAATTGCAATAAATACGATAGCTGCATTCCATCTAGGCACAGGCCGGTGCCCAAAATAATGTTACTTACAGTAAGCCTAATGTCATTATTGTCTGACAGATCAACCTTTTACAATTTCCATCCAGTATTCACAGAGTGAAGAGCAACTGACAAACACATGTCAAACACAAACACTATATCAGCATTCTCAAGTCCACATCGAAGACATTTAAAGTTCCTTCTAATTTCCGATTTAGATATCTTGTCAGGGGGTCACATTAATACAGTTTTGAATTGTTGTACATTTAATCTGGCCGAGAGTAGGTAAGAACTTGACCAATTAAAAGATCCTTCAATTCTTTACGGGGTAACCGTCATCCCATCTTTAAGACAAAGTTGCCTTCTCCAGGACTAAACAGTCTTTGATAGAAATGCTATTCTTACAGATGTATATTCATTTTAGAAAATAAGATCTTTTTTAGGCATGCATATACATTTTTACTTCGTTTGAAATAATCCTGTACTTGCAGATATTTATAAAAGCTTTGTTACGGCAGAATAAATCCCAATTTTAGATCAGAAAATGCTCAAACTGCACTGCTTGAAAAAGTTGACTGACAGTCATGAGGCCAATTCTATACCATTTTACAGCAAATAGTCATGAAAAATATGGGAAAAGAGGAGATACTCCAGAGTAGCTTGTATGACTAATGAAAGTGATGTTGTAACTATTACACCACTCGCCCAGTATTTTCCTGGTATCTTGAATTCTTTTCAACCTCACGCATTTGAAATAATTGTGATCTGTAGGTGTATAAAAACAACCATTGACATCTATACCCAGAGTTAACTGATAGAAGGGCAGATACATGGTCATTTGGTTGCCCAAAAGTTCACTTTAAAGTTGGGTAGAGCCCAGCCACCCTTTTGCTGAGGTCAGTGGCGTAATGAAACTTGAGGGGGCCCCATGCAAGGCAAATGGAGGGTCACTCTCCTGACTCTATCGAGAGCTCTGCGGCTGAGGTACTGTGCTGAGGGGGCCCCCTGGAGCTTGGGGGCCCCCTGCACCGCAGAGGCTGTGTGGGCCTGTGTTACACCCCTGGCTGAGGTAACTTAATAAAATGAACAGATTTTCGCGTCCTCGGGTACTCCCACATAAAAATGGACATGACTAAGTCTGATCACTTAAAAAAAGAATTTGGTACAAGAAGTGGGATTACCCAGAAAGAATGCAAATACTTCAGAAGGATATTCTTCTTCATGATATTGCACCGTCCAATGGTGCTAACCCATAAACTGTGCCAATTTCTCATTTTAAATATGCAGTGCTTTAACGGGACCTCATAATTTAATCAAATTATATCACCCAAACAGCTGCAAAATCAGTTAGACGATCATCCATTTTTTCTATCTTATGATTCAAAATACTTTGTGCCTATTACGAGTCTGGAGTGGGGGCACAGTGGTAGCCATCTTCCGACCGCCCTATTACAATTAGGGTGGTCAGACTGCCATTGTTCAGCTGCTGCTGCCAGGGAACCACCATGCCCTGACGGTGTTGACGCCATCATGAGGCCGCAATATGCTTGCCAAGCATATTGCCAGTTTCATCTCTGCCAGCCCGTACGGATGCACACAGGGCAACACAAAAAGTGCCCTCCTGTGTGCATGCACACCAGTTCCTGTAAGGCATGGACTTTACAGTCCATGCTGGTCAGAACTGTTTTTGGTGTTCGTAACATAAAATGAAAGCCAGCCAGACACGAGAAATACTTGTAATGTGGGAGGCAGCCCGACCACTGGTTTGGTATTGCGGCAGCAGGACGGACCTGGCACTGCACCACTAAACTCGTAATCGGGCCCTTTGTGTTTTGTGTGTATACATTTTATACCCTGACACTAGCCAAAGCGAGCTGCTTTGACTTCAATGTCAGAAATAACCTGAGTATCCCCTATTCTAATATATCTCCTCTCCATGCTTCCTGTTCATATTCCAGCTATTCAATTCAAATATATTGACTTGTGCCTTTCAAGATTCCTTTGGAAAAACAAAAAATCGAGAATTGCTTTATCATCTCTGCGGAAGGCCAAATCTAATGGTGGAGTCAACTTCCCAGATCAAATCTTTTCCATTATGTCAGGCTTCAAGATGGGTTATTTTAGAACCTTCTCCCTTCACTCCCCTCTGGCTTTCTATCGAACATATATTATTGTCACCCTTCTCCTTCAATGAAGTTATACGTTTCTCTTCCAAAACTCCCTATACTTCACTTCCCTTATTCAGACTCACCTCCTCCCTATTGTCACCCTTGGTTCATCCTTCTTCAATCACTCATGATTCTTTCGGACCACTGACATAATATCGAGTGTCAGAATATCGAGTAGCAAAAATATCGATGACAAAATATCGACAGACAGAATATCGAGTTTGTATCTACAAACAGGTAAGTACAAAAATATCGAGTTAAAAATATCGTTTACAAAAATTTAGTTTATAAAAATATCGACTTTATTAAAAACAGTGTTAAATTAAATTAATATTAAAATGTAATTACTAAAATATATTTAGAAATACTTAAATTAACTTATAATAATTAAATAATTAATGAAAGTTATAAAACAACATTTTTACAATCATATTTGTTAAAACATATATATATATAGTAACATAACATAATGCCAATATTATTACCGTACAATAGCAGAAGTGTAAAAAATACTATTCCCACTCCAGAGAGTGCAACAGTAGGGAAAGCGTTGGATAGCGTAGGGGTAAAAATTACTATTCCCACTCCAGTGAGTGCAACAGTAGGGAAAGCGTTGGATAGCGTAGAGGTAAAAATTACTATTCCCACTCCAGTGGGTGCAACAGTGGGGAAAGCGTTGGATAGCGTAGGGGTAAAAATTACTATTCTCACTCCAGTGAGTGCAACAGTAGGGAAAGCATTGGATAGCGTAGAGGTAAAAATTACTATTCCCACTCCAAAGAGTGCAACAGTAGGGAAAGCGTTGGATAGCGTAGGGGTAAAAATTACTATTACCACTCCAAATAGTGCAACAGTAGGGAAAGCGTTGGATAGCATAGGGGTTAAAATTACTATTCCCACTCCAGTGTGTGCAACAGTAGGGAAAGGGTTGGATAGCTTAGGGGTAAAAATTACTATTCCCACTCCAGTGGGTGAAACAGTAGGGAAAGCGTTGGATAGCGTAGGGGTAAAAATTACTATTCCAACTCCAAACAGTGCAACAGTAGGGAAAGCGTTGGATAGGGTAGGGGTAAAAATTACTATTCCCACTCCAAATAGTGCAACAGTAGGGAAAGCATTGGATAGCGTAGGGGTTAAAATGACTATTCCCACTCCAAAGAGTGGAACAGTAGGGAAAGCGTTGGATAGCGTAGGGGTAAAAATTACTATTCCCACTCCAGTGAGTGCAACAGTAGGGAAAGCGTTGGATAGCGTAGGGGTAAAAATTACTATTCCCACTCCAGTGGGTGCAATAGTAGGGAAAGCGTTGGATAGCGTAGGGGTAAAAATTACTATTCCAACTCCAAAGAGTGCAACAGTAGGGAAAGCGTTGGATAGCGTAGGGGTAAAAATTACTATTCCCACTCCAAATAATGCAACAGTAGGGAAAGCATTGGATAGCGTAGGGGTTAAAATTACTATTCCCACTCCAAAGAGTGCAACAGTAGGGAAAGCGTTGGATAGCGTAGGGGTAAAAATTACTATTCCCACTCCAGTGAGTGCAACAGTAGGGAAAGCGTTGGATAGCATAGAGGTAAAAATTACTATTCCCACTCCAGTGGGTGCAACAGTGAGGAAAGCGTTGGATAGCGTAGGGGTAAAAATTACTATTCCCACTCCAGTGAGTGCAACAGTAGGGAAAGCGTTGGATAGCGTAGAGGTGTAAATTACTATTCCCACTCCAGTGGGTACAACAGTGGGGAAAATGTTGGATAGCCTAGGGGTAAAAATTACTATTCCCACTCCAGTGAGTGCAACAGTAGGGAAAACGTTGGATAGCATAGAGGTAAAAATTACTATTCCCACTCCAAAGAGTCCAACAGTAGGGAAAGTGTTGGATAGCGTAGGGGTTAAAATTAGTATTCACACTCCAAAAAGTGCAACAGTAGAGAAAGCGTTGGATCGCATAGGGGTTAAAATTACTATTCCCACTCCAAAGAGTGCAACAGTAGGGAAAGCGTTGGATAGCATAGTGGTAAAAATTACTATTCCCACTCCAGAGAGTGCAACAGTAGGGAAATTAAATACTTCATATATTATTTAAATAAATATAAATTAATATCTATAAAAAATTAATTAAAAGTAATTACCAATTTAATATAATATAATAATAAATCAATTAAAATTACAAATTAACATTAATTAATACAATTATTTACCTATTAATACAAATTAATTACAAATTAACAAATAATAATTTAACATTTAAAAATTATTTAACAAATAATTCAAATTAAATACAATTAAATAAATCGATATATTTAATAATTATAAATAAATTACTTCCCACCCTATTCCCCTATAAACCCACAACCCACTACAGAAAATAAATTAGTAAAATTAACATAATTAGCAATTAATCAATTAAATAAAATTAATTGGCAATTCAAATTTAATTAATTACCCATAACAAATTAATTAACAATTAATTCAAAATAAATACCAATAAATAATATTACATATTTAATTAATTATAAATAAATTACTACCCACCCAATTCCCCTATAAACCCACAACCCGCTACAGAAAATAAATTAGTAAAATTAACATAATTAACAATTAATCAAGTCAAGTCAAGTCAAATAAGGCTTTATTTCGACTACAAGTCATAAAAGACAACACAGTAAAAGCAATAAAAGAAGCTAGACATTTCATACTTATTACATCCATTATTCATATTGAGCTAAGAAGATTTATTAGTTAGTCCATCCAATTGATACCATGTACAGGGTGTCCCAAACATAATAATTTAAAATAATAAATATTTATGAATATAACAATTTTAAAAATGTATTACCAATTTTATAATTCAGACATTTTTGTTTTTAGGGCCAGATTAAAACAATGCAGTCTACAATAATTTCAGTTTATCCCTGCGTATTGACCACATCCATTTAAAAAAAATTGCAAGTGCAATTACCATGCTATCCGTACAGTCTGTTTTTACAATCCTTAGCGCTTCAGTGCCGCTTTGGATGCCTTTCTGTATGCAAATTGGTCTAATCCATTTAAGGCGGGGGTCTTTATATGCTGGGCATATAAACAGAATATGGGCTAAACTTTCAGATTGGGCAACACAAAAAGGACACAAATACTGATCTTTGTTAGTTGACCATTTGCTTGTAAATGTATTGATAGGAAGAGTTCCCACCCTGTATTGATGGAAAAGTTTCCTATCGGCAGGGATAGTAATGAGGTCCCAGTACCGTTCGTAGGCAGGAGTATGTTTTTGTTCCAAAAAAGTCCTAGTTAATGATGGATCAATGTGTTTCTGAAACTCCCTTTGAGCTATCATTGCCCAGTACATCTCTTTTAGGGTCTTTCGTGAGGGAAAGATATTTTCAGATGGATTTTCCCATAATTCCAACATTTCTAAGGCTTTATATAGCAACTTGACCTGTCTACCCCCAGTATCCATATTTCTGGTTTCCAGTATCGCTAGAGCATAGTGAGAAAGTTCAGGCACAACCCATAGCCTCCTCCAGTATGCAACTGATCTAAAGCTAGCTATGTCCTGAATGTTCTGACATCCCAGATCCATAAACAAAGGTATCAGTGGTGTTGATGGTGGAAGCCTTGTTAGGCACCGCAAAAATTTATTTTGTGCATGTGTCAGCGCTGAAACATCAGAAGTCCCCCACAATTCAGCCCCATATAACATTGATGCCCTAACTTTCGTCTCATATATTTTTAGGGCTGGGGCTATTGGTTGTGTAACTGAGGATCTTACTTCTCTCAAAAGGACGCCTGCCAGCTGTGCATGTTTTGTGGTTAGATAAGTCATGTGTGGCTTCCACTCCAGCCGAGATCCCAATGTAATACCCAAATAGCTGAAGCAATCGGTCTGTTCTAAGAGCTCTCCATTCATAAAGACTGTGCCCTCACAATTAATCAATTAATTAAAATTATTTGCCAATTAAAATTTAATTAATTACCAAATATAAATTAATTAACAATTAATAAAAAATGAATACCATTAAATAAATTTACATATTTAATTAACCTACCCTATTCCCCTATAAACCCACAACCCGCTACAGAATTATATTACGCAAAAATTAAAAAAACTAAAATAATTATTTAAAATAAATTATAACATAAATACACACTTTTCACACATATAATAACATAAAAAACACTATAAATAATTCGATATTATTAAAATTTCAATAATTTTAATAACCTATATTATATACTTCGATATTTTAACTGTCTATATTTTTAACATTCGATATTACATTACTTACCTTAAAAACGATATTTTTGATGTCTATATTCTGTCAATTCGATATTTTGTCCATTCTATATTTTAAACTCGATATTATGTCCATTCGATATTTTGTAGTCGATATTTTGACTGTTTACCGATTCTTTCTTAGAGGCCCCTATTTGGCATAACTCGCTTATTCTTCTAAATAATAGACCTATTTTTTGGTGCACTTGGAGGTTAAGAGGTATTATGTGGGTTAACCAGCTCTTTGATGGTTTGTTACCTTGCTCCTTTCCCCAAATTCAACTTTTATTTCATTGCCCTTGATCTTTCTTACACAAATTCACCACTCTTATGGCAATAATTCTTGATACCTATTACTCCCGCCCTTCCTCGTCTTCTTCTATTGCCCAAAATCCTCTTCTCAAAATACTTCGCACTCTCCCCAAAGACGGTCTCATTTATAAATTATTTTTATCTCCCAATCCAGATCGTGTTAAGACTCACCTGGAACTCTCTTGGGAGGCGGATTTGGGTTGTGCCTTGTCTGTGGCTCTTTGGGATAAACTTTGGTCCAGATCCTTAAAAATATCTCGTTCTGCTTCTCTTATCCAATCTCTATTCTTTCTATATCACAGACTTTATCTTTCCCCGATTTCCTTATCAAGTTTCTCTGTTTCTTCTGACTCTAATTGCTGGACTAGCCACTCTCCTAATGCTGAGCTTATTCATCTCTTCTTTCTCCGTCCTACAGTCCCTAAATTCTGGGATAGGATTTGGCTATATATCTCTCATATATTTACAATTTCCACTCCTTACTCTATACCTCTCCTCTTTAAGGGAAGTTTCTCTGAATCTCTAGACCTTCCCCCGCATTGCCACGGCCTACTTGACCTCATGCTTGCTCTTGCATTCTAAAACATCTCCTTCAACTGGAAATCTCTTACAAATGTCTCTATACAATGTTGGTGGAACACTCTCTGCCACTTTCATAGACTCGATATTGCCTTTGCCTCCTCCTGCAAACCAGTTCACAATAGGGATCTCTTCTGGCTACTGCTTGTTACATATTTGGACTGGATGGCTTTGAAGAAACTTCCACATGTCAACTCAGAAAACTTCATTCTTTCATCCAGGCTCAAATAAAAATCCGCTCCCTGTGTAGTTTGTAAAAGTCAGTATTCTCTACCTGAAGGCCTCATTAGTTCCTTACCCTCCCTCTGGTCTCTTCTGGGAGATAAAATACACTCCTTAACCCACCTTTTGTCATTTTTACAAATATCTTTCGTGTTCTCATAAACAGAGGGACAGCCTAGGGTAAAAGGTGTGTCCCTAGTGCATTTAAGCCAGTGAATTCTACTCTTGTACGAACAGGAAAGACAGTCCAAGATGATTTCTCTCTTTCTCACCAAATCCAGTTGTTCTCAAAGTATCCCATAAAAACGGTCAAGAAACTCTATCAAGTGCCTTCTCAATGTCTGAGAGGGAGATACTGGCATGCTTATATAAAGTATTGGTGGTCTTGAACACTGGAATTGTCATGTCTGTCATACCTGTCCTTGACCTCCTCTCCGCCTCCGAGAGAATCCATGGTTTTCTTGTGCTGGAGCTGAGATGATAGCAAGTTAGGTACCATCTGTAAGTTTGTTTGCATGGCAGCTCCTAAACAGAAGAGGACTGAAGATTCTTTCTTATTGTATATCACATCCGCTTGGGCAATTTATCAGTGAGACATGTATCTAAGTACCAGTCACACAGTTTTTGATGGGTGCTCATTCTACACGGTGTCATTCCTTTTCAAACTGCATAAGGCAAAACTAAAAGTGTTTGTTGTCGAGCAACTGGCAGCCATGCCCGCGGGCGCCGCTAATCTCTTGGTGCAACCGTGATGGTGGCAGTTATGCTAATATGTGCATTGTAACTGGGAACGGGCGAGCTAGTTTCATTCAGTACTTGTAAAGCCAAAGGGACACTAGGGAACACAGTCTCATGAATGCTGGACCTGCGATGAACACAGCAGCACTTTTGGCAGCCTCACCTTGCCACAGTATTCCTCCCCCCCTAATAACAGCAAGGGGAGTAAATCCAAAAGGTCGGAAGGCATAATTGAAAGGGTCAGTCTTGAAATGTATTTTTTATTCATATTTTTTCTTTCTTTGTTTCTGTGTTTGTTTCTATACTTCTTTCTTTACTTTTTTTATCTTTTCTTTTTCATTTTTTCTTTCTCATTTTTCATTTTTTCCTGGCTCTTTTTCTCTCCTTTTTTAAGTAATAATTTAAAGGAGTGACCACCAAATAAGTCGGTCTTCTCTGGGGATAACCGGCAAGCGCCCATATGTCTTACCTGTTCTTTTTTTAAATGCTTCAGCCAAACCCTTAATCACAATTGTTGCTCTTATATTGGTAAAGGAGCGACTGTGCACACCTTTGGCAAATAAGAGTTCCATGTTTGCAAAACCAATTTCAGCTCTGCATAAAAGTACTCTTTTAAATGCATCTTTAAATGCCTCGAATCTTTAGCTGAAGAAAGTAATCATTTTCTTCTCTTTGAAGCACTTGACTGAATCCTTTGATTTCAGTAGGACTTACACATGAAATATCACTTGAAAAGATACGAAGACGGTCTTGTCAAAGGGATTTACAGGTCCTTTGAGGCACACCACATTTGACAGCAACAATTCAGAGAGCAACAAACACCGCCTGTCCTGTCCTTTATTGGCTTTCGTTTTATGGTGGTTAGCTTCTTTATTGTTTGAATGTTAAAGATGAGGCGAATACATCTTTCCCCCTCAGACAGTGTTGAAAGAACCCGTCACATGTTGGTGTTCAATGCAAACGTGTGAAAACATATAATCTCTTCCAAGGAAAGCACTTTGTTAAGCCCTGGAAATAAATTCTATTTCACCAAGAAAAGTAACATTAAAAAGAGCACCAACAAAATACGTGCAAGTAAAAGTATTGCACGTATCAATTAGTGTCACAATATTACTTTATATATACCTTATATTACTTGATATCAGTTTCTACAATCGCCTAGGTGTTTCAATTCATTTGCAAGACTAAACAGGTTTGCCGAGTGTATCGCATTTATTAGAAACCTCTAGTTTGCCTATACATAATGTTTATTGTCTACAAAAGTACAAAAATACTTTTTTAAGGCTGGCAGAACTGAAAGAGTTTATTCTCTATTGCGTTTTTGACAGAAGATTAGCCCCTACCTAGAACATTAACAAAGACTAGGATGCTCAGAGGCCTTGATTTGTAAAACAATGTATTTGACCTTTCAGATACTCCGAGCAGAAGTTCACGCAACTCTATTTTCATACATCTTAAAGTTCAAGGTTTTCCTGTTTTTGCACTTACGCCGATGCTCTATTTTTTATCAGGTATGTTGGACTTCCTTGTAGCCATTTCAGTTTCAATGCCCGCTTTATGAAAGAATGGCTTAGCAGAGGCACGTCAGAAATGTGGCGCCATGTGAAGACACTTTCCCCAGGGGAGACACGTGTTCTTGGAAAGGTGGGTATTTCAGTGAAGGTGAAGAGCGAACAAGTGATCAGTGAGCGGCGCGCGCGCCATGATGAGACATCACTGTTCCAGCTTTATCGTTGTGCACTGTGGGGAGACCGGCCAGAAAGTCTGTGTGGTTAGAAAATTGAGACAGGTGTGCAGACAGGCAGTGCAGGGAAGTGAAGTAGTACTAATAGCCCCATTGCCTTTATCAATAATAGAGGGTTCACCGTTCACTCCCCGATAAAATGTGGCTTTGCAATTATCAGCTGTTATTGCCAGCAGCTGCAGGTAGTTACAATTATTTAGCATCCTCTATGGAGCTCTAAGAACAAATCAAAATGCCTATAATGATGTAATATATTTTTGTAATCTCTTTTCTAAGCCTTGCCACATTTAGCGAAGTTAGCATCCATTGCTAGTAGGCATGGATACCTAGCTGTGTTGGTAGAGATGTTGGGGCGTTGCCTTCTTTTCCTACTTCTTGTGTGGCAGTGCACTTATCAGTAACAAAACCAAGATATATGCATATAGAATACATATGGCACTACCCCTTACTATGGCTACATGACCACTGTCACTGTTTGGCAATGTAAAGGTATTCCCACCTTACACCGGAGTGACCCTACTGAGTTCCTTCTGTGTTGTGGTGTAAGTACTCCTTGTGCTGTTTATTGTTTGACAAAGTTAAAGTAGTTAAATATGGATATCAATCAATCACAATATTATAGAAAGCTAAGTAGTGATGCCTTTAATAACTTGCTTCCAAATACATGAAAAGCTATAGTGTCACACACCCTTGCAATGCAGGGTCGACATGTTTCTGGGCCCTAATCCCAGTGCATTCATCTGGGCTTACTGTGTCCCTTCTTGTGCTGCTCACCGCAGGGCTGGAAGAAACAAGGCTTTTTTACATTATTTACATTACTGCTGGCAACACTGGCCTATGCACAGAGGTGATCACATAGTGCCACTAATGGAATCTTACAATTACTATTACTATTACTAGCCCAGAGTAACTTTATTGAAAATAATTACCTCCTGTTACAAAAAACGTTGGAGACCCCAGAGTTTAAGTCATCACTGTTCGATATCTATAGGGCTGGACAAGGATACCATCTAGTGACTCTCCAATGGGTTGGGAAAGTCCCCAGGGGATCTGGGTGAAAGGATAATCTGACATGCAAGGGCATTTAATGCAATTGTATGACAGAACAGAGCCATCACCACACATGGCTATTGCCAAAGGGAACATAGCATTATCTCTCCTTAGGTCAGCTGAGGTGTTAGGGGTAATGCTCCAATCTACTCCAAATACATTTCAGTTAAGGTGTGACACATCCATGTCCATCTTATGCATCATCATAAACTATGGAGGTGTAGCATTCGAGGTACAAGCAGCTACACGTGGCTTAGTGCAGCGCTAATGATTTACTGAATTCTGCGAAGGAATACAGTTTGGTCATATGCTGTGATAACTTTATTTATTTTTACATGATCATGGGCATTGGGAGAATTTGCAGCATGTGACAATAATTAAGCTGCATTGTGATACACGATCTTAATGTGCCACTTTTCATCTAGAATGGAAGAGTAAAGAAATTGGGAATGATTTGTTTTGTCTCCTCATCCATTCATCCTGTGAGAGAGTTTTGGTGTTGGAGCATTTATTGGTAAAATTGTAGTGTGCCTGTACATTACTGTCTGCATATTACTTAACAGTCATTAACACATCACAAAACAAGGTTATGTCCTGTGCAATGCACACAAATCATGTCACTTTATCTTTTCTGCTGTATCATGGGCGTCTGCAGGAGTCTGGGTTTAAATTAGGTGTCTTCAACCATGGGCTGAAGCCATAACACTGATCACCTATGGTGGAGAAGTACAGATTAAAGATTCTGCGATGAATACCGTATGCAATGATTACTCTATGCGAAATACACATGTGAAGTCAAGACAAACTACATATCCCAGAGAGCCGAGGGATTCTCATGAGAATGGCAATGGTAGTGGCCATCATAGATCTATGGTGGCTATTATAGATCCATAAAGAATAAGTTCCTTGTGATTCATAGCATCCTTGCTAGGCAACTGTGAAACTAAGTTTCTTTAGCCAGACCCTTGTTTCCAGAAAATTAGAACTCATTGTGCTTTTGTCTGGAGTTATCAAAGGCTTACTGGATACAGAGAAGTATTCCAAATCACATTAGAGATTACGGATTTAGAGTTTGGTTTGCACATTAGTACTAGAGTCATCCCTCCCTTGATCACGGACAGGAACACAACAACAACAACAACGTTTCAGCTTTGTTGCCTTGATCACGGACAGGAACACAACATTTCTGTTCCTGTCCGTGATCAAGGCAACAAAGCTGAAACGTTGGGCAATAAGGAAACAGGCACTCTGAGAAGACTCTTGAAATAAAGCAACTTTCAAGGTACTGATCAGGAGCGGATACATCATGCAGCTGTAGCCAGAAGTTGGGTATACAGGTTACTGCTCCGCCCTGATCGATTCTGAGGGTACTGATCAGGAGCGGATACATCATGCAGCTGTAGCCAGAAGTTGGGTATACAGGTTACTGCTCCGCCCTGATCGATTCTGAGGGTATTTTAACTTGGTTTTCACGTGCACTTTACATTTTATAACTTTGGTCCTGAAGAAGCGCCAACGACCCTTATGGCGATATAGGCACGAAACATGTTGACCTATGTCCTTCTACACCCGGGCATAGTATGCCATTGGGGCTAGATTTTATTTAGCAGTTGAGTCTGCTCTGGGTACATCATTTTAACATTTGCTGCATGGTGACCCTTTTCTTTGAATTTCACATTACACTTGCACGCACTTATTACCACCCTCATTGAACACAAACAACCCCTCCACCCCACACACCCGCATGCACCATCCGGCAGTCCTATAAAAGATCTCCGATAAAGAGACCCTTCGGGGGACCCGTAGGGAATTGCAGCGCCGGCCCTACGAGGAGCAACTGCCCAATGATGAAGCATGACACCTTCCGAGGTGTGTGAGGGCAACAGAGGACAACACAATGGTTTCCCTATCATTGGTGGGGCCCTTCACCTAGGATTTCTGTTTCTTATTCCTCTTTCCTTTTCCTCACATGGGTGACTTTTTGCACCCCTATGCATGGGTGACTTTTTGCACCTTGCATTAGGAACAGTGTCCCCTTTTTGGTATACAAGTAAAATGTAATTGCCTTCAGAAAAGAAGACCCCTATTCCTTGAGCCTTACTGCCCGAATAATATACCCTGACCCAAAATAAATACTTTTTCAAGCAGTGCAATGCAGCAACCATGTTTGCCCTGCTGTGTCGTACAAGGTGATAAACACAGGTTAGAGCCATATCAAAATTGCCCTGCTGCTGTTATACCATGTGCTTTAAAATGTAGCCTTGTCTGGCACACAGCCTTGTAAAGGTCAGTGTCCAGTGTCAAGTATAGGATTTGTATGGAAAGCACACAATTCCAGGGCAAATTCCCATGCAAATTCCAGGACAAATGCTGAAGTATTCCACAAATCTATGTGTACTGTGAACTTCAGCAAACATGCAATGTGGTTTAAAAAAATATATATCTATCTATATATATATATATATTTTTTTTTTTTATTTCTACTTATTAGCACCTGCTTTAAGGAGGTATTAGTTTTTGACAACATCTGATCTATACTTCCTTTCTAAGTAGATTAGACTTTTCAACAAAACCAATAGATGTCTGCACTAATGCACCCAAGTAACACCCAAGTAATACCCCCTTGAAGCAAAGTGATGCAAAGCAGTACAAATCACTTTTTGAACCCAGAAAAGTGCACATTTCCAAAGCAAAATGCCTTTTGTGCTGAATCATGAATACTGTTTGCCACTTTGCATTCCTACGTTCTAGTACAGGTCCTTAATACATCTGGGCCTCTAGGTCTTATATTCATTCCTATCCATAGGTACAACTTATAATATCTTTTGCACCCCCAACATAGCTTCTGGTCTGCCTTGCCTATTAATCATTGTCAGTTGCATTTCCTATGTAAACCCATAATATTTCTCGATGAACAAACACAACAAATGTAACCTTCTTTCTATCATGCCTTGTCTATTAATCAGGGTCAGTTGCATTTCCTATGTAAACCTATAATATTTCTTGATGAACAAGATAAATGTACCTTTGTTCTACCATACTTGAGTGGGAATATTGCCAATTGGAGCATTTTATTAATTGAGCACACTGACCCACTGCTGTCTAATGTTCTGCTTCCTAAAATCATATGTTCCTTCCTTAGAAGTTCCTGAATTTGAAACAGGTTCATCTAAATTTAGTGAGTTATATAATCGCCTTTAATTGTTTAATAGCTTAATCTAATTGGCCTGTAACGAAAACATCTACACATTTTTAATCATGGTCTATAAATGAATTAAAGGATTGCTTATCTCTCTATGCGGTGTATAGAGCACATCGATTTATTAATAAAGTTAGATTAACATTTAGCTGATGTCGCTCAGAGAAGAATAAGATCATGAACAAAGTATTTGCAGCTTTAGATACGTTAGATAGTTTAGAAACTAAACACCTAAATAGAAACCTGGATTCCTTGACAAAGAAAGGAGTTGCATTGCTGAATTAAGAAAATCAGCCAGTTCCAAATTGTGTATTGAATAGTAAGCGGCCTTCATTTGCCCACCTGGCTGTTCCTGTGAAAATCACTTTGTCCGGTGGACAAGGTAAGATTACACATCTTTATTAATAAAGTTAGATTAACATTTAGCTGATGTTGCTCAGAGAAGAATAAGATCATGAACAAAGTGTTTGCAGCTTTAGATACTTTAGATAGTTTAGAAACTAAACACCTAAATAGAAACCTGGATTCCTTGACAAAGAAAGGAGTTGCATTGCTGAATTAAGAAAATCAGCCACTTCCAAATTGTGTATTGAATAGTAAGCGGCCTTCATTTGCTCACCTGGCTGTTCCTGTGAAAATCACTTTGTCCGGTGGACAAGGTAAGATTATTTCAGGACTTTTGTATTTAGGAACCTCATGGAACTATATGGATATTGTGTATGTGCAATCTTTACAGACACCCGTGATTAAGAAAAAAATCCTGTGGATGGAGGGGCAGTGAATGGCTTTGCATTATCTTCTGGGCTTGTATGTTTTCATACACACTTATGTTTTAATATGTTTTGAACTTACCAAGTAAAGATTTGTTTTGATTTGATCTATGCACATCAGTGCAAAGAGATTTTGCTTACACTGTAATACAATTGAATAATTCTAATATTGATTGTGTAGCAAAAACAATACAAATTAATTCCTATTATTGTACAAATCATGACTTGCTAGCTAATGTACAAGCTCAAGATCAACCTTCAAAGGCTTAAGATGAAATAATGAAAACTTCTGTTAAACGCTGTGCACTTCCCTTGCCTTGTTTAGGAGAATTTTCATGGTGTGAAAGACAAGAAACAGCCTATAGTATTACTTTTTTTTAAATTTATTTATATTTTATTTTAACCAGTGGAAACAGTGAGTAGTACAGAGTCACTCGCCTACATCCCTTCTCGGGCCGGCTTCATCTTCTGTCATCGTCAAATTAAGAATCATGTCCATTGGTAACAGTGTTAAAATAGTAACTTCCATTCACAGTAAGGTAAAGGATCATTAGCTGTACCAATGCATGCCTGTACTACATAGCATATTTCATACAAACAAGACAAAGAGAAATGTGCCCATCCTTATGTTCCCTCCCCGTTAGTCCGAACTTCCCCCCCTATCACACTTCCCTCCCCCCCAACTGACCCAAACTAGATGCGCTCATCTGGTCCTAAGTCCTACTGTGTTGTGCGCCCTGAACTCTGTGTATGTGCCAGTTGACCTGTAGTCACGTGTGTGCATACTCGCCTTGCCGTGCTCCCATTCTCTACAGAGTGTGTGCAGCTATTCGTGCCTAGTAACGTGTCTCCCGCCCATGGCCCACCAATACCGGGGTAGAGGGGGGTGGTGTGAGGTCTATCCCTCGCCGTCATTATCTAGTGTCGTGTGTCAGCCCTCAGCGCCTCTCGTCCCTCCTGTGAAGATGTCGGTGTGTCACTCTCCACATCCTTAGCTGTCAGGTAAGCCTGGTACAAGCCCCAGAAGTTCTTAGGGCGGCTCCTAGGGGGGAGCAGCTCTCCAAAGGCCTCCGATTGCGTATTACAATATAACATCTCACGAGACCATCTCTTCAGGACTGGCAGAGGCCCTCGCATCCAGCAGGTCGCTACAACTTTACGCGAGACCCATGTCAACAAGCCTGCGCAGTGGAGCAGGGACCGGCCTGGAGTAACCCAGCAATGCCAAAGCCGGATCTGGCGGTATCTCTACCTCAGTCATATTGCTCATTTCGCTAAAAACCGCCTTCCAGAATTTTTGTACTCCCGGACACTCCCATGCCATATGCATAAAACCGGCTATCGGCGCGTGACACCTCTCACACTCTGCCGATTGTCTAAGACCGTATTTGTGGAGTCTTTCCGGGGTGAAGTATACCCGCTGGAAATATTTAAAATGTATCAGCTGGTGCCTGGCATTCAGGGACACCCTCCTAGTGCTTGTACAGTAGTATGTCCACATAGCGTCGTCTATCTGTACGCCGAGATCCGTCTGCCATGCCAATCGCGCCCTGGTGTAGTTTACTTGGGAATGCTGGTGTCCGATTTTGTACAAATTGGTAATCAATTTATGCTGGGATGATGTTTTTATCACGTATGTGAACTCCGGTATCTCAGGGGGCTCCGCGAGGTCCGGGCCAAGCAGTTCCAGAAAAGCACCACGTACTCTATGATATTGAAATTTTTCTAGGAGCGTATGGTGCTCTCCGCCCTGTGAGACTTGCTCCCAGGTCTTGACTATCCCAGCCTCGAATAAATCTCCCATAGTTTGAATACCAAGATTTCGCAAGGCCCTGACTACCCCAGTTTCCACAATCGTGGGGAGCCATCTTGCCCATTCAATCAGCATCAACGGGGAATACAGCAGCTCGCAGGCCTGCGATCGCAGTATTGAGTGCCAAGCGTGATTAGTGGCCCTAACAGAGCGAAGTGTTCCCACTCTGCGGTCCATTGGGTCACATACTGTAGCCAGCAGCGGGACAGGGGCTGCAAAGAGTCGCTCCATTATCACGTGTGGGATGTCTCGACGTCCATGAATCCAGGTGTGTAAGTGCGTAGCTTGCGCAATGTGGTAGTATCTTTCCAAATTAGGCACTCCCAACCCACCCTGCTCATACGGGAGCATCAGGACCTCCCATTTCACCCTAGGCTGTCCACCTCCCCATGCCAATCGATTAAGGAGCTGCGTGAGAGTACGGAAGAATGATTTCGGCATTACTATGGGGAGGTTAAAGAATAGAAAGAGGAAACGGGGGAGTATCACCATTTTAATGATAGCTATCCTACCCATGAGGGAGAGCGGAAGTTTACACCACCTGTCCACATCGGTAGCCAGCTTGCCACAGGCCACGCCATAGTTTTCGCGGGCTAAGATCTCCGGGTCAGTGTGCATTTGGATGCCAAGGTATCTGACCGGGTCCGTAGACCACACTAGAGGGTACTCCATGTCAAAACAATCTGTGGCTCTCGTTAACAGGAACGCCACCGACTTTGTCCAATTCACACGAAGTCCGGAAAGTGCCCCAAATCGCACCACCTCCCGCAGGACCGCCGACAAGTTGTTGAGAGGGTCTCTGATGTATAGCAGTGTGTCAGCAGCATACGTGGAAATCCCTATCTTATATGTCGGAAAGCTGATAGCTCTGTGCCTGTGGTATTCTCTAAGTGCACACGCCAAAGGTTCCGCAATCAGCGCATACAGTAGCGGAGAAAGGGGGCAGCCCTGCCTGGTGCCTCAACTAATTGGGAAGGGATCCGATACTGTGTCTCCTATCCGTACCCTGGCTGTAAGATTATGATAGAGTGCTCCTAACATTTGGACAAAGGGTTCGCCCACCCCCAGCTTCCTCAACGCCCTAAGCAGAAATGGCCACTCCACAGAGTCAAAAGCCTTCTCCATGTCCAAGAAGACCGCCACAGCTTGCGTGTCTTGGCGGGTGTGTTGAATCGCGCCCAGTGCCGTGCGAATGTTATAGTTCAGGTTGCGTTCGGGGATAAAACCAGCTTGCTCCGGCGCCACCAAACCGGGAGCCACTAGCGCCAGGCGTGTCGCTAACACTTTCGGGAAGATCTTAGCGTCAACGTTGATCATCGATAATGGCCTATACGACCCGCAATGTTCAGGGGGCTTCCCTGGTTTGAGAATCGTAACTATGAGAGCCTCTTGCATGGATGGGGCATCATCCCCGTCTCACATATTTCGTCAAATAGAGTGGAGAGATGTGGAATCAGCAGTTCTTTGAAGGCTTTATAGAAGCCCACCGTCAGTCCATCCGCCCCGGGGGCACTTCCCGATCTCATGCCCTCTAGCGCGTCAGCAATTTCATCCTTTTGTATCGGGGCCATAAGGAATTCCCTTCGCCAATTTTCCAGGAAGGGCATCTTGATATAGCTCAGATAGTCGTCTATGTCGTCCTGTACATTGGTTAATCTAGCAGAATAAAGGCGCGAATAAAAGTCTTTGAATTCCTTGAGCATTTCGCTCTCGTCTCGCAGAATTCGGCCCTCCTCTGTATGAAGTTCCTTTAGTGGGGTGACACGTCTGGTGCCCTTAATAATTTTAGCCAGTAGAGAGCTCGGACGCTCCCCCTCGCTATAGATGCGCGCTGAGGCATATTTACCCAGGTGGCGTACCTCCCTGTCTGCTTCCTCACTAAATTCCCGGAGTAGCTCCTGCATTTGAGTCACGTCAGCCCTGGCATCGTTCGCTTGGTGTGCCCGCTCCAGCTCCGCTCTAAGTAGGTCAGTCTCTGTCGTATAGCCTTAAGTACACTAGAATGTTTTGCCATCACCTGACCTCTTATGACCACCTTGAAAGTCTCCCACACCGTGGAAAAAGTGTCTATCTCTTCGGCCAGCTCTGCTCGGAAAGTCTCATCAAGCAGTGAGTATGGAGGGAACCGCCAGGTGAAGGGGGGTATTCTGTTCTCTGGTGTGTCTATCACCATCAGAACTGGGGAGGGGTCAGATAACGTACGAGGCAGTACCTCACATCTCCGTACATGTTTCATCATGACACATGATGCCAGCCAATAGTCTATTCTTGTATGTATGTTGTGGAAAGACGAGTAGTGTGTGTGTGTAGCCCCCCGTGTTCGGATATTTGTCCCTCCAAACATCAACCAAGTCAAGTGCGAGCATTTCCGCCTGTAACTGTTGTGCCGCTGCCGCCGGGCGTCGTGAAGGCCCAGTCGATCTGTCTACCTCCGGGTCAAACACTAAGTTGAGATCGCCCCCCCATAACATCTTGGAATCTGCATATGGGGTACACAAACTGGCCAATGCAGTGTAGAATGCGGGAGTGTCATAGTTCGGGCCGTATACATTGACTACGATAAAGTCTTGCCCTTTCCCCACACACCTCGAGATAACAAATCTGCCATCCGGGTCAGCTCTCAATAGCGTAAGCTGTAGCCGGGATTTGGGGTTGACCCATGTGAGCACCCCCCTAGAGTGTGAAGTGAAACCTGCCTGCACAGTACAGCCCGCCAACCCTCTAGCATTTAGCATCGTACTAGTTGGAACTAAGTGCGTTTCTTGTATGAGGGCCAGGTCAATGTGCTGTCTCTGCAGGTAGTTCAATACCTTCCTGAGCTTACGATAATCATTAAGGCCCCTCACGTTCCATGTCAGGGCCCTGAGGCATATCGTGTCTCCATTCAAGCAGGGGTTAATCGCTTCAGTCATAGACATTACAATCTAAGCAGCACAATATAGGGCACAAAAGCAGAAAAGTTGTAGCACACAGGGAGGGTCAAAGAGCAAGGCCGGTGCCATCTAGCTAATGCACCAAAGGTAACACTACAGTGTCTGGCTGACATGGGCGAGCTTGCATTATCAAACACACATTGAATGTACATCATCAACAAGCCAGTGTCGTCACCATCATTCAAGGCAGTCCTGAAAACTTCAACCTGCAGCAGCATCTCGGAAAACAATACCCAACCCCCAGCCTCCCTCCCACAGCAGACCTCCTCCAACTCGGCCCAACAGTATAACACACCCTCCCATCCCCCAACGTCCCCCCTCCCAACCCCAACTTTACTCCAAGTAGCCCACATCCGGGCCACAGTAGCCAAAGGCGCTAGGGCAGAGGTCGCCAAAATAGTCAGCTGTCGTAAGTTCAACAGTTCTCCATGTAATCTGACCCCAACACCCGCATACCCTTATTGTCTACCATTGTGTGATGAATCCCAGCAATTTTCAAGAAAAAGGGGGTAAACTCCATGCACCCCATTCCCGCAGAATGTGGGTATATCTCACCATTCGAGTTACTCAACCACCCGCCATACATCCCGCCCATTAAATGGATTATTAAGTGCACAAGTGACCACCATACACCCCATCAATCATTGTCATCTCATACGCGCCCCCGCAGGTGATGCTACTCATGTACCTGGAATGAGCACAACCAAGGAGGCCCCCCCACAGAGCACCGCCGAACCTCCAACAATACATACAAACAGTGTAGCAAGCAATGACCAGTAGTGCAACAGTGGTAAGATCTCACCCAGTAGTCGCCGCTGCTCTCGCATATGGGCTGCTGATCCGCAGGTTAGTCCATTCGCCCCCAGTGTTCCGGAGCAGTGCGACAACAAACCCCGTCCCACCCATGTAGTGAGAGGCAAGCCGCTTGCTCAGTCCTGCTCATTCAGCAGCGCTGTATCTTCATGTTCCTCATTTTGGCTGCGCGGGCTATTTCGCTGTTCCTTCGACCATACCTTCAGAGATTTCTGCAGCTCCCTCGAGTCTGTGAAGAAGTGGGATCGGCCTTGCTTATTAATGCGGAGTCTAGCGGGGTACAACATCGCGTAGTCTAGACCCAGTTCTCGCAGCTGTTTTTTGTACGGGGCAAAGTGGCGCCTCTCCTCTTGCACCTTAGCCGTGAAGTCCGGGTACAAAGATATGTCCATACCCTCATACTGCAGTGTCCCCTTTTCTCTGGCCACTCGCAACGCCGCGTCTCTGTCCCTGTAATTTAGGAGTTTGGCGATGATGGGTCTCGGTGCAGTCCCTGTTTTAGGCCTGGGTCCCAGGGTGCGGTGCGCCCTCTCCACAACAAACATCGGTGAGAAGGTTTCTTCGCCCAGGAGGGTGGTCAAGAGTTTCTCAACAAATAGCTCAATTTTTCCAGTATTCGTCGTTTCCGCCACTCCCGTTATGCGTATATTCGAGCGCCTGGAGCGCGCCTCCAAATCCTCCGACTTGTCCTGGATGACTTGTAGTAACTTACTGAACTGCCTGCGATCCTTGTCCCACTCCATTTGTGCTTCTTCGACCTCCGTGATCCTCCTTTCCGACATGTCAAGGCGTTCCGCATTTTTATCAACCCTCTCCGACATGCGGTCCATTCGGTAGGAAAGGGCGTCTATTTTGGTGCCGATTGCTGTTATGCTATCTTGCAGTCCTTTCTCCATGTGTGTCAGCATTTCCCTGATTTCTGAGCACATCCCGCCCTCAGGAGCTGTAGATTGCGTTGGCGACCCTGCGGCCTGAGTATCCGGGACCTTCGCCCGTCTTTGATCGAATGATAGCTTGGGCTGAGTTTTGTCGCCCTTTCCCATGGTTGTCTGTCAATCGTCCAGTTGCGGCTGCACTCTATGCAGGGGAAACCGCAGAGTGCGTCCACTCCTCGTCGCGCCCAATCCTATTCACACCTCGTGAGGCTATCAGTCGCAAGCTATAGTCTGTGCCAGTGGCGGAGAGCGTCAAGTGTGTCTCTATGGACCGCAATGCTTTGCCCGCAGGATCCCCGTGTCTACGTTTATCCTGGATCGGGGCCCCCGTCGCGCCCTTCACTCTGTATTCTGGTCGAAGTGAGGCAGGGGGGGGCAGTGTCCGTCGCGCAGCGGGTGCTGTGTGGACAGTCGCACCCCGTTGCCCCCGCGTACCTCTCACCTCTCGTTTCAATGCCACGTGGTGCCTAGAGTGTAGGCCAGCCGAACCCCACGAGCCTGCGGTGGAAGGATTCCACCGCGCCAGATCACTGGGATGATGCCCCCACTGTCACACCACACCCCCCACCTCACTGCAGGGCTCTCTTCGTAATGGTGCCCCCCGACGCCAAGTCTCCAGGAGAGTCTCCTCGTCTCAGCAAGGGCACAGACGTAGTCCAGAGCGCTAGTCCGCCCTCACCTTCACAGGGGGAGGCCGGGGATCAGGGCTTGGTGCGTGGTGCAAGCGCTCGAGTCCTCAGCACCTGTACTCCATCAGCGTCAACGTGCCAGACTTGAATGTCTCCCGCCCTAGCCGGGACATAGGTGCAATATGGGCTCCAACGTAGGGCTCCGTAGTCGATGGCTCCGCAGGATCCGGCGTTTCCCCAGCGGGGCCCGGGGCGCCGTGCTCGTTCCAGGGGCACTCCGCTCTCAGCAGCTAACTCAGGCCGCTGCTCCCGATCGCCGTCTTAAATGTCAGTGGCAGAGCGGGAACATTTCTGCAGGCTTGCGACGTTGTCAGGCTGGTTATCGAGGGCTGGAAGTGCGCTGCGAGCCGCCGACACGGCTGATCTGCACCGTCGCGGGAAGAGGCGAGTCGCTGCGCCGCACGCCCAGCTACGCAGAGCGGATCCTCCTCAGCGCAAGACCGGGGACTGGGCCCAGTCTGCCAGCTCGCGCGTCCTGTAATTGCTTGCCGGCGTGGCTCTCCCCAGGAGCCCGAATCTCTGACCGGAGGTACCGGACGCTTCTCCCAGGCAGAGGCAACCGCTGGGTATGCAATTCACCCCAATGGAAGGATTTTAACTCAGGATTATGTGGGTATCGGCGAGGAGCCTAACGCTCAGGCGTCCACCATCGACGCTGGCTAGCTCCGCCCCCACAGCCTAGAGTATTACTTCCACACGCATGTTACAATTCCAATATTGATCTGGAACATGGGGTGTAGTCCTGGTGCAGTTGTGCATATACTCTTGCATATACTCTTGCAGAATCAGAAACAGAATGTCTTGGAGTGTACCTTGAAAAGAACCCAGTTAATGGAGAAAACCAAACATCACAGTTCTCGTTCGCCTCTTCTTCACTATTTTATTCTGACCAAGGAAGTGTGATGAGTTAAGGATATGCACCAGTGATATATCTGTAACCCCATAAAGGTAAGGTGGGTGCCACAACTAGACCGAATTAATCTGAAAAGGACAATAGCTCTGGGAATAGCTTTCTTAGTGATCTTCCATTAATTTTGCCAGCTAGAAATCAGAACAGTCATTCTATAGCTTCAACCATTGATGGAGCATTTCCAATCACAGAACACACAGATGCAAAGGAAAGGAAAATTGAAACAATGGGTTGTTATATAAAAGGAGAGGTTTGTTTTTACCTTCAGCACAAGTAAGGCAGTGATGCCCCCAAACTAATTACAGGTAGAGTGCCCGCTCTGATGTTCGCAGACGACACTCTGTTGTTGTCTAGAACATCATCAGGCATTCAGAGAATACTTGATGGTTTTGTGGAGTTTTGCGACCTTCGGGGGTTAGAAGTAAACCTAGGAAAAACAAAGTTTATGATTTTTAACCCCCCTAAGCGTGTACGCCCAAACCCTGTTTTACATGGCACTCCCCTTGAAAGGGTTAAAACCTTTGTTTACTTGGGTGTCACGTTAACAGAGAATTTTGGTTGGAATACGCAGATTGCTAAATCCACACTCAAGCTATCCCAGCTAGCGGGGGGCATAAGTAAGGTTTTTAGTGCGTCTACTTTTAGGCCGGTGTCCCCAGCCCTAGAGATATACTGCCGTCAGGCTAGGTCGGCAGCAACCTACGGGGCTGAACTTTGGGGACACAAGCAGATACCGAGATTTAAAAAGGTGGAGCAGTCTTTTGTTAGAAATCTAGTTGGGTTACCATCTAGCACGCCATTGATCCCCCTTAGATTTGACCTTGGCATGTTGCCAATAGAGGAGATCCCTAGTGCTAGACCAATTATGTACTGGAAGAGGTTGTGGTCAGTTTCCTGAATTGGATGCGTATAGAGCGGAATTTTCTGAGATCTTGCCCCTTCTTAAAAAGATAAAGATCCCTTGGCTTCAGCATATTAGTGCTGTTAGTACCCATTTAGGTTTTCCTGAACTGTGGGAAACCCCTGAGATTTTCTGCCTCGGGATATCTAATAACGAACTTCTTTCTCAGATACGCATGTTAAATTATCAATCACTAATGAGCTCTGCATCACTGGGTAAGCTGAAATCTGAGTTCCTCCTAGTTAAACCTGAACCTAAAGTTGAGGAATTCATGGACCTAATTGAACCCCCAGTTGCTCGAAAGTTGTATCTACAGTTAAGGCATGGCACTCTTCCAGTTAGGTCTTTCACATCTAAATGGTTAAACTCTAAGAACGAAGTTTGCCCTGCATGTAGCTACAAAATTGAGAATGTACCCCATGTGTTGTTTTTCTGCCCCGCCTATTCTGCAATTAGAAAATGCTGGTTAACACTGATCTGTAAAAACCTGGGACTTTTGCACTTTGCGCAGGCTTGTAGGATACTGACGTATGATACATATCCTCCCATTGTGTTCGCGGTCTCTCGTTATTTATTTAATATGTGGCGTAGGAGATATATCTTTTTAACTTGATTGTTGTACAAACAGTTTTTTTAACATCTTGTATTGTGATAACATTTAGTTTAATTCTCTTTTTAACATTTCCAGATTATTTATTGTTTTATTGTCTGTGCTGATGTACTTTATATGCACTTTTTATGGTCGCTTGACCGAAATAAAAGTTATCAACAACAAGCAAAGGAAAGGAAAATTGAAACGATGGGTTGTTATATAAAAGGGTGGATTTTTTTTACCTTCAGCACAAGTAAGGCAGCGAGTAATGAGCTGGTTTTCCGATTGCCTGCTGGTATCCTGGAATAGCTAAGTTTATAGCAGGAGTTAAAAGATATTTTTGGTGACCAGCATTATCTACAAAGATAAAGCAATATGCGCAGATGTGCTGCCAAATTAACAATTTACATATGAAACTCATGATTTTTAGACCAGCACCTTCTCCTTCTAGACTGTGGCACAAAGTATGGATGGAATTTATAATAGAGTTATCCATGGGACAAACCTGTACTTGCGTTCTTGAAATTTACAATCATTTGACTTAATTGGACCATTTTATTACATTGCATTGGTTGCCCTCTTCTAAAGAGTTAGCACAGACTTTAGCAAATAATATCATTTAATTACATGGGGTGCCACATGTTTTGATCATTCATTACAAACGTTAGGGCATGGAAGTTTGACTGTCTACTAGTTGTCATCCTTAAATGAACAGACATACAGAATAATGGAATCAATGTGTTGAACAATATTTGTAATATCAAGTGTTATTGTAAGATGAGGTTTGGAGTAGGATGTAATGGTTAGCAGAACTAAGCTATAACCCTGAGCATTCATTTTGTTTGTCTATTGACCACAACTTGGACTATTATCATTACTTCTACATTTGTCTGCATGAGTTCATTCAGTACAGAAATATTTAACTGTACTTCGAGGCATCCAAAAGTCTGCAGAAGATGCTTTAGAAAAAGCCAAATATTATGAAACAACAGTGGTTCCTAGGTAGAAAAGGTAACACACAGTGATACTCAACACGAAGAAGGGGAAAGGGGCATTCCTGTTTAGACTCTACTACCCCTAGACCCCAAATTAATACAAATGTTCACACAAATAGGGGTGTGTAGAGTTTAATGTATAATAATTTCTCCATAACCAAGTACTGCAGTGTACTGTGAATAAGAATATGCGAATAGAGTGAGGGAAGTCCCGGGAGAGGACGCTGACTCTGCTATCTTGGAAGTGTGTGTGCCGCCTTGTGCCAGAGGATATTGACAAAATTATTGTGATCCTCAGCAGTTCCACATCACAGCAGGATCCCTCGCTTATCTCCCGAACGGACCCCTTACCATTGCTGCCTGACATGGATCTAAGATTTGTCCGTCAAGAGTGACAAATTCTCAATACCTTCAGCTCATCATTAAGATTTTGATGATTCCTCGCCTCCTGTGAACCCATTCAGTGTCGTAATTACTCTGGCCTGCATTGTATCTTTCCCTATGGTGATCCTATTATTCAGATAAGGAGCAAAACACTGTTGTCAATATATGCAGATGCAGCTTTCATTGATTTATTGTATATCTTATGGGCTGTATCTCTGCAAATGCAACTATGACACAAACAATGAACTTTCTTGTCACATGTATTACACGTTTGCCTGAGCACTTCCCTCGCTGTATTTTGATTTGAATATGTTGTTTATCCTTCTGTGTTACCTTTTATACCTAGGAACCACTGTTGTTTCATAATAATAATCACCCTGAGACCCTTGGATGCCTAGGGTTTCCCTTGTTTATTTGAAATAGCATGTTACACAAAGTCAAGGCAAGTTATAACTTCAATGCGGATAGAAAACAAATGTCAGCACCTAAGTATTTGTAGGTGTTTATTTTGGAAAAAAAAGTCCCCAAGTTATGACCCAGGATTGTTGGTCCAATTACCATTGAAGAAGTGATTAATCCTGTAATGGTGCTATTTAAACTGTCAGAGTCTTCGAAAATGAATCCTATATTTCCATTCTGCTTCTATTCAGTTGAATGCAGAAAATGAATATGAAATGCATCATATATTAGATGAACAAATTGTTATTAGACAATTGCAATAGCCAAAGCTGGAATCTAATCTACATGCTCTACATTGACTACAAGAATTCAATAAATATCACCTGTGTATGCCAGGAACAAAACCTCTGAGATGTCAGCCCTTAGGGGTGCACTGTCATGATCCTTGGCCCGCACATATATGCATGTGCTGGGGAGGCACGGAACATACATCTCTGAACTTCAGAGATGGTTGAGGCACCTGCTGCAGAGGAGGTCATTGTAGAAAGTGTGGGCATGCTTGATGTGAGGCTCCTCAACTGTAATGCTTGAACTATGTGATACACACAATAAGTAGATTCCAAACACATTCCTTGTCCAAGGTGCCACTGGACTCTCACCAGATTGCAATGGTGATGGTCATCTGTGTACATGGCTTCTTTGGTGAAGCAGAATTTGGCACCACATATCGCCCTTACCTTTACTGAGTTTGCCTACTTGTGGAATCTGTACATGTGTTCCATGTCTGGACCAATGTGACATGTGTCTGTCAAAGGCACCCAGGATGTCTGGGAAGTAGGAAGTAGTACAGAAATCTGCCTTGTATTATTGATGATTAGTGCTTGGTTTGCTAAATCTGGCATGTGATATGGGATTGAATCAAACACACAGGTACCCGATGAAACAAGTGTGCATTATCAAAACACAACTGCTACCGTGCATTTGCTCTGCAGGGTACCTGATGTCAATAGATGTAGTAATGGAACTCATTTAATGTTAGCTGGTATTGCCTCTAACCTAACTGTAGTTTGCTTAAGGGAAGGTCTAATTTGTTCTAGGAGTCTCAATATAGTATCACTGATTAGCCTATACCAATGATTAATCTCCTCCACAGATTCCCCCTACAGAGTCAAGCTCACCTTGCGATTTTTCCCCGTGCACTACCCCCCACCCCGCCCCAAATACAGTGATCACCTTCTCGAGAACCTACATTGGCACTTTTATGGGAAAGGTAATATCTTCTGGCATCTTTAATCTTGGCCAGTTCAACAAATCGTTTGCTGCTGCATTTATTTCATGTTTTATCACACCTTGCACAGCTTAGTTTCATTTTAGTAGGTGTGGGTTGGCGTTGATGTCTATGGGTGTTTTCACTCTTCCCACCCAGAAACATCGTTTCTCAATGCAGTATTATGTTTCTCACACAAAGCAATGCTAAGTGTTTTGAGACTGTGCTTTGGCCAACTTTCAACGCAAAGAGGGTTTTCCACGCGAAAGCCCATTAACACTGCTGGCTGCACCGATAGGCAGAGTGTGCGTAACAAAACTTCAGCAGACCCTCTGCAAGGAGCATGGAGAGCCCTCCCCCTATGCTCCACACCCAGTCAGAAACTCTCAGGCTGTGCACTGTGCTGGAGGGGACCACCAGAGCAAGGGACTGCAGGCCCTGTTGTTACGCCACTGTGTACTACAGTGTTGCATCACGAAAGTACCTTTGCAAATGCTTAGCAAATTTGGGCCAACACATTTGTTGATAACGACATGCTGATAGTAATTGTTTCGGTGTTGTCTTTTCATCCCTGTTTGATGAAGATGGACTGAAAGCGATGGTCTGTAGCCCTGCGTAAATTCATCTAAACGATCATGCCCACTGGGGTTTGAATTTCCTCATGTAAAGCTCAGGATAATGCTGAAATATTGCTTATTGGAACATTACCATATTACTGTGGCCATGGTAGAGCCATAATCTCATGCCACAGTCCAATAAAGCATATAATGCTTGGGAGAGAGCAATCCATGTATGAAAGCCAATCTGTAATTTCCTTATTACAGGTGAGTTGTGATGTCCCTAATCATCAGCAACAAAGAAATGATATAGATGGTCAACTGTAATAAGTTATTACAGTAGACTTCCTCTTTTTTATTATATTTTTATTAGCATATTATATCAGCAAGCAGACAAAAAAAACAAGTGGATAAACGATCATAAGCCACAGTCCATCTTATAAATGCCACTATAAAGATATCTCACATTATTACAGCTTAAAGTCATTTAAATATATTACAACGAAAATTCATATGGTAATATCCATTTAGATAACGGTGACCACAATTTCAAACCCATCATTTTCCTTCTCTTGCCCTTAGATTTATAGACTGCGGTTTCTAAATGATATATCGACAATAATTTGGATTGCCAGTTTAAAAAGATCGGTGGTTCCTCATCAAGCCACTGGGTAGTTATACATAATCGGAAGATAGACATACAGATAAAAATAAACCCTGCTTCGGCTTCAGTCCTAGGTCTGGCCACATTTTCTTGTAAGCCAAAGATCACCAATTCCGTGGATAGTTGCACTCGGATATCTAATATATGGATGTATGACGTTACAACGCATGCTTTTACCACGCATGCCGTTACAACGCAGTTTTTACGACGCATACCATTACAACGCATAGCGCTTTGGGGTGCTGGATAGTGAATAGTTTAATTTACTATTCCAACTCCAGTCCCCGTGGACACTAGGGAAGGTGTTGGATAGTAAATTAAATCTATTCCGTATCCTAGAGCGCCCCCCAGCGCAATGCGTTGTAATGGTTTGCGTTGTAATGGTTGCGTCGTAATGGTAGTGCGTTGTAAAAGTTTCGTTGTAAAGGCTGTTCACCCTAATATATGATTCAGAAAATATTCCACGTCCTTAATAAAGTATCTCAGTTTGGGACACTGAAAGAACATATGAGACGCATCAGCTGCGAGTACCCCACACGAATGTATGACATTACAACGCATGCTTTTACCACACATGCCTTTACAACGCGGTTTTTACAACGCCGTTTTTACAACGCAAACCTTTACAACGCATAGCGCTTTGGGGTGCTGGATAGTGAATAGTTTAATTTACTATTCCAACTCCAGTCCCCGTGGACACTAGGGAAGGTGTTGGATAGTAAATTAAACGTATTCCCTATCCTAGAGCGCCCCCAGCGCAGTGCGTTGTAATGGTTTGCGTTGTAAAAGTTGCGTCGTAAAGGCACTGCGTGGTAAAAGTTGCGTTGTAAAGGATGTTTCCCACCCAACACCGATTGCATTTGTTCCCTCTTATAGAATTCCACTTTGCCAATTTTTCAGGGGTATCATATAAATCAAAAATCGACATAAAATGTTGGCTCTTTAAGGGACCATTGAATAAAACATTTGTAGATAATACAATTATTCTCTCTATATTAATTTTATCTATCCCTAGTTTATTTTGCCACTTAGCCTCCCAAACCGAGAGATCATCACCATCTTTTTCAATAAATAACTGATATAAAGGACCCATTCTGGATCTTAATCTGATTGCTTCTATAACCTTAATCTTATTAGGTGTGATCAAGTTTTGAGTTATTTTCTGTTCCAGAAAACTGCAGAGCTGGAGATATTTAAAGAATTCTGTTCGAGCTAAATTACATTTTTGTTACAAAAAGTCAAACAAAGCTTGCCGATTCCCCTGAAATAAATCTCCCACCTGAAAAATTCCAGCTTGATACCATCTGACCTGATCACTAAACACCTCTGGCAATGTAGGGGAGTTTTTAAGCGGAGTATAGAAATTTAAGTTAGAATATAGGGCGATTCTTTTTTTTGTTTTCCTCCAGATTTCAAAAGCAGTTGAGATAACTTTAAATTTTGTCTTCTTGTAAGAACTGGGTTCGATTATATGCACTAGACATTGCCTAGCCTCTACATCCAGTGACATCTCATATATTGACGGAGTAGCGCATTCTTCCGGAGGGTCATCCTGTAACAGCAGCACATCCATATGTTGTAATAGGGCTATCCAATGATATAGACGGAAATTAGGTATCCCCCATCCCCCTCTAGACCTAGGTAACATACACCATTTAAGAGCTCTCCTCGACCGACGATAGCTCCACAAAAACCTAGAACACATTCTGTCGATTCTGGGAAAAAAAGAAGTTAAGATAAGTAGGGGGATCGTCCAAAATATGTATAAACATTTGGGAAAAATAAGCATTTTTAGAACATTGCTACGTCCGTATAGAGATAAATGAAGATTATCAATCCTTTCTAACGTCTTATTTGCAGAAACTAAAATTGGATGCAAATTTAGGCAAACGATATCCTCGACTTTAGCTGAGATTTTAATGCCTAGATATATGGCTTCTGATTCGAAATTTATATCAGTTGGACGACCTGCTTCTGAGTGGATTAGATGTGTCTTAGTGACATTTAGTTTATAGCCCGAATACATCCCAAATTTTTCAGCTGATTCTATAATCTTAGGTAGGGCGGTACTAATATCGGACGTTACAATTGTAATGTCGTCTGCATACGCGAAAGCCTTGTACGCACAATTATGTATCTCAACTGGTTTAATTTCGACATTGTTTTCTAAAGTATTTATAAAAGACTCGATGTAAAGAGCAAATAACAAAGGGGAACAAGGACAACCTTGCCTCGTCCCCCTTGTTATTACAATATTCCCAGAGAGTCGGCCCGAGATACGTATTGAGGCTCTTGACTGAGTATATAATGTCTGTATGGCCTTAATAAATTCTATAGGAAATCCCTTCCATGCTAGGACTGACCACAAGAACCTCCAAGAAACCCTGTCAAGTGCTTTTTCTGCATCTAACAGGGCCACTGCAACAGGGGAATTAGTAGCCTGTTACCAGTACAGCATGGAAACAATCCTTTTAACGTGGTCTGTCGTGTCTCTATTCTTAATAAACCTGTGCTGACTTTTAGAAACTAAACACGGCATAAGGTCGTTCAGCCGGTTAGCAATTATCTTTGAGTAAATCTTGCTATCTGTATTAAGCAACAAAATCAGTCTATAAGACCCCATTTCAGTATCCTTTTTCCTTTTTTCTTGAAAATTACAATAATTGCTTCTGACAATGAATCTGGAGGATCACCCAGGAAAGATTGTTGACATACTTCTGTTAGCTCACTTTTAAGTACTTTCCTGAAAGTACGATAGAATTCCAGTGGAATAGAGTCAGGTCCCATAGCTTTGCCAAGGGCCAAACCTAATAGGGCGGCCTCTACTTCTTCCCAAACTATGGGAGCGGACAGTAGCATTTTTTGCACATCCGAAATCATCTTGGTGTCTAAATCTTTCAGGTATTCTCCTTCATCCTGTCCAGATGACACCACTGTAGATGCACTATATAACGATTGATAGAATCTTTGAAAGGCTTCTAAAACACCCTCTTTAGTTTCTTGCAGCACTCCGTTTACGTCAACAATCTTGGAAATATCATTAAAGACTGCTTTCTGCCTTAATCTTTTAGCCAAAATTTTGCCAGTATTTTCACTGAATTCGTATGAATCTTCCTTATGCTGAACATATTTTAACGCTATTTGGTCGGCAATATTAGAATAAGCTACAGCCCTTTTAATATTAAGATCTCTCTGAGCCTCAACTGAATCTAAGCCAAGTCTAATCGTCTCAGCTAATTTCCGCTCTGCTAATATGACCAAGTCAAAGTCGTTTCCATGTTTGACCCATATTTTTTTGCGTCTAGTATTTGAAAAACTAAGTTTCTCCCCTGACTATGGATTTAAAAGTATCCCAAACGACTTTATTCGAAGCAGTTCCTTTGTTGAATTTAAAAAAACTCCTGAATTGTCTTAGCGTTGAATTGAAGATAGTCATCATCCGATAATAAATTCCTTTCAAAGGACCAAGCCCGGTTTCCCTCTTTTAACTGGGGGCCCAACATGAGATCGATTATTAAGGGGTTATGGTCGGATATAAGTTTAGGCTGTATCTCGACATTAACCATTCCTAAAAGTGATGATGAGACAAAAAAATAGTCTAAACAGACAAATTTGGTAAGCAGGGTCGAAAAAAATGTAAAATCTGGGTCATCCGCATGTAGTAAGTTCCAAACATCATAGAGCCCATAATCTAAAATCAGCCCCCCGTAACAAATTAAATACCTGCTTCTTCCTGCCTGTATACACCATATTCTTTCTTAGATCCATGTTAGCAACCATATGAATATTAAAGTCACCGCACATCACTACAGGTTGAGGCCATTGAGCTAACTCTATATTCAAGTAATTCATGAGCTCGGAATTGTCCAGATTGGGGCCATATACGTTACAGAGCGTAAATCTATATCGGTCAATCTTATTTATTTATTTATTTATTTATTTATTCAAAGTTTTATATAGCGCAAACAAGATCTTTGCAGATATCAGAGCGCTTCACAGGGGTAGGGGCAACAGGAGGGTGACTAAAACAGTCTAATGGGAACAATATATTAATCAGCAGCATATTAGGATAGCAGTCATGTACACGTAGGATACCAATCAACAATCTGGTAGCCAGTAATATAGGACGGCGCAAAGTCATTGATCCAGCTACAATAGGGTTCAGGTAAACTTTGGCTGTAGGGATGGCATATACCATTTTCTTAGAATTAAAGAGAACAAGGGGTGGGGGCATCAAGAGGGGAATAAACAAACTAGTGTGTACCATATAGTGGTCGGTAATAGGAGAGTGGCATAAAGGGTTGCAATCAAGTAAGGATATAATGTCAATATACAGTCAGGTAAACAATGATAAAAAGCGATGCAGA
The DNA here is from genome assembly GCF_964261635.1 of Lissotriton helveticus. NCBI lineage: Eukaryota > Metazoa > Chordata > Amphibia > Caudata > Salamandridae > Lissotriton > Lissotriton helveticus. The sequence goes on from NC_136061.1 coordinate 779,939,413, forward strand.
GTCTCTGATCCAACAACCTTAAAGTTCAGGTGAACTTGGCCATAAGGATGGTTTTCACCTCTTTCTTGAAGAGTTCAGTGGAGGAGATCAGCCTGGTTTCAGGAGGGAGCGCATTCCAGATCCTGGGTGCCATTCCTGAGAAGGAGCGTTTGTATGTTTTTTCCTTCCGGAATCTACGAGGTTTCAGGAGTAGACTTTTTGCACTTCTGTTGGATCTCGAGCCTCCTGATATATACAACTTTCGGGCGAGGTAGTTGGGTGCCTTGTGGTGTATGGCCGAGTGTGTCATAACGGCAATTTTTAGCTGTATCCTGGCTTCAAAAGGCAGCCATTTCAGGGATTTTAAGTCTGGGGAAATATGCGAGTGTTTTCTTGAGCCAGTAATGAGTCTCGCGGCAGCGTTCAGGGAGGCTCTAAGGGGTGCGGTCGATGATAGCGGGAGTCCGCTGAGGGCCACAATTCCATTGTCTATGCGGGGGATGACTAGTGCTTGTACAGCAGTTTGGAAGTCCTTGGCCGGGAGGAAGGGTTTAATTTTCCTCAATGTGTTGATTTGGAAGTTAGCTCCTTTCGTTGCTTTGCTAACGTGCTGCTGCATGTTGAGCCTGGCGTCAAGAGTGATGCCTAAGGATTTCGCAGAATCCACAATGGTGGGTTGGACATTGAGTGCTGTAAGGTGATTAAGCCAGATTTGCGTGGTAGTAATTTTCGCAGGAGGTGAAATCAGTAGGAACTCAGTTTTCAGAGCATTTAGTTTGAGGTGATTAACGGCCAGCCAAGATTGAGTGTTTCTAAGTGTGGAGTTCAGAAGTTTGATATCTTCCAGGGATTGTAGCTTTAGGTAAAGTTGTGTGTCATCAGCATACATATGGAATTGTACATTGGAAGCTTGGAGCAAGGTGGCGAGAGGTTCCATGACGAGGTTGAACAGTGTGGGGGAAAGGGAAGATCCTTGTGGGACGCCTAGATCGACTGGCACAGGTGAAGACAGCATCACTAATTGTCCAGCGGCCTCATTTATCTTCTGCAAGTTTGGTGCATACACCCAAGCCCCGTTTCATAAGAATAGCGACCCCCCTCTTGACCCCTGTTTGTTTAGAACAAACCACCAACTCTAACCCTAAATTCTTCAAACACCCCCTATTAGCCCATGCAATATGGGTTTCTTGCAAGCAGAATAAATCAATATGTAACAACTGGACAATTCTGGCTAGTACATCCCTTTTCTTAGGGTCATTGAGCCCACATACATTCAGTGTACAGATCTTCAATTTCTTATCCATTTCTAGAAAACAAGAACACATACCGGAAAATCAATACTAAATGAAAGCCATGATCGCTTAACATTTTGTATACCCAGTCACGATTTAATACTTTCTGAAGGCAGAGAACCACTATAAAGAACATCTTAGCTGCTGCTGATTTTTCACCCCCAGCACCTACACCCAACACCCACCACCTTAATCCCACCTAAAACCCCTTACCCATCATCCTTCCCGCCCCAAACCCACCATATGAGGCCCAGGGACTGCCAGCCCCTGCAAATTGTGGAGTGCCGTTCCCCCCCCACCCGGTAGGAAAGAGAATATTTTCCATATTAAATCCAGAGGGAAACGGATTCCCCTAGGCAAAGAGAACCACCAACACATACAGGAAGAGCAAAACACCGAATACTGCTAATAGTAATATTAATTAAGCCATCATTATCTATAAGGACACCAAAAATTCTTTAGCCTCAGTCTCGGACCCTTTACTATGACTTTGAGTTTTGACGGATTCTGGAGAAATACCGTTGCCCCTTTACCTTGGAAACCCGTTATGAGCTGATGAAGATGCCAGCGTTTAGATACAGTTGCCTGACAAAAATCTAACCTAACGAAAAAATTACAGTCTTTAGCCAATCTCTTTTTGTCAGGCCTAGCTAATGCATATACAGCTTCTCTTGCTAGAAAATTATTGAAACACACAAGAATAGCTCTTGGACGCTCTTCTTCTCCTTGCCGGGGCTTCCTAACTGTGAACGGAAATCTATGGGCTCTTTGTATTTCCATTGACCAGTCCCAGAGAGTCAATTCTGGAAAAGCTTCGGTGAAAAGTTCGCAGACGAATTTCCGAATGTCAGGTTCCTCTTTTTTCCCAGGAATACCTAAAATGCGCAAGTTATTACTAGGTGCTTGGTTCTCCAATTCAGATAATTTGAGACTGAGATCATCACGATGTGCTTTAATAGAGTCCATCTCGAGTTTTTGGGCAGCTACATCATCCTCTAATGCAGACATTCTGGACTCTGCTTCCGTAACTCTTACAGCTGTATCAGAGCAAATTTTAATCACGCGCCTGACAGCGTTCTTCACTTTGCTACATGTTGCCTGTGTGCGCGTGTTTTCTGCTTTGATTTCTGCCCTGTGACCCATCATAGTATTGTAGATTGTAGACAAAGTTATCTCTTGGGGCAGACTCTGCACATTAGGACTACTTTCGGCATCGGTCCTTAGAGTTTCAGACAGCTCTGGTTCTGGCTCAAATACTAACCCCCCCCAACCCCCCATCGTATTCTCTGAAATCAAGCCTTCAGGCTCTTTCTTAGATTTGGCGTGACATGACCCTCTTTTTCTCACTTTTTTAATGGTAGAAACAGCTGAGTTTGGTGGGAGCACATTTAACCTAAGTTCGTCTTCTTTGCTACTACCTTCCTGGTAATCAATCCAATCTTTGCTTAGATTGGTGCTCTCATCTGACGAGGGATCGGACAAAGAATAGAAGTTGTCGCCTATCTCTTGAGATCCTGTCAAGTCCTGTAAGGAAACACCCTCAGTTAGTGCCAATGAATCTATTTCAGATACAAGATTGTCCAAGCTTCCAGTCATTACTTCCTTGAGGGGGCTATCGAGAACTCCATCACCCATAATGCCCCTCTCTACACTCGTATAATCTGAAACCACATTTCCTTGTTCTTTCAATTGTTCTGGGTTAATAATTGGTACATTAGCCGTGGTATCCGATACTACTACATTGCGAGAGGGGGAAGTTTCAGCAGGTAGTGTATTCACAGTATTCACTTTATGCAAAAGAGTCTCGTCCCCGCCTGCATACTGTGGCAAAGCATTTTTGGACATCTGTCTCTCAAACAATGCTGGGAGAGTATGTAGACCTTGTTTTGTTGCACGTTCACTCCCTTTCTCTGAGTTGCACTGGGAGCATTTTGAGTGACACTCTCCCCTCTCTCACCCGTTTCTCCTGTGGCGTTTTCGCTATTATCCACTGCAATAGGCTGCTCTTTTGTTTTGCCGCTGCGTGTGGATACTTTCGGCGGCATCCTTCTTTGAGCCGCTGCCTGTGCTCCTCCACGCCCGCCAACAACCCCTCGACATAGTCCAAACAATAAAGCAGGGAGCCGCCAGATTGGGGCTCTTAATAAACGGAGAAGGAAAAATCCTGAAACCATTCGGACAGGATACACAAGCCGCCGAAGGTCAGTTCAGGTGTTCACAAAGGGCGAGAGACTCCGCCCCAAACACCAAGAAAACACTCGTGGCAGCCTCCGATGAACTTGTTGTTACTTTTATTTTGCTTGTCGGTTCCGGAGTCTTCGCCACATTTGTCAAATGTGAGTAGATCTTTTCCAGCACGCATCTATGTTGAAATGCCCAGGGCGACCAAAGATACCGATTCTCTTTCCAAGTCCGGAGCTAGGGACTGAGCTGCTCACACAGCCCACGCCACAGCCGCCATCTTGCCTCCCTCTGTTATTACAGTAGACTTCCGATGTCATATTGCGTACTTCCAGAACCAGCAGCCAGTGTAAAATGCAGGTCATAGGCCATAATTACAGTTTAATTTGAAATAAGAAAACAGGAACTGCCTTCTCCTTGTTCTGACAGGTTTTTCTAAAAAGAAAAAAGGGATCATCAGACCTGAGATGTTTATGGCAACATGTTAGTTGTTTTCCAAGCTGTAGGTCATTGCTGGAAAGATAGAATCTCTTCATGTTTCTACACAATCTGGGCCATAGAATCCTAATTAACATTACTTATATTAAGCTAATTCTATCTTCTTGCAAAACTTAAATACTTTTGTTTATTCTTCTGAACTACAATGAAATGTAAGAGCAAGGCACCACGGATTCCATCATTTTTGGAAAGGGTGATGGTGTGACCATGTATTATTGGCAATAAAATACCCTTTACCATTCATTAAAAGGATAGTGCAAGTCACCTCAGAGTTCCATGACTTTATACAGGAGCTCATCGGCGGCGGTCAATATCCTTATAACGTACGGCAGGGGGGTACTGTATCTCACATATATTCCTTGAGAAATTAGTCCATGTAGGGATGTGACCCAATAACGATAACTGCAGTATAATATTTGTGGCAGTAATTAACCGCAGTGCGTAGGAAGACATTTTCACTGCATTAAAATGTCACTCCATTATTTACTGACTTAATAATCTAGAAGCAAGCATTATTCACCGGCACTGTGGGGCAATCTAACGTCTAAAGGATTCCAAGGGAAATTTTAGCCCAGGGTTCGTGTAGGCATTATTATTTTACAGTCTTTTGAGGACCATACTTAATTTATTTCTCGGCCTACTACGAGGCATTTGTTCAAGGAAAAATGTTCAATATTTCCATATTTCATGCTACAGTTCCAGGACAAGTGCTTATTAATGGCAATATTTCACTTGGACACTGTTTTTAGGTCAGTATACCACCTGTCTAAATCTGTGTACACTATATTTATCCTTATAGAATTTTTTAATGGGTTGAATGTCCTTGTACACACAGCTTTTTATGCCGTCGGATCATAGTTTTCTGAAGCTGCATCAAGGTACTAACAAAATGATTCAATCAGACACAAAAGTCTTCCAGTGAAATGTCTGTTTTTAACAACCAATACGTGACAAATATATACATAAAGGCCAGGAAAATATAAATTAGACAGTGCATCGTGCTTAAAAAAAATGTAATCTTAGCAATTGATAGAAATCACATAATGATAATCATTTAGGTTCCCAGCTAAGCAATAAGTCTACATAATAGTGATCGAAAAACTACATAAAGATTACTGGCCAGAAATGCACGCTCTATGACTCACGAGGAGTCCCATTACTCTCCCAATATGGATTGTTTCCAGAGAAAAGCTAGCGCTGCGTGGCCTGTATAGGATCCCAGACATGCAAAAACATTGTCTTTGGAGAATCGAGATTCCTAAGCCACAAATGGTGACTACTATAGCGAAGGCTTGGTTTTGTTCTTTCTGGAGCAAGTCCACAGCGGTGACTCCTCCGCAAAGGCAGAGGAGCAATGCTCCACAGCTTAATAAAATGATAATAACATTATTATCATTTTATTTTTCTGTTGTCAGGCAGATTTACGGGGCGGGCCTGTGTTGTTGTCACAACCAGCAGGGGAGGAGTGGTTGGGGCACTTAAGTGCGTATGACGATTTGGCTGTCCATCTTAGGTCGGCCAAACAGTCATGCACACTTTGCATGTTCTCCACTATGTTGTATTACAGTCTGGCTGGAGAACATGCACAGTCTCAGAGTCCCCGCCTGAGCACCGAACCACGGCGCTGGTGACAGCAGCGCCATGATTTGCTTAGGGAAGCCTGTGTGTGCTTCCTGCTTCTAGCAGGAACAGAAGAGGTGGCGGTGGCAGCTGCCGCTGCATATTCATGCCAGACTGAATCTAGCCAGTGCAGTTGGCATAAGGTATATACCAGAGAACAGGGCCAGACTGGTAACCCAAAGCAGCCCTGACAAATTTGTTGTACGAGCCCCCCGGGAAGGGGTGCAAGTGTGAAGCACTGCTGCTTTTGTTACTTGGGGACGATATTGCAGCCCCCACTGCTGCAAAACTGGCTCCGCTCTTCTAGCCTACCGGGAAAATGTTCGATGCCCACTACATCTAGTCCAGTCCTGCCAGCATACCGGTGAGTCCCCAATAGAATCAGTTTAGGATTCCAGGCAAAATGCACCCTCACCAGCCCAACAATCCTCCAGAATACAAAATCCCAATATTTATTAATTGATAGACATGTACAAATATTAGAAATATCAGCCACCTCCGTAGCACATTGGGAAAAAGAGTTCTATCTTATGCCTCACTTACATTGGTGGAGAGGTGTATATTATAATTCATTAAGAATTTTAAACTGAGACATTAAGTACCATATGTGTCAAAATATTACTCTAATACACATCATAATGTGTGGCCTGCTGGACTGAATGTCGACTACATTTAATGACTATGAAATTCAATCTAGACTTCCTTCCCTTACTAAAATTTCTATATGCCAAACGTATGAATCCTCATCCTGGTATCTTTGTAATAATCTCCAGAAACTCATTATACTACAAATCTATATGTCCTGATGGAAAAGTCACCAGAAATCTACGGAATTGCAAATATATAAAAAATCCTTGCTGAGGTATTGCCACTTTATTCTGCAATTGTTAAAAGGTAACCCTCATCCCATATATGCTCCAAAGTTGCACAATTACAGAACTGCCAACAAGATAAAAAGTTAAAATGTGATTCTGGAAGATTGGGATTATAACAAATTAGAGTATACAGCTAGTATCTTGAAATTCCAGATCATTTCCTGATGTGTGTCCAGACCAAGTGACAGACCCCAAGGGTGTTTAATTTGGTACACTTAAAATATACAGTATCACAGAGGTCATTTAAATGGTTCATAATCTTCCCCGATCCTTTACAATCATAAAAGATTGACAGAGGTCACTCTAGCCCGTCCATGATATATAATGGCACACAAGCCTGAATCAGGGGTGCAACAGGGTGTCAAAGTGACACCTTGTCCCCCTTGTCAATTCGGTAATTTTACCGAATCGGTATTTACTGATTCGGTAATTGCCATTGGTTCCTATGGGCCTCAAGGCCAATAGGAATCAATGGCAATTAACGAATCGGTAAATACCGATTCGGTAATTACCGAATATTCCCGATTCGTTAAATTATTCGGTAAAAATACCTACATAGCATTTACCGATTTGTAAATACCGAATCTGTAAAATTCGGTATTTACGAATCGGTAAATGCCATTTACCTACATCTAGCCCTTAGTTGTATAGTTCTAAAATAATACAAGTAGAGGGGAAGAAGGAGATTATTTTTATGATATTATAACGCTCAATAAGGCTAAGATCAAATCTATCCCACTTTTGGAAATTTTAAGTGGCTTAACATAATGAGTTGTAATTTTAATCAATAATGACAGCCATATTTAACGTTATATACACCTCAAAATAAACCGCAAACTTCTCACAGCGGGAATACATTATCATATCTAGGTCATTAGCCACCAATAACTTTTTTTAATGTTAAGCTAATACCCTGATATAACTCTGAAATTCTCTGCAATTTCTTCATTCACTACCAACAGGCTTGAAAATAAAGGTGTTAATATGGATATATTATTGGCATATGCCAAAACCTTTATATCAAAATTGAGACAAGAAAGAGTCTTTAGCAGCGCTGTAGGATTGAGAGCTTATATAAAAGGGTCTGAATATAGAGCAAAAAGCAGAAGTGAACAATGGCAACCCTACATGGTGGCCAAATTCTACCCATCGGAACCCAAGCACAAACAATTGGCGCACCCTGTGATCTATATAAGGCCCTCACTCAATTTATAAAAGGAAGGCTGAACCCCATATACTGTATCACCAACTACAGAAATCACCAGGAGGCCCTGTTGAACCCCTTCTGTGTGTCGAGCAGGAACACCCCAACCAATCTATTCCATACACATGCCACATCCAATGCAATTATGGATGTATTAACATGTAACGTGGTGTCTCCGCCTGAAATAATCCCATTCTGTATTGAATTGACAAGTGAGGAAATGATTATTGATGGCCGGTTTGAAGGTATACGTTAATAGATCTTCGAATCAGAGGTAATAAATGAAATCAACCACTAGAAGCCAAATTAACTTGGATATTTCTCTTTTATTAGAAATACTGTAAGATGAGTTTCATCCTGAAATACAGGCACCCATTCCAAATCAATAAATTAAATACTTTAGCCATAACTGGGAGAATCATACACAACTTTTTGTAAAACTAGAGTTGTAGCACATCTGGACCAGAAGCTATCCCCAGGGACAACTGAACAATGCTCTTTCTATGTCAATGTTTATGGTTAAAGCCTCAAGAGTATACTAGTGACTGTGAATGACTACCTTAAGAGGACATTCCTGAAAGAAGGCCTTGATCTTACCCGGTGAAGTATTACAAGTCTCTGAGAATTTTTTTAATAATATGCCCACTAGACCTCCCTTTAGCTGTAACCACGACAACTCACTATTTTCAATTTAAACAATCAGATTTGTATTCTTATTTTCCTTAATCTAAAGCAGTAACGTATGTCAACTTTCTTCATTATTTTCAGACCGAGAAAACTGAAAAGCTGGGATCTTTTTATTAGCCATATCTTAAATCATTTTTTTAACTCATTTCTGCATATTAAATATTTTTTCAATAAGACTGTTACTGAACATACGGCTGGGCATTGAACAATGCAATTTGCATGCTCTATTTCCAATTCAGACAGCCTTCAATGCACCTCAGCGTCCGTCCGTTTCTCCTCCTACATTTTCCCAATGGAAAAATTCAATATCTTTCCCTGGATAAAAGCTTTCAATGCATTCCACTGTACCAGAATCAATGTAGTTACCAACTAAGGGGCTGAACAGGATGTAATTCGGAAACTCTTCCCACTGAATTGGTTTTGCAATAGTGTTCTTAGAGTATGACTGAGCGATTATGATGCTTCCCAGCTTGTTCGGTCGGACTCGCATTGACTTCAATGTGAGCATGTGTGACGAACGAGAACACAGTCTCCCATTAAAAAAAAGGGCGGTTGAGGAAAACATTGCACCCTGTGGCGGGCCCCCCATGGTGACAGCCGCCACACTGTGCATGGTTTAACAGGGGACTCCCTTGGGTACCCCCAGGGGCCCCAACCGGAAACCTCATGGTGAAGGGGGGCCTGCTATGGGCCCCCAAAGTCAGACTCCAAGAAGATGTTTCTTGTCGGGCACACGAAATCACAATGGCTGTCCGAATCGTTTATCATAATTGCTCACTGGTAAACCGTGTCCATAGAGCTTAACAAATTGGCTCAGAAAGACTCGGGCTGTCCAAATGCCTTTCGGAACGAATCGGACAGCCTGAACGGTTTCCGTGCATCGTAATCGGTTGGTTGGAAATGTGTCTGAATCGGTCGGAAACATAGGTTCTGAATCGGATTCTGAGATTCCGAATCCCACTCGGAGCCCTTCCGACCGATATCGTAATCGGACCCTTAGTCTCCATAAAGTCTTCAAGCTTTGGCCCATGGCTTCAATATAGCGGGTCTCTAAGAGCAGTTTTCTATCAAAAGTCTAATGAGGTCAATCTCGAGAGGAGTAGAAGAACTCCCCTTTATATATGAAGACAACACATTATGGTCTGTTTAGCACACGTGGATTAAAATAAATACATGAACTTGAAGCCAGTGTGTGATCTGCCAAAACAAGTTGATCTTTGAGATTTGTCTGGGGTGGAATAATGTGTAAAACCATACGTTAGCAGGCAGTAGTATCATCATGCATTTACTACGCCATATGTCTTCATAATGCGATTAACCACAAAAACAATAGATTAAATATCATGGGATTGTTTAGATTAGGGCCCTAAACTATGCATAGAGTGAGCTACACTCCACTTTTTCCAATCCAAGCTATTAACTAACGGCCCCCATGATCTACCCTGGCATTATCAACTTGCCATTCCCAGCCAGAGACCAAAAGAGTGACACCTTGCTGTAGGCTATCAATCCCAGACACCACCAGACCTTTGTACCCGACTTTGCAGAGCTTGTGTATTTTATTTGTAGACAAGTGTGTCTCCTAAAGACATACATTTATGTGGTTTAAGCGAGAGGAGTTCTTCTTTAACTAGGGCAATTTTCATGGTAGATCTCAAACTATTCACATTCCTATCCTCCATCACCTCCTCTTTCCCACTCACATGCCCACCCCCCACCCAAACCATGAAACTCAAACCCCCCTAACATCCTACCCACCCAGCTGCTGTCCACACTGGTGACAGTATAAACCAAACAACTCATCCACAGGGAAAAAACATAAGAAATGCAAAGAAATCCAAATTAAACATAGATGGCAAAAGAGTAGGTTGGGGAGAAATGTTAATTATGCCAGAGTAATTGGAGTGGTTTCAGTAATTATACAGAAGTGGTTTCAGGTTTGCTGAAGAGACCCTGTGCTGACTCGAAGAACCTCAAGACCTTCAGATCCATCTATCTGCTCCCCTTTCCAGCCAAGGTCATCGAGAAGGCCATCAACTCTCAACTTTCTGAGTTCATTGAAGCAAAACACATCCTGGACCTTTCCAATCTGGCTGCCGAAGCAATCACAGTGCAGAGACAGCCCTCCTTGCCGCCACAAACAACGTCTTCACCCTCCTTGACCAAGGCAAAACTTCGACCCTCATCCTCCTGGCCCTCTTGCCTGCTTCAAGACCGTCTTCCACCGCAACCTATACACAAGACTCCATGATGCTAGCATCTGCATTCTGGAATGGATCTGCTCCTTCCTCACCGGCCGAACACAGAATCAGGCACCACCATTCCACTCTGAACCCACAGAGATCAGCTGATGAGTGCCTCCGGGCTCCTCTCTGAGCCCCACTCTCTTCAACATCTACATGGCCTGCTCACAGCCATCGTCATGAACCACATACTCAACAGCTTCTCCTACGCCCACGACACGTAGCTGATCCTCTCCCTCACCAACTAACACACAGTCGCCAAGAACAACTTCCACGATGGGATGAGGGCTGTTGCCACCTAGATGAAGGAGAGCTGCCTTAAGCTAAACTCAGAGAAGACCGAAGTCCTCATCCGGGCTCCAGCCCCTCTGCTTGGGACGACTCCTGGTGGCCTGCAGATCTTGGGTCCCCCCACAACCACAGACCACGTACAAAATCTTGGCATCATCTTAGGCTCCTTGCTCATCATGAACCGCCGGATTAACGCTGTCTCATCATCCTGCTTCCACAGACACCGCCTGCTCTGAAAGCAAGTGGATCCCCACCAAGTACAGAAAGACAGTCACCCACGGACTCATCAGCAGCAGACTTGACTATGGCAACATACTCTATGCCGGCATCACCCAGAAACTCTTCAAGAAACTGTAAAGCATCCAGAACACCTTCATCAGACTCATCCTCAATACACCCCGCTGCAGCCACATTACCAGCCAACTGAGAGACCTCTACTGGCTCCCAGTCAACAAAATAATCACCTCCTCACACACGCCTACAAAACCCTACAGGACTCATGACCTGCATACCTCAACCACAGCCTCACATTCCTTGCACTCACTAGAGACATCCGCTCCACTCAACTAGCCTTGGCCGCCATCCCACATATCTGCAAGATCACGGCCAGGGGAAGATCCTTCTCCTACCTGACCGCAAAGACCTGGAACAACTAAGGCAATCAGAGTCACTGTCCCAATTGAGGAAGGAGCTCAAGACTTGGCTCTTCGACTGAACCACCGTGCCTGCGACATATCAGTCACCCCCAGCACCTTGATTACCAAAATTATGCAATTACATCAGTTTGAATAATTAAGAGTCGTTTGGGGGCAACAATTGTGTCCTGCACATTTTGTGCTGTTTTCTTAGCACAAAAGTATCCTCTGGCCCATTGTGGATGTGAGAATGCATTTTTCACTAAGAAAATATCACTAAATGCTGGATTATTCTTCTCACACAATTATGCATAATTAGGAAGTAATTTTTCTGAAATTATAAGTAATTAGGCTAGAGAGAAATACTCCAGCTATGCCCACCCCTACAAATGAGCCACTTAGTAAAAAGTGGGACTTACCTCTATAAGAACTATGGGACTAAAGGGCACAAAGAAACTGTTAATGCTTCCCACTTCTTGTGCTGATCAGTTACTCATTAATTATTTCCAAAAGCACATTTATCACTTCCAAAAGTACATGCACATTGCTTTATGATTATGATGCAACACCCCCATCATCCCTTGAAGTAAAATCCTTCATCCATTTGTTAAATATATATCTATTTTGAGTTAAGTGATTGCAAAAATATTTCTTTTCATTATAGCGGATTTTTAAAGTAGCTTGTTCAAGTAAGAAAACACTTGCCCCCACCCTCTGGAGCTCAAGAATTTGTTCCTGTAAGTGCCATTTCCAAACAACAGTTTTTTGGCAAAAATCTGATCTCACAAAAAAATCCATTCCACGAGTTTCAACTGGAGACCTAGAGTGCGCTGCCTAATGAATGAGCTGTTGTAGAATAAAGTTACCAACATAACTCAAAATAGCACTGGGATACGGAGCCGCTCAACCCTTATTAGGTTTACAGAATGGGAACCTGTGTGCCCTCTGAATAAACTGTTCATATCCCAATCACTGAACTGGACTATAAAAGACTATACATCTTCTTCTTCCTTCTCTTCAGGGATCCCCAGGACTCTTACGTTATTCATACTGAGGCGATTTTCCATGTCCTCAGCTCCTGAAGATAAATTCTCTAACTTTCCATGAGGGATTGATTTCTATAAACAACCTATACCAGACTGCTATGTCTAGTTTCCACTGTAGACATTCTGGTTTGTGAGATGTCCAGATTTGTAACAAACTTTTGTACTCAGAACGTAGAGATGTCATTATTAATCAATAATTCTCTCTTTGCCATTATGAATCATTCATATTAAGAAGACAGAGGTACATCATGTTGAAACAGAAGCACAGTCAAAATTATTGTCTATGTAACTACACCACATAATAGACCTGTCAGTCTTCCCAAGTTATACCTGTGAACCGCAGGGTGGTCCTCCCCCAAACGCTTTGTATTACACCTCCATTTTGTTGCTGGTCTCATTTTTGTTAGACTTAGGACTCTGTGCACTTTCCCACTTCTATCCAGTGCTAAAGAGTGCGTGCTTACTCCCTAAAACATAATAACATTTGGCTTACACCTAATTGACACATTTAATTTAACTATAGGTCCCTAGTAAATTTGCACTACTTGTACCCAGGGCCTGAACTCCCTAAAACATAGTGACATTGGCTTATACCTAATTGGCACATTTAATTTAACTATAGGTCCCTAGTAAAGTGGTACTATTTGTGCCCAGGATCTGTAACTTAAATAGTACTAGTGTGCATGCAGCACTGCTTGTGCCGCCCTGTCACCCCTAGGGCAGGGTTCAGTGTATTTAGAACGTTGGGCATGTACTTTTAAATTCAACATGTCCTGATAGTGAAAAAATGTACATTGTTTTTCACTACTGCAATGCCTGCCTCTCCCAAAGGATAATATTGGGTTATCTTATTACATTTAATAAATAATAACTTTCAATTCGGAGCAGCTAGGAATGTGGAGTTTAGTGTCTAAACAATTGTAACTTAAAACCTTCTTGAATTTTAAAGTCATATTTGAAGTCCCAGACCTAAAAATGCCACTATTATAAAGTTAAAGACACACAAATGATGGAAGGAATGCAGAATAATTCAAACAGTCACCCCAGTCAAGAGTTCTGGGTTAAATCCATCATTTTATAGCTCACCATGCCACCCAATTTAGGTCCAGGGAAGACATGGCTTGGCAGTTCGGGCTGGACTGTTCCCATGAGGCACAGGGTCAGACTGATTTGCATATAGCCATGTCTGAACTGGGGTGGCAGAGTGGGCTAAAGAACGGTGATGGATTAAACCCAGATCGTTTGACTGGGTGTGAGTGTTTGATTGATTCAGATGCTCCGTCCATCACCACCCCCTTTTGTACCACCCAATTTAGACCCAGCCTTATGCAAATCAGTCTTGACCCTGCTCCTCTTGGGAACAGGCCAGCCTGAACTGCCAAGCATGGTCCTCCCTGGATCAGAAACAATTATGTTTGGACTGGTTTCTGGGTATCAACCCTCATCAGCCAGGCTAGCTTGAATCTAGTGGCACAGTGAGCCCTGGAGAGTTAAGCAGAGATTAATATGGGGTTGCTTGTGTTTCACCCTGACAGGGATTATGGTTTCGGGGTTGCTTGTGTTTCACCCTGACAGGGATTGTAGTTTCTGCTTGAGTATAGTTTCACACTCTCAACCAGTAACCCAATTTCCTATAAGCACAATGTTTATCATCAAGCTTAACACAAGCTCGAATACAAAATACCTCTTACACAGGCCACCTTTCCAACCAAGCATACCTTTTGCAGAAGTGTTACACCGGTCTGCAAAGAGCTCACAGTATTCCAGTAACTTACCAATTAACAGAGTAGCATTCCAATTGAACAGCAGCTCTATATGCCACAGGGATTTCTGCACACCAAACACTCTGACTTCCAGGAGGCAAGATTTCTAGTAACTAACCAGCGTTAAAACTATAGCTTAAAAAAGTCTAGACCCTCTTTTATGGTGGACCAATAAATAAACTGGATTTGATAGGCCTGTGGAAAACTCTATGGAGCAGGTAATTGTGTCAAAGTGTGGAACTGTTTCCACCTAGTAAACAGACAGGAATTCATCTTAGTATTGAAAACAATGCGATTAATTTTTTCACTTTTTCAAGTCTTACTCTCCTAAGAAATGATCAGTGGTTTTAAAAGATTAGAGCTTTTTTAATGTTGTTTGGAACACCCAATTCTATACACAGTCCCAAAACCTACTTTCTAAGCAGTATAGCATAAGTGAAAGGCTTTTGAAATCACACTGAGGGGCTTCTGGGAGATTTAAGAATGCATAGGACTTATTCCCAGGCTGGTCACTCCCTAAGTAACCAGGTACTTAAACAAAAGCAGCAATGCCATTCTTCACTGTTGTCTAAAAGCAGAATGAAGGTCCCCATAGTAAATGGCGAGAGAAAGATTTAGAAAGATTCAGTGCATTATCCATTAATAGTGTTAGCTAACCAGGCAGGCTATACATTCATAGTCCCACCCCCATCTCCTCCTATTAAGATCCCTTTGACCGTTGGCAGTATCAAATGGCCCCCGAGGGCAGAAACCGCAAGTTAACTGCTCTTCCACCTAAAAGATGGGAGACTATAAAATATTATATTTCTCAAATATCCAGCATACAATTACCAGGAGTGGGATAGCTGCTAGTTTTTTTTAGTCATAAAAGGCCAAAATAATAGTTTAACCCCTTGGCTGCGGGGCACATTCCCCCGCTGTGCTGGGGGGCGGTGGGCTCGTACAGCGCCCCGGTGCTCATGACGAGGTCAGCTCGTCATGAGCTACGGCGCTCCGGTGCTCATGACGAGCTGAGCTCGTCATGGTCACACCTGTTCCCATGGAACGTTCAGCACAGCAGGGGAATCAGCCGAGCGTGCGAGCGTTCCACGGGACGGGCGAGGTCATGACGAGCTCAGCTGAGCTCGTCATGAGCACCCAAGGGGTTAATGAAAGCAATTTACAGTTTTCAGTTGCCAGATGGAACTGTAGGTTATACAGCTAAATAATATTCAAAGCCTTATTTATATATTATTACAATAACCTTACACATGTCTGCTCACCTCCCATTCTGTGGTGATCATGAAGGGAAACGCTAATTACTTAGTGCCTAATGTCTGTTTGCCAAGACTCTGAAATCCCAAAACAATCAAGCACTGGCATAGCCAATAGGGCTGGTGCTGGCCACCAGCCTATTGGCTTCAGTCTAACTAAACAATGGTTCCCTTGTAGGAAGTCACAAGCCTGAACTCATCACAAGCCCGAACTCAATTTGCACAAACAATCTAAATGCACACTGAGGGGCCGATTACTATGCCGTAGGAAACTGCTCCGACCCTCGGTCGAAGCCTTTCCTATGGAATTGTAATCTCCTGTTTGTATTATTTTGGGGAGACACTTGTTGATGGACTCGGTCGGAAATTAATACAAACAGGATTTCCGAATGGCTTACGACAGGCTTGGAGAGCCAGTCTGCCATTCGGAAAGGGTCCTGTAATCCCAAAGGCGGCTCTGTCCGCCCGAGGGATTACGATGGCAGATTCCTACAGCCTTTCTGTGCTGGCCTCTCTGACACAGAAAGGCTGTGGGAATCCGACTTTGGGTGCAAGGCCTCCGGGTGGTGGCCTAGGGGGCACCTATGGTGCCCCCCTGTTGATCCCTGCACACGGTGGCAGGCACCTTCAGGAACCTGCCACTGGTTGCAGGGATGAATTGCACCTCAGCTCTTAAGAATTAGAGCATGCTTTCTGGTCGGAATGCTTGCTCCCATGGTAAAGAATAGGATTGTGACCCGACAGTGTTCGGTCGCGTACTAATTGCTAGCTTGGGACCGCCAACAGGAGGTCGGTCGGTCCCAGGTCCAGATCAATGTTGGATGGACATCTTGCATTGAAATCGGCCCCATAGTGTTATTGTACCAGAGTTTACTAATAATAAAAGAATAATCCAAATCACAGAATATACAAGTCAATAATTGCAAATAGGTGCTCCAGTGTGGAACCGATGTCTCTCCTGACCTTTCCTCCCTCCTCCCCCTCCTCCCTACCCCCTACCCCTCTTGAGTCTTGACTTTGGATCACCTCCTGTTCCTCTCTCTATTCTTGCGGAACTGGAAACGCATACATGGCCGATTCCCGGTGGAGCTGCACCGACAGCTATAGGGGAGATTGGCTCCGGCACACCGCCATGGCCGTCACCTACCCAGGCCGGATTTCTGACATTTGTCTCGTTTCTTCCCCACCGCTGCTTTTGCTCTTTAATTGTTTTCCCGTTGAGACCTAGCTGTTTGGCTGATGCCCGGTGAAGCTACCTGATAGCTAAAGAAGAGATGGACTGAGGACTTCCCCCTCGGTCGTCACCTACCCAGCCGGACTTTGGGCAGACCCTCCTTCGTCTCTTCATTCTATCTAACTCCTAAGCCTTTACCCCTCCCCCTTACCCTTCTAAACTCCATTTATTTCGTCTTCTACACTCTTGAAATGTTTTTCTAGTAACTGATGTAATGTGTAACTGGAGTAATTTTATAATTTCTGTGGAACCTTATGTAAAGCGCTCTGATACCTCCGGGTCTAGTCAGCACTATATAAAACTTTTTTTAAATTAAATAAAATGGTACAGTAAGCCAGACATATTTGAATAAATTAAATACATTTCAGAGATTCAGTCACCCCTACACTGGCAAGCTGACGGTGGATTTACTTTTACGTAGGACACTTCAATTTACTCACACTTTCAGTGCATTGTTCCCAAATACTGCTCAAACTAGCCCCCAAAGCACGCAGATTCTGACCGAAAGGACAAAAATAGAAAGCTTCCCAGTAAAGGATATCTCGCCAAGTGGGCTAAGACCAAACAGGGTACTAGATGCCTCTATGATTTTTGTACCGCAAGAACAATCAGACTGGTGCAACTCACCAACCGGATCGCCGCAGCAAAACGTCCTGGGTAATCAGGACAGAGTGGGAACACTACCGCAACCAACTAGCACCCCCCCATCGATGCTCATGGACGCACGAGACGCCCTTCTAACGGCTCCCAAAGAGCAGAGCATCATAGACGGCTTCAACACACCTAACACACCCAAAAGTCAGAAAAAAGAGAATCTCCACGCCACAGCCAACGACATGACCTTTCTAGCAACACAGGAGTGGCAAGACTTAGTGGCAGCCTATAATTTAAAACCCACTAACACTTCAAGCACCAGCAGACCAGTGAATGAGAGTAAAACCTCGCACATCACGTTCTGGGCAAATCTACTAAATACAATACAACTCTCTGCAACAGCTCTTCAATACCAATCAGAGAAACTGGACATGCAGCTAACAGTATTACAAACACTAGCAGAGTTCACCGCCGGGATCGAACGGAAATTAGGCGATCTAAATGGCCTTATAAAAAGGGGACAGGAAGCAGCAGAACTTTCAGCGCTAGCAAAAACAGAATGTGATTGTTCCCCAATAATAAACAAGTTTTCGACGTTACCAACAATGCTAGAAAACCTCTTGGACGACCTGAAACCAACAATGGCATCTGCACTAACAGGACCACACACAGAGGGACACGAGAACAAAGACCAGCAACCAAATGGCAAACTGTTAAAACCAGAGAACAAGCCATCCCAATATGGGAAGATCTGTCCTACACAAGCAATTCGATCACCAACAAACCCTACGGCAACCTTTCTACCTCCTGAAACTGACAGCAAAGTAGAGCCCACAAATTCACGAGCTCGTCGAAAACAAAAAAGGAAAGGTAGGAACAGGAAAACAACAGTCAACATCCAAGAACAGGAAAGGCAACCAAGGGAGCTTGACCACCAAGAAGAACAAGAAGAGATCGTACCCCAGCACAAGGAGACAAAGCAGCCCACACTTGACGGCAACAGACAGTCCACGGGAACAAATGTGTCCCCTGCCAGGACCTCTGGAACGTCGAACAAACCAAACACAATAGAAGCATCAGTAAAAACTACTGAACACTCTGAGCACAAGGAGGAGATAAATACACACAACACCCAACCGAGGAAAAGCCCTAAGCAAAAGACCTATGAACGCAGCACATTCAGGGGACACATCCCCACATCACAAAACAATAGCTCGCCGGAGATCGAGCAGGAGCAGGCTCACTGCAAACCAAGGGAAACAACAGTTAAAATAGAATACAACTGTGATCAAATTTCCAACAGGGCAAACGACCCCACACAAACTGCAGTCCAAGAACCATGTGCTACTCAATCCAACAAGACAGATATACTACTATTTCACCCAGAGTACAAATCTAGAGGCAGAATGGACGTCCTTAATAGAGGGAATATAATCAAATTGATTAACTCACTTGAAGGTCTGGAGGGCATTTCCTCAACCGACCTACTCCAAATCGAATTTCAACCCGCTCTGGTACAGAATAAACCAGAAATAACTCAGACAACATGGACATCGAACGACCTGGTCGACCGCATATTAGGAAAACTGAACAAATCTGCACAGTGGGGAATAAAACTTGTACCAGGAAGAAGACCATTCTACCCAACACCATTTTTAATCGAAAGCGCAATAGAACAACGTCCCAAAGCTACATCAATATTGAGAGGAGCACTCAGTCAGACACCGGACCACCTAGGGAGACCTCTTCACATGAAAGCGGGAGCAAGAAAACGACCAACCGTGAACTCAGGTATAATATTACGTACAATAACAAACAGAGGTGAGCAGTGACAAGAGTGCCTCGTAAAGCCCCGGGATATCGCAAACATGACTGCCCTTAGAATATGTATCTGGAACATCAACGGACTGACCGACAAATTGGAAGATGAGGAAACATCAAAATATCTAAGGTCATTCGATATAATATTATTGCAAGAAACCTGGGAAATAGACGAGATAGCCCTGGAAGGCTATACGACGCAAACTGTCCCAGCAACCAGGTCCTCACCGTTTGGACACAGCTCAGGAGGATTGACGATCCTTGCCTCAGTACTCACAATAGGAACAATTAAGGAAATCCAAACTAAAACCATAGCCCCCAATATGATATAGGCGGCAGACATTACAATCAACTCAAAGAAGCACGACCACCACCTCGTAATAATTAACTCATATATACACCCGAGACACAAGCAGAAGGGCGCAAGAGAGTTGGTTAAGGAAACAGCAAGAATCTTGGAAGAGGGGGACGCCGATGCCCTAATCCTGGCAGGAGATTTTAACCTCTTTCTATTCGGAAGCACAGAGGACGAGGAACTTGCACAAGAACTTAATAGAGCCTGGGGAATCCCACCGCAAGCACAAGTGCGGGAGACCAAACAAACAAAGTGCTCAAAGCGATTATTAAAAGATTTAGAGCACCTAAACCTGAGGGCACTGAACGGCCGGTTTAAAGAAAATACCCCCCCAGCATCGACCTACCACACTTCCACAACCTCTACCTACCTAGACTACACATTTGTAACCCTCTCTTTCTTCGACAGCATCAGATCATTCCAACTAGGTGCCAGTGATCAAAGCGATCATCTGCTGCAAGAAATTGTCTTAAAAACCCCTAGTGAGAACCCCAACGAACCCAGTGTAACTATAGGCAACGAGTACACAACAGACTTCAAACGCATCAGACTTAAACAAAATAACATCGAAGGTCTGTTCACCGATGTGCAGGAGACACTACAGCAAGGCCACATGGCCGCAAACGAAATAGAGGCCTGGGAAGGGTTCACGAAGGCCCTTGGGACAAAATACGCAACCAAATCAAGGACATTAAAAGGCAAATCCCCGAAGAACATACTAAGAAAGACTTCCACACCAGAGATAAAAAGCCTTAAAAGGGACATAAAGCATACCCTAAAACAACTGCGGATAAAGCCTATAAAAGAACCTCTACAACACACCCTACATGGTCTAAAAGCAAGTTTAAAAAAAGCAATTTGGGAAAACAAAAGGAAGGCGAATGACGAACTATGGGCAAAAATAAAGCATGATTCCAAACTAAAGCACAGCGCCAACTTTTGGAAAACAATACATAGCTTGCAACACCCAGGGCACCAAGGGATAACCTCATACATAGCAGAGCCAGCCTGGGCAGACTACCTGCATAATCATTTTAACAAACTAAACGAAGACACATCCACAGGCTCGTCAGCAAATAAAAGAGACCATAGCAAAGAGGACAGATCAGCAACAAAAATAGGAAAAGGGTTCTGTAATGTAGTAGAAGGCAAAATAGCACTAGTCAACGAAATGATGGCAGGGGGAGAGAAGGATAACAGTACCCCAATATCCAACACCGAATATGACATCAAAATACCCGCGAACCGGATAAAAACCCAAATAAAGAATGGGAAAATGGAGGGAGCCCCGCGACCTAACGGGATTCCACCGTCAATATTTAAGCACGATATCGAGTTCTGGAGCAACACACTAGTTCCACTTTTTACAAGCATACTGGAACTAGAAGCATGCCCGGAATCCTGGAAAGGCTCTATAATAAGTGCAATTTACAAGCAAGGAGAAAGGAGCAACGCAGGCAACTATCGGCTGATAGCACTTTTAGACATAGATACAAAGTTCTATGCCAGCATAATATTAGAAGAACTGACACAGTGGGCAGAGACAGAGCACATAATCCCACCAACCCAAACAGGATTCTGTAGAGGGCAGGGAACAACCACCAACATCATGGCTCTATCGTTACTAACAGACGCGGCACAACTAGGAAAAACCCCACTGTTCCTATGCTTCATTGATTACAGTTCAGCGTTTGACCATGTGGACCGGGGCAAACTATGGCAAAAGCTTAAAAAATGGGGGAATTCCAGAACTGCTGCTGAAACAACTTATCCTACTCCACACCAATACCTGGGTCCGGATCAAGCTGGGCAAAGGGACACACCTCTCAAGGCGAATTACCACCTATAATGGCCTGAAACAAGGGTGCGTCATAGCCCCCACTTTATTCAACCTCTACCTGGCAGACCTCCCAGAGGAATTGGATAAAACCAACTCGCACGCGCCCCGGTTGGGGGATATTACGCTGACCAACCTCCTTTATGCCGACGACCTTGTTCTAATAAGCCGCACTCCAACAGGGCTTCAACATCTCATAAATACCACCAGTTCCTTTTCACATCGTAACGGCCTAACCATCAACCTGAAAAAAAAAAGAACCATGGCAGTGAACAATAATAAGACCAGGAAGAACAACTGGTTCTTGGATAGTAATAAACTGGACCAAGTGACGTGCTACAAGTACCTGGGTGTTCTGGTGGACAGCAGAGGGTCATTCAAACCCCAACTGGAGTCACTTTACCAAAAAGGAACCATGAGTTACCTCGCAATGAAACCCCTTAAAAAGATTCTGCCAGACCACACGCTCGATCCCTTCCTACAAGTACTAAGAGCTCGCCTCCAACCAACATTAACATACGGGAGCGAATCAACCCTAGGAAAGGATGCACAGACACTAGACAAAGTGATCGGTAAAACCTAGAGGTCAATCTTTCAGCTTCCTAGATACGCATCACCAGCACAAATCCGTCTGGAATTTGGGATACAAAAGCAAACGGTGGAAAGAAGGGGCAGCTTTACAAAATGCTGGGAAAAGATCAGAAACGGAGAGCCAGGCACCCTAAACACCCACCTCTGGATTGAATTGCAAAGACGTGAACGATCACACGCTAGAGAGTACTTGATGCATTCACTAGAAAGCCTAGAACTGACTGGCCTCTGGAACAGCCCAGTAGATCATAAAAGCTTTAAAAAGCAAGTAACAAAAACAACAAAAATAGTATCGCTACTTGAAAATAAAGAAACCCTGGCGAACAGAGCCCATGGCTGGATAGTCTTAAATGACTATAAAACCCTCAAACCACAAGCATACCTATACCAAGGCTTCAAGCAGAAGACAAAGGAGAAATTCTTAAAATTCCGACTATGCGTACTACCGATCCTCCCTCATCTGGCGCCATGGGAAAGGAACTATAAAGATCAAACCTGCCATCTCTGTGGGGCAGGACCTGAAGACCTAACTCATATATTATGTATTTTTCCCAGCTTAATGGACATAAGGAGAACACTACTACGTGTAAAATGGATCCAGGAGGGGGTCAGGTCGTGCCGACAGGCAGTTAAACTATGCTTCAATCCAAGCGAGATTCAACTAAACTGCAGAACCACAAAATTTCTTGATGCAGTGGCAAAGAGAATCAAGGAGGCACAAAATGAAGTAACTGCGCAATAGCCGGAAACATGTCCTAGGGCATCTTTCGAACTTTTGGCCCGAATGCAGAAGAAGTTGAATCCCTGAATCATTTTAACTTTTGATATTCGCTCTTTTATGCTTGTTAGTAACCACCCTTTCTTTTAAACAATGTATTTTAAATTGTGAGTTTTAATTAACTGTGCAATAAACTTCAATCAATCAATCACATAGGACAATACTCAATAATGACTTGTGAGCCAGGTGGTCATTATATAAGCAAAACTTTTGAATATTTGGTCTGGTGCTACCAACTAGTCCTGATGAAGAATCCGCTAAATAACCAATAAGGGTTGAAACATTGACGCTAATGATATATAATATTATTTGCTATTCACCCAAACTAAACTTTTATTTTTAATATAAACCAATATTGGAAGTCATTTTGTGAATATGTCTACAGTGTTTTTGACTTGGTTCTGTTTGCCATCACACTTAGCTCACAATTTATTCACGTCACCCTTGCTTTGCCATTTACTTGCGCACCCATTCGCAATTATTGAGCAATATACTCTTTGATTTGTCTTACTCTTTTAAATATTAGTAAACTCTGGTGCAATCATACTGTGTGTGCATCTTGATTGCTTAGTCCAAGGGAGTTGAAGCTCATGACTTCCCCCGAGGGAACAATTGTATATTTAGACTATTGATTACCCAGGTTCCCAGAAACACAGGACTGCACCTTTTTTGATTCTAGATCCTTTTGACTGTGGCAATTCCTATTTTGTTCCATCATGGTTTTTGCAAACCTTAAATATTAGGGAAGCTGCTGAGCCCTCATCAATCTAAAAAAGTAAACATTGACTAAAGACAAAAAAAATGTGTTCTTTAAAAAGCACAAATTACCATGGTCGTCTCTGGCATTGAAGAGAACTACTTTGTGTGTGGATATACTCCTTGTGATATGGCAGCATGTTGTAAGTCACAGTGAAGTAAACCAGTGGCTAAAAGGGGCTGACCCATTACTCCAGGATGTATGCTGGAGTCAGTGGAAGACAAATGTGAGTGATTCAACAGACAAATAAATGATGTGTGGCTGAAAGGCACTATAACTATGTTATACACAAAATTTCAGTAAAATCAAAAGGTCTTGCCAAACACCAGACCTAAAAAAGCTAAATCTTTATTACACAAATAGATAAAGAGAGTTGAAAAGATAGATAAATAGGGAGGCTTGCAAAGACAGATAGAGAGTTTTGTAATGGTAGATAGGGCTGGAGAACAAACAAGAGAGAAAGATGGTTAAATAGTTGATAGCGTTGGATGGTTGGACGGACAGACAGACAGACAGACAGACAGACAGACAGACAGACAGACGAACAGACGAACAGACAAAGCAGGTTAGATAGATACATCTAGATAGACAGGTTTGCAGAGAGACATCGATAGAGAGATTTGCAAATCTAGAGATAGATAGATAGATAGATAGATAGATAGATAGATAGATAGATAGATAGATAGATAGATAGATAGATAGATAGATAGATAGATAGATAGATAGAAATCTATCTATTACATCGAGACTGACAGAACAGAAAATTGGAATAAACCCCACAGTTTCAATTAGTATCATAAAAGTTAAACATCTATATAAGAAGGTCATTCAAGAGCAATGAAAGCAAACTAGAAAGCCATACAAGCAGGGCATACACGCTAAATTTGTTTACAAGTATAACTATAATCCTCATTTAGAATACATACCAGAATGGTATACAGTATTGCAGTTTTAAATGCTCTTCATTGTGTGCATCAAAAATGTGGTTTATTTTTTAACGAACAGTTTCAAATGGACACAATCTAGTATGCTGTAAACTAGCAGCAGTCAGGTAAACAAATGCCACTCCAAAAGAAATTTAAAACAGCATTACCAGGGGACAGAAACTGATAATATTCCACATTAAAGAGCCCTACTATCACACCAGACTCTTACAACACAAAGACAACACTAAAGTAATAATTAATTAAAAAACAAAACACTTACACTGAATTGTGTGAAAATGTGTACCACATAAAAGAGCAAAATTCATTCACTCCAAGTGATGTTACCCAGTGGGTGAAGTAGGCTGACCTACTGCCCCACGCTGTATGCTGTAGTGGCAGAAGGAAACTGTGAACGACACACAATGACCTCTAAGTAGGTATATTAAACATAGCATTTTAGTAAAGTCAAAAGGTCTTGGTTAACACCAGATGTAAAAAATAATGGAAAATGATGGCCAGGGCTATTATTAAAAATCAATGTTCTAGTTTACTATTTAGTGAAGCCTATCTGTTTCAGCAAAAATAGTAATTACAAAGTTTACTTTGTTAAAAAATTATGTTGAAATGACCAGCAAATTGTTTAGTAGAAGACTGTGATACCAGCCCCTTCAGACAGCCATTGAAATTGGAAAACACATAAAAAGAGTCACTCAACCCCTCCAAGGGCATGTAAATAGTGAATGCTCCACTAAGCAAAATGATTACAACATAGCATATCAATATTGCTAGAGCAGATGATATGGATCGGTTTACGACCGTGATCAGTGACAAGCAATATGGTGGTCTTGAAAGTCACAAAGGCAATGCTCTCATGTTTGAAATGAATTTTAACGGTGATGGGACAACAGAGCCTGCTAGCTGATTATGGCCTTGCCATAACTGAGAATAAACTGGAATTTCCTTCTGTTGCACTAAGGAAAATTAGTTTACCAAGAAAGCAGAAATGTAAGGGTAGTTCTAACAATGCTCCACAGAATGCTTCTCATTTTGCCCAAAATGGATTTGAGTTTTGTGGACACTAATACAAATCCGGAATTTTTTGCCAGACACTTTTCACTCCACTACATTGGTTAAATCACCATTTCACAAATATCCCATAAAGAATATGATATTGACGGTACTGCAATATTCAAAAAAGGTGCTGAATGCCAGTTTTATTCCTAAGCAGTGCCCTTCTCTTCTTCCATCCTAACTTCATCATGTGCCTCCTCTTTCTTTCTGGCCCAACCCCTGTCAGTATCATCAACATCATCTGATTCGAACATGTGATTCAGGATATAGAATATTAGGGTGTTGTTAGTACATTTACTTTAGGATGAAAGTTAGAGGGGTATCATCCACCCTGTCTTTCATTAGAAGTAGAACTGGGGAAAAGTCCTGGGTAGGAAACGGAAGAGTCAGTACATGATTAAGCTAAAACAACTGCAAAGGCTAAGGGAAGGACATATTCAGTCTTATCAGAGAAAGACTTTGAAGGAAACTCAGTTGAATCCACAGATGAGTTCATGCCTACTTCTTGCAAATGGGTTCTGCCTAAGCATGGGCGGATTTTGCTGATCCACGATTCACGAATTTGCGGATTCACGGATCGTGGATCCGCAAAATCCGCGGATTTTGCGGATCGGCGGATTTGGGGGCGGGGCTTTACTGGATAATCAGTAAGGGCTACCTCGTTGGGTAAATGTATAGTGCTTTTACTACACTACAGCTACCTAAAGTGCCCGAGAGTTGTCAACAGCGACCAGGTGTGTGTTACTATGCAATCGCGCCGAAGGGCGCAGGGGTCCCTTGAGTGATCTGCCCATCATAGTGGGTAAATGGCGGGAAGACGGTGCACACCTCGAGTGTGTGGGCGGGACCAAACGGACGGGGCTTCCATGCGAGTGCACATGCCTCTTGTGTGTATAAAAGGTCAGAGACTGATCAGAGCAACAGATGTAGAAACAGAAGCTCCTGGTCACAGAACAGCACGGGGATTGCGCTCGTGAAGGTCAAAGATGCAAAGGCCTGTATCCAGCGTCACAGCTGATTTTCGACTGTATATTTGGGAAGAAGGCACACCTGCCCAGCCTCCACAACGCTCAGGATTGTTTTTGGGCTGATGAATGAGTCACTGAATTAAAGCTTCAACTAGGGCACATGCTGTATTGATATCTGTAAGTGCTTCCTGTTGAGGTGTAATTTTTGTGCCAGGACCGTCGTGCCAGAATGAACCCTGCCCTTCATATTTATTCAAGAAGACACCACCGTTTTTTTGTAACTAATTTACGATGGCGCCGGCAAGCTGCCAGCGCCATCCTAAAATAGTTACTAAATTAGCTTCAACAGGAAGCTCTAATTGGTAACATAAAGCAGGCGCTCGAGCCCCTGCTTTATCTTATCTATTAGAGCTTCCTGCTGAAGCTAATTAAGTAACTTTAGGATGGCGCTGGCAGCTTGCCGGCGCCATCGTAAATCAGTTACAGACCAGCAAGGCGTGAACTTTTGACCGGGAATCCGCCGCTCGCGAATTGCGGATTTTCGGTAAATTCGCGAGAGTTCGCGGATCGCGGATTTACCGAAAATCCGCAAAATCCGCGATCGGAGCGGATTTTTCGCTCATGCTTAGTTCTGCCCATTTTGTTTGCCAGTATTTGTTTTTCTAGCTGTTGATCACCCAGTTTTTGGACCTTTACTGGGGCTGAGTCTCACTATCTGAATCTCACTCACAGTAATGCCATGATAAATTGGACTGAGCGTGCTTACTGCAAGTGTCCACCATTTAAGATAAGGCCACTCACTGCAGCACAGTTAGGGCAAAGGTGCACTGGGCTGGTTACACATGAGCATGTGAGAGTTGAGGTTCTTTAATTTTGACTCCATCTTACATTTGTCATGAATTTGTGTTGCCTTTACACAGGCTGCTCTATTCATGAAGTATTTCTGCCCTTTGGACTGCAACGTGTAGAAAAACCCCCTCTGTCCTTGCTTTGAAAGCAATCTCAGACACTAGCTGGCCTAACTGCATACAGACACGTTCTGCCATTACTGATTGACCTATAAGTGCTGAAGTTGATTAACTTATGGGTTGGGCAGAAACACGACGTAAGGGGGACATTCTGGTTACATGATGTATTTCTATTGGCTAATATTTTGCAGATCTTGTATGTCCATATTAGGTATTTTGTATGCTTGCAGAAGCTAGGACTGCCCCTTTCTTGTATGCTGAGTTTGTAAATTCTAAGCATATAAAAGACCTCTGTGTTCTGTATTCTTTAGACTACCTCGTTCAATTGCTAAGGCAGTTGGGTGACGTAGCCTCACTTATTAAATTTAATAAAGATGTCTTTTGATATTTCAGCTTCTGTGTCAAGTCCTTTTGTATTAGTGAGAACCCTGAGAATGAAGATTTCAGTTCTTCAGATGGCGCAGCCAACGCGGGCTTCATCAGAGAAGTGACTTTCTGTGGGAGTGATCTTGTCAGGAGACGGAAAGCTACTGAGGAGGACAAGACAGGATTCTACTAAGAAGGTACTCTGTGCACAGTGATTCTGGGGATTCTTCGTCTCTGCAGCCCAGTGTATTTCTGCTTTTCCTGATTTTGATCCTCCACATGATGTCACTCCTGACTGAGAACCCTTTTTGGCGTGAGTATTAAAAAAAAAAAAAACAGACCGTTAGGTCATTTAGAACTTGACAGTTAGAATTTGGATAACCTTTTGATTAGTAAAAGTAAGAGTTAAGTATAAATGGGTCGCTCCCAGTCCTTTGTTCTTTGGTTCTGTGGTTCTTTGCTTAGTTTGTTTTGTCCTTAGTTTTATTTGAAGATTGCAATTTTCAAAAACCGAGGGTCTTGTATATTTACGAGTGTATCGGTGGAGA
Organism: Lissotriton helveticus; assembly: GCF_964261635.1. NCBI lineage: Eukaryota > Metazoa > Chordata > Amphibia > Caudata > Salamandridae > Lissotriton > Lissotriton helveticus. Next base: position 779,967,794 of record NC_136061.1, read on the forward strand.
TAACCCCTTGAAGTTTGAAGCTAGATTAGTGAGCTATAAGATGCCTGATCCTAGCAAATTTGGAAATGTAGCTTTGGAACTTTGAAATTTGTGTTGGCCAACTTTCGGATTTGTATAGGTTTGTATATGCGAATTGCAATTTGTGTAGGTAGGTAATGAGGAGATATTTCTCCATTTGGTTTAGTTGAACGGTGCACGTACGAAAAGTACATTAAGCACTATTTTGATTATAATATTGTATATTTTGTAATATTTTGGGCATGTCTGTTTAAAAGCTCACATAAGAAGAATGTGTTGCTTTATTTTGGAAGGTACCATGTTGTGATGTGAAGTAAATTAGCCGGCTTCCCTAGCGGGAAATATCTAAATAGGTTAGATTTACAAGCATATTTCTTCCTTGGTGATTTTGTGTCCCCAGGGAATTAAAATATGACATAATACATACAAGGATCCTTTGTTCTGTGCAATTTTATGAAGATATGCAGAGCGATTTTTGGTGTTCTGCTAGTCAAAAGCTAGTGAATTGAGTGTGTTTTTGCTTCTTGGACATACATCAGTCTGTTGGGCTGTTTTTGCAGTCTTTTGGAACACAATTGAGAAGCGTTTCTTGTAAATATGACTTACAACTAGCATTTATAAATGGTTTGGTTTAAGTACAGTCTCTGTGCTGTCATTTATTTCTGTCCTGAGTATTGGTTTGTGGGTTAAATGTGTGTTTAAATGTCTCTGTGGTTTTCCCATTAGTGCAATTTCTTTAAGTAAATAGCGTTGGCGCTATTTATGAAAATGCATGGCTAAAAGCGCGCCGTATTGTGTGTGACCCCTTTCTGTTTGTCTGAAATGAGCTCAAATGTGTGATGGTGTTTTTTTTTCTTGATGTTTTCAGTCTATTAAGCAAGATGTCTAAATGTTTAAAAACTAAAATGTAAATTCACATTCACTAGGAATAATTTAAAAAAAAACGAAATTGGGTGTTTTGCAAAAAATAAATAAACTTACAGCATTTTCCTTAGATACATTGTGTTAGGTATTAACAGGCAAACAGATCAGCTGAAGTAAATTCCTGCTGAACTCAAAATAATATAGAACACGCATTGATATGTTTTAGTTTGAAAAAGACTGCCAGCTGCTCATGTAACAAACTCTTAGAGACAAGCTAAAATAAACAGGAATATTTATTCAGCCAGGATTTTCCCCTCAGTTGCACAGATGAAAACTTTGCATTTCAGAATAGTGTTTTAAAAAGGTTACAAAAAAAAAGGTTCATTATTTTGTATTATAGGAAGACATTTCAATTAAGGGTTTTCCTTTCTTTAAGCATAAGTATATTCTTGGCTCAGTTGCTAAGTAATAATTAACCCATGTAGTGAAGAAACAGTTAAAAAGAGGGAAACCGTAAAAGATGCTGAAACGAGATAGGGCAAGTCCAGGGAAACTAAAAAGTTAACAATGTCTTGAACATTGATTGGCAATCTCAGATAAAGATCAATCAGGGAAATTGGTTTTGCAGGTCAGTTTCGGGTGACGAAAGTTAGTTTCTTACAGTTCAAACTGGTTAATGTGTAAATGACCTGGGGAGGTCAGGCCACTTTGTTCTTTGCAGGCCTACATGGCAAAAATGAAGTCAGGTTCGAGGAATTACGGAGCCTTAATATGTATGGTATCAAAAATGATAGGGTTATAAAAATAAGTGCTACAAAATTCGTTTTTTACTATTCATGAAGCTTAATACTTATACTGTGACCTCCTAGCATTATAATTTAATTTAAAGTATGGTATACTGCATAATGAGGAAATTAGCATATAGAATTTCACTTGACGCAGGCGTGAAAAACTCATTTTTCTCAGGATTTGCAGGAGATATGTCTTATGTTCAATCTCTGCAATTTGTAAAGAACATTTTGAGGATGATTAATATGTAACATTATTATAGGATATTTATTTTTACGTGCCCCAAATTTTAAAGTCGAATTTGGGTAAAATTTGGGCATTTTTGCCATTTACAATAGCTTTAAAAGTGCTTTAGGCTTCAGTAAATGCATACATTTAGGTATAATACAAATTTGCAGGTTATTCCCATTTGGGTTTCCTTTTAAATAGGTTAGTGAGCCAATGTGCCTGGTGCAGAGGTTTGAGTTTAATATCAGGGTGGAAGTTTTACCTTTTGCTGGACCTAACTGAGACCTTCATCATTATAAGGTAGATGAAATGAGTACCATTGCAAACACGTATCATCAATTTGTGGGGGGAGAGAGAGAGTAGAGATCCTTTCAATCTCCTTTCAATAATTATAAATCAATATGGAAAGGATCACTAGTCCTGCATAACCAAGGTCTGCAGGTGAGTCAGTAGGTGTCTCCCAAATAATAGACCCTCATACACGTGTTTTTACAGAGTCGTGTAGCGGTATATGATGTGTCCCCGCTTCTTGTAACACGTGTCCGTGCGTAATCCTTGGGTCATTTTTGTTTGCACCCTCCGCCAGGAGGTTTTACCATTGGTTAAAACAGTAGTGATGGTGAATAGGTGAAGTAGTGCTGTAGAAAATGCTATAAAAATACCCGGACAGCCAGAAGTTCAACTTTAATATTTCTGGATTCGGGTAATGAGTTAAGGCGTGCAGCTATGGAGTTATTTAGGAATTCCAGCGCACTAATTATGTGAGGTTAAAAGTGGTCGACATGTTTCAGCCTTATTTGCCGGTTGGTCAATTGGCTTTCTTCAGGACCATGAAGTGATTAGGTGAAAGAAAAAGGTAAAATGTTTAACCTGATTCGTTTTGTGGTAGTAGGTCACATTGTACCTGTAATGAAAGAAAGGGGAGATAGTGCAACCACAATTGTAGCAAAGAAGTTGGAGAGAACACTTCGACAATGTACAATGACATACAGACGGATAATTAAAAATCATAAATTAAAAACGAGTTATGCAATACTAAACTCAGAGTCACATTCATATTACGCGTCAACTTCCTCATTCTCAAAATTCTGTGCGGAATATTGTACTATGTAAATCTCAAGATCATGTTTAGGCGTCATGAGATCATTTTTTACAATGCTGTGAAGTTAAGGGCACTGTTCAAATTACGACTGTTCTGACCACAATTATTTTTAAGCGCTAAAATTGTGATAATGATATTATGCCTCTTCGAGTGTAGACCCCTACAGTTATTCGAAATACTAATGTAGTTGTTAAGAAATATACATGCACTCATGTTGGAAGGTAGTAACTCCTATCAGACAGTCGCTCTACATGTGGTTTGAAAAATACACGTGCATGCTGGCGCTGTGATGTCTTAAAATGCGCGCTCTGAAACGGCTGCTCAATAGCAAAGTTTATTCGAACTATGGGCGCCTCTTACGTGAATCCAAAACAAAGCGAGTTTGTTCGAATTCAAAGTGCCTCTTACGTGAGTCTAAAACAAAGCGGAGTCACAACATGCACTTGTATGTAACTAGACCTTTTTAAATGTACCTCTACATTACGTAGGACTTGTCTCTTTGGGGACCAAGGCAGGTAGGGGGAGGCTTCACTGTTTGGAGTGAGGAAAGAGGAAATTTAGTAAAAGGATTTTAATACTTGCGGTTTTCTCCATAAGGAAATGGACAATACTCCTCGATACCTCTAGCCTTCAAACACCCGTCTAGCAGCATGTGCTGTCTCTGCCCTCGGTAACCCGGAATCAATCGCGGGTGTGTGATTGGTCTTCTTTTATTGTGAAATTGTGGAAACTGAAGAGTTACTCAGGCATTTGTACTTAATGGTTATATCTCATTTCAAAACAGTCATTATCACGCTCAGGCTTGGGAATAGACGACAGATAAAATAAAATAACTGGGAGCATTCTGTCTGGGCACTCATTAGAAATTTTCTTAATCCCAAAACACGTTAGAAAATTCGTAATTTAAGCAAATTGTAAGTTATTTGTTAAGAGATAACCACGGAACGGCATCATTCAAGCCCTCGCTGTCTGTCTTGAGTCTGTGCACCCAACGTTGCTCTTTTTCGAATAAAATTTTCGTTGCATTCCTGTCCACAGTTTCAAGGGTTTCTAAAATGACCCACTGTAGGTCATTCACAGAGTGGCCTGATTCTTTGTAGTGGGTTGACATCTTTGTAGTTGTTTTTTTACAATTCACATTGCTGCGGTGTTCGCAAAGTCTTTGTTTTGCTTTACGACAAGTCATGCCAATGTATCTCATTTGACACGGACAGGTTATCATATAAATGACATGACTCGTGTTGCAGTTTGTGTGTCTTTTTAATTTCCACTTGAAATTGGGAAGCAGCTATAATTCCTTAGTGGGTTTTGTGGTGTTACAGACTGTGCAGGTTCCACATGGGTAATGGCCTGTAACGGGACTGGTATTCCACAGTCCAGGTGTGCCTTTCTTTTTCTTAGGAGGAGGTCTCGTGTGCACCAATAAGTCCTTGAGGTTGCGACTTCTCTTATTGGCAAACATTGGTTTAGGCCAATTCAGATTGTGGGATGTTACTATCCTCCAGTTTCTGTTGATTATTTTCTTCACTTGGTTGGTAACTGGACTGTAGGTAGTTACACATGTGATCCTTTCTTCCTTCAACTTAGGACATGTCTCTAGAAGTGCTTCTCTAGGTTGGTTGCGGGCACGTTTTTTGCATGTGTTGATCACCTTTCTTGGATATTGACGAACTAGTAGTTTGTCACAGAGATCATCTGCTTGACTTTTATAATCAGCAATTGAGCTGCAATTCCTTCTTAAGCGAAGGAATTGACTATACGGGAGATTTTCCCGTAAGGGTCTTGGATGAAAGCTTTGAAAGGATAGCAGGCTGTTCTTGGCCGTTGGTTTAAAGAAAGTACGGGTATGTAAAGTATTGTCTTTAGAAAAGATGGTGATGTCTAAAAAGTCCAAGGTACTTTCATTGGCAATGTATGTAAAATTCAAGCATTCATCTTGGGTGTTGAGCCAGCAATGGAAATTCGTCAAAGTTTCCTTATCTCCCTTCCAAATTAAAAAGATATCATCTATATATCTCTTCCAAAAGAGAATATGATGAAGAAAGGGGTTGTTTTCATTCTGAACGAAGGTGCGTTCAAAGGTGCTAACATACAAACCCGCCACACTTGGGGCAAATGTACTGCCCATAGATGTTCCATGGCGTTGAAGGTAGAGGGTATCATTATACTGGAAGAAATTCTCCATTAGGGCTAATCTACAGCATTCCAAAACGAAATGTCTGGGAGTTTTGTTTGGCCAATCAGTGTTAAAAAGAATTGTCTCAAGGGTGTCTAGTGTTTTTGTTGTGGCAAACTAGTGTAGAGACTCTCTACGTCTAGGCCCACTAAGAGCATTGTTCCTTCCGAGTACTCAAAGTTTTGTAACATATTTAAGAGATCTCTAGTGTCCTTCAGATAAGTGGGTGTCTTTTGGACCAGTGGTCTTAAATATTGGTCTGCAAATTCTGAGAGTGGTTCTAAAATCGAATTTATTCCGGACACAATTGGTCTCCCTGGTGGTGGCATTTTTCCTTCATGAGTTTTTGGTAAGGAGTAGAAATATGGTGTTACTGGTGTTCTTACCTCCAGATATTCTGCTTCCTTTTTGGACACCCAATTGTTGGCTTCTGCTTCTTCCACCATCATGGATATTGTTCTTTGTAGACGTGCAGTTGGGTCTCTTGTTAGAACTTCATAGAATTTGGTATCTGCAAGAAGGTCCATACACTGTTTGTCATATCCAGCTGTTGTTAATAAGACTACTCCTCCCCCTTTGTCCGCCGGTTTAATTACGATTTCTCTGTCGTTCTTGAGTTCAGTGAGAGCCAGTTGTTCCGCCTTGGTGATATTTTAAAAAAGTTTCTGTGGTTGGTTATGTAATAGGTCAACTTCCTTCATTATTGCCTGTTCAAAAGTGCATATTTCAATTGGGACTTGTGAGTTGAGGGGACAAAATGTCGATTTGTTCCTCAGATTCGTATCTCCTTCTTGTGTCAATTGTTGGTTGTCTTTAAAGAAGGCTTTTAGTTTTAGGGTATGACAAAAGGCTGCGAGTTCGCACTTTGTTTTGAAGATGTCAGTTCTTGGAGTGGGGACATATCCAAGTCCTTTGTTCAGGACGCTGAGTTGGTCCTTTGTTAGGATTCTGTCAGTCAAGTTGATGACGAGGTTGTTGGACCCGATCCTGTCTTGGCCTTCGTCACGCTCCTGGTTTTGACTTGTCTTGTTTGGTCGGATCAGGTTATCCCTTTTTGTCTGGACCGGCGGTTGGACTGGCCATTCCCTAAAAAAGGACGTCCTTGTTGGTAATTGTGGCCTCCTTGTTGCATTTGATGGTTCATGGGTACTTCAAAATAAGGATTGGGCCATCCTTGGAATTGTGGGTTGAAAGGTAGGAAAGGCATGTTTGGGCCTCCATTCTGAAAGTATGGCGGTCTCTAGAAATGATTGTGTCCTCTCCTATTACCCCTCCTATTACGGTAGTTTCCTCTCCCACGATTTGAGGAATCATCACCACTTTGGTCTGAACTGTCATTTGAGGATATACTGTTTGAGTCATTGTTGGATGAATTCTCCTTTGGTTTGTAATCCTTGCTACTATACGGATGTATACGTTCTAGCGAGAACCTTTTTAGTTCTTTAGCTAGTTTTTGCAGTTTCGTTTGTGTAAGATATTCCTGACTGTCTTTCATTTCTTTATTGATTTCTTCCAATCTGGTCTTGTAGATCGTTATATTTACCGTATTGTTCAGTTTGGTATCAAGGATTTCTATTTTTACCATCAATTCCTCTGTTAGTCTGGTGGCAGTTTTTATTATTAGTACCAAGTAATCTCTGGTGCATTTCCATGAGATGGACGACCAATCTTTACGGAAGGCTAAATCTTTGAGAAATATCCGGGGGGCATTTGTCACCCACAGTCCTCTTGGTGCCGCATTGACCCGAAGGTATTCGGTCATTATGATACCGTGTACGGCCGTTCTGACTTGTTCCTTTTTCATTTCACTCAACTCGTCCCATTCTGCAGTAGAGGAAAGAGTTTGAGAAAGGTCGCCTTCAATGAGTAGTGGTGGTCTGGCAAGTATTGCTTCTATTTCTTCACTCGTATAACTAAGTCCAAAACTCCCCGCCATGATCAATTATCACGGTGGACTGATGTTCAGTGGACTCACGTTTTGGGTTTCTTAAACTCCCACAGCTGCACGCTGCTTGACACGTATCATCAATTTGTGGGGGGAGAGAGAGAGTAGAGATCCTTTCAATCTCCTTTCAATAATTATAAATCAATATGGAAAGGATCACTAGTCCTGCATAACCAAGGTCTGCAGGTGAGTCGGTAGGTGTCTCCCAAATAATAGACCCTCATACACTTGTTTTTACAGAGTCGTGTAGCGGTATATGATGTGTCCCCGCTTCTTGTAACACGTGTCCGTGCGTAATCCTTGGGTCATTTTTGTTTGCACCCTCCGCCAGGAGGTTTTACCATTGGTTAAAACAGTAGTGATGGTGAATAGGTGAAGTAGTGCTGTAGAAAGTGCTATAAAAATACCCGGACAGCCAGAAGTTCAACTTTAATATTTCTGGATTCGGGTAATGAGTTAAGGCGTGCAGCTATGGAGTTATTTAGGAATTCCAGCGCACTAATTATGTGAGGTTAAAAGTGGTCGACATGTTTCAGCCTTATTTGCCGGTTGGTCAATTGGCTTTCTTCAGGACCATGAAGTGATTAGGTGAAAGAAAAAGGTAAAATTTTTAACCTGATTCGTTTTGTGGTAGTAGGTCACATTGTACCTGTAATGAAAGAAAGGGGAGATAGTGCAACCACAATTGTAGCAAAGAAGTTGGAGAGAACACTTTGACAATGTACAATGACATACAGACGGATAATTAAAAATCATAAATTAAAAACGAGTTATGCAATACTAAACTCAGAGTCACATTCATATTACGCGTCAACTTGCTCATTCTCAAAATTCTGTGCGGAATATTGTACTATGTAAATCTCAAGATCATGTTCAGGCGTCATGAGATCGTTTTTTACAATGCCGTGATGTTAAGGGCACTGTTCAAATTACGACTGTTCTGACCACAATTATTGCATTGTAAAAAACGATCTCATGACGCCTAAACATGATCTTGAGATTTACATAGTACAATATTCCGCACAGAATTTTGAGAATGAGGAAGTTGACGCGTAATATGAATGTGACTCTGAGTTTAGTATTGCATAACTCGTTTTTAATTTATGATTTTTAATTATCCGTCTGTATGTCATTGTACATTGTCGAAGTGTTCTCTCCAACTTCTTTGCTACAATTGTGGTTGCACTATCTCCCCTTTCTTTCATTACAGGTACAATGTGACCTACTACCACAAAACGAATCAGGTTAAAAATTTTACCTTTTTCTTTCACCTAATCACTTCATGGTCCTGAAGAAAGCCAATTGACCAACCGGCAAATAAGGCTGAAACATGTCGACCACTTTTAACCTCACATAATTAGTGCGCTGGAATTCCTAAATAACTCCATAGCTGCACGCCTTAACTCATTACCCGAATCCAGAAATATTAAAGTTGAACTTCTGGCTGTCCGGGTATTTTTATAGCACTTTCTACAGCACTACTTCACCTATTCACCATCACTACTGTTTTAACCAATGGTAAAACCTCCTGGCGGAGGGTGCAAACAAAAATGACCCAAGGATTACGCACGGACACGTGTTACAAGAAGCGGGGACACATCATATACCGCTACACGACTCTGTAAAAACACGTGTATGAGGGTCTATTATTTGGGAGACACCTACCGACTCACCTGCAGACCTTGGTTATGCAGGACTAGTGATCCTTTCCATATTGATTTATTACCATTGCAATCAAGCATTTGTTCTAAAAACTGGTATGTGTGTTATGTTCTGTGAATTAGTCACAGTAACTGTTTTAATAATCTAAGTATAGAAATAAATTGTAGCCCCTAACAGGAGTAATATATATATCATGCGTTTTTAAATAGGGTTGGTTATTGCAGGTTAGAAAGAGTTGGGAAGGTTTTTTTTGTCTTTTTCAGCCTTAGAGTGAGGTGGGAGTTAGGAGTAAGTGTAAAAAGATGGAGAAATTATTGCTTGGAAAAGCAGGGCCTCAAAGGGTGTTGGCGCACGGGACACGCAGAGTGTCTGTGAAAAAGTTTTTGGAAAGTTAAAAGGGTTTAGCATGTTTTCAAAAGATGGTTGTTACAGTTGAGATTTTGTGTGTTATGTGCAGTAATGTTCGTGCGTTCTATATATTTTTGCATTTTATCCTTTTATGAATTGTTTCTGCTGGTCCTGTGTGTCAGAAGCGACACAGTTAGTGGTGTTTGACAGCCAAATGTCCACTACCTGGTGATTTGCTGTCAAAAGGAGGGTGAGGATTTTAAGCCTGACAAATTAAGCAGGCTTGAATATTCTGTTTTTAGCTGCAGGTTCACAGTGCATAAAAGTGCATGCAATAGTGTTGTGTGTTACCGCTTATTTACATATGCCATTGTTTTGTCGATGCTTTTTTTTGTGCTTGATATACAGCGCGTATATCTGATGGCTTGGCATATGTGTGTTTTTTGTTGTTTTTTTTGCACTGATACTAAATTTCACAGATATGGTTTTTCATGCTGTGAGCAAAACAAGACAACACTTCACCATTGTATGTCAAATTTGGCTTTAATGGTATTTGAAGGAAAATAAAAAAGAGATATACAGAATCAAAGTGTGTCATCTAGTCACGATACTGTCCTCTTCCCTTAAAGGAACAAGCAGCCCTAAAAATTATGTATCCTGATTGGATGTAAGGATAAATTATAGATTTGTGACTCTTGTACATGGTGACCTAATTTCTATATTACATTAGTCAGTTTTGTTCTGCTTCCTAAGTAGTGTATGGCTTTGTACCATAAAGGAAACAAGGCTTCATTTTTACCTAGTCCCATTTCCCTTTTCCAAATTCCTTTCACTAGTCGGTGTATTGTTCAGGTTCACACTTCCAGAATGCAGTGATATACTAGGGACCCCCATATTATGTATAATTCCCTTTTGTATGACCAATTTGGTTTTCAAACTTTTCTTTAGGCCTACTCTGATGCTTTCTAGTCTGACTGTTAGGGTATGATGGACTGGTTAACTGACTCAATACTATGGTAAGATAAGTTTTCCACCTCAATAGGAGACACCTTACGTTTTTTTTTAATATGACTAATTCAATGCCTATTCTAATTTGATTTTTTAGGTCCTTTTTTCTGCTGCTTTAATTTTTGATGGACCAGATGTATTTTAAATAATGGCAATACCAGGACTCTCTAGTTCTTGTCTTTTGTTTCCACATTTTGATCATTAGCTTTTGTATTGTATAGTCCTCCTGATGCACAATTATTAAACTGAGGTATCTACATGTCCCTGATAATCTGTATGATGTAATTTCTCTTTTGAAATATTCTAGATAAGGATTTTAGGAACACCAATATGTAATTATTGAGAGAAAAAATGTGTTTGCCCCATTAGACAATGCCACTCCAATTGAAGAAATCAGAGGCACTGTTTTGCGTATTGCCTTTGTTTTTGTATTGCCTTTGAGAATGACAGTGTGTTCTAGACCAGAAATGTCCCATGACTATGGCCACTCCTTTAAAGATTGCAGGCCACTTGCTTGCAGTCCCTTGTTATACAATGAACTGTTTTTGTACTTGAATTGAAGGAAATAACTCTGTCACATTTCCTACGTCACTAGGTTCTGCAGCATCTTCCAGAGTCAAAGGAAGAATGATACCCTGCAGAACGGTAATTCTCATCAGTGTCAGCTACAGATGAGGGCTACATACCTTGGCCCCAGCACCCAGACAAGCGATCGCCAGCGTGCCATCAGTGATATCTCCAACTATTGTACTTGCTTCATCAGAAGGCATTGAACATCAGAAAAGAAGGAGGAGCTGGTTTTGCCACAGAATTGTAGTGCAAAAGAGCACCTGTTATGTGCTGGTTAACCTCTGACAGTGTGCAGTATCTTGAGCCCCTTGGCCTGAGTTTTTGGCCACACAACCCCTTTTCCTTTGCTCCAATGGAAGTGCAGTGCACCGGAGGATTTGAGATTGGCAAAAGGCACTACATTATGGTGCCCATGAAAGAGCAGCCCGAGTATCCTCTGACACTGAATAGAGAGTATTGGAGCCTGAAAGTGTTGCTGAGAGTAACAGTCTGTTGCTCTTCCCCGATTAATAGTACTTGGGTCTGCATGAGATGATCTGTGCTCTTGATCAATGAAGAGCACACTACCTGTAGTGCCTGCAGCACAGGAAATATTGGTGCACTACATTGAGACATTGAGACTTTTGAATGAGCTATGAGTGTTTGCCAGGAGGGCACTCCAACGGATACTAAGTAACATCATTTTCATGAAAAGCCTGAATGAAGAGGCCCATGCGGAAGAAAACAACAGAAACAGGATTTGATGGACAATAGAAGCCTGCCAGAAGAGGCTTTGACGGACTCTGGGTATTTTCTGTGAGCTTGTATAGAATTGGAGTTTGGAGACTGATTCTTGTTTTGCTGGCATTATTTTAAAGTACTATTCTGTTTAGTAAAAGCAGAATAAAGTCCATTTTCTGTGGAAGAATATCCCCTTTTTCACCTCAGAGCGTTAATGAGGATCACCACTGTTTCACCTGAACATGTGATGGGTTACTGAAATGCATAGGAGCCATAAAAAAATGTTAGTACATAATTTTAGGATTTGCTTTCTGCTTAGGGTGGTGAAAAATTATAATCCTGTTTGTAATAGTGGTCATTACTTTCTTCTGCTGTCTAAATGTTGAATGTTTTGTTCTTTTTGTATTCCTGCTGATAGCTTACATATATCTGTTTTTATGAAATGAGTAGAATTCTTGCCTAAGCAAGGAATTAGGATTTGCCTGTGTAATGGCAAAAGGGAGGTCTGAGGTTCTTTAATTTTGACTCCATCTTACATTTGTCATGAATTTGTGTTGCCTTTACACAGGCTGCTCTATTCATGAAGTATTTCTGCCCTTTGGACTGCAACGTGTAGAAAACCCCCCTCTGTCCTTGCTTTGAAAGCAATCTCAGACACTAGCTGGCCTAACTGCATACAGACACGTTCTGCCATTACTGATTGACCTATAAGTGCTGAAGTTGATTAACTTATGGGTTGGGCAGAAACACGACGTAAGGGGTACATTCTGGTTACATGATGTATTTCTATTGGCTAATATTTTGCAGATCTTGTATGTCCATATTAGGTATTTTGTATGTTTGCAGAAGCTAGGACTGCCCCTTTCTTGTATGCTGAGTTTGTAAATTCTAAGCATATAAAAGACCTCTGTGTTCTGTATTCTTTAGACTACCTCGTTCAATTGCTAAGGCAGTTGGGTGACGTAGCCTCACTTATTAAATTTAATAATGATGTCTTTTGATATTTCAGCTTCTGTGTCAAGTCCTTTTGTATTAGTGAGAACCCTGAGAATGAAGATTTCAGTTCTTCAGAGTACTGTGGTGCGCAGCCTGATAGCTGCACACAGGTAACATGCCTGTGACAGTTTTAAACTGCAAATTCAATCTGTCAAACTAATGCCTTTTGACAAGCCTAAACCTTCCTTTTAAGTAATAATAAGGCACCCTCTAAGTAGACCTGAAAGCCCTTAAAGGCAGGGAGCATGATATTTGAAAGTAGGACATGTAGAAATTAATGTTGGACATGTCCTTACAGTGCAATATTCTCAAAATCTATTTTAACTTTGGCAAGACTGGGCCCTTTCATAGGAAAACATTGGGCTACATTTAAATAGTAATTTAAAATCCTAATGGTCAATTCATATTTAATTTACTATTTTAGAAAGAACAATTTTATGGATTTCATCTTTTTATTTAAGTTTCAATTAATAAAAATAACAAACTACCCATATATGGATCAATTAAAGGTGAATGCACATGCACAGCAATATCATACCCAGTCTAGGGTTATAAACATAACCTACAAATGCAAAACAGCTCCCCCTCCAACCCTCAGTCCCTCCTCTTGTCGCAAATATCCTCTTTGATCATAGTTAACTCTGCTATAGGCGATTCAAGTGTGTTGCTTCAAATACTACCAGTCCGGTTTCTCGTGGAATGGAATGATCTACCAGACCTATATTTCAGCCTGTCCTGGGTCAGTAAGTTTCAGTACCTTCAAATACTTGGGACTAGTAATTTCTTTGATTTCTGTGGACAACATATTCAAACATGGTTTCCACATTTTCTCAAACTGTTCTTGTTTCCCCACCACAGAAAGGGTAATCTTCTATAAGATCCCATACCGTGAGCAGCCATGCCTATAGTTGTGTATTTCAACATTTCCCAATCTGCTCAGTACGACCAGCATAACTGCAACCAATAACATGGTGATCAAACACCCTCTCTGTGATCTCACTGAGTATGTCAATTTCAGAACCCAAAAATAAACATAGGCTGGCATTCTGATCAGTGTTGTGTTGAGCATGATGTCTGTCTCAACCAATACCTCAGTTGAATATTTTCCCAACTTTGGGCAGTTCCATAGTTAATGGAGAAGAGATTCTATGTTCCCACAGCTTTTCCAACAAGCTGTGTTCTGGCCCTTATTTCATTGATATGCCCGCTCCGGGGTGCAGTGCCAAAATGACAGTTTTAGAATGTTGCCATTTTCCTACCTAAATGGAAAAGGAATTTCTGTCAGTTTTAAGTGTCAGATGACTGCTGAGGGCTTCCCTGTAATGAGATGTGTATTGCTCCCAAACAGTGGGCAAAGGGCCAGATTAACTTCAGAGAGGCCTCCTGTGTCACAGTCAGATGTAGCTGATACCTTGGCTTGCCTACTCTATTGCTCTGCTAGACAGCTTGGCTCCAAACCCAGTGGGAGGAGGGAGTTGCCCAACAAGTAGTTTAGAGTGGCCAACGAGTAGGGGCTGCTCATTTCCATGGTCACATCTCTGTGTGGACATAGCAGCTCTGCATAGGGGAAGAAGGGTTCTGCCATTTTGTTTTTTCTTGGAGTGCTGTGCAGGAGGTTTGGGACAGGGGTGGAGGGCAGATGTGGCATCCTAAGTCTGGTCAGGGGTAATCGGCATCTATACCTATCCACTCACACTTATAAACCCTGGCACCAGTAAGAGATGGAAAACAAGTCCCAGGACCTAGATGATGACAATACTAGAATAATGAAGAGCCGGAAAGACAAGCCACCTCCCCCTGTTGAACTGAGGACTCTATCTGCAGCTGTTCCCAGAATTAGATGGGTCTCTCTAAGGCCAAGGGCATTGGTCCCTTATGCCCCCTGAGGACCTATTAGGGGACAACCTGGACTCCATTGGCCCCACAGATACTCTGCAAGATGCCCAGTAGGGAATGTAGTTTGTGAAGGGCAAAGCAGAGGTGAAGGCAGGCACAATGAGCCAGTAAAACCAGCTCCCTGCAAAGTGTCCCATTTGAAGGTCAGGAAACATGCTGAAAATGATCCTGCTGGCCAGAGCTTGTCTCCAGGAGTGAAAGGAGCCCGAGGAAATCAGTCCAATGATGCCCAAATTATGCATCTTTAAAGATTGTGACAACTGAACTCTGGATTGAAAAATGGAGTACATGGAGCTTCGCTGCTGCTTCCTAATATGGCCCCTGGAGTGGGCTATCGCTTGGGGTTGGCACTGCTTTAAATATTTATTTGGTGGGAATAGGGCTTTGGCTTTTGCCTTGATGCTCCCCAAGGCCGTCAATGAGCCCCCAGCATGTGTGTGTCCTGGGTGAGACAGGCCACCACAATTTCAAAATGAAAACAAAGGGGCTGCAGGAGCCACTCCCCTCTCCCATTGAAGTTTACCAAACTGACCTTAAGTCTCTTGTGGTTACGTATAGGTGACCCTCAAGAAACATTTCAGCATTCTAAGCATTCCCAGAGTTGGGGCATGGTGCTTTTGAGCTCAGGATTGCATGGACCCCCTAGTGGATGGTCCTATGGCAGCATTATGTGGCATGAATTTGTAAAAGAAAGACATTAACACATGTTTAATATTGGTTTGAGCATAAATACTTTATTGACAATGAGTATTGTTGAAACTTCAATGGTTCTGTTCATGAATAATGACTTTTAACATGGTTGATAATTTAATTGTTCCAAAGAGAGTATTTTAGCCTACGCTTATTGGTTTAATGGTGGGGTGACTTCTTGATAAAGACAACAAGATTGCTTTATATTTTAATGTGGTGATCCCTTGTTAAAGCATAGAGCCTTGCTTGACATATAGATGTAGTGACTCTTTCACACAGTCAATAGGCCTGTATTATTTATAAAGACACCCTCATATATTGTGGTGTTGCATCTGTTATAGGTAAGAGGGTACTATGTTTATGGGATCAAGAGCCACTAGAAGTCAAATGTGATTAAAGAATGACACCAAAGGTATTTTCATCTACCTGGTGTATATATTTGTAAATTAAAGTGAATGTTTAAGTAGTGAGTGTATTTAATAACTGTACTTTCAAAGAAAAAGGACTGTCTGGAAAATGGTATATTGAGTGTTGTGACAGCAGATGGCGATTACTAGCCCACACCACCTCCCCTGAGTAGGCCTTGGACTGCTATGCTTCACTACCCTTAGAGAGTCAAGTGCTACAAGAGGGCACTTGGTTCCCAGCAAGGAGACAATTGCGGGCCTATTACTTGTGAGATACTCACATCCTGCACACATATTTACACAATTTCTAAAACTACCTGATATCCTGTAATATCATGTGCCATGTAGGATACATTGACTGGCACAGTCATGTGGATAGTTAACTCTGAAAATAATAACTTGAAAACTTAGAAAAAGTGTCCAAACTGCTGGGTTCACCTAGATCAACTGCTGCCAGCATACCTGCACATATTTTTCGATTGTTGCTAATGGAATGAACTACCTTGGTTATATGCCCTGCTTTAACCCGGAGCCATTAGACAATATTGGAGATGCATGAAAGGTTCCATTAAAGACAAAAACAATCCCCCTTCTCTGCACACTGTGGGTCAGACGAGGCTCTTTTGTACATAATAGAGCAGTTAAGTCAGTGTAATGCAACAATTCTGGCAGGTACATTTAAGGCCCATCTCTAATCAACTTGTTTGACAAGAGTTCTGATGCACAACGCTCTTGGAGTTATACTCAGGAGGAAGCTGGCAAAGCCACTAATCCTGATTTCAATACCCCACGCATGACCCAATGCTCCACTGCTAAACCACTGAAAAAACACATGGTGTAATTATTAGACATGTGATTCCTGTATGGCTGAGGTATGCACCCAGGCCAGGCAGGAACCACCACTCTAGGGAGGGTAAGCTAGATACACAATAAGGTAACTGGTGCTCACCCTCTGGTAACTTGGCACAGAGCAGTCAGGTTTATCTACAAAGACAATGTGAAAAGTATTCGTGCAACACACACACATACGCAATAACACAATGAATACACCACAAAACGACTCTACACAGGTTAACGAAAATAGACAATATTTTATCAATTAAACAAGACAAAAATTACATAATTGCAATAAATAGAACCAAAGTTATGAATTTTCAAATAATAAACCAAAAAAACGCGTAGAAGTCAATAGCACTAAAATGTTACTTTCGTCCGCGCTAGCCTGGGGTAAATTGAAAGTTCAGGCAAACCGAGAAGGAGCGTGAGTTGGAAACAGTTCCAAACAGGTCACGCTGAAGTGTTACCTTCTCAAGCTGAGCTGAGTGCCCCATTCTTGGAGGAAACGGTAGCCAGGAGAAAGTAGAGTGCCGCTAACAATGATCCTGCGGGTGTGAAGAATTGGCCGGGAGTAGCGGACAGCAGATGGCGCCTAGCAGTCGCGGGTGGCAAAGCTTGCTGTGTGAAAACATGATGTTGCAGCAGGCTCACGCTGATCCTTTGAGCAAGTGGCGCAGTCCTGCGCAAAGAAGCCCATTCACAGTCTTTAAGAGTCCAAAAGCTTGTTTCAAGGACCCCGGAGCTATAGTTGATGAAAGGAGCAGCAGAACCCACATCTAAAGCCTAAAGCTTGGAGGGAGCCCCTCAGGCAAGGGTAGGAATCACAGACGGCAGAGTCCAGCAGCTCCTGCAAAATTGAAAGAAGTCTTTTGTGGCCCTGAGACTTTAGAAAACAGGAGACAATCGAGCAAGCCAGTGTAGATCACTTGCAATGAAGGCAGAGGCCAGCTCTTCTTTTAGCAGAGTAAGGGAGCAGCAGGCATTAGGGCAACACGCAGAAAATCAATCCATGCATAAAGTAGTCCAGTTGAGTTTTTAGGCAGCAGATCCAGAGAGTCTGATTTTATGGGGTCAGAGACCCAGTACAAATATGCCTTCGAGAGAGTGGGTGAGCTCAAAGGAACTCTCTGATCTCTGAAGTGCACAAAAATCCCTTTTTATCCAATCCTGGCTGCCACGCTAACCCTGGGGGGAAAGAGGTGGTGTAAATCAGTGCTTTGTGTGTGGACAGGACACTACCTATTGAGTGTTAGTGTCAGTGCCCTCCCATTCCTCCCTGGCCAGGAAGACCCACCATAATGCAGAAGAATTAAGATGAGTGCTCAGAATGCAGATGAGCCTCATCATCCTGTGTTTGTAGCTGTCTAGGGAGAATACATAAAGTGTAGCTGTCACCCACCTCAGACATGTGTTGGAGGCAGGCTTCAAAGGAAAAGGAGTTATAAGCACAGAGACATGTCTACTTTCTAAAAGTGGCATTCCTAAAATCGTAATGTGAAATCCAACTTCACCAGTAAGGAGGATGTATCATTATTATTCTAAACAAATCAAACATAAACAATGTTATTTTCTTTTCTTTCTGATCAGGAATTACCAATTAAAAGCGTCAAGGGAATTCCCAATGCTATCCTATGGGAGGAGTAGGCCTCACAGTAGTGAAAAACAAAATAGGCTGTTTGTCACAACCAGGACATGCAAAACATAAAGGTACATGTCCTACGTTTTACTTACATTGCACCCTGCCCTTAGAGTTACTTATGGCATACTTTAGGGGTGACTGATATCTGATAAAAAGGTGGTTTGGTTTAAGGCTTGGCAAGTAGTGCTAAATGTTAAGTCGAAGTAGCGTAAACTGCACATACTGGCACTGCAGTTGCAGGCCTGATACAGGTTGAAAGGCTATTTCTGTGGTTGGCACAATCAGTGCTGCAGGCCACTAGTAGCCCTCTAAGTACTTGTCCTGGGTATATGGAATACCATTTAACAAGGAACTTACCAGTACAACAAATATGTCAAACAGGTATAGGCCAATGTCATCATGTTTAGAGGAGAGAGCACATGCACTCTAGCACCGGACAACAGTAGTAAAGTGTCCAGAGTCCTAACGCCAACAAAAAAGTCAGAAAAAGAGATGGAGGAAGGAAAAATTTTGTGGTGACCTTTCAGAGAGGGCCATTTTTAAACAGCACTTGATCTCCCAGTGCTAAGAGAGGTGATACCCTAAGCCTTACTGCTATAAATCAAGTTCCACACAATTTTGGCTACTCACATTGGTGTTCCAGGGCCTCATTTAGAATCTGGCCAGTTGACCTGTTGATCTGTCATCCAATGGAAGCTATGATCTCCGTTTTCGTGGCGGAAAACCACTTGCCACATTTAGAGATAGCAGGAAGCCATGTAGACATCTTTGTATTTTCAATGAAACCCCTCAGTGATGCCTCCTTTGAAGATAATAATCCTTTGCAGAGCAAGTATCTTGTTTGATGTGCTTGGATATGATGAGTGTTATGGTTGTTTCTTCTATCAGTGAGCAAGTAACAAGTTACTACAAAAAAGCCTCTAAAGCCTACAGAATAAACTATTCAAGGATTACTCTGGTTCTGAGAAGGATATGAAATATCCGTAAAACGTTTCTCTACACAGTACACTGAAAACTGCACTAAATCTGCTTGTGAGGTAGATGCCTATGTTGGAAGGCCACAATATGTTTGGCGGGACCGCCACAGTCCCGCCAAGGATATTACGAGGTTCCTCTCAGCCAGCCATGAAAATCCAGGCAGAAAGGAAACATAGGGGGCCCTGTAGCCCCCCCCCCACCTGCTTCAGATATATGTGGATGCACACAGGGAGGCATATCATGTGTCCCCCTCTGTGCATGTACATATGCTCCTGTAAAGCATGGACTTTTGAGTTCATGCCATGCAGGAACCTTGTGAGATGTTCCCATTGCAGTGCACCTTTAAAAGGCATGCCTTTTAAAGGGCACCGCAGGAGAAACTGTCAGCCACCCGCCCGCAAGACTACTGTAAAGTAGTAAAATGGCAGGCGGGCGGGTGGTGGCGACCTTGGGGCAGGGGGGCAGTGGCAAGCGGATTGCACCACAGTGCCACCTCTCTGCCCTAAGGTTGTAATCTGGCCCATAGTGTGTAATACCTTTATGGTTGTAAGCTACATTGGAGTGGGAATTGTGAATGTTGGGCTCTTTAGTATCAATCATCCTCTCTGAGTTAAGTTAGATTGGAGTGGGAACAGTAAATAGTGTCTCTTTAGTGTCCAAGACCATCCCTGACTTAATTTATCTTGGGGTGGGAATAGTATATTTAACCCTTTTTTAGTATAATTCCTTTCCCTAGATACGTTTTATTGCAGTGGGAATGGACAATGTTGCCTCTTTAGTGACCAGCACCTTCCATGAGTTAAGTTAGATTGGAGTGGGAATAGTAGATGTTGCCCCTTTAGAGTCCAACACCTTTCCTGACTTAATTTATGTTGCAGTGGGAATAGTATATTTAACCCTTTTTGTGTCTAAAACCTTCCTTGAGATAAGTTGTATTGCAGTTGGAATGGTCAATGTTACCTCTTTAATGTCCAGAACATTCCCTGAGTACAGTTAGATTTGAGAAGGAATAGGTAATGTTGTCCCTTTACTGTCCAACACCTTCTTCGATTTATTTTATACTGGAGTGCCCTAAACCTTCTTTGAGGTAAGTTGTAATGGATACGGTGAAATTTAACTAGTTAGGGACTGATTACAGCTTTGGCGGCGCTGGATCCGCCCTGCTGCCGCACTGCCAAAGCTGTGGTCAGACCGCCTGCAAGATTAGCAGTTTCCTCCTGTCTGGTGGGCTTTGTTTTTGACGTTCCACAGCGGTGCCATAAATATAGGCATCAAAATGGAAATGGCAAAAACTGTTCCTGTATGACATGGACTAATAAATGTCTATGCCGTACAGGAACTGGTGAGCATGCACACAGAGGGGAACGTGTTGTGTCCCTTGTGTGAAGCCACAGGGCATGAGGCATGACGATTTCCTTTCTTCCACGATTTTCATGGCAGTGGAACTGCCATTAAAACTGTGGCGGAGAGGAAACTTGCAATATGCTTAGTGGTACCAAGATGGTCCCGCCAAGAATATTACTGCCTTATGACTTCTGCAAACCCACCAGGGACTAACCACCTTTATTGTAATAGGGTGGTTAGGAAACTGCCACCGCTGCACCCCCACAAGTCTGACGGTCCATGGAACGCCAGGCTCGTGATCAAGGCCTTAGTGTAATAGATATGTGTTTACTCTGTTGTAATTAAGTGGGACTAGTATGTGTTATGCTTGCAGCATTAAATAACTTGTAAAAGTAGTTTTTGCATTGGTATGGTAAAAAAGCGTAACATTTGCAATTCATTATTATTTTAATATTAATAATTAATACAATAACAAAATACACATACAATTTTGTATATTTTTATTTTTAAGAAAAAAACATTTATTGCAACTTTTTCATGTTTTTATATATATTTATTTCAATTTTTTTATTTTGTTTTTAATATATGACACATTTTTATAGTTGTTAAATATAGAACAAGTGTTTCTGAACATTTTTATATTTTTTAATGTACATTTTTTAAATATTTTTACAAATACATTATACATACATTTTCATTGTTATTCAATATGAATATCTTTAATGTATTAAATAATGTTATATATGATATCATATTATTTAATACACACTTTAAAATGTTTACATTACTTTTTGGAACTTTGTTATACATTTTTTTAACATTTTAAAACATTTATTAAACACTTCTATAACATTGTTGCTAATTTTTTGATTGATTCCTCTGGGGAGTAGTATTTTTTTCACTTTTATTAGGCAGCCATTTTTTCTACCACTAAGTAAATTTAGTAGTCTATTGGTGTTATTTTGGGTTGTTTTAGAAGAAAGAAGTCTTGGTTGGGTGCTGCTGTTCGTTTGTAAAGGTAAGTTAATTTTTACTGATCTGATTTTTAGGCGGTCTGTAAGGTGGGGTGAGGTCAGAAGGTTGAGTATTGATTATGTGTGGTGTGATTGGTAAATGTATTTGTGTTTTATTGTTTTTTTAGATGCTATTAGCTTTTGAGTAGTTTTATTATGTGTTTTTGGAAGTAAAGTGTTTTTTAAAGTACGTTATGTGTTGTGTATGTAATTCTGATTAGTTTTTTGTATATAAACATTATAGGCCTCATTATGGTGTCGGTCAGAGTTGCCTCCAACTGACATCTCTGCAGTTGTGGAACTGACCGACCTCCTGTCGGCTATCCCGAAACTGCAATTACAATGCGCCCACACTGTACATCCCTGCACTGTTGCAGACAACCTTATGGTGCCTGCCACATGGTACAGGGATTTACAGGGAGGCACCATCGGTGCCCCCATGCCCCCAACCATAGGCCCAGGGGAGAATGTGACCCTACTAGGGGCACCAAAGTCACTCTCTGACAGACTTTCCATGTCGGAAAGCCTGTCATGGAAAACCTATTGTAAACCTACATCAGAATCCTGATGGCAGAGGCTTTCCAACCGATATCCAAATCAGGCCCCATGTATGTATATGTTATGTAGTATTTTGTGTGGGAGGTTGTTTTATATTTTTGTTACAGGATTCAGTTTCCTGGATGTTTATAAGGGAAGTCGGAAGGTCCCTTGTTTTTTTAGGAAATCTGAATTTGTTTTTTATGAACAAACTTTTTTTTAAAAATAGATTTCCTTGTTTTTCGGGTTTCCTGGGGAGGTTTTTTTTAAAACGTTTGTCAGGTTTTGTATTTAACCTACAGACTGTGGATTGCATCGTGAGCATTGCATTTTTTGTGGGCATTTTACTATCAATGTAACTACTTTATGGTGGATAACTTTTTATAAACTAAGTGGCGCTCGAGAGAGATCGGCAGCAACAATATCCTAAATTAATTTTTCTAATTTACTGTGGGTTGGGAAAAGCTATATATATTTATAATAATGTTCTTTTGATATATTTGTTATGTTGTTTTGTTGAAAGTATGTGATGTAGTTTTTAGATTAACTTGTAACAACAAGAGAGAAAGGGAGAAGAGGAGCACTCCTGTTCCCCTTGGACGATAAACCAAAAAATCAACAAAAGAGCATCACTACAATGTAAAGGAGCAAAAAAAAGGCAAGTAGTCTAGCAAGAAGTCTAAGGTCGCTTGCAAATGACAACCTTTATAGGTTGGATAGAAGGCCCTCACTCACCAACCTGGTTGGTGACACGCTTCATCATTGGGCCCCACCAGGAGTGACCGAGTGCCACCCTGGTGTGCTGCAACGCCAGATTACTGCGGAGCTGGTTGTTGTGAATGTGAAGTGAGAAGTGTAATTAATAAAATGCCACAATTGAGTCAAAAAAGAAATGTATTAGTTTTGCCAATTGGACAGGGATAAAAGAATAATAGTGTAGGATAAGGGACCAATATTAAAAGTCCGGTATTATCCTAATGTGAGGTTTTTAAATTATACATAGTTAGTTTGCTAATTTTATGTATTAAGTAATTTAAAATATTTATTCTAAATGCTAGTATTAATATTGGTATCATCTCAGTTTTTTCATGCTAAATTTAGGATTATTTTTTCACTGGTATAATAATAATATTTTATTTGTTTTAAACAACTATGTTTATATTATTTTGGTGTACTATGTTGTAGTTTGTTAGATGCCTGGTAGATTTCACATGTGGCTGAGAGCAGAGATTTCTAAGTAGTCTAGTCCTTTGTTTTTTTTATAAATATTCCTACTTTGATTGTAGCATTTCATATTTTTTTCTTGTTTGCTTGATTAGTTTAGGACAGATTTCTGGAACAGATTGTTCTATTCTAAATTCTTGGTAGCTTTGCTCTTTTGGTAAGGCTTCTATGAATTTGTATAGTATAGGATGAGCTCTGCCTAGTGTGGATTCGAAGGCATTACGCAATCATTCCACTGCATTGTTTATTTTTGCCTTCTGTGCCAAGGTACTGCCGTAGACATTCCACCATGGCTTGTGGAATTTTAGCTGGCGTCTTTGTCCTGATCAATGTCATCCTTCCACTCATGTGTACTCAAAGTAGTACATTAGGGGAGTATGTTTGCCTTCCTTATTTTGGTAATAGGGACTTTTCTTTAGTAAGATGACTGGCACAACGAGGCCAGACTAGCAGAAGAATGAGCACCATGCTAAGGACAATAACATAACATGATGTAAACTATTAAATACACATTTTCAAAATGGCTTCAAATAAAGAGGAATTGCACAAATATTTTCACACCACCTGAAATATGTGTTTTCCCAGCAATTCCCTTAACAGCAATCAAAATGTGCAAAATTAAGCAGCACCTACCCAAAATACTACAAGAAAAATCATAACTTTTCTAACTATACTGGTCCTTATTCTACCTTAAGGTCGAAATTGATGTAGTAATCGCTTTGCTGAGGCATGTGGTAATTAGTGGGTGTGTAATTACTGCACAATTCTGAGTCCACAGAGTCCATCTTATCCACAAGTACCAGATGTTACTACTAGTTATGTTTTTATACACTGCCTTGCATGACATCTTAGAAGGGCTGCTGACCCTCCATGTCAAAGAACTGAGACGTAAGATTAAAATGTGGTTTGGCCAAGTTCAAAAGGCACTTAGAGAGGTAAAGCCACGTTTTGAAACCAGAGATCCTCTGGACAATCAGATGGCCTTACATCTTTGAGCTTCAATCTTCTTAGTCAAATATTGTACCACAAAAATATGTGTGCAGTCCAGTTAACCAGTTGCCTGTTGGCCATGCACTGCGACTGATATCCCTGTCTCAATGTATTTCCACATAGAGCATGATACCTTTATGAACAGGGCACCCCGAATGGCCACTGTTTATGTTTCTTACAAGGCTGGGTAACTTTGGAAGCACGTCTGGTACTCAGGCACATAGAGCGCACAGATATTTAACAGTCAAACCTTACAGTAAGCTATCACAGTGCCCAACAGCAAGCAGTCACCACCGACAGAGCACAGACAGCTCTATATGCCAGGCAATGGACGTATGTATCGGCCTAGAAATGGGTAAGCACTTAGCAATGTCCTCGACTCTTAGTTATTAAGCATCGAGTCATACACCCACGGCTCACCGAAAAACGTATAGCCACCGAACAGAAAATATCAACAGAGCACAGCACCTGTAAAACACCATCAAAAGCTCACTCAAGCTCCAGTCTGCAGCAGCAACCCTGAGACCCTGTGGATAATAACAGAGTCGCTGAAAGCACAAAGACACCAACCCGATGGTTGGATGTGCGCTATACCGATGCCACTAACATAACATAATGTAATGCAACGGAACAAACACACACACAAAGAGCATCTCTTGTGTACCACTGACAACGGTTCTGTTTATAGGAAATGCCTTTAACCTTAAGACGCATCAAGGCGTGAGAGCGGGCAGCCAGAGAGCAGGGTGAGTGCCTTGACATTTGACGTACACACGCTTCAAACTAGCCGACAAGGAGCCTCAGTAACTTATAGCAACCGAGAGCCAATAGCAGCAGCAGCATCCCCTTGCTGCCATGGCGATCCCAGCTCACCATGGCAGCAGCAGCAGGATCTGAAGCAAGTCTTTTAAGGCACGGACCACAAGGCATGTTCTTTATGATAGCGGTTCAAACACCGAGAGCCTTCCTTCGTGATGCTGTGCACTCTGAAATTGCGGATTGCATCGGAAGAAAAAATAGCAGCATGCATTCAGATTCCAATTTCACAGCCAATGATGTGATTAATGAGCCACGCGTTCCAGGGCAGTCCATGGTGAGTAATTAAGTCATCTAAATCCACAAAAAACCTTGAAAAAAAGACCCTCCATGCAAATGCCGATTGGAAGCATGCTACACCAAAGCCACAAGTACAAAAATGTTCAAACGATGTGATGGAACACAATGAAAAATTTGAATTTTTGCAAAGCAGACTTGAACTTGTAAAACGCGAAAAGCATTCCTTCAAGCTTTCTCTAACACGAGTGTACACATAAATGTGACGACACATATTGCCCCGATGGCAGTAACACAAGTGTGCTGAAGTTTTCAAAATACAAAACGACCTTCACAAGTGGTAATTTGACTTGCATTAGCTGCATTGCATAGTCTAGAAATAGCAATGGGATTGGGGGGCTGCTTCTATCTAGATTGTACACGTCAGTTATGTTGTGGCATGGTAAAGTTATATGGCATATTTGAGAGTTAGCATCGGTCACTTACATAGGTGAGGTCTTGGAGACACTAGCTATTCAGATAGATCAGGTGGTTTGGTTAGGGTGCACTTCTATGCCTTGTACTAAAAGTGTGGAGTAGTGGTGTAGCTCAGTTAGGAAAAGCACAAGTTATTGATCTTTCTCATGCAGATACGGCACATATCGGGCTATTGCTGGAGTGAATCTCTGCCTATTGAGTTATCTCAGTTGAGTTATTTCGTGCTGGTCATATCGTTCCGTTGGTCAACGAAAATACTTGTGCCTCATCTCAGCCTGTGAACTGTTATTATTTTGATGATGGCTGAGACTGTTGAGATAGCTGGAAAGCTCCTGTGACACGGCAGGTGCTCTTCTCACAGGCAGGATGGTGAGGGGCTTGGTATGTTTTGTTCCAGCCCAAGTGATGCCACCGTCGGCCGGCTCTCGGGCTGTTAAGACAGCACCATTGTTTCTGGCAAGTGCTAAGAGAAAGCTCAATTGGTTAGGCCACATGTTTTGAGTTAGTTCAAGTGCTTAAGAAATGAGCACATGATGCATTTCACCTGGCGATAACATAGCGTGATGAACTGGGTCAGTTAGTCTAAGCACTAGGTCGTGGCATCACATGGTTTATTTGGGATCCACAGAGGATGGAACAAAAACTCAGTTAACTAGGGTACAGGCTAGTTACGAAACTAGTCTGTAAACAACAACTAGTGACCCCAAGCACTGCATTAGCCATTTGCCAGTCCTTGCTTTGTGAGACTAAGTTGGTAAAATAGTTCAGGGCGGGGCAGAGTTCCATTGGTTATTTCACATGATGTACAGATAGTTACATTGGAAATAAAGCAGACAAGGTTCTTAGCTCAGGGGGTGAAGGCACGCCCGGGAGGTGATGTTTTAGCTGTGCATTTTAGATTTGTATTCAGTTTATATTGCTCGGCTATGTAAGGTGGATTCTGAATCCCCCTTGAGGTTTTAAGTTCACTTGTGTGAACACTTCGAGAACGTCATCACCCACACGAATGTAAGGGCAGCCAGTACTTAGCTGCAGGTGGAGTCACAGAATTTAAGGTGGGCCTCTCCACCTGACCTGGTTGTTGCTTCTATCTGGTTCACAGTCTTTCCCTACACATTGAAACAGGCATGGTTTCAAAAATGCCAACTAATAATATTAATGCTCATATTTTAATTACTAGAAATGAGGTCACTGTTCGGAGTCAAGGCAAATGCAGCTTCTCCTCTTCCCTCCAGCATTCCTCGGGCCCACCCTCACCCTCTGCCCGGTGTTCTCGCTCCACCACCTGCCTCCAGGTGTTTACAGCAGAGGAACCTGGGATCCGACCAGTCCTGGGAAGGAGTTCAGTGTGTACACATCCCCTCGCCCTCTTTCCTGGTGTGTACCATCCGATACATTTTATAGGGGGTGAGCTGGGGCCTGACTCACTGGAGGGTGTGTGTGTGTGTGGGCGCTGCTTGTCTTAGCCTTCCCTCACAGTGTGTATTCCCACATAGGCTGAAGCTGAACCTCAACACCTGCCCAGAGGGGATGAGCGGGTGTTGCTCTTGCTTGCCTCTCTTATGGAGAGCGCTCCCCTCAGATTCTCTGTGGGGAGCAATCCGTGGCCTGACGCCCACGAGAGCTGAGTTAGTGTTGTTTACCCTCCTTCTCTGTGCGTGTGTTTCCTCCCCAGAAATACTCTAAGGGGGCCTGCCCCTGAAGGAATTCTGTGCAGCTCACCCCCATACCCAGTCCTGACGTGTTACCTCAGTGTGATTCTTTACATGGGATCCAAATAGGGCCTGGCGTGTCCCCAGGTGGAGTTATGTTGTGTGCACCTCCTGCCTCTGTGCCTTCCTGGCAAACACGAGGGGAACTGGGGCGATGGATGAATGTAGCGGATCAGTAAAGGGGGGTGTGGGTAGGCAGAGACGGGGCCGGGAGGGGGAGGGCCGACGCGCATCTCTCACCTGTAAGGGATCCAGTCCGAGTGGTGCTTCGAAGTCATCGCTCACTCGCCGGCAGCGGCAGGCCCCCGAGCAGCAGATGAGACGCCGTCGCTGCCCCCCTCGCACCTTTGGGACGCAGCCGCAGCATCCTCCGGGCAGGCCAGCCGACCGGGGTGAGGAGGGGAGAGGGCGGCTTCAAGCTCGGCGAGGGGGCGGTGTGCCCCCGGTGTCCCCCGAGCTGGCGCCTGTCCTCCGCTCACAGGGCTTCCCTCATTGTGTCCCTTTTGTGGGGGCGGATCCCGGGGAGGGCGAGCCTGTGGTGCACAAAGCTCCGAGCTGGGCTGACGCGCACCGAGCTGCGCTCCCCATCAGCGCCAGGCAGCCTCCATCCAAAGCAGCGGCTTCAGCAGCCCCGACGCGCGGTCCCACTCCACGGCGGGGCCGCAGACATAACGGGCTCCTGACCCTAAGGCGGCAGTGGCAACACGGCGCCCTGCCTCCCTCTACCGCCCTGCTGTCAGCGCGGAGAAAAGAGAGCGCCGCTGAGCACCCGTCTCGGAGCGAGACGCCAGGAGACAGGCAGCCCCCTTTACCACCCAGCAGCCCCCGTGCCAGAGGCTGTCAGAACAGACATGGCGACAAACACCGCCTCAAAGAACAAACGTGCCGCCGCCTGTCCTTCTCCACATGGCAACTGAAACCCCGGCGGCAAGGGTCACTCACCGGGTGAATGAAGCCCGTGGTGCCCGTGTAACGTGTCACGGAATGAGCATTGTGCCCCTCCCAAAAGCAGCGGCAGGAGGATGAGGGGAGGGAGTTGCTGCCAAGTCACTGTTCGGGATTCGCTCGCTGTCTCCCGAGAGCCGCTGTGTTTTTAATCAGGCACCGATGAGGGCGCGGTACTTCGAATGGACGAAGTTAAAAAAAGAAAAGGATTTTTTTTTTGCTTGATGTACATTGACTTTCAGCATCGCCCATGTAGCAAGAGTATGTTAGATTTTGAAAGCAAGCGTTCAATGAAAGGTTGCCATTTTTGCTCACACTTCCAGGAGCCTAAAAAACGATGCTACTACCTACAAATTCGAGTGTACGTGTGGGTTATGAGGCGGTAATTTTGTCTCGTAACTGATCAATTCACTGGGATGTCTCGCTCTCTTTATACGTAGCATCTAGCTACGTTTTAGACAGTTAAGGTACTTTATAAATGCATTCACTCAATCTTCTAATGTATTACGAAAGCCATGTACAATGAAATAACTTATTACAGAGGAAGATTCCATCAATAAAGTGTCAGGTGTCTTAGAGTCTGGCTAAAGTCTGCAAACATAATAAACCTAATATAGAATGCTCCGGGAATGTGTAGTTTGCTTCTTCCACCACAAAAAGAGTCATAACTAGAATACAAAAAATGTTCTGGTTGAAAAGAGGGCCAATGATCTCACTGCCTGAATGTGAACATGAATTTATAATTTAACAAGGTGTACTGTATTCTTGTCACTTTATAATAACTTTCTAAACATCACGTATTTCATTGCTAGTAGGACAAAATTGAAAGTGTTTTTTAGACATTGTCTAGAAACACCTCTAAGGGACCTCTCAAAAACACTGTGCTGTTGGTTCGATACATCATGCACATCAAACTGCAATTGCAGAAGGGCTTTCCTCGATCTGATTATACACCATGGTCCCTGGTTATCATGGCATTTTAAATTACCCTGCTTCCTGAGGGTGTACTGTCAACACTTGCGCTATAGGTATGTTAGCTTTAACTTTTACCATATCTAGAGGCAAGTCACAGCTTAAGAGTATTATGTATTGCGCTGTGTTTGTTGCTACCACTTGAAGTGTGAAAATATGTTTGTGGTGCGTCGAAATTTATGGAGAGAGGGCTTGTAGGAAAATGCCTCCTATTGTATGGTCACCCTAATTTTTTTTGGGCTGATGCTGCTGTTTTTGACACTGTGCACTGGGGCATTGACCAGGTGCAATGCATGTTATCTGTCCCTCAAATATGTTGAAATTGGCTAAACTCTTGATTGGTATATTTAACTTACCTATAAAGTTCTAGTATATGGTACCAAAGTGTACCTAGGGCATGTAAGTTAAATGTCATTAGTGAGCTGCAGCACCTATTGTACCACCACTACAGTGACAATACAAAACATGTTTCCAGACCTACTTTGCAACCTGGCTAGGCAGATTTAAAAATGCCAATTTTGACTTGGCCCAAAAATTTTTGGCCATGCCTAAACCTTCTTTTTTAATATTTATAATTCTGCCCATAGTGCAGGGTGCATGATTTAAAAAAAAGTAGGGCATGTGTACTCATGTTTTACATGGCCTGACAGTAAAAAATATCTAAAGTTACAGGGTTACGTTATAACACGGTATAAGGCATGACTAGAGTTTTGGAAGTGTTTGAAAATTGATACAAATATTCCTTTTAATAGTAATATAAAATCCAACTTAATGGTCAACTCAGATTTTATACTAATATTTTGAAAAGGGTACTTTAATAAAGTTGACATTTTACTGTCTGAGCCAAATGTGCCTTTCTCTCAGGGTTCAGTGTGACCTGACTGTTAATGGCTCTCCTATGGTGAGATATGTATTTCTCCCAGGTAGTGGCCAAAGGGCTTGGGTGTGGGGAGGTGTTTTCTAATTGAGCAGGAAGGCTTGGGGGCTGTACCGAAACTCTATCTGAGCTTCAAACAGGCCCGGTTCTAGTGGATGGGCCGGGTGGGCCAGGCCCACCCAAACATGGGCCAGGCCCACCCAAACATGAGCCTTGGCCCTCAAAGTGAGAGCTTGAAGGCAGGCGCGCAACGCCATTGCGCTCAAGGGCTTCAACCCCCCGGTTGGGAAGCTGTCTCAGCCGGGCTGAGACACACACACAGTTTTTGAGATTATCGCAGCTGCACCAGAGTACTTCACAGGTCTTTAAAAGACCATTTACGTGTTAACAATGCTTTGTTTATTTTGTCACCCCTTCATCTCCACTAGGGAGATGAAGAAAGGCAACAAATCCTTTATTTGACAATGGTAACCTTTGCCTACTGTCCTGCTGCGTTGATATTTCTTTTTCTATGCAGCACAGGAGAAAAGAAGTTTGTTTATTCTGATTCACCTTTCCTAACCCCTGCCAGTTGCTTATCACATCTGGCTGTGACACAAAGTTTGACTAATGGAGTAGGTAAGAGAAAGTGTTACTATTTGTTTTTCTTTTTAAAATCTGCGCAGGCCCAGGAGGACAATACTTCGTGAGTGCTTCATTTAAACAGTTTTTATCATTATCATGGCCGATGCAGGACAACAATAAGACAATAAAAAATACCCAGATAACACTGGTGATTAATGATCCTGCTGTATAGCAATCATTTGTCTGCTAGTAGTTTTTAAATGCAGATAAACTGATTTTTATGTGGAAGCTCAGTGGGTTACTGCCTTTGTCACAAAGATCCTTGTGTTGCTTGCAGTTCAGAAGTTACAATCCTAACATAGGACAGTGACCAAGGAACTGTCATCAAAGAGCTGCATGCAAACCTGAAGGTATAGTTAGAACATTGATTTTTTTGTTTTGTGATATAGTTAAAACTTCTTCAGTCTTTCATTATTCTAATGTTGCTAAAATGAGTATGTTTGGGCAGATATACATTTTTATCAGTAAAGCCAACCCCCTACCACTTGAGTACTCTTCAAATCCTGAGTTTCTGCTTCTCCAGACCAAACCCTCTTAAAATATACTGCCCACCAGTATGGATGACATGTGATTCATACACCTTGTAATCCTTATTGGCTTATGAGACATTCCCTGTCGACTGATTTACATACTTGTACGATTTGTTGTCTCTGTATAATGTGTGCTTGGTGTAAAGTACTGACAAACACTACACTGATATGAGTAGCGCTATACAACAAATTAAATGCATATGAGGAAGGGACTATGTAAAGACGAGGGGCACTGTTGGAGGGTGGAAGTGAGGGAATCAGAGGAGGAGGTCAATGGGGGGAGAGGCTATGGAGCGATAAAGAGCACTGTTGGAGGGTGGCAGTGAGGGAAACCGCGGAAAAGGTCATGGGGTGGAGGGGGGAGCTAGGGAGAGATGAGGGGCACTGGTGGAGGGTAGTAGTGAGGGAGTCTGAGGAGGAGGTCATGAAGGGGAGGGGCTACAGAGAGATGAGGGGCACTGGTGGAGGGTGGCAGTGAGGGAATCCGAGGAGGAGGTCCTGAGGAGAGGGGGCTATGGGGAGATGAGGGGCACTTGTGGCCTGTGGGAGGGAGGGAATCCAAGGAGGAGGTCAATAGGGGGGCTGATCAGGGCTGAAAGCCCGAAACCGGTCCTTGGATGCTTGTTTCCAGTCCAGGGAGGACCTGGCTTGGCAGTTCGGGCTGGTCTGTTCCCATGGGGCACAGGGTCAAGACTGATTTGCCTATGGCTGGGTTCAAATTAGAATGGCATGGTGAGCACAAAAACAATGGATTTAGACCCAGATCTCTGTACTGGGGTGAATGTATGGCATTGTTCTGCATTCTGTCCATCAACTGTTGTTTTTGCATTTGTCACCTGAGTGGGACGGGTATGCTCAGACGTGAGTCCCATGCTCTCCATGCCACTGGAATCAAGCTATCCAGGCTGATGAGGGGTGAAAGCCCGAAACCGGTCCTTGTATGCTTGTTTCCAGTCCAGGGAGGACCTGGCTTGGCAGTTCGGGCTAGACTGTTCCCATGGGGCACAGGGTCAAGACTGATTTGTCTATGGATGGGTTCAAACTGGAATGGCATGGTGAGCAAAAAAACAATGGATGTAGTCCCCGATCTCTGTACTGCGGTTAATGTATAATATTGTTCTGCATACTGTCCATCAACTGTTGTTTTTGCATTTGTCACCCAGAGTGGTACGGGTATGCTCAGACGTGAGTCCCGTGCTCTCCATGCCACTGGAATCAAGCTATCCAGGCTGATGAGGGCTGAAAGCCTGAAAATGGTCCTTGGATGCTTGTTTCCAGTCCCGGGAGGACCTGGCTTGACATTTCCGGCTGGTTTGTTTCCATGGGGCACAGGGTCAAGACTGATTCAGATATGGCTGGGTTCAAACTGGAATGGCATTGTGAGCAAAAAAACGATGGATTTAGGCCCAGATCTCTGTACTGGGGTGAATGTATGATATTGTTCTGCATTCTGTCCATCAACTGTTGTTTTTGCATTTGTCACCCAGAGTGGAATGTGTATGCTCAGACGTGAGTCCCATGCTCTCCATGCCACTGGAATCAAGCTATCCAGGCTGATGAGGGCTGAAAGCCCGAAACTGGTCCTTGTATGCTTGTTTCCAGTCCAGGGAGGACCTGGCTTGGCAGTTCGGGCTGGTCGGTTCCCATGGGGCACAGGTCAAGACTGATTGGCATTGTGCTGGGTTCAAACTGGAATGGCATGGTGAGCACAAAAACGATGGATTTAGGCCCAGATCTCTGTACTGGGGTGAATGTATGACATTGTTCTGTGTTCTGTCCATCAAGTGTTGTTATTTGCATTTGTCACCCCGAGTGGGACGGGTATACTCAGACGTGAGTACCGTGCTCTCCATGCCACTGGAATCAAGCTATCCAGTCTGATGAGCGCTGAAAGCCCGAAACCGGTCCTTGGATGCCTGTTTCCAGTTCAGGGAGGATCTAGCTTGGCAGTTCGGGCTGGACTGTTCCCATGGGACACAGGGTCAAGACTGATTTGCATATGACTGGGTTCAAAATGGAATGGCATGGTGAGAAAAAAAACGATGGATTTAGGCTCAGATCTCTGTACTGGGGGGAATGTGTGACATTGTTCTGCATTCTGTCCATCAACTGTTGTTTTTGCATTTGTCACCTCGAGTGGGACGGGTATGCTCATATGTGAGTCCCGTGCTCACCATGCCACTGGAATCAATCCTTTCAGGCTGATGAGGGCTGAAGCCCCGAAACCGGTCCTTGGATGCTTGTTTCCGGTCCAGGGAGGACCTGGCTTGGCATTTCTGGCTGGTTTGTTCCCATGGGGCACAGGGTCAAGACTGATTCGGATACGGCTGGGTTCAAACTGGAATGGCATTGTGAGCAAAAAAACGATGGATTGAGGCCCGGATCTCTGTACTGGGGTGAATGTATGACATTGTTCTGCATTCTGACCATCAACTGTTGTTTTTGCATTTGTCACCCCGAGTGGGACGGGTATGCTCAGACGTGAGTCCCATGCTCTCCATGCCACTGGAATCAAGCTATCCAGGCTGATGAGGGGTGAAAGCCCGAAACCGGTCCTTGTATGCTTGTTTCCAGTCCAGGGAGGACCTGGCTTGGCAGTTCGGGCTAGACTGTTCCCATGGGGCACAGGGTCAAGACTGATTTGTCTATGGCTGGGTTAAACTGGAATGGCATGGTGAGCAAAAAAACAATGGATATAGTCCCCGATCTCTGTACTGCGGTTAATGTATAATATTGTTCTGCATACTGTCCATCAACTGTTGTTTTTGCATTTGTCACCCAGAGTGGTACGGGTATGCTCAGACGTGAGTCCCGTGCTCTCCATGCCACTGGAATCAAGCTATCCAGGCTGATGAGGGCTGAAAGCCCGAAAATGGTCCTTGGATGCTTGTTTCCAGTCCCGGGAGGACCTGGCTTGGCATTTCCGGCTGGTTTGTTTCCATGGGGCACAGGGTCAAGACTGATTCAGATATGGCTGGGTTCAAACTGGAATGGCATTGTGAGCAAAAAAACGATGGATTTAGGCCCAGATCTCTGTACTGGGGTGAATGTATGATATTGTTCTGCATTCTGTCCATCAACTGTTGTTTTTGCATTTGTCACCCAGAGTGGAATGTGTATGCTCAGACGTGAGTCCCATGCTCTCCATGCCACTGGAATCAAGCTATCCAGGCTGATGAGGGCTGAAAGCCCGAAACTGGTCCTTGTATGCTTGTTTCCAGTCCAGGGAGGACCTGGCTTGGCAGTTCGGGCTGGTCGGTTCCCATGGGGCACAGGTCAAGACTGATTGGCATTGTGCTGGGTTCAAACTGGAATGGCATGGTGAGCACAAAAACGATGGATTTAGGCCCAGATGTCTGTACTGGGGTGAATGTATGACATTGTTCTGTGTTCTGTCCATCAAGTGTTGTTATTTGCATTTGTCACCCCGAGTGGGACGGGTATACTCAGACGTGAGTACCGTGCTCTCCATGCCACTGGAATCAAGCTATCCAGTCTGATGAGCGCTGAAAGCCAGAAACCGGTCCTTGGATGCCTGTTTCCAGTTCAGGGAGGATCTGGCTTGGCAGTTCGGGCTGGACTGTTCCCATGGGGCACAGGGTTAAGACTGATTTGCCTATGGCTGGGTTCAAATTAGAATGGCATGGTGAGCAAAAAAAAGATGAATTTAGGTCCAGATCTCTGTACTGGAGTGAATGTATGACATTGTTCTGCATTCTGTCCATCAACTGTTGTTTTTGCATTTGTCACCTCGAGTGGGACGGGTATGCTCAGATGTGAGTCCCGTGCTCTCCATGCCACTGGAATCAATCTATTCAGGCTGATGAGGGCTGAAAGCCCGAAACCGGTCCTTGGATGCTTGTGTCCAGTCCAGGGAGGACCTGGCTTGGCAGTTCGGGTTGAACTGTTTCCATGGGGCACAGGGTCAAGACTGATTTGCCTATGGCTGTGTTCAAACTGGACTGGCATGGTGAGCAAAAAAACAATGGATTTAGGCCCAGATCTCTGTACTGGGGTGAATGTATGACATTGTTCTGCATTCTGTCCATCAACTGTTGTTTTTGCATCTGTCACCCCGAGTGGGACGGGTATGCTCAGATGCGAGTCCCGTGCTCTCCATGCCACTGGAATCAAGCTATCCAGGCTGATGAGGGGTAAAAGCCCAAAACCGGTCCTTGGACACTTGTTTCCAGTCCAGGGAGGACGTGGCTTGGCAGTTCGGGTTGGACTGTTCCCATGGGGCACAGGGTCAAGACTGATTTGCATATGGCTGGGTTCAAACTGGAACGGCATGGTGAGCAAAAAAAACGATGGATTTAGGCCCTGATCTCTGTGCTGGGGTTAATATATGACATTGTTCTGCATTCTGTCCATCAACTGTTGTTTTTGCATCTGTCACCCGGAGTGGGACTGGTATGCTCAGATGTGAGTCCCATGCTCTCCATCCCACTGGAATCAAGCTATCCAGGCTGATGAGGGCTGAAAGCCCGTAACCGGTCCTTCAATGCTTGTTTCCAGTCCAGGGAGGACCTGGCTTGGCAGTTCGGGCTGGATGTTCCCATGGGGCACAGGGTCAAGACTGATTTGCATATGGCTGGGTTCAAAATTGAATGGCATGGTGATAAAAAAAACAATGGATTTAGGCCCAGATCTCTGTACTGGGGTGAATTTATGACATTGTTCTGCATTCTGTCCATCAACTGCTGTTTTTGCATTTGTCACCCCTAGTGGGACGGATATACTCAGACGGAGTACCGTGCTCTCCATGCCACTGGAATCCAGCTATCCAGGCTGATGAGGGCTGAAAGCCCCAAACCGGTCCTTTGTTGCTTGTTTCCAGTCCAGGGAGGACCTGGCTTGGCATTTCCGGCTGGTTTGTTCCCATGGGGCACAGGGTCAAGACTGACTCGGATATGGCTGGGTTCAAACTGGAGCGGCATTGTGAGCAAAAAAACGATGGATTTAGGCCCAGATCTCTGTACTGGGGTGAATGTATGACATTGTTCTGCATTCTGTCCATCAACTGTTGTTTTTGCATTTGTCACCCCGAGTGGGACGGGTATGCTCAGACGTGAGTCCCGTGCTCTCCCGCCACTGGAATCAAGCTATCCAGGCTGATGAGGGCTGAAAGCCCGTAATCGGTCCTTGGATGCTTTTTTCCAGTCCAGGGAGGACCTGGCTTGGCAGTTTGGGCTAGACTGTTCCCATGGGGCACAGGGTCAAGACTGATTTGTCTATGGCTGGGTTCAAACGGGAATGGCATGGTGAGCAAAAAAACAATGGATGTAGGCCCCGGTCTCTGTACTGCGGTGAATGTATGATATTGTTCTGCATTCTGTCCATCAACTGTTGTTTTTGCATTTGTCACCCAGAGTGGAATGGGTATGCTCAGACGTGAGTCCCATGCTCTCCATGCCACTGGAATCAAGCTATCCAGGCTGATGAGGGCTGAAAGCCCGAAACCGGTCCTTGTATGCTTGTTTCCAGTCCAGGGAGGACCTGGCTTGGCAGTTCGGGCTGGTCGGTTCCCATGGGGCACAGGTCAAGACTGATTGGCATTGTGCTGGGTTCAAACTGGAATGGCATGGTGAGCACAAAAACGATGGATTTAGGCCCAGATGTCTGTACTGGGGTGAATGTATGACATTGTTCTGTGTTCTGTCCATCAAGTGTTGTTATTTGCATTTGTCACCCCGAGTGGGACGGGTATACTCAGACGTGAGTACCGTGCTCTCCATGCCACTGGAATCAAGCTATCCAGTCTGATGAGCGCTGAAAGCCAGAAACCGGTCCTTGGATGCCTGTTTCCAGTTCAGGGAGGATCTGGCTTGGCAGTTCGGGCTGGACTGTTCCCATGGGGCACAGGGTTAAGACTGATTTGCCTATGGCTGGGTTCAAATTAGAATGGCATGGTGAGCAAAAAACCAGATGAATTTAGGCCCAGATCTCTGTACTGGAGTGAATGTATGACATTGTTCTGCATTCTGTCCATCAACTGTTGTTTTTGCATTTGTCACCCCGAGTGGGACGGGTATGCTCAGACGTGAGTCCCGTTCTCTCCATGCCACTGGAATCAAGCTACCCAGGCTGATGAGGGCTGAAAGCCCAAAACCGGTCCTTGGATGCTTGTTTCCAGTCCAGGGAGGACCTGGCTTGGCAGTTCGGGTTGGACTGTTCCCATGGGGCAGAGGGTCAAGACTGATTTGCATATGACTGGGTTCAAAATGGAATGGCAAGGTGAGCAAAAAAACGATGGATTTAGGCCCAGATCTCTGTACTGGGGGAATGTGTGACATTGTTCTGCATTCTGTCCATCAACTGTTGTTTTTGCATTTGTCACCTCGAGTGGGACGGGTATGCTAAGATGTGAGTCCCGTGCTCTCCATGCCACTGGAATCAATCTATTCAGGCTGATGAGGGCTGAAAGCCCGAAACCGGTCCTTGGATGCTTGTGTCCAGTCCAGGGAGGACCTGGCTTGGCAGTTCGGGTTGGACTGTTTCCATGGGGCACAGGGTCAAGACTGATTTGCCTATGGCTGTGTTCAACCTGGACTGGCATGGTGAGCAAAAAAACAATGGATTTAGGCCCAGATCTCTGTACTGGGGTGAATGTATGACATTGTTCTGCATTCTGTCCATCAACTGTTGTTTTTGCATCTGTCACCCCGAGTGGGACGGGTATGCTCAGATGCGAGTCCCGTGCTCTCCATGCCACTGGAATCAAGCTATCCAGGCTGTTGAGGGGTAAAAGCCCAAAACCGGTCCTTGGACACTTGTTTCCAGTCCAGGGAGGACGTGGCTTGGCAGTTCGGGTTGGACTGTTCCCATGGGGCACAGGGTCAAGACTGATTTGCATATGGCTGGGTTCAAACTGGAACGGCATGGTGAGCAAAAAAAACGATGGATTTAGGCCCTGATCTCTGTGCTGGGGTTAATGTATGACATTGTTCTGCATTCTGTCCATCAACTGTTGTTTTTGCATCTGTCACCCGGAGTGGGACTGGTATGCTCAGATGTGAGTCCCATGCTCTCCATCCCACTGGAATCAAGCTATCCAGGCTGATGAGGGCTGAAAGCCCGTAACCGGTCCTTCAATGCTTGTTTCCAGTCCAGGGAGGACCTGGCTTGGCAGTTCGGGCTGGATGTTCCCATGGGGCACAGGGTCAAGACTGATTTGCATATGGCTGGGTTCAAAATTGAATGGCATGGTGATCAAAAAAACAATGGATTTAGGCCCAGATCTCTGTACTGGGGTGAATTTATGACATCGTTCTGCATTCTGTCCATCAACTGCTGTTTTTGCATTTGTCACCCCGAGTGGGACGGATATACTCAGACGGAGTACCGTGCTCTCCATGCCACTGGAATCCAGCTATCCAGGCTGATGAGGGCTGAAAGCCCCAAACCGGTCCTTGGATGCTTGTTTCCAGTCCAGGGAGGACCTGGATTGGCATTTCCGGCTGGTTTGTTCCCATGGGGCACAGGGTCAAGACTGATTCGGATATGGCTGGGTTCAAACTGGAGCGGCATTGTGAGCAAAAAAACGATGGATTTAGGCCCAGATCTCTGTACTGGGG
The DNA here is from genome assembly GCF_964261635.1 of Lissotriton helveticus. NCBI lineage: Eukaryota > Metazoa > Chordata > Amphibia > Caudata > Salamandridae > Lissotriton > Lissotriton helveticus. Next base: position 780,006,542 of record NC_136061.1, read on the forward strand.
TGAATGTATGGCATTGTTCTGCATTCTGTCCATCAACTGTTGTTTTTGCATTTGTCACCCCGAGTGGGACGGGTATGCTCAGACATGAGTCCCGTGCTCTCCCGCCACTGGAATCAAGCTATCCAGGCTGATGAGGGCTGAAAGCCCGTAATCGGTCCTTGGATGCTTTTTTCCAGTCCAGGGAGGACCTGGCTTGGCAGTTTGGGCTAGACTGTTCCCGTGGGGCACAGGGTCAAGACTGATTTGTCTATGGCTGGGTTCAAACGGGAATGGCATGGTGAGCAAAAAAACAATGGATGTAGGCCCCGGTCTCTGTACTGCGGTGAATGTATGATATTGTTCTGCATTCTGTCCATCAACTGTTGTTTTTGCATTTGTCACCCAGAGTGGAATGGGTATGCTCAGACGTGAGTCCCATGCTCTCCATGCCACTGGAATCAAGCTATCCAGGCTGATGAGGGCTGAAAGCCCGAAACCGGTCCTTGTATGCTTGTTTCCAGTCCAGGGAGGACCTGGCTTGGCAGTTCGGACTGGACTGTTCTCATGGGGCACAGGTCAAGACTGATTTGCATTGTTCTGGGTTCAAACTGGAATGGCATGGTGAGCACAAAAACGATGGATTTAGGCCCAGATCTCTGTACTGGGGTGAATGTATGACATTGTTCTGCGTTCTTTCCATCAAGTGTTGTTTTTGCATTTGTCACCCAAAGTGGGACGGGTATGCTCAGACGTGAGTCCCGTGCTCTCCATGCCACTGGAATCAAGCTATCCAGGCTGATGAGGGCTGAAAGCCCGTAACCGGTCCTTGGATGCTTTTTTCCAGTCCAGAAAGGAACTGGCTTGGCAGTTCGGGCTAGACTGTTCCCATGGGGCACAGGGTCAAGACTGATTTGCCTATGGCTGGGTTCAAACTGGAATGGCATGGTGATAAAAAAAACAATGGATTTAGGACCAGATCTCTGTACTGGGGTGAATGTATGATATTGTTCTGCATTCTGTCCATCAACTGCTGTTTTTGCATTTGTCACCCCGAGTGGGACGGGTATGCTCAGACGTGAGTACCGTGCTCTCCATGCCACTGGAATCAAGCTATTCAGGCTGTTGAGGGCTGAAAGCCCGAAACCGGTCCTTGTATGCTTGTTTCCAGTCCCGGGAGGACCTGGCTTGGCATTTCGGACTGGACTGTTCTCATGGGGCACAGGTCAAGACTGATTTGCATTGTTCTGGGTTCAAACTGGAATGGCATGGTGAGCACAAAAACGATGGATTTAGGCCCAGATCTCTGTACTGGGGTGAATGTATGACATTGTTCTGCGTTCTTTCCATCAAGTGTTGTTTTTGCATTTGTCACCCGGAGTGGAATGTGTATGCTCAGACGTGAGTCCCATGCTCTCCATGCCACTGGAATCAAGCTATCCAGGCTGATGAGGGCTGAAAGCCCGAAACTGGTCCTTGTATGCTTGTTTCCAGTCCAGGGAGGACCTGGCTTGGCAGTTCGGGCTGGTCGGTTCCCATGGGGCACAGGTCAAGACTGATTGGCATTGTGCTGGGTTCAAACTGGAATGGCATGGTGAGCACAAAAACGATGGATTTAGGCCCACATGTCTGTACTGGGGTGAATGTATGACATTGTTCTGTGTTCTGTCCATCAACTGCTGTTTTTGCATTTATGACCCCGAGTGGGACGGATATACTCAGACGGATTACCGTGCTCTCCATGCCACTGGAATCCAGCTACCCAGGCTGATGAAGGCTGAAAGCCCCAAACCGGTCCTTGGATGCTTGTTTCCAGTCCAGGGAGGACCTGGCTTGGCATTTCCGGCTGGTTTGTTCCCATGGGGCACAGGGTCAAGACTGATTCGGATATGGCTGGGTTCAAACTGAAACGGCATTGTGAGCAAAAAAACGATGGATTTAGGCCCAGATCTCTGTACTGGGGTGAATGTATGACATTGTTCTGCATTCTGTCCATCAACTGTTGTTTTTGCATTTGTCACCCCGAGTGGGACGGGTATGCTCAGACGTGAGTCCCGTGCTCTCCCGCCACTGGAATCAAGCTATCCAGGCTGATGAGGGCTGAAAGACCGTAATCGGTCCTTGGATGCTTTTTTCCAGTCCAGGGAGGACCTGGCTTGGCAGTTCGGGCTAGACTGTTCCCATGGGGCACAGGGTCAAGACTGATTTGCCTATGGCTGGGTTCAAACTGGAATGGCATGGTGATAAAAAAAACAATGGATTTAGGACCAGATCTCTGTACTGGGGTGAATGTATGATATTGTTCTGCATTCTGTCCATCAACTGCTGTTTTTGCATTTGTCACCCCGAGTGGGACGGGTATGCTCAGACGTGAGTACCGTGCTCTCCATGCCACTGGAATCAAGCTATTCAGGCTGTTGAGGGCTGAAAGCCCGAAACCGGTCCTTGTATGCTTGTTTCCAGTCCCGGGAGGACCTGGCTTGGCATTTCGGACTGGACTGTTCTCATGGGGCACAGGTCAAGACTGATTTGCATTGTTCTGGGTTCAAACTGGAATGGCATGGTGAGCACAAAAACGATGGATTTAGGCCCAGATCTCTGTACTGGGGTGAATGTATGACATTGTTCTGCGTTCTTTCCATCAAGTGTTGTTTTTGCATTTGTCACCCGGAGTGGAATGTGTATGCTCAGACGTGAGTCCCATGCTCTCCATGCCACTGGAATCAAGCTATCCAGGCTGATGAGGGCTGAAAGCCCGAAACTGGTCCTTGTATGCTTGTTTCCAGTCCAGGGAGGACCTGGCTTGGCAGTTCGGGCTGGTCGGTTCCCATGGGGCACAGGTCAAGACTGATTGGCATTGTGCTGGGTTCAAACTGGAATGGCATGGTGAGCACAAAAACGATGGATTTAGGCCCACATGTCTGTACTGGGGTGAATGTATGACATTGTTCTGTGTTCTGTCCATCAACTGCTGTTTTTGCATTTATGACCCCGAGTGGGACGGATATACTCAGACGGATTACCGTGCTCTCCATGCCACTGGAATCCAGCTACCCAGGCTGATGAAGGCTGAAAGCCCCAAACCGGTCCTTGGATGCTTGTTTCCAGTCCAGGGAGGACCTGGCTTGGCATTTCCGGCTGGTTTGTTCCCATGGGGCACAGGGTCAAGACTGATTCGGATATGGCTGGGTTCAAACTGAAACGGCATTGTGAGCAAAAAAACGATGGATTTAGGCCCAGATCTCTGTACTGGGGTGAATGTATGACATTGTTCTGCATTCTGTCCATCAACTGTTGTTTTTGCATTTGTCACCCCGAGTGGGACGGGTATGCTCAGACGTGAGTCCCGTGCTCTCCCGCCACTGGAATCAAGCTATCCAGGCTGATGAGGGCTGAAAGACCGTAATCGGTCCTTGGATGCTTTTTTCCAGTCCAGGGAGGACCTGGCTTGGCAGTTCGGGCTAGACTGTTCCCATGGGGCACAGGGTCAAGACTGATTTGTCTATGGCTGGGTTCAAATGGGAATGGCATGGTGAGCAAAAAAACAATGGATGTAGGCCCCGATCTCTGTACTGCGGTGAATGTATGATATTGTTCTGCATTCTGTCCATCAACTGTTGTTTTTGCATTTGTCACCCAGAGTGGAATGGGTATGCTCAGACGTGAGTCCCATGCTCTCCATGCCACTGGAATCAAGCTATCCAGGCTGATGAGGGCTGAAAGCCCGAAACCGGTCCTTGTATGCTTGTTTCCAGTCCAGGGAGGACCTGGCTTGGCAGTTCGAGCTGGACTGTTCTCATGGGGCAGAGGGTCAAGACTGATTTGCATATGACTTGGTTCAAAATGGAAATGCAAGGTGAGGTAAAAAACGATGGATTTAGGCCCAGATCTCTGTACTGGGGGGAATGTGTGACATTCTTCTGCATTCTGTCCATCAACTGTTGTTTTTGCATTTGTCACCTCGAGTGGGACGGGTATGCTCAGATGTGAGTCCCGTGCTCTCCATGCCACTGGAATCAATCTATTCAGGCTGATGAGGGCTGAAAGCCCGAAACCGGTCCTTGGATGCTTGTGTCCAGTCCAGGGAGGACCTGGCTTGGCAGTTCGGGTTGGACTGTTCCCATGGGGCACAGGGTCAAGACTGATTTGCCTATGGCTGTGTTCAAACTGGACTGGCATGGTGAGCAAAAAAACAATGGATTTAGGCCCAGATCTCTGTACTGGGGTGAATGTATGACATTCTTCTGCATTCTGTCCATCAACTGTTGTTTTTGCATTTGTCACCTCGAGTGGGACGGGTATGCTCAGATGTGAGTCCCGTGCTCTCCATGCCACTGGAATCAATCAATTCAGGCTGATGAGGGCTGAAAGCCCGAAACCGGTCCTTGGACACTTGTTTCCAGTCCAGGGAGGACGTGGCTTGGCAGTTCGGGTTGGACTGTTCCCATGGGGCACAGGGTCAAGACTGATTTGCATACGGCTGGGTTCAAACTAGAACGGCATGGTGAGCAAAAAAAACGATGGATTTAGGCCCTGATCTCTGTGCTGGGGTTAATGTATGACATTGTTCTGCTTTCTGTCCATCAACTGTTGTTTTTGCATCTGTCACCCGGAGTGGGACTGGTATGCTCAGATGTGAGTCCCATGCTCTCCATCCCCCTGGAATCAAGCTATCCAGGCTGATGAGGGCTGAAAGCCCGTAACCGGTCCTTCAATGCTTGTTTCCAGTCCAGGGAGGACCTGGCTTGGCAGTTCGGGCTGGATGTTCCCATGGGGCACAGGGTCAAGACTGTTCTGCATATGGCTGGGTTCACAATTGAATGGCATGGTGATCAAAAAAACAATGGATTTAGGCCCAGATCTCTGTACTGGGGTGAATTTATGACATTGTTCTGCATTCTGTCCATCAACTGCTGTTTTTGCATTTGTCACCCCGAGTGGGACGGATATACTCAGACGGAGTACAGTGCTCTCCATGCCACTGGAATCCAGCTATCCAGGCTGATGAGGGCTGAAAGCCCGAAACCGGTCCTTGGATGCTTGTTTCCAGTCCAGGGAGGACCTGGCTTGGCATTTCCGGCTGGTTTGTTCCCATGGGGCACAGGGTCAAGACTGATTCGGATATGGCTGGGTTCAAACTGGAATGGCATTGTGAGCAAAAAAACGATGGATTTAGGCCCAGATCTCTGTACTGGGGTGAATGTATGACATTGTTCTGCATTCTGTCCATCAACTGTTGTTTTTGCATTTGTCACCCCGAGTGGGACGGGTATGCTCAGACGTGAGTCCCGTGCTCTCCCGCCACTGGAATCAAGCTATCCAGGCTGATGAGGGCTGAAAGCCCGTAATCGGTCCTTGGATGCTTTTTTCCAGTCCAGGGAGGACCTGGCTTGGCAGTTTGGGCTAGACTGTTCCCATGGGGCACAGGGTCAAGACTGATTTGTCTATGGCTGGGTTCAAACGGGAATGGCATGGTGAGCAAAAAAACAATGGATGTAGGCCCCGGTCTCTGTACTGCGGTGAATGTATGATATTGTTCTGCATTCTGTCCATCAACTGTTGTTTTTGCATTTGTCACCCAGAGTGGAATGGGTATGCTCAGACGTGAGTCCCATGCTCTCCATGCCACTGGAATCAAGCTATCCAGGCTGATGAGGGCTGAAAGCCCGAAACCGGTCCTTGTATGCTTGTTTCCAGTCCAGGGAGGACCTGGCTTGGCAGTTCGGGCTGGTCGGTTCCCATGGGGCACAGGTCAAGACTGATTGGCATTGTGCTGGGTTCAAACTGGAATGGCATGGTGAGCACAAAAACGATGGATTTAGGCCCAGATGTCTGTACTGGGGTGAATGTATGACATTGTTCTGTGTTCTGTCCATCAAGTGTTGTTATTTGCATTTGTCACCCCGAGTGGGACGGGTATACTCAGACGTGAGTACCGTGCTCTCCATGCCACTGGAATCAAGCTATCCAGTCTGATGAGCGCTGAAAGCCAGAAACCGGTCCTTGGATGCCTGTTTCCAGTTCAGGGAGGATCTGGCTTGGCAGTTCGGGCTGGACTGTTCCCATGGGGCACAGGGTTAAGACTGATTTGCCTATGGCTGGGTTCAAATTAGAATGGCATGGTGAGCAAAAAACCAGATGAATTTAGGCCCAGATCTCTGTACTGGAGTGAATGTATGACATTGTTCTGCATTCTGTCCATCAACTGTTGTTTTTGCATTTGTCACCCCGAGTGGGACGGGTATGCTCAGACGTGAGTCCCGTTCTCTCCATGCCACTGGAATCAAGCTACCCAGGCTGATGAGGGCTGAAAGCCCAAAACCGGTCCTTGGATGCTTGTTTCCAGTCCAGGGAGGACCTGGCTTGGCAGTTCGGGTTGGACTGTTCCCATGGGGCAGAGGGTCAAGACTGATTTGCATATGACTGGGTTCAAAATGGAATGGCAAGGTGAGCAAAAAAACGATGGATTTAGGCCCAGATCTCTGTACTGGGGGAATGTGTGACATTGTTCTGCATTCTGTCCATCAACTGTTGTTTTTGCATTTGTCACCTCGAGTGGGACGGGTATGCTAAGATGTGAGTCCCGTGCTCTCCATGCCACTGGAATCAATCTATTCAGGCTGATGAGGGCTGAAAGCCCGAAACCGGTCCTTGGATGCTTGTGTCCAGTCCAGGGAGGACCTGGCTTGGCAGTTCGGGTTGGACTGTTTCCATGGGGCACAGGGTCAAGACTGATTTGCCTATGGCTGTGTTCAACCTGGACTGGCATGGTGAGCAAAAAAACAATGGATTTAGGCCCAGATCTCTGTACTGGGGTGAATGTATGACATTGTTCTGCATTCTGTCCATCAACTGTTGTTTTTGCATCTGTCACCCCGAGTGGGACGGGTATGCTCAGATGCGAGTCCCGTGCTCTCCATGCCACTGGAATCAAGCTATCCAGGCTGTTGAGGGGTAAAAGCCCAAAACCGGTCCTTGGACACTTGTTTCCAGTCCAGGGAGGACGTGGCTTGGCAGTTCGGGTTGGACTGTTCCCATGGGGCACAGGGTCAAGACTGATTTGCATATGGCTGGGTTCAAACTGGAACGGCATGGTGAGCAAAAAAAACGATGGATTTAGGCCCTGATCTCTGTGCTGGGGTTAATGTATGACATTGTTCTGCATTCTGTCCATCAACTGTTGTTTTTGCATCTGTCACCCGGAGTGGGACTGGTATGCTCAGATGTGAGTCCCATGCTCTCCATCCCACTGGAATCAAGCTATCCAGGCTGATGAGGGCTGAAAGCCCGTAACCGGTCCTTCAATGCTTGTTTCCAGTCCAGGGAGGACCTGGCTTGGCAGTTCGGGCTGGATGTTCCCATGGGGCACAGGGTCAAGACTGATTTGCATATGGCTGGGTTCAAAATTGAATGGCATGGTGATCAAAAAAACAATGGATTTAGGCCCAGATCTCTGTACTGGGGTGAATTTATGACATCGTTCTGCATTCTGTCCATCAACTGCTGTTTTTGCATTTGTCACCCCGAGTGGGACGGATATACTCAGACGGAGTACCGTGCTCTCCATGCCACTGGAATCCAGCTATCCAGGCTGATGAGGGCTGAAAGCCCCAAACCGGTCCTTGGATGCTTGTTTCCAGTCCAGGGAGGACCTGGATTGGCATTTCCGGCTGGTTTGTTCCCATGGGGCACAGGGTCAAGACTGATTCGGATATGGCTGGGTTCAAACTGGAGCGGCATTGTGAGCAAAAAAACGATGGATTTAGGCCCAGATCTCTGTACTGGGGTGAATGTATGGCATTGTTCTGCATTCTGTCCATCAACTGTTGTTTTTGCATTTGTCACCCCGAGTGGGACGGGTATGCTCAGACGTGAGTCCCGTGCTCTCCCGCCACTGGAATCAAGCTATCCAGGCTGATGAGGGCTGAAAGCCCGTAATCGGTCCTTGGATGCTTTTTTCCAGTCCAGGGAGGACCTGGCTTGGCAGTTTGGGCTAGACTGTTCCCGTGGGGCACAGGGTCAAGACTGATTTGTCTATGGCTGGGTTCAAACGGGAATGGCATGGTGAGCAAAAAAACAATGGATGTAGGCCCCGGTCTCTGTACTGCGGTGAATGTATGATATTGTTCTGCATTCTGTCCATCAACTGTTGTTTTTGCATTTGTCACCCAGAGTGGAATGGGTATGCTCAGACGTGAGTCCCATGCTCTCCATGCCACTGGAATCAAGCTATCCAGGCTGATGAGGGCTGAAAGCCCGAAACCGGTCCTTGTATGCTTGTTTCCAGTCCAGGGAGGACCTGGCTTGGCAGTTCGGACTGGACTGTTCTCATGGGGCACAGGTCAAGACTGATTTGCATTGTTCTGGGTTCAAACTGGAATGGCATGGTGAGCACAAAAACGATGGATTTAGGCCCAGATCTCTGTACTGGGGTGAATGTATGACATTGTTCTGCGTTCTTTCCATCAAGTGTTGTTTTTGCATTTGTCACCCAAAGTGGGACGGGTATGCTCAGACGTGAGTCCCGTGCTCTCCATGCCACTGGAATCAAGCTATCCAGGCTGATGAGGGCTGAAAGCCCGTAACCGGTCCTTGGATGCTTTTTTCCAGTCCAGAAAGGAACTGGCTTGGCAGTTCGGGCTAGACTGTTCCCATGGGGCACAGGGTCAAGACTGATTTGCCTATGGCTGGGTTCAAACTGGAATGGCATGGTGATAAAAAAAACAATGGATTTAGGACCAGATCTCTGTACTGGGGTGAATGTATGATATTGTTCTGCATTCTGTCCATCAACTGCTGTTTTTGCATTTGTCACCCCGAGTGGGACGGGTATGCTCAGACGTGAGTACCGTGCTCTCCATGCCACTGGAATCAAGCTATTCAGGCTGTTGAGGGCTGAAAGCCCGAAACCGGTCCTTGTATGCTTGTTTCCAGTCCCGGGAGGACCTGGCTTGGCATTTCGGACTGGACTGTTCTCATGGGGCACAGGTCAAGACTGATTTGCATTGTTCTGGGTTCAAACTGGAATGGCATGGTGAGCACAAAAACGATGGATTTAGGCCCAGATCTCTGTACTGGGGTGAATGTATGACATTGTTCTGCGTTCTTTCCATCAAGTGTTGTTTTTGCATTTGTCACCCGGAGTGGAATGTGTATGCTCAGACGTGAGTCCCATGCTCTCCATGCCACTGGAATCAAGCTATCCAGGCTGATGAGGGCTGAAAGCCCGAAACTGGTCCTTGTATGCTTGTTTCCAGTCCAGGGAGGACCTGGCTTGGCAGTTCGGGCTGGTCGGTTCCCATGGGGCACAGGTCAAGACTGATTGGCATTGTGCTGGGTTCAAACTGGAATGGCATGGTGAGCACAAAAACGATGGATTTAGGCCCACATGTCTGTACTGGGGTGAATGTATGACATTGTTCTGTGTTCTGTCCATCAACTGCTGTTTTTGCATTTATGACCCCGAGTGGGACGGATATACTCAGACGGATTACCGTGCTCTCCATGCCACTGGAATCCAGCTACCCAGGCTGATGAAGGCTGAAAGCCCCAAACCGGTCCTTGGATGCTTGTTTCCAGTCCAGGGAGGACCTGGCTTGGCATTTCCGGCTGGTTTGTTCCCATGGGGCACAGGGTCAAGACTGATTCGGATATGGCTGGGTTCAAACTGAAACGGCATTGTGAGCAAAAAAACGATGGATTTAGGCCCAGATCTCTGTACTGGGGTGAATGTATGACATTGTTCTGCATTCTGTCCATCAACTGTTGTTTTTGCATTTGTCACCCCGAGTGGGACGGGTATGCTCAGACGTGAGTCCCGTGCTCTCCCGCCACTGGAATCAAGCTATCCAGGCTGATGAGGGCTGAAAGACCGTAATCGGTCCTTGGATGCTTTTTTCCAGTCCAGGGAGGACCTGGCTTGGCAGTTCGGGCTAGACTGTTCCCATGGGGCACAGGGTCAAGACTGATTTGCCTATGGCTGGGTTCAAACTGGAATGGCATGGTGATAAAAAAAACAATGGATTTAGGACCAGATCTCTGTACTGGGGTGAATGTATGATATTGTTCTGCATTCTGTCCATCAACTGCTGTTTTTGCATTTGTCACCCCGAGTGGGACGGGTATGCTCAGACGTGAGTACCGTGCTCTCCATGCCACTGGAATCAAGCTATTCAGGCTGTTGAGGGCTGAAAGCCCGAAACCGGTCCTTGTATGCTTGTTTCCAGTCCCGGGAGGACCTGGCTTGGCATTTCGGACTGGACTGTTCTCATGGGGCACAGGTCAAGACTGATTTGCATTGTTCTGGGTTCAAACTGGAATGGCATGGTGAGCACAAAAACGATGGATTTAGGCCCAGATCTCTGTACTGGGGTGAATGTATGACATTGTTCTGCGTTCTTTCCATCAAGTGTTGTTTTTGCATTTGTCACCCGGAGTGGAATGTGTATGCTCAGACGTGAGTCCCATGCTCTCCATGCCACTGGAATCAAGCTATCCAGGCTGATGAGGGCTGAAAGCCCGAAACTGGTCCTTGTATGCTTGTTTCCAGTCCAGGGAGGACCTGGCTTGGCAGTTCGGGCTGGTCGGTTCCCATGGGGCACAGGTCAAGACTGATTGGCATTGTGCTGGGTTCAAACTGGAATGGCATGGTGAGCACAAAAACGATGGATTTAGGCCCACATGTCTGTACTGGGGTGAATGTATGACATTGTTCTGTGTTCTGTCCATCAACTGCTGTTTTTGCATTTATGACCCCGAGTGGGACGGATATACTCAGACGGATTACCGTGCTCTCCATGCCACTGGAATCCAGCTACCCAGGCTGATGAAGGCTGAAAGCCCCAAACCGGTCCTTGGATGCTTGTTTCCAGTCCAGGGAGGACCTGGCTTGGCATTTCCGGCTGGTTTGTTCCCATGGGGCACAGGGTCAAGACTGATTCGGATATGGCTGGGTTCAAACTGAAACGGCATTGTGAGCAAAAAAACGATGGATTTAGGCCCAGATCTCTGTACTGGGGTGAATGTATGACATTGTTCTGCATTCTGTCCATCAACTGTTGTTTTTGCATTTGTCACCCCGAGTGGGACGGGTATGCTCAGACGTGAGTCCCGTGCTCTCCCGCCACTGGAATCAAGCTATCCAGGCTGATGAGGGCTGAAAGACCGTAATCGGTCCTTGGATGCTTTTTTCCAGTCCAGGGAGGACCTGGCTTGGCAGTTCGGGCTAGACTGTTCCCATGGGGCACAGGGTCAAGACTGATTTGTCTATGGCTGGGTTCAAATGGGAATGGCATGGTGAGCAAAAAAACAATGGATGTAGGCCCCGATCTCTGTACTGCGGTGAATGTATGATATTGTTCTGCATTCTGTCCATCAACTGTTGTTTTTGCATTTGTCACCCAGAGTGGAATGGGTATGCTCAGACGTGAGTCCCATGCTCTCCATGCCACTGGAATCAAGCTATCCAGGCTGATGAGGGCTGAAAGCCCGAAACCGGTCCTTGTATGCTTGTTTCCAGTCCAGGGAGGACCTGGCTTGGCAGTTCGAGCTGGACTGTTCTCATGGGGCAGAGGGTCAAGACTGATTTGCATATGACTTGGTTCAAAATGGAAATGCAAGGTGAGGTAAAAAACGATGGATTTAGGCCCAGATCTCTGTACTGGGGGGAATGTGTGACATTCTTCTGCATTCTGTCCATCAACTGTTGTTTTTGCATTTGTCACCTCGAGTGGGACGGGTATGCTCAGATGTGAGTCCCGTGCTCTCCATGCCACTGGAATCAATCTATTCAGGCTGATGAGGGCTGAAAGCCCGAAACCGGTCCTTGGATGCTTGTGTCCAGTCCAGGGAGGACCTGGCTTGGCAGTTCGGGTTGGACTGTTCCCATGGGGCACAGGGTCAAGACTGATTTGCCTATGGCTGTGTTCAAACTGGACTGGCATGGTGAGCAAAAAAACAATGGATTTAGGCCCAGATCTCTGTACTGGGGTGAATGTATGACATTCTTCTGCATTCTGTCCATCAACTGTTGTTTTTGCATTTGTCACCTCGAGTGGGACGGGTATGCTCAGATGTGAGTCCCGTGCTCTCCATGCCACTGGAATCAATCAATTCAGGCTGATGAGGGCTGAAAGCCCGAAACCGGTCCTTGGACACTTGTTTCCAGTCCAGGGAGGACGTGGCTTGGCAGTTCGGGTTGGACTGTTCCCATGGGGCACAGGGTCAAGACTGATTTGCATACGGCTGGGTTCAAACTAGAACGGCATGGTGAGCAAAAAAAACGATGGATTTAGGCCCTGATCTCTGTGCTGGGGTTAATGTATGACATTGTTCTGCTTTCTGTCCATCAACTGTTGTTTTTGCATCTGTCACCCGGAGTGGGACTGGTATGCTCAGATGTGAGTCCCATGCTCTCCATCCCCCTGGAATCAAGCTATCCAGGCTGATGAGGGCTGAAAGCCCGTAACCGGTCCTTCAATGCTTGTTTCCAGTCCAGGGAGGACCTGGCTTGGCAGTTCGGGCTGGATGTTCCCATGGGGCACAGGGTCAAGACTGTTCTGCATATGGCTGGGTTCACAATTGAATGGCATGGTGATCAAAAAAACAATGGATTTAGGCCCAGATCTCTGTACTGGGGTGAATTTATGACATTGTTCTGCATTCTGTCCATCAACTGCTGTTTTTGCATTTGTCACCCCGAGTGGGACGGATATACTCAGACGGAGTACAGTGCTCTCCATGCCACTGGAATCCAGCTATCCAGGCTGATGAGGGCTGAAAGCCCGAAACCGGTCCTTGGATGCTTGTTTCCAGTCCAGGGAGGACCTGGCTTGGCATTTCCGGCTGGTTTGTTCCCATGGGGCACAGGGTCAAGACTGATTCGGATATGGCTGGGTTCAAACTGGAACGGCATTGTGAGCAAAAAAACGATGGATTCAGGCCCAGATCTCTGTACTGGGGTGAATGTATGACATTGTTCTGCATTCTGTCCATCAACTGTTGTTTTTGCATTTGTCACCCGAGTGGGACGGGTATGCTCAGACGTGAGTCCCGTGCTCTCCCGCCACTGGAATCAAGCTATCCAGGCTGATGAGGGCTGAAAGCCCGTAATCGGTCCTTGGATGCTTTTTTCCAGTCCAGGGAGGACCTGGCTTGGCAGTTTGGGCTAGACTGTTCCCATGGGGCACAGGGTCAAGACTGATTTGTCTATGGCTGGGTTCAAACGGGAATGGCATGGTGAGCAAAAAAACAATGGATGTAGGCCCCGGTCTCTGTACTGCGGTGAATGTATGATATTGTTCTGCATTCTGTCCATCAACTGTTGTTTTTGCATTTGTCACCCAGAGTGGAATGGGTATGCTCAGACGTGAGTCCCATGCTCTCCATGCCACTGGAATCAAGCTATACAGGCTGATGAGGGCTGAAAGCCCGAAACCGGTCCTTGTATGCTTGTTTCCAGTCCAGGGAGGACCTGGCTTGGCAGTTCGGACTGGACTGTTCTCATGGGGCACAGGTCAAGACTGATTTGCATTGTTCTGGGTTCAAACTGGAATGGCATGGTGAGCACAAAAACGATGGATTTAGGCCCAGATCTCTGTACTGGGGTGAATGTATGACATTGTTCTGCGTTCTTTCCATCAAGTGTTGTTTTTGCATTTGTCACCCAGAGTGGGACGGGTATGCTCAGACGTGAGTCCCGTGCTCTCCATGCCACTGGAATCAAGCTATCCAGGCTGATGAGGGCTGAAAGCCCGTAACCGGTCCTTGGATGCTTTTTTCCAGTCCAGGAAGGAACTGGCTTGGCAGTTCGGGCTAGACTGTTCCCATGGGGCACAGGGTCAAGACTGATTTGCCTATGGCTGGGTTCAAACTGGAATGGCATGGTGATAAAAAAAACAATGGATTTAGGACCAGATCTCTGTACTGGGGTGAATGTATGACATTGTTCTGCATTCTGTCCATCAACTGCTGTTTTTGCATTTGTCACCCCGAGTGGGACGGGTATACTCAGACGTGAGTACCGTGCTCTCCATGCCACTGGAATCAAGCTATTCAGGCTGTTGAGGGCTGAAAGCCCAAAGCCGGTCCTTGGATGCTTGTTTCCAGTCCCGGGAGGACCTGGCTTGGCAGTTTGGGCTGGACTGTTCTCATGGGGCACAGGTCAAGACTGATTTGAATTGTTCTGGGTTCAAACTGGAATGGCATGGTGAGCACAAAAACGATGGATTTAGGCCCAGATCTCTGTACTGGGGTGAATGTATGACATTGTTCTGCGTTCTTTCCATCAAGTGTTGTTTTTGCATTTGTCACCCCGAGTGGGACGTGTATTCTCTGAGGTGAGTCCCGTGCTCTCCATGCCACTGGTATCAAGCTATCCAGTCTGATGAGGGCTGAAAGCCCGTAACCGGTCCTTGGATGCTTTTTTCCAGTCCAGGGAGGATCTGGCTTGGCAGTTCGGGCTAGACTGTTCCCATGGGGCACAGGGTCAAGACTGATTTGTCTATGGATGGGTTCAAACGGGAATGGCATGGTGAGCAAAAAAACAATGGATGTAGGCCCCGATCTCTGTACTGCGGTGAATGTATGATATTGTTCTGCATTCTGTCCATCAACTGTTGTTTTTGCATTTGTCACCCAGAGTGGAATGGGTATGCTCAGACGTGAGTCCCATGCTCTCCATGCCACTGGAATCAAGCTATCCAGGCTGATGAGGGCTGAAAGCCCAAAACCGGTCCTTGTATGCTTGTTTCCAGTCCAGGGAGGACCTGGCTTGGCAGTTCGGGCTGGACTGTTCTCATGGGGCACAGGTCAAGACTGATTTGCATTGTTCTGGGTTCAAACTGGAATGGCATGGTGAGCACAAAAACAATGGATTTAGGCCCAGATCTCTGTACTGGGGTGAATGTATGACATTGTTCTGCGTTCTTTCCATCATGTGTTGTTTTTGCATTTGTCACCCCGAGTGGGACGTGTATTCTCTGAGGTGAGTCCCCTGCTCTCCATGCCACTGGTATCAAGCTATCCAGTCTGATGAGCGCTGGAAGCCCGAAACCGGTCCTTGGATGCCTGTTTCCAGTTCAGGGAGGATCTGGCTTGGCAGTTCGGGCTGGACTGTTCCCATGGGGCACAGGGTCAAGACTGATTTGCCTATGGCTGGGTTCAAATTAGAATGGCATGGTGAGCAAAAAAAAGATGAAGTTAAGGCCCAGATCTCTGTACTGGAGTGAATGTATGACATTGTTCTGCATTCTGTCCATCAACTGTTGTTTTTGCATTTGTCACCCCGAGTGGGACGGGTATGCTCAGACGTGAGTTCCGTGCTCTCCATGCCACTGGAATCAAGCTACCCAGGCTGATGAGGGCTGAGAGCCCAAAACCGGTCCTTGGATGCTTGTTTCCAGTCCAGGGAGGACCTGGCTTGGCAGTTCGGGTTGGACTGTTCCCATGGGGCAGAGGGTCAAGACTCATTTGCATATGACTGGGTTCAAAATGGAATGGCATGGTGAGCAAAAAAACGATGGATTTAGGCCCAGATCTCTGTACTGGGGGGAATGTGTGACATTGTTCTGCATTCTGTCCATCAACTGTTGTTTTTGTATTTGTCACCTCGAGTGGGACGGGTATGCTCAGACGTGAGTCCCGTGCTCTCCATGACACTGGAATCAATCTATTCAGACTGATGAGGGCTGAAAGCCCGAAACCGGTCCTTGGATGCTTGTTTCCAGTCCAGGGAGGACCTGGCTTGGCAGTTCGGGTTGGACTGTTCCCATGGGGCACAGGGTCAAGACTGATTTGCATATGGCTGGGTTCAAACTGGAACGGCATGGTGAGCAAAAAAACGATGGATTTAGGCCCAGATTTCTGTACTGGGATTAATGTATGACATTGTTCTGCATTCTGTCCATCAACTGTTGTTTTTGCATTTGTCACCCCGAGTGGGACGGGTATGCTCAGACGTGAGTCCCATGCTCTCCATGCCACTGGAATCAAGCTATCCAGGCTGATGAGGGCTGAAAGCCCGTAACTGGTCCTTGGATGCTTTTTTCCAGTCCAGAGTGGACCTGGCTTGGAAGTTCGGGCTAGACTGTTCCCATGGGGCACAGGGTCAAGATTGATTTGCATATGGCTGGGTTCAAACTGGAATGGCATGGTGATAAAAAAACAATGGATTCAGGCCCAAATGTAAATGTAAATGTAAATGTAGTTGAGCTTATATAGCGCACAGCTACCCGCAGTGGGTTTCCCGGCGCTTGCTTAGGGAACCCTTCCTGGTATTCACCTGTGAGATAGCAGGGTATCCACAAGGTGAAAGTCAGGCATCCCGCCGTGAGGGGCCGTTGTGGAGATTAAGCAAGCTATTGCCCAGAGTCGCAGAGTGTGAACCCGTGAGTCGAGGAGGCACCGGGGCGAGAATTATCGAGTCCGTGGAATTTTTAGCCCAAGACCCGCCGAGGCGGGGAATTGAACCCTGGTCCAGGACCGATCTCAGCTTTCGGGTCTGCTGCCTCTAACCCCTGAGCCACACTTCTCTGTAACGGGGGTGAATGTATACATTTTTCTGCATTCTGTCCATCAACTGTTGTTTTTGCATTTGTCACCCCGTGTGGTCGGGTATACTCAGACGTGAGTACCGTGCTCTACATGCCACTGGAATCAAGCTATCCAGGCTTATGAGGGCTGAAAGCCCGAAACCGGTCCTTGGATGCTTGTTTCCAGTCCAGTGAGGACCTGGCTTGGCATTTCGGGCTAGTCTGTTTCCATGGGGCACAGGGTCAAGACTGATTCGGATATGGCTGGGTTCAAACTGGAATGGCATTGTGAGCAAACAAACAATGTATTTAGGCCCAGATCTCTGTACTGGGGTGAATGTCTTACATTGTTCTGCATTCTGTCTATCAACTGTTGTTTTTGCATTTGTCACCCCGAGTGGGACGGGTATAATCAGATGTGAGTCCTGTGCCCTCAATGCCATTGGAATCAAGCAATCCAGGCTGATGAGGGCTGAAAGCCCGTAACCGGTCCTTGGATGCTTTTTTCCAGTCCAGGGAGGACCTGGCTTGGCAGTTCGGGCTAGACTGTTCCCATGGGGCACAGGGTCAAGACTGATCCAATGGGGCACAGGGTCAAGACTGATTTGGCTATGGCTGGGTTCAAACTGGAATGGCATGGTGAGCAAAAAAACCAATGGATTTAGACCCAGATCTCTGTACTGGGGTGAATGTATGACATTGTTCTGCATTCTGTCCATCAATGGTTGTTTTTGCATTTGTCACCCCGAGTGGGACGTGTATGCTCTGACGTGAGTCCCGTACTCTCTATGCCACTGGAATCAAACTTTCCAGTCTGATGAACGCTGAAAGCACGAAACCGGTCCTTGGATGCCTGGTTCCAGTTCAGGGAGGATCTGGCTTGGCAGTTCGGGTTGGACTGTTCCCATGGGGCACAGGGTCAAGACTGATTTGCCTATGGCTCGGTTCAAACTGGAATGGCATGGTGAGCAAAAAAACGATGAATTTAGGCCCAGATCTCTGTACTGGAGTGAATGTATTACATTGTTCTGCATTCTGTACATCAACTGTTGTTTTTGCATTTGTCACCCCGAGTGGGACAGGTATGCTCAGACGTGAGTCCCCTGATCTCGATGCCATTGGAATCAAGCTACCCAGGCTGATGAGGGCTGAAAGCCCAAAACCGGTCTTTGGATGCTTGTTTCCAGTCCAGGGAGGACCTGGCTTGGCAGTTCGGTTTGGACTGTTCCCATGGGGCACAGGGTCAAGACTGATTTCCATATGGCTGGGTTCAAAATGGAATGGCATGGTGAGAAAAAAAACGACGGATTTAGGCCCAGATCTCTGTACTGCGGTGAATGTGTGACATTGTTTTGCATTCTGTCCATCAACTGTTATTTTGCATTTGTCACCTCAAGTGGGACGGGTATGCTCAGACGTGAGTCCCGTGCTCTCCATGCCACTGGAATCAATCTATTCAGGCTGATGAGGGGTGAAAGCCCAAAACCGGTCTTTGGACACTTGTTTCCAGTCCAGGGAGGACATGGCTTGGCAGTTCGGGTTGGACTGTTCCCATGGGGCACAGGGTCAAGACTGATTTGCATATGGCTGGGTTCAAACTTGAACGGCATGGTGAGCAAAAAAAAACGATGGATTTAGGCCCAGATCTCTGCACTGGGCTGAATGTATGACATTGTTCTGCATTCTGTCCATCAACTGTTGTTTTTGCATCTGTCACCCCGAGTGGGACGGGTATGCTCAGATGTGAGTCCCGTGCTCTCCATGCCACTGGAATCAAGCTATCCAGGCTGATGAGGGGTGAAAGCCCAAAACCGGTCCTTGGACACTTGTTTCCAGTCCAGGGAGGACGTGGCTTGGCAGTTCGGGTTGGACTGTTCCCATGGGGCACAGGGTCAAGACTGATTTGCATATGGCTGGGTTCAAACTGGAACGGCATGGTGAGCAAAAAAAACCGATGGAATTAGGCCCTGATCTCTGTGCTGGGGTTAATGTATGACATTGTTCTGCATTCTGTCCATCAACTGTTGTTTTTGCATCTGTCACCCGGAGTGGGACTGGTATGCTCAGATGTGAGTCCCATGCTCTCCATCCCACTGGAATCAAGCTATCCAGGCTGATGAGGGCTGAAAGCCCGTAACCGGTCCTTCAATGCGTGTTTCCAGTCCAGGGAGGACCTGGCTTGGCAGTTCAGGCTGGATGTTCCCATGGGGCACAGGGTCAAGACTGATTTGCATATGGCTGGGTTCAAAATTGAATGGCATGGTGATCAAAAAAACAATGGATTTAGACCCAGATCTCTGTACTGGGGTGAATGTATGACATTGTTCTGCATTCTGTCCATCAACTGCTGTTTTTGCATTTGTCACCCCGAGTGGGACGGATATACTCAGACGGAGTACCGTGCTCTCCATGCCACTGGAATCCAGCTATCCAGGCTGATGAGGGCTGAAAGCCCCAAACCGGTCCTTGGATGCTTGTTTCCAGTCCAGGGAGGACCTGGCTTGGCATTTCCGGCTGGTTTGTTCCCATGGGGCACAGGGTCAAGACTGATTCGGATATGGCTGGGTTCAAACTGGAACGGCATTGTGAGCAAAAAACGATGGATTTAGGCCCAGATCTCTGTACTGGGGTGAATTTATGACATTGTTCTGCATTCTGTGCATCAACTGTTGTTTTTGCATTTGTCACCCCGAGTGGGACGGGTATGCTCAGACGTGAGTCCCGTGCTCTCCAGCCACTGGAATCAACCTATCCAGGCTGATGAGGGCTGAAAGCCCGTAATCGGTCCTTGGATGCTTTTTTCCAGTCCAGGGAGGACCTGGCTTGGCAGTTCGGGCTAGACTGTTCCCATGGGGCACAGGGTCAAGACTGATTTGTCTATGGCTGGGTTCAAACGGGAATGGCATGGTGAGCAAAAAAACAATGGATGTAGGCCCCGATCTCTGTACTGCGGTGAATTTATGATATTGTTCTGCATTCTGTCCATCAACTGTTGTTTTTGCATTTGTCACCCAGAGTGGAATGGGTATGCTCAGACGTGAGTCCCATGCTCTCCATGCCACTGGAATCAAGCTATCCAGGCTGATGAGGGCTGAAAGCCCGAAACCGGTCCTTGTATGCTTGTTTCCAGTCCAGGGAGGACCTGGCTTGGCAGTTCGGGCTGGACTGTTCTCATGGGGCACAGGTCAAGACTGATTTGCATTGTGCTGGGTTCAAACTGGAATGGCATGGTGAGCACAAAAACGATGGATTTAGGCCCAGATCTCTGTACTGGGGTGAATGTATGACATTGTTCTGCGTTCTTTCCATCAAGTGTTGTTTTTGCATTTGTCACCCCGAGTGGGACGTGTATTCTCTGAGGTGAGTCCCGTGCTCTCCATGCCACTGGTATCAAGCTATCCAGTCTGATGAGCGCTGGAAGCCCGAAACCGGTCCTTGGATGCCTATTTCCAGTTCAGGGAGGATCTGGCTTGGCAGTTCGGGCTGGACTGTTCCCATGGGGCACAGGGTCAAGACTGATTTGCCTATGGCTGGGTTCAAATTAGAATGGCATGGTGAGCAAAAAAAAGATGAAGTTAAGGCCTAGATCTCTGTACTGGAGTGAATGTATGACATTGTTCTGCATTCTGTCCATCAACTGTTGTTTTTGCATTTGTCACCCCGAGTGGGACGGGTATGCTCAGACGTGAGTTCCGTGCTCTCCATGCCACTGGAATCAAGCTACCCAGGCTGATGAGGGCTGAAAGCCCAAAACCGGTCCTTGGATGCTTGTTTCCAGTCCAGGGAGGACCTGGCTTGGCAGTTCGGGTTGGACTGTTCCCATGGGGCAGAGGGTCAAGACTCATTTGCATATGACTGGGTTCAAAATGGAATGGCATGGTGAGCAAAAAAACGATGGATTTAGGCCCAGATCTCTGTACTGGGGGGAATGTGTGACATTGTTCTGCATTCTGTCCATCAACTGTTGTTTTTGTATTTGTCACCTCGAGTGGGACGGGTATGCTCAGACGTGAGTCCCGTGCTCTCCATGCCACTGGAATCAATCTATTCAGACTGATGAGGGCTGAAAGCCCGAAACTGGTCCTTGGATGCTTGTTTCCAGTCCAGGGAGGACCTGGCTTGGCAGTTCGGGTTGGACTGTTCCCATGGGGCACAGGGTCAAGACTGATTTGCATATGGCTGGGTTCAAACTGGAACAGCATGGTGAGCAAAAAAACGATGGATTTAGGCCCAGATTTCTGTACTGGGATTAATGTATGACATTGTTCTGCATTCTGTCCATCAACTGTTGTTTTTGCATTTGTCACCCCGAGTGGGACGGGTATGCTCAGACGTGAGTCCCATGCTCTCCATGCCACTGGAATCAAGCTATCCAGGCTGATGAGGGCTGAAAGCCCGTAACCGGTCCTTGGATGCTTTTTTCCAGTCCAGAGTGGACCTGGCTTGGAAGTTCGGGCTAGACTGTTCCCATGGGGCACAGGGTCAAGATTGATTTGCATATGGCTGGGTTCAAACTGGAATGGCATGGTGATAAAAAAACAATGGATTCAGGCCCAAATCTCTGTAACGGGGGTGAATGTATGACATTTTTCTGTATTCTGTCCATTAACTGTTGTTTTTGCATTTGTCACCCCGTGTGGTCGGGTATACTCAGACGTGAGTACCGTGCTCTACATGCCACTGGAATCAAGCTATCCAGGCTTATGAGGGCTGAAAGCCCGAAACTGGTCCTTGGATGCTTGTTTCCAGTCCAGGGAGGACCTGGCTTGGCATTTCAGGCTGGTCTGTTTCCATGGGGCACAGGGTCAAGACTGATTTGCATATGGCTGGGAGGACCTGGCTTGGCAGTTCGGGTTGGACTGTTCCCATGGGGCAGAGGGTCAAGACTCATTTGCATATGACTGGGTTCAAAATGGAATGGCATGGTGAGCAAAAAAACGATGGATTTAGGCCCAGATCTCTGTACTGGGGTGAATGTATGACATTGTTCTGCATTCTGTCCATCAACTGTTGTTTTTGCATTTGTCACCCCGAGTGGGACGGGTATGTTCAGATATGAGTCCCGTGCTCTCCATGCCACTGGAATCAAGCTATCCAGGCTGATGAGTGTTTTTTGAAACCGGTCCTTGGATGCTTGTTTCCAGTCGAGGGAGGACCTGGCTTGGCAGTTCGGGCTGAACTGTTCCCATGGGGCACAGATTCAAGACTGATTTGCATATGGCTGGGTACAAACTGGAATGGCATAGTGAGCAAAAAAACTATGGATTTAGGCCCAGATCTCTGTACTGGGGTGAAAGTTTGACATTTGGTCTGCATTCTGTCCATCAACTGTTGTTTTTGCACTGTAATTATGCCCAACACATTTTCTTTAGACTCCCGTTCATGTTCATTTAGAACACTTTGCCTTGCATCAGTTTCTTGCCAATGAATGTGCTGACTTCAAAATTACATTCTTTTGCTTCATCACACCATTTAGATCATGCCGTATAACAATGAACTGTGCTGTAAATTCATAATGATTATACTGCTAGAATGAATAATAATTTAGATGTGCGTTATGTATGTTTAACCAGGGCACTGTTGATAGTTTTGTTTTATTACATCTGATTAGCCTTTAGTATTCACAATTGAACACAGCTAATACCATAGGTAAGACGGTTTTTATGAGAACATTCCTCCACTTCTAATATTTGCAACACTGTTTTATTATATATCATAATGAATGTTTACTGTGGGAATCAGGAGGAGAAGAAACGTATGCTGAGGACACCATCGGATGAATGAATTTCATTGGACAAGAACCTTACACACCTACTAATTTTCATTTGATTATTGTATGCTTTTATATATTATATTGAGTGTTCCTAGTTAGAGAGAAGAAGATCCCCTAATGACTCTACTACAGGATAGTCACTCTATCATTGCTGGAAGCTAATGCTAACAGTGACTTTACTTTCCCTTGTCTTGATTCTCTTTTATCAATGCTACTGCAGTGATCATTCCTCTGTCACTAATATTCTAACGGTTGCTAATGCAGCTGTGTGGAACTCATCTGAGTTTCCAGAATGACTCTTTATGGGAAGTTCTAGTTTTTATCTCAGCTCAGATAATCTTGCTAATTTCTAGAAGGGAATCTTAGGGTAGATTAGGTCCTTTAACTACTTTAATTACAATTTCCTTTAAGGAACACTATGTATTGATTTATGCTGTCACTAATCCACCTTTTACTCATTATTTCTGTAACCTGGACTGATCTGAATAAAAATGAACAAACCTACTAATTCCTAAGGGATGAATAAAAGTTTTGAAACTTCTTCAACCTCTCATGATTGACTGAAATATAAGGATCTGGCAAGTGGTCATATATGTGTGACCTGTGTTTTTGTTCCAGCTCCATTCGCAACATGGTGGCAAAGGTCCATCCTACCTATCCAGTGCCATCTGGACTCCAAGGTTAAAATCTGTAAGTTGGTGTGTTTAAGTTAAGTGACCACTTTGGCCCATTCTTTAGGCGCCAACACTCTTTACTCTCCAATGGTAGTTTGCACAAGCATTCACAGCTTACTCCAGGAGGTGGTAACTGTTTTAGAACTCATCTACAAAACTACAAATGTTTTATGCTGTGTAAAAGCTTAGGTCATTACACCTTCTTCTCGGGGTGTGTGAAGTGGTAAAGTCAGCTTTCTTTTGAAGGATTGGGGGGGTTCGGAGGATGAGGAAATTCGTTCACTTAAAACAAAAAAAATTGAAAAGTACAATAATGGGGAGTTTGAAGAATGTGTAAGCTTTTGTTACCCAGAGTACTAGGAGGAAATATTTCACTTAATAAGAGAATCATTCAAATTTTTATTCATAAAATATTCTTCTCCCCTGAACAGGGCATCTTGGTGTTGTCTGTAACTCAAACAACATTGATTGAATCATTAGTCTTTGTTCAACAGCAGGTTGATTGCTGACATTGAGGTGCTTTGCATGTGCATTTCTTTACTATCTGTGTGGGAGTTGGGCAATAAAGAATCTCGGCACATGGAAGCTTTTCACTAGTACGTTCTCAATAGTACGGCCAACCCTGAATGGTAGTGGATAAATTAAACCTCCTTTGTTCAGAGATACCCATTGTCTCAGCAATCTCAGAACAATTGACTAACTGGAAGCAAACATTAAATGATTTTATGCCACACAAAATAACATCCTTCATGGGTGCAAAGTCTTGCAGCAAGAGCACTTCCATTGCAATAGGTCAAATCGAGTAAACTTTACCTGAGGCAACCTTTGCCAGCCTTCACCAAGGGTGAAGTTTCACAATTCACACAATGTCATGGATAAAGTAATTCACTTTGTCCAGCTTTTGTGCTAAATCAGTTTAAGGTTAAGGTCAATGGGGTGTGTTACTCTATGGTGAGGGATCAAAAAGTACTTTTTAATCTTCAGATTTATATGGTCCAATCAGTTTTATTAAGGGTTTCATTGCCCATCGTCTAAACAATAGTGTTTGAGTGAAAGATGGGAAAGCAGTGCATCAAATCCTGGCAGCACAATATCCTAGTTTTTCCCAGCTTGAGCCTCAGTTATGATATCTTTCTGGTTATATCAAACCAAAGGACCTTCAGCAAACCATTTTAAGAAATTGCAAAGCCACTGAAAAGAGGGTTGGCATGGGGAACTGGGAAAACAATTAGATCAATGGCTGTTGAGTTCAGCGTGGTCTCCTGCTTCCAGTACTGGTGATGAGATACATGGCATAGTACAGTACCAGTGGATACCCCAGCTGGCCACCAGTTGGGGTGTCAGTGATGCTAGGGAATTGAGTAGAAAATGTCTAGGTGCTAATGAATATTCAATACCTCGGTGGTCTATCACTTCAGATGAAGAATAACTCACTGCACCAGGTTGCAATTAGCATGAACAGGGGTATAGAGATTAGGATTTGTGTGAAACTAAATGAAATTATATAATTGAGAAACAGCATTATAATTTATCAATTAAAACTGTTTTAATGTTGTTGTGACAAGGCTAACATGATGAAAGCTAGTCTGTGAGTTTCAAGAACAAAGTCGAAACGGGTTCAGATGACCTCTTTAAGACACAAAGTGTCCGCAACTCTATTAGAGCCTTGGGTGTACACTACCAGAATGAAATACAGACTTGCAGTGGGGTGATTGTTTGAGGAACAGATTAGGTTCAGTAGTAGGGATATTCCTGCAGTGTCACTAGTATGTCCGTGATCCACTAATGTAGTATGTTGTTCAACTGAGCATCCAGGTCAACAGGGCTGCAGAACTTTATGGCTCAAAGAAAAGTTATTTCCTTAAGTAAATCCTCCACACAGCTCCCAGCTGGGCATCGCCAACATCTTCTTTAGGAGAGAGCACCTAATATCCACTTAGGTGGGTCCAGCTCCTTATCTGCCCTTATTTTCTGTCTGAGTCTAGGCTTAGTCTAGGCTTAGTCCAAACCACAAGAAGAATAACAATGTAAGCTCAGATTTAGAAAAAGTGATGCAGTGCTATGTTGCTTCATAAAAACCTGTGCTGCATTACATACAACAGGGGCAGCATCATATGTAGTATGTGGAGCACTATAACACAATGCTCTGCATCATAGTGCAATGTGCTGTAGCACGACTTGCCCTTGTGTGGTGCAATTCATAATTGCACGCAGCAAGTCACTGTTGAGTCACAAAAGACTCCTCAGTTAAAAAAAGTGATGCAAAAGCCCATGCTTTTTCTCAAAGTGGCAGTAAGATAGATCCTATCACCCAGGAGGGTAGCAATCAAGCAGGATGGGTTGTCCAGGACGGAAGCATAAAAAGAATGTCAATATTACACAGGAGAAGAATGACATTTTAATTTCTGAATGTACAAAACAAGAAAAATATCTGTTTGTCACCTCCAAATTACCATTATCCAAGAAAGAAAAGTTATGGGCCGGTAGAGTTAATAAAATTGAAGTAGTAACACCAACATGCAGGACTGTTGTGGAATGCAAGAAAAGGAAGAGAAGGTAGCATGATTGCAAGCTAAGGGTCAATGAAAACAATGACAAGGAATGTGAAGCCTGCAATGCAACCTGGAGGAGGCCCAGACAACCATGAACAAATGACACCAACAGAAGAGCAGGTAACAACACTCATTGGACCCGAGTTGGTTGCTAGCATTGAGGGCACCGATGCTGCCATTCCTTAGAACTTATCAGCTTCCGGTAAGTTTGCATTACAAAACAGTGCTGACATTTCCGGTTTCATTGGTATTTCAATATATTTAAACGTATATTGTATAAATCACCATGTTCTACGTTGGTATTAATGAATGTGTAGAGTTACCTCCTAAGAAGTTGTTAATTAAATAATTATGTACACTGAACCCATTTTTTTTAGCATAGCTTATGTTATGCTCCATTTAATAAACAACATTTTGCTCCTCATCACAAATTCATGCATAATATTCATGCATATTATGTCTTTATTTATTTTGTGTTAATAATTTATTCAGTGCCTGCTTTCAGAAAAATACATTAAAATGCAAATCATGAGGAAGAACATTTGTACAATTCTGATATTCCCAAATAACCACATAGGTGGATATCTGGAAATATTCATGTTTCACCTACGTCACGTTTGCTTGTGGAGAAATATTCCTATTGAATGCATGGCTTCTGTACTAGTAGTGTTACATTCAAGATATATATATAATATGCACACACCTTCTATATTTTAACAGCAACATTAACCAAAATCTTGAGGCACACATTTAACATTGTGCTAGTTATTTAAAAAAAAAAGTAATTCTTGAAAATTGTCATAACCTACATAAACATTTGTAACGATACATGTGACGCAATATAGGAATTTTAATATTATTAATGTAGATTTGCAATGAAATACAAAAAATCATATTGAGTTTTTTGTTTTACTTTGTATGGCTTAATCTTGGGTGATCATTTGCATCCTGCTACATATTTTCATTAATATGCAATATCATATAAATACTACACATGCATTATGTTCAAACTGGAGGGATAGATCAGCCAGGTGGGGGAGGATAACAGTTCCTTTTTATTTTTTGGGGTGAAGTTTTATATATTGCAAACTAGACCAGAAGGTATTAGAGCTCTTTACATGAGAACTAGTTACGTTACAGACGGGCACATTCCTTTTTGTTAGGCAAGCATAGATTAAGTGATGTGTCCAGAATCACAGGATGTTGAGCGTCCCTGCGAGACTTGAACCTGGTTCCTTAGGTACGAGGTGGAATGTCCTAGACGTTAGGCCACATTCTTACATTAATTGATCAACATCGGTGTCTAAGCATACTTTCTAAAAGATATACCTTAAAGATACATAATAAATATATAGTTTTGATTAGAAAGCTTAAGCTCTGCAGACAAAAGTAAGTATTTTAAAACTCATACACACCTGTACAAAGAGTTTACTGTCTGTATGTTGCTTCCTGCCACTCATTTGCAATATGTATAGTGTCAGAAAAAAGCATCAACAATTCTTACTTACATCATTAGGACTGTCATATTCAAGTTAAAGTATATACTTTTTGTGTATTGTGTACTTTCTTCTTGTTCTTGATCTTCAAATTGGATTTGTGTTTAATTAGAAATATATGTGGACATGAAGGCTATGTTTTGTATGTAGGAAAGCACTGCCTTACTGTGGCTGTGTAAACATCTATATGCAAAATTAGTTAAATGAATAGGTTTATGAGAATTCAATGTAGATGCAGAAGCTCTATTTGGTATCCATAATGGTGAAAGAATTTGTGTTCAATGGCATGAAGCCTCCGGATATGGGGTTCCTGCTCGTAGCGGCTCTGGATGAAGTCTTCCCCTATGAATAAAAGACGAACTAAATATTCCTTGTACTTCATCCCTCTATAAGTCAGTTCACCTTCATCTGTCGCAAAGAATCTTCATCTCGGATCATCAGTTGACATACAGCGCAATATTCATGAATGGGACACATTCAAATCAATTTTGAATGACACGTCTTGAACTTTATTCAATGTCTCCGTTATCTGAGTTTAGATAAACACACCAAGAACAGTACTGACTCTATGTCATTCTAGAAAATGACTGGTCAGCAAAACCATTTTTAGTAGAATCCTTATATATTCCAACTGTGGCCTCCCTCCTGACGAAGGCACCTGTGTGTGCCGAAATTTAATTTATACCCATTACATTGTATCCATCTATCAATTCTGTGGAAAATGTTGCTATCTCAACAATGGCTTTTTTTAACTGATTTGAGTATGCATGGAAGTATGATTGACAGATATGAAAGTGAATGTATGTATATTATAAACTGTCTACCTGTTAAGAATTACAATAAATGATGTTTTGTACTTTTGATAAATATTAGTTGTTACCTTGGTTCTTTTCATTCTTTATTTCACTATATATCACTGTTATTTATCATTATATGAATGGTTGCTTTAATTCTTTACATTGATTGACTTTTCCCTACCTTAAGGAACCTCACCTAAATAGTAGGGGGCCTCTTCTTTTATGCTTAAGATCTCCAATAGCCCAGCTAGTCTCTCCCGCCCAGGATGGAGAGAGGAGAGTCTGATTATCAATCAGCAAGCTAAGCAAACTTTCAACTTAACCTCTTCCTTGTATAGTTTTGATACAAAAATAAACTAAGAACAAGAAGAATATCAACCCCTCCACTCTTACTACGGCTATATAATTTGTGAATACCAGAGGCAAACCTATCTTAGACGAGAGTCCACTGCGGAAGTGGATGCAGGCCAAGGGGTGGGGGGGTTAAAAACATGGCCTTACGATTATCAGGAGACAGTCCTACGGAGTTGCTTCTCCCCTCACAAGAAGCTAGCGGCAATGCTATCTTTTCTAAATCCCTTGACCTACCTCCCGTAGATAGATCTTTGGGGCGGAGACGCCCGCAGGTCGCAAACGATGGAAGAGAGGAGGCAAACAGTATTGCTCCTATTCACATTGTCAACCCCGCCCTTCCTACATTATGCTCTCTTGAGACAGTCTCCTGTACGGATATACTGCCTGACACACCACAGTCTGAGAGCCCTTCTCTAGCTCTAATCCTCCACACTCTGACTGAACAACGGTATGAAGCTCAACAATATTTCTTACAATTGAAAGAAGACAACACTAAGACACCACATTTTCTACTCGAGGTTAATAATAAAATCAGTGGTATCACCCAAGAGGTAGAAGAACTACAGCAGAGGGTTGTACAAGTAGAGGAGCGGTCGGCAAGCACAGAGCGAAAGACTGTCCGTCATGATGAAGAGATCCGTGCTCTGCAATATAAAATTGAGGACGTGGAGAATAGACAGCGAAGGCAGAACCTCAGACTTTTCGGGATTCCAGAGGGTTCGGAAGGCTCAGACCCTCGTGCCTACATCGTTAAACTCTTCCAGCGTGCCTTTCCCGATCTGGCGGACTGGGATTGGGACTCTCAATTCCAGAGAGTTCATAGACTGCCGTTAGTAAATAGAAACAAGGGGAGTAAATTTCCCCGTCCTTTTCAGATTTTTTGGGGGAACTTTTTACTTAGACAGGCGGTTTCTCTGCAAGCGAGACCTAATTCCCCAATAGTTACAGAAGATGTAACCTTCTTTGTTAGGTCAGATCTTTGTAAGACCACAATGGAGAGGCGCTGGAATTTACGGCAACTAATTGATTCGTTTAAAGCAACAGGGGCACAGGTCTTACTCCAGGAACCGGCCTGCTTAAAAGTCATCAAAGCAGGTCATACGTATTTCCTCAATCAGGTTGAGGAAGCGGAGGTGGTTTTAGCAAAAATGACTAATGTATAAAAAGTTGAGACGCTTAAACTTTCTGAATTACAACGGTGGCTGACAAACCGTTGATAGATTGATACTGTACGTGGAGGGTTTAGATTGACACATTACAGGGTGAGGGCGAGGGTTCTACAGATAGCTGTACCTACAGGTGGCTGCCCTTCCAGCAGCAGCAGGTGCGTAAAGGGGTTTTTTCCTCATGGTACGGGGGGGAGGGTATTGTAAGGGGTGGTACTGAGAGGGGGCGGGGTATGGAGGGGAAAAAAACAAAAAAAGACATGACAAGTCTATGTGACAGTAACCTGGCAGGTATTAGATTAGAAATAAGTAGGAACTTAAGGAAAGGGACAGATCTCCATGAGTTAATTGCTATTCATAAGTCGCATTTTAGTTGCTTAGCATAGAATGTGTCAGGCTTGAATAACAAGACTAAAAGAAGCTTGGTCTATGAGGAACTGAAAATGTATGATGCACATTTGGTTATGTTACCAGAAACGCATATTTGTTTTAGGGATAAAAAACTTCTGGCCCAACTAGGATATGAGATGGTGGTATGCACTACTTTATATGTTCCAATTCGGGGAGTGGCAATTTTGAGGAAGCGACAAATGCGGGGAGACGTGATTAAAACTGCTACAGATGATGGGGGTCGACGGGCAATAGCGCAAATATGGATAGAAAACTGCAATTATGTCTTTTGTGACATTTATGGGTCAAATAGAGATGAACCACGCATTTTCGATTGGCTGAATGTAGAACTACTATCTTGGGAGGGCGAACTTATCTTGATGGGGGACTTTAACTGTGTGCTAAATTATGAACAAGATGTGACAAAGAGAGGGATATTTCCACGCATGCGTAAAACCAGGGCTGCAATTTTGGAATTAGCAAAGATACATAATGTGAAAGATATATGGCGCAATCTCCATCCGGCCACACCAGGGTACACCTACTATTCATCCCCCCATAAACTATGCACTCGAATAGACTGGGCGTGGGCTTCAGATGAACTAATTGATTTAGGACATATGGAGATTATTCCAAGAATATCGTCTGACCACAACCCTATTTTATTTACATTCCGCTTAGCCCAAAGGCCAACAGAACTACGACCCTTTACGTTCCCAAGATATTTATTAACAGATTTAGTTTTTGTAGCAGCCCTTAAGGAACATATAAAAGAATTCATTGAAAACTATATCAATACTGCCACTCTTTTATCAGTATGGGATGCTTGTAAGGCTTCAATTAGGGGGCTAGCACAACAATATGTATTCAGGCAAAATGCATTGCGCAGGAAAGAAATTAAGGCGGCAACTGCTAATATTTTATTGGTTGAAAATCAATTAGCTGACAATCTCAGGGCCGGTGGGTTGAGCAGCCAAGATATAGAGCAATTGGAAATGAAACTTACGACTTTACGTTCAATTATTAAAACATCACTTAGGGAGAAAAATAGTCGCAAAATACTTAAATATAAACTGTCCCAATACGAGTGTGGGGATAGAGTAGGTAAGTTATTGGCCTACAAAGTTGCTGATGATAGGGCAACAACTTTAATTAAATCTATAAGAGGTCCTAATGCTACCGTATACTCCCAACCTGCACTAATTATGGGACAGTTCGTCTCTTACTACGAAAATGTATACACTCCTGAGAGTAGGAGCACGGAAGATCAGATCCAATCTTATATAAACGAGAAATTACCACCAAAAGAATATCTAGATCAGGAAAGCATCAACAAGTTGGAAGAGAAATTTACAGTAGCTGAATTACGTTTGGCGGTTTTTTCTCTTCCATCTAACAAGGCGGCAGGCGAAGATACACTTCCGATAGAATTATATAAAATGTGTGCAGATGAAATTCTCTCTTTTTTTTTGTTTAGTATTTAATTCAATTGGTGCTACAGGAAAGGCCCCGGACTCTTGGAAAACTGCCAAAATTATGTTCTTTTTAAAAAAAAAAACACCTACAGATTGTGGGTCTTACAGACCAATTTCTCTGATAAATGCCGACGCCAAGGCTTATTCCAAATTGTTAGCAATGCGAATGGCACCCCTTATGCCATATTTGGTAAATGATCAACAGCATGGCTTTGTAGTAGGAAGGGATACTACCACCCATGTCAATATGGCCATCACATCTTTTGATGTGGCCGCTACTAATCTCACCCCACTCGGTATGATACTTCTAGACGCAGAAAAGGCGTTTGACCGAGTGGGGTGGGATTATTTGTGGAGGGTC
Source organism: Lissotriton helveticus (assembly GCF_964261635.1). NCBI lineage: Eukaryota > Metazoa > Chordata > Amphibia > Caudata > Salamandridae > Lissotriton > Lissotriton helveticus. Next base: position 780,038,085 of record NC_136061.1, read on the forward strand.
CTGAAGCAGTTTGCCATTAAAGGGCAGTTCCTCAGAAGTATACAGGCTCTATACAGGGACCCTAACGCTAAAATTAGCTATGCCGGGTTACTTTCTTCAACTTTTGGGATCTTAAGGGGGACTCGGCAGGGGTGCCCGCTTTCACCCCTGCTCTTTGCTCTCTCTATGGAGCCTTTCATAAATGCCCTGCAAACTCAAGATAAGATTGTTCCGATGCAGCATGAAGATAAAATCCTTAAAATAACCGCATATGCGGACGATCTAGCTATTTACTTGGAATAACAGAGGAAGCTAAAAACTTTGGAGTTATCTCTGGTTATAAATTAAACATCAATAAAACACAAGTCATCATGAACTACCAAACTAACTCTGCAGTTTCAGGACTCTGTAAATCTGCAGTCTATCTAGGGGTAAAAATTTCCTCTAAAACTAATGAAATAAATATGTTAAACTATGATCCCTTACTAAAAGAGGTGACCACGTTGCTCAAAAAATGGCATTAGATCCCACTCAATCTACTTGGTCGAATCAATTTGATTAAGATGAACATTGTGCCGAAATTTTTATACTTTTTTCGCTCTATTCCTTTTCGGGTTAACAATTTATTCTTTAAAAAATTAGATGGAATCCTTAGTAGTTTTATTTGGGGTTATAAGAAGGCTAGAAGGTCTATGTCCATACTAAAATTACCACTTGAAAGAGGGGGTCTAGATTTTCCGGACTTCAAAGCTTATTTTTTTGCATCTTTTTTAGGCCGGCTTTGTAGTTTGTTCATCAATAATCAATACTTTTTTTATCAGTTCATGCTTGGCACTAACTCAAAACAGTTCTTGGCAAAAGTGCAAGATCCAAACTATTTTAAACGTGTAAAATTTAAGACTGCGAGGGATGCGGTACGCATTTGGAACTTGATCCTGAGCCATTGTGACACCTCCTTTTTTCATACTGAGCTACCACTCTGGGACAACCCAGGGCTTCCTGATATTTTTAGTGATAAAATTAGGCGGGACTGGGCTAAGTTTGGAATTAAGACGGTAGGAGATCTATATGGTTCAAATGGATTCCTACAGTTTGCAACACTGCAAACTTTGTATAATTTGCCTGAAGTAATGATATACAAGTACTTTCAAATTAAGGACTATCTGATTCGTAAGATGGATTTGAAACAAATAAACAGCTCAGGTATTTGGAGCTGTTTTTACTCTACGAAAAAGAAGTCACTAATTAGTTCGGGATATAAATGTCTCGGCCTAAACAAATCAGACGATTGCCCTAGACTGGCGTTAAAATGGACAGTTGATTATGGAATTAAAGTGACATCCCAGAATGTTTCAGCTGCTATAGATAACATCAATAAAGTAGTCCATTCTTCTAGTTTGAAATTACAACTTTACAGGACGGTTAGTCAACTTTATCATACTCCATTAAAAATATCCAAATGGACACAAAATGTTTCAAGTAGTGATCGTACAAAATGTCCTAAATGTGGTCTGGTGGCAGCAGTCCTCATACATATGTTCTACTCATGCCCTTTGTTAACTAAATATTGGTTAGAAATAGAAAATATCTTACTCCAAAAGCAGTTGATTAATACCCCAATTACTGCACCTTTGGTACTACTTTCTATATACCCTACGGGTATCACAAATAGGAGTTGGTTAAGTATAGCTTTGTCCTGCGCCAGATTGGTGGTAGCTAGGGCTTGGATCTCGCAGATCCCACCTCATACGATCGAGTGGTGGAATCTTTTGCATGAAATTTATACTATGGAAAAGGCACTGGCTAAGGGTAGAAGCTTAAAAGCAATCGTCAAATTTGAAAAAATCTGGGATAACGTCTCGTAAATTTTATCTGGATCTGGTTAATGGAATTTTTGTGTTTTGGATGATACTACTGATTTTGTCAAGAAGTTACATTTATGGTTGTCTGCGATTAGTTTTCTTTCTTTTTTCTCTTTTCTGTTGAACGTTGATCTGTCCCGGCATTGATTGAAAATGATTTCTTTTCGTATGTATATGAAAAATGTTACACTCCTGTACTTGCTTGTCAAAATAAAAAATTCAAAAAAATAAAAATAAAAAAAAGTTTTGATCCACTCACCCTGGAAGATCTATCTCTAAATCTGGCTCTCCCTCTGACCCATGCCCCACTAATCTTTTAGTCGTGGGAGCAGAGGTTAATAATCCTCTTGCCAATCATCTCCTAAAGACTTTACTCTCGTTGGATATTGTCCCTAAGAAATAGAAACAGGCCAAAATTGTGCCGCTGCTAAACAAACCGCATGCAGTAGTTACAGATCTGTCTTATTATAGGCCAATTTCACCTCTTCCTATCCTTTTCCAAAATACTGGAAAAACATGTTAACCAGCAGCTATCTCGGTACCTAGAATGCAATGACTTGTTACATCCTAGTCAATCTGGCTTTTGCCCAGCTGTAGCATGGAAACAGCACTTGGGGAGGTAGTCGACTTTTATCAGGTATACTCTTGATGCTGGTGGTAAAGCTGCACTGATTATGCTGGATTTGTAGGGTATGTTCGACACGTTCCCCCACTCAACTCTTCTGTCCCGCCTCCTGTCCATAGGGATTGGTGGAGAAGTGTGGGAATGGCTGGCCACTTTTCTTGAAGGTAGGGGTCAAAAGGTATGGTGTCCCCTATTCCTCTGATGGCGGGCCTTTAGGTGGGAGTGCTGCAGGACTCTGCTTTGAGCCCTACCCTTAATATATAACTTGCCCCCCTGACATGCCTTGCAGAGACTCTGGGTGCTAAAGTAGTCTCTTATTCCGACGACACCCAGCTGCTTTTCTTGTGGGGCAGGGTCCAAACATTCCCCCAGGAAAACATCTGAAAGTGTTTGGCCGCAATATTCGCATGGCTTTCCCTATACCAACTGAAATGTAATGTGGGAAAAACGAATTCCTCTATTTTGGTGTAAGTTTGGAAGTGCCTTGGCAGACCTCCTGGCCCAAGGAAAGGATGCCTCTCTTCCTTGTACCACACTAATGCTATTAAAAATGTAATCATTAAGTTTGATAGTGAACTTTAATTTCTAGCTCAAGTAAACGTATAAGTAGGGACTTGTTTTGGCGTACTACGTATGCTGAGGAAATTTTTCCACTTTCTTTCTTTGACAGCTTGGAAATTGGCGGTCTGGGCTCTGATTACATCTAGTCTGGATTATGGTAACGCTTTACACCTGGGCCTGCGGAACTATCTGATTAATAGATTGCAGGTGGTCGAGAATGCGGCTGCAAGTACATTACACAGCCTACCCCTAAAATCCCATGTGCCCCCTTTCCTCAGAAAACTTCATTGCCTCCCTTAAAGGAAAAGGATTATGTTCAAAACTCTACAACTCATCCATAGAGCATTGCATGAAACAGGTCCCAGATACCTGAAAGTGAAAATCGGATTTTACATCCCTCCTAGAAGTCTGCGCTCAACAATAAGTTTTCTGGCTAATATTCCTCGAATCCGTAAATTCTGAACAGGGCGGTAGGTCCTTTTCTTTTCTGGGTCCTACCTTATGGAATAACCTGCAGCTGGATCTAAGATGCCCTATCTCCACCACTCTGTTCCGGAAGAAGCTGAAAACATGGCTCTTCTTTAATATTTAATTCTGTTCCCTTGTCTCTCACTTCTCGGTTCCTACATTGCTAGTGCAGAGCGCCAGGATACTCTTTAGAAGTTACTTTTACATTACATTACATTATTTATTTATGTGTATATATCCTTCATCATTTTGAAGTTTGCTGTGATTGCCTTTTACAGCTTTAAGTATTCTATATGATGTGTATGTACTACATTGTGCTCAAACATTTCTGTCGAAATTTGAAAACATTCTGTATGTGTTCACATTGGGTTGCTCATTGAGGCTTATACCTTTGTAAAAAAAAACAATCAACAATTGTTTTCTAATTATTTAAGCTTCTATGGTGATTGACTGTTATACGATCAGAACATGTAAAATAGTATCACATTTAAATTTCCAATAAGTAAGAATACTTAGAACTTCAGATTACTTGAGGCAAGTTAATGGATATAGAGAAGGTGCTTTAAAGTTAGGTCTAGAATTACAGATACCCATTTCCAGGTTTCTGTTGAATGCTTGCTTCATCATTCTTTAAATCAGAATATACTCTTGTGTTAGTAAATATGCACAGTTTTAAAAAGTAAAGTCCCAATATAAGCAGGATGCATGAAGGTACAGTCACGTATGTTGTCCTAGATGGCAAAATCTTTATAAATCTAATAGTGAACCAAAATGTAGCAACATTTTTTAACATTTAGATCAAATTCCACACCTTAATGTCCAACACTCTACTATTGAATATTGTATACTGCAGCATTGTTAAGATCTCTTAAATTTGATGTTCAATCTGTACTGAAGACAACTGAAGTAAGGTCTATAGTACTTACCGTCACAGTAGCTTTACATAAATTCAAGCTTGTTTTCTGAATCGCCATAATCATCTAGCACTTGCACCGCATTCCATTTACTGGCTATACCTGATCAACAAACCTTTTCCTAGTTGGTCCTCAACATATATCATGACTGTACCCTCTTATAATATAATAAATACACACTAATTGTTACAAATGTGTCACTCAAATGCTACTTATAATGCTGAACAGATATTTAAGAGTGTAAGCTACAATTAACCCCTTCCATGCTCATGACGAGCTCAGCTCGTCATGCAGTACACTGCTTGTGTGCTCAACAATGGGAGTGCTAAAATATCGGCACAGAGGGGGAATTTCTATAGCATTGATGTTGTTAATATTTATCATTTTGAAATCACATCCTCAAGTTTGTATGTTAATATGTACTTACAGGTGATACAACTTTACATAACTTAACATAACATTAGACTTCGTTACCACATTTATGTAGAAATATTATAAATTATGTATTATTGTTCCTACAGACATCATATCAGTATCAGAGAAAACTAAACTGAGAATGTTGTTGTCCAAGTACATTTTTGCGAATTTTTTCTCATTTCTTTCAAGTTTTTAAATGTTTAAAATATATAATAGTTTACTATTTGACAAATTATTAACTTTAAAATTACACATAGAAAATACACATATTACATTTATAGTTGCACCTATAAAATTAATAATGGCTATTAATCATAATGTATAATTACAGATAGAAAAAGTTACCACTAACAAAAATATTATCAGTCACATGATGGTAATTTGCATAATGTAACCTGGCATTTACATAAAGATTTCTCATGCATCTACATTTTGAGTACCTTTGTGTCTGAAAAGTCAGGCAATAAATCACAGAATGTCATTACATAAGGAAAAAAGGATGCAAAGAGCTCTGTCGGTATTTCCCTTAGGAGGTTGAGCTTTAGGAAAGTGTGGAGCTGTATAGTAGATTGTTGGTAAATGTATCTGTCTTTTCTGCATGCTCACTTAATATTATTTGAGTTTTTGCAGGACACTATACTTTTGCTGTTGTTAGACCTCTATACACTGTAACCCTATTAACGAGTGGTGAAGTGCATGTGCTCCCCCTTTCAACATGATAAAATTGGCATACTTCTAATTGGTATATTTAACTTACATATAAATCCCTAGTATGTGGTACAAGGTGTACCCAGGACCTAAAGCTTAAATGCCACTAGCAGACTACATCATCTATTATGCTTTCTATTACAGTGGTAGTGCAAGCATGGCATCAGGCCTACACTGTGTAGTCCATCCATAGCAGTGTAAAACTGTGATTCAACCTACCAAAATAAACCCTTTTTACAGCTCAAAACTTCCCTTTTAAATATTAATATGTCCCCCTATTTAGGCCTTGTAGTTCACAAGCCAATGTTCATGGTGCTTAAAAGTAGGACATGTCGAAATTTAGGGGCTGATTAAGATGCAGCCCAGAAAGGTTCCAACCATCGGTCGGAGCCTTTCCAGGCTTCATCACGGTTTACAGTCCGACCGCCTCATTACAATGGAAGTGGTTGGACTGTAAACCTGCCGGTCAATCCGGCTGGCTCCCGACGGGCTCAAGGACATTTGTGTCACATTATGTATATTACCAATTTTGTCTTTTTATGTGTTTTAACATTCAGCCCTGAAGAAGTTCTGTTTCAGAACGAAACGCGTTGGCTGGCTTTTTCTAAAAAGGAATATTAAATAAGCATTGAAATATACACCAAGACTCAGCGTGTATATATATATAAGGACATTAAGAGAGTTACTTATCCCTCTCATTGATTGGATTTATTCACTAAGCGGTGCTATTCCAAATCAGAAGCAAAGCTGCAGGAATGTTATAAACTGCAACGTGTAATAGTTAAATTATAAATGGTGATCAGCTTAGCACATTGAGCCAACTTCCGTGTGATGCCCATCAACCAAAGTCTGTGGCTATTTAGAACATAATGAATTGATATTATTGAGGTATGTTGGTTTCACAAACAATATGTTGTTAGGCATTACTAAAGGGCAATAATTATTAAAAACTCAAAAGCTGGCCAATTGTCAGATATTTTTAAAATTCTAATTCTGTAAAGCAAAATGTGAAAATATCAACGAAATGAGGTGGTATGTAGCATTATTTGGTCCACATACTCCAAATCTGGCACTTTAATTTAGAAGGCTTATAGGGTCACTTATTTGTTTCCTGTCCCTATTGGATAAAACAGTTTTATTAATAATTAATTTGTATTTCATCAAGCGGTTAATTTTTTAATGTGTTATTAAATAGATGTTTTTAAAATGCACTAAAAATATATATAGATAGTCTCAATAAAAAAGAAAAGTGCCAGAAATGGACAGATTCATCTGGGGCTTGAGGATTCAGCTGCATAGATCCATAGACAAGAGATTTAGAGCAACGCCGAGTAGAGAGAAGCTCAGCTTGCAACAACCTTCCAGCCAACATGAACACCCATGCACCATTGCCACCAACATCAGCTTAAAGAGTTCATGATGCAGTTCCAGTACCTCCTCAATGAGGACAAAAATCTATAAGGATGCTATACAGACTGCTAAACCAAAATTCAAGATGGATTTCAATTATTGAACAATACATAGAAAGATGAATAGACAATTGAGGTAAATTGCTGTTATTTTACATGGCAATGTAACAATGACAAAGGATGAAAATTAATATTGGACTATCTTTTACTATAGTTTACTGTTGTAGCATCATTATAATAACATTGTGTTTTATAGGTATATTACATTTTGTTTCAAAATTAGTGCGGATTAAGTTAGTTTAGATTAGGTAGCTGTTGAAGTGTTTGTTTAGATCTGTGTATTACAGGAAAGCTTTCAATTATAGATACATACAATAGCAAATGTCAACTGTAGTAATCTAGGTTCAGCTTATTGTATATATGCTTTAGATAAGATAATAGTAGCATTTGTTTAATTGTGTGTAGGAATTGGGTTACTGATTTTGTTACTGGTTGGTGATGGGTGAAACCCTCTTCAAACTGCAACCACAATCTCTGTCAGGGTGAAACACAAGCAAATCATCAATTAAACTGTGCTTAACACTCTGGAAGCTTGGCATAGAATCAGTCAGGCTTAACTTAAAGGCAATGTTTAATATATTTAGGCAGCACTTCAAAAGGTAATAAAGTGAAAACACAAGACAAGAAAAATCCTACATTGATTTAGAAAAACTGGGTAAAATTTAATGAATTATTTGAGTTAAAATAAGAAAAATCCAATCAGTAAAACTGGAGAAATGGCATTTTAAAGATGTAAGTGAAAATTGTGTTTAAAAGCACAAAGTTCCAACTCTAGTTATCTAGTTGCGCCAGACCTGGGCAAAGTCACAAGTTCAGACCGACTGCAATAGATTCTGGGCAGGATACAGGGACCAAATTAGGCCTGTTGAACAAAATATCTTAAATTCTGGTTTACAGAGCACTGCGAAATCCTGAGTCAAGAATGCATCACACAGCTGCGGTTCCATGGAACTAGAAGGCAGAGTCCTGTTTTGTTGTCAAGTATGCCATTGATGAGGGACTTCAGAAGCAAAGTTCTGCATCGAAGATGCATCATGCACTGGTGGTTCAGGAGAAGCTTTGGGCTGAAATTTGGAGTCCTGCGGCATTGTTGAGGATGTTGTTGTGATGTGAGGGCCTGCAGCCAGGATGCGTGTGGCAGTTCTGATAAGGGTGTGAGCTGCGAGGATGATGCAAAGTCCATGTGCCAGGAAAGACCACAAAGCAGAGGCGATATGATGGTTCTGCTTAGGGTTGCTTCGCGCAGCAGAGGAAATGCATTGGTTCAGCTGGGTTCACAGATTGGCTGCCAGAGCACCTTTAGGCCCACTGCCAAGGGTTCTGGGCTGGGGTGCACAACGTGGCAGGTTAGGATTCACAGTTTCAGAGTCCGGATGCTTCTTACAAGAGGCTAGTCCTTGGAGTTACTCTGATGTCTCTAAGTACAGGTTATGGGTCAAGTCTTTCTCACCTACGCAAGAAAGTAGCACTGCAGGACAGCAGTCCTTCAGGGCAGCAGCCTATCTGGGCTGGAAGAGCAGCTTCAGATGTACTTCCAAGGGTCCAAGTCTTGGATGGCACCAGTTGGGGGGGGGTTGGAGTCACACCAAACAGAATCTAGGTGCTGGGTGTGGCCCTTTTCTGTCACTGAGGCTATACTGCAACTTTTTACAAAGCCTATGCCTCTCTTCTGATAGAGCCTCTGGTAAGGGTGTTCAATTCATTCTTAACCTCCGGGGTGGCCACGGATACCATGATGGAGTGTTATATCACCCTTCTTCTTAAACCGGAGAAACCCACCTCACAATGCCTTCCATATAGGCCCACAGCTTTGCTACATTGCTTGTGAAGTTATTTGCCTCTATCTTGGATGCCCACCTACAGCAAATCTGGCCAAATATAATCATTTCAACCCAATATGGCTTCATTCCCAATTGACAGGCAATGGCAACACACGGCTAGCAGTGGCTCTTATAGAAGTGGCTGAACAACAGAAGCAACATATGGATCTTCTCTCCCTTGATGCTGAGAAGGCGTTCAATGGGGTAGATTGGAATTTTCCTTCTAAGGTCCTTCACAAGATCCACTTACGGCCTAAAATGAAAGCCTTTATTCTTGCTAATTTTCAAACCTACTGTCCAACTCAAAATTAATGGTCACTTCTACCCATTGATCAGATTCACATTGGGCATCAGCCCGGAATGCATCTTGTTTCCCTTAGTATTTGCACCTAGGATGGAACCATTGGTACCCGAAACCTAGGCGAATCCAGTGATTAGTGGAGTTGTGGTTGATAGAGTGGAGCACAAACTGGGTTTATTTGCTGATGACATCCTCTGTTTTACACTGGTCCCTGACACTAAAATCCTGGCACTGATGGTGGAGCTGCATGCCTTCTCCCAGGTATCAGGCTTTAAAATCAACTTTTCAAAATCACATGGTATGGGTGTGGCAGATCCTCACAACAGCTTAGAAGACCCCATTAGGAAGAGTAGCTATCAATGGGAGACATTAGCCTTAACCTACCTGAGAATCCATCTGCTGCCCCAGACGAAGGATGTATACTTTTGCAACATTCCCCTCTCCTCACTTCTCTCTTCAAGGCTCTTTATTGCTGAGGGAAGTTGGAGGATTTATGGTTGGACAGACTTAATAGTTTGAAAATGAACCTCATGTCCCAGCTCTCATGTGTCCTCCAGACCCTTACATCTGCCCTTCCACTTTTACTCCATCACACATATACGCGTTAAAATGCTCAACTTTGTATGGGGGCAAGTCTCAGAGAGTGGCAAGAGCAACCCTGATCAGGACGATCTCAGAAGGTGGCCTGGGCTTGCCCCACATCGCAACCTATATCGTAGTTGCACAACTTCACCCTTCTCTGGACTGCAAGTACAACCCTGACAGGAAACCCTGGTCCAAGTGAAACAGGCATCTCCCTCCCTTCTCTCTGGATTGTTGTGGCTCCCAGCGTCATCTGAGGCAGGAGGCCCCCCATTACTGCCTCTGACTTTGCAACTTCAAACCTACTGGAGGGAGGTACGGCAAAGTAAGGCATTCCCGATCTATCCCTTTCGACTCACACCCTTGATACATAACCCTGTTTTTCTCCAAGGCAAGATCAATCATTGTTTATTTTGCTGGATTCAGGGCAGGTTCCCCTATCATAGACAACTTCTACAATTATGGAGAGTTACCCCAAGGAGACTTAGTCATAAAATTCTAACTAATTCAAAGTGAACTCTACATACTGAGTCAGGTGCTTCATTGGACAGATATACCCCCTGTGCACCTGGCCCTCCAGCACGATGACACACTCATTGAGTCCCTCTATCTTAACAATGTTTGCCATAAAGGTATATCATGGCTATGGAAGATCTCAGTCCCTTCCTCAATCTTGTCTCCACCTGAAAGATCTTCAACTCTTTGAAGTTAGTTGGTCAAAAAACCGAGTATATAGTATTGGGTAGGTATTCCCAACTCTGGGGACCTCAACACTGGTCTACTACATTGGGGGCTCTTCCCACACCTACTCACAAGGTGAAGAACCTCAGCTTTTGGTTAGGCTCCACTCTGTCCCTGAAGCCACAGGCAGATAGGGTAGCCTCCTCGGGTTTTGACATCATGAAATGGCTGAAAAAGATCCTGTGGGTACTTCCCTTCTCCGCTCAATGAACCGTCATTCAAGCCATGATTCTGTCCAGGTTAGATTACGGTAACATCCTATACCTAGGAGCTGACAAGACTGTGATCAGACGCCTTCGGGCGGTTCAGAACTCTGCAGCGTGGCTTCTTTTCTGGCTTTCCAAACATTCTTCTGTGTCGGTCTCATCTGTGACCTTCAATAGCTCACAGCGGACGAGCGTAACAATTTTAAGGCACTATGCTATATGTGCAAAATCATCTTGCGCTAGGGATCACAATATTTGCAAAATCTAGCTACAAGACTCAGCAGTCAATTTCTCTTTCCAGTACCCAGATTTAGGTGCTCCAGGAAGGGTGGCTGCTCCTTCTCATATCTAGGCCCCAAGTTATGGAACGCTCCCCTGAAGTCCCTGAGATGTTGCATCTCTCTACTCACCTTCCGCAGGGATCTGAAAACCAGGTCATTCTAAGTCTCGTTCCTAAGCTGTCTTGCTTGTCCTCTAAGCACTGGGAAACCCTATGGGTAGCTATGCCCTATCAAAACTCAATAATAATAATAATATCAGTTCCTCCTGCAGCTGACTCTCCTACAAAAACGCTTGTGTATTGCAATGGGAAAGAGAACTGGCTATTGAGATATCCAAAGACGCATGGGGGCTATATGTCAGACGGTGGCTAAATCATCGATATGCATCTGTTACAAGGAGAACACTTATGAAATATTGACCCACTGGTAACTTATGCCCATTAGACTTACCAAGATGTTCGGGGGTTCATATTTGTGTTGGAAGGGGTGCATGGAGACAGGCACATTTTTACAAACCTGGTGATCATGCCCATTGATACAAGCTTTTTTGGGTAGAGATCCAGAGTACACAGCAGAACATCACAAATGTCAAACTACCGCTAGACCCACTTACGATTCTCTTGGGCAACCCGGGGGCAGATAGAATCTTTCCTACAATGACCCCCTAAGGCCGCTTATTCTCCCACCTGTTCCTAGCGGCAAGGCTATGTGTGGCTTAAATGTGCAAACAACCACTTCCTCCCTCTTTGAACATGTAGTGGGGGATGGTTTTGGTCCCTAAATGCTCTTAGAAAAATTGACTGCCATCATCTGAGACCGAGTGGCATAATTCAAGGTAATATGGAGACCCCGACACCGCCAAAACCTGCCTACACGAAGGGATGAAAGACGTCGCCGAGTGGATGAAGGACAGCCGCCTGAAACTGAACTCGGACAAGACGGAAGTCGTCATCCTGGGATCTTCGCCCTCCACCTGGGACGACTCCTGGTGGCCCCCAGCCCTGGGCACCGCACCCAAGCCAACCGACCACGCACGCAACCTGGGCTTCATCCTGGACTCCTCCCTATCGATGACCGGACAAGTCAACGCCGTCTCCTCATCATGCTTCAACACCCTGCGTATGCTTCGCAAGATCTTCCGCTGGATCCCGACTGAGACCAGGAAGACTGTCACCCAGGCACTCGTCACCAGCCGACTGGACTACGGAAACGCCCTCTACGCCGGAACCACAGCCAAGCTACAGAAAAGACTCCAGCGCATCCAGAACGCCTCCGCCTGACTCATCCTGGATGTCCCCCGACGCAGCCACATCTCCAGCCACCTGAGGAACCTGCACTGGCTCCCCGTCGACAAGAGGATCACGTTCCGGCTCCTCACCCACGCACACAAGTCTCTCCACGACCTGGGCCCCAAGTACCTCAACGACCGCCTGACCTTCTACACGCCCACCCGCCAGCTACGGTCCACCAGCCTCGCCCTCGCAGCCGTACCACGCATCCGAAGAGCCACCGCCGGAGGAAGATCCTTCTCTTACCTTGCTGCCAAGACATGGAACTCCCTCCCCATCCACCTTCGGCTGACCCAGGACCATCTCGCCTTCAGGAAACAACTCAAGACCTGGCTGTTCAAACAGTAGCATACCCCTTCCCCCAAGCGCCTTGAGACCCTCCCGGGTGAGTAGTGCGATATACAAATGGAATGATTGATTGATTGATGGTACCCCTTTACTACACATATCAAGCATTTGCAGCTGTCAGGAGGGCTCCATATGACAATGTCCAAAACATTCCATGCATCTGACATCCACATCATGCCCTCCTCTGAACCTAAGAAGGGATCTATGGGAACTTGACTTCCACTTTAATGAGTACCCTGATTGTGGTTGTTTCACTTCCCATTCATTACCTTCCCTTTTCCCCTTACTTTCTTATCTCCTCTCTTTGGGTTTGTCCAAGCAACTGTGATGTGTTTTGTTTTATTTGATGCCCTACCTGGGCAGGGTCTAGCTTTGTTTGACCTTTTCATTATAATTAAGAGTATCTGGGCTATGTTTCCCATTTTTCTGGAGTGATGTTTACTGCTTACATTGGAACTGTTCTGTGTGCCATGTTCATTTCCCTTTTCTTGAAAATGCTAAATAATACTGCTAAAACAAGTGCCATTTTCAGAATTGTGACTTCAAATCTAACTTTACCATTATAGAGAGTTGAAAATTCCAAATATTTAGACACCAAACTCGAAATTCCTCCTGCTCCCAACAGAAAGTTATTTTTTTATTGTAATAAGGTAACCCAATGTTATCCTACAGCAGAGGTAGGCCTTGCAGTAGTGAAATACTAATTTAAGAGTTTTTTACTACCAGGACATGTTAAAGTTAAAAATACATGTCCAACTTTTTAAATACACTGCACCCTGCCTTCTAGACTGTTTAGGGCTTACCCTAGGGTGACATATGCATTGAAAAGGAATGTTTAAGCATGGCAAAAGGTTTGTTTAGCAAAATAAGCTGTTGCGCCTTCGCCTCCAGCAACACGCTGCACTGCCATAAAGACACAAGTCTATGAAATTTAACCAGAAGAATCCAAACTTCAATCCAGTGTGATCCATTGTAATCCATGTTTGTTCATGAAAAGTTTCAATGTAGAGGCAACGTGATTCCCAACTTTACATGCTTTAGATCTGCCCATCCAGGCCTGTTACAATGGCGCATTAGAATATATGTCTCTTCCTGGGTATCTGTTCATATATACATCCAATGCATTTCGAGCCGTAAGCCCTTCTTTAGTGGAAACTGTAGTACAAAAACAACCTATCAGTGACCTCAAATGATTTCATATGCAAAAGAAACAATTGATGGACAGAATGCTGGACAATGCAAACATTCACCCCCAGTCACAAGGATCTGGGTTAAATCCATCATTCTTTGCTCACCACACCACCCCAGTTTGGACCCAGCCGTACGCAAATCAGTCTTGACCCTGCTCCTTGTGGGAATAGTCCAGCCCGAACTGCCAAGCCAGGTCCTCCTTGGACCAGAAACAAGCATCCTGGGACCGGTTTCGCGGTAGCAATAAACAAAAACTAAATGAAGCCCTGAACGAATACGTGCTACCCATTGCAAAGATTCAAACCAATTAAACTACTGAGATACGTGCACTATATCAACCAAAGATGCAAAAAAAGAAACTTAACAGCATAACAACAAAATGTTAACATTAAGTGCAATGTGCCACATACAAAATCCATGCCAAACTCTACTCCCAGAAGCAGATGTGAACTCAAATAAAAACCGGAAAAATAATAAACATGCACTTACGATCCTTCAGGTAGTCTGTTTAAAACCCAGATATCTCATTGTCATGGTCAGCAGCATGACTGCTTGATCTAAACGCCACAAAAGCAGTACACTAAAAAACTGATGGTCCTTAAGACCGTCTATGAAATTCAAACAAGACACGTAACCTCTAAACCAGCCCAGATCTAAACGAACACTATGTGAACGGCAACTTTTATATTCCTGTGTAAACTAAACCATGCTGTTACCTTATGAAAATATAATCGGCTGTGAACTACTCATAATCATGAATGCCCCTGAAAAAATACAACGAAAACAATATATTAATTATAAAACATACAAAACATATTATTATTGATCCATACATCGCTGTGAATAAAAATCATTAAAACCATTGACATAACAAAATTCTGTAAAAGTAATTGCCTTCTGCTTTTATGGATGAAGATGACTCGCACTGTTGAAACTTCATGCTGCAAAATGTTCCCAAATAGCCTCCATGATGGTAATTGCCAAGTTTATTTGAGCACAAAGGGAGTGCATTCTATTTCATTTTTGTGGTTTTTAACAAGTTTATTTAGCCAAATTGAAATAGCAGATTAAAACTGCACATGCAGGCTGCAGTGGCAAGACAGAGCCATGTTTAAAGGGTTGCTTAAGTGGGTGGAACAATGAGTGCTGCAGGCACACTAGTAGCATTTCATTTACAGGCCCTGGGTAAATAGTATCACTTTACTAGGGACAAACAAGTAAATTAAATATGGCAATTGGGTGTAAGCCAATGTTAACATGTTTAAAGTAAAGAGCACAAGCAGTTCAACACTGATTAGCAGCGGTAAAATGTGCAGGGTCATAAGGCCAGCAAAGTTGAGATCAGCTAAAACAGGAAGATAGAAGAGAAAAGGTTGGGTAAAAACCAAGCCAAGGATGTCAGGTTCAACAATGTGTGGATTTTATATATATATATTATTAAATAATGTATATAATAGTTTAATTTAAGGAAGAATCTCTTAGTTTTCAGCTGGAAAAGTTGTAGTAAGGTAGTATTTTAAAAAATCATAATTTGGTTATTATATATATTTATAATTGTTAATAAAATACTGTTTGATCAAAATACGCCCCCTTTGCATTAACTTTACCTTTATAATACATTAAAAAAATTGTTGTACCTGATAAGAGTGCGCTTCTTAAAACTAAAAATCTATTTTTCACATTTTACCATACAAGCATAACATTTTCAAAATGTTTTAAATAATACAAACAGTGAGGATGAACTTAAAATCATCAGTCTATGCTTCTGTCATTAGACACAACAATGACATAGGGGACGGTTAAATTGCACAATCTGCTTTATTAAGAATCAATCATATCATATTTTAAAATATTTTACTAAGGAAATATATAAAAGTTACAAGTGCAATTATAATATTTTATGCAAAAGAAATAAAACTCACCACTATGTAGTTTCTTGGCACACATCCCTTTTAAGTATTCATTTGAGTTCAGAATTATAAACATCGGGCCATATTATACATACGGCGCATTTTCCTCGATTGAACCAGGGCACCTTTTAAAGGAAAATGCGCCATATTAGGATAGATGCACTGCCCCAAGGGCAGACGTGAATCACTCTGATGTGAAAAACAGAGTGACTGCTTGAAGCCGCTCCATGTTTCACAGTGCAGGCAGGAACCGGTCTCCACTTTTAAGGGGTATTATAGATCCGTTTGTCGGTGGATGCCGTGAGTGGCTGCCCCAGCCAGCCAGGGACCCGCATACGCCCCTCTAGAGGGCTGATATAAGGGGGTGCACTGACAGTGCACTACCTGACAGCTTCTTGGCGATGTGTCTATAATGCAGCTCATGCACAGAGGCAATGGGATTCCCTCATTTGTGTGGGGCCACGCCATCATACAAATGAGGAAATGCCCTGTGATGATAGCACTGGCGCTTTATATGCGCCAGCGCAGAATGAAACGCATAAGCGTCTGTGGCGCCTTCCATAATACCAAAGTGCCCTGGGGGCACGCAAAGCAGAGCACTACCGTAATATGGCCCCAGATATACCTTCATAATGATTAGATGAATTATGCTCACAATTAATAGATTCTGTGATTGCAATATTATGAAGAGTGGTGCATACTACAATCATTCTGCACAGCATCTCAAGAGTGTGTAGCTAATGACATCCAGATTGATTCAACCATCCTAACTTACATTTAAAATTTCCAAATCTCAGTGCGATGATAGTCCTGATTATATTTATTTTGACCTTTATCATGAGGATTCTAAATAAGGGTCATTAGACAAGGCTGGAGAGAATAACCTTGATGACCTAATAAAAACAAAATGTGAAGTTTTAGATATAGTTAACACAAACTTTTAAAGTTAAGATAAATTACACAAAGCACAATATATATATTTAGAAAACATATGGCATCTAGCCTACAAAACTACGGTCTAGAAACCCTATAAAATGAGATATAGCTTCAAACCTTGTAGCAACTCAGCACACATTGGCTGTATCTACATAAAACATACTCAGCTAGAAAGACAAATTAGTGTCCATTGTGTAATGGTGCAATGTAAATTTCTTGATAATACTTCTATGTTGTAGATTTATGCCGTCAACTACTTGTAAAACATGGGGTTTAATGACCACAAAAACATAGTCATCATGACACATAAAACGATTTCCTGTCATTTGGATGTTTCTAGATCATTAATGAAATGTATTTACAAAATATAAAATATCAAGAGAGATGATTTTATCTATAAAAGAGAAATATTCATGAGGCAACCATTAGGTACCACATCTCAGATTATAAAGCTAGTATTTCATATGAGTGCAACAATCTCAATGACATTTCAGCACAAGGTACAGAGATGACCACTAGTATATACGCTATCTCAAAGATTGATGGGGATTTCTGTTTAACAATGGGAAACATATTGTCTATTAACATGCTGTTGTATAGTACTGCATTTCTACCACAGAAATAAATTAAAATATAAACAGGCTTATATGTAAATGGAAAAAGGAAGAATATCAATATATATAATTTTAATATATCTACATAAATATGCTTGATGAGTTGTGAGTATAATCACATGTGTATTATTTATGTACAATGTTTTAATTGTATACAATGGTAATATATATGTAGGGACATGTTATTAATATTCACAAATATACAAGATAATAATTATCTTACCAGCTAATGGAGAATTTCCTTATACTTCAGCCTGGAAGTGATGCTTTATAGTAGAGTGCCTAATGATGTTTGAATCATCTGCACTAACAGGATATTTTGCAAAACTATTCGCGAAACCGTTTGAAAATCTGCAATAGCTTGTACATAATTGTGCTTCCAGTTCCTATGGATATGTGCAGTCGTTGTTAAAGGTATTAATTGGATGTGAATACAGTCTATTGCTCACAACACATGTGGAAATTGAGCAATCTGATAATACCCTTGCCTGGACCTGAATGTGCTCTGCAAGACTTCATGGAAAATTGAAGAAACAGTGGAGTAATTTTGATTGTCGAATCTAGTGCATTTGGTAACAAAGAAGTACACTCAGGTAAATACTAGACCTCCTGGAATATGTGCTTTTGATTGTCCAGATGCAAGCAGATGGACTAATGACGCCAGCTTCACATGATTGCATAGCATGTAAACGTCCAGTGTTGGATACAAAGCGGGTCCAGTTTTGCCTGCTAAAGCTGCAATGTGGCAAGCACACGGTAAGTGGTTTTCTTTATTTTATGTATACTAACCTGCCGTATATCGCCTTCTACCCTCCACACACGTTGAAAAGTAATCCGCACGGTTTTGGTTCTTGCCTGGCTTATGCACTAACTCTTGTTAATGCAACTCCCACCTCTCAATGCTAGGGGGGCATATTGGCTTTTGGGTTTCTGAATATGGTGAGCAGTGCTTAGTGGTCTGTACTAATCGTGAAATGCTTTCCATAAAGAAACTCTCTCTCCGGATGGGAATAGTCACGTTCTGTGTCAGACAGACTTCGGCTGGCATATGCCACAATGTGTCTCTGAGCATTTGAATGTCCATTATGCTGAGCAAGGATTGCTCCCAGCCCCACCAGGCGCACACCAACAGTAATCTCAGTATGTAATATAGGATCAAAGTGGTCTTCTCTGTTGCATTTTCAATTGATTGCTTTATCTTCTTGAAGCTTTGGTCACATTTAGAGAACTATCACAAGAAGGGATTTTGTTTAGCCATGCCTCTCAATGGGGCACTCGCTGTAGCAAAGTCACGCATGTTCCTTGAACAATAGCTGGCCATGCCCATGAAGGATCGTAGCATGGTGACCTCTTGTGGGGGTTTGGTGGCTGGCAATGCTTGTAGTTTATCTGGGTCAAGAGTCATTCTGCCATCAGAGAATATGTGCCCAAAGAACTTGAGATTGGGTTTGATAAATTCACACTTTTCTGCATTTAGAGTGAGACCTGTATTTGTAAGTAATTGGCACACTCCTTTGAGAGCTTTATCGTGCTCTTTCCGTGTTGTCCCAAATACTAGTTTGTCACCACTGTAATTGAAAGCATGCGAAACAGGTTGTATTATTCTACGCATAACATCTTTCAGTAGCAGATGACACTCCAAAACTCAACTTTTTGTATCTGAACAAACCAACATGAGTCAATAAAGTGGTAATGTACCTACTGTTCTCTTCCATTTTGAGTTGATGGTATCCCTTGTTCAGGTCAAGACGGGAGATGATTTTAGCTACATTCAGCTGCATGATCATGTTTGCAATGTGAGGGCCAGGATGTCTTTTTCTCTTGAATGCTTGGTTGGCCTGGTGCATAGCCATGCAAATGTGCACTGTACCTCCCCTGTCCTTTTTTGGCATTACTACTATGGGCAACACCCATGGTGTGGGAACAGTAAACCACTCAATGATGATGTGCTTCAACAGTGTTTTTAGTTCTTTTTTAACCACTTCTTACGGGTGAAATGTTATTCTTTGGTGCTGCTATGCAACAGGCCAGATATCTTTGTTGATGTGAAGTTGTACCTTCATTATCTTGAGCCTTCCTAGGCCATGAACTAATGATGAGAACTGATTCACAATTTCAGATTGAGTATGCAGGGTGTAATTGATAAATATTAGTCTCATGTCAGCAGCAGTTTCACAACCGAGTAACATGTACTGGACAAAGTGCCTTGAAGAACGTGAATTGGGGTTTTCACAGACGTCTTTTTATGTCATGAAGTCACTGTGAATGATCCTTGACTCTGCAATGGTTTGGAAGCAGCTCATGTGTACACCTTCATGTTTGATGTGTAGAGTCATGGGCCAGGTGAAAAACTGTTTAACTGGTCGACTGGCATGATGTTAGTCCTCTACAGCACCTCCCCCTATGTCGCCTTCTGCACAGAAACCTGGATGAACGCCGCCTCTGGACCTGACATTGCGATCACCATCCCCAAAGGCTACAAGGACTGAGCCAACCACCCCGTGGAAGGCATCACCATCCCTTACAAATCCAACCTTCAACTGAGCACCCACACTGACAGGCCCCAGACCTCATGGAACACCTTCAATTTAAGATACAGACAAACCCAACCACCACCCACTGAGGTACTCTCTACTGACCTCCAGCGCCTGTGCACCCTTCTCTGGCTCCAATATTAACATCATCCCCCCGCAAGCCATCATCTCCACCGACTTCACCTTGCTGGGAGACCTCAACTTCCACCTCGACAACCTCCAAGACCCAAACTCCTCCTCCCTACTATGCAACTTCCTCAACATAGGACTCAAACAAATCGTACCAGAAACCGTGCACTCAGCAGTACACACCCTCAACCCCATCTTCACAGCAGGAAACTCCATCACCCTCTGCCTCACCTCAGAACTCCCAGGGACTGACCATTGTTGGATCCACTTTCCCTTCAAAAACAACATCACACGCAAACTTCCACACCAGCTCCAATGCAGGAATAGGAACAATATCCCCGATGACCAGCTCACTGCCTCCCTCGCAACTCCGCTCCCACCACCACGGATGATGACCCAACCGCCACCTCCTGAACCCAGCACAATTGGCTAACCGACTGCGCAAACCCCATCGCCCCCTCAAGAAAACTACCAACCCACACACCAAGAGTGTCAGCTGGTACTCCGTCGAACTCCAAAATTCGAGACGAACCTGCAGATGCCTCAAAAAGATAGAGAGGAACTTCAAAACCACAGCAGACCTCAACAACTTCAAAGCAGCCCCCTCCGCCCACCACAAGTTCATAAGATGAATATAGCATGTTACAACGCATGTTATTACATCAAATGCTTTTACAACACGGTCATTACAACAACCGCGTTGTTAGTACGCGATACCTTTACATCGCAAGTCATTAGAACGACTTGCTGTAGGGGGGCGCGCTGGACTTAAGAATAGTATTATTTACTATTCCTACTCCAGTTTGTGCAACAGCAGGACAGGTATTGGATTTCCTATCCAATACCTTAGCACCCCCTACAGCAAGTTGTTCTAATGACTTGCGATGTAAAGGTATTGTGTACTAACAACGTGGTCATTGTAACAACCACATTGTGAAAGTTCTACGATGTTATGACAGCATTGTAAACGCTGTTTCCCTATCAGTTACACAAGGAAGAAAGCACTCCCGCACAGGAATCTCCGCCCATGCACACAACAGAAAGGAACTCTTCAGTATCATCAAAGAGTTCACCCAACAGAGAGACAACCAACATTCCCCCTCCCAGGACCTCTTTGACAGACTCAGTGCCCACGTCCATCACAAAATCAGGACCATCTATGACAAGTTTGATGATGACAACCTACACGCAGAACAAACAGCCACCATCCCCTACACCACACAGCCTACTCTTGACAGCTAGACTGCCCTCTCTATTGATGACACCTTGAAGACCATGAAGTCAGTCCACTCTGGGGCCCACACAGACCCCCGCCCTACCACATCTTCCACAGAGCCGCCAACATCATCCCAAGCTTCGACAAATCATCAACTGCTCCTTCGAAACCACCTCCTTCCCCGGCGACTGGAAACCCTCTCCTGAAAAAACCCTCGGCGGACTTGCCCAACCTCAAAAACTTCAGACAGATCTCCTTACTCCCGTACCTGAAAAAACCCAATAGCCAGCTCGCCTCCTTCATAGAAGAAAACAAATTCACCCTCCTCGCCGCGACAGATGACATCCGCTCCCTCCTCGACAGAGGAGAGACTCTGGCACTCATCCTCCTCGACCTCTGCGCAGCCTTTAACACTGTATCTCACCGCTCCCTAGACTGGAGACTACACAATAGAAGGGATCCGGTACAAGGCCCTCAACTGGATCCGCTCATTCCTATCAGGCAGAATGAAGCTGGTCAGACTCACACCCTTCCTCTCAGATCCCATACCGACCACCTGTCAGGTTCCCCAAGGATCCCCCATCAGCCCCACCCTGTTCATCGTCTTCATAGTCCCGCGTGCACCCATCATCAGATCCCACGGACTCAACATTGTATCCTACACAGACGACACCCAACTCATGCTCTCACTATCTAACAAACGCAACATCTCCAAATACAACTTCCAAGAAGGAATAGAAGCTGTCAGTAGGTGGATGAAGAACAGCTGCCTACAACTCAACACGGACAAAACCGAAGTACTCATCATGGGCCCACACCCCAATGCCTGGAATGACACCTGGTAGCCCCCCACCCTCAGGAACCCTCCCACCCCCACTGACCACACACGCAACCTCGCAATCATCCTGGACTCCGAACTCAAAATTAACTGCCAAATTAACGCTGTCTCCTCCTCCTGTTCCCACACCCTCCATCTCCTACAAAAGACTTTCAACTGGATTCTTCTTGAGCACAGGAGAACCATCACCACGCCCTCATCAGCAGCAGACTGAACTCTGGCAACGCCCTCTATGCCGGGATCAACTAGAACCTCAACTGCAAACTCCAGAATGTCTAGAATGCCTTCGCCAGACTAGTCCTCAACCATCTTCGCCACTGCCACATCACCCAACACCTGCGGACACTACATGGGATCCCCGTCGAGAAGAGAATCACCTTTGTGCTTCTCACACACATCTACAAAGACTTCAACAACACCGGACCTACCTACCTGAATCACTGCCTCGTTCCACGCACCCCAAAGATCCCTCCGCTTAGCCCAACTCTCCCTGGCTACGGTGCCACGCATTAATAAAACCAGAACAGGAGGACATTCCTTCTCCTTCCTTGTGGCCAGGGCATGGAACAGTCACCCTCTCCATCTCTGACAGATACCAACACTCTCCAAGTACATGAAGGATCTCAAGACCTGGCTCTTCCACGAATCAGAGTGAACATCCAGGGGCTGCCCCCCGCCCCCGCAGCACCTTGAGACCCTTCGGGTGAGTAGTTGCGCTTTACCAACCCCTTGATTGATGGATTGATCGATACACTGCTGGTTAATTATAAAGGTTATTGGATCATCGCATTCTCATCTTCTTCATTACCGCTAAATTGTGAGTTCAAAGAACGTTTTTTAGGATGAACTTGATGACTATCGACTTTCTTTAGTTTCCACCTGTCTCACCTGAGGTTGATTTTTGTCTTTGTAGTTATGGCGAGAATGCTCCTGGAAGTTTCTGACATCCATTTTCTCCTCTTGCCTTGATGCATTTGGTTTCTTTTTTGCCTTACAAACCGTTATGATGTGGTTTTCCTTTCTGCAAACTTTGCACGTCTGCCCGATGGCCAGACATTTACTTTCATGTGAAAATTAAAATCCACATCGGAAACACTGTTTCCATTTCTTTGAGGATGTCGACTTACGTGCATCTACCTTGTGCTTGTGTTTGTTTTTCGCGGTTTGCGCTGGTTTACTCTTTGCGGTTCCAGCTTTCACATCAGCAGTTGGCCAATCTGCTCTTTCCTCGGTTCTTGCATTTATTAGTACTTTTTCCAAATTGAACATCTCTCTCAATATGCATCTTCCGAATGAGTCCGAAAGACAGCCATCAATGGCTCTGAGGCACATTCCTTCTTCATCAATAAATTCACAAATTTTACAATATTTGATAAGCATGTCAAGTCTCTTAACAAACTCATTCATTATTTCACCAGCTTGTTTTCTTGCTTGATTGAAAATGTACCATTCATAGTCCACATTTGACATCGGAGTGAACTTGGCTCCTAAAGCTGCTTTGATTTGATGATACAAAAGTGTTTCAGTCTGTGACATTTTCCTTATCACTTCTTTTATTCCATCACTGGCAAGGTTCATCAGGTATGTAATTATTTTCTAGTCATTTACCTCTTCTAGGCATCTATGAAATTATCGACTGTCTTGATCCATGCAGTCCATCTGGTGCCAATATTCTGCTTATTGGTGGTGTCGAATGGCAGCGGGGGATTCAGAAATGTGACTATGTCATACTTGGCACTCTTTTAAGCAGCTGTTTAAAGAATTCACAATTTCTAAGGCCTTCAACAGTAGTAGGTAGCTGTATCTTTGGCAAGCGCAACCCCTGTGTATGCACTTGGGTTGTTTCGCCCGATCTTGAGGTTGTACAGCACTTTGTCTGTTCTTTCCGATAAGTGGATCTCCATCTCTCATACTTGGGCATTACTGCCTTGAGGGCTTTGCTTTGTATTGATGATGGCTCTGTGTTATGGCTGTGGTTCAGTATCTCTTCCTATTCTCTTACTAGGTGTTTTATTGTGGCCTATCAAAATTGCTCCTCTGCAGAGCCCCCGCTTCTTTGAGATCTGTATGTGGGCTGAAGCGGTGCTTTGATTCCATATACGCTGACTTGGAACTGCTTCTCATCAAACAGGCACATGCTGAGTTTGCTGTAGCTTTGCAAACTTCCAGGGAGAGCAGTCTTGTTTCTTCACAGATCCCTCACTCGTTGCCAGATGCAGCATCCTTCCCAGCCCAGGAACATGCAAATGAACATGCCACACACGTAGCTCGTAACCGATGTCTTTATTCATTAGCATACAATATACAAATGAACTTCTGAGTATCTCATAGCTGTTAATATAAACACACCTTAACACATCTACCAATGGTTACGTAATTCCTTCATTGAGTCCACCCAGAACTGCGTGGTCCCAACTCTCATAGTCTTATGACACGACACTGACTGCACTGTTTCATGGTTGTTAGGCAAAGTTGATGCAGCCTAGAAATGTTATTCCTTGAAAGTTGCTGTTATGTTTAATTGCGTCCAATCGCTCTATTTTTTACACTCCATTCCAAGGCATCAAATGGGCAAATGAGGGTATTTTAGGGTCAGAAATGGAAGAGGATCTAGGAGACAAACTAGATACCAAATTCTGGTGTGGTTCTCTTCATTTTGTTTGTGTGAAGAACACACGATTCATATATGTATTTGAATGTATTATTTATTTTTGTTATTTATTAGATTGTCCGTTTTTGATACTTTGTTCTCCTGCAAGGTCACCTGCCTTGGGGTCCCTTCACTACCTGGTGCTGGACTGCCTTTCTCCCAACCTCCTTTCTTCTCCAGGCCCTATGACCTGCACTTTTGACCTAAGGTCTAAGAGCACTAATTAAGGAATGACATCCTCTGACTCAATGAAAGAAGACCTGATAATAGGAAGAAAAGTGGGCCAAAGCATTTTTCTGTCTTTAACATCATCACAATTAAGCTAACTCCGATCTGACGGGTACAGATCTAGTCATTGATCATTTGAAGATGCTAGCTCCCCATAAGACTCCTACATCTGTTTAAACAATCTTCAATCGCCCTACAGTCTGACAATCTTTGCGTTGTCTTAAATCCACCTTACCATGTTCATTGCTACGCTCCTTGTGATGCATGGTTAACCCTCTTTAATAGTCTGCACGCAATTTTAAAATGTAAACTTGATGGCCCACAGTACTGAAGAGATTCCTCTTACTTCTACATGAGCATGCAAAAGAGCTTTCCCTCCCCTGTACTCTCCCACCACCTTCATCTCCTTCACACAAAGAGGCACCCCAACCCACCTCCTCTATTAAACTTTTCAAATGTAATTCTGCTGTTTGAAGTCTACAAAAAATACATTACTCCTCTTTCTTTACAATTATGATGAGATGTGTGTCAGTGCTGAGAAGCTGGTCAGGCTGTGAAAATACATTGAAGCCTGCATGTCGACCTCATAGAGAACATCATGACTATATCAATTTGCTAAATTTGGTACCAAAATTTTAAAACATTTAGCCCTACTTAAAGTTTGATTAATTCAGGATACCAGCCAAAAAGTGACAGATGTACATTCCACCCTAAGTAGATTGTGTGGAGAGAACCTACAGACCTTAAATAGGGTGGACGGGACATACACTACTTTATGGAAGATGTCTTGCATCCATCAATCTCTAAATAAAACCCTAACGTCGTTAAGAAGTCACAACATGATTAGACCTTCTGTATGGATGTGTTTCCATCCTTGATGCAGGATTGAGTCAGGATGGCATAATCTACGTCGTTTTCTGCTACAGAGCTGTCTAGAATACATTTGCAATTCACAAGTATTATTTCAGACTTGCTAATTTGATTTTGCATCTCTTCTAGATGCCTTCAGTCCAAATCAAAGAAGGTGATGCTGGCGTGCTGTGTGTGAAGTGGGGTTTGCTTATAATAAACGGATACCTCTTTCTGTTTCTAGAGGCACTCGTGTGCCAAGAGTTCACATTGATCACAATCTGTAATTCAAGCAAGTTGATCTTCGATCATTTGCCATGAAATATGGATACACAGTAAAATGAAGAAGAATGAATTATTAATATAGAATCGGGTAGGACATCGTGAACAGTGTAAGTCCCAGACACAATTATTTTAAATTATTCCCCCTTTTGTTAAAAAAATGTGAGCTGTTCAGAAGGGTGGGCGTCTAATCTTTGGTTGAGGTTGCATTTTTTAGGGTTCTTACCAGTTAAATATGCTTTTGATGTAGTATGCACAATTGAAATGTGTATATATAGATTCTACACAACACATAAGGTAAACGAAAGATTGAATAGAAAGAGGCCAATCTATAACATTAATTCTTCACATTTAGAAGCATGAGCAAATCAACTAGCAGGGGGGAGGGGCATGGAACTGCATCAGAAGACATGACTGGCTCATTTTGTTTCTGTACTTCCACATCCACTTCATTCCTGACAAGCAGATTGCAGTAAATTTTATTCATACGCATTTTGCTCTAAATTGAATTCGAATCTCTGAAAAATAAGTCTTCAGTCGACAGCTAAGTTGAAAGTGAGTTGTACCTGACCACTATAAAAAGCTATCATAGGACAATTTGCACTGTCCGGGCGACCTATTATGCTAATGAAATCAGGCAAAGCCCTAATCCGGCCAAATTTATTTTTAAAATTCTCAAGGACCTCAGAGTAAGAAAAAACTCCTCTGCTTCCATGATTACATATGAGCAACAGTGTGAGCACCTAGCAACCATATTTGTTGATAAAGTTGATACCATCTTTAGGTCTTTCCAGCAAGGGTTTCCTCCTCCTGTGGATCACCTTCATTATCTTCTCTGGTGGCTATTCCCATCATTACACAGGAAGAGTTCACATTATTGAGTGGGAAAGTTAAATCTGGTTCCCCGGCCGATCCTTTAAAACCTGCCCAGTTTAGGGACTCGCTCTCTGTCTTCCTGGCCCCTTTGTGCCAGGTTGTTAATACCTCTTTTACTACAGCTGTGGTCCCTGAGCTGTGGAAACAGGCGAGGGTGTCTCCTATACTCAAAAAGCCTTTGCTGGACCCGGCCAAACTGGAACATTTTTGCCTGATATCCCTGCTTCCATGGGTAGCTAAGATTGGGGAGGCTCATGTTCATAACATCTTAATGAGGTTCCTGAATACCATTAACATCTTGGATCCCTCTCAGAATGGTTTCCGCCCTGGTCACAGTACAGAGACTGCTCTCCTGCCTGTAACAGACATCTGCGGACCATTTTTGACTCCGGTCACACGGCGGCACTGATCTTGCTTGATCTTAGTGCCGCATTTGACACGGTTGCCCATGGGATTCTGTTACACCGCCTGGAAGAAGCGGGTGTTGTTCTCCTAGTTCTGGAATGGTTCACATCATTTTTGACAGGGAGATCATTCCGAGTGTCGGCCCCCCATTTCTCTCCCAGGCTCATTCCATCGGTCAGGGCGTGCCTCAGGGCTCTGTGCTGAGCCCCTTATTATTTAATCTATACGTTCAACATTTTGCGACGGTGGCCAGGAACAAGGGCCTCGCCATGGTCTTGTATGCAGACGATAGGCAGTTGGTGGTGGCCCTCTCTGATGGCTTAATGCAGGATGCTTCTAGTCAGTCAGTCAGTCAGTCAAAATACTTTATTTCGATAAATCAATATCAAAAAAAGGCGCGGTACAATAAATATACAGTATCAATAATTCATACAATACAAAGCACACATCATTCAAGATTTAAAATATACTTCAGTGGTTTTTTAAAAAGACAATCATGTTAAAAGCAAGAAAAGGAGTAAAATTTAAAAATACATCACTAGTTTCATAAAATCAACATTTATCACAATATAAATTGATCTCTCCTCCGTTGTCCTTACTTCCAATACACGGTATCCTTTGTATAACAAGATGCAAGCTTCATAAGGATATAGTCAATCTTGCGTTTCCCATGAGCCTGTTCTTTCAACGCACAGCACCCACCAAGTAACTGGCTACATGGAAGATGACACTAGGGTTATTTAGTAGCTGCAGGTAAAGGAGTGCTGGCCTAACTTGCAAAAACCCTGCCTTTTTAAGAACAAGCACAAGAAACTTTCTCCTCTCCTCTACGAAATGACCACAAAACATCATGAAGTGCATAGTGTCCTGCGAAGAAAAATTATCGCAGGAACAAGGTAATGATTGTTCAGGCTTACACCATGTTGGATATTGACCTAATATCAAATGTATCATGTTTAAACGGAAGCGAGTTAAAAGGAACCTATGAAAGGGGCGGTTGACCAAGGTAAGGTAAAATTCTGGACCAGGGAGATTGGCAACCAAAAGGTTAGCTCTTACAGTTGGTTTTATGAGCTCCTTTTCCTCTCTTACTGAGGACAACCTCGTATGCATATCCCTTTTTGGTTATGGCAATGTCTTTATGTGTAATTATTTCCGGTGAGGAAAAGAGCTCAGGTCTCCCCAGTGCGTAGAACCCATTTTTTACATAAGTCAGCCACTTAATTTTATGTACATTATCAAGTGAGAGACAATCTTTGAAGATAGACCGATTAAGGGACAGTTCATCGTTCAGCCAAGTCTTAAGCCACATAATTAAAGGGGCCACTCTGATTATGTCTGTTATGAAACCAGCCCCCAACTCAGAATGGATAGAGTAAGATGGCGTAGAATGGGGCACAGACAGGACTGATCTAAAAAATGTGTTCTTCGTGACTTGAAGACAGTCTGTCGGACCATAGCCCCATAAAGAACAGCCATAGGTGGCGACAGACAGGCACTTGGCTTTATAAATGTTCATGAGGGCTGAGATTGGCCTTGCCCCCAAACTTCTGCTAAAGCCCATAATAGCCGACGATGTTCTTTCAAGGGCGCTGTTTCTATTTTTTATTTGTGGACCCCAGCTTCCTTTATCCTCAAAAATGATCCCCAAGTAAGGAAATGTGGACACTCTGCATAGTTCTTCCTTACAACAATAAAAACTTTTCACTCTCTTACACCTTGAGCCACCTCCCGTGATCATTATTTTTGATTTTTTAGCATTTATTTTAAGGTCTAGGGAATTCATGAATAGACCAAAGGTGTCTAATAACCGTTGGAGCCTGACCCCTGTGCGTGACAAAAGCTCAGCATCATCCACATACAGGAGGAGCGGTACACAAGTCTCCCCTATGCGCGGTATGTCAGGGGTCGCTTCCTTAAGCACAGGTTCAAGGGCATTAATGTAAACTGCTTCTAGGTTTAGGAGTGGCCTGGCTGCCATCACGGAGTGGATGACCACCAACTGCCTCCAGCTGAACACTAACAAAACGGAGGTGTTGCTGATGGGAAAGGATAGGAGTCTCTGGAGCGAGCAATGGTGGCCAACTGTTCTTGGGAGTGTTCCCACCACTACATTGGTGGTCAAGAACCTGGGGGTATGGATGGACTCTACCCTCAGCTTTCAAGATCATACTAAGAAAGTTGCCACCACCTGTTTCGGTCTCCTTCGGGGACTTAGGCCTTTGTTGAGGTTCTTTGATCCTGCTACGCGCCAGCTGATTGTCCAATCAGCCATTCTATCTAGATTAGATTATGCTAGCTCGCTCCTTCTTGGGGCTAATCAGGCTGAGGTCATGCGCTTGCAGCATGTCCAAAATGCTGCCTTCAGAGCCCTGTTGGGGCTTCCGCATAGTTGCCTCTCTACTGGTGCCATCCGGCGGCTACATTGGCTACGCATGGCCAAGCAGATTCAATTTAAGACCCTTTGTCTGTCTTTTAGATCCTGAAGCTTGTGTCGCCTGGCCTTCTAGCTAATCTGCTACAACCTTATGTCCCGACTCACCAGCTGCACTCCCTGGGATGTTCAATCATCTTCCTACTGTAAAAATCGTAACACCCTTTTCCCCACTGTCCCACTTCCTAAAATAGCAAGGGAAAATGAGGCTTGAAACAGAAAGTACTAGTATGGACTAAAATGTGTGTGTTTTAGGCCATTCACCGAAAGCTTTGGTAGCCGAAACTGTTTTATATAAAAAAAATGAAGCTCTGTTGTTAAGTCATTCCTTTTACAAAGTATTTGTTTGATACATTTAAAACACCCTTATTTGTAAATACTCAAAACACACCTGAAGAATGATCACAGAGCAATGAAGATCATCATAGACCACTCGCTGTGGGTCCTATTACCTTTTCTTTCCTCCACCATGCCGTTGAGTTTTTGCAATACGCTCTTATGAGGTTTGCGCAGTTTTGCAGTATTACAACTAGTGAGAATTGCCAATAGGAAAAGTGAGCACAGCTCACAAAGAACTCAGGAAGCTACAAGTCTAGCTAATGTGAAAGGAAAGCACTGTATTTAAATGGAGCATTGGGAGCTTGCCCCATGCACATAAGGAACAACTAGTGAAGATGTAATGGTCAGAGAAGCGCTTAGATACATATGGACAATGTGACGCGTCGCAACAATACACATCCATCTGAACCAAATATTAGCAGTGATAGACTTCAGTTTACAAATGTGCTGGAATAATGAAGTCCACCTCTAATAATGTGTGTAGGTAACACATTTAAAATTTCAAAGCCATTAATTTCTTCAGGAATCAATAAATATTCTCCACGAATCCCTGCACAAGGAATCCCCTCCAGAAGCCAAGAGTGAGACTGTCAGCCTTGTAAGGTATTCTACAGAGCTGAATATGGATTGTGTCAGAGTGGTAGGAGTTCGATGGCAGAGGAGTATGTACTGGGTACTTAGTGGGTGCAGTAAATATGTCCTATTCAGTGTTTCTACCCTGAGAATCCAGCACAACATTCAGATGTGATATTCATCACACCCATTCTCCATAAAATATTTAGCCACGATTTCCTGGCAAAAAAAGTTAGAGAAAACTGGAAGATGAGATAATTATCTCTCAAATTGCAATCTGATCCATGCACAAACTTCTCTTACACAAGGATAGTAGTTTACAGATTTACAATAAGGCACAAAGCAAGAAAGCGATCTCTATTGTGTAATAGGCTGTGTGTTCATTGACTAAAGTTCTCTTTTTGTTCTATATCTTGAAGCATAATCAATATCTACAGCTGGACTAGAAACAAATGCTCAAGCCAGCCCCACATTGCAGGAGGCTGCGACTGGAGTGGGAGCATGATGTCAGCCAGGGTCATAGCAGCCCATTGGGCTCTGAAAGCAGACCCATAGCATCCAGCCCATCAGGGAAATGCCAGAGTGCTAGAAAGGCATTTCCCTGATGGGCCGGATGCATCTTTCTACTCAATAGTTGACTAGTATGAGAAGGTCAAAAATATTATTGAAGGTGCAACTGACAAATCAAAGATCACTTTGACTCCAGGGTACAGAGTTACGACTCTGTAAAATTATAGTACTGTACAGAGTTAGCCAACACAGGGAGATGATGGATGGAGCGCTGAAACTTTTCAGACACTCACCCCCAGTCACAGATCTGGGTTGAATCCATCATCGTTCTTTAGCTCACTTCACCACCTCAGTTCAGACCCAGCTGTATGCAAATCAGTCTTGACCCTGTGCCTCATGGGAACAGTCCAGCCCAAACTGTCAAGCCAGGTGTTCCATGAACCGGAAAAAAGCATCCTGGGACCGGTTTTGGGGTAACACCCCTCATCAACAGGGCTAGCTTGAATCCAGGGGCACAGTGAGCATGGGACCCACGTCTGGGCATACCCTGCCAACTTAGGGCGAACAAAGCAAACACAAGGAGATGATGGACAGAGTGCTGAAACTTTTCAGACACTCACTCCCAGTCACAGATTTGGGTTGCATCCATTATCGTTCTTTAGCTCACTTTGCCACTTCATTTCAGAGTTAGGCCACTAACTTTGCTCCGTTATGCCACTGTACTGATTTATGGCACGATACAGAGTTGTATGGCTTATCATAAAGAGGTATTCAACTGTACTGAGTTACGTCACCAGTATGATGCACTCAAGAATTATGGCACCATACAGAGTTAGGTTACTAATTATACACTGCTATGCAACTGTACTGATGTATAGCACCATAAAGAGTAATGCCAGTGTACTAAGTTATGGCACCAGCGGAAACCCACTATACAGAATTATAGCAACAGAGTTCTGCCACTACACAAAGTCATGACACCGTACAGCGTTGTGCCTCTGTCCATCTATGCCATCATACAGAGGTATGCCACTGTGCAGAGTTATTGCACTATACTGACTTATGCCACTGTACAGAGGTATGGTCCCATACAGAGTTTTGCCACTCTATGGACACGGCACTCCACAGAGTTAAAAGTCACCGTACCATAGTCATGTCACTGTACAGTTGTGGTGCACACAGAGTTAAAGGTGTTGGCACCATACAGAGTTATACTGCTGTACAGAGATCAGACACATGCAGAGTTATGCCACTATACAGTTATGGCACCCCACAGAGTTATGAGGGTCAGCTCCATACAGTGTTATGCTACTTTGCAGTTGTGGCACACACAGAGTTAAATGTTTTTGCACCATACAGAGTTTTAATGCTGTATAGAGTTCAGACACATGCAGAGTTATGTCACTGCACAGTTATGGCACCCACATCGTTAAGAGTTACAGCTCCATACAGAGTAATGCCACTGTACAGTTGTGGCACATACAGAGTTAAAGGTGTTGGCACCATACAGAGTTATACTGCAGTACAGAGTTCAGACACATGCAGAGTGATGGCACTGCACAAAGTTAAGAGTCACAGTACCATAGTCATGTCACTGTACAGTTGTGGCACACACAGAGTTAAAGGTGTTGGCACCATACAGAGTTATACTGCTGTACAGAGTTCAGACACATGCAGAGTTATGGCACAGCACATAATTAAGAGTCATGGAAGCGTACAGATGGATAGAGCTGCACTGAGTTATGGCACCAGAATCATGCCACTGTACATCGTTATGACTCCATGCAGAGTTATGCACTGTACTGAGTCATTCGCTGGTAAGTCCACACTGATGGATATTGGCTTCCTGCCAGGCCCGACGCACATCTGCGCCCACTCGACGTCTCCTCCGATGACGGCAGAAACCCTCTGACCACGGAAATGATTAACAGAGCTGGAGCTTCTATAATTAAATGTGTTACTTATGATCCAAATTACGTAATCATCAGTCAAGCCTCAATTTGCTGCATCGTGAGATTCAAAGAATGTGTTATCTAAAAGCACCTATTCATTAAATGTAAAGAATAATAATTTTCAAAATCGAATGTGAGTTAGCGTACTATCTTCTGAGAAACAAAACATTTTCCTTTCTCTAGTGGAACAAAAGAGCAAACCATGACAACATGGCTGCTTGTTCTGCTTATTACATTAGCAATTCCAACTCGTGGTCTTCTTCGAAAATGGAGGTTTTACCTTCCTGAGCGAGGACAATTAATAATGTTGCAACCATAAACATCACATGAAATGTCTCTGTAAAGTTATCTTGTGTAACCAACCGTTCAAAGCTATTCATAGGGTCTAATGTTCTTTTTTTGAATACTTTTAATCTTTATAAAGGGGAAAAATCTGTGTTTTACTGTGCATATGATACAATATAATATGCAATCGATATAACAAATAAATAAATGCATGTTTTCATGAATTTTATTGTGCTCAGAGAGTGCTTGAGTAAATTAGCAAGTGAATGAATGAGTGTTTGAGGGTTGAACACTAAAGTTACAGTATGACTAGTTACTAACCATTTCCGGTGCAATACAAGTCCAGCTCAGAACATTGCCATTTGGTGGAATTGTCTACCCTTCTCATGGCTGGTTGGGAACCTTACCACAACCCAGCCGCGGCTGCTGCAGGTAGGAGCAGCAATCTCACCCCAGGCCCACAAGGGAAGTAATCAGAGAAAACCATTATAGAAGCCCTATTTCTTATTTTATCCACACATCCTTCTCCTTATCTCCCTGTCCCTCCGTCAATTGATCATCTCTCCTTCCATCCCTAAATCCACCCATTCATCTATCTAGCTTTTTCTTCGGCCATCTTACAATTCATCTATCCTTCTCTCCACCCTCCCTCCATTTTTTTTTCTAATGTCATGCTCTCTTTTTAAAATTGGTTCCCCTCTCTACAGCTCCAGAATACTAGTCTCTTGCATTGGTATTTAGAAGCACCACCAAGAACTAAAAATGTAATAATACACAGACCTGTCCAATGACATACACTCCCTGCTCAATCTGCTAGTGTGGGGCTCATTATACGCCGGTGGGGAGCTTCATATCAGTATATCATTACTACTTGTGTCTGCTGACAGCTTTAGAGCATTGTTTATTAGAAAAATTCGAGTTCTCTAAAGCATATAAAACAACAGTAACGCATTAAGGAAAAAGTTAAAACAATCAGGTAGTTCTGTCACAAGGCTGGCCTCCATCCACTGCTTCACTGACTTCAGTTGCCTATTTGACCGTGACAGTGACATTTTCTTAGGTCCACATCTGCTCTTCCGCTGCAAAGTCAATCAATCAATCAATCAGGACTTTATATAGCGTGGTTATTCACCCATAGGGGTCTCAAAACGCAAGGTGCAAGTGCCAACTCTTGCCATCCTCCGGGGTTTAGGAGCTATTCAGAGGTGCCCATTTTGGTTTGTTATAAGTGGCGCCTCAAGTCAAGGACTAAATCAGTCTCTGTCTCTCACTCCTTCATTCATTGTTTCCCTTTGCAACCAAACCATCCTCTGCTACCAGAAAAAAACTGATGCAGCGCAACCCCTAAATTCATGGACCAGGAATCTTATCACACATAAACCACTTACCAAACTACGGGGCCCATCACTCATTACTCATAAATGACCCCTGGAAACGAGCGCTGCATTTAGGAGGGTTGGCAGCCTTTTATATGTACAGTGCTAGACTTCACATTAATAACATATTTTAATCATTCCTAACTAGTCTTAATTTCACTGTCTTCCTTTGGTCGATGGACCATTAGTTGACGAGTTGATGGTGACTATGACTAACTAACCAGATTAACACTTTAAGTGAATAACCACTGAGTCACTTACCAGGTTAATAATTTTATCTCACAAATAATGAAATGCTCATATTTCGGATTTTCAAGGCAACACACAAGTTCACACACAAGAGAACAAATTATCAAGCAATGTAATCAAAATGAACCATTGTCCGATATCAAAGTGCGCATAGGGATGGGGGAAAGAAGGTACAGCAGAAATACTTTGCAAGAATATATTGCGGAGTTAAGACATTCAAGGAGGATGATACCCACCAAAGAATCAGGAAAACCACTTCCTTGGCCGAGGCTGTGGCAGGGGTCCCCAGAGGTAGGCTCAGAGGACAAAATTGACAGGACAGGTATAGCCAAGTCTTGCAATAAACTGACAGCAAAATAAATAATCTCCCAATCTATCTACCTTTGATCTAGTTCTCCTCAGACGCAGTCTCCTCCTGGGCACTCCCGCAATGTTCTCGTACCTAACCCAATAAATGGATAATCGATGACTTCTCTTCATGTCTGATCTCGATCTTGGTGCTCTCATACTCTGTGCTGATCTGCTATCTCTCTCCCTCTGTCTCTTCTTCTTCTCCTGTCTCTTTGTGGTCTCTCTCCCTCTCAGTGATCTGCAATCTGACATGTCACACCCCAAATTGGGACATCAATTATACCCCAATTCTTGGCTCACTCTTCTACAATGTTGCAGTTTCAGTAGAAACTCGGACTGTGATTGGTTGACACAGGATATGTTAGGGTCTCCTCACCAGGCTCTCATCACAAAACCCACCCATACC
This sequence comes from Lissotriton helveticus, assembly GCF_964261635.1. Classification (NCBI taxonomy): domain Eukaryota; kingdom Metazoa; phylum Chordata; class Amphibia; order Caudata; family Salamandridae; genus Lissotriton; species Lissotriton helveticus. The sequence continues at coordinate 780,073,789 of NC_136061.1, forward strand.
GGTTTTAACAAAGGATGTGTTAAGGATAAATACAGTCATATACTACAAGTATCAATAGTTATACAATTTGCAAAATTCTTGCATTTTAATGTAATTATGACATCGCTTCACATTCAAATTGCAGGTAGTGATGAAAGTTCCCACAGTTGTTTTCATATCTTGGCACATAAGCAATAGGACACAGGTTAATGTGGCCTTCACATGGATTACGTCAGCTGGTGCACTCAGCAGTTCATGAGCAGGCAGAGCATTTGGCGCATGCGTCTTTCGTACAGACCAAGACAACCACATGTGGGTTCAGGCAAGAGGCCCTTTTCATGCGGGCCCAATTACGTACTAAAGTAAATAAACACAAAGAGAATATTAATTCATGAAATGAAACCTATTATGTTTGCCTCCCACCATACCAATACCCTGTATTCGTTATTACTTAGCAAAAGCAATTCATTTAAAGCAGCTTTTCTGTTATACAGCACAACATGTAAATGTCCAATGTACTACATATCATAAACATGCACTAGTACGCTTTTTCAAAGCGCATACAGTTAGTATGTGCTCATGCCATCATGGTTTAGTATATTAGGTAAAATGCGTTTGCACCATGTGTATGTGTTCAGGTTGGTTAGTCCATGCAGTTAATACATATTATGGGGTATTTAATTTCATGAAGGCGCATTTCCGCAAACCTCACTCCATCACAACCTTCCACTTCTCTTCTTGTCTTCAGAAAAGTACTTCTTAAGCAACATATTGGGGAATCGGGTGGACATAAAGAATCCCGGACAAAGGGTTACCTGGGGGTCATTACCCCCAGGTACCCTTTGTCCGGGAAACAACCTTTACAACGCAACTTTTACAACGCACTACCATTACAATGAAACTTTTACAACGCAAAATCCATTACAACGCAGTCATTACAACGCATGACACTACAACGCACACTACTACAACGCATACCATTACAACGCAGTCATTACAACGCATACCATTACAACGCATAACTTACCATCCAACACTTACCCTACTGTTGCACCCCCTGGAGTTAGAATAGTAATTTTAACCCCTACACTATCCGACACTTACCCTACTGTTGCACCCCCTGGAGTTAGAATAGTAATTTTAACCCCTACACTATCCAACACTTACCTTATATGCAATGTAATGTAATGCGTTGTAATGGTATGCGTTGTAAATGTAGTATGCGTTGTAGTGGAATGCGTTGTAAAGGTAGTTTCAAAGTATTCGTTGTAATGGCATGCGTTGTAATGTTGTGCGTTGTAATGGATATTGCGGTGTAAAAAATGTGTTGTAAAGGTATGCGTTGTAAAAGTATGCGTTGTAACGTCATACATCCCTTTGTCCTCGTCTCCCTGATCACTAATGAGATGTCACCATCTCGCCATACAGAAAATAGAACAGAGGAATGCCCATAGAGATTGCCCCTCCCCCTCCTACTGGAGCCTACTCAGACAATATCTACCCGGCACCCATCTGTTCTCTTTTCTGTCTGCCCGACACTGTTGAGAAGGATGGGGAGAAGGTTGGCTCATGCGGGGCTCAAGGTACCGATGCAGTAGCAGTTTCCGGAGCCGGGCGGCTTTTCATCTTGGCCGAAAAGTCAGCCGTGGTGGATGTGCATCTCCCTGTCCACAGGGCTTGGGGGAGATGCAGGCAGCAGGGAAAGGAGGGCATGGTTTGGAATGAGCCATTGTTCCTTCCTGATTCTGGTTCCAGGACGCATGCACGGCTAGGATGTCCAACGCCCATGAGTCAGCCAGTCTCCTTTCTCCCGGATGTTTGGAGTGTTTCGGGAGTTTTAAGATGCCAGCAAAATCGGTAAGTAGGCATAGCGGATTTTGTTTATCTAGTACTGTTTTCTAGGTGGATAGAGCGGATATCTGCCATACGGAGTTCATACCTTGAATTTTCTTCACTAATTAGCTTTCTTGTTGGAATAATGGGAAACATTCGAGGAAGAGCATTTTATCGACACCTCTTCCTCCTCGGATCCTTCACATTCCCCACCTCCAAAACAGTGCAGAGAGAGTGAAGAGGCTAGAATTAAGCACCTTGTTAAGGGAGCCCTGTTGGAGCTTGTCCCGTGCAAAGGGAAAGGGCATTAGGAGCTAGCTGCCTTATCCTCTGCATCTACTGAATCTGAGACAGATGCTCCTGGCACAGAGGAAGATATGTTTTAAAGGAATTATTGCTGACTTGATTCTCATGTTAAGAAAAATATGGGGAGGTCCAGAAAAGGAAATGTCAGAGACTTCTTCAAGTTATCTGCTTAGGCAATTTCAAACTTCTCCTCCTTTGCACATTGGGTGCACGTTTCGCTGCAAGGAGGAATTTGGTGTTGAAAGACTATCACATAGACTTGGCGCAAAAGCATCAACTCTACATTTGCCTTTTCAAGGTAACCAATTGTTTGTGCTGAGCTTAAAGAGAAACTCTAGAAGTTGTTCAAAAAAAAGAAGCATTCCTCTTCATTAATGCAGCCTTCCTCAGATAAGCAGTCTTTGAAAACAAAATCACCTTTGCTACAAACTTTTCGTAGGCAACCACAGCACTCACAGGGAAAGCTCCAGTTCAGAAGAGGGGGTGATAAAAAGACACGGTTTCCCCCAAAACCCTGGTCCTGACTAAGTGGTGGCTGGTCAGGAGGTTGCCACCAAAGGCAAGATCAAACACTTTCTCCATGAGTGGGAGGAATCTACTTCTGACTCATGGGTACTGGTTATATTCGAGCAGGGTACTAGTTTGCCTCTCTCCCAAGTGACTTGTGTGTCAGACTAATCTCTTGGCCTGCCAAGGGAGAAAAGTGACTGACCCTTCGTCAAGGAATCAATTCTCTTCCGCAGAAGAATGCAATCTCAGAGGTTCCTCAGCCAGAGAAGGAAAAAGGGTCCTATTCCATAGTTTTTCTGGTGAAGAAGTAAACAGGGGATTTCGAATTGGGTTAGATTCCAGAGCCCTCAACAAGTTTGTGAGAACTCTGCACCTCAATATGGAGACAGTTCAGAGGGCAATTCCATTGGTGATCAAAAGGGCATTTCTTGTGTACGCTGGATCTGCAGGGTGCCTATTGCCATGTCCCGATCAATCCGCACCATCAGAAATTGCTCAGAATTTGCATCATGAAGAGACATTTCAGTTTGGGGTGTTGCCTTTTGGGCTGCAGGTATCACCCCAAGTGTTCACAAAAGTGGTGGCTATCTTGGTGGACTCTTTCCATCTACAGGGGATTCACCAGTATCCTTATTTAGATGCCTGGCTTATGAACGCTCACACAAAGGGGTAACTGTTAAAGGATCTGTCCTTTGTGTGCTCTCGGATTCAGGACCATGAATTTGTTCTCAATTGGGGAAAGTGCCAGCAGACCCCTACAGAAGAGAGGGTTCTGATAGAGGTCAAGCTCTGCATGGATCTCAACAGAGTATTCCTGCCGGAATCCAGGGCAGCAGTCTTAAGGTCCCTGTCTCTGGAACTGATGAGATGTCAATCCCTGGCAGTGGCTAAAGCTCTTTGGATACATGGCAACTGCAATCTTCACAGTGCCCTGGGTCCGCTTTCATCTTTGCCCTCTGTGACATCATCTGCATTGCTTTAGGGTCCTGAGGTTGGGGGACTTCAATGTTCTGCCTCGAGTGACAGCAGAGGAGGTCAGGGATTTAAGGTGGTGAACTCTGCCGGTGTCAGTGTCCAGTGGGGTTGCTCTTTAGCAGAAATCTATATATTTTCTCACAACGGATACCAGTTCTTTTGGTTGGGGAGCCACTCTAAGGGGCGGGTCACTGCAAAATAAGTGGACTCTGCAAGAAAGTAGACAGTCCTTCAATTGGAGGGAACTCATGGCTGTGTACAGGGTTGTAATGGGGTTCCAGCAACATCTTGTTGGGTGCAACCTGGTGATCAGATCGGACAATTTTGGTGGCAGTGGCATATATGAACAATCAGGGGGGCACCTGGTCCAGTTCCCTAAATGCCATATCTACCAACCTTTTTGAAAGAAGGGACTTGCAGCACAGGGCCTGTCCCATCATTTAGCGAAAGCAAATCAGCAGTCCCAAAAACCTTTTACCTTGAAATCTTATGAGCAACATTGGGGCAGCTTTCGAAAATGGTATTTGCCTCTACAGCTTTCTCCTCTTGAATATCATCTGAATGTTATTCTGCAGTTTTTGTGAGAGCCCATCATTAACACCGGGAGAGCAGGACTTCAACCACCAGCAAACCATGCGACTGCCACACCTCCAACATTGCCTGCACGCCAGAAGGCGCTTCTTAAGCAGCTCGGGGCTCCCGAAAAACGGGAGCCCATCTTTGCCACCCGGGACCAGGACTTCAATCCCCAGCAAACCTTGTGGCCGCCATGCCACCAACGTTGCCTGCACACCAGGAGGCTCTTTTTAAGAAGCTATGGGCTCCTACAGCACGGATGCGCATCAGTGCTACCGGGGGAGCAGGACTTCCACCCCCAGCAAACCTTGGGTCTGCCACACCACCAAAGTTGCCTGCACACCAGGAGGCACTTCTTAAGCAGCTCGAGGCTCCCGCAGTGTTGGAGCCTATCATTGTCACCGGGGGAGCAGGACTTCAACCCCCAGAAAACCTTGCAGCTGCCATGCTGCCAACATTGCCTGCATGCCAATAGGCACTTCTTAAGCAGCTCGGGGCTCCTGCAGCGTGGGAACCTGTCATTGTCACCGGGGGAGCAGGACTTCAACCCCCAGCAAACCTTGCGGACACTGCCAACGTTGTCTGAGCGCCAGGAGACGCTTCTTAAGCAGCTCGGGGCTACTGCAGCAAAGGAAGTGTGTGGACGCACCCGGGCCGCGCCCTGGCTAAGTCCGGGCCCATCTGTGCCCTTCCAGGGCAGACTGAGGCTGGGCTGGGCCAGGCCCCTTGGTTCGACAGTGAAGGTACTATGTGTTCCCTTATCTTATTACTTTCTTAAATCCTGGCAGTATCTTTCTATAGTTGGCAGCTTTATTTCCTTTGTGTGATTTGCGATCAGTGCTAATACCTTAAATCTCCAATTGCTCAGTTCCCTGAGTTTTGTATGACCTGCAGAGGGGGACAATTTAGACATCTAGACATCAATAGTCTCTGAGAGATCTGCCTAGCATCCATTGCACGCCCTGAATAATGGGTAAAAGGAAATCACCCGCTGTGGCAACAGGGGGAGCTAATGCCACCACTATAGATTCATTTTTAGTCAGGGAAGCCAATGTCATCTCCAAGGAGAGAGCCCTGACTGAGAGGAGGCTTTCACTAGAAACAGACAAGATCAGCCAGGATTTGTTGTTTCTGGACAATCATGATAATGACATTGACAGGAATGCAAAGCTCAATACTGGCCTCAGATCTTTACCTATACTAGCACCTTATACAACAATCATTAATGGTGCAAATGGCAAGGATGGACAGTCAGGTATGGAAGAGGATTCCGTTCTGGTTGGGCCCCCAAAAGATAAAGACTGGCAGGAAGAGAGTGACTCGGCCCCAAACACAGAACAAGCCTTTATTACACTCTAAAACAGATAGTGACCAATTGATACATGTTACATCCCAGGTTGGAGCTTCTACTTAGAACGTCGATAGCCCCCATAGGCATACGGTTGACAGGCATTGAGGCAAAGCTGAAGGCTCTCTCCTTGATCCCACCTGGATCTGCAAACTGTGGCACAAACCCAGTGGCTGTGGGGGGCAGTAGAGTGGATGCGTCTACACATGAGGGCCTGATCAAGGAGGCGTCCCATCGAAATAAGTCCTGGATTCAGAGGGAGACTCAAGGAGATGGGATTACTCGGGCCTCTAACAATAAACTGGACACTATTATAAAAGAGATTGATGTGACAGGGGCAGCATCCTTAAAAGGGACTAAACGTGTTCAGCCAATTACTAACTCATCCTTAATGCCCGGTGTAGGTCGCTTGACTCCCTTAGAGTTTACCCAGGAGTCAGAGCCTCTAGTGGCTGTCCTACGGGAGTTCCACCTACCACCCAAGGCTCAAAGGAAACCACAGTGGACGTTATACACAAGGTTACTCATTGGTGTGATAGCAATGTAGTAAATGGGCAAAGTCTGTCCCCCCACATTATCATGGCTATAAGGGTGTGCTGGGTGGGCCAAAGGGTTAGGAAAAACATGGTAGGTGATTGTGTGGTAGTTAATGTAAGACATCCGTCTCATGCTAAAGCACTCGTTGAGAGTAGTTTCATTCAGACCTCTAAAACGTCAATTAAGGTTGTTCCCCTGCAGTAGTTCTATCCATTAGTTGTTTCCGCCCCACTTGCCCCAGACTGTTCACCCTAAGGCCAGCTAGAATGGTCCAGGCTGACACTGGGAGGTCTGCACTTTCTCTATTCAACCGATTTGATCCCCTAAAAGAAGAGGATGGTCTAGACGGTAATGATTGACTACCTCCTGCAGGGGCTGATCAGGACACTTTGAACTTTACTCTTTTATGTGAATTTGATGTTCTTCTGCGTAAAAAATATATTCTTTCGCTTTAAAGCCCACCCCAATTTGTCCAAGCAAGGCCAGCATTAATATAACTGCAGATGTTTTAATTGCTTATGGTGTGTTTTGGAGTTGCTAGCAATTTTTCAAGTACAATAAGAATTAGGAAAAGGTTGCCTCCTGTCTAGATTACTTTGCACTCTCCTTGATTAAATGTACATGACCTTTTTTATTATTGATGAACTTTATATGTTGAATTTATATAGTTTGTGAGTCATATACATGTTTTTATTCTCTTTTTATATGTATATTACGGAAAATTATATGTGTAACCTGTATTTGCGGTGTATTTATGGTGTTTCATTGTCTTATCCCAATAACTGCTGCTGGTGTATTTATTCTGTGCTTTTATGGCTTTTATTAGCAGAGTAAAGATTTTTTTTCTGAGAAGGTTTCAAAAAGAGTCTGCCAGTTTCTACCTTGAGGGCCCAGTGGGCAGCTATTTGAACATTCAGGTCTACTTGGGGTAATGTAACTGATGAAGAGGATTTGGTGTTGAGATTGTTATAACGTTTTTCTCTGGCCTGACCTTTGATGAAACCTTTATTTCATTTATGACGTCTCCCTCAAGTATTAAAGGAATTGGTCTCCCATCCTTTTGAGGCCTTGGAAACAGTTGATGTTAAATTTGTAACTTTTAAGGTGGCATTTCTGGTGGCCATAACTTCTGGTAGGTGAATTGGAGAGTTGGGGGCTCTTATAGCAAGGGAGCATTGTCAGTCTTTTCTGAATGATGGAGTGGTTCTTCATCTGGATTCTTCCTTTTTTCCCGAAGTGAATTTACCAGTTTCATAAATCCAAGGAGGCTATTCTCCCAGCGTTAAATGACGAAGATTGTTCTGATTCAGATGTTCATTGGTGCCACTTAGTTGGTAAGAGGGAGCTTTTAGTTTATCTGGAAAAGACCAAGCCTTTTCGCAACACAGATTCTTTATTTGTGTTTTTTGGGGTTTCGACTAAAGTGGATAATGCTTCCTCTTTGTCCGTAGATGGATAAAACAATTAATTTCTTTGACCTATTCTTTGTCTGGGACTCCTCCTCTGGTTGAGATTCAGAGTAGATCCACCAGAGTGGTTGCTTCTATCTGGGCAGAATTAAAGGGAATTCCCATTTCAGATATTTGTTAGGCAGCATCAGGGGCAGCTCTGAATATTTTTGTGATGCATTAATACTTGAAGAACGTTTTGTGTGATGATGATAATCTTGGGTGTGATGTTTTGCAATCTGTTGTGTCTTAAGCCTGCCTGTTATGTGTTCTGAATACATCACTATAGGATGCTGCATTCTTATAGTCGGCTCTCTGTGTTTTTTATTCTTCTTTGGCTACAACATGAATGCCGGAGAGTAGAGCTTGGGTATTTCTTATTAGCAATGAGGGGGAAGAGGACAATGGTGGTAATGTCTTATTATTTACCAGTAATCTTCATACTCCTGGTCCTGTTGTCCTCGTCCAATGAATCACACCCCTCCCCATCCCTCCCGGATTGCCGGCCTTTATATGCAAGGCTTAGTAGTTCAGATGGAATGCTGGGTAGGTATTGTCTATGTACGATCCAGCAGGAGCGGGAGGGGCAATATCTATGGGGCATTCCTCTGTTCTTTTGTCTGCATGTCGAGATGGTGGCATTACATTAGTGATGAATGGGGTGAGGACACCAGGAGTAATGAAGATTACCAGTAAGTGATGAGACAATGCTAGTGTGATCCAGTGGCCATCATGGGCAGTGCTCCACTACAAATAGGAGCCCTACAGTTTGTGTTTTGTTGTTCAGATAAAGTTCAGGCGCAGCTCTACTCAAAAATTCTGTCTAGGAAAAGAACCTCTGAATTGAGAAACTTGTGAGCAAGCGGTTCGAAGGTAGACTGGTGCTTTTAAAAAAATTCGAGCCTTCTCTGTGACATGTAATTTTGTGGTCTCTAGAGATATCTAAGTCAGCTAATTGGACACACTTGATTTGTGTGCTAGGCTTTTCAGTTTGGGAAATTATTGTACTCCGGTTGTAAAGGACATTTGTTCGGTCTTACTTGACTACATTGGAACTGGAAGCATGGTGTCTTTGCATCCTGCAGAGAAGCATGTATGGTGATAATTTTAATTAATAAATTAGTCTGCAAATCAAAGCACACCCCAGGTGTACAGCTGTTGGTCTCAGGGAAGAACATGGTCATTGTGGTACTGATTATTTGTGCATGATTGTTTCTGCTTGGTTTCTTGAGAAAACTAGTGTGTGTTATTTGCTGAGCATTATCCTTAATCAAATATTACATCCTTAGGTGAGACATTAATTCCTGTGCATCATCGCGTGGAACGTAAGACCAGCTGGTAACTACTTTATGTTTGAAGTTGACTCCCAAGACTGGAGGTACTGATTGGATCTTCTGTTGCATTAGGACCTATTCTCTGGCATCCCTTCCCTAGTCCCATTGCCAAAGCCTTGTGGAGGTTTGCTGCCTAAGCTCTTACCCCTCGATACAAAAGGGGATGATGGACGGAGCGTTTGAGCAAATCAAACACTCACCCCCAGTCAACTGATCTGGGTTTAATCCATCACCATTCTTTAGCCCACTCAGCCACCCCAGTTCAGATATTACTATATGCAAATCAGTCTGACCCTGTGCCTCATGGGAACAGTCCAGCCCGAACTGCCAAGCCATGTCTTCCCTGGACCGGAAACAAGCATCCTGGGACCGGTTTCGGATTCATAATCCTCATCAGCCAGGCTATCTTGAATTCAGTGGCCAAGTGAGCAAGGGACTCACGTCTGAGCATACCCTGCCACACTTAGGGCGAACAAAGCGATACAAAAGGGGATGATGGACGGAGCGTCTGAGCAAATCAAACACTCACCCCCAGTCAACTGATCTGGGTTTAATCCATCACCATTCTTTAGCCCACTCAGCCACCCCAGTTCAGACATGGCTATATGCAAATCAGCCTGACCCTGTGCCTCATGGGAACAGTCCAGCCCGAACTGCCAAGCCATGTCTTCCCTGGACCGGAAACAAGCATCCTGGGACCGGTTTCAGATTCATAATCCCCATCAGCCAGGCTATCTTGAATCCAGTGGCCAAGTGAGCAAGAGACTCACGTCTGAGCATACCCTGCCACACTTAGGGCGAACAAAGCGATACAAAAGGGGATGATGGACGGAGCGTTTGAGCAAATCAAACACTCACCCCCAGTCAACTGATCTGGGTTCAATCCATCACCATTCTTTAGCCCACTCAGCCACCCCAGTTCAGACATGGCTATATGCAAATCAGTCTGACCCTGTGCCTCATGGGAACAGTCCAGCCCGAACTGCCAAGCCATGTCTTCCCTGGACCGGAAACAAGCATCCTGGGACCGGTTTCGGATTCATAATCCTCATCAGCCAGGCTATCTTGAATCCAGTGGCCAAGTGAGCAAGGGACTCACGTCTGAGCATACCCTGCCACACTTAGGGCGAACAAAGCGATACAAAAGGAGATGATGGACGGAGCGTTTGAGCAAATCAAACACTCACCCCCAGCCAACTGATCTGGGTTTAATCCATCACCATTCTTTAGCCCACTCAGCCACCCCAGTTCAGACATGGCTATAAGCAAATCAGTGTGACCCTGTGCCTCATGGGAACAGTCCAGCCCGAACTGCCAAGCCATGTCTTCCCTGGACCGAAAACAAGCATCCTGGGACCGGTTTCGGATTCATAATCCTCATCAGCCAGGCTATCTTGAATCCAGTGGCCAAGTGAGCAAGGGACTCACGTCTGAGCATACCCTGCCACACTTAGGGCGAACAAAGCGATACAAAAGGGGATGATGGACGGAGCCTTTTAGCAAATCAAACACTCACCCCCAGTAAACTGATCTGAGTTTAATCCATCACCATTCTTTAGCCCACTGAGCCACCCCAGTTCAGACATGGCTATATGCAAATCAGTCTGACCCTGTGCCTCATGGGAACAGTCCAGCCCGAACTGCCAAGCCATGTCTTCCCTGGACCGGAAACAAGCCTCCTGGGACCGGTTTCGGATTCATAATCCTCATCAGCCAGGCTATCTTGAATCCAGTGGCCAAGTGAGCAAGGGACTCACGTCTGAGCATACCCTGCCACACTTAGGGCGAACAAAGCGATACAAAAGGGGATGATGGACGGAGCCTTTGAGCAAATCAAACACTCACCCCCAGTAAACTGATCTGAGTTTAATCCATCACCATTCTTTAGCCCACTCAGCCACCCCAGTTCAGACATGGCTATATGCAAATCAGTCTGACCCTGTGCCTCATGGGAACAGTCCAGCCCGAACTGCCAAGCCATGTCTTCCCTGGACCGGAAACAAGCCTCCTGGGACCGGTTTCGGATTCATAATCCTCATCAGCCAGGCTATCTTGAATCCAGTGGCCAAGTGAGCAAGGGACTCACGTCTGAGCATACCGGTGATGGATTAAACCCAGATCTTTTGACTGGGTGTGAGTGTTTGATTGATTCAGATGCTCCGTCCATCACCACCCCCTTTTGTACCGTAAGCTCTTACCCCTGGCTGCTGCACCAGGGTAGGAGCAGCAACGGATATTAGAGATGTTACCACCTTAAGTATCCTAGGTTACAATTTGACATGCTCTACTGAAAATATTAATGTACAGTTCATTGGATTTGGTTGAATTGCCAGTGCTGGCTCCAAGTCCAGTCAGGGATGCCTATGGGCTACAGGCCTTAGCTAAGTGCGCAGAGTGAGCTTCCCTGACACTTTCGATGCCTCTCGTTTCAAGACGTGGTCTCATCAAATTCTGTTTTAGCCAGCTATAGAGTTCACTGAAATGGAGTACAGCATGTACGGCTCAAGTACACAAAAACTCTTCCTAGGAGAGTCTTGCTCCTCTCCCTGTCTAAGCTGCCACTGTAAACTGACCCAACTCAAACTTTTTGTGTAGTTGTCTAGAAGAAGGGGCATAATTTCAGCCAAGTACTCTTTGGTGTAATGTCATGAATGCGCTCTAAATAGCACATGGCAAGGTGACTTGCAAGTGCACTATCTAATTAAACAAAATGAAAAGGAAAGCAAAAAAACAAGCCAAAATAAAAATGTATAAGGACTCACAAAGGGAAATTTAGAAAAGTACTACAGAACTAGGAAAGGGTAAAAAAGGAATACATAAAAAATAATTATAAGAGAACAAGATTTCAGAACAAACCGTGAGTGATCAGCCTCATCCTGGTCACACTACCGATATTCAGCAATGTAAGACATTGAGCTGTGGGTTGAACGGGATGTGAGCCCTGGTCAAGTAGTAATCACAATCCATGTCATGGTGAGGTAGAAGCCAACCCAAAATTAACCTGTACTCAGCACTCTGGTAGCTTGGCACAGAGCAGTCAGGCTTAATTTAGAGGCAATGTGTAAAGTATTTGTGTAACACTTCAAACAGTAACAAAATGAAAAAATAACACAAAACGATCCCACACTAAATTAGAAAAATAGAGCTTTATTTAATGAATAGAACAAGACCAAAACAATAAACATCCAATCAGTAGTACCGTATATATATGCAATTTTAAGGATTTAAGTAAATATAGCACCAAAATGCACAATGACCAACTGTGGATATTTCCCACTCCTGAGATCGCATTATTAGGATATGTGGTAAACTTCCCCAAAAAACTTCGGAGATTTGCCGCTCTTAGTTTAGTGTTGGCCAAAAGGGAAATCGCACTGCACTGGGGCCTCAAAACTGTTCCCACATTACAAGGTTTGCTGAGCAGCCTAGCATTCTGCAATACCAACAGGGAAATATATTCCACCACGTTGCCTCGATCCTCCCGTCCCAAAGACATATGGGGGCCATTCAGGGCTTACACAGAGGCTGACCGCCAAACCACTGACTCCCAACCTGAAAAGGGCATTGTTCCGGTTTGGGTGGGGTAGTCCACTTGTGCACTGCAATCCCCTATTTACTAATGCCTTCATACCAACTTCCAAGGTGGGTTTTCTGGATTGTATGCACATGTTTGGGCTTGTTCTCTTGGCAGTAGGGCTGGGTTGCGGGCTGACAGAGGCAGCCTCTGAATGGTGCAACTAGGACACCAGGACTGTATTTTCAAACATATACCATTGCTTCTTTTTCCTTTTATTTCTTGAAATTATGGCTTTGATATGATCTGCATCCTTGTATTATCCAGTTAATGCAACAATGACAGTGAGCACTAATGTTTGTGTCGCAGTAATATGCTAAAATGGTAAATAAAGTTTTAAAAAACCACGCAAAAAACCTGTGGAAGTCACATGTACGGTCTGATCATGATGGAGTGCAGGCCGGGTACAGGGGCCAGTTATGTCAGCTTTGCAAAGTATCTTAAATCCTGCTTTGTAGAGTGTTGTGAGGATCCATGTTGAAGATGCATCACGCAGCTGAAGCGATGAGGCTGCAGTGGTAGGGCTTGCATCGTTGTTGAGGATCTTGTCGACGAGGGCTTGCGGTGTGAAGTCCGGTGTCTAGGATGCGCCATGCAGTCAAGGCGATGCATCGTTTCTGAGGAGCTGCGAGCCTGCAACATGAGTTCTGGCCTCGTCGTTGACGAGAAATGTGCCATGGATGTGTTGCGCGGCCACGGTTCCGATGGACTGCGATGTGATGTGGGTCTTTGCAATGGGTCTAATCCACACAGCAGTGGTTATGCATACGTTCTGCTCGGGGTTGTGCTGCACAGCAGAGGAGATTCCGCTGGCTCCACAGAGGCTGGCAGTGCACCAAGGGTCAAGGACTGGGGTGGTAACACTTGGCAGGGAAAACTCAAAGATGGCTGAGTCAAGGTGCCGGTTCAAGGTTCTTGGAAGCCTGTTGTGTCCCTGATGCTTTAAATCAGGATCCCAGCCAACTTTCCCACTGGGGCTCTGGGTTCAAGAGATGCAAGTCTAGTCCTTGTCACCCAGGCAAAAGTGCAGCAGGTGAGCACAGCAGCAGTCTCCTGAACAGCCGCCCACCAAAGTGTTTGTCCTTTCAGCAGCACAGCAGTCCATCTTCCTGGCAGAGTAGCCACAGTTCCAGAAGTGTACTGAAGAGTTGGTGTCTGATGTCCAGAGCACAAGCACTTTAGCACTAGTTAGCAGTGGTAAGGTTTGCAGAGTCCTAAGGACAGCAAAAACGAAGTCAGCAAAAGAGGAGATCGGAAGGGAAAAGGTTAGGTGAAAACTACGCCAAGGATGCCAGGTTTAACCAGCAACATATTCAGGGGGCTGCTTTCTCAGTGTGTTGACTTGTAAAGTGGGAAGGAATTTTGTGTGCAAAAATGGTGCTGTAAATGTTCACTTCTACATTCGCTATCCATCTATTCTCCAATGACATCTCAGAATAAGAAAGGCTGCCAATTCCACTTATCTCTTCTAAAATTTGCAGGGAGAAAGAGCCATGCACCATGCCCCTCAATATGTGACCCTGTGACACAGTAGCAAGTCAGATGGAATCCTCTATAGCACAAGACGGCAATGATATATGTATGTATGTTTGTATGTATAGATGGATGGATGGCCATATGGATGGTACATATGTATTGCAGTGTTTAAACTATGATCATTCACGGCTAAGGTCAGTCTTCAGGGTAGAGGCTAAAACTTCACTTGTTGGGTAGCCAATTACTGCCAACCTAACATCTGTCTCTTACTGTGTGGGCAAATGGATGAAGTGATTTTGGAAAAGAAGAATTGTCTGAAAGAGGATTCAGTGTGATCTACCATATTGCACTGTTAGGGCAGATGTTCCTTCTCTTGAAGCTTTGGTTTTCAAATTGTCCTTCTTCACAAGGCCTGCTTGCTAATCACATTCAAAGGTTATTGGCTGAGTTATTGTCTGTGGCTCACCCCAATAGACAGACTTTTGTTCCATAATGGAGACTTCATCCACTATTACAATTTTTCATCAGTTTTGTCCACCATCTTACAATGCCCACATGCAGTCAGAGCTTGGCCAATACCTGCATCTCAAGACAAACAAAACTTATTTTACTGAGATGTTAAGTTGTGCAGTAGACTACTGACAGTTCATATCATAATATAAAGAGCAAAAATATTGAGTCACATAGGGAAGTGTAGATTTACTATTCGTATCCTCTCATCTATGAAAGCAGTTTTGAGTTACACCACGGTTTCAAAAGGTACACCAGCTGATACATCTGAGAAACTATTGGCCTGTCTTGGTTAGGACTCAGATCAATTGGCTGTAGGATCTTTGATATGGAACATATTAACATGTTTGGACAAGCATTCTCTCCATGGCATCCCTAAGAAATTAACGTAAAAATCAATTGTGAGTTTAACCACGCATCTTTCAGATAATTTGAAACATAGCTCTGCGTAATGTTTGTTAGTCAATTTGATTATCAATTTGTGCAGAAGGGTTAAATAAAATTAGAAAGGAAGGAATCAATTATACAGTGAAAAATGTAATGACAAATCAGGTACTTAGCAAGTTTGAATACAAAAAAACGTTGCACACCAATAGGTAAGAAGTTTATTTTGTGCATATTTGGAGATCCCAACATGCGATCAATAGACTCTTGATGGAAATATTACAACTATGGGCTTGAATTAGAATTTGGCAGATGGGTACTCTGTCACAAACATGACGGATAGCCTGTTCAAATATTACAAGTGCGTATGGATATAGCACATTTTGAAAAAGGTGTGCTGGCTTACCCTCACATTTGAGAGGGAGCACTCATCCACCAAATTCTAAATCAGCCCTATATTTCGTAAGAGAAGATTCAATTGATGAACTCAATAAACAAAGTAAAATATACATAAAATATCATATAAATGACAGACACGTAAGAAAACTGAAGGATAACCGTTTTCCTCTTTTGTATACAAATATTGATAAACATATTAATCATAAATTAACTGGTTGTAAAAATTACATAAAGTTGTTCAAATAACAAATGTTTTCTTTTTGTGTTACCTTCTTAAAAAAATTAATCTTTCGTACCTAACAGTTGAAGTAAAATATTTGTAAGATGTCAATTAAACTATCATTGCCCAAAGACACAGTGTAAAGGTTTAAACCATAGCTCATTTCATTTTAATGTTTATAAACTGGGCACTATTCATTATAATTACTACTTACATGACTGTCCTTAGTCAGTTTTAAAGATCCATCCAGAATTTTAAGCAATCTGCTGTACATATAGTGCACAGCTGCCATGGAAGTGAAATAGAGTTCATCTATAATATGTAGTGTAGTCAATGTGGCAGCTCATTACAAAGGAATGAATCAATGAAACTGAATTGCTGACCGTCATTTTGTAATGGTAATGAAGACATATTTAAGTTAGATTAATTTCCACTTCCTTATAATGGTGTTGTAGTGAAAGAACATTTCTATTGCAAATAGGTCCATTTTATCAGTTGATTTGAATTGACGTAAAAAGACCATGTGGTAGTGTTTAATGTACTGTATGGCAATCGAAGAAGAAACCCACGTGTTACAAGGATTTTTATGCCAAAGGCAGAGCGGCGTAACCTCTGCAGTTGCTTATATCAAACTGTTGTGACAAGGACACAGATATTGCTCAATAAAATCAAATGTTCAAAAGTAATTATCCTCACTATTTTCCTCCACTTTAAATATTTATGAAATACAAATATTTGTGCATACGATTGTGGTACCAATCCATACTTTAGTTCATAGCAGTTGTTTTATTCTTGCCTTTTATTCTTTGAAACACTCCAAGGTGCATTCTTCATCTTGCCCTTATGATATATTTTGCTTAGCTTCTTATACATCTTAGTGCAACCTTTGAAGATCTTCTGTGGAGTAACTAAACCATGTTGATTTTTTTAAATACCAGATCTCCCTTTATAACTTACTGATTTAGGCATTTGACTTCAATGCACTTCAATTTGGTGAACTATAATAGTGGACAGAGTTTTGCAGTTTCAACGATCATAGCGAACCCAACTTCGAGTAAAACAATATCTGCCACTGTACTTTAGACATATCACTTTACTTGTTTTAAAAGGCTTAGTTGTGCTTCATTAGGAGATTCCTTGGGCACTATCATAACTCCTTAATGTCAGCTGGATATGCTCTTTTCCAAGATTAATTTAACTCAGGATGTGCTAGTTTTATAAAATATTTCAGAAGCCATCTGTTCAATTGAAAGAGAAATATTTGCTTGCTAGTGGTATGAGACACTTAGTCCATTTTCTGAGAAACTGTCAAGTAAGTGATCAGAATATTTTAACTGGTGTATATTCCCTTGGTGAATTTAACCAATTTGAATACTGGAGGCGGTGAATTTTCTCTTTTAAAGCATTATTAGTTCGGAATTATGATCATGAATGAATATATGCCATTTTTCTTAAACAAAAATTCTTAAATCTGTCAAACAAACATCTGTAGTAATATTGAAGTATTATTGATCACTATTAGACTCATTACTCAGCTCTGTGGGAATTTCCTTCACAAAGAAGCAAGTGATTATTCTATCAATGTAAGGTGTATCAGGGGACAATACAGAAAACTTATATTTATTAGGAAAAAAGAGAAACAGACGAAGAATCACATGCAGTTTAAGGAACATATATTGAAAACAAAGTTGTGCCTGATGAAGCAGGCAGTGGGTGAGAATGTGGGAGAGCATACTTAGGGCAACATTTAGAGTTTAGAAGAAACAAATATTCCTCCAGTTTCTGAATAAAACCTGTTGAATATCCTCCACCATATGGATATTGTGGAGAAAATTAAGCGAGTGGATGTTAATCCGTATTTATATTTTCCCCTAGGAACTAGAGGATTTTCACTTCCAAAGGACACTGTTAGTAACCACTTCACAGGTAGAAAATTGTAAGTGAAGAATTAGTATGTGTGGGAGGGGCAGGATTAAGAACACTAGAGACCAGTGGTCAATTTGTAAAAATATAAGTGCCGGGGACCTCGTCAGGAGGCAGCTTCGACCAGCCCATTTCTCCTGCTGGTGCTGCCTAACACAGAAACAACTACTAACAATGAATCCCTTCAAGTGAGAAGAGGATGTGGTGTAATGGTCAGAGATGCCGACTGCAGAGCTGGGGAACCGGGTTCGATTCTCGGCATCGGCTCAAAATCCTGTGATTCTGGGTGAATCAATTAATTTCCCTGTGCCTACCAAAATGAATGTGTCCCTAACTGGTGCCCAAGCACTGGTGTTGATGATTAAGTGCCGGTGCTGAGCACCGGACACCACTGGCTCAAATTAAGCACTGCTAGAGCCTGACCTCAAGCTACTGACACAGTTATGAGGTAGAGCAGACCCTATGCACCTTTAGCTTCTTCAAAGGGATTGCTAACATAAGTTTGAAGTGGTGATTTGCAGAGAACATTATGTGGGATTTTGTATATAGCTTGTAACAATCCAAACAGATCATTACAGAACACGGAGGAAGATAGTTGTCATTGAAAGTATGTGGAAGGAGTAAGCAAGAGGTTCTTAAGGAGAAGCAGGCAGCAATTCATATATTCTAGAGCTCTGGGCACACTCACATAACTGGGCAGTTTGCGGTAGAAGTGTAACTGTCAGTGGAGTCCAGCAATGCCAAATTCGTTGTGAAATTTTGGAGAACATTTGAAAGAAATTATGTTCAAAATTACATGTCTGGAAAATGAGTTTGTCTACTGCTACAGAAAGCCAACAAAGACATTTTGGGGAGGAAATATGTGAGAGGCAAACCACCCCAAGAGTATCCAGGAAAGAAGATAGGCAAAGCAATCTCATATTTGGTCAACATAGCCATTTAAATCCCAATGTCTCATTCCCTGAACTCACCCATTTCCAGTCTGCTCCATTGAAGTCATCTGATGGACTGAGCTGAAATTCAAAGGAGAAGGAAGGATTAGAGACACTCACCTCAACTCTCAATTTCCTGGTTGGTCGCATAAATCGTTTCCCAAACCCATTCCTGGCTGTGAGACATATGGATTTAAGATCGATTAAACACTCCCTTATAAACATCCATAATCCTCCCCCAAATTATGGCACTAGACATTGTTTTGTTACCAGAAAAGGCTGCACAAACTTTCCTCTCAGCACCCTGCTCCATCACTGATTACTGTATTCAAGAGCCAATGTTCTTTTAGCCTTTTTTCTAATGGACAGTGCTATGTTTTTCTCAAGTCAATTTCACAGTGTGGAGGCATAAAGTCTCCAGCAAATGATAATTTAGGCCATGTTATCTATTCCTTTTCCGTAAGGAACGTCGGGAAGGTGCTGTGAATGGTCTGTAAAAAGTGAAAAGTCTTCAATTTTACATATATTCCACCATTCCAAAAACCCCAATGCTCTATATTCCCCTTCTCTGACTAGAACTGAAGACACTATTAAATGAAGACAAAACAGAATATAAAAACAGATGTACAAAGCTATTTTGCTAGCACAAACTCTGTGATTTGCAAAATCACCGAGTTTGCGACCAGAAAGTGCCTTTTTCTATATATTTACCCCATTTTGTGAGTGGGAAAAACCCTTCTGATTTGCAAAAATGTTTTTACAATCCATTCTGAATCACAATTGGGAGGGGTGTGAAAGGGGCACTCCTATCCAATTGGGAGTCGGAATAGTATGCATCAATGGTTTGAGATCACAGTAGTGGTGCAAACCATTTAGCAGATATTGACACCTCAAAAGAGGTAGTGACTGAATCATGCCAGGGAAAGATGGGGAGCGTGTGGGGAGAACAGACAGTGCCTGCTCCTCCCTGTGTATTTAAAAATGAAAACTTAAAAAATGATATATTTGTTCCTTTAGGGAACTACATTGAAAAACAAATTCCTGTTTGGGAATGCAAACACAGTGGTTGTGGTCTGCTCTCCTCTGCAGGCCACCATCTCTGTGTCTGTATTCAAAGAGTGTAATAATTAGAGCTCTGCCGAATTAATATTCAGGAGGTAGATTATTCTGCGACCTCGTGCAACTGGAGTTATTGTGATGCAACCTAGTAGTCCACGGGCCACATTATAAATTCAAAAACAAGTCACAAATATTTGCACCCACTTTTTGTGACTCTTAGTACATCTGGCCCATAATGTTTTAGATCTTCTCCGTTCCGTGAAAATATGTTTCCAATCTTGCAAATATTATACATTTATTTTACAAGGGAACTGTTGACTGAATTGCTCCTACTAGATTATCTGGCAAAACCGGCTGTATACTCTTCAAGTTTGAAATCGGTCATTACATAGTACCTTTAGAAGGAAGCACAAAATTAAATCATAACCTTTTTAAATAGGGTCACGTTTCCTCATGTTTTTTTAATTGTGCACCATAGTTTTTGAGTCTGGAAGTCACCTTCTCTCCAATAAGATCATGGGTGACATATTTCCTTCGACTCAATAGAGCTATTATACCTTAATATGCCTACTATGTCGAAGGTCATCGAATATTCCAAAATGATCTACGGTCATCTGCTTTTAAATGCCTCTTTTCAAGCTAGCCACTAACTATGTAGATGAGCTCCTTTTCGACGGTACATTTAAAAACATTTTTGGTCTGATTACGATTGCGATCGGTCAGATCGCTGCCTGCTGTTTCAGTGGCCAGGAGATCGCCCAACCAGCAGGTAGCATATGACCGCTGTGCTGTCGGTCAGAAAGGACTCCATATCATGGCGGCTTGTGCTGCGGCCAACGAAAAGGGCTGCAGCACAAGCAGCTGTGGTAGGGAGCTATTATGGAGGAAAAAGTCTATTTTATTCAAAGATCACAGGACCATTGAAATCATCTAGGGATCTTTTTAAAATAATCAACTCTCTCTTTCCCCCCCATGTGGCAGTCCCCTCAGAATTTCCCCAGGAGTTCTGTGATAAAATATCTGACTTTTTTCAATCTAAAATCACAGACATTTACTCCTTGTTGGAAGCTTCTAACTTCACGGCGGGGCCATCTGTTCATACCTCCTCCTATATAAGTGAAGCTTTGCCTTTCGAGGATTCTCCTAGGCTCCTCACTTTTCCCAGTTTGCTGCCTGAGGCGACTGACCATCTTTTAGAACTAGTCAAATCGGGCTCACCGTTGGACCCTTGCCCCCTCAAGGTGCTAAAAATTGCCCGTAAGGTTATTGTTCCTCACCTTACGGCTGTCCTCAATGCTGCCATCTCTGAAGGACAGTATCCTATCTTATGGAAGATGTCAGTAGTGAAGCCACTTTTTAAAAAGCCCTCTTTGGACCTGGGAGAGTTGAAAAGCTATCGACCGATCTCCATACTGCCATTTTCAGCTAAGATTCTGGAGACCTATCTTAACTCCCGCCTCAGTATTTACCTAAAGGATCACTTACTACTTGATGTCTCTCAACACAGATTCAGTAGCCACCACAGTATGGAAACAGCACTAACCACTGTTTTTAATAACATCTGTACTAAAGTGGATGCTGGGCATACCACTCTGCTCATTCTACTTGACCTTACCGCTGCCTTTGATACCCTATCTGCTGTGAGGATGGTTGAATGACTCAGGGAGATAGGGATCGGGGGCTCGGCTTTTAGGCTTCTTACCTCTTTTCTTAGTGAAAGGACTCAGACTGTTAAATTTGACCAATTCTATTTGGCCTATAAATCTTTGTCATGTGGTGTTCCTCAGGGCTCCTCTCTGAGTTCAACACTTTTTAACATCTATGGTGCTCCACTGGCGAAGGTTGTTAGATCCTTTAGGTTGAAGGCGTTGTCCTATGCGAATGACACCCAAATAATGGTTTCCATTAACCATAACATCAGGGACTGTGCCCTCAATTTCAGGAATTGTATGCAGGCCATCTCCTCCTGGTTGGTGGAAAACTTTATGAAATTAAACAGATACAAGACTGAGGTCCTGATCTTCGGCAGTAAATTGGAGATCTGGTCTGCTGACTGGTGGCCAGATAGTCTTGGTGTTTGTCCCTGTCCAGTGCTACACAAATTTTAGGGGTCATTATTGATAATTCACTTTCCCTGGATCTCCAGGTCAGAAGGACTGTATCCACCTCGTTAAACCTGGCATCATTGGCGTGAATCTCCCTTCCTTTTTTGACGGATTGCCTACTCTGTTTTGATATGTTTTTGCTGGTTTTATGCTTTGGGCACTGTGCCACTGCTATTCAGTGCCACAGTGCAAGTGCTCCCTATGTTAAATTGATGTACTAATTGGCGATCCCATGATTGGGTTATCTGATTTACCTGTCAGCCCCTAGTACAGTGCACAATGTGTGCTCAGGGTTTATAAATCAAATGCTGCAGGTGGGCTTGCAGCACTAGTTGTGCCACCCACGGAAGCGGCTTGTAAAGTGTGTCTCAGGCCTGCCATTGCAAGGCCTATGTGCAGTCTTGCACTGCCATGTCGACTTGGCAAGTGCACCCCCTTGCCAGTCCCTAAACCTTCCCTTTGCTTCATGTTAGACACCCCTATGGTAGGCCCAAGGGCAGGGTGCATTGTAAGTATAAGGCAGGACATGCTCTGATGTGTGTAGCATGTCCTAGTAGTGAATTACAGCCATTTTGGTTTTTCACTATTGAAGGCTACCTGTTCTCCATAGGCTAGAACGGGCAGTTAGATTATTACATTCTTATACTCCTAACTGACTCCGGGAACATGGTAGAAATTCGAATTTAGTATGCCTAAACCCAGAATGATAAAAAACATATTTTAGTAAAGTTGGTTTTAATATTCTGTGTTTGAAAATACCACTTTTAGAAAGAAGGTATTTTCTTGCCTAACTGTCCAGGCCTGCCTCTGCCCTGCACTGTGAAAGGAGAGAAGGAATCATGTCAACAAAGTGCTCCAGAGCTGTATCTTCCCTCCCCTGTGCTGGCTCCAACTCCTGTGGGGCGGCTGATGTCTCTGCCCTGCACAGTGAAAAGAAGTAGAGATTCATGTAAACAAAGTGCTCAGGAACTGGTTTGGATCTCTGCCTTCAGAAAACAAAGGATTTTGGGGTATAAATATTGGGACCCAGTCCCAAGAACTTTAGATCACTTCTGGAACAAGAAATCTTTTGCCAACGAAGCTGCAGGAGTTTTACTGCCTCTCTGGCAGTGTGCTGTTTGCTGGGTTGGCCTGCAGTGGTTGCGTCACTGCCAAAGAAAGGAGAAGGAACTTTTTAAGGACTTTCATCATCTTCAGAATATTCTCCAAGGGCTTGAAGTGTGATTGCCTCGTGCTGAAGTCTCAGGGACAAAGGACTTCATCTCCAGCTCCCCTCTGAATATCCTTGCTGGGAATTCTCAACTCCAGACATTTGCGTTTCGATGGGAGCTGGAAGCGCGACGCATCGAGAGGAAGCGTGTCGCCGCTGCAGCTGAAATCGTCGCATTTCCGGAGAAGCGAGCCTTTGCTGCATCTCCCTGGAAGCGTGTGTTCATCGAAGCTGCTTGCTGTTGCATCACCGGAGAAGCGTGACGCCATCTGGAGAGTCGCCATCGCATCACCAGAGAAGCGCGTCGTAGGGCCTGTCGCGGCTCCAAAGTACAGAGTTGTCGCAAGGCTGCCAGGCCGTCTACGCATCGTCATCGCATCACCGCATCAAGGGTGCCATCTTCTCGCAACGCAACCGGATCATCGCACCGTATCAAGGCGCCATCTTGTTCACCGCAAAGGGCCTGCAGGCCGAGTAACCACGCATCACTTCCGCACCGGTAAGGATAACGACCCATTCCCTACTCTGCGCAAGCATTGAGGTCCGACGCATCATCTCCTCCGGATCACGGAACCAACGCATCTCCCCTTTTGCGAGACTTTTGTTTAATTTGCGTTACGCATCCAGGTACTTTGTTGAGAACTTTGTCGCATTTATCATCAACTTGAATTAAGCAACGTTTTATCTTTTTAAAGCAATCTTAAGTGTAGTATTGTGGATTTTTGTCGTTTGTGGTCTTGTGTTAAGTCTTATAAAACCTGTGCTGTGTCCATCTGTAGTGTTTTCACTGTATTACTGTGTATATTCACAAATACTTAACACACTGCCTCTGAGATAATCCTGTCTGCTCGTGCCAAGCTACCAAGGGGGTGAGCAGGGGTTATTAAGGAGTGTAATCCCCTTATCCTGACTTAGAAGTAAGGGTTCCTATTTGGACAAAGGTGAACACCATTGCCAACTAGAGACCCCCATATCTAATACACCTGTTTTGGGATCATTAGGATCGTTAGAAAAATTGCAAATCTTCTTTCTTTTGAAGCACGCAAGCAGGCTGTTGTTGCATTGGTAATGTCCAGACTAGACTATTGCAATGCCCTCTACCTGGGCATTAACAAGGGTCTAGTGAGACGCTTACAGATGGTGCAGAATGCTGCGGCCAGGCTAGTGATGAATCTCCCAAAATTCCATTCAGTCACAGCCTCCATTAGGTCACTGCATTGGTTGCCTCTGGACCAAAGGATCCTGTTTAAAACTCTCTGCCTGACTCATGATGCCTAATATGGCTCAGGCCCAGAGGGAATCAAGGCGATGTTCCAGCAGTATGTTCCCAGTAGACAACTTCGCTCCTCAGAAAAACCTGTTAATACTTCCTAGGTTTCAAAGGTCCAGGTGGGGAGGTAGAGCCTTTTCCTTGGCTGCGCCCAGGCTGTAGAACTCCCTCCCGGAAGAGCTTTCTAGTCAGGGGTCTCATTCTCTCTTCCGTAAAACCTTAAAAACCTGGCTCTTTCCACAGATTTCAGTATGTGTATGCTGCTTGGTCCGCATCCCCCCTTCAGTCTGCTAAAGCGCCTTGATGCCCTTGGTCTTAGTTCGTGCTCTACAAATCCAATACTTACTTACTTCTGCACGTCCATGGACTGTGTGCCATGCGCCTTGTTGTGCATGTCACGAGGTGCATGGAGGTGAGTGGGGCTCTACATGTGCCTCCAGGGCCACTTCACAGTGGCCTATGACAGATGGGGCCCCCATATCCCTTTCCGACAGCCTTTTCATGGAGATCTTCCCGCCATGAAAAGGCTGTCGGAAAGGAATATTGTAATCCTGACAGCAGTGCCTGCCTCGGCAACGGTGTAATTCGGGAATACGACTCCTACCACCACCTCGGTGGGATCTCTGATCCTGGTGGAGGTGGTGGTCTTCCCTCCAACAGCTGTAGGTTCGACCGCCAGTACTGTAATCCAGTGGTCGGACCGAAGGTCTGTTTGTGGTGGTCCCAACGCAATCGTAATCAGGCCCTTTGAGGAGGAATTCTGAAAATCTGGCAAGTTCACCCTCAGGCTTTCCTCTCACCTCACATCTTTATGGCCTTATCAACTCCCCTCCTCCCTTGACCCATCCCGTTCTATCGTTGGACACACATGCTATAAACTGTAATTCCCAAATACATGTGAAGTGGTGAGTGGGCTTCATCCTCTTAAAACACTGCTCGGTATTTTCAATTATTTGTTCTGAGGTGGTATGTGTAAGGCAAGTATTTTATTCGGAGCAAAGAATATGTTTTTTATCAGCAAAGTGCTAGATCTTAGTAACTCCAACAAGGAGCGTTCCCTGAATGACTTGTTTGTCACTGTGATTACAGTGCCCGCTTGTTAAGCAGTGTCCTCACGGCGAGGCAGGCCGGACACATCTGTTGAGGAAGCGAAGCTACGGATAAGCTCACTCGTGTGCTCCACAGAAAGAGGCTTCTGTGCGCTGAAAGAGGTAAGAGGGGTCGAGAAACTACCAAGGACAGGAATAGAAATAACAGAAGGGTGTTTTATATGTCTTTGCAATTTTGGGGGGGGGGGGACGTCCTGATAACATTTTATTAATGCATGTTATTGGCTAGCTTGATAACATTTCCTGAAATAAATGTAAGTCATACATTGCTCTCTCATATTCCTTATTCCTGATCCTTTGCTGAACTTCCTTGTCCTAGTGTTCCAACTGTTCCCCAGAGAAGTGCTTTACCCACTTGCACCCACAGTTTTAGCGCTATATTTGAGAAATTAAAGCCTGTGTCTGGGTCTCACCAAATTACAATTTGCTATGAAGAGTCCCTCTCTGCGAGGGTACATCGGAGCTAAAAACAATGGAATGAAATTCCACCAGAGTAATAACCAGCGGTTCGGGTTTCTTCAAGAACTGATTTTCATCACTTTATGCTTATCAATTTAGAAATAGCATCAGTCTTATTCTATTAAAACTTGTTATCTTTTCATGCATTATAACAGACTGTTATGCCTGACATTGTTTTTTTAATAGACTAACAAATATATTATGAATGAGCATCAACAATGTAACAAGTACATTTGGATAAAAAATTTGCAATTTGTAAGACCAACATTTATTTTGGTAAGCGATAAAAATGGTGTTACAATTCACACCTGAATAAATGTTGGTCAAAGGTACATTTGGACAAAAACGTTTTGATGAGGACATCTCTTCACACACAACAACATGGATTTTGGGACTACTTCATCCCCACAACATCCCTGAATACAGATTTACTCCTGCAATTGAAAAGAGTTAATCTTCAATTTTATCCAGGTTAGGAATGTGCATTGGAAAAGTTTGTGATCAACAAATGTCCATAGCTTTTCTGACAGGGAAAGCCCACATTCAGACCATGAGTGCACATTTACTATGCTGATGTAATAACGTGGGATTTGATTTATAAAGGCAAATTGTCGTTTTGCATATATCAAAAGTGGATTTTCACTCCTAAATGTAGACATGTGTGCACCTAAGATGAATTTATATAGTCAAATGGCTTTGTGAATTTAACCCTACAAGTGAATTATAATGTTGACATACAAGACGCGTGAGCGTCTGTAATCTCTTTAAAGATACACAAATGATACATCAAAATATAACGCACCAATACGTTCTTCCATCAAACTCTGTCTAATTCATTAATACTAATTAAAAGAGACACACACATCTCGTTAGCCATCTTGATGACTGAGCCAACTTATTTGAACACTTATCAAAGAAAATAGGGAACTTTAAGGCATGAGCCTTGATAAAACATACACTTTACTACTGTAAAAAAGGACCAATGGTTTAATGACATTAGGAGACAAACTCTAAAGATGACTTCTTTACATGCACCAATCTATTTGATGTTGAGTCACTCACTTTATCTCAGCCTGCTTATCTCATAAAATATTGTTATGGCCAGGCCTCCGATAGCTCCATTGTTAAGAATATATGAAAAGTCAATATATACCTCTCCTCATTGAAGTATTATTAGCTATATAACTAAATAAAATGCATGTGATATACTAACAAGATATAAGCACAAGTTCCTTCACTTTTCACAGCTATTTATTTTAAAGCATCATTCCTACATATAACAGTGCAGAGTAATTCTTGTCGGTTGTGTATGCACTAATGGAGACAAAGTATATTAGAAAAAAAATTCTGCAGGTCTGTCACTTTCATATTTAATTTCGGTTCGCAAAGTCTAAAAAGAATCAATTGTTCACTATATCAAAGGTTACTCCTTAGAACCTAAAAGCCCGGGTCGAAAACTATGGGTAGGGAGACAAATGTTGGGCAAATGTAATGCCTATGTGGCAATATATCAGGAAAGCCACCATAAAACATATGAAAGGGGAGGAGATGTTCCCTAACTGCCTGAGCAGCCAACTTTGAACCTAGGGAACCATGTTCCAGTGCTAGCGTCACATGAACATTATGTGATTCTGGGCAAATCACCTTTTCTCCCCGTGCCTACAAAATTAGAAAAATATTATCTGACCTCATGGAAGTTAATCCGGTGCTCATGTAAAGTAGTCTGATGCCTTAATGTCAAGTTTGCACTATATAAAACAGCCAAAATAAATAAATAAAATGAACCGAACTCTGGATATTGGAAGTGAAAGCTACCCATACAAGCCTTGAGTGCATGCTTAAATTAGTGCACCATAAAAAACATAATCCTTTCGCTGAGATTTCAATTAATGTATTTCAGAATATGGCAACAGGAGCAAACTTGGCCCTCTCTGTGCTGATTTTGGCTCTACCAACATAGAAGCAATAGCTGCTCCTCGACGGAGTGCTGCAGGGCGGGGGAGGTGCAGGGTGGGGGGTAGTAAACTCCGGCACATACCCTAAGGGAGATAAGTAAATAAATAAATAAATAAAATGAATTACATTGCGCGCGCTGCATCGCCATTTGCGATGCAGTGCGCAATGTAATTCGTTTTAGTTATTAAGGGGCATATCAACAAGAGTCAGAGTTAATTACAGCAGACCTCGCTTAGCGCAGTTTTTGTTAATGCCGGGAATCGCTGGAATTTATCGCCATGGTTGCGCTGTATTAACAACACATAGTGCAATGGTGATATAAATTTCAGTGATAGCGGGGAAATCACTGTTTTGCAGGGAACATCGCTGGTTTTTCAGCGATGTTCTCTGCAAAACGGCGATATGCTTGATAATACGACCCTGTGGTTGTTACACAATAATCCATCTCTCATGTTACACATATATTAGTCAGGATTTTAGCAGACATTATTTCTTGGCAAAAACCGTGGTTTTTGCCAAAAACGAACGTCTGCTAAAATGCTGTGGGCTGCCTTGTATATATATATCGCGATGAGCACTTAGGGATATTTTACAAGTCTTCCTGTGTGAGGTACGCCCAGTGACGCCATTTTGCATCTCAGAGATGCAGAGCGAGGCGTCGGGAAAAGGCTGCTTACACGCACTAATGCATGTTAGCATCCCGTTGTAGATAGGGCAATAATATTATCTGGTTTTAAAGCCAACAAATTGGAGAAAAGGCCCTTGTTAATATGCCCTGAAATTCTTTACTTAACTCCCTTCGGCCGTATGCCAGAGTTTACTACCCCCCACCCTGCCCCATGCCCCATTCCCCGCCCTGCCTTATTTATTTATTTATTTATTTTATTGAATTTGTATTGCGCTCAGCTACCCGCAATGGGTTTCCCGGCGCAAGGGACAGACTGAAGAAAGAAATCAAGCAGGCGCAAAAGAGATCACGAAAGGAAGGAAATCAAAACAGAAAAGTCTTCAACTTTTTACGAAAGGACAGAAGATTAGTTTCTGTTTTTAACGCCAGCGGGAGAGCATTCCACATCTTTGGCCCAAGATATGCGAATGAACGGCCTCCCATTTTTGCCAGTCGGATTCTTGGAATCAAAAAATTGCCATTATTGGATGATCTTAAGGAACGGCCAGGTAAATAAGGCTGGGCAAGGTTATGCAGGTAGGTAGGGGCAGAACCCTGACGGATCTTAAACAAAAACACAGTGTTTTGAAAGTCACGCGATCTGAAATTCTCAGCCAGTGCAGGTCACGCAAGGCTTGCATTGCGGACGTTCTCCGTGGAACATTACGCAAGAGGCGAGCAGCTGAATTCTGTACCACTTGGAGTTTATAGATTGTTGCTTTATCCGCTCCAAGATAAAGCACGTTGCCATAGTCAATGCGAGACATCACAAGGGCCTGTACGACGGTTCTTCGGGTGGACTCAGGCAGCATCCATAGGATCTTCTGCAGCCATCGTAAGGTGTTAAAACAGACTGCAGCGACCTTGGTCACCTGCTGCCTCATCGAAAGTTTGTCATCAAGCAGGACTCCGAGGTTACGAGCGACAGGCACAGGGGTAGGCAGAGGACCCATGTCACATGGCCAGTGTCTAGAGCCCCACAGATCTTTATGCTTGCCTAATATGATAACCTCCGTCTTCTCGCCGTTTAGCTTCAGCAGATGGTCTTGCATCCAAGCTGCAATGCGAGATAGGCCAACTTTAAGGGCAGAAACTTCCTGAACCCTGCTGCTAGAAAGGGAGAACACGATCTGCGTGTCGTCTGCATATGAATATATGGACAGACCGGCGTCCTCTACGATGGAGGCAAGAGGTCTGATGTAAATATTAAACAACAATGGGCTTAATATAGACCCTTGAGGGACGCCGTAAGCTGAAGAATGAATCGCAGATTCAGCCTTGTTTGAGAAAACCTGAAAGGTGCGCTCATTAAGAAATGAGGCCACCCAGGCAAGCGCAGATCCATCAACACCAAGGGAGCGGAGGGACTCCAAAAGAATGGGATGGGACACGGTATCGAATGCAGCGCTTAAATCAAGAAGAATAAGCTCAAAGGTCTCACCGCAATCGATACCGTGTCGGAGTCGCTCAGTCACCCCAAGGAGTGCGGATTCGGTGGAATAGTTAGCGCGAAAGCCTGATTGGGATGGATGGAGATATCCCACGTTTTCAACAAACTCATTCAGCTGGGTGTTAACATGGCGTTCCAATATCTTGGAGCAAGCTGGCAGCAGGGATATAGGCCTGAAGTTGGCAAGGTTTGTAATGTCAGCACCAGATTTTTTGAGCAGAGGAACAACCATGGCATGTTTCCAATCCTGTGCCACCCGAGATTCAATAAGAGAGATGTTTAGTAGCCTCATTAAGAATCTCCGTGGTTCAAGGTCTAGTTGTTTTAGTATCTTCATAGGAACTGGGTCCCGAGGGGAGCCAGACCTGATACTATTTAGACAGGACAGGAAAGAGGAGTCATCAAATGGTAACCAGTTATGAATAAATACAGTGGGAGAGAAAAAAACACTGCAGGGAGAGCCAGGTTGGGGGGACTCAATTGGCAGTGGAAGGGAGGCCAGAGATTGATGGATACCCTCAACCTTGGATATAAAAAAATCCGCAATGGCATTACATTGTGTGCCATTCAAAGCCGGCAAGGAGGGGATAGTATCTGCTCCTGTGAGATTCTTTACAGTGGTGAAAAGAGTCCGAGGACAATTTTGCGCTTGAGTAATAGTAGAAGCGATGTAAGTGGCCTTGGCACGTTTGCAATTTGCATGGTAGACTTTCAACTCATCTTTATAAGTCACCTTGCAAGGGGCGGAATATGAGATCCTCCACTTCCTCTCCAGGGCTTTGCATTTGGCACGTTGGATTTTCAACTCGTCAGAAAACCAAGGTGCAGGGGGGCGTAGGGATCTGTACTTGCTACTAGAGCGGGGGGCAAGAGCAGTCACGGCATCTGTCAACCAGCAAGAAATGGGAATGTTCAGATCCTGGTCTGTCTTGACAAAAGCCGGAATCGACTCAGTCAAATGCAAATTAAAAGCAACCATGGCGAGCCTATCCCATCGGTGGGACGATTTAATTTCCTCCACAAGAACACTGGCCGAAAAAAGACCAGGACCTCACCGCCCGCAGCACTCCCTTGAGGAACCGCTACTGCATAGAAGCTCCTGGTTTGGCCCTCAAGAGCATTCATTGTGGCTGTGTTTCTCCCATGCATACCTGCAGATTGATGTTGACACTCCCAGACAGATCCCATATATCACTTATGAGTCCTATCTATAGCTAAAGCAGTGGTCCATATAGAGAAGTGGTGA
This sequence comes from Lissotriton helveticus, assembly GCF_964261635.1. Classification (NCBI taxonomy): domain Eukaryota; kingdom Metazoa; phylum Chordata; class Amphibia; order Caudata; family Salamandridae; genus Lissotriton; species Lissotriton helveticus. The sequence goes on from NC_136061.1 coordinate 780,104,584, forward strand.
GATACGCATCCTCATTCCTTCACTCAGATCATGGACCATAGTTGTCTGTATACAGTACATGCCTGTGGGACACTTACCTGTTGCTCTGAGGGGATTAGACTGTTCTTCTAACATTGCGTCATTTAGAATAGGTGGAAACACCTAGGGGCCGATTACGATGGTTATGATGTCGGGTGGAAAGGCTCCTCCCAACAGTTGGAATCTCCGCAACCGCCTTGGAGCCCTTCCGACCAATTCGGTCGGTTTACATTTTGACTGTTCGATTATGATGTTCGCGGTCTGAATATAAACCGCGGGGTCATTCCGAATCATTTCTGAGCAACTTGCAGAGTATCGGTGTCGGTCAGAACTGCATCATACACCCCTCTTGGACAGCATTTCCGTCCTGTATGTATAGGCATTTATATAGCGCACTACTTACCCGTAGGGTCCCAAGGCGCTTCGACCGCTGCGAAACCCTTCCTGGCTTCCCTGAGAGATGGTCCCTTAATGGGTATCTCCAGGGTGAGACCAGGCATCCCCGGCGGTCTGGTGGGGCCGTTAGTGAAGATGAGGCAAGCTAATGCCCAGAGTTGCCGAGTGTGATCGCTGATCAGAGTGGGCACCGAGGCGAGAGAATTATCGAGTCCGCTGACCCTGGTCCAGAAACCTGCCGCGCCGGGAATCGAACCCTGCTCCCGGGCCGTCCTCTGCTCTCGGGTCTGCCGCCTCTAACCAGTGAGCCACACTACTTCGCTTCAGAATTATGATGTTGATTTCCAACAGTCTTTCCGCGTCAGCCTGTCCGACATGGAAAGGCAGTTGGAAAGTGACTTTGGGGACCCCTGGCAGGGCCCCCTTCACCCCACGGCATACGGTTGATGGCCGAGGGGTACCCAAGGGACCCCCCTTTAAAACCTTGCACTGTGTGGCAGGCATCGTGGGGCACCTGCGACAGAGTGCAGGGTTTTCTGCAAACACCCCATTTCGCCAAAGGAGCCCACATTACAGCTAGTTGTCGGGCGTAACACGAGCTCCCATAGGGAACAATGGGACCCCGACTGAACAGTGTTTCGTCACATCATTATCCAGCAGTCGGAACAACCAACTGCAAGCCAGGCGGTCCCGATTTCGAGTCGATGTAGGGCAGAGGCTTTACGCTGGACATCATAATCGGCCCCTAAGTTGCTGATGGCTTAGCTGAAAACTCCATGCCTGTGTCTAGTAGATGAAGCCAGCGTTCCTGCATTCCAGTGGCTGCCCTTTTGAGGGTATGCCTCTTACTTGTGATGTTTCCTGTTCATAACCATTGTATGTGTCAGAGCAGTTGCAAAAATGTCCCTGAGACACAGAAAGAAAATGTTCCTGCTCGTCAGGGACACTAGTTGATATTCTTAAAACAAAACGCATATGTGAGCAGGCCGACATGGCAGGGGGTCCTTTTTGCCACAACATATTAGCCATGTCGACTGCAACAATTTCTCCCAAAGAAACCTTGCCAGCCCTGGAGAAATCTCTAAGTATGGCAGGTCGTCCATCGCTAGGTCACCAGAGCCAGGGCCTTTTCCATCCCCAGTGGTTTGGCAGACCATCCGCACAACCCTAAGTGAGTGTTTACTATGAATGCCTATATGCGTAAATACCTATGATACCATAATTACCACAAGTTAGTGACACTTAATAGAATCCTAAATCCGGGCTAATGGTTCAGAATTTCGTAAAGAACGAAACTGAAGAAATCAAAACCATGTTTAAAATTAACGGACAAGTATACAAAAATATTTCTTTTCTTGAACCATGCAGGAAAGAACCTCGTCATCTATGCTCTGGTTAAGAACAGTTGTGTCATCGAGAACGGCAATGTAATTACCCGCAGAAAATGGCTCTAGCTGTGTTTTCCGTGAGCTCTGAGGTCCTTCAGTGGTCCCACAAAGCAGCACGCAGTCTTATCTGCCATCAGTGGCGATGTGATATCTAAACTCAGGCAGTGTTTAAAAGATGCTGACAGCGCTCCTGGGAAGGAAGGGGCAGATCTTAAGAAAGCTTGATACACGGAACTGTTTGCATCCTCGATGTCTACGTCTCAGAAGAAATGTCTCCAAAGTTCAATATCTGATGAAGAACTGAGATCTCTGAAGTGCTGTCTGCAGTAGAATTTTAGTTGTGCATTGAAAGTATATTGAGGGATGTGTATGAAAAATGGATGTGTGACTATTCATCAACAAGAATGAAACATTTTCATGAAATTTGAGCTGTTCAGCTCACCCTCCTCATCCTAGAACAGGAATCAGTCTAGTAAACCGAAAGGCCCTCAAAAACGGCCTCCTGCAACCATCTGCTGTGAGGAAGAAGAAAGACTAGTTCAGTAATGTTGCTAGAGTGCACGGACTCTACAGCAAGTTAGGAAAATGGCCATCCACCCCCCAGTTGGGAAGTAAAAGCAGCTGTAATTGGAAAGCAGCAGTGTATAGTTTGGGTCGGTGGTTGCTGGTGGTAGGCTGAGGCATTCACTGTGCTTGACCCGGACTTTTTTTTTTATATCCGGCTTTAGCCCAGAATAAGAGAGGAAAAGGTGAAAAAGAAATAAGAAGATGTAGGAAGATAGACAAGCATTGGCACAGCCGAAAGGTCTCGCCTTTGGGACCTTATAAGTGTTTAGACATGCAGTAAATTATTCTGTGTGTTGTGCCGCCAGGGATTAAAGAGCTATACAATTGCTACATACTAGGTTATGGCAGTGCTGATGTAGGCCATCGCTAACGCATCCCGATTGTAAAAGCAAACATTGTATTTTGATTAAAAGAGGGTCACTCCCTCAACCGCACCCTCTGTCAGACCAAGGCCATTGTTCTGCACCTGTGTAAAATGCACCCTGTTTGTATCAAATTAAACCAGAACAGCTTTACTGCCATGGTTGTCCTTGCTGCCAATATCTTTGCAGCAGTGTTTTTTTGGAAATAAATGTATACGGTGACTGTCAGACTCTGATTGTCGTGACTCCCTCTCCTGTCGGGTGCCACACCCTTTTACCCCCAAAGTAGGGATGCCCGGAGTAAAGTATGTCCAGTTCCAGCAGTGACTGTCCATGGTTTGACTTCTGAACACGGAGATAAGGATGACGCTGAATACCGTATCAAAATAATACAAGTGAATACGACTAGCAACGGTAGGAGGTGATGGGAGAACTGGTGTTCCTGTAAAATAATTGAGTTGTGAGGATTTTGAATTAGGAATGGCGGGAAACCAGTTTAGTATTACCAGTATACTGGAGTGGGCCACGTTACTCTATGTCCTATCACTGAATCAAGTCTAAATGTAATCAACAAGTAACTGGTTATGGGTGGTACATCGAGTGCTTTGTTATACTTATGGCCTAGCAAACTATATGAATGTAGTAAACCACATGTGAAAGTGATGAGTTTCAACTTATTTATTTTGTATTTAAGATCAGCAGATAATACACTTTAAGAACACTCCCTGTCAGAACAGGGTGCTCCCGTAAAAGAAAAACAAATCCATCACAAAAACCTAAAAGACAAGTAGATCATAACAATTATTCCAAGTACTTTGTAGACCTCGGGATTTAAAAAATAGTAGTAATAAATAAACCCTCAAAATTCAGTTCAAGTTAAGGACAAGTCGAATTGAAATCCAGATAGAAAGAGTGCTTGCTGGCCTCTAGCACTTAGCAAAGCCTCATCCAGATGTAAATTTCGCCTTAGTTTGGTTTGATGTTTAAAGACTTGCCAACCCATGTAAGAGTTCGAAAACAACCGGCTGAAAACTAATATTTTGAAGATGCAACAGCCAATTGGTCGGTTGGGTTGTGGAAAGTAACAGACAACTTTCCTGCCTATCATCTTTAACACTGTATGCCAGCATTGCCTAGCTTGAGATCGAATGATGAGCGCACTAACTCGCACCTGCAATCATAAGCACAGCTTGCAACCGTTACAGTTTACTTAATTATTTCATGGGAAATGCTATGTATCTGGAACACAGTAAACAATTGGGATTTACAGTTGTATGTTTTTAATAAAGTGCAACTTCGTCATTTAACACATTTACTGCTGGGGTGTTGTAGCTGTGGACTGTTTTAGCAGTGTCATCTGCCTGTTGCTCGTTCCCCCAAGGAAGGGACCACATAGGGAAGATGGGTGCTCATAGTCAGCAAAAAAGCAGCAGTTTCGAAGGAGGACTCCCGTATGAATAATCCCTTAACAAAATAAGGTCTAACAACTTTCCAGATACCAAATTACAGCCCTATTATCACACACGTCCTCATCATTATCTATACCTATTGATTTCTCAACTATTGCCATAAATACTGACTTATTACTCCTCAATACAATCAAGTCTTGTAGTCACCCTGATTGAGTGCCTGCTAGCCACCCACCTCAGACTAACTGCCCTCTTCATTAAATTCTTGATTCGAGCAGCAAAGAAACTAAATGCTCAACCGGCAGGATCTCCTTATAAATCCTTGATCAAAGAGAAACAGTCTTATTATTCTAGATATCGGCACCAATTTTATAACATGTTTTACATTTTTGTATGGAATAGTTTCATTTACAGTGGGGTCTTCCGCAACTCTATTCCTGCATTTTCTTCGTAGTGACTTGGTTGTACAAATTTCTTCGGTAAGACATGTAACATGTAGTTCCACATGAGTTGCACTGATGTGAATTATTGCACCACTTTTAACGTTTTTGTTTGCATGCAATTGTTTTTAATAACTATGCATATACTAATAAAATAAATACATGAATAAATGTAGTCACCCTCAATCGTCTGTTACGCCTTCTCATCCTTAAGACAATGTTCTTCTAGGTCCTAGTCTCGTTTTGGTTAATGAAAGGCAGCAAGGGATAATTAACGCTGCACTAACCAACTATACACTCTGATAATGAAAAGCACAGAGTTTCTGTTGTCCACCTCCAAGGTCCACTGCCAATAGACCGTGAAAGCTCGCATCCCACGGAAGGTGCCCGAACACTTCCTGAACTTGGAATCTAAACCTATTATTGTTCAATTTACCATAGTGAACGTTTTATTGTTGATCTCGACTGGACGAGTGGGACACCCTATTCGTGAATTGACTTCATAAAGTTGAGGTTCTACGGAACACCTTACCATCTACCTAGCTATGAGAACATACCATTAATCGCAGTACGTTTTTTTATTGCCCTGAGGAAGCCCTATTCAGGATGAAACGCGTTGGTTGCATCAGTGCTTCGCTGTCTTGAATCAAGCAACCATTGAAAACTTGACTAACGTCATTGAAGAGTCCGGGGAGATCTTGTTCTTGTTTAGCATTTGTGCTGTTTTACTTCTGTGTTGCCTATCTGCTTTTGTTTGTCTCTTTTTGGTTAGCAGATTTTATTCTTTGCTCTCTCCCACATGTGCCAAACAAAGTCTACAGAGAGGCCCTCTCCAACATTCTCAGTGATAAAACAGACTCTCTTCACACTTTGGCCGACCTTCCATCAGAAAAGCTAATTCTAATTAAAAGAACACTTACGTCATTGGCATCACAGTACCAAGGTACAGATCTAAAATACAGGCTAATCAACCCGAGACCTGCCCATGAATGAAGATAGAACAAAACAGTTGCAAATGCCTATAATTTTTCAAATTAAACATTCATTGAATAAACATACGATCAAAACAATATGTTTAGTGAAATAAATTCTGTTTGTTTTGTTGTCAGTCTGTTTGTTTTGTAGTGGATTGAGTGTTGCATGAATGTAGATTGAATGGTGAGCAAGTTGTATTACACTGTAAATATTTAATTAGCCTGTTATCACTGTATATGATATTTGTTGTGCACTCCAGGTTTTTAATATTTGTAGAATATATGAAAAAATTATTTTCAAATAGAAGTGTTCAAATGAAAATGCAAAAAGATTAAAACAAACAGAATTTATTTCACTAAACATATTGTTTTGATCGTAGGTTTATTCAATGAATGTTTAATTTGAAAAATTATAGGCATTTGCAACTGTTTTGTTCTTTACACAAGTGTGGCAAGCAATGCCTGTGGGAGCCCATACCCAGTGGTTTTGTGTTCATGAATGAAGATGGCAGACTACAGAATATTCCACGACCTTCACATAGTTTTCAAAACGAAAACACTGTTGTCTCCTACCACTTCACTAACATTTGACATCCTAATGCCAATTGGATAAACCACGATTCATAAAGACAAATCTAACACGATTAGTGACAGGCAATTTGTTATGTAAAAATACTCTTGTAGCTAGCTTACCAGAATCTATCATAACGCCTGTGAAAACGATCCTACACTCAAGGACGTACCTCGTAAAAGAAACATATAAAGCAGAACACATCACCTCTAATTGGATAGATTATCACTGACATCACCTGGTAGATCGACTCACCGTTTCTGCACCATGCACAAAACCTTGTTTTAGCCTACCCTACTAGTTGAAAAACTTCAACACAATAGGAGGAAGAAACACAACAGGAAATTCTTACCTCCAACTGAAAATTCCAAAAAAGAAAAAATCTTAAACTCTTAATCAAACCTTCTCTCTCCTGCTAAGCACGAATATGGAATCCGTTATCTACAGAACTCAGACTCAACTCCAATGTGCCAGACTTCTTGAAATGCTTGAAATCCTGCATTTTCAGACGCACCTAAATACCTAACATTGTTCAAAACTTTGCTTTCTCCTCCGCTGCTCATTTGGCTTAAGATGTGCATATATATGTTTAGCACATTTCACAGGGGGAAAAAATGACCGCCCAAGTTCAAATTAGGGTTGCTGTATCCCTACCAACTATTCCAATTAACCCCTTCTACGCTCATGACGAGCTCAGCTCGTCATGAGCGTAACCTGCGCTACGCGGATGACGAGCTGAGCTCGTCATGTAACGCGGGTTTTTTTTAAATCGCAGCGCGCAGCGGGAAAACCGCTAGCGCGCATGCGGTTAAAGTTTAAGGCCAATCTTCCTCTTGAATGAAACCTTCAACTGACGGACGTCATTTAGAGTCGCCAGAGTCGAAGCTGCGACCCCTGGCTTGTCTCCTGCGACCCCCAGCACTATCACTGTGATCCCCTGACCTTAGAGGACAGTAGCTAACTTGGAAAAGGATAATTTATTGTTCCAAGTAATGTGGATCATCTCTGTGCTTCCTGCTGCCCCATAGCAAATGGAGAGAGTACAAAACAAATACAGGGGAGAGGGAGAGAGAGGAGGTAAAGTTAAAAGGTGTTGAGACACCGAAAGGGTAAAGTAATGAAAGGAAAAATACACTACAAGGGTAAGTGATCAAAAGACAAAACACAGGCGAATGTCTGCTTGAGAGAGACAAAGAGGGAGGAAAGAGACACCAATAATACTGTGGCAGACAGGTTAATTAAGCACAGATAAGGAAGTAGGAAGACGGCGAAAGATGACTGTAAAAAGAGATAGAACAGGTGAGAAAGTTAGGTGAAAGAGGGGAAAACATGTTTTATAAGGAGATCAGTGAGAAAGAGACAGTTAAGATAGACAGGAGGTGTGAACAAGAGTCAGCAACAGGTGAGAAAGACATGACAGATAAGAGAAAAGTTAGACAGATGACAAACAGCTGAGGGGAGTGTGACAGCGTGCCAAAAGTCATATGCTATCGGGGTTAAAACAAATTGATGTACTTCCACTACCTGATATATTTTGGTGAATTGACGCCCATGGTTCAACCCACGGCCAAGCACGGGATTAGATGAAAAAGAGGTGAAAATGGTTCACAAGAGGTTCCACACCTTGTCAGAGATATAAAGACCTATTTAAGCCCAATTCTATATCTTTGTGCCCACCTTGGCGAGCTAATGGCACCTGCAAAAAATAACAGTTTCACCACTAAAAACGTAATGTACGGAACTTGCCAAAAGGATAACAGATGTTCAGTAAGCAACTTCTGAGAATTGTAATCAACAATAAAGATATCTACAAGATGTCAACAACCTATGATGACACCAAGGTTGGTGGTATTCTCAGGAGACAGCCACTCCCTGTGATGTGTGCATGTTTATGACGCCATAGTGTTCCCATTGTGTCAAGAGATCCCTCACCTTGTCCCTGGGAAGCAGTAGATCGCCCACTGGGGTCCCATCGCAGACAGTACACCAGTCAACTTTTCCAGTGAAGGGGTTCTTCACCTACACTGTCACGTGATCGCGCGGGACTGAAAGGCGTACAGCCACACACCAAAGAGTCAACCACTAGCAGCAGCATGAAGAAAAACAAGCATGGCCGCGCGGACAAGAAAAAACAGATTGCGGATGCGAAACAAAAACAAGCAAAAAAATTGGTGGACCCTGAGCGCGCGGACGCAAAACGAATACAAGCAAAAAAAACAGATTGCCCCTGCACGCGCCGCTGCTCGCTCCCGCAAGGTGGATGACGCCACATGCACCAGCTGACTTTATTTCTAAAGGTCATCTCCTAGTTCAGCGCATGCGTGCTGCGCTAGGCTCGACCTAAAATACAGTGTCAAAGAGGGAAAGCAGGAATGAAAATGCTCTACGAGGGTGAGACAAAGAGACTACCGGCTAGATGTACAAAGCCAGTTAGCAATCGCAAAGGCAGCAAATCATTAAATCACATGGTTTGCAAGTATTAAATGAATTTTTTAAATATACTAAGCCCATTTTGAGATTCAGTAACAGTTACAGAATTACAATTTAGGCTCAAATATGACTTCTGAATCGTGATATGGAAGGGGTGTGTTTAGGGTGTTCCTTTCAAATTGCTATGGAATCGGAATGCTATGCATCAATGATTTTCTTGATAGGCTGCCCACTCCTCAGAGGACGGGACTCTGTGGGTCTGCCTCTCCTTTGTGAATGGAAAGAAAAAACGTTTGGGAGTGGGTAGTAGTCCACTGCCAACTCCTAAAGAAACATTTTTGAAAAAAGTAATATTTTTCTTAAATGCACACCTGATTCTCTCAAGGGTACTGATGATTTTAAAAAACATGTGGTTTATTAATATGTGATGACAGACATGGTAGTGTTCTGGCCACAGCAGGCCATGATCTCTGTGATGGTATGGAATCTATGCAAATTATCAATTTTTTACTTGGTACTCTCCCAGAATTGTGCCTGAACTGTTTTTGTTAGCTTCAGGACTCTGCGGTCTTTACTCCTGCTTACCGGAAATAAACCTCCCGTAAAATGCACTGAAAGTGTCATACAACAGATTGGCAGCTTTACTTTATTTCTGAGTCCCTATTATATGGTAATACCTGCACCCCGGACCCCCAAAATAAATGCTACTAGTGGACTAGAGCAGTCATTGCGCTACTAGCTACAGTAGCATTGTAAAGCATGTCTCCAGGCCTGGCACTGCTGCCTGGCTGTGCAGTTTAAACTGTTAATTTGACCTGTCAAAATCACCCTTTTTGAAAGGCCTAAACCTTCCTTTCAAATATTTATGTCATCCCATGGTAGACCTTATTGTCCAATAAAGAAAGTGCATGGTATTTAAAAGTAGGACACGTCAAATTTAATGCTCACATGTATTGACAGTGGCAAGGCCCCAAAAGCCCTTTTTACTGTATTAAGTTTAGCTGCTCCATTGGAAAACACTTGATTACATTACAACACCTAATAATGGTAATTTCAGTTTAGGAGCAGCAACATATATAATTCAAGAACTCATCCTAATAGTTATTCAAAATACGCATTTTGACTGTGTTGGAAAATGTACTTTTAGAAATATTTGCCTAAACCTGCCTAAACCTCTGGGGACCTTTCTGCCAGTACTGCACTGTCACTTGACTGCTGATGGATCCCTTGTGGTGAGATGTGGGTTGCTCCCAGGCAGAGGGCCATGGGCTTGGTTGTGGGGAGCTGTTGGTCTTCCATTCACAGATGGCATGGGGGCTTTGCCTATGGACTGGTTAGACTTCAAAAAGGTCTATGCTGGTCCTCTAGTCAGCTTGGTCAGAATCCAATGGAAGGGGGAGCTGCCCCCGAACTGGTTTGGAGTGACCACAAGGGAGGGGTTTCTCCTTATCATAGCTACACCTCTGGGTGTGACGAGGGAGCTCTGACTAAGTGAAGAAAGGTCCTGCCATCTTGGCTTTAGGTAGAGAGGGGCACTGTAGGATAGTTTACAGCAAAACACACAGCAAGTGCTGTAAAAGTGGGTAGGGTCACCTTTTGGAACTTAACCTCATTGGCTAGGATGTGGCCAGGATTTTGCTACAACCCACAGGCATTCAGCATAAATGGGGCATCCTATGTACTCATCTTACAACTCTACTGGACCTGTTAAGAATCCTAAGAAGGACTGCCCTGCTGTCTGAAGAACATGAAGGAAGACTGGGCCTTCTTGCATTGAACTAAAGACCCCGAAGGGACTCCAAGGGTCAGATGGCTGACCTCTTGTTTGAGCTACGGGGCTAATACATGCCTCCAGATGACTTTCCCTGCTTTGCAGCTGATCAGAACCAATTGGACCTGGTCTGGTCCCATCTGCTGACCACTGTGGGAGTGAGAACTGATCCCCAACTACTGTCTCCAAGGTCCTGGACTATTGGTTGTGGTCATAGTCTGCTCCTCGATGCCTTGCTGAAAGCTTGACTGAACTCTAAACAAAGGCTCAACATGATCAACATTTGTCAATGGCTTCCCTGGATTTGACTCTGAGCAGCACTTTATCAATGGCTTCACCAAACCCGATTGACTCCAAGACCTTGCACAGCGGCTAGCCGTCATCGTCAAGCCCATCCTCAGATCCAGTTAACAACCTGGCCCCACTGAATACTTGCCACCTCCATAAAACTCCCTAAGTGAGAAGGTAACTTAGTGACCGGGAACCAATCTGGTCCTTGTATCTGACCCATGCTCCCTTGTGGTCTGCTTCAAATCAAAGTCCTCTCCTGTTACAGTTCAACCAGTTTCCCAAACTTGCCGCTTAGTGCTTTTGGCACAATTTTGAAATATAAACTGTAAAAAATCATAACTCCAATATTTTCTACTGCATAAATACTTTACACATTGACTCTGTGTTATGCCTGGATGCTCAATGCCATAGCTACCGGGTATTCAGCACAGGTTTACTCAGTGACTTTTGTGATTCCTCTGACAAGGATTGGGTATTATATTTTTAGGTGGATTCTCACTCCCGTCAACTAAAACTCTAATTTCTTACAGCATCCAGCCAGATTGAGTCACAATTTGTGACCTACTGCACGAATTGTGACCCACTCCAAATGCTGATTTTGTGAACTGAGCTATTAGCATAAAGATGGATTTGCAAAATCAGAATTGCTTTTTAAAAAGTTAATGCACAATTTGCAAGAACTTTTTTGCAAATCAATTCTTTGAACATCTGCCCTAAAAGTATAGGGTGGTGGGACAGAAATCCGAATTGGAATCAAACCTATGCATACTTTGTGTTCGGCAAACCTGACATTTAGCAGTGCACTCCAAAGGCCAACATTTTCCATGGTACTTATGGCACGTACTTGTTCACGTATTCGTTTAGGTTTGATTATCTAGGTTGGCCCTTTGTCACTCATTAGTCTTTCAGCTTTTTCAAATCCCGATCTTTGTCATTTCATCTCACTAAGGCTTTCTAACTCACTGTATGAGGCATCTTTATCAGTCACTTCTTTCAGTTGCTCTTTCCTGCTCCCTCGTGAGCCACAATGTCTTACCATTGATGTTTATTTCATGCTGTTGTATACGCTTCATTAAAATTGATGTATTGATACATTGCAGATTCCCCTGATGAAGGGCTTATGTGAAAAGCCCGAAATGCATTGGGAGATGTTAAGTTTTGTTGTTTTATGCTGAATACAAGCTGTTTTGTTCGTCATTTTCTGAATTTCATCTGCGACTATCAAGAATAAAAGCAGATCACAATCAATCTTATTGTTTGAAGATCTCATTCTCAACCTCGGATTCTTTGGAAACTGTTTTGATAACTGTTGTTTAATTAAGAGTAATTGTACAACATTAACTATTGTTGTGATAACGTTGTGTACACTTTAATGTGACTTGGTGGTAGTGCACTGGATATTCCTGGATACATTTCTGGGTTCTCTTCTCTACACTCTGAAATAGGTGGCCTGCAGAGCCCCTCACCTGGTGCATACATGATTTTTTAAGCTTTATTTAAGTTTGCACAAATGACTACATTTGTTTAAACTAGAATCTTTGAGTGCATTCCATCTGCGTATCATTTATGACTTTTTAGAAAGATGGCATTTCTCTGCTTTTAGATCTGTGTTTCTGCAGCTTTATCTCCAATTCACGACTGGGGTGTGTGGACTTTGTGCACTTTCTCTAGACAGCCACACAAAAAGGAATGTTAGGTGTTACTGAGTGGCCAGCTACATCCTGATGGGTCATCCTGGGCAAGATGAGAGGGAGGAGATAACACATACACCTGAATGGGCAATGTTCTGACCCCATACAAAGGTTTGCATACCTCCCTGTAGTGAGTCTGGAGCCAGGGCTGGGAGGTGAGGACCTCTCTGCACTTCAAAGCCCCTCTTTAAAGTCACCTATACTTCAAAGGCACAACTGGGTATAGGTTCAAATCAGACCCTACTGGAACTGTGAAGAAACTCTGCCAGAAGGAAGGACTGCTGTGCTGCTATAAGGACTCTCACTCTGCTGGACTACTGCTCTGGAATAACAGCTTTTCTGCTGTGTGCTGCTCTGGTTCCTGCTGCAATCTGCGGTACAAAAGGGGGTGGTGATGGACGGAGCATCAGAACCAATCAAACACTCACACCCAGTCAAAAGATCTGGGTTTGATCCATCACCGTTCTTTAGCCCACTCTGTCACCCCAGTTCAGACATGGCTATATGCAAATCAGTCTGACCCTGTGCCTCATGGGAACAGTCCAGCCCAAACTGCCAAGCCATGCCTTCCCTGGACCTGCAATCTGCCCTGCTGAGGAATAACTGGAATCTTGCTTGAACCCAGATTTATCTTCAAGGGCATGTTGGCTTGCCTCCTGTTTTAAGACTCAGGGATATCAAATTGTTAAGCCCTGCTCCTGTGCCTGATCCATTGGAAGTGGACCCTGGTGCTTGCTCCAGTGGAAACTATGCATCCTCTTCTGCATGAGGCAGAAAAAATACATTGACGCTTATGCAGGAAGAGAACCGGCACATATCACTTGGAACCAGCACATCGGCATTGGAAACAATGCATCAGAACCACTGCATCACTGCCGCTGTTGGAGAGATGATTGGCACATCCCCTCCACTGCGCATAGCACTCGGACCCAATGCCTCTCTGAACTGGCGCTCGCTCTTTGGAACCAGTGCATCCCCAGGGTAGCGTAGAGAAAATCGATGCATCACCTCGACTGCGGATGGACTCTCATGCATCACTCAGCTGCACTCCGCATCTTGCTGTTGTGACCAGGATCAATATACTTTTTGTTCAGCAGACCTTATGTGGCTCCTGTACCCAGCCTGCACTCCATTGCGGTCAGCCTGAACTTTTGACTTTGCCCTGGCCCAGCCTGACCGGATAACCCCCATAGGCACTTATAATTTTGGTCTTGTTTTATTTATAAAATCATAATCTATTTTCTACACTCGTGTGAGGTCTTTTTGTGGTATTTTCACTGTGTTACTGCTGGAAGTGTTATACAAATACTTTACACATTGCCTCTTAATTAAGCCTGCTTTCTCTTTGCCAAGCTACCAGAATATGAGCATAGGTTAATTTATGGTGTGTATATGACTTACCCTGACTAGTTTTGATTGTGGTTCCTGCTCGGACAGAGTGCCTCTGCCAACTAGAAACCCAATTTCTATCACCATTTTCCTTCTAGCGATAGAAGCAAATCACATTTTAAAATAAAAACCTTATTATGACTTAATGAAGAGGATCCTATTGAAAGAAAGATTCACACCAGCATCTGATGGCAGAAAAAAGAGGTTCAAATGACTAAAATGATTTTCAGTTTTAGTACAGTCATTACTTTGTGACATTTGATTGTCTACATGTGAAATTGAGGTACTTGAAAGAAGAGTGTAGGCTAGTGGAAGAGTAGAGTATTGGGTTCAGGATAGTAGCAGAGCATGAGTTATGTTTAGTCTTTATTGATCTTCAGTTGGATGTTTGACATCAAAAATTGAACCTCCTGGAGATCTTCACACAGAATGCGGGTCTGGTGATTTGATATTTTGTTCAGTTTGAGAATGATCTGTTTGACATGTACCTTGTTTAAGGTAGCACGACTAGAAGTGAATCATGTTGGACACCTGGCTCAGGAGGTTCTGAACAGAAGAAGAACATGAAAGGGTCATTTGGGGTCATCACTGTTGGAGTAATCTAGGTGGAGAAAGAGGGTTCTAATAATACTTTTGATTTGTTGTTAAGGAGGAAAGCTGATGCTATGTACTTCAATTATGTGAAGTCTATTTTCGAGGACCTTAGCTGACCAGGGTAATAGATGCTAAGAAGCCTAGTAAGATCGAAGTTCCATCATCTCTTTCATATCACCCCATGTGAGGCAATCACGGATAGATACAAGAAAAAATACTCTGCCTCTATATGGCTGAAAACCTACTTTGGAACTATGCAGCAATAAGCCTCCTGTACTGTATGTACATGAATGGGGGTGGGGAGGTCAGAAGAATATCTAACCCTAGGTATGTGAGGGTTTGTTTGATAGGTAACAAATAAGACAAGTAGAAAGATGTTGAATATGGATAATAAATGATACAACAGCACTCGTGGGGTTAAGGATACATTTAGTAAAAAAGTTGGACATTATTTCCGGAGGGATTTAGCTTTTAGAACTAGTAGGTTGAGAGTGGGTCCCCCCAAACTCCATCCTCTTACCTATGTTCATCAACCTGTACATGCCACTCAAGTACTATTGGCTGACAAACACATCCAAATACCCAGGTGCATAGACGCACCTCATCTGTATCTGAAGGCCTCATCCGGCTATGACATTCCTCACCTGAACAATTCAAGCTTCTTTTACCAAGGGTTATCTTAAAATGAAATTCACCAAGACAGAGTTTTTGCTCATTGCTAGTGACTGTACATAACAACAGGTTGCTGGTTGGCTGTGTGAGATGAAGCCTAGTAGTTTCACATCTTGATTTGTAAACAGTTGTAAGTCCTTGGAATTAAGTGTTTGCACTATCCTGAACCTTAACTTTCACATTACACACAAGATGAAAGCTGCCTGGCCTCATTCGGCTCTGTGCCACAGAGTGAGACTTTTCCTATTCGATGCAGACTTCAGACCCATTCAATCTTAATCCAGCCAGCCATAGTTCATAGTTATCAAAAATGCCAGCACAAAACAGAAACTCCAGGAATGGCACAATTACATGATCAGATTTGCAACATGACCCTTCAAGGGCGTAAGGCCCTGAATTAGTGCCACTCTCAGCTTCAAGAAATCTGTTGAACACAAGACTAAAATGCCTGGCATCATATATCCCTGTTCTGTAGAGTGACACCATTCGTCTCAGAACATGATTCAAAATGGGTATGCATCTAATCTCAGTGGAAGAAATGCTATAATAGCCATCATGCCATATGCGGGTCTGATGCCCTTGTTGAACATACTTCACCCTGCAGCGCAAGTCATCAAAAGCCTTTGAATTTTTTTCAGGATAACTCCAATGTTAAGAAATCTCCAAGGGCTGCCACCACCCACCTACATCAATTTCCAGACCTGCTGGTCTGGAGGCTCAGTGAACCTTTACATCCGCTCCAGAGGTCTGTATTTGGCCTCATAATGCAAGATTATAGACCAGGAAACTCAGAAAGGAAAAGACCAGATACCAGACACTCTCTTGCTAAAACACTACAACATCGAACTTTACCCCACTTGAAATCCACCAGGCACTGTGCCTCTTTCACTTCAGAAAATAACTTAGAACATTCGCTCTTCAATCAACAAAGCTGCTCTTCATAACTAAGTAAGCTATTGATGAGGGACTTCATCTGAAGGTGGACTCTAACTCCTCTGCCTACCTCTCCTTCAGGCCCTACCCAATTCTCTCTGCCCTCCCCATGTCTTCTGCTTGACTCAATTTGCCCTCCAGAGTCCTCTCAGTATTGCACATGCTGCCCTTCCTCCCACCCAAACTTGGTCAACTCCAGGTGTCAAAGTAAACATTTCAGGAAGGCATCATCTTTTTCAGAACATTAACTTCTAATCACTTATTAGCAAGGGTGTTTTTGTATATAAATGTCTATTGATCAACAACTATTAATTACATCTCATTTTACTTTTGGAGCCTCTTGACATTGAAGTTACATTGGCAGCATGCTTTTAGTTCTCCAAAGTGTTCAGACTTTGCATGTGTGTTGTACTGTACAGCACACATCCACAGAAGGAAACGTTTGAAAGTGTATCTAGACATAATATTTGGTGATGGGTGGATAAATGTGACACAGATTTTTTTGCACTATGTTGCAAAGGTGTGTGCATTGTTCTAGGTAGTCGTCTAATTGTGCACCAGGGAGAGAGAAGCACAGCATCATACCTTAGTTGAGAAGAAAATCAACTCCTCTCCCCTCTCATGCAACCGAGCACAGTTTCTTTGGTTGCTGTCCTGTGCTGCATGACATGTTTGTAAATTTCACCCCAACTCTCGAGGACACTAAAACTCTGAAACATTGTTTTATCTGTGAATGTTTAATTCTTCCTAGTGCTAGTATCTATTAGCGTTCCTTAATTGAATGTTAATGTTCATTAAAATGTCAAATATACCCAACTGCTTTGAAATGTACACTTATAGTAGAAATCCTCTGGAAGCCTATGATCCATATTTCAACGGACCAGCACACATTTACATAATTGTTGCAGCAATATTTCATATTGATACATTGTATGGTTCTCGTGCAATTCCCGTAGACTTGCCCAGATTGTACTGAAAAGAAAAAAATACATTCTTGACATTTTATTTAAATGCAGATTTTAATCACTTTAACGACAGATATTCAAAGTTGTGCTTTAGTTGCTCGCTTAGTAATTAGGCCATTATTCAGACAATACCTTTTATTGCTTTCAATTTTTTCACAAAAATAAATAATACAATATGCATTCTAGCATACCATTGCAAAGGTTAATTCAATGTCTGCTCCACCAATATTAGGCTGATAGGCTAAGGTGATAACACTGCCAATACACGTAGAAAGTACGAGAGGATAAGAAAGGGACAATAAACAAAAATGTTATCAAGGTGCAATTGCTGGCTTAGGGTCTAAGTCCTAGTGCTTTTTTACTATTAACTCAGAGCTTTTGCAGAAAGACCAGGCAGGCGCTGCAAAATAAACTAAGTGCCAAAATCATAAATCAGACTTCTGCGGTATTTTTCTGCTTCGCAAGTGTTTTTTGGGGGGAAGTCAATGACTGACACATGCTATATATCGGGCAAATTTATTAGGCCTTGAACTTTATTGATTAGAGCTCCATTACACCACTAACATTGCTGGGGGGGAAACAATATATTTCTTGCTCTTGAGAAAAAAACATTTAAAAAAACATTCTTACAAACTCCATCACCCTTATTAAAACTTAAACCCGTCATTAATCCTGTAGAATATAGTATTTAAATAATTCTTGTGTTGGTCTAAGGAAACTACTAATCTGGGATGAACCTGGCAAATTTAAAATAATTGTAGCCTTAGGAAAAGTTTAAAAAGACGTTAAAAAAGCACCTTCGAAACATCTCGCCTGATCAAATCCTATTTTAGACCTCTTACCGAGCAGAGTAGAAAGTGTGGGGCATATTACCAACAACTAGCGATAATTATCGCTATGTTGGCTTAGCGACAATATTTTTATCGCCGAGCTGCGGCAATTTTTAACGCTTAGGAACCTTGCTATTATCAAGGTTTATCTCCTAAGCGATAAAAATCGGCCAAAATGTATGAATATCGCTGAAAAGTCAGCGATATTCATGCATTACCGAGATAATGCTCTTAGCCATGTTATCCACCTCCCATTGGATAACATGGCTAAGAACTGCTCAGGGGCAGGTGCTAGCTTTTGGAGATAATCACGCTTAGCACGAATATCTCCAAAAGTTGGTAATAGGAGATAGCGATGTTAGCGACTGTTTCCAGTCGCTAACATCTTGTCACGCCCACTTTGCATGTCATTAGTGATACATTTCACTGACATGCAAAGCGGGGCCCAAGATGGTCGCTATCTCCTACTAGCTGTCGCTAACTGGTGTTAGCGACAGCTAGGTAATAGGGAGATCATTTTATCTCCGCTTTCTTGGCTTTTAAAGCCAAAAAAGCGGAGATAAACCCCCTTGATAATATGCCCCTGTATTCTCCTGGTCGCACCTTAAGAAAATTTCACTGGTTAAACAGTTCATCATAGATAATGGAATATGATGAAATGGTCACAATTCTTTGTGCGTGCTCTGCGCCGTTGGTTGACACAAAGTAATCAGTGGGTACAAGAACTGACCTGCTATCACGAATAACGTGGTACTTAAACGGTGAGTATATTCTCCCATTACGCTCATGGTAGAGAGAATGGGGCCATTAGAAGTCAGAAGGGGCCTTGAGCTGCGTTCTTGAACACTGATACATCTGCTGCACTTCTTATGTATTTGACCCTTCATAAGGCACGATTTCAAGGGAATTTTCGTCACTTGAACATTATGATTTTTAAAATCCTTGTTATAGTTTGTGGAGAGAATATTGAGTTGAATATCACATCCGTTTTCTGTTTAAAGATAATTCGCGACATTTAAACCTTTTAGAGATGTCTTTTGAAATTTTTTATAGTGCAAGATTGGTTTATACTTATGACGTTTTTTCTGTGTTAACAATTATACTTTCACGTACTACGATTGTGTGCGTTTCCTATCGATTGGCACTTTTTGAGGACAACAAATTCGTGATGGTGGTAAAGAACTTGAAATAAAACAATGTTCTCTGCGAGCCTTGGCGAGTGGAGTGAGGGTTAAAATAAATGCTTGTGCCAATGCCCTTTCCCACTGTCTGCTGCCCTAAGGTCACTGAATGACGGATGCTGTGGTGGCTGCACACACTGATGGGAAGTGCCTGGCCTTCATTGACAGCGAAAGCCACGAGGGGAGCACGGGCAATGGACATGCAGTCCCAGTGTTTCGCTCTGACAGGCCAAACAGCTTCTCTCTGCCTCCGTAGGATGCAGGAAATGAGGGGCTGGCAGATTAGACTGGGCAAAAGCAAGAGTTGCTGAGGTCTCCCATTCCCTTTCCTGCAGCAGCTACTGTGTTTGATTGAGAGAGACAATTGAAGTAGGATAAACGGAGGATGGTGTGGAAGCTCGAGACACAGGAGAGAGCCTATAACAAAAGTGAGGGTCTTTACCAAACGTTTCAGCTTGAGGCAGAAGTATTGTATAAGGGATAAAGTACCACCCACCACAAATGATAAGGATATTGCAAGTCAAAGAGGAGTTCCATAACCATATATAGGAACTAGATCCTTATCATATACGTCAAGGGACCCTATATCCCATATAATAGATGGTCATACCATCCCCTTTTCACAAACAACTTAAAAGTCATATGAAAGAGTGAGCACATTTGCAAACACGAAGAATAAAAATAAAACCTATATTGCAAAATGAACATATCAAAAATCTGTTAGTTATTTAATGCAACCAGATAGTAGAAAAAGTTCAATAGAAGTCAGCTTTAAAAAAAAAGCTGCACTAGTTCAGAATGTGTAGAAACATGCTTTTCTCTATCTGAGTGAAAAAATGAACATGTTCTCTCCGCTTGTCTTTGTACACTGAATAAAAGAGCAGAAGCCAGAAAAGCAGCATTCTGTTTTTGTTGCTTTAAACACCTGTTCCAATTATGCTCTGTGACCTGACATGACAACAGAACTTAACTGTAATAACATATTAGTCGAGCTCTGACGTCTTATCTTCATAATCGGTGACTGGGTGTGCCGTAAGTCACCGATTCTAAAGAAATTAGAGACTGACATTCTTACAGGGATTACAGAATCCCATGTTTTATAAGGCTATTAGAACATTCTACCCACTGGACGTAGACTGTCATAGATTAGCAAGAGAGGAACAGAAAGAGAAGCAGTGGAATGGTGAGCAGAAGATCTTTATCAGCCATGATGGTCCTTCAGTTACTTCATTGCCTTTAATGGAACTATCAATATTCCATTGTTTTAATGTATCAAAAAACAAAGCAGGAAGTGAAGAGATATATCAGTCAAGGACTCAATCTCCTCTGTAAATTATAAAAAAACTCAGAATTGACAAAATAAAGCGCTAACCTTCCAAAAAGTGACTAAACCCAAGTGAACCATTTGGTTACT
This sequence comes from Lissotriton helveticus, assembly GCF_964261635.1. NCBI lineage: Eukaryota > Metazoa > Chordata > Amphibia > Caudata > Salamandridae > Lissotriton > Lissotriton helveticus. Next base: position 780,124,870 of record NC_136061.1, read on the forward strand.
AGCATGGGAAAGCAATAACGTTTTTTAAAATAACCCTCACCCACCAAAAGGTCCCTTGGTGACATGCTTCATCATCGGGTTCTTCCCGCCCCGCGACTACATTACCTTTAATGGAGCGCTCAACATGTAAGTGTTCTAATGACTATTCTACCATTGTATAAACTGTTCCACTTTACTTAACGCAGTCAAGACTTTTGGGTTTCAATCCAGCTACTGGAAATCTCTAGTTTGGATATTGCAACAAAAGTTAAAATTAATTCTAATATTAGGATAAATGGCACAACGTCCTCTTTTTTTAATCTTTACCAAGGCACTAGACAAGGGTGCCCACTTTCACCTCTTCTTTTTCTTTTGTCTATTGATCCACTCCTTTGCTTACTTATTCTGAATCCAAACATTAAAGGATTCCGATTTGGAACACACATACTTAAAACAGCTGCTCATGCTCATGATATTCTTATATTTTTTCAGTGGACATTTATTTATTTATTTAAGCTTATATCGCGCACAGCTACCCACAATGGGTTTCCCGGCGCCAGGGATAGACTGTAGAAGAAGGAGGGTGTATCACCTGACTTGAGGCCACAGCCGACTATTGTTCACGCTTAGTAAAAAGCAGTCTTCAGAGCCTTACGGAAGCAAAGCAGGTTGGTCTCTGATTTTAGTGCTAAAGGGAGGGAGTTCCAGTATTTAGGACCCAAAGTAGAAAAGGAGCGGCCTCCCATTTTTGTCAGCTTCCATCTTGGCACTGTGAAATTACCAGTGTCCGATGACCTTAGTGAGCGCAGGGGACTGTAAGGTTTTACCAGCCCTTGAATATATGCTGGGGCGCTGCCCTGCTTGGCCTTGAACATGTAGCAGAGTACCTTGAATTTAACACGTTCAGGGATGCTCAGCCAGTGGAGGTCACGTAAGGCGGCAGTGGCTGAAGTACGTCTAGGGACGTTCTTTAGCAGGCGCGCAGCCGCATTTTGCGCAACCTGCAGCACATGTATGGTGGCTTTATCTGCGCCCAAGTAGAGAATGTTGCCATAGTCCAGGCGTGATGTTACAAGTGCCTGGACTACGGTTCTGCGGGAGGAGAGGGGAAGCATCCACAGAATCTTATAAAGCCACCGCAGCGTTGAGAAACAAATAGCTGCAACCTTAGTAGCCTGTTGCCTCATGGTTAGCCTGTCGTCAATAATGACACCCAGGTTACGAACTGCAGTAGATGGTGTAGGCGCCTTTCCCAGTTCGGTGGGCCAATGGTGGGGACCCCATAGATGTTTGTTCCGTCCCAGAATGACCACCTCGGTCTTCTCCCCATTCAGCTTGAGACAGTTTCTCCGCATCCAATCGGCCACAAGAGTGAGGCCCGACTTGAGTGCGGAGATATTGTTCTCGTCTCTCCCTGATAAGGAGAAGACAATCTGGGTGTCATCTGCGTAGGAAAACAGGGTTAGCCCAGCCTGTTCAACTATGGTTGCCAAAGGTTTAACATAAATGTTAAATAATAAAGGGCTAAGGATTGAGCCCTGAGGGACGCCGCGGGTAGATGAACAGATGGTGGAAGCTGCTTTAGAAGAGAACACTTGAAAGCTTCGGTCGTTGAGAAAAGACACCAGCCAGGCCAAGGCCTGGCCTGCCACACCTAGAGATTTCAGAGAGTCAATGAGGATGGAGTGCGACACGGTGTCGAAGGCTGCGCTCAAATCCAGCAGGATGAGCGCCATGGTGTTTCCCTGATCGACACCGTGCCTAAGACTCTCTGTTACCCCCAGGAGGGCTGTCTCAGTTGAGTGCCTTGGCCGAAAACCCGACTGAGACGGATGGAGAAAAGCAGTGTTTTCGACCAGTTTAGAAAGCTGGGAATTTATATGTCTCTCCAATATCTTCGAGAAGATTGGCAACAGAGATATAGGGCGAAAATTGGCAGGGTTGGAAGAATCTGCACACAGTTTTTTTTAATAAAGGTACCACCATATCAGGGACAGTAGAAATAGTCCCTTGAAGTATAGTAAAATGGTCGTAAATAAGATCAACTTTATTTATAAAGTAATCTGCTAAGGACTGACACTGGGTGGCATCAAGTGCCGGAGGAGGAGGAGTAGAATTTGCACCAGTCAATTTTTTAACAATGGAGAATAGCACCTTTGGGCAATTTTGTGCATCCGTCACTGTTTTTTTAGTGTAGTCTGCTTTGGCAGTTTTACAGCTGTTGTGGTACTTCTTCAAGGCTTCTTTATATGTAACAGCTTGAATCAGCTATCCCTTCTATTTCTACTCTTATTTGTGCTTTTTTGGTACTTTATGGCTATTCTCTTAACAAAGAGAAAAATAATTGTTTCGCTTGAATGTTATGTGTCTTCCTTCTCGCTTAGGTGATTCAGGCTTTAAGTGGCAATCTATGTACATTAAATACCTGGGGATCTGGTTCTGTAGCAATCTTTCACATACTGTTACTTATAATGAATCCCATATCATAAATAAAGTTAAAGATATTTTTTCTTCTTGGTCTCCGAAATAAATTTCTTGGTGGGTAGGTTACAAACTCTTAAAATGATGATAACCCCAATCATTAATTTTTTACGTTCTATGTTACCCATAAAGCTTTCTTCTTTCTTCTTTCATGAGATTGACATAATCACTTCAAGATTTTTATAGAATGATAAGAGAGCTAGAATTGCTTATAAATATCTTAGGAAGTTACCTATATTGGAAGGTTGTAACCTCCCTGATTGGAGTTTATCTCACATTTCTTTCTGGGCGGGTCAGGGAGCACTTTGGTTTTCCCCAGGATCCCAACATATACCTCCATGGATTTATCTAGAATGAAAATTGTGTGCTTCTTTTTCCAATCTTTCTTTGCTCACAGCCTCACAAATTACTTTAGCACACTCTCAGCGTATTATGTCAGATACGATTAATCTGTTGAAATACATTATTGGGAATGTTTTGAAACCTATTCATCAATCGCGATGGACTTCTTTATGGTCTAATCCTAAACTTGCTACTGATACTGAACCTAACATCGCTCGTTCGTGATCCGACAAGGGTATCAGACTGGTGAAAGACCTTGATTATACTAGTCATGATCCTCCTCCTTTTTCCTACTTAGTCAACAAATATAAACTCAGTAATATGGATTTTTATACTTTTTTGAAGTTAAAAGTCAAACTTTTTAAGATATCCCTTTCTTTTTTTTGTCAAATCTGTTTTTATTGTTTTGTTTTTAGAGTAACACTTCACCTTACAGACAACACTCACAGAAGCTTGATAGCAGATACATACCTATCACAAGTGCATTAGCACAGGGTCATACAATGGTGCAAATATTCAAGCTGCGTACTAAATACTACATAAGGTGTTCATTTAAAATGGTCTAAACTGTAGTTCGCACGTCCGAGTGCAGACTCTTAGGCTGTCCAAAGAGCCGGATCATTAGCCGCTCAATAGTCCATGTAGTTCAGGGCTGGCGTTTCATCTTGGGCTTGCAAACAGATGGTATATATTTAAAACAGAAAAACATTAACTTGGCAGCAAAACCTCCCAAAGCTCCGACTCCCATTTCTGCCCTCCCCTCTATCCCCCCTCCACGACCCCCACCCTCTGCCCCAGCCCAACACTGCGCATGCCCCTCATTTGTGACTACGCCTGCTTAGTTGTCTTTGCGCTGTAGTGGAGCAGGGGTGAAACAGCGCGGACTATCCCTGGCAGGAGAATGGCTTATGGCATGCACCCACCCCCACATGTGATTTCCATCCCCACCGCATCTCCCGCCTCTCCCTCCCTGTCTGCCCGCTGTAACGTACTGGACATTTTCTCCCATTGTGCCGCTATGGGCTCCTTCCGGAGCCCCATCGTTTCCTCTCTGCGTATGGCGGTCCACTCTGCCCTGGCCCACGCCTGGACTGAGGAAGTCCACCCCCTTGCACATGGCGAATCCCGTGCCTTCCACCTTCTGGTAATGAGGCGTTTTGCTACCACCAGTCCCAGGTCCAAAAAGCGGGATGCCACCTTATCTTTGGGGAATCTCTTAAGGATGTACTCGGGCCACTCAAAGGGTATGGTTCAGTCCGTGCAGCACCGTAGCAGCTCACTAACTGTTCGCCAGTAGGTGCCCAGCCCAGGACAGCTCCAAAGCATGTGTATGAACCCCGCCCCTTGCTCATTACACCTGGGGCAGAGTGCATCAACTCGACAAAAATACTTATTGATCGGGCGTGAGGTAGGCCCTATGGACAATGAAGAGATGAATCTGGCAAAATCGCATGTTTCTGGGGATTCGGACCGGGCTTTTAAGTACCTTTTCCCATTCCTTATCTGCTAGTGACCGCCCCAGATCCAGTTCCCACTTGCCTCTGAGAGGGTCTAAGCTGACTGCCACATGTTCCCGTAGGGACGCCGCAAACCAACGAACCAGATGTCTGCCCCTTCCCATGACATGAAGATACTGCAAGGTTAAATGTTGCCGGGGCTCCATAGCCGCATCTCCCCATCAGGCCGTCAGTTGTGCTATCAGGGATCAGTGCATCAAGAACCCCCCAGGGGGAAGCCCCTCTTCTATTACCAATGTCTCGTATGCCGTGAGCACCCCTTCCCTGTATAAGTCACCGAGTGTGCGAATGTTGGCCTCCTGCCATTCCGCTAACATGGAGGACGTGAGCACCCCCTCCCCGCTGGGCGAGCCCTGCAAAGGTATGGCAGGCGCATAAGGGACTGTGCCGCAGGTAAGGTATAAGGCTTTTCGGTAGCACTTGTATGTCACCCCCAAGAGGAGCGGACCCGGGCGCTCGGCTTTTGCCAAGGGGTGGAAGAGTCTGGTGATACGCTCTAGGGAGTATGGCGGCATTGCCGTGGCTGTGTCATCTCTATCATTGTCCGCCAGCCAACGAGCGACCCACTGGAGCTGCGCGGCTAGATAGTAGTGCTCAAAACAAGGGGCAGCTAAACCCCCCACCCGGTCTGTCAGCAAAAATTGCTTCGTCAGTGCCAGTCTGTGCCTAGAGGCGCCCCAGATGAAGTCCCGCAATGTCTTATTGAGCATAGTAAAAAAGGAAGCGGAATAAATAATGGCTGGTTGACAAAATATTATAGGAGGCGAGGGAGCATGACTATTTTAGCAAGCGCTACTCTGCCTGTAGTAGTCAGCGGGAGTGTGCTCCAGAAGAGTATGTGCGACCTGATTGCCACCACTGCCTTCCCAAGGTTCCCATCAAATAGGTCGGCCAGGGGTCCGATATATCTGTATCCCCAGATGCCGAAAGGTGTCCTCTTTCCATTGGACGCGCGTACCCTCGAGATGATATCCTGGGTCTTCGGTTCCTTCCCTGAAAGCATAGAGGCAGGATTTACCAGCGTTTACTTGTAGCCCTGAGACGGCGGCAAATGTGTGCAGCAGCTGCGCCAGCTGCGCGGGTAAGCGTCCCACATCTTGCACAAACACCAACAGGTCGTCAGCATAGAGTGATAACTGATGGACTGCGTCTCCCATTAGGAGACCATCGCCAGGGGTCTCACGTATAGCCATAGCTAGTGGCTCAATCGCTAGCGTGAACAGTAGCGGGGTCAGGGTCTGAAATGTAGGGGCCCAGTCGCACCCAAACCGTAGGGCTCCTGTATAGTAAGTCAACCATATGCAGGAATCCCATGTTATGTTATGTTATGTTAGCATCATTTATTACGCGCACAGATGCTCCAGCAAAGGAGCGTCCTGGCGCCCGACAAGGTAGCAACACAACACAACTGGACCAAACATAAAAGAAGATCTAAGGGAACAGGAGAGTTTTAACAGCTCGACGAAAGGAGAGCAAATCCCCGAGGGCACGAGTTTCTAAAGGAAGGTAATTCCAGAGAACAGCGGCGCGAACTTGAAAAGACCGACCGCCAGCACGGCTGCGCTTGAAGCGGGGAACAACAGCTAGTTCTAGGTCCGAAGATCTTAAGGCACGGACCGGGACATAGCGGGACAGAAGTTTAGAGAGGATCAGAGCAGGGGAGCCCTTCAGGATCTTGTAGGCTACACAAAGAACCTTAAACTGGATCCTCTGCGCAATCGGTAACCAATGCAGGGCACGCAGGGTGTTAGTGGTGGGACAGAATCTAGGTAAGCCCACAACTGCTCTGGCCGCTGCATTCTGCACGCGCTGCAAACGAGTGATTTCGGCCCGGTTTAGCCCCACCAGGAGGGAGCTGGCATAATCAAGCCGAGAGATCACCGTTGCCTGCACCACAAGCTGCCTGGTGGTAGCATCAAAGAATTTTAATACGGGACGAAGTCCACGCAAGATGCCAAAGTAGCAGGCCGCCGTACGCTTTGTATGGCAAACAAAGGTGAGAGTTGGGTCAAGCCACACCCCAAGGTTTTTTAACTCAGGGACCGGAGTTGGCGTGGGACCCAAATCCGAGGGCCACCACCTGTCTCCCCAGAGTTCCGTATGCTTGCCAAAGATCATAATTTCCGTTTTATTTGCGTTCAGCTGGAGACAGTTGGAAGTCATCCAGCTGGCGACCGCCCGAAGTCCATTCTGGAATCTAGGGGCATCCACCTCCGCATCCCCGCTGATCGTGACCGCTAACTGAGTGTCGTCAGCATATGACACCATGGTCATACCCCATTGCTTGACAACCTCAGCCAGCGGTCTCACGTAAAGGTTGAATAACGTGGGACTCAGCAAGGAGCCCTGCGGAACCCCAAGATCCAGAGGATGGAATTTGGACTGATGGGGCGGGATGGCCACGCAAAAAGAACGGTTGGCAAGGAAAGAACGGAACCACTGGAGAGCAGGACCGGTGACGCCAGCATCCTCCAGGCGTTGCAGAAGGATCGGGTGGGAGACGGTGTCAAAGGCGGCACTCAGATCTAATAGCACCAGCGCCGCCGTTTGACCCGCATCAAGCACGGAGCGCAGGTGTTCCACCATATAAAGGAGGGCCGTCTCCGTGCTGTGTCCCGCCCGGAAACCGTTCTGCGTGCTGTCTAAGATGTTAGAAAAGATGGTCCGAGAGGGCAGAGTTAACATGCGCCTCCGCAACTTTGGCAGGCCACGGGAGAAGTGAAATTGGGCGGTAGTTCTCGGGTTTACCGGCATCCAGAGTTGATTTCTTTAGAATGGGCATAACTACCGCCTGTTTCCACTTAGCGGGGACCAGACCGGATGCTAATGAGATATTAATCAAAGAGCAAACCGGCGAAAGACCATGAGATGTAAGGTCTCTGAACAGAGCTGGCCGTAAAGGGTCAGCCGGGGAACCGGACTTGACCTGCTGAGCCAATTTCTCAAAGCTTTCCGATGTTAAACTAGGAAAAGCGTATAAGACATCCAGTACAGGAGGCTTAGGGGGTCTACCAGCAGAGGGTGCGACCGTAGGAAAGGCTCTGTAAATGGCCTGGACCTTTTCCAAAAAGAAGGCCGCCAAGGTTTCACAATGTGAGGTGGAGCCCTGATTGTTCGCTACTACCTTTTTAGCTATTAGATCTTTCAAGGCCTTAAAGATAGTTTTTGAAGAATTGGTAGAGGTACAAAATTGAAGGGCGTAAAAAGCCACACGAGTTCTGCAGATAGCACGATGATAAAGCTTTACGGCGGCCAAGTACAAAACTTTTTTATTGCTGTCATAAGTTTTGCGTTATTCCCGCTCTGCACGCTTACAAGTACTTTTGAGCATCCGCAGAGAGTCATCGTACCAAGGGCTCGGGTCCCTTGACCCACACTTACACAGAACTAACAGAATAAGGGAGTCAAAAGCCCTAGTGACCCATTCACAAAAGCGGTCATAGCCCACATCCACGGTTTCAACTGGACCCAGCGGGTCGGTAGACAAAAGGTGATAAAAATCATCAAGTTTTAATTTATTCCAGCACCGTCTGGGAATAGTTCGGGCCGTGGGCTTGCGGGGAGGCTCGCGTAGTGGGCACTGGATACGCACCAAATAATGGTCAGTCCAGGCCAAAGGGGATGGAATAGAAATACTAGCCTCTGCCAAATTCGTGAAAAATGGGTCTAAAATATGGCCGGCCACATGGGTGGGATGTGACACCAACTGAACTAGCTGAAGAGCCTCAAGATCGGCTACAGAGCTGTTTACCGCGGGTATGGACAAGTTATCATAGTGAAGGTTTAAGTCACCAAGAATGGAGAAATTGGAGCAGCCTACTGCTAGCGTGCTAATAGCGTCCGGGAGGGCCTCCCTGAAAGCCACATCGCTACCAGGGGAACGATAAATCAATAGGCCCGAGAAAGCAAACTGAGGCGTAATTGAGATCTTAAACAACGCACTTTCGCAGCCAGTGATTTTTTGCCCTCGCCAGTGGCACGGGTAGCGGGATTTGACCGCAAGCGCTATGCCCCCTCCTCTAGCGGAGCGGTTAAGAGTATAAACCGAATACTCTGGCGGGAAGGCCAAGTTGATAACGGCCGTGTCGGTCTCCTGTAACCAGGTCTCCGTCAAACAGAAGACATCCGGCAACTCCTTGCCTTTCAGGTCAGAAATATCTTGGTGATGTTTTACCATCGACCTGACATTCAGGTTCCATATGTTGAAATGGGGGCCGGACCTATATACATCTGCGGCAAGAGCCTCACTCATGCATGTAGTGGGGGTGGAGATGTCCAGAGCCCACCTACCACAAACACACGAGTAGGGGCCACATAAGGACCTACCCGAGAGACATCACAACTCGTGCTACCTTGTCCAATAGCCAGTAACGCATCCCTGGAATAACATAGCATTGTAAACCCCGTAGAGTCCAACACAGGGTCCAGGGTCCTGCCCTGTCCAATGCGTCCGAACGCGGACGGGCGCAGACGGGCAGGACTCTGGCACGACTCAGGCTGAGCGAAGGCGCCCCCGCTGCGCGATCCCGCTGTGCTAGGGGAGGAGCTTTAAATAGCTATCCCTCGCTGGCTCCTGCGCAGTAGAACGCACGCCGATACTGGCGCCTAACCTAACACCCCCACCACTCCAAGATGGCGGCGAAAAAGCGTCCCACCCCAGGGAACCGGACCCGCTCAAGTAGCGGTGCCAAAACGATTATGGTGCAGGTAAGGAGGACAGTTAAAAACAGGGGATACAAACCCAGAACAAAGCAAATAAGAAACCAGGTAATAGTTAAAATCAGTTTTCAGCAGTAATAGCGCGAAGCGCTGCAGCAGTACTGCGCTACCTTGTCAGGCCGAGCAAACGCTGAGACTCGCCCTAAATAGCTGTCCCTCGCTGGCTCCTGCGCAGTAGAGCGCACGCCGATACTGGCGCCTAACCTAACACCCCCACCACTCCAAGATGGCGGCGAAAAAGCGTCCCACCCCAGGGAACCGGACCCGCTCAAGTAGCGGTGCCAAAACGATTATGGTGCAGGTAAGGAGGACAGTTAAAAACAGGGGATACAAACCCAGAAAAAAGCAAATAAGAAACCAGGTAATAGTTAAAATCAGTTTTCAGCAGTAATAGCGCGAAGCGCTGCAGCAGTACTGCGCTACCTTGTCAGGCCGAGCAAACGCTGAGACTCGCCCTAAATAGCTGTCCCTCGCTGGCTCCTGCGCAGTAGAGCGCACGCCGATACTGGCACCTAACCTAACACCCCCACCACTCCAAGATGGCGGCGAAAAAGCGTCCCACCCCAGGGAACCGGACCCGCTCAAGTAGCGGTGCCAAAACGATTATGGTGCAGGTAAGGAGGACAGTTAAAAACAGGGGATACAAACCCAGAAAAAAGCAAATAAGAAACCAGGTAATAGTTAAAATCAGTTTTCAGCAGTAATAGCGCAAAGCGCTGCAGCAGTACTGCGCTACCATGTCCAGCCATGTCCAGCCCGTAACGCGACAGCACCGCTGATAGGTAACCCCATTCTAGGCAGTCAAACGCCTTCTCCAGGTCTAGGATTAGGCACCCTGCCCTGGGCTATTCCTACACGGCCTCAGCCGCCACCCTAAAATATCTCCTAAGGGTCAATGACGTAGATCTCGCTGGGACAAACCCGTTCTGGTCTGCGTGAATTAAGTGGGGGACCACCTGCGCCAGTCGTTCCGCTAGCACCTTGGCAAAGACCTTGTAGTCCATGTTAAGCATCGCTAGAGGCCTGTAGGAGCCCAGGGCAATAGGGTCTCTGTCCGGCTTGGGCAAAGAAACCAGGAACGCTTCCAGCGTGGAGGGCGGCAGAAACCCTTCATCTATTGATTCGGTGTATAGCTTGTGCAGCAAAGGCGCCAGGGTTTCGTGGTACGCTTTATATTATTCTGCGGGTAGGCCGTCCGGTCCCGGGGTCTTCCCGGATGCCATGGACTGGATTGCTTCCCCAACCTCCTCCAACTAAATAGGCGCATTGAGTGCCTCCTTCTGTTCCTCGGAGGACGCGGGCAGCTCGACAGCATCCAAGAACCCCTCCAAAATATGCCTGGGGCCTATACCCTGAGCTCTGTACAGTTGCGTATAGTGTTCTGTGAGGGCACAGTGGATTTATCGTTGTGTATACACCATTTCTCCCCCTACTGTGCGGAGAGCTCCTATTGGGGCACCACATCCTTCCTGTTTTATCAACCAGGCGAGCAGACAGCCTGCTCTGTCTGCCGTGGTGTGCGTTCGAGCTGTGTGTGCAGCATAATTGTGACACCGCAGCTTCTCCAGAAGCTCCGCGTGCCGAGTGCGGAGATCCCCTTAAGATATCCCTTTCTACAGATTCGGTTATTGTCTCACTTCTTTCTTAGTGGGTATATTCATGCCATACCGCTTCTAAAATCAATACATTTTAATCTGCTCCTTTAGCTTCACAATCCACAGTTACTTTTACTAAATGGTCTCACCATTTTGAGGATCACTTTTTTAGACATATTTCATTGGATACCTAGCATCTGATAGGGAAATTATCTTTACGTAATAAGATTGCTCCTTTCCTGATTCAATCTAAATTTTTTACTATGAATCTTTTACACTAGACTCCCGCTTTGCTGCACAAGTTGAAATTAAGAGAGGTTGATTTTTGTTGGAATTGTAATTCAGTACCAGGCACTCATCAACATATGGATTTTGAATGTATGTTATTAGAATCCTTTTTGGGGCCTGATTCGAACATATTTATCATTAATCATAAAATACACCTATAGTTCTCTCTTTACCTATGATTTATTTTGCTGGGTCCATGGGCTTTGGGCTCCCCTTTACCTCTCAACAGTATTGATTTGGAACTCTTAGGCTTACTCTTATCCATTGAAGTCAAAATTATCTTCACATAATGGAAATCTTTTCAACTCTTGTCTTACCATACCTGGTGAGTGTGAGTTTCATATCTTCGTGGCGCTCATACGTTTGTTGAAAATAAATATTACAATCCTTCAATTGCTAGTGGTGTATGGTGTTCTTTGTATAATTATATGGAATTGTCTTTTAAGGGGCTGATAGCTCAATATCCTTTTGAATTAATTTCTTAATTTATTTTTTATGGGTGCAGCAGATGTCCCCTCCTATCATCTCATCTTTCCTCCTTCCCTCTAGTACTCTTTCCTCTTTCTTTCTCTCTTCTTTTCTTCCCTTCTTTCACTCCTTTCCCCCTGCTGATGTATACTTTTTACCAAGCAAAATAAACTCATACATGTGCTGGAATATAAGTAGAGGTTCCATCTGTCTCATCTTCCTGGGATCTATACTTAATATTAGATGAATTTGTAATACCTATTATGATAGGTATCTGATCATTCTTCTGTGATAACTTTGATATCATTGTATCCCAGTCCAGAGGTTCTTTGTTATGTAGCCCCTTCTTGAATTTTTTTATTTTTCATTATTGTATATTTGCTTCTAATCTTTATGAATTTCTATTGCATTGTAGATGTATTTTCTTTTTAATTAAAATAATAAAGATATTTGTACACAGAAAAGTTACAATTAATTAAGATATCATCCATAAACAATTCAAATGGAAGTTATAGACAGATCCTCTTAACTCAAATTTTCTGCCTACTTTATTTTGGTAATTTCTAAACACCGACTACAGTGGTCACCTTAGCAGCAAGTGAACAACATTTAAGATGCTTATGAAAAGCATTTTGTTCCTGATTTTCCAATTCAGGAACATTGCCTTACATATTAATGAATCCTGCAATCAGATTCTGACATCTTGTGCGGTGTATATCTAAATAAGATTGGGCAGGGGCCAGGTTGAAAAGTGTTCGTAGAGTTTTTTTCAGTAAAGAGATCAAAGAGAAAGGACATTCCTTAATAATGTATATCGTGGCACCAGTCCAGCAACCTCTAAGAATGAAAGTGTCATACAAGGGAAAAAAATCATATTTATTCAAAATAGGGATGCCATTTGATGTTTAAAACTTGAGTGCACAACTCAAGAGTCGACTATCAATATGGGCTGAAGCCCACATTTTAGTAGTCCTTTTAGCTTCTGTATTTCAGAGGCAGCTACACTACAGAGCAGTTTAGAGGAAAAGTGTACCTTCTCAAGAATGGTCTCACAAAAAACTTTCATCTAACAAACAATACAGGTGAGGAGCTAGTTTGTTGATGGAACCAATGAAGCTCCTGAATGACATAGCCAACTTTAGTAGTTTCCCAGGTATAGTGATGAAATCAGATGGCAATCATTTTTCTAAGGTAGACCCTTCTGAGGTGCCTACTTTTGAAAGGAATCAGTCATTTCATGAGATGGACACATCAGCAGTCTGGAGTTGTTGATATAGCCCTATGTCTCGAAGAGTATAACACACATCAGATGCATTATTGCATTGTCCTCGATTAGCTGACATTTCAGCAGTTCTGTAAATGATCAAACAGAAGGTCTCTAATCAAATAATTTAGTGGAAAAGGAAATTACCACTTGGTGTTTTAACTGGTTAACACATGCTGCTAAATCATGTAGAACAGATGCTTGGACTGGGCAATGTGGTGCCAGATTGTACAGTTATATACCTTCCAGACCACAGAGATTGGATGTTAGACTATGTATGTACTGTTTTTCACGATTGTTAGTGTTCTGTTAATTGCAGAAAGACTTGTTTGTGATTGGACTTTACAGCTGTAGACCACATTTAGAAGTTCTCTAACTGGTTTAAGTCCTGCAAGATTAATTCAGAATCAAAGAACTTGATTTTCATGTTCCCTTTGGAATGATTCCTAAATTGAATATGAACATAGTATTCAGGAGACAAGCTCCGATCTAGCAATTCTCTTTGCAAATATCAGCTTTGGTATCCATACATTCAAAACATAAGTACACAGTGTTGCCTTTTTCAAAATGTGCATTTTGTTAACAAACTGAGAAAGCAATCTCTATAAACTGTTAACCTAGGGATCCCTCTGGATAATGGCTTAGGCCAGGGACATCTTGAAAATACCAGGTATTTAGCAGACAGCCCATCTCTATAGAAGGAGTCTTGGCACAGAATGTCCAAGGTTTACATTGAAGCTTGGGACAATGGTGTGGCAGATGTTTTAGCAAACACTTTAAAGAAATTGACACATCCAGAAATTGCTACCAGTACAATATTACCCATTCAAAGAATGGTGGTCCATTATTTGCATAGATCTAAGACTCCAGATCAGAAAGAAAATCATGTTAAGTTATTTGGTTTACACACATTGACAGTGTCTGTGATCAAAAGGTAAAGGGGTCATATATGTTTTATGGGGTGTGAGTTATCCACCAGAAATCACTAGATGCCACCAACAGCAAACCAGTGGTTCGTCTGTCTCATTTACAGATGGGACAGCTTCTTGATTCCCAATGGCAACTGGCTTTGCAATGGAAAATCTTTAGTTGGCATCCCATTCACCTCAGGTCATTGGCAATGCAGTTGGAAAGCCGCCATAGTTGAGGTACAGTTTATGATTCTTCTGAATTTTCTGCCATGTGAGGACTGACGGCCAGACAGGAAATTTTAAAAATGCCACCCATATGCGGGGAAAAAATATCTGTCCATCATGGGCATTTATTTTTCATTTTGCAGAAACAAATCCTGGAATACAAAAAAACACCAAGTGGGCCCACATGACATTGTCACATGCTATGCATGTTTTCTGAAAAAGTTCCCCTCTTGTCAGCAGTATCAATTTAGATGAAATATTCTATAGGCGTTGAAAAAGTATAGGTAATGTGAGATTGCATTCCTGGATTATATGAACTGCCTCTAATACCCATCGTTTTTAGCCAATTTATGGCTAAATTCTACAGACAAATGAGCCATTGACTACTGTTTTTAACGTCTCACATGCATTAAGGAGATGTAACAACAACACAAAATGTTAATGAGGCAATCACGCTCTGCACAGGGAACTGTAACAGACAGTTAGAAGGTGCTTGCAACTGCAAAAAAAGATTGAGCAACACCTCTGCAGGTCAAAACACTCTAAAAAGGAAAACAATCAGGTTGATAACGACCTCTGAGTGATTCTACTTAAGTCACAACCCCCTTGTCAATGCGGCCCTGCAGCACTTGCTCATATATTTTCACCGTCCTATTTGATAGTTTAATACGTTTGGAATAACAATATCGCTGTGTAATTCATAGGAGTATCTTTACTAATAACATTGGTCCACATTAGTGCCCTAGTGTTCATTTTCTGTCTAAGAGTACAAGGCCGGAACACAATTGAACCCTTCTGTGTCTATCTGCCATTCTTAAACCTTAGATTAACTTTTTTCAATAAATACTTTAATGTTCTTATTTAGTTTTATTGCCTAGTCTTAATTAGTGCAGATAATATACCTCTCTTTATGATTTAACAGTCACTGAAGTAGAATGCATGTCAATAGCAGAGCATCTAGGGTGGGGTCGTTCATATACTGGTGATGACCACATGTGGATCAATGCTTGTATTCATCTATTCAAGATGCAAGATGCAGCTTGTAGCTTTCTAGTGTTCTCTTTGAACTGCACATGTGGTGAGCATAGAAATACATCTGTGGTTGAGTTGTGTGGTTGAGGCACTGGTAGGTACCATTTTGAATAATAGATTGATCAGATAGAAGGAGACTAGGGTTAGCAGCAGTCAGTGAAGTGTATTCTTGTGGACATTCAAGGATGTGGTGGACTTGGCATGAGCATCGTTAGCAGGTGAACCTCAGCGCTTATGGAGATTCGCGGCTTGAGGAAGTTGAATCACTTGGGCAGCTGATATTACCTGGGATGTTTCAGCGTACGGCATGTTCCAGGAGATTTGAGCCCGATGTAATTGTTAGACCTGACATCATTGGCATGAGTCTCTCCTCCATTTTTTCTGTTTGCCTCCTCTGTTTACGATGTTTTTTGCTGGTATATTGCTTTGGGCACTGTGCCACTGCTGATCAGTGCCACAGTGCAAGTGCTCCCTATGTGAAATTGATGTATTGATTGAATTCCATGTTTGGCTTATTTGGTTTACTGTCAGTCCCTAGTAGAGTGCACCAGGAGTGCCAGGGCTTGTAAATACAAATGCTGCTAGTGGGCTTGCAGCACGTGTTGTGCCACCCACAAGAGCGGCCTAGTAAAAGTATGTCTGAAGGTCTACCATTGCTAGACCACGTGCAGTCTGACTGTCACGAGGACTGCGCAAGTACACCTATTTGCCAGTCCCTAAACCTTCCCTTAACTTCATGTTAGTCACCCCTATGGTAGGCCCACTGGCAGGGTGCATTGTAAGCATAAGGTAGGACAAGCCTGACAAGGTTGGCATGTCCTAATAGTGAATTACAGCCATATTCGTTTTTCACTATTGTAAGGTAACCTGCTCTCCAGCAGTTAGAATGGGCTGCCAGGATTATTAATGCTATAATCCTAGCGGGCTCGGGGAGCATGGTGCAATGTCGAGTTTGGTATCCCTGAACTCAGGGTTTAATAACGCACCCGTTTGGGTGGATGGTTTTTAGACTCTGTGTTTGAAAATAGCACTTTTAGAAAGTAGCTATTTTCTTGTCTAACTGTCTACCGGTCTCTGCTGGTTCTGGTGTGCGTGTGACAGGAGCTGGGTGGCTCCAGAGAGTCTGAATGAGTCAGTGTGGGATGAGTGGGGCATCTGCATTGAGAGTAGGGGAAGAGTAGCTCCTGATAGCCTGCCCTGCCTGATACAATGCTGGCTCCGCCCCCCTGCTAGGCGGCTGATGACTCTGTGCCTGCCTGGGACTTTCCTGGCCCACCTCCTGCCGGGCAACTGATGGCCCTGCCCCTGCCAGTGACAATGCTGGCTCTGCTCCTGCTGGGCGGCTGAGGACTCTGCCCTGCCCAGTGAATAGGCCAGGTGCCTCGGCCTGGCAACACCCACAACAAACCCAAGATGGGGGGAAATTCCCCTGCATGGACAAAGGGATCAAAGCCAAAAAGGGGTATAAGAGAAGGACCCCTGAACCAAGAATTTAGATCACTTCTGACAAGGAAACCTGAACCAAGGACAAGAAGCCTGCTGATCTAAGGACTGCCTACCCCTTCTGCCAGAGTGCTGTTTGTTGGGGGAATCCTGCAGTTGCTTCTTTATTTTTGCCAAGGAACCAGGAGAGAGGAACTGAGTGTGTACTCTCAAACTTGCTAAGAAAATCTCCAAGGGCTGGAAGAAGTGCCAGCCTCCTGTTGAAGTCACAGGGTCAAAGGACTTCATTTATTTGCTGAAAGTGCTTGTTGCTGGAAACCTGAAAATCCAGCAACTCTGAAGAATCCAGCAATCTCGACGCCGACGGACGCCGCCGAATCCAGCTCGACATCGTGAGTAACGGCTCCAGTGTCCCGCACCTTCGACGCCGGCCGCCGGGCCCGATCGACGCCAGTAGCGACGCCAGTGATTAGCGAGTTCGGCTCCAGCTCCAAGTGACCCTGTGTCGCCGCCGCCGCTGATCGCATCGACCTTGAGCCCTCTCGACGCCGTGAGCGCTGCTCACTCTTGCAACATCGACATCGACGACGCCGTATCCTGCTTCATCCCGTGAGCGCTGCTCCCGCCTGACTTCGGTCGACGCCGCTGCAGATCGCCCCGACTCCGAGGCCCGATCGACGCCGAAGACGCGACGCCGGACATCTCGACGCCGCTGATAATCGAGTGCTTCACTTTTCCAAGGTACTGTGTTGTTGGGGTCTGTGCGACTCCGGGCTCGACGTAGCGCTCCTCGCGGTCGACGCCGAACCTTTGGATTAACTTTGCCTCGACGTCGTGTGACTTCCGTGTGGGTTACATTGTTGCCAAGAACTGTGTTTTTAGAGAAGAAGAGTTGCTTTTGATACTAAAGACTTTTGTGCTAAGAAGAAACCGTGCTTGAACTATTATTTTTCCTTCCAAGAGTATTTATTAAGATTGTGGTATATTTTTGTCGTTATTTGGTCTTGTGCTAAGCCTTATATAAAAATACTTATTTTTATAATACTACTGTGTCGTGTCCATTTTTAGTGTATTCACTTTATTACTGTATGTGGTCATAAATGCTTAACGCACTGCCTCTGAGATAAGCCTGTCTGCTTTGCCAAGCTACCAAGGGGGTGAGCAGGGGTTATCTAAGTGTGTGATCCCCTTGCCCTGACTAGAAAAGGTGTGTCCCTATTTGTCAGAAGTGTATACCTCTGCCAACTAGAGACAGCCGCTTCTAACATTGGTGGGTCAGCGGTGAGGATTTGAACTTTGCATTTATGACCCATGTGCAGTGATTAGTGTGCGCTACATAGTGAAAGCAGACCATAGCGCAGCCACAATCTGTTTTGGTTGGATATCCTATTTTTGTTCTCCGCTTTCCTGGAGCTTGATTTTTGAAACTGCCAGTTTTGACCATGAGTGATGCCGGAGTCAATGCCCCTGTGGTTGTTGTGGAGGAATTTGATAGGAGTAAGATAAACGACTATCCAGTAAGGAAGCTGAAAGCCTTTTGCAAGCAGTTGAAAGTTCCTACCACAGGCATTTCAAGGAGACCAGATTATCTCAAAGCATTGCAGGCCTGGTTAGAGGCCAGAGATCCCTCTGATCCGGTGGTGGTACCGACAGGGGAAGGGGAGGAGGAAGTGCCAGTGAATGGGCCCACATCTCCTCCCGGCAGCAGTGTTTCCTCCAAAGGTCTTTCTCCTGAAGAAAGAGAAGAAAGGGCGAAGGAGCGAGCATACAACATGGAAATGGCCAAACTTAAGATAAATGGGCAGTTGGAGTTAGAGAATGCAAGAGGCAGGAGAGAAGCTGATTTGGAGATCAAAAGGTTAGAGTTTGAAAGAGAGAAGTTAGCTTTGGAGCGTGATACCAGGTTGAGGGAGTTGGAGCTCAAAGCTAAAGAGTTAGAATTGAATCCCTCTGGTGGCAGCATCCCATCTGTGCCTGCAGAAAGTAGGTTTTATTTTCCCAAAGATGTGATCAAAAATTTTCAGAAGAATGAGGATATTGATCAATGGTTTAAAGCATATGAGTTAGCATTGTTGGCCCACCGGGTCCCTGAGAAGGATTGGGGAGCGGGGTTGTGGGGTCGCTTTGTGAATGAGGGAAGAGATACCCTGTTAGACATGCCTGTTGAGGATAGGATGTCTTATACTCATATGAAAGATGCTTTAATGTTAAGGTATGGCCTAACCCCAGAAAAGTACAGACAGGCCTTTAGAGAATGTAAGAAGTTGCCTGGTACTACGTGGGTGGAATATGTGTCATATTTTTGCAGAGCCATGGATGGTTGGGTAAAGGGCAGCAAAGTGGAAAGTTATGATGCTCTGTATGATTTGTTTGCTTGGGAGCACTTGTCTAATAACTGTTTTCCAGAGCTGCGCCAGCACCTTATTAATAGCAAGATATCTAACCCTAGAAAACTTGCTGAGGAGGCGGACCGCTGGGTCAGTACCAGGGTCCACAAGGGTCCAGTGGGAGACTCAGCCAAAGGTGGGCAGGGTCCCCAGCAGAAGAGTGGGGGGGACAAGGGTAAACAGAGGGAGTTCCAGAAAGGGCCCCAAAGTAATCCCCAAGGGAACCAAGGGAAGGGTTCCCAGCCTCCCCCTGTGAAGAAATCAGAGGCCCGCCAGGTAAACCTGGTCATAGGGGCCCAATGACCTGCTTCACTTGTAAGCAGGTGGGACACCGTTTTTATGATCCTTAGTGTCCCTTGAAGAATTCTGGTGCACCACCCAGTGCACCACCCCGTCAGTTGGCGAGTGTAGCCCTGGGAGGGGAGGAGATGGTTGCCCATGGTGGGGAGGGTCCCGCAGAGATGTCCCTGGTCTCTCTAGGAGACATGGAATTGGTCCCTCCACCCCCTCTGCCTAGTAACACTAAGAAATATAGGCAGTGGGTGACCATTAATGGCCATAGAGTGGAAGCTCTCAGAGACACCGGAGCGAGTGTGACAGCTGTCAAGTGTCACTTGGTGTCCAGAGAGCAGGTTGTTCCCCACGCATTCTACCCTGTGATAGCTGCTGACAACTCCCAGAGAGAGTGTGAGGTAGCTCAGGTTCCCTTTGAATGGGGGGAGTTTCAGATACTCTTCAAGTTGCTGTAAGGCCCGCCATGCCTGTTGATCGTCTCCTGGGCAATGATTTGGAAGACTCCCCTTGGGCTAAGGTGGAGAGGGAGACACATTTGAAAATGTTGGGTGTGCCAGAGTGGGTGTGTGCAACCACTCGATCGATGACAGAAAGTAAAGGTGTTGATGGGGTTCTGGAGCCTGAAAGTATGGCCCAGGACCCAGCTGTGAAGAGAAGAGGCAGGGGGCGCGGGAAACCGTCCCCCGTAGTTCCTGTGGTCCGGGAGGAGGCAGACCTTGAGGGGCATGCCCTGGAACCCACAGGTGAACAAGTTGCTGAACTGGGAGACCTGCCCGAGCTGACCCACTGGCAGCAGGATGGTGGTCCTTCCAGGGAAGAATTTTGTGCAGAACAGAAAGTGTGCCCTTCTCTTGTGGGTATGAGGCGGCAGGCCTCAGCCCAGACAACAGGTGATCAGTCAGGGTCACATTTGGTCTACTGGGAGAACGATCTCCTGTATAGCGAGCCTAAGGCTGCTGAGCCTGGGTCAGCCCGTGTGCTGGTGGTACCCCAGCGCTTCAGAGCCTTCCTACTGGGTTTGGCTCATGACGTTCCGTTAGCTGGACATCTGGGGCAGGACAAGACCTATGACAGGCTTGTCACCCATTTTTATTGGCCTCAGATGAGAAGGGATACAGATATCCATTGCAAGACCTGTCAAACTTGCCAGGCAAGTGGGAAAAGCGGGCGGAAGCAGAAGGCTCCCCTCCAGCCTTTTCCCATGGTCAGTACCCCCTTTGACCGGGTGGGGATTGACATTGTTGGGCCCCTGGACCCCAAGACAGCCCTGGGCAACAGGTTCATCCTGGTCTTGGTGGACCATGCCACACGGTACCCGGAAGCCATCCCTCTCAGAACAGTGACGGCCCCCGTGGTGGGACGGGCACTGATGGGTGTTTTTTCCCGAATGGGGTTCCCCAGAGAGGTGGTGTCAGACCGGGGCACCAACTTCATTTCCAACTATATGAAGTCTCTGTGGAAGGAGTGTGGGGTAACCTACAAGTTCACCACTCCTTACCACCCTCAAGGTAATGGGTTGGTTGAAAGATTCAACCGTACCCTTAAAGGCATGATTATGGGTCTTGAAGAACCAATGAGGCGTAAATGGGACGTCCTCTTGCCATGCCTGTTGTTTGCTTACCGTGAGGTGCCACAGAAGTCTCTAGGGTTCAGCCCCTTTGAGCTTTTGTATGGACACCCGGTAAGAGGACCTTTGAGTCTGGTCAAAGAAGGCTGGGAGCAAGCTCCCAGGAAACCTCCCCAGGATGTATACAGTTACATGCTGGCCTTTAGGAACCAGACTAGGCGATTCAGAGATCTTGCTCAGGCAAATCTGGAGGCCAGCCAGGAAGAGATGAAGCGGTGGTACGACCGGAATGCCACTCTGGTAGAGCTTCAGCCTGGACAGAAAGTTTGGGTCATGTCCCCTGTGGAACCTTGTGCGCTCAAGGACAGGTGGACTGGACCATTTGAGGTTGTGGAGAAAAAGAGCGATGTCACCTACATGGTGGACTTGAAGTCTCCCAGGAACCCCTTGCGGGTCCTGCATGTCAACCGTTTAAAGCCCCACTTAGAAAGGTCCGAAGTGGGCATGCTCCTAGCTACAGATGCTGGAATGGAGGAGGAGAGTGAGCCTCTTCCTGACCTCCTGTATGCAAAAGAGCAAGATGGGTCAGTGGATGGTGTTGTCCTCTCTGACACACTGACCCCTGAACAGCAGCAGGATTGTCGCCAATTGTTGGGACAATTCCCTGATCTGTTTTCCTTGATTCCTGGTGTCACTCAGTGGTGTGTCCATGATGTGGACACCGGGGACAGCACTCCTGTGAAGCACAAGGCTTACAGAGTGACTGACAAGGTCAGAGCATACATCAAGGAGGAAGTCTCCAAAATGTTTGCCTTAGGGGTGGTTGAGTCCTCTAGCAGTCCTTGGGCCAGCCCAGTGGTCTTGGTCCCGAAGGCTGCAGCGCCTGGTGCTTCACCGGAACTTCGGTTCTGTGTGGATTACCGAGGACTCAATTCAGTCACCAAGACTGACGCGCACCCCATCCCCAGAGCTGATGAGCTCATAGATCGGTTGGGGGCTGCCCGGTACCTTAGTACGTTTGATCTGACGTCTGGGTACTGGCAGATCGCCTTGACTGATGGGGCAAAAGAGAGGTCAGCATTCTCCACACCAGATGGGCACTACCAGTTCCGGGTTATGCCCTTTGGGATGAAGAATGCCCCTGCCACCTTCCAGACGTTGGTCAACCAGGTCTTGGCTGGACTGGAGAATTTCAGTGCCGCCTACCTGGACAACATCGCAGTGTTCAGCGCCAGCTGGGAGGAACACTTGCGGCACCTCCAGGAAGTGTTGTTGGCCCTGCGCAGAGCAGGCCTCACAATCAAAGCCAGTAAGTGCCAGATTGGGCAGGGTTCAGTGGTGTACTTGGGGCACCAAGTAGGGAGCGGCAAGGTGGCCCCCCTGCAACCCAAGATTGATACCATCCTGGCATGGGCACCGCCCAAAACCCAGACTCAGGTGAGAGCCTTCTTGGGTCTCACGGGTTCGTCAAGGATTATGGTAACATTGTGCACCCCTTGACTTCGCTGACTTCCAGGAAGCAGCCAAGACTTGTGATCTGGACTGACGCCTGTCAGACGGCCTTTGACACCCTGAAAACTGCAATGTGCACAGCACCCATACTCCAGGCACCCGACTTTTCTAAAGAATTTGTTGTCCAGACGGACGCTTCAGAGCATGGCGTGGGGGCTGTTCTAGCTCAGGTGAATGAAGAGGGCCGAGACTTACCTGTAGCCTTCATCAGCAGGAGGTTACTTCCCAGGGAACAGAGGTGGAGTGCGATAGAGAGAGAAGCATTTGCTGTGGTCTGGGCGCTGAAGAAGCTAAGACCCTACCTGTTTGGGACTCACTTCCGGGTTCAGACAGACCACAGGCCCCTCAGATGGTTGATGCAGATGAGGGGTGAGAATCCAAAGCTGTTGAGGTGGTCCATTTCCCTACAGGGGATGGACTTAACGGTGGAACACCGCCCTGGCACAGATCACGCCAATGCTGATGGTCTGTCCAGATTTTTCCGCCTTAGTGCTGAGGACTCCCTAGGGTAAGGGTAGTTCTCCCCACATTTCAGCTGGAGGGGACACGTGTTAGACCTGACATCATTGGCATGAGTCTCTCCTCCATTTTTTCTGTTTGCCTCCTCTGTTTACGATGTTTTTTGCTGGTATATTGCTTTGGGCACTGTGCCACTGCTGATCAGTGCCACAGTGCAAGTGCTCCCTATGTGAAATTGATGTATTGATTGAATTCCATGTTTAGCTTATTTGGTTTACTGTCAGTCCCTAGTAGAGTGCACCAGGAGTGCCAGGGCTTGTAAATACAAATGCTGCTAGTGGGCTTGCAGCACGTGTTGTGCCACCCACAAGAGCGGCCTAGTAAAAGTATGTCTGAAGGTCTACCATTGCTAGACCACGTGCAGTCTGACTGTCACGAGGACTGCGCAAGTACACCTACTTGCCAGTCCCTAAACCTTCCCTTAACTTCATGTTAGTCACCCCTATGGTAGGCCCACGGGCAGGGTACATTGTAAGCATAAGGTAGGACAAGCCTGACAAGGTTGGCATGTCCTAATATTGAATTACAGACATATTCGTTTTTCACTATTGTAAGGTAACCTGCTCTCCAGCAGTTAGAATGGGCTGCCAGGATTATTAATGCTATAATCCTAGCGGCCTCGGGGAGCATGGTGCAATGTCGAGTTTGGTATCCCTGAACTCAGGGTTTAATAACGCATCAGTTTGGGTGGATGGTTTTTAGACTCTGTGTTTGAAAATAGCACTTTTAGAAAGTAGCTATTTTCTTGTCTAACTGTTTACCGGTCTCTGCTGGTTCTGGTGTGCGTGTGACAGGAGCTGGGTGGCTCCAGAGAGTCTGAATGAGTCAGTGTGGGATGAGTGGGGCATCTGCATTGAGAGTAGGGGAAGAGTAGCTCCTGATAGCCTGCCCTGCCTGATACAATGCTGGCTCCGCCCCCCTGCCAGGCGGCTGATGACTCTGTGCCTGCCTGGGACTTTCCTGGCCCACCTCCTGCCGGGCAACTGATGGCCCTGCCCCTGCCAGTGACAATGCTGGCTCCGCTCCTGCTGGGCGGCTGAGGACTCTGCCCTGCCCAGTGAATAGGCCAGGTGCCTCGGCCTGGCAACACCCACAACAAACCCAAGATGGGGAGAAATTCCCCTGCATGGACAAAGGGATCAAAGCCAAAAAGGGGTATAAGAGAAGGACCCCTGAACCAAGAATTTAGATCACTTCTGACAAGGAAACCTGAACCAAGGACAAGAAGCCTGCAGATCTAAGGACTGCCTACCCCTTCTGCCAGAGTGCTGTTTGCTGGGGGAATCCTGCAGTTGCTTCTTTATTTTTGCCAAGGAACCAGGAGAGAGGAACTGAGTGTGTACTCTCAAACTTGCTAAGAAAATCTCCAAGGGCTGGAAGAAGTGCCAGCCTCCTGTTGAAGTCACAGGGTCAAAGGACTTCATTTATTTGCTGAAAGTGCTTGTTGCTGGAAACCTGAAAATCCAGCACCTCTGAAGAATCCAGCAATCTCGACGCCGACGGACGCCGCCGAATCCAGCTCGACATCGTGAGTAACGGCTCCAGTGTCCCGCACCTTCGACGCCGGCCGCCGGGCCCGATCGACGCCAGTAGCGACGCCAGTGAGTAGTGAGTTCGGCTCCAGCTCCAAGTGACCCTGTGTCGACGCCGCCGCTGATCGCATCGACCTTGAGCCCTCTCGACGCCGTGAGCGCTGCTCACTCTTGCAACATCGACATCAACGACGCCGTATCCTGCTTTATCCCGTGAGCGCTGCTCCCGCCTGACTTCGGTCGACGCCGCTGCAGATCGCCCCGACTCCGAGGCCCGATCGACGCCGAAGACGCGACGCCGGACATCTCGACGCCGCTGATAATCGAGTGCTTCACTTTTCCAAGGTACTGTGTTGTTGGGGTCTGTGCGACTCCGGGCTCGACGTAGCGCTCCTCGCGGTCGACGCCGAACCTTTGGATTAACTTTGCCTAGACGTCGTGTGACTCCCGTGTGGGTTACATTGTTGCCAAGAACTGTGTTTTTAGAGAAGAAGAGTTGCTTTTGATACTAAAGACTTTTGTGCTAAGAAGAAACCGTGCTTGAACTATTATTTTTCCTTCCAAGAGTATTTATTAAGATTGTGGTATATTTTTGTCGTTATTTGGTCTTGTGCTAAGCCTTATATAAAAATACTTATTTTTATAATACTACTGTGTCGTGTCCATTTGTAGTGTATTCACTTTATTACTGTATGTGGTCATAAATGCTTAACGCACTGCCTCTGAGATAAGCCTGTCTGCTTTGCCAAGCTACCAAGGGGGTGAGCAGGGGTTATCTAAGTGTGTGATCCCCTTGCCCTGACTAGAAAAGGTGTGTCCCTATTTGTCAGAAGTGTATACCTCTGCCAACTAGAGACAGCCGCTTCTAACAGTAATGTAACATGTTTGTCTTCTGCAGAGTACAGATCTTATAGCAACAGGCATATGCTGCTGCAAAATATGTGCCCAAGACACAAAGAAAGATACAATAGGAGCTTAGACTGTTGCCCTGACATCACTTGCTTCTTCCTGTTTATGGGGCGTGGGGACACACAGAACAGAAACAGCTGTAGACACGAGGAACCAAAACACAAATCAGATGTCAGGGCATGAGTACAGGAAAGTGGTCAATTACTTCTTGCTTTAAAAAAAAACACAATATCCAAAATCTGGACTTTCCTAATGCTTCATGGCTTTTTGGGTCTAAAAGTAGAACTGGAAAATGAGAAACAGAAAATCTAAGAGCAAAGGCAACATGATTTGTGATACCCGATTCAATCAGAGGAAAGTGGAATGGATGTATTGGTAGACATCATAGCCTTTCTCTATATCAACCCTGAATACCCGGAGAGCGGTATTTGGCCATCACAAGCCTTGTTTATAAAAACTGCTCCTTGTCTTCCTTAGATGCTGTGGTGTTTGTGATCTGCAAGGTCTTGACCTTCACCTCTACCAGATGATTAAATGCCACACTATTGACACAAAATCCTGAAGTGATGAAGAAAAAGAATCCGACCACAATAGAGAAAAGAGTCCAAGAGAAAACTCCCAAATTAGGAAAACTGGGAAAAACAACACACTTACATTGGTAATTAACTGGCTGTGTGGATATATCTCCCCATGTAATAATAGAAGTGTTTTGTGTCCTCAACTGTTGCATTTGCCAACTAAGATGTCCAAATGATGTGCTGAACAATCAAGGGTAGCAGAACACACAATCTTCTTTGAAAGAAAAAAGCAGCGTTTGAAAATAAGGGTGTTTCATATTGTATTAGTAACCGTGTTCCTCTTAGAAACATTTGAAATGTTTCCATCTAACTCCCAGTTTTTGGTCACAGCTAAGAAGAAGTCTTTCTTTAATTTCTCGTATGTGTTTTCATTTCTTAAGTGCATACCCTTTGTACTATTCTTTCTATCTCAGTGTTTTCTTTGATCAGTCGGTTGTCATAGTGCAGAATATTGTTTGGTGGCTTTTTACAGTCATATAATGAGATCGCATTCTGCCATGGAGCATCTTACATCTGCCGTTCATGGTAGAGTTTTCTGCAATACATGCTAAACATTACCAAAAAGAGAAGGATTGGTGGCTATATGGGAAAAAGCTGTAGGGAGATGAGTAAGGCTTAGAGCAAATATGCAACCACAGGCCCTTACATTAGTGGAGGAATCGTCTTCTCAATAAAGCATAGAGGAGGGTGGGGCAATTAATAGACCTTGGAACTGTAGCTCATGGTACAGCAAAATCACAGCCGACTCAGTGTTAGTTCAGGTATTTCAATCTATATTTGATGGAGGGGATTGTTGTCTGATCTCTGTAAAAAAATATTG
Organism: Lissotriton helveticus; assembly: GCF_964261635.1. Taxonomy (NCBI): domain Eukaryota; kingdom Metazoa; phylum Chordata; class Amphibia; order Caudata; family Salamandridae; genus Lissotriton; species Lissotriton helveticus. The sequence goes on from NC_136061.1 coordinate 780,151,252, forward strand.
GGCCAGATATATAAAGTATTTTTCTGGTCGCAAACGGCCTGATTCGCAGAATCGGGTCCCTGCATCCAGAAACATGCTTTTTCAAATGTACAAATTGCGAAATGTGATTCGGTAACTTGTTACTTTTGCGATTGGGACTACCGCCTACTCTAAAAAAATGCCATTTCAAGGTTTAATTTTTTTCTATTTTAATGCATCCCATTTTTTATTAAGGAACACGGGCTGCATTTAAAAAAAAAAAGAATGCTTTATTAAAAAGCAATACCAAACATGGTGGTCTGCTGACCTTAGCAGGCCACCATCCCTGTGATGGCTGTGATTCCTAATGGGTCGTAAACTGCGACCTACCTCATTAATATTTATGAGGTAGGTCGAGTTGCAACCCACAAGGAATCACTAAATGAAACACAATGAGTTTCATACTTTAGGAATACCAGTCTCGTAATTGTGATTCGGAAATATGCATATGCGTGTTTTAAGGAAATGTTTATTGGAGCTACAAAGATTCCTAGTCCCATGTGCGAGGTTGAGTTTGTTTTGGAGATATTTGGAGAGTTTCAAGAAGTTAAAAGTGATAAATGCAGACCTGAAAAAGCTTTCAAGGGGAATCACTTGAGCTGTTGTAGTACCAGACTCATTTGGTTGTATTTTCTGGAGTATATCTCGTTTGTTCTCCTCCTGGTTCCCAGAACAGTTTTTTGCCAAAAATGTTTTAATTTCCGACTTTGGGATTTTTGCTATCTGGTTACCTTTAGCACCACTTCCAATGGTCTAAGGCTAGAGGGGCACCATATGGAGGGTTAGGACCCATTCAGTCCAGGTCCAAGTTTAAGCTGGAGGAAGCCTTTTGTATCCCTGTGGCTCTGAATAGGAGGCTAATAGGAAGCTAACCCTCGTGAGTCACTCTGAAGGTCCTGGGACAGCTGAAGATCCAGTTCTTGTCCTCAAGCAGAAGGTAGCATAGCAACAGGATTAACAGGGCAGCAATCCAGGCAGGTCAGCAGTCTTCTAGAGCAGTGGTCCAGCAGAGTGCAAGTCCTTCCAGCAACACAGCAGTCCTTCTTCCTGGCAGAGTATCTGCTGGTCCATAAGTGTAATGAAGAGTTGGTGTCTGAGCTCCTACTTTTATACTCTTTGGCCCTAGTTTTGGAAGGTGGGATAAGTTTAAGATTGATGCTTTGAAGTGCATGGAATTGTTTGCCTCCCCTGCCCTGGTTACAACCTGGCTGAAGTGACAATGAAAGGTTGTCCTGCCCTTTGAGTGAAGGCAGAGGACAGGCTATTCATTTGTAGGTGGGGCTGTGGTCAGCTCCGCCCCCCATCCTGCCAGCAGATGGTCCATTTAGGCACACTTAATCTCTCTATAGTATGACTGTCTGGGAAGAATTGACAAAGTCTAACTGTCAGCTACATGCAGTCATGTGACCCAAACCAGGCTATAGGCACAAAAGGGCTAATTGCATAAAAATACCAACTTTCTAAAAGTGGCATTTTCCTAATTGTGATCAAAAATCTGAGTTTACCTTTAAATAGGTCTCAACACTCTAATTCCAAAGACACCAAACATGATATAGCTAACAGCTCCCAATACATGTAATAATACATGTAATAAGGAATCTCCAATGTTACCCTATGGGAGGAGTAGGTCTCACATTAGTAAAAAATAGATTTAGTAGTTTTTCATTACCAGGACTTGCAAAACTTAAAATTACTTGTCAACCTTTTAATTACACGGCACTCTGACCTGTGGACTGCCAGGAACCTACCTTACGGGTGCATTAAATGTAAAATAAAAGGGAAGGGTAAGGCTTGGCAGGGAATTGTAAATGCCAAGTCGACATGGCAATTCAAAACTGCATTCAGGGTGCAGTGGCAGGCCTGGGACACGTTTTAAGGTGTTAGTTAAGTGAGTGGCACAATGAGTGCCGCAGACCCACTGGTGGAATTTAATTTATAGGCACTGGATAAATAGTATACCACTCTACACAGGACTTACAAGTAAATTAAATATGGCAATTGGGTATAAGCCAATGTAACCACATTTTAGGGGAGGAGCACAAGCACTTTGGAACTGATCAGCAGTGGTAAAATGCTCACAGCCCTAGCGCCAACAAAAACAAATGCAGCAAAAATGGAGGATGTGAGGCAAGAAGTTTGGTTGAAGATCACCCTAGGGCTAATAGATCTTACATGATGTTGCATTGTATGAGATCTTGATCCGGATAAAGAAATGATAATTACTTTCGTCAAACTAATGTCCATCCTTCCATAAATATTTAAAATCTCCCTGTATCAATCAGACTACAAAATTGTAGGCTCAACTTGTAGAGCTTTTGTTTTGAGTTAACTGGGCTAAATACAACAATTTATGCTCACCATTATCAACACTCACCAGGCCCGGACTGCCCGTTGCGGGCACCGTGCAATCCTCGGTGCGCCGCAAGGGTGGGGGCCGGTTTTGGGCCCTGGGGGCCGTTTTTGTTACAGGGCCGTTTTTGCAGCATAAATTGGCCCTGTAACAAAATCGGCCAAAAACCGGCCCCGGCAAAGAGCTCGGTCGCACCCCCAGGGGGCCGGCAGAGCACTTTGCCAGGGAAGGTTTTGGCTCTCAGTCCGGCCCTGACACTCACTCACACGTTGTAGCGTGAACAGCACTTAAAGCGTACAGCACTTAAAGCGTTTACCATTAAGGAGACATTAAAGAGTACAGCCATCTGCAGTTAAATAAAAATGGCAGATGGGAATTTCATAAAGATGATTGATTGGAAGCAAAATATATTGCAATTCAGGCGTACTCCCAAGTGGCTTAAAATGTATTGGTAAAATTGCATGAAACTACTGCTCTTTTTTCTTAGAAACCAAGAGTACAGCAGATTTAGGAGGCAAGAAAAACCGAGTATAACATTCCTGTGAAGTCAAATTCCAGAGATCTGAAATGAAACCATTAAATTTAAATGTACCGTCCACAATGTCAAAAACAAATTATGTTTCAAATGGTAATTTTCACTACGACCTGGGAATGTGTATGTACTGTGAGGCAACACTGAAGCGTGTCATCTCGTTAAAGAAGCAGTGGATATGGCCTGGCAACCTGGGGCAATGGGTATGTTTTATTTTTTTATTTTATTGAAAGCATGATCGACAAAAATTAAAACATAAAAGGACATGTTACTGTCTAATCATTGCAGACATTGTTTTAAAAAAAATAACCCTCACACCTATTAGTGTGAAGAAAATGTGTCATTGGCATTTGTTTAATGTAAGTTGAAGCTATTTTGTAAGCAAACTGAGATGAATTAAAACATCCAAAAAAGTTCAATAATAGAAGAAGAAAGCATTGACAAAGTATAGGATTGGCCTACTATATTGGCAATGGTGTGCCCATTGGCATATGTGATCAGGTGAAATGCTGTCACGCACAATGAACTGACAAAAATGAACTCACTCGTTGCCTTGCACTGCACGCTGTAGTGGGCGGAAGCAAAATGTGAAGCTCAGCTGAACAAATCAAGGGTTGATTAGGTAGGACCCAAAGCCACTTTGTTTATGTGCATAAGTGCGCATTTTTATTCATAAGTATTTTTTCCATTACTTGATGTTATAAAACATGTAAAGCTGCCTCTAGCCGAACCTGAAATCAATGTTTGCCAAAAGACTCCAGAATGATAATGCCATCTGTTTGTATGTGTTTAAAACATCAAGGTATCTCAGGAATAGCGAAATCAATAAAAGAAGTAGCTATAACAAGATCAACTGCGTCAAGACAAGAGTCTAGGTATTGATTTCATTATGTTTGTGGTTCCTTGCTACGCAGCTCGATAAGCCCGCCTGCAAGATGTCCATCAAAATGTCAGTGATGCTGCAGCAGCTTTATACCAAGAATATCATTAAATCACATGTTTAGCGTAATAAAAATTCACCTAATCTGTTCCACTTCAACATAACCCTATTAGTCGTGTTTTGTTTCCCCCCAATGACAGGTTTTATTGAACAGGTTACATAGTGTAATATGAAGGAAGAGTCTAACACTGCTACTTGCAAGTGTGATATGCATGCCTGACAACACCTACCTGTCCAAAACAAAAACAGGGTAGAGTAAATGCACGAAGCTGATGTTATTATTTTAGTGGTACTCATTTAATCATGAAATGAAGGATGAGAAACTGAACCAGTCATACTGGAATCTGATTCCTTGAACATTTCTTTAAAAAGAAATGTAAATGTTGGTCCATTAGCTCCATTTTCGCATATTAAACCTCTCGGAAAAACAAACTTGTGAAAATCTTGCTCTCTAAAATGAGGTGTGATCTATTGGTTAAATGTCTGTCTTTGAAACTTCTAATCCAAGTAATAATAAAGTATAAGGGACAAACATGCTTAGGTTGGACATTGAGTTTATGTTCCAAGTACAGAATGGGTTTGTGTACCTCCGATAAAACAATCAATGGCAAACTCAATAGTTCCAAAAAAAAAAAAAAGGGGGGGACCCTATTGTTACCACACAATGGTTTGTTGTCTGTATACCACCATACTTCAAGAGACCCTTACAATTATCAACCACGTTTATTATTACATATGTTTAAACAAACAGCAAAAACTTTTTATGCATTTATATCATTTATTTACTTTTTACATAGATTTATTCTAAACAAGAAGAAGGTGCCATTTTATAAAATACCGAAACGCTGCGTCGACAACTTGGTTTTTAACTGTCCCTTGTGACAACCTGATTTTAATTACCCCTAATCAGACACTGTGTTTATTAACAAACTTTGTTTTTTAACTGTTTTGGTATCAACTGTATTACTTTATAAATGATGTACATGTATATAAACAATGTTTAAATACATTTTTTTGTGTTAGGCACTGTAATTGTTTAGAATAAATCTATGTAAAAAGTAAATAAATGATATAAATGCATAAAAAGTTTTTGCTGTTTGTTTAAACATATGTAATAATTAACGTGGTTGATAATTGTAAGGGTCTCTTGAAGTATGGTGGTATACAGACAACAAACCATTGTGTGGTAACAATAGGGTCCCCCCTTTTTTTTTTACTTATTACTCCTTGTCCCTAAACGGAAACGTGAGGAGACCTCCCTTCTTTTTTATAAACTCAATAGTTCCAACATCTGCTGCCAGCTTTTTGGCTGAGTCAGTTTTGCGTTGTTTTCTCATGTGTAGAAAATTGGGTTACAGTTTGAGGGTGGTGGAACTCTACTCGAGCAGAAACCACAATTCCTGTCAGGAGGAAGTAATTAGCTCACTGAGCCACCGGATTCAAGCTAGCCTGTCTGATGAGAGGGGATGCCCTGAAGGGAAACAACCTTTACAACGCAGTCATTACATCGCACTACACTTACAACGCAGTCATTACATCGCAACATCCTTTACAACGCATGTGACTACAACGCAGGCATTACAACGCATACCATTACAATGCATGACACTACCTCGCATGTCACTACAACGCAGGCATTACAACGCATAGCATTACAACGCATACCATTACAACACATAGTACCCCTACACTATCCAACACTTACCCTACTGTTGCACCCCCTGGAGTTAGAATAGTAATTTTTACCCCTACACTATCCAACACTTACCCTACTGGTGAACCCCCTGGAGTTAGAATAGTCATTTTTAACCCTATACTATCCAATACTTTCCTTAAATGCAATGTAATGGTATGCATTGTAAAGATAGTATGCGATGTAATGGAATGCATTGTAAAGGTAGTTTCTTAAAATGCGATGTAGCGTCATGCGATGTAATGGAATGCGTTGTAGAGGATGGTGCGATGTAAAAACTGTATTGTAAAGGCATGCGTTGTAAATATATGGCTGTAACATCATACATTCTGCCCTTAAACCAGTCCCAGGATGCTCGTTTCTGGTCCAGGGAGGGCCTGGCTTGGCAGTTTAGGCTGGACTGTTCCATGAGGGACAGGGTGAAGACTGATTTGGATATGGCTTCACCTGAACTGGGGTGGCATGGTGAGCTAAAGAACGATGGATTAAACCCAGACCCTTGTGACTGGGGGTGAATGTTTGCATTGGTCAGCATTCCGTCCATCGATTGTTCCTTTTGCACTAGAGAACTAAAAGGCAAGTCAATTGTCCTGTGCACCCTATATGTAGGTCAGATTCTTATCGTAAATGAAGCAAAATAGTAGTCTGTTAAATCAAAATACAAGAGTGGTGTTGGAATTGGCCCTTTTTGCAGGATCATCCTTGAACTTTTGCCTTCCTCCTCGTCTTTTCCTGACCTGGTGTTGGTAGTTTTAGGCCTCTGGGCACTTTAGCACTGCTGTACAGTGTAAAGAGCATGTTCTCTCTGTGTTAAACATGGTAAGATTGGTCTACAGCTGTTTAGCATATTTAATTTACCTATCAGTCCCCAGTAAAGTGGTATCTAATATAGCCGGGGACAGTAAACAACTAAATGCTACTGGTGGGCTTGCAGTGCTGATTGCGCCACCCACCAAAGTAGCCTTTCAAACCTGTCTCAGGCCTCTGCAATTGCAGGGCCTGTGTGCACAGTGTTACTGCTGCTGTGACATGGCACATAAAATGGGTGCCACGTCTGTGACCCCCTTTTTACTGCCATGTCAGTCACCCCTAAGGTAGGCCCTAGCTAGCCCTAGGGGCAGGGTGCACTGTAGGTAAACGTAAGACATGTACCTTAAGTGTGTGACATGTCCTGGCACAGACAAACAGCCATTTTGGTTTCTCACTGCTGTGAGGCAGTCCTCTCATAGGAATGCATTGGGGATTTCCTGATAAGTGTTTCAGTGGTAATTCCTGATATGAGAGGAGTAGTGTGGTCAAGTTTGGTATGTTTAGAATAGTGATTATAAATGCTGCATAATGATGTGTGCAGATTTATGATCACTATTTTAGAAATGCCACTTTTACTGCCGTAGGACTGCTGCCCGCACCTGAGCCGTTTGTAAGGAAATAGTGATTGTCGAGATTATTGAATCTTGAGGCAAACTCGAACGCCTTTGTAATTGACATCATTGTTTTGGCAATCATCGGATCAGAGTGATAACTCAGACATTGAAGGTGTGGAGTATTATTGAGTTCTCTGGAATCTGAACCAACTGAACTGGATTCACTCTCAGAAAAATTGTCTCTCTCTAAAAGGGTCTTTTCTAGATGCAATATCTATTGTCCTGAAGATGGTATGAGGGATTTACACCACGGAAGACCGAAACGTTGACTGTATCATCCACTTCCTTTATATTTAATGTATTTTAAGTGATTGTTTTGTATATCAGGCGATACGTCACTTCTTTGACTATTTGGGAATGGATTGTTTTTTACTCATGAACTATAGGTTAACTTGCAATATACCTTTTTCATGTTTTGCATTGAATTAATTTCTGTTCTAATTGTACCCTTCTGAATGTGATTTATATATGAAAATACATTTATATATTTACTATAAGATATTCCCATGTTTGTTCTGTTGTTTTTTTCTCTGCGCATTTATTACATAAGTGATTTATTTAATTGCTGGTTCAAGATCTGTTTAGATTGAACTACTTAATTATTTCAACACAACAAATCAGAAATCATACTCCTAAATATAATCCCTTGTTGGCACATTTGACCTGATACTTTTAGAAGTTGGCATTTCTGTGTGCTATGTGTCTCTGCCTGCCTGATGTGTATTGCATGTCTGGCTCTGAAGTGACAGGGGCTGGTGAGGTGTGTGGCTCCAGAGGGGCAGGGTGAGTCAGCGCTAGGCTGAATAGGAAGATCTGCATTTGGAGTAGTGGGAGGAGTAGTCCCCTGACCCTGAATAGGTCTGTGCCTGTCTTGTGCAATGCTGAATCCGCCTCCCTGTGGTGTGGCTGATGACAGCGCCTAATTTGACAAAGAAGGGTGGAAGCCCTGTAAACAGAGTGCTTCAGTACCCCCCAGAACCAGTTGGAACTGATTCTCCAAGCCCTGTGCCTGGCAGAACAAAGAATATTGGAATATAAATATTGGGGCTGTGACTACATTTAAGGTGTGCTGCTTGTGCTTACTTGGACTTGCGGACGGCAGGTTGCCAGCCTGCCAGAAGGAACCGCCAGTGGGGATGGACTTGTTGCCCTGCTAGGCAGCTGAGGGGTCTGCTGGCTGGCTTGGAGCCCCCAGCGTACTGGCCTGCCCGTACATTTCAGGAAAAGAAGGGCTGCCTGCTCCCTGCTGAGGTTAGCAGGTGTAAGCGCCTTGCAAGTATTGCATCTTTATGGTGCCCAGGCAGAGCACGTGAGGAGTGCTGGATGAGCCGATACGCCCAGAGTAGTGGACCCTGGGGCGGCGCAGCTTGTAATCAGCGCTGTTCCTATTGTGGAGTCTGGAGCCCAAAATGGGGGCTCCAACCTGGCGATAAAGAGAGGAGCTGCGAGAACAGAGGAGACTTCGCTCCGTGGAGCTGCAGCGTCCTTAGGGTTAGGCCATTGCCTGGCTGTGGGTGGGGTCTAGAGCCTGGAAACCGGAAAGAAGCCTGGTAGCGAGCGCATGCAGCACTGCTCGTGCCTGGGAAGTGTGAGCAGCAAAGATTGGCACCCCAAGTTGGCTCCCAACATTCTACTGGCACCATTGGGGTGTCTGGGTGGTGTGCCTTGGTCCAGGGGCATCCTTATGTAGAGAACGTGCTGCACTGTGGTACACGGTCCGCTGCAGAGCCGGATGTCAGGCAAGACCGCCTGCCCGGGGGAGGAGTTTCCCCAGCTGAGCAGAAGCCAGGCTGAAGTCCACTGGCAAGAGAGATGCAGCAGAGCCAACTAACGGTGGGAGCCCACCCCGTGTTGCAGTGTCCAGAGTTGACCCAGAGGGACTGTGGGACCAATGGAGTCTTCGTCCCGTGATCCCTGAAGCCGGCCCAGGAGGAGAGATGAGAGGCCGCATCGCAGTTACCTTGGCCATCGGTAGGCCACACGACAGCCTTTCTGAGCCTGAGTGAGGATGAGTCCAGCCATTGCTTTCATGGGGGGTGGGGTCTGTAGCCGAGTAAGGTCTTTCCACCCTCTGGGGCATTGGGCTACCTGTTGGTAGCCATGTGGGGACTGAGAGCGGGCATAGGCCCTTATACATCCCTTGGAGGGCACTGGAGAAGGTTCCTTCGGAGAGCAGGTAGGGTTGTGACCCTCGACGGAGGTCCCAACCCTGCTCAGGCCGTTGTTAGGACCAGGCCAGACCTCGATGGAGGCCCCAGAGTATAGAAGGAGGAAGGAACCTCCACGAATGAGCGCAGAAGCTCTGTGTCCCCTGAAGGGGTGTTGATGCCCAGGATGGTGCCAGTATGGGGTACGACCAGATAACAGGAGCTGGTCATGTCAGATGGGGTACGTGATGATGCTAAGTGTGTACTAAGGTGCACAGAGGACCGGATTTGGCATACTGTGCAGCTATGTTCATACCTGTGCAGGGCGTGATGTATTATGGAGATGATGCCCTGTGTTGCTGATGATTATATGCCTAACAATGCTCTGCATAAGGTGGTTGTGCTAAGTGTACCCTATTACCAGTAATTACTGGTTGCCTTGCTAACGGTGCCCTGATGATATAGGATGATGCCTACTGTGATGAATGCATAATATGTTTATGCTTTTGATGAATCCTAATGTCATGCTATGATGTTTATGCCTAATGTGATGATGCTGAGTACAGTATTTTACCAGTAGTTACTGGTTGTGTTTTACTACCTGTCCTTATGGTTCTGACAGTGGGCCTGTCATGTATATAATCCCATGTGAAGTATAACCTAGTGCTGGGTCGCGGAGCTTGCATGCAATAGCGATGGCCGCCTAAACCGATAGCTCTTCTTAGCCATTGAACAATTCTTCATTTATACTGCATCTGCGGGGTCTTTCTGCCCCGAACTTCACTGTGGGTGACAACGGAGTGAATTGGGGACAAGACGAGCTGACCCGGTGAGCTCTGCACCAAAAAACGAGTGAAAAACGGCTGCCGGTGGTGGAAGATCCTGTACTAGGCTGTCATCCTGGGTCTTGAGTAGTGCGGCGCAGCCAGAAGATGGACTGTCCCCCGAGGGCATCGTGGGTGCTGCTGGTGTCAGGGCGCTCTTGGCGCAACACGACGTGGTGGCTGCCGACTGTGGCATCTCCAGTGGGGATAAAGGCGGCCCTCCCTTATCGCGCTAACCTATGCGTCAGCCGACGGAGGGAGAACGCAGCCGATTGCCAGTGAAACGGAGTGGCAGTTGGCGAGACATGGGCGCCATTTTGCCTTGCATCAGAGGCGGCTCTCCCCTGTGGTATAGCTGTGAACACAAGCGGAAGAGAGGTGAGGCACCCTGCTGTGGACATCGGCGGGGCAGTGAAGTGCTGATCGGGACCCAGTGCGCCAGAAGTAGATACTGCGGGACAGCGGAAGGCGTGGCTGCAACCGGATGATCGGGCGAGGCGCAACACAGGATGGCATTCAGCTGCAAATTAACAATGGTAGATGCTGTGGATGCTTGTTGTGGTGTGTAGTAGGGCCTACAGAGTTGCTGGATATTATGACTGGCTGCAACAATAATATGCCTGAAGGGGCGTGACTGTAACTGACTTTCTGGTGTGCACTTCCAGGTCTTTGAGGCGCCATTTTGGGCTTCAGGACCAAGGTACTCATTGATAAAATTGGCGCTTGGTGCGCTTGGTGCCTGCAGTGGTGAAATAGTTTGGGACGCACGATAGGAGGGGCTGGCGACGCACAATGTTGGAGGAGCCCAGAGGGGCGCGCCTATGAATAACACAGCTGCGGTTGGGGGAGCCCCAGGGCTGAGGTGAACCACGCTTCTGTGTGCATCGGCGACCACCGGAGAGGTAACTCAGCCCTTGTGGGATGTGACACCTGGTCTGTACTGCCCGGAGGGCAGTGGTAAGTTGTTTGACAGCTGGTTCGTGGTGACAGGAGTCTGTTCCATGGTGGTGCACCAAGTCTAGGCGCTGGATAGATCCCTGTTGTCGTCTGGGCATCATCCAGAGTGGGGATAACACGTGTGCGAGGGAGTTGACAAGTGGAGAACCTGCCCCAAATGACTCTACTTGCTTGATTGGAGTGCCGGTCAAGAAGCATCTGAGTTGATTGGGGATATTCTGCAATGGGCAGAGATGATAGGTTGTAGCCTAAGCTATCTTTTGATGAAAAGAAGACAAAAGGGCGGGACACCGCCTCAGAAGATGGGGATAACGCGTCGGACCAGTGCATGAGGAAGTGGACGGAGATATTCGTTCCATGCTTGTTGCAATGGAAAAAGGCCTGCAGAACAGCCTTCTCTGTGGGCCAAAATTGACTCCCTCTCCTACAGAATGGACAGAATGTCAGAACGAATGGACAAGCATGCTGAGAGGCTTGACATGTCGGAACGACGATTACAGAAGTAGAAGTGGTGGAGACGACAATGGACCCTGAGCACAAGCAGATGGGTAGGGTGATACAATTACTACACGACAAGGCAGAGGACCTGGAGGGGCGATCTCGAAGGAGCAATTTACGAATTACAGGTCTTCCAGAGTTGACTGGCAACATGGAGAAATTTATTGAGAAGTTGTTGGTCACACTACTTGACAATGAAACATTCTCTCCTATTTTCGTGGTCGAAAGGACGCACCGCTCTCTGAGCCCCCGCCTGGTCCCTGGTGCCCCCCGAGGCCGATCATAGCCAAGTTGCCGAACTACCGAGACAGAGACTCGGCACTGAAGGTAGCTAGGGAAAAGCAGTCGCTGCAGTATGAAGGATCTAACATATCCTTGTACCTGGTCTTCATGATTTAGGTGCAGGAGGCCCGTAAGCAGTTTGCACCACTAAAGCGCCAACTACGGGATCTCAACCTAGAATATGCAATGTTATACCCTGCAAGACTGCGTGTTAATCGACAGGGTCAATCTTGCATTCTTACAGAACCAAAAACTCTACAGAAGGCCCTAAAAGAGTGGGCTAAGGAGAAACGCAGCAGCCCGGAAAGAAGTCCCTTGGAGGGGGCAGTTGGAGTCCACTTAGAGGAGCAGGGCTGAATGATGGACTGCATATGTTACAGATAAGGGGGACTTCCTGGGGAGGATGGCTGGGAAGGGTGCAGAGGTGTGTGGGACTATTAACGAGTTGCTTTGTCTTAATATGCGGCAGTCAAGTTAAAGTGCTGCAGTGCTGATCTGAGTCAAACACTCCTTACTGAGAAGCTTATGTTTATTGGGAAGAACGTTACGATTATTTGGGTGTTGAGGCATGAGGTAAAGGGTGACGGAGAGTCCAATTGCAGATGCAATGTACTGGCTCTATGGAGCGCAGGGGCAGAACCTTGTCTGGTCTGGTTCTATCAACCAACAGGTTGTGTAACATCTGCCCATGAGTGAATCACACTTCTTGGGAGCTTTATTGTGGTGGGAGGGGAGGAGGGGGTTTCGCTCTTTTTTCTTATTCACTTGGCTTGGAATAACACTTGTTTAATTAATGAGGTGGGATAGGGGTTTTGTGAGGTACCTTGTCCAAGCACAGTTAGGAGACGCCTGGTGTGGAAGGGGGGTGGATGGGGTTTGAGACTGAAGAAATATAGTTACTGCTCTGTTGTCACCAGGTGGACAGTTGGTGCATATGTATACGGCATGTTTGTGTGGCGTGATGTGGATTATGGACTGTACATTCCCCCATGACAGCCCCTACTGAAGTAGATAAGATTGACTCCACTTGCACGATCAGAGCACTCACGTGGAACGTGAGGGGCCTCAATGATCACAGGAAACTTCGTAAGGTCCTGGCCTACTTAGTGAGATATAATGTGGATGTAGCAACCTTGCAGAAGACTCACCTACCCCAAGATAGCCCCATGTTGTGCAGTAGGGGTCTGCTGGGCAATATACATGCAGAGGGTTTCACTACCCATGCGCGAGGGGTGCGGTGCTTACATGGATGAACCCCAGGTCCACTCTCAAACTAGAGCCATTACACACTGATCAGGAAGGGCAATATGTGCCCTCTAGATGTAGGGGTAAGGGAGTGGAACTTCTCCTAGTGAATGACTATGGCCCGAATTTTGACAACCCAAACTTTTACACTTCCCTGACGGAGATGGTCCGTGGGTGTGGCGAAGGCGAACAGCTTTGGGGTGGAGGTTTTAATATGGTTTTGATCCCAAGGAAAGACAGGTCGGGCCAGATAGACAAGTCTGCACGCACAGTCACAGTTTTGATGGTACAGCTTGACTTATGTGATGTGTGGCGACAAAGGTATCCGGAGAAGAGGGGATATACGTGTTATTCAGCGTACCATGACCTCCACACTCGTATAGATTATTGGCTGGCTGCTAGGCGGATCCAGGAACGGGTCCGGCACTGTGAGGTACACCCCTGTATGCGTTCAGATCATTCCCCGTTGTTGCTGGTGTTTAACACTCCCTACTCGCTGCTGGAGGCGGTATTTAAGAAGGAATTGGCAGAAGCGATCAAAAAGTTTTTTTACCACAAACATAGGGTCAGTTGATAGCTTCCAGGTGTTTGGGAAACATTTAAAGTATATATCAGAGTTATTACAATGACCAAACACTCCGGGGTCCTAAAAGCAATCTGCAAAAGGCTGTCCGATTTAGAGGGCTCATTGAAGACTCTTGAGAATCGACTTCTGGCTGATGATGACGACGAGCTCACGCTAGAGTTCAAGGCTAAGCTGGAAGAATATAATGACGCAGCAGATATGGAAATTAAACCCCTAGTTAAATATGCCACAGCGCTCACGCCAGTTTTAATGTTTTCATCTCCAGAGCGCAGAACTGGGATACCGGACTCGGTGAACGCCACAAAACATGCTTGGCATCATCTCCTAAAGCTGCAGGCGGGGGCTACACTGTACTCTCCGCACACTCCACTAGACTGGTGCCACTGGCTGCCCCCCTGCAGGGAAAAGGGGTTACATGGGCGCTCAGTTCTGGGACTTATTTGTGTGGGGCACAGCGAAGAGCTGGGAAAAGTTGGTAACGGAAGAGGCAGTGGCAACTTACCTTACTAAATTCCAGTTCCACAGAACAAAGCAAGCATTATTACATATCCTAGGTGGAGACCTGGCAGAACCGCCGGAATTGTTCTCCTTATCCTATGTAATTAAGGCTGCATCACCGCAGTCGATAGTATCAAAGATTATAGGCTGTCCATGGGTTACAGGAAAAATCATTACATTAAAGACCGATTAGCGTAGCAGAGAGATATTGGCAAGGAGATCGATGATGCAATGTGGGCCTATTGGTATATTAGTCCGAAACGCATATCATTAAATGGTAGGCACAGACTCATTCACTTTAAATACTTGAATAGGGTATACTACACCCCAGAGAGACTCTGTAGATACGGACTGAGAGATGGGGCTGATTGTAACCGATGTTGCTAAAGGAGAGCTTATTTTATACACCTGACATGGATGTCTCCGGAGATCGACACATTTTGGGACTTTGTTTTTAAGGAATTGGGATGAATGGTGGGGCTGCCCCTCTCTCCGGAACAGGCACTAGAGTCATTGGGCTACTCTACATTGATACCTAAAGGTGCTCGTAGGTTGGTGGATATGGGGCTTCTGTTAGCCAGGTGTAGAGTGACAATGTGTTGGCTACGGGGCTCGACCCCTACGATTTCAAAGTGATATGTTGTACTGCAGAACACAAACGGAAACTTTCAGCGATTTACTACCGCCACGTAGTCGACCCAAGAATTTTGGGCGTTGTATAAAAAGTACATTGAAACAAGGGGGAGGGTCGCTGCATCCACGGAAGCTGAAAGTCAGGAACTATGTGAGATCAACTTAATTGACTAGGGGGTCTCTTGTATAAACAGATATTTGATGTTCTCGACAAAGAGCACAGAAATAAATAGTTCTAGGTGGGAGGGTGGGGGATGAGTTCTTGCAACCAAACGCTACGTATTATGTCGTACCTGACAACTCTTGGTGATGTAAAGTAAGCTATATGATTGATATGTGCAATTGCTAATGTCATGCCATAAGATTCAGTCCTGTATTTGTTTTATATGAAAACTTCAATAAAGTGTTAACAAATAAAAATTATAACCTAGTGCCAGAGGGCACAGTGTACATTTGTGATTATTCTCAAATGTGTTTATGATAATACAAAGGCTATTTTTGATATAACCTGGTGTTGAGTTTCCTTTGTGGTGTACATAGTGTGTCACTGCTGTGTGAGTGTGCTGCGCAAACGCTTTATACATTGCCACTGGAATAAGCCTGACTGCTCGTGTCAAGCTACCAAGCGGGTGAGCAGGGGTTATCTTCAGCGTGTAACTCCCTTGCCCTGACTAGAGTGGTGGTTTCTGCCTGGCTTAGGCGCAATCCCTAGCCAACCAAAAATCCCATTTCTAACAAGTGGCATTTAATAGGGTGCATGTTCACAGCTCACTACTTCTGAAGGTGCTCTCATATGTGATTAGGAAGAAATAGGAGGCTGAAATATTCGCCTAGGATTCACATCATTTGATCACACAAAGAAGCCCCGATTGTTCCCAAGTTTTCTAGTTTCAAAGTTGCAATTCACTTCGTGGTATGGTATCTCTTTCCCCTGTTTCACAACAAACATTAATACTTTGTCTTTCATTCTTGGTACATGATGCTGCTGCATGGGTGGCAGGCAAACAACACATCAAAACTCTAATCGTATTGGACACGAAGGTCCAAGTTGGCCTCCAGCTGACCCAGTCATGGGGACGTGTCTCAAACCTGGCTTGAGCCTTCAGTTGCTCCTTCACATTTATGATTCATAACACACCAATGCGCTAGCATTCCTGCATATGAGCTTTAAGATAGGCGAGTTATTAACTAGAAATCAGAAAGAAGAGTAAATGGTTTTTTCGTTTTCAATATGTTTTCTCGTTCAAACCTCAAGATAGCAGCAGACAGAAAATGAGCATTAGGAAATGACCTGGAAGTCAGAATGATAATAACAAAGGAGCGGTAAGCGGGGTGACGTCAGTGAGATCATTTGCAATCACCTCGAAGTCAACATAATAATGAAAAGGCACGAACGCCTCGTGAGCGCGGGGTGGGGTCAGAATGCAGGGGGTGATTTTGATTAGTGACAGGCGCCAGTAATTCCAGTGGAGAGAGCATTGTTGCCATAGCGACTTGCATGAGTGGAACTGGCAAATGAGAACACAAGAAGAGGTTTTGGACTGTTATTACCAATCATAAACTAAATTTTTTCAGGAAGATGTAGGAGTATTGGGTCTGTTTCAACAGGACGTGACAATGCCCACGAAGCACAACCGCTCTTGCCTTCAGCTAGCGACGTGTGACTTATCTTGCCTTCTGAACGACAGAAACTCGAGGAAATTAAAGCAGGCCTAGCAAGTAAGATAACAGGACTCCTTGGCAGAAATGGCACACTATTTGAGCCTTTCAGTCTCATCCTACTGACGTTTCTATTTCCGGTGTGGTTTTGTGCAGCTCTACAAGCTACTCTTTCTTGGAATTTCAATCCCAAGTAGCACAGAACAAGTGTATGTTTTTTTGTCGTTGTTGCATGTTTTATTTTTTAAAAAAAGAAACAAAAAAAACAGTATTGCCAGATATTTGCACAGTAAGATTTTCTTCTTATTGTTTTCACTCTCAAGTCAAGGGAAACCGAAGATTACTGTAGACCTAAGATCAAGTGGATGCGCTTGAAAATAAATACAATAAGAAAGCTTTTCATGCAGTCAATAAAACAGGTTCAAATAAACGCAAAGTGCACCAGTCTGAAGAGAAAAAAGAGATACACTGAAGTTCGAAGATTTGACTCCAAGGTGCAGCCAGACCCTCCCACTAGCATCCACCATCTTAGAGAATAAGGGGTTTTCATATCAGTGCAGGCAACAGTTATATTGGCAAATTAATAATTAGAAAAGAGAACTGCAACAACAGCATACTTGCAAGCATGTTAAAATATGGTGTGGACAAAACAGTATGTGTCAAAGGAAGCCACGTCTTCTGTTAAGGAGCCTACACAATTGTACACATTCGTACTGAACTTTAAACTCATTTGGTGACTATATTGTGCCCAGTTACAAGTTGTTGATATGGTCAGGGCTGGACCGGCAGCCGTGGTGGGCATCAGGCGTTTCCCAGGGGGCTGGAAGGGTGGGGGCCGGTTTTTGAGCGGTGGGGACTGGTTTCGTCACAGGAGGCCGGTTTTTCAGAAGTCCTGCAATATCTACCCCCAGTAACAAACTCAGCAGTGCAGGGGGTCTGTTTAGTTAAGCAGCAGTGCTTCACACTAGCACCATCTAACATCCACCTCCGCACACCTCCCCATCACCGTCCCCCCCCCAGTGCCGGTCTGATAGAGATATTGCCGGGGCTGCTTTGTGTTCTCAATTCGGCCCTGGATGCAATGAGATCAGTGGGGAAATTATGTGGACAGGGTACTTATTGATAAGGGTGGTGGAAAAGGGCTGTGCAATAATCCCACAAAGTAGCACAAAACTCTAGATTTCACTTAATACAGTTTTATATCTTACACATGTCATACTTTATCCTGCCCAGACTAGGGAAAATCTTCCCTAATGCTTCTACACATTGCCCCAGATGCATGACACCAGATGCTGTTTTTTCCACATGTAGTGGTCATGCATGCGTCTCACCCACTACTGAAGTCGAGTGTCTGACATGTTAGCTATTTTCATTGGGAAGCCTAGCCTTTATACCCCTGGTACCAGTTTATAGGTCTTAATTAAGAGGCCTAAGTCAGATAGGGCAAAGTTTCAATGGTCAATCCATCTCTTTTGCTAGCCCTTCGGAGTATAACAATCGTAAGGAAAAGTGCTCCGCCACCATGTCTGATTAAATGGCAGAGTGGGTTGATACAATGGACGACTATGGAATAGCAGTCATTGTATGCTAAAGAAATAAGAGAGCTAAGCAAGTACCCCACAGCACATAGATGAAGTGAGCTTATTGAACAACTGCAGACCCACATTAAAAATGACAACATGCTCCCTAAGGGCCCACCATACAGCAACAACCATATAACATTCATCAAACAAAAGATGCATCCTCAATACATGTAGAAACTGTTTCAGACACCCAGTAGGGTAGGTCAATGAGTCAGTCGATCATACAGATGTCTGGGTGGAACAGGAAGGTTGCCTGCTAGGAACACAGAGGAAGGGAGGTCTGCTTCCCCAGCCTATAGGCCTACTCTCCTTGAGCACTCCCATTGATTGTTCCCCTCCACCATCCCGTGATGCTGGTGCCGCTCTCCTGACATCACTCTATTGTGTGAGAGCAGACGAGCCGCTTTCTATTAATTATTTTACAACTGAGTTGGGATATATGGTTTGTTTTAATGTTTACAGTGCATCTCAATAATAATACTGGACTGGATCTCTGAAAAAGCAACAGAAGACTATGTGAATTTATACTTGTGAAAAGGCGTTTTATTAATGTGAACATTGTACCTCAGCGCCTGTTTATGTCTAGTAAGTATTGAGAAATGTGTGCACCTCGACTGAATTGCTGTAAAGGCGATGCCAATAAAAAAAAAATTATTAAAAAAAGGAACCTGCAAAATTGTAAAGGTTTTTTTTCAACCTTCATGGAAGCCTCTGGGCCTACCATGCAGGCAACTTAAACAGCACATCATTACATCAATATGAATATAATGTCATCCTGCACATTATGCATACATGAATGATAGTGTGTCAAATACATGTATATCCAACCGTGCATGATTGCAAAGATTTCTACTTTGCTACATTTGTGTGAAATTTGTAACTCTTCTTACATATTAGGTTGTACATATCAATATTTTGCAGTATTGCCCTGCATAAGATTTACTTTGCAACAGCTTATTAACGAAGGAAAATATATGTGAAAATATAAGCTTATAACTGATAGAGCGCTTACAGCGCACTAAATTGTGTGGGTGCATTATACTCATGGTTTAAACACACTCACCTATATTTGTATCATGTGCAGTGTATTATGTCTATCAAACGCATTTATTCAACCTTTCAAGCATGCAATTGTAATGTGTACCTTCAAGATGGATTTACATGTCTTTGAGACACTATCATTCCTGTATGCATAATGTGCAGGATGACATTATATTCATATTGATGTAATTGTGTGCTGTTTAAGTTGCCTGCATGGTAGGCCCAAGAGCGCAGGTTGTTGACAGAAAAAATGTGCATTATTACAAAGGCTCCTTTCGCGCGGTGCATATTTACAAAGGCTCCTTTTGCGTAGTGCATATATATTTGCTATGGACATCCTGCACAGTTGGAATAGAAGACTTCTAAAAAGGTGACATGACATTCCCAAAGTACACCTGGAAACCTCAATAAGCCCCTTATTGTTCTTATCTTGTGCAATAGCGTTGTGCACAGATAAAATCAGCAAAGGAAAATGCGCAGACGAAAAACCTCCATACTTGTGCCACTGAGCATTGAAAAAGCTCAGCACCAAATAAACTTGCCGGAAAGAAGTGTGCATATATTTTTGATTATGGAGAAAATGATCTCACAATGAGTTGAAAATGATATTTCACTGCACAAAAACAGCTTTCCATGGGTGCAGGTAAACTGCAAAACTTTGACACCACTGAGAAGGGTAAAAAATTAAACATTTCAGAAATATGAAGAAAACTGGCTCCCAAAATAAAGGTGTGCACTCCTTTTTTTATATTAAGACAGCGAAAGGGAATAATAACCCTGACAATATGGGATTCACGGCAGGGCATTAAAGAATGTTGTGGGAACTCACAATGAAAGCCATGATCTCAGTATTAAATAGTCCAAAACATTTACGGTCTGATTTAGTATTTAAAGATACGGCACTCCATCCCAAGCAAAATGGATTACGCTGTCTGCCAATCTTTTGGTCCAACTACCATATTTAGATTCAGGCAGAACGTCAGCTTTCCATTAACAGTGCCCCAATTGGCTCCTCTAACAGACAGCTTATCCTAAAAGCCCAACTGAGTGCTGGCATTGGGAGAAAGGGCATCACAACACCCTCCCTAATTAGGGCTTATGATCTGATGTCCAGTTTTCTGTTGATCTGACCACATACGCCCAGGGAAAAAACTCCCTAGTTGTAGGGTCATTGGTTCTTTGCTTTATTGTTTTTGGAAAAAGTTTTGGTGTGCGACTCTCAAAACCAACAGTGGCTGACCAGACATTTGGCTACATGGGAACTGCTGTAATGAGGGTTCCTCTAAAGTTACAGAGACCATCGCTTGGCCAGCAGTGATGTCTAAATATGGCAGTCTTCTGTTTGTCACAGTGGCAGACGTAGTGTCTTGAACCACCCTGGTGGACAAAGCACAGACTGCAAGACTGTAGTACATTGGGTTACTAGTTGACAGGGGAGAGCTGTGGTCAAGGAGCAATCACAATGATTCACAAGGGTGAAGTCAGCTAAACCCTAAATTAGTCTGAGCTCAACCCTCTGGTAGGTTAGCACATAGCAGTAAGGCTTAACTCAAAGGCAATGTGTAAAGTATTTGTGCAACACTTCAAATAGTAATACAGTGAAAACACACCACAAAAGGATCCCACAACAAATTTGGGAAACAAATAAAGTAAGTTGTAATAAATAAAAGTCCAAAACGACAAAAAACAATCAGTAGAACCACAGCGGTGCAATTTTAAAGATTTTAAGCTTCAAAGCACCAACCACGACTATCTGGTCGGGTGAGATTGGGAGAAAGTCCCAAGTTCAGGCTGACTATGATAGAGCACTAGTTTATTCTGCCAGGTCGCAATGTCAGTTTATAACTGCACACATAGGCAGCAATGGCAGGCCAGAGTCATGTTTGACTGGGCTACTTAAGTATGTGGCACAACCTGTATTACAGGCTCACTATTAGTATTTCATTTACAGGCCCTGGGTACATGTAGTACTAATTTGCTAGGGACTTATAAGTAAATTAAATATGCGAATTGGGTACAAGCCAATTTAACCATGTTTTAAGCACATGAAATTTAGCAATGGTTGGCTGTGGTAAAGTACACAGAGTCCTCTGGCCAGCAGAAATGAGATTTGCAAAAATGGATGAGGAAGGCAAAAAGATTGGGGAACGACCACCCTAAGGCTGAGAGGTCTAGCAAATACAATAAACCAGGCCCTCTTTTTGAAAGGCATTTAGTTTGACATTTTTTACATCAATTTGTTTATCAGATTGAAGTTATTGTAAGAAAAAGTGTGGCCAATTCGCAATTACAGACAACTCAAAAATGTAAAAACAGCATTAACTTTTTTTCAAACGTTTTTAACAGTGGCGGCTCCTCCACCAAGGTGAGGAGCGTTGCCCCACTGCTTCGCAGCAGTGAAGTAAAGGAAATATAAAATGATAATAACTCATGTTATTATCATTTTATGTCCCCTTCTGCTGCAGCTTTGCTTTTGGGGTGGGCCTGCTCCAACGAAAGAAGAGCAGGGGAGGAGTGGTTTGCCCACTCCTAAGTTCACAAGACTGTTTGGCAGGCTCTCCCAGGCCGGCCAAACATTCATGTGCCTTCGTATCTTATCCATTGAGGCTGCATTACAGCCTGCGTGAAGAACATGCCCAGGCCCCAATTCCTTGGCTGAGTGCGATCCACGGAGCTCAGACCATCACAACGCTGCACTGCAGCATTGTGATTGCCTATCGGGAGGCTGGGCGCCTGGTCCTTCCTGCTGCAGGACCGGAGTCAGGAAGAAGAGGATGGAGGAGAGGTGGCAGCCGGCTGGCCAACACAGTTTAGGTCCGGTAGCAGCCGGTACTGGTTTTTAAGCTAAATGTTTGCAAAGAAAATGCAAAAAACATTGAGGTAATAATTTTCAACCAAATGTCTACATTTTGTGTAGTCTCAGGTAAAAGTTTCAAGCTGTTCACCTAGATCCCCACTCACAAATATCTCTTTACTGCAGCAGCATGAACGTATGTAGTAGAGGGACTCTTGTACTCTTCTTCATCCCCATCTTATTAGCGCGTGCCAGATAAAATGAAATGATGTAGAAAAGGACAGTTATGCTGAAGCACGTGATGACTTGCTGTTCTTAAGGAAAAGGAGAAAGCTAAAATGAAGAGGGAAAGGATCTCTTTCCGGGATCTTAATACAATTGTAAAAATACAACTATGCAAACACTAGTGAACAGCTGTATATTTTAGAGCGTTTTGCAGTGAATCGTGATACCTTTGAGTACATTTTTAATCAGTATATTAAAACAATTTATAAAATCTCAAATTGTTGGATTTCTCAACAATAAATCACCACTAAAATACATCACAAAACCAGTTTATCATTATATGAGCTGAAATGAAACAATGAAACTCATAAATGGACAAGAGTTTTGCTCTCATCTGCAATACTTCCAAAATATGCATTACAACAGCAAAGCAACTATATGTTGCTGAGTGCTTATGCTGTTCGCAGGCCTTTCGGCACCCAGGCATGATTTCAAGCCCATCCACAACAAAGGAAATCTGAGGCAGTTCACTTGGTAATGGCATGCTTAATTAGTGTAAAAAAAAAGTGGCGGTACCAATTGTTTTTTTTTCACGAGGCCACCACCCACATCCTCCACTGATTCCACCCACCTCTCCCACTCGTGCAGGACAATTCATTTTACTGGTTCCACCCACTGAATGGGTGTGCCGTGTCCAAAGATAAGCAAGCCGCCTTCCTCACGGAGCTTTCAAGGGGTTCAGAACAATTGGGGTCAAATAGTGGATTTCAAAGCCAATTTTCATTTACATTTACTAAACTGTTATAGTGTCTGAAAGGGCCCTCTTAAAGGACACTTGGGAAAAATGCCATCTATTTGGTATCCATTTTAGGGGGAGAGGAAGGACTGGAGTTTTTAAGGAGTTTCACTTTCCTTTCTTCAAATAAACAATTACAATTACTAAAGAGAATTTAGAGCAAAAAAAATAGGAAAGGGTAAAACCAGTTAGGCAATGTTATGTTATGTTATGGTATTAAACATTTATATCGCGCACGGATACTCAAGAGTGTCCCGGCGCGGAGGTGAACCATAACAACAAGCAGCATATTTAGATGGATTGATTAAAAAGGAAGGTCTTCAGCTGTTTCTTAAAAAGCATAGTGTCCTGGATGTTACGCAACTCCAGAGTTTGTGACATGTACAAAGACGATAGTGTTAGACAGACACAAGAAGGCAATGAGGTGCACAGGACTTTCTTATAACCAAGAACATTTGGGCAGAATGATTCTGCGGAGACAGCGATAGCACCGACACAAAACAGAGGCTCATAAGCTAAATGTCAGTACTTGAAATGAGAACACAGAATTGAAGGTACTCATTATCTCGCAGTACCCGTTTGTTTACTGGAAGTAATGCAACCCTCAAACATCCCCTTTCCTTTGCAACGATATTTGGAAGCAAGAGTTAGAGCAAAAAATGGACACCCTCTGAGGGAAATATAATACACAAGACTTGAGCGGGAAGAAATCGTAATGCATCAACGTAACAGTTGAATGCACATAAAGAGCACAGAATAAACATGATGGACGTAGCAGATTTGCAAAAGAACAAATTGAATCACTTGAACCTCATTCCCCAATACTAAAGAGCTAAATGGGCTCAGTCTGTGCATTATGGCACACCCTACCATGAGCCAAGAAGGCTTAATTTTCCTTCACCGATTTTACCCCCTCTGGGGCAGAGAAACAAGACTGGGCTTTACGCACATTTGCGGGCTTCTTAAGCCGGACCCAATCACCTCGTGTATGGGGCTTCAGGACGTCTTAGAAAACGACAAGGCTGCACAAAACTGTATGTTCATAAATGGTAGGAAATTACAACATGTAGTAGGTTTCTTAAACATTTGCGCTGTGCACTTGGCCCAGGGGCTTTAGAGCGCCTTACGTCACGCATTGTTTTCGGGGAGTGGGAGGGTAGGGTGTTGTTGAGCCCAGGATGGGATGCGACCCTGGCTTCTGGTTACATACACACTCAGTGGCGATTACCACCACTAGGCTACATCTCTTACCGAACTAACCAATGCAGAGCGATATGATGTATGAATGTACATAATGTGGACGTAACTTCGTGAACTCGAAGTGGTTTCAACCGTTCGCGCCACCAGAGAGCAGTCTTTGGATAGATAGGGACGAATATAATGCCTTCTGTGCTTAGAACCAGTTTTTGAAAATGGATCCCTTCAAGCAAATGAGACTCCCTTTAACCTTCAGAGAAGAGTTCGCGGCAGGGATCCCGAGCTTGGCAGTCCCTGTGAAAGCAGCACACTGCGCACATACCTCACGGAAGAGGGCCTTCAGACATCGAGTTGTGTGCCCTTCGCAACTAAATTTAGAATGACATAAGCTTCTCATCCAGCAGAAAGAATGTCAAGGCTTAACGTTCCACTTTGTTCAAAATCTAACCTGGTCCCTGAAGTATCATGAATTATTAAGTCTGCTGCAAAGTGCTCCACTTTGACTATGAAGAGAATTCAGGTGCAGGCTTGAACCTGGCGGCTTTCTGTGGTGTTATTCGCAGCCATTCTAATTGTCTAGGCAAGCAAAGTGTGTTTGTTTGAGGCTGGTCACTCCTACTCTCCACATTGTCCATCCGAGGCAATGCACGACCCAAGCTGGGGGGGCCGGTAGGCAAACGCCACACGAGAAAGAGACACCTCAGAGCAGCGGGAGTGTGGTAATATCTCGTGTGTTTTTTCCTGTTTCAGCACCATCTGGTATTCACAGGTATGTCACCATTATGACTATCCGGGCGAGTGGAGGAGCGTAATTTAGGCTCCACCCTATTTACGTCATGTATATACATTTATGCACCTGTATACAACATTTATATTCCAAATGTGGTCAGATCTTATTAACGTATGGCGTAAATTTAAATTAATTATTAGTATATAACCATTACAACTGCTAAGAGATTACATTTATGAGTATTAGACTGACCAGTAGACCGATGTAATCATATTCACTACATGTTCACGTTTAAAAATGATTGATTGCTTTCCATTAATTCATAAGACTGTAATGTGCATCCATTTTGATTCTCGAGTTAATCTAAGTTGACATTAGGCCATAACTGAAAATGTTTGTTTAAACACTGTTAGTATGCTCTTTTCTCGTAGGTGCGCTATCATGTTTTTGATAACTTTCAGATCTTATTATTAGGCAGCACTTTTGCAGCACATGGGCACATTCTTACCACGGGAGGCAGGGCCGAGATTTGGGTCCTGAGAGGCCACCATCTGTTAATGTGTTGATATTGGGAGCTGAGGTTAAAGGATGCTTCTTAAGAGTTGTCGAACCAAGTTATTTAGAAAAAAAGTCAAAATGAAGACACTTAAGGCTGAATTTAAAATGTGGGCACAGCATAAGGCGAAACTGGGCATAGTATCATTATTACACCCCCCTTTGGCATTCATCATTTTTTCCAAATGCCTTTCTTGACAAAAGTTGTCTAATTTGGGAGCAAGAAGATGTGGTTAGACTAGGTGATTTATTCAGTCAGGACCACATGTGTTTGTATGAGGAATTGCAGCAGGAATTTCGCTTGACCGAATAGAGTTTTTGTAAAGTCTCTGCAAATTAAGGATTTTGTGTTAAAAATAGACCAGAACAAACTTTCACTAGAGTAGGTTCCACTAATTGAATTGTTGAGTCAGTCAGTCAGTCAGTCAGAATAACTTTATTTCACCGACATGATGAAGCCATAAAAGTATACTACATATATGAAAGGAAAAAAGATAAAAACATTCCACATCATTACAGTACAATAATTTTTAAGATACAATAGCTATACAATTTCAAATTTATGATAAAAATTCATGCTTGATTAAGTTCATATTACAATTGATTGGATCCACAGTTTGAACGTCTCTTTTTTAGAGCAGTTAAAAGAAAGGATGCCATAGAAAAACAAATAAAGGGGTCAGACAATAGCTGCAAATAGTAAAAGGCCACATGACATTATCTAAAGTTCATTTTTTGCATAAGGGGGATGACAAACCTTTTCCTCTCATTATGGTAATGTTTACAAAAAAGCAAAATAATTACTGAGTCGTTTTGGGTGAGGCAGGGTTAGGTCAATTCATAACCCATTATTTGATTTAATGCCAGATGACCGTGAAATTCAATTGAAAAACTGGGCAGGGAGAATTGCTGATAAGAGTATAAACTTTCAGGAATCATTGGAGGAGGGCCAGGAGGTTCTATTATCAGCAGAATTGAAGAGCCAACATTGTAAATCAATATTCAATCTTTATTAGACACCTGATAAGATACTTCGCTGAGTGAAAAGGCCTGACGCTAGTTGCCCCTAATGTGAAGATATGAAGCGGATTTAGTACACCTGCTTTGCAACTGTGCAAACGTAGAGGATCCTTAAGGAAAGAATCAGCAATTATCTGAGGTCTATACTCAATGCACGAGTCTTGATTATGCTTCAGCGGATGCTGTTTGGAATTGGCGAGGAATTTGCTAAGGGGAAGTTATATTTAATCTTTATGGCTATGGCACATCTGTATTGGCTGAGCATGGCTTAACTCAGAACCCCCTTTATATGATCAATGGCTAGTTAGATTTCTCTATGTATCATCTGGAGACCAACTTATATCAATGCAAGGGCAGTAAAACGAGAAAGCAGGGAACCCTGATATGCTCCCTGTGGCCAACCGGATAGAACAAACTACATTTTGAGTTATAATATCGCCAGTCAAGGATGTAGGTTAATGTATTAATTATAACTAATTAATTATGGTAGTGTAAAATGTGATAAGGCGAAGGCCTATTAAGTACGTAACTCTTTTAAGGGCATTTGATTGTGTGATTTGCATCTGTTTACAATTTAACATATGTTCAGTTATTGTAACATCTTCCTTGTGTATATCTATGAATTCTTTGATATGATGCTCCTCAAATAAAAAAAATGAAATAAAAAAAACATTATAACTACTAAGAGTTTACATATAGGAGTATTAGATGGATCAATAGAGCGATGTAATCATATTCAGTACATGTTTATGTTTAATAATGATTGTTTGCTTTCCATAATACTGCAATGTGCATCTACTTGGATTCACCAGTTAACTTAGCTTGACATTAGGCTGTAACTGGAAATGTTTGTTTAAACCCTGCAACTATGCTGTTTTCTTTTCTCTGCAGGTGGGTTATCATGATTCTCGTTATAAAAAGGCTTATTGTTATGTATTAGACTATTGATAGGGAGGCCTGGGAGAAGAAAGTTGGCAACAATGCAGAGCACTGATGGTGGGAGAAAGTGTCCTGTTCATGGTGTATCAAGAGGGTGCAACAGTCAAGGCCAACAAAGGTGCACCTAAATGTGAGTAGATGGGAACTAAGGGGGTATGTCGACTCCCTTTAAATGCTGTTACCTGATTGACTCTCAGTGGTAGGGATGAGCTATGGACGTTCTGGCAACTGTTGTACTTTTAATTGGTGTTTCATAGCTAGTTAGGCATAATTTATCCCACTTCGAGATGGAACAGAACTCTCTCTTCTGGGCTTTCCAAAGTGTAAAGATTTATTCTTAGCACTCTTCCCATTTTTACTTGGACCTTCTACTGAGGTTCGACCTTATGCTGACACCTTCTATGATCCCCTGTAACAATTTCCTTTAGAGTTTTCTTCCTAGCACATGCTTAAACTCGAAATGGAAAGTTTATTTATGGAAAACCTGTTTGCATCAATCTGTTTCTTTTGTATTTTGGCTGTTACTATCTTATATCTTATTTTAGTACGACTTAACTTACTGGTATATTTTGGTCTACAGACTGTATTGCTATATCTTTTAAATCTGTCCCTGCTTTGCATATATACCGGTTGTAAATCATGTTCTAAAATAAATCTTTTATGGTCGAAATAATTGATTTTCATCGTGAAGTCAAATTGGCTTCACAGAAATGCAAATGTAATTCTGACGTTAGTTCACATACAACACTTCAAGTCGAATAACAAAAGTCCATACGACCAATGGGGACTGAGAAATTGAGGTTCAGGTATCCACGCTCCACCAGAAGCATTCACCATTGGCGGGAGGTCCTCTCTCGGAAGTGCAGGTATATGCAGCACGTCACGGGTGAGCCTCTGCCAATGCAGGTAGGTTTCATTTCCCGAACTTCCACCAGGGCTTCACTTTATGAGGACCAAAGAACCAACATGAAGATGCATTCACCCAGAGACTTAAAGGTGGGGAATGGGGTTCAAGCATCCTCACACAGGGTGGCAGATGATCCTACTTCTCCTTGAAGGTGTCTTTATCCTGTGAAGGAAATTGTACCCCTCCTACGCCTTGCTAGGTTAGCAATTATCATATACAGTACACTGCAGGACTGTGCACCAAGTGCGGTTGTACATCAGAATATTGTACACAAAAATATTGTCCGACAGCATTATCGTGCCTTAAATATAATTTACAAAACTATCAACCTATTAGATTTTCGATTATTAACTGCAGTGGACCAATATTTTTGTAAACGAAATTTAGGAAGCAATGTTTATGCCAGACAATATTCTGACAATATTCTGGTACCACACCTGCACTGCATCAAGTCATACGTTCCTTTGTTCAATCAAAAATTAGAGCTTCAAATGTGTAACTATTATTAATAATTATAATATTAATTGTGCATTGTATCACCCACATTGATCGGAATGTTTTCATAGTCTGTACTTCATTATATGTGTATAAAAGAGATTTATTGAGTGTATTCCCATATGGAAATCGATAGCAAAGATGTGAGTAGCATTACTCTGCCATGAAAGGAGATGTATGATTGTGCATGATGACTATTAAAATGAATTAACAGAAACAATAGCCCAAGCAACGAATGCCTCCCTATCTCAGGAGGAGAAGCCACACTTTTGGGAGACACACCTAAGGTCATTGCATAGGACTAGTTGACTTTCATTGCAGTGCTAAAGAAGTGAGACAGGACAAAAAGGTTTCTGTGCTGGAGAAAAACTCACTGCAAAGAAAATCACGATGAGATGACTCGCTTATGCAAATATCTACAGGTATATTTTCAATTCTTGTTGACATAAATTCTCTGTCTTGTGAGATGACTCGCTTATGCAAATATCTATTATTATATTCTCAATACTTGTTGACATAAATTCTCTGTCTTGGGGGTAACTGAGTAAGTAAATTTGCATGCGTAATTAAAACAGCCTGGTAAGAGATTATGCATACAAAGGGGGCATGGCTAGGCAGCCAACATGGCGGATGCGAGTCTTTAGCGCTCCGGCAGTATCCCCTGATTATCCGTCACAAATCCTTAAATGGTGCCATTGGTGTCAGCAACGGACGGGACTGATGTGATAAGGTGGAGAGGAGTCCGTGAAGCCCAGACGTGCATAGATTCATCGGGCGGACTCGCAGCTGTGACCGGGGAAAGAGCGCGGCCCAGGGAGAGTAAGCGCGTGAAAAGGTGGCGCGCGTTGAGGAGCTCAGACCGCTGCGGTTGCTCGTGGACGTACCCGCAGAGACGAATATCGGCAGAGTGCACCCAGATTAATGACCAACCCACGAGTGATACAACCTTTTGCGAGGTAGGGCCCCTGCGAAGTTCGTGGGCGGCAGGCTCCTGAGAGAGGATTGCTCAAGGGAGAATGAACGAGTGTTCTGCGACCTCTAGCGGAGGTGAGGAGCGTAGTCTGCGGGAACTGCGGGCCTGTGGGCAAGACCGGGGCTCGAGCTGCTGCCGGTGACTGACGGGGTGCCTTGTGACAGAGGTGAGGACTTGGACTCCTGGCGGAGAGGCACCCGTAGAGGCTGCAAGCTGCGTGCTGCGGGGATGTCCCCAAGAACCCATTGTGGTGTGAGGCATCAAGGTGCTGTGATGCTCCGGGAGACCACAAACCAAATCGCATAGGCAGCTGCGAGTGGGGCCCGGTAGCAGTTGTGTGGTGTGAAAGTCTGGCAGAAACAGACAATGAGAGCAGGCGCCATCTTGTGCACCGTGCGATCTTGTGCGGCCGAGCTGAATGGCATCAACGGTGCGGGGATATGAGAAGTGACAGAGGGTCTACGGAGCTATCACCTGTGCCTGGTGCGATGTCGAGGTGCCCGTAGGCAGTAACAGAACACCAAATGAGGCCCCTGCCAGGAGCGAGCTCGCAGAAGCACCCAAGAAACGAGTGGGGCAGGCGGCTACTGAGGTTCGCACCTGTGGCGGCGACTGCTGATGCGGCGAGGCAGGAGCGAGCTCGCAGAAGCACCCAAGAAACGAGTGGGGCAGGCGGCTACTGAGGTTCGCACCTGTGGCGGCGACTGCTGATGCGGCGAGCTGACTGAAGAAACTGTGAGGTGGCCTGACCTGGTGGCGGACAGTGGAGTTGTGGAGCCAGTCAGCGCCTCCTCGCCCGAGACTCTTGCAGTTCCCAAAGGGGACCAGTCCCCAAAGGGGACCAGTCCCTACACACACGGCTATATGTTACATTACAACACTCGGCTGGATGCCCCAGTAGTGGAGGAAGCGGATGCCGGTCTGGACGCACACACAACTCCTGGCCTCCAACGCTCCTTCACCATGCAGTGGACTGACCGGGTGTAGTAGAGCACAGGCGCAACACAAGAGATGCTTACATCGAAATCAGCTATTAGCAGGGAAGCGAGCACTTGGCAACTAACCCCATCCGGAAGAGCCACCACGAGCAGAGATCTGGTGCTGCGGGTTGCCGCTGGCTGGCACCTTGGGGGAGCCAGATCACTAAGCATGCACGAGACCGATAGTGCAATGCCCTCACACGCTGGAACTGAATTCAGTGCCCTAAATCGTAAATCTGGTCCACGAAGTAGATGCCTAGGGAGACACCCGCCCTCTAGCCTGAGTCCAGAACGCAGTCATACGGTTTCTGCACTAAATACACCAGATGCGGGCTGCGAATGTCCACGGCGCAACAACTTGTAATGGGCCGTATGCGAGCCAAGATGCAGCAAGGGCCGCTACAAGCAGGTAACCTGGATCCTTCACATGTGAGAGATGAGGGTGAAGTGGAGCTGACGCCTGCAGCACTGGCAACCAAAATGGACTCTGTCCTTGTCGCGGTGGAGAAAATAGGTGCAGCGCTGGATCACACCAGGACGTCTCTGGAGACCAAGATCGAAAAGGTTACCTTGGACTTCACGCTCCTCCATGCGGACCACCAGAAGCTAGCTGACAAAGTTGACGCTCAAGGTCAAGCGCTTAAGGAGCTCCAACCGATCACTCACAGTCATGCTGCAGCATTGCAAGATGTGATAGATCGTATACACGCTTTGGAGGACAGAGCGACGACGCAGAAGGACGGTCTTGTCGCAACAGTATCTGAGCTGTGGGACTGCCAGAAGGAGAGGAGGGTAGGAACCCAGGACAGTATATTGAGAACTGGCTGTGAGACCTTATGCCACAGGGATCACTGTCGAAACAGTTTGCAGTGGAAAGGGCCCATCGGGTGCCAACACAGAGACCTCAGCCGGGAGCCAGACCGCGCCCATTCCTGTTCAAACTCCTTAACTACAGGGACAGAGATGCGGTGCTCTGAACTTACTGAACAGTCTTACAGTAAGTGGACATCGCGTCAACTGACATCTTCGAGGACCTTCACTTGCCGGTGGTCACCTCGCAGACTGCGGATGGTATCTTGGGATGAGAAGCTATCGTTATGGACTCTGTAGCGGACTTCTCACGCAAGTATCCAATTGTTTGTTAATGTGGCCCTTTTTCCCACAACACCGGGGGCAGGGTGGGTCAGCAACGTTGCTGACTGTGCACACCTAATACCTGTTCCCTAGGCACCACTAAACTTGAGACGGGACGCCCAGCGGGCCTTCATGCAGGCAGCTGGCAGAGATGCGAAGATGCTGCATTCTCAACTTAAACACAAATCACTCCGCAGGTTACAATGGCGGAATTTCTCAATGGCACACCATACACGTGGGATAGGGTGGGGACAGTTACAACAGGGGACCACCTATGCGGCACCCCATCAGGCCGCACCTTGACCTAGTTCATACCTATGCATCGTCACAGAAATTTGGATGGACAAACAAGCAAAGTTCGCCCTGGACTTTATGTTGTTTACAGTTTGTATATCTTTATTGTTACAGCAGACCGGTGCGTTCACGCTTGAACAAATTCCGTCCTTGCCAGACTTTGCCCTGGCCTCCCGCTGACCACACACTCTCACAATGACCTGAGTTAACATGATCACATGAAACATATGCGGCATGCATACACCCACACGGCAATACTCCATATTTGCTTATCTCCAGAGGCATTCGGTCGGAATCGCCTTACTACAGGAAACGCACATGACACAGGTGGAACTAGAAAGACTGCGCAAGTGTTGGAGGTGACAAGTGTATGGCAGTGTGTATATGGCCCATGCTAGAGGTACACTCGTCTGGGTAAGAGCAGGCATCCCGTTCGGTAGTACGGACATGGTAATAGACCCCGAAGGCAGGTACACTCTAGTACATGGTACGCTCAATGGTCAATCAATATTGCTGGCTTCGATCTATGCTCCGAATACCAATCAGACAACATTGTTAACACAGCTGTCATGGGTACTGACTCCTTATGCTGGCCTTCCCTGGTTTTTGGGAGGGGATTTTAATTCCGTGCTAGACGTGCATCTTGATCGATCTTTACCCCCTCTCCATAAAACATCAGCTGGATCCAACCCGCAGGCGCTCACGGACTGGCTATCGCACTGGACATTACTTGACATGTGGCGGACCCTCCACCCCACTGAGCGTATCTACTCCTATTACTCTGCGAGACACGACCTACACGTATGCCTGGATAGGGAGGTAGG
This sequence comes from Lissotriton helveticus, assembly GCF_964261635.1. Lineage (NCBI taxonomy): Eukaryota > Metazoa > Chordata > Amphibia > Caudata > Salamandridae > Lissotriton > Lissotriton helveticus. The sequence continues at coordinate 780,184,025 of NC_136061.1, forward strand.
ATCCCAGTGCCTGCTGCCACTGATTGTGAGGGCGAACACACTCCGATCATAATCCACTGTGGTTCCAACACAGTTGGGAAGCTGACCGGCCCCCTATACCTATATGGCGCTTTCAGCCTATTGTGCTGGAGGACTCTGAATTCCGCTCCTCACCAGGGACTGCTATCCTCACCTACTTAGAGCAAAATGAAGGTACGGCGAGTGATGCGCTGGTGGAATGGGATGCACTCAAAACAGCACTCAGGGGACACTGCCTAGAAGCCACATGGAACACACGGAAACAGCTAGCGACATCCATTGCCTGCCTTGAGTCGCAGCTGCTGAACTATGAGTGAGAGGGAGAGGGAGGAGGCAGACACTAAGCCCATCTGGAGACCCTTCGGACACAACACGCGGAACTTCTGGAGTGCTTGTGGTGTCATAACTACGCAGCTCACACAGCCCGCACACACGCCACAGCGGATAGGGCGGTCCGCCTGCTCACATGGCTACTAAAACAAGAGAGCAACCACGCACCAATTGCAGCCATATGCACACCAGAGGGAGAGCTAGTGTACACAGGAGAGATCCACAGGGTCATGGTGGGCCACTATACACAACTGTACCAGTCCAGAGTCCACTGCACAGGCCAAGACCTGGAGAGGTTCCTTGTGCAAGCCCAACTGCCCACTGCCTCTGACGTGCATCAGGAGCTACTTAACAGCCCCCTCACTTTGGAGGAGATAGGTGAGGTGATCTCATCCATGGCATCCGGGAAAACACAGGACCCGGAAGGCCTGCCTACCCAATTCTACAAGGCCTACCGGAAGTCTCTGATGCAACACTTACACATGCTTTACACCACAGCGTTAGAGAAAGGTACGCCACCCCCCTCGATGTGTGAGGCATACTTAGTGTCTCTGCTTAAACCGGACCGGGATCCCATATCCTTTTGATCTTATAGGCCGTTAGCGCTCCTCAACGGGGATTATAAGGTACTTGCCAAAGTGCTGGCGGAGCACTTGGCACCAGTGGTTTCTGACAGTGACCAAAATGGATTTGTGCCCAAACAGAGCACGTCACTGAACCTGAGGAGGTTTTTTAGAGTGGCCGCAGACCTTGTCCGCATTGCCTAATGTTGGACCTTGAAAAAGCATTTTATTGCTTAGAGTGGGGCTACTTGTCGGCATTAATGAAACAATACGATCTGGGGCTGGGATATCTGCAAATGGTGGGACTCTTATACACGAATCCCACAGTTCGGGTAAGGCTGGGTCTGTATATATCTAATGCCATACCAATCCCGCTCCTGTCCGTGCTGGCGATCGAACCCCTAGCGGTAGCACTGTGCGCCACATTGGGGAACGGAATACCCCTAGGGGATGCAGTACACCAGGTGTCGCTATATGCAGACGACCTACTAGTATACATGCGGGACATAGAAGCTATCCCAACCCAGTAAGTCCACATCCTACAAGACTTTGCCACCATTTCGGGACTCCGGGTGAACGCCAGCAAATCCTGTCTTTATGCGTACAGGGAGGGGAGGCAGGACCCCGGATAGACCCTCAATGGTACGAGAGTACAGAGGAGAGGAGATACCTTCCGATATCTGGGAATCCAGATATACCGTTAGCTGGCGGACCTCTTTGATGGTAACCTGGGAAGGGCCCTCACAGCCATGAAGTCACAAGTACGTTTCTGGAACACATTACTGCTAACAGTCACCGGAAGGGTGGCCTTGTCCAAAATGGTAATTCTCCCCCGGCTACTGTATTACTTTACCAACTTGCCTTTATATGTCCCAGCGTCTTTCTTTGCCGCGCTCTCTAGGATGCTCAAAGACCTCATCTGGGGAGTGGCAGACACTGGATGACACTGGCGAAGCTATACCTTCCAACAGATCGCTTGGCTGCGCAACTGCAGTGGGTCGCCCCCTGGCTCACGGATAAGGGTCGGGAAGATACGGCGTCTACACTACCCCCACGCTCCTTAGAGCAGATACTAGCGCTATTACATCTGGCCACCAGGTATGTGGTGCCGGCGCCACTCCTCCTAGCGGTGGCATACAGATGTTATCGCAGGTGCCTCTTCCTTACTAAGGTTTTGGTCCCTTACGCACTAGCGATACCACTAGAGGGCTCCCCCAGCGGGATGAGGACACTTACATCTTCCACACTCGCAAGCTGGCGGGATGCTGACATACAGACTTTGGGAGATCTATACTGTGATGGCACACTCATTCGGTATGAATCCATGGATGCAGAAGAGGGCTTACCGCCGGGGCAATTCCTAATGCACCGCTCACTAATTATGACCCTGACTGCCAAATGGGGAGACATATCCACAGAACACAACCAACACATCACCATTCAATATCTCCACGTTATGGGGCGAGGCCGTCACCTAATCCTTTGGTTTGCGGCGTCTCTGGGCACTCATGCGGCGATCACCCTGGAGCCTCTTCGACGCTAATGGGAGAAAGATCTGGGGAGGCCACTAGAGGACAAGGAATGGGAGGGGGTATTGAAGAGCCCAGTGCGCATCCCCAGAAATATGAGGTTCCGACAAATCCAATTGTTCATTATGCATAGGCCATACCTTACCCCTGAGCTGATCAATAGGTACTTTCACCGCACCGATGCAGTGTGACCCAGTTGTGACGAACCCGGGGCTGATCTAATTCACATGCTATGGAGTTGTCACAAACTGAGCACATATTGGCACACAATCAGCGAGCTGCTACACGTAAGCACGGGCGTGACATACCCCTTGACTGGATGACTATCTACTGCACCATTTCCGTAGGACCCCGGCTGCAAAAGTAGCCTCCTGGTTCCTTGACCTGGCGTTAGTGGTAGCCAAGCGACTTCTTACCAGGAAGTGGAAGGCATAAGACCCTCCTAACATACGAGCATGAAGACACTCACTCATTGCATGGGCCAAGGCAGAGGGGACGGCCATCCGAAGGGAAGAGACCCTGGGACTGAGGAAGGAGCCCATAGCTACTCCGTGGGAGGGACTGCTCCAAACACTTCAGCAAACTGCGGAAACATACCCAGGGGGAGAACAGGAGGGGAGGGATGAAGGCGCAGTGTAGGTGACATGGGCCAGGTTCATGTGCAGCCGTGGTCTTCTATGTACATTAGCAAATCCGAATGGTCATTGTGGGTGGTCACAGAGGACGTCGCCGTAGCAGAGTAACAGCCATAATGGTATGATGATGCGGGTTTGGGGGGATGGATGGGTGCGGGAGGGGGGCACTTGCACTAGCACCAGTCTATGTTGTGGTTGTTGGTTTAGACTGTTTTCATTATATGATATCTGTTCGGAAGTCCATAATGACCCATCTGAAAGACTTTATACACTGGGCTAAGGGGTCCATGTCAGTGTGAGATTGTATCCTATATTATCCATGGACTGAACTAAATTCTGGGCTTTGCGCATCTGGGTGCACTAGGCGCCCCATGTATACTTGCAATGCTCGACTCCATGTACCAGTAGTATGTATTCACTATTGATGTGTGATCTAATGCATGGACAGTTCTAAGAGTATTTCGCCTGTGCTATACATGTAACACAAAAGTCAATAAAAACAGATTTAAACAAAAAAAGAGATTATGCATGCAAAAAATAAATCCTTTAGTCAGATGTCATAATGTAAGTGAAGAAAGTGGGAATATTCTCCTGATTCTGCATTCAATTCCTAAACATTTGAAATACATTATACCCTGTGGAAATTACAAATGATTGAACAGTTTTATAAACAAACATAGCCTCGGACAGGACGGAGAAGTGAAAGATTACCCAAAGGAGCCCTCCATTCTAAGATAAGCTACCATCAACATGCTTCGTTTAAAAAAACATGAACAACTACTGTTACCATTCATTTGGGAACATTTATTAAAATGTATACGTGAATAAATATCGAACTAGAGCAAGGACATTGAAGACATTTGAGTAACGAACTAACTGTACAATAATTTCTCGAGAAAGGGTAAATGACTTTCTGCGCCTATATGTTTTCTGCGCAGTGTGTCAACAACATACCTGTTAATCAAGCAAATCTGGCTCACCTACGTCAGCAGCGCCAATAAGACCCTCATCTGATATAATTAGATGGCCATTACCAGGAGGTTGTGTAGGAGATTATTGATTCAAGAGGAGTCTGCAGCTCTGCAGCTGAAGGTTGTCGCTCTGCTCATTCTTAGGTGAATTGTATTACAGATATTTTTGTACAAAAGTAAATGCACCCAAGAGGATTAAAGTCTTGGGTGAACCAATGAATAAAATCGTTACATGATTATCTGTCTGACGTGAAAGGGGCTAACCATTGCAAAGAAAAAGACCTTTCTCATAACCCAGGCTTGCACTAACAATCTACAACAAAATATTCTAGAATGTGACTTTTTTGACGTCTGTTTGAGTTTTTAGATGTATTGTGGCACCAATCATTCGGTGGCAATATTAATGATTGAAGATTTTCTTGAACATTATTGAGCTCCTCTGGTGGCAAATCTCTGTCGCCCTCCAATGAAAATGAAAATGAAGGATACAGACACTACTGTTCAGCAGGGTGGTCCCTGGTGTGCCACCACCTGCATTGCAGAAACCCTTGGTTTAAATGACAGACAACTAGGCGCCAGATGAAATAAACCATTGTGTGACCTCAAACCATGCACTTCGCAGTACCATAGGCTTTGCATTTACAAAATGGTGTCAAGCCATGTACAAAAATCCCTTTTACGAGTCGGAAAACTATTCCTAGCTTGTAAAAAAGGATTTTGTGACCCTTTCTAAATTGGAAATGGGGCAGGGGCATGGCAGGACTGAATACTTAAAACTAAATCCTTGATTAGCGATAATCACAGCCCAGAAAGATGGGATTTACAACCCGAAATAAGTTAATGGAGTCATTAACTCAGTCCTAACAGTTGTCCTGATAAATAAATGTCGTATGGCAGGAATCTAAGACCAACGAAATGGATATAAATTGTGAGTAGCTCGAACTAGCAGCTGATGCCAGAGGCTTGAAATTTGATACCCACTGTCTCAAGAATCAGGAAGGCAGTGGCAGGAACAGAAGGTAAACAGAACTCTCAAAACCTGTTTACTTCCTGTAGCTATCCGCCCTTGCCCTTACACCATCCTTTGAGCAGCAAATAGAAGGCTATTGACAGTTAAAAAGTTTGAAAAAGGATCCAATGCTGCCTATGACATTTTGGCAAATCCACATATTTGATTAAAGAGGCAACCATTTTACTGCATTCAACCTATCAAAGGAAAGTACAATAAAGATTTCTTATGAAAATATTTACTGCTTCTATCACTTGGACACAGGGGTGGGTTTCCCAGGGCCTATAATTTCTTGGGGAGGAGGGCCGGCAGCTGCCCTCCCCTTTAAAAAAAATAAAAAGGCCCAGGGGATTGGATTCCCTGGGCCATATAAGGCTCGGGAGTGGGGCCACTTGCTCCCCTCCCCTTTAAAATGCACAGGGCCCTTGGGGATGGGGTCATCAGGGCCTAATGTGGCTCAGCAAGGCAGGCCATGAGGCCCCCCTGTGCTCATTAATAGAGATATGGCCCTGGGGGATGAGGTCTCCAGCGCCTTTAAATGGCTCGGATGGGGAGCCCCCTTCCTATAAAAAAAGAGGACCTGGTCAATGGGGTCCCCAGGTACCTGATAAGGCTGAGGTAGGGGGGCTACTTGGTCGCCTTCTCCTTTAGGCGGCATTAGGACCTGGAATCTGGGGTTCCCTGGTCCAAATGAGGCTCAGGGAAGAGGGCCACTTGGCCCCTCTCCCCCTTAAAAGAAAGGCCCTGGGGGGTGGGGTACTCAGGGTCTAATAGGCACAGGGAGGGGGCCACTTGGCATATTCACCTAATTATAACTATATGTGTGTGTGTGCAGTGTGTGTGCATGTGTGTGAGTGTAGGTATACACATGTATTCCATAGGAAAAGCATTGTTTGACTTGCCTATATCTTTGGCACTATTTGACAAATCTTCACGAAATGTTCCCCAAAAGTGCCCCAGTGATTCGGGGTGATCGTTCAAGTCAGGGCTGAGAAAAAGGGAGGGTCAAAAGAAGTGTGTTACACATGTTTATTGCCCAAACCGCTGGACGAAATTACACCTAATTTGGCACAAACGTAGCTTTTGGTTCTCAGATCACGTGTTTTTATTTGGTGTAAATCGATTTAGTAGTTTTTGAGATAGTAAAAGAAATACAAATTTATATATCTAGGGACGCGGATCCTCAGAGGATCCTTCATTCCCAGTGTTGATATCTGATTGGCTGCACTTCAACCAGAAGGTGTTGGCAGTCATCTTGGGAGTCAGCTTCAGTTGATCATGACAGATCCATGATGCAAGTGAAAATAAAAAAAAGAAAGAAGCGTGGCTTCCACGCTTGTTTTGAAAAGAGCCCCTGGTTGGGCCATCTCCTAGGGTCATATTGTTTTTTAAAAAGGAGGTGGGCACATGGGGCCCCTGCCCAAGTCTCTTTGAGCCCTGGGACCACCACCTCCCTGGGGCTTTATTTTTAGAAAAAATAGGGGGGCCGAGTGGACCCCCCTCTTTGGCTTCCTAGAAGGCCATGGGGACAACCACCTCCCTGGGACCAAAGCACTTTAAAAACTGGGAAGGGTCATGTGGCTCCTCTCCTGGGTCATTTTATAGTAAATGAACAAGGACCCCCTGAATGGGATACATTTCCTGGGTCAGGGTAAAGCAATCATATGTAAAGATAAAAACCCAGGCAAATTAAAAACAAAATATCTGGCAGGAAAAGATGTTAATAGAGAAAACACAGCATAAGGAGAGAGAAACTCAAATAAATTTTGATAACATGAAAAATTTAATTACGTTTATAAAAATTGATATGAACATATTCAATAATACACATATTTAAAAAAGACAATTCTTTAATTACACGCCCGCCAGACTCGTAAACAGGCCCATAGTTACTTCAGATAACTATAGGTGGTGAATTTCAAAGGTTTTGGCCAAATCTGGAAGTGAGCGCACACGCCAAGGAAGAAGTTACGGATACTTTGACCCACACATGGGTCGCAAGTTTTACTTGGTTCCAATAGGCTTGCAAGATGATTTCGGAATTAAAACATCACTGCTATGCCTGCTAGGTGGGGGATAGATTTTACCATGTTAAGAGTGAAATTGTGGATATCAGCCCTGAGGAGGGCATAGGGTGACCCCACATTCACGAAACATGTGTTGACTGGCAGAAGAATCGGAATCCAATTAAAGAACGAACTGGAGAATATATGGACGACTGGATGACTCTCGTTTTATGTTTTTACATGATTGCGTGTGCTTAGAGACTTGTCCCAATTTCAATGGTTTTGTTAGTTTAAAAAAGGATGTTTGAACTGACATTTCATACTAGTTGGTAACGTATTTTTCGTTTGTCTGTTGTGCTAGAACCTTAGTTAAATTAGAGACTGGGGTAGCAAGTCATGTACGTCAATTATAAATGGCTCGGGGTGGCAGCTGCTGTAACCTCTGGATTGACTTTTGCCATGGTTTTACCCCAGCTTCCCCTCCATCAATGTTCATGAAAGCATCGACAGGAGCAGAAAAAACAGGGTCCCTAAAGCCATTTTAATTGCCTCTAATGTTCACTCCTAATTTTTCCCGGCAACCTTCACAAATAAATATAAGATTATTGAGATAATGGGCAAGTGATGCCTTCAGCTGTCATAGAGTGTGATGTCACTTTGGTCACTTTTGTCACCCCTGATATTTTGAGAAGCGACCTGATGTGGTTTAGCTTATTAGACAGTCCTGATTGGAATGGATATTAGGACAAGATTCTGCCAGTACCAAGAGGGTCTGACATTTTATTCCAGTCTTCGTGGGATTTTTCCGATATGGATTGCATTTTGGTGTCATGGGCACAATTTTGAAAAAGTATGCTCCTTGTAGTTTGAGCCTGGAGTAGTAGGTGGAACAGTAACAGCAAGATTTGTGCCTTGAAGAAGTACATATGACACTTTCTGAGCAGATGATGTTGCAGACCCAATTTGTTCTTATTGGCTGTGATCACTGAAGAAGAAGCCAATCCAATAGGGGGTTCTATGAGAGTGCCCTACCCAGTCCTGAACGCTCCTAGTTGGACTTGAATGATCAACCATGGCATATGCAGCAGAGAGGTTAAGCAGACTCAGACCCAATTGCCCACCGCCTATCTACACCCACTCCAGTAAGAAATTAATCTAATGTTCGACAATACAGTTTTAGTGCCTCTTCAAGTTCAGACTCCTACTGGTGATCATTTGTTCTAAATAATTTTGTAGCTGTTTTTTGTCATCTTTTTCCAAGATTTTTCCAGGGGGAGGGGTGGGGTGTGGAAGGTTGGTTCTGCTTGGTGCTTTTATCATTGTGTGGTAATGAGTTTCTTCAGTGGTTTAGGGACTGAAGGCCTCATTAGAATGTCATTATGAGGCAGTCGGAGGGACCAACCAGCACTTCTGAAGGGCTCAAGGAGCCTGTCAGTCGGAAAATATTCCCAACAATAGGGGCGGTGCCTGCTCAGACACCCCCATGGGGATTACGATGTCCCTTTCCGACAGCCTTTCCATGGTGGTCAGACCACCATTGAAAGGTTGTTGTAAAGGGACTTTGGGGGCCCCTTGCAGGGCCTCAGTCCCCACATGGCGCCTGGCACACGGGCATGGATGTTTCCATTGCAGCTTGTGCTGCTGTCCTTTTCGTGCTGCAGAATAGGCCGCAATGGAAAAAGTCATGATTCCAACTGCCTACATGGCGGTTGCATCATAATTTAGTGGGTGAGACTGCTGGCTACTTGTCGGAAGGTCCCAAGCCTACTATAATGGTGGTCGTACACTCATCCAATTGCCATCGTAATTGGGCCCTGAATCTTTTAGAAGTGATAAACTAATCAGACATGAAGTCTTTGATGAGAGTTGTGATGAACTGTTTCATGCATGCAGAGAATGTAATTTTCCGAGCCTATGTTAGAAGATTTGGACTTAAACATTAGGTTAAATACACCCTCCTCCTTTAACAGCACTTTGAACACCAATTACAGCATCTGTGAGAATGAATGTACAAGAGATGGGATAGTGCTAACACGAAAGTCTACTTACAGTTATTTGTCTTTATAATATGAGATGAGGTCATTGCAGTGTTGTGGTGGGACACAAGGTATATTTTGTAAACGTCTGGACTGGTCAGTTCTTGGAAATAACCAGGATTCGTTGGGTGTCTTATTAACGTGTTTCATGAAGTAAATCTTTTTTGCACTCTTTGGTTTTGTGATATGATGTATATTTTGCAAATATTGTGTCTGTGATTAATGTTTTGCTTCATCTACATTTATATTGGTGTGTCTTCTTTTCAATTCAACTAATTCTTTGTTGAAACATCTGTTCAGTCCTCAATGTTGCTGTTACTGATCTGAGAAGTCAATCATGCTGAGTGAATTAGTAATGCCCCCATTCGGGTGTGTTTGTGTTCGGCTTTTTTCAGGGTCTAGTTTGACAAATACTTTTGTAAGCCAAGAATATCAAGGAATGGTCTGACCAGCTCTGAGGTTGCATCATTAGTTCAGAAGTTTCAATATTGCAAATTACCTCTACGTCAAATGAGTGGCTCGCTGTGTGACTTAGTCCATTCACAAATTGGTTGAAACCAAAGGCTAGCATGTATTCAAGGGTGAGTGGAATGCGGTTAGAGTTGGTGTTTTCCTCCCATAGCCTAAAGTCTCCAATTGACTGCAATTTCTATCCAGAGGATTGGAGAACTAGTGCGATTTTGAGGAACTCATCTAGATACATGGCATGGGTGGGTGGTATTCCTATTAAATGAACAGTTTGAATTGGTATACTATACCAGATTTAGTGCATTCACAGGAGGTGTGTAGTATATTATGAATGTCCATACAGGTAATAATGAGTTATGGATGAGTGCTACTCCCCTTACATTTTTGGCCTCTCTGCTCCAAACACACATTTTGATATTATGGGGCTCCAGCTCATCAAAGATGGTGACAGAGGTAAAAAGATTTTTTTTTAAAAAGAAGATGGTGACAGAGCTATCAACTAGTCATCTTTTTGCATATTTATAGTTAAGTTCACTAATTTCACTGATTCACTGGGCAACTGTGCAATGTGTCTGATCAGAATGGTTGTTGATGAGGCCCATATTTAGGTCAGGCATGAGAGGTGGTGTTTTTTTTCATGACTCAGAGTTTTCATTTTATTCGGGGTATAGCCTTGCCCTGATCCGGTCAGTCAGAATGCACTATCTAGGGCACAGCTTTCCAAACTGTGTGGCGCGACACATTACTGTGTCGCGCCCCAGCCGTAGGTGTGTCGCGGGATGAGATGAGATGACTTCTGCCGGCAATCGGCAGAGTCGAGCTGCAGGGGCTCTTAGAAGGGGTGAAACAACAACAAAGCCCCATTAACATGCATGAGGTCTTTAATGACCGGTGAAGTGCTCGGGTGCGGCTGTGAGCGGGCCCGGAATGCCACACACGACAGTGGGGCGGCGGGGGGATTGAGTGGGGGCTGAAGCCCTGTGATGCCAATGGGGGGGGGAGGGCATTGCATCATCTGCATTATTTGTCGATTCTGCATATCTTCGTATAAAAAAGCCAGTAACATTTAGGCCCTAGATGTTACTGGCTTTTTTATACGAAGATATGCTTACATTATGTATGGTGCATTTTCTTCTGTCTTTTGGTCCCCCGTTGTTCTTGTTTTACACCATCACTGCTCAGGTCAATATTTGTGGTATTCTCTTCGCCGAGCAGAAGGTGAGCTTAGGCCAAGTGCCCTATGACAGAAATGACCGAAAATGAGGAACTAATTCTATTTTTAAGAGTACTCGTTTTATTGAAGAAAAACATTTCTAGTCACGTGCTTTCCCCACTTTCTTTAACAGATTGTAGACATTAATTTCTATAAAAATGATTAGTGTTGCTGCATTTTTGGGTCCCTTTATTTCCTCAGTTTTGTTCCGCCTATAAATAGTAGTTGTGTTCCTGCATATGGGACTTTGACATCTTCTGTATGTGTGTTCTGTGCATCTAAATGCATCACGTTTTATCTCCTTCCTCCGCATCACTGTCACTAAACTCTCTTCTTGTGCAAGTACTTCCTTTTGTCGCCTCCACTTTACCATCACCTCTCCCACGTACACAAACACACAATACTTTTTCTATTCATTGAGCGCTGTCAATGTTTTGAGAGCTGTGTACAGGGCCAGACTGGGAGCCGAAGGCAGCCCTGGCAATTTTCTCGGACCGGTCCTGGGGGAGTGGGGGTGGCTGGGTGTTGGGGTTGGCTGGCTGCCTGGCCTCTGGGGAAGCACTGCCTGCCCTGGTAGGCTGGAAACGCTTGTATGCTGCCTTTGTAACCTGGGGGGCAATATTGCAGCACAGCTGCAAACCCGGCCCCCAGTAACAAATCGGCCCCGCTGTGTGTGTGGGGGTGTGTGTGGGGGGTTGTGTGGGGGGGGTTGTGTGTGTGTGTGGGGGGTGTGTGTGTGGGGTGTGTGGGAGTGTGTGTGTGTGGGGTGTGTGTGTGGGGGGGGGTGTGGGGGTTTTGGGGTGTGTGTGGGGTTGTGTGTGTGGGTGTGTGTGTGTGTGGGGTAGTGTGTCTGTGGGGTGGTGTGTGTTGGGTTGTGTGGGGGGATTGTGTGGGGTGTGTGTGGGTGGGGTGTGGGGGTGTGTGGGGTGTGTGTGGGGTGTGTGTGTGGGGTGTGTGGGGGTGGGTGTGTGTGTGGGGTGTGTGTGGGTTGTGTGTGGGTGTGTGTGTGTGTGGGGTGGTGTGTCTGTGGGGTGGTGTGTGTTGGGTTGTGTGTGGGTGTGTAGGGGGTTGTGTGTGTGTGTGTGGGGGGGTGGTGTGTCTGTGGGGTGGTGTGTGTTGGGTTGTGTGTGGGGTGTGTGTGGGGTGGGGTTGTGTGGGTGGCGTGTGTGTGTGTGTGGGGTGTGTGTTTGGTTGTGTGTGTGGGTGTGTGGGGTGGTGTGTCTGTGGGGTGGTGTGTGTTGGGTTGTGTGTGGGGTGTGTGTGGGGGGGTTGTGTGGGGTGTGTGTGGGTGGGGTGTGGGGGCGTGTGGGGTTGTGTGTGGGTGTGTGTGTGTGGGGGGTGGTGTGTCTGTGGGGTGGTGTGTGTTGGGTTGTGTGTGGGGTGTGTGTGTGGGGTGGTGTGTCTGTGGGGAGTTGTGTGTGGGGTTGTGTGTGGGGTGTGTGTGGGGTGGGGTATGTGTGTGTGGGGTCTGGGGCCCGAACCCACCATAGGTGGTTCGGGCTCGCTCGCTGTGCTTCCTCACATTACCGTGTCCCTGAATTTTTTTTCACAAAAAGGTGTGTCACCAACATGAAAAGTTTGGAAAACTGTGAAAGCTGTGATCTAGGGCTTATTGTCGACGAAGGCTTGATGATATGGACTTGTGTGGATTAATCTGTCTCGAAGTGTAACCAGTCTGGTGCCCAAGCTTCAGCAACAGTGATGTCTCATGTCAGGTTCTCTGGCTGATGAGTTAAATGCTGAAATATGGTGCAATGTAATGTTACACGTCCCGTGGGGTTGAATTGAGTGGTTTGTATTTGGATAATTTTCTTTATTACTTCACAAAGGCTGTTTTGGCCCGTTTAAGGGTATGAAAGATCAACCTTATAGTCAGTGCACTTTTTTTCATACCCTTGTGTTGCTTGTGTGAGATATTTCCCTACAGATCTTTCTGATTTCTTTTATTTTGACCTTGTCTCCACCATGGATTTCCAAGCTCAACAGGATTCATACCAGGTCTAAGATCCCGGCGAGAAGAAGGTGATATCCATTATTGGTTGCCTCAGTTTTTGGACTTGTGCACACTTCCATGAAGAGAACCTTCAGGGCCATTTTAAATCTTGGAATATTTGGGGACGATGTTCGCAGGGTAGGAACTGGTGTGACTCACTCGTTCAGTTCCTTGGGTAGTGACTCCCAGACAGTCTTGAGTCGTAGGATGCTGTGGTTCCTAGGACGGTTGTGGGCTGTGCGTCCCGGCCTTGTGATGGTTTAAAAAGAATCATTACATAGTTTCAATCAGAAATTACTTAGACATTACTGAAAATACGTCTTCAGAACACTGTAAGCAGCTTGTAAACAGTGCGAGGCGGTGTTTAATATAACTGCATAAGGTGCACTAATATCACATTCGGAGACAGTGATTAAATGCACATCTATTGTGTTAATGGCCTCCAGGTGTGCGCTGATATTGAACACTGCGTGAGAACGAACAGTTCAGGAGAGAGAGAAGAGAGAGATGCGCCGATAGGCCTATTTCCATTCCGCTCAGCTGACTGCAGGAGCAGAAAGAAGAGGAAGCGAAATAGCATCAGCATCGCAGTGCTCTTCAATATATTCCAGGTCAATGATTTAAGTCAAACCCTATTAAAGTTAGGTAATGACATCAGTACCAGCGGTGGCTGGAGTTAGCCTGTAAAGAAAAGCACAGCTGCCTAGATTTCGCTGAGCTTCAGAAACTCTCCGACTTTGAATGCTCAGTTACAACAACCAAGGACTGAATGCTACAAGTAAGTAACTTAAGAAATGAACAGTTTGCCTCTGTAGTGGATTATGAGATAAGTGAGTCACTAAAAAAGTACAATACAAAATTGTATCTAATTATTTACAGAGAACTTCATGCAGAATGCCCTGAAATGGGATAAATGTGCAATAATTTGTATCCAATATGCACCATTGTTAGACCTTTCAGCATTTGGGTGATCTATCCTCAAATGTTTTGCTTTCATCCTCCATTTTTGCTGATCTCATTTTTCCTGGACTTAGGACTCTGCACACCTTACCACTACTGACCAGTGTTAAAGTGCATGTGCTCAATCCTAAAAACATGATAATGTTGGCTTAGCCCCAATGGTCACATTCAATTAACTTATAAATCTTAGAAAAGAGGCACCACCAGGCCATGCCCAGGGCCTGTAAATTAAATGCTATTAGTGAATTTACTTTTTATAACATACAAATTGCCAGCCCCACACTTATTTTTTAGCTTAAAAATACAAGCAACAAATCAGTCTTATTGCTGATTTTGTTAGGTATATTTTATTTTTACCCTTTACTTTTATATTAAATTAGCCTGTCTGCGATTTCATGTATGAGAAAAACACAAAACATATATCACTACACATTTACTACAAATTACACAAATATAACACTATACTTTTGCCACAAATTACACGAATATACAATACATTTATATCAAAACAACAAATACATATTACACATCTTTGTTTGATAGCTTATGGGCCAGCAAATGTTTAGTCTTTGCGTGGTGCCTTTTTCAAGACAACATTAGCTATATATTATGTCATTGAAGGACAAAGAATCAACAAGAAGGTAAATAATTGAACTCAAAACAATAGATTAGTTGAATTCGTAATTAATACTGAAATTAATCGCCTCCTTTATGCCGACGCGTTTCGAACCCGGTATCTGAGTGTACGGATTCTCATCAGGACTCTGTCACACAGCTTCCAATGCCATAATAAAAAGCATCTTAAAACACTGGCCTGTATTAAATGCCGGGACATTGAATATGGAGCACCCAATATTTGCATTCAAGAGAGCAAAAAATGTTAAAGACCATTTGGTGAGGGCATCCCTACCACAACCTAATCTAAAAACCACGATCAATGATGCTTGGGGGTTACCAGCCATAACAGGTCATGCAAAATGTGGTAGTTGTGTAGTATGTGACTTCACCATTGAGGGAAAAACATTTACCTTTGGTACAATCACTTTTGATAGAAAGCACTTCACCAATTGCAATTCTTCGAATGTAGTGTATGCTATTTTTTGCCCATGCATGTTCATATATGTCGGTCAAACCAGTCAGAAGGTAAAGCTACGCATCGGACAACACCGAAGCAGAATTCGCTGCAACACTGCAAATGCTCCCCTCGTTGAACATTTTAAGGACAAAGGTCATACTGAAAATGACTTGACATGGACAATCATTACTTTGGTAAAACCACCACCTCGGGGCGCCGATATATCGCAATTACTGAACAAGGAGGAGCTACATTGGATACTGCGTACCAACAGTATCCATACGGGACTTAATCGTCTTGAAGACTGGGCATCCCTCCTGTGACCATTTGTAATCTAATTCTTGCTTCCCCTCAGTCTCTGCCACGTTCTGTAATTTTAATATGTATAACCTTGTAAATATGCACCACATTTTTAATTTCATTTTATTTTCACTTTACTAGTTTGGAAGTCACTTCTGTTCACCACTCACCCACGCCAAAATGGCCCCCCCTCACCACCATATTGTCCAAGCCCATTCCAATATGGCCGCCGCACTTGCCACGTCGAGTCCCTTCTCGATTTCCAAACACTTCCTTATCCCCCCTCCTTCCACGAGCACATTAGCGATCCCCGCCCATCTGAATCCTGACCTGCCATCGAGCAACCCAACCAGGAAGTAAGTACTCGCTGAAACCATATGGTTGTTTCTGGCTCCTTTCAGAACCCCTTCTTTAATCCTTCTGTAATTTTAATTATTTTCCCCAGTGAGACACGATCAGTCCGGTCTCCTATGAAGAGGCTTCTTGCCCTGGTTCGGTAATTATATTACGAGCACTTACTATATGATTCCCGTTCACTTAAACGCTCGTATTCACCCATTTCTTTTTACCCCCTTGTGTTGGCAGGAAAACAATCGAGCACTATGCTCGGATAATTGAGTACCCCGCTCTACACCTTTTGATACTGGGCTCTGCCCCTCCCGAAATAGACAGTGTTTGGACCAAAAACTGGTAATTCGCATCCTTAGTGTTAGAAGCGGCTGTCTCTAGTTGGCAGAGGTATACACTTCTGACAAATAGGGACACACCTTTTCTAGTCAGGGCAAGGGGATCACACACTTAGATAACCCCTGCTCACCCCCTTGGTAGCTTGGCAAAGCAGACAGGCTTATCTCAGAGGCAGTGCGTTAAGCATTTATGACCACATACAGTAATAAAGTGAATACACTACAAATGGACACGACACAGTAGTATTATAAAAATAAGAATGTTTATATAAGGCTGTACTGATATGTTCAATATTAACAAGCCCCAGATACACGAAACGATGCAATGCATTGTGCAGACCGCCACCGGACCTCCGGGTTGTCGGTATAGAGGCTGTGTTACATTGTTTAATACCAATCACGCGCTGTTACTGATGTGCTGCCGGCCTCTGGGTTGTAGGCAAAGAAGCGGTGTATCGAATGAAACTTGCAATAAAACAGTTTGAACACCAAAAAAAAAAAAAATTCCTCCACAACAGCAACAGGGGTAGTGACTCCGGCATCACTCATGGTCAAAACTGGCAGTTTTCAAAAATCAAGCTCCAGGAAAGCGGAGAAAACAAATAGGATATCCAACCAAAACAGATTGTGGCTGCGCTATGGTCTGCTTTCACTATGTAGCGCACACTAATCACTGCACATGGGTCATAAATGCAAAGTTCAAATCCTCACCGCTGACCCACCAATGTTAGAAGCGGCTGTCTCTAGTTGGCAGAGGTATACACTTCTGAGAAATAGGGACACACCTTTTCTAGTCAGGGCAAGGGGATCACACACTTAGATAACCCCTGCTCACCCCCTTGGTAGCTTGGCAAAGCAGACAGGCTTATCTCAGAGGCAGTGCGTTAAGCATTTATGACCACATACAGTAATAAAGTGAATACACTACAAATGGACACGACACAGTAGTATTATAAAAATAAGAATGTTTATATAAGGCTTAGCACAAGACCAAATAACGACAAAAATATACCCCAATCTTAATAAATACTCTTGGAAGGAAAAATAATAGTTCAAGCACGGTTTCTTCTTAGCACAAAGTCTTTAGTAACAAAAGCAACTCTTCTTCTTTAAAAACACAGTTCTTGGCAACAATGTAACCCACACGGGAGTCACACGACGTCGAGGCAAAGTTAATCCAAAGGTTCGGCGTCGACCGCGAGGAGCGCTACGTCGAGCCCGGAGTCGCACAGACCCCAACAACACAGTACCTTGGAAAAGTGAAGCACTCGATTATCAGCGGCGTCGAGATGTCCGGCGTCGCGTCTTCGGCGTCGATCGGGCCTCGGAGTCGGGGCGATCTGCAGCGGCATCGACCGAAGTCAGGCAGGAGCAGCGCTCACGGGATGAAGCAGGATACGGCGTCGTCGATGTCGATGTTGCAAGAGTGAGCAGCGCTCACGGCGTCGAGAGGGCTCGGCGTCGATGCGATCAGCGGCGGCGTCGACACAGGGTCACTTGGAGCTGGAGCCGAACTCGCTACTCACTGGCGTCGCTACTGGCGTCGATCGGTCCCGGCGGCCGGCGTCGAAGGTGCGGGACACTGGAGCCGTTACTCACGATGTCGAGCTGGATTTGGCGGCGTCCGTCGGCGTCGAGATTGCTGGATTCTTCAGAGGTGCTGGATTTTCAAGTTCCAGCAACAGGCACTTTCAGCAAATAAATGAAGTCCTTTGACCCTGTGACTTCAACAGGAGGCTGGCACTTCTTCCAGCCCTTGGAGATTTTCTTAGCAAGTTTGAGAGTACACACTCAGTTCCTCTCTCCTGGTTCCTTGGCAAAAATAAAGAAGCAACTGCAGGATTCCCCCAACAAACAGCACTCTGGCAGAAGGGGTAGGCAGTCCTTGGATCAGCAGGCTTCTTGTCCTTGGTTCAGGTTTCCTTGTCAGAAGTGATCTAAATTCTTGGTTCAGGGGTCCTTCTCTTATACCCCTTTTTGGCTTTGATCCCTTTGTCCATGCAGGGGAATTTCCCCCCATCCTGGGTTTGTTGTGGGTGTTGCCAGGCCTAGGCACCTGGCCTATTCACTGTGCAGGGCAGAGTCCTCAGCCGCCCAGCAGGAGCGGAGCCAGCATTGTCACTGGCAGGGGCAGGGCCATCAGTTGCCCGGCAGGAGGTGGGGCCAGGAAAGTCCCTGGCAGGCACAGAGTCATCAGTCGCCTGGCAGGGGGGCGGAGCCAGCATTGTATCAGGCAGGGCAGGCTATCAGGAGCTACTCTTCCCCTACTCTCAATGCAAATGCCCCACTCATCCCACACTGACTCATTCAGACCTCTGGAGCCACCCAGCTCCTGTCACACACACACCAGAACCAGCAGAGACCGGTAGACCGTTAGACAAGAAAATAGCTACTTTCTAAAAGTGCTATTTTCAAACACAGAGTCTTAAAACCATCCACACAAACAGATGCGTTATTAAACCCTGAGTTCAGGGATACCAAACTCGACATTGCACCATGCTCCCCGAGCCCGCTAGGATTATAGCATTAATAATCCTGGCAGCCCATTCTAACTGATGGAGAGCAGGTTACCTTACAATAGTGAAAAACGAATATGGCTGTAATTCACTATTAGGACATGCCAACCTTGTCAGGCTTGTCCTACCTTATGCTTACAATGCACCCTGCCCTTGGGCCTACCATAGGGGTGACTAACATGAAGTTAAGGGAAGGTTTAGGGACTGGCAAGTAGGTGTACTTGCGCAGTCCTCGTGAAAGTCAGACTGCACGTGGTCTAGCAATGGTAGACCTTCAGATATACTTTTACTAGGCCGCTCTTGTGGGTGGCACAACACGTGCTGCAAGCCCACTAGCAGCATTTGTATTTACAAGCCCTGGCACTCCTGGTGCACTCTACTAGGGACTGACAGTAAACCAAATAAGCCAAACATGGAAGTCAATCAATACAGCAATTTCACATAGGGAGCACTTGCACTGTGGCACTGATCAGCAGTGGCACAGTGCCCAAAGCGATAGACCAGCAAAAACATCGTAAACAGAGGAGGCAAACAGAAAAAATGGAGGAGAGACTCATGCCAATGATGTCAGGTCTAACACGTGTCCCCTCCAGCTGAAATGTGGGGAGAACTACCCTTACCCTAGGGAGTCCTCATCACTAAGGCGGAAAAATCTGGACAGACCATCAGCATTGGCGTGATCTGTGCCAGGGCGGTGTTCCACCGTGAAGTCCATCCCCTGTAGGGAAATGGACCACCTCAACAGCTTTGGATTCTCACCCCTCATCTGCATCAACCATCTGAGGGGCCTGTGGTCTGTCTGAACCCGGAAGTGAGTCCCAAACAGGTAGGGTCTTAGCTTCTTCAGCGCCCAGACCACAGCAAATGCTTCTCTCTCTATCGCACTCCACCTCTGTTCCCTGGGAAGTAACCTCCTACTGATGAAGGCTACAGGTAAGTCTCGGCCCTCTTCATTCACCTGAGCTAGAACAGCCCCCACGCCATGCTCTGAAGCGTCCGTCTGGACAACAAATTCTTTAGAAAAGTCGGGTGCCTGGAGTATGGGTGCTGTGCACATTGCAGTTTTCAGGGTGTCAAAGGCCGTCTGACAGGCGTCAGTCCAGATCACAAGTCTTGGCTGCTTCCTGGAAGTCAGCGAAGTCAAGGGGTGCACAATGTTACCATAATCCTTGACAAACCTCCTGTAGTAACCCGTGAGACCCAAGAAGGCTCTTACCTGAGTCTGGGTTTTGGGCGGTGCCCATGCCAGGATGGTATCAATCTTGGGTTGCAGGGGGGCCACCTTGCCACTCCCTACTTGGTGCCCCAAGTACACCACTGAACCCTGCCCAATCTGGCACTTACTGGCTTTGATTGTGAGGCCTGCTCTGCGCAAGGCCAACAACACTTCCTGGAGGTGGCGCAAGTGTTCCTCCCAGCTGGCGCTGAACACTGCGATGTCGTCCAAGTAGGCGGCACTGAAATCCTCCAGTCCAGCCAAGACCTGGTTGACCAACCTCTGGAAGGTGGCAGGGGCATTCTTCATCCCAAAGGGCATAACCCGGAACTGGTAGTGCCCATCTGGTGTGGAGAATGCTGACCTCTCTTTTGCCCCATCAGTCAAGGCGATCTGCCAGTACCCAGACGTCAGATCAAACGTACTAAGGTACCGGGCAGCCCCTAACCGATCTATGAGCTCATCAGCTCTGGGGATGGGGTGCGCGTCAGTCTTGGTGACTGAATTGAGTCCTCGGTAATCCACACAGAACCGAAGTTCTGGTGAAGCACCAGGCGCTGCAGCCTTTGGGACCAAGACCACTGGGCTGGCCCAAGGACTGCTAGAGGACTCAACCACCCCTAAGGCAAACATTTTGGAGACCTCCTCCTTGATGTATGCTCTGACCTTGTCAGTCACTCTGTAAGCCTTGTGCTTCACAGGAGTGCTGTCCCCGGTGTCCACATCATGGACACACCACTGAGTGACACCAGGAATCAAGGAAAACAGATCAGGGAATTGTCCCAACAATTGGCGACAATCCTGCTGCTGTTCAGGGGTCAGTGTGTCAGAGAGGACAACACCATCCACTGACCCATCTTGCTCTTTTGCATACAGGAGGTCAGGAAGAGGCTCACTCTCCTCCTCCATTCCAGCATCTGTAGCTAGGAACATGCCCACTTCGGACCTTTCTAAGTGGGGCTTCAAACGGTTGACATGCAGGACCCGCAAGGGGTTCCTGGGAGACTTTAAGTCCACCATGTAGGTGACATCGCTCTTTTTCTCCACAACCTCAAATGGTCCAGTCCATCTGTCCTTGAGCGCACAAGGTTCCACAGGGGACATGACCCAAACTTTCTGTCCAGGCTGAAACTCTACCAGAGTGGCCTTCTGGTCGTACCACCGCTTCATCTCTTCCTGGCTGGCCTCCAGATTTGCCTGAGCAAGATCTCTGAAGCGCCTAGTCTGGTTCCTAAAGGCCAGCATGTAACTGTATACATCCTGGGGAGGTTTCCTGGGAGATTGCTCCCAGCCTTCTTTGACCAGACTCAAAGGTCCTCCTACCGGGTGTCCATACAAAAGCTCAGAGGGGCTGAACCCTAGAGACTTCTGTGGCACCTCACGGTAAGCAAACAACAGGCATGGCAAGAGGACGTCCCATTTACGCCTCATTGGTTCTTCAAGACCCATAATCATGCCTTTAAGGGTACGGTTGAATCTTTCAACCAACCCATTACCTTGAGGGTGGTAAGGAGTGGTGAACTTGTAGGTTACCCCACACTCCTTCCACAGAGACTTCATATAGTTGGAAATGAAGTTGGTGCCCCGGTCTGACACCACCTCTCTGGGGAACCCCATTCGGGAAAAAACACCCATCAGTGCCCGTCCCACCACGGGGGCCGTCACTGTTCTGAGAGGGATGGCTTCCGGGTACCGTGTGGCATGGTCCACCAAGACCAGGATGAACCTGTTGCCCAGGGCTGTCTTGGGGTCCAGGGGCCCAACAATGTCAATCCCCACCCGGTCAAAGGGGGTACTGACCACGGGAAAAGGTTGGAGGGGAGCCTTCTGCTTCCGCCCGCTTTTCCCACTTGCCTGGCAAGTTTGACAGGTCTTGCAATGGATATCTGTATCCCTTCTCATCTGAGGCCAATAAAAATGGGTGACAAGCCTGTCATAGGTCTTGTCCTGCCCCAGATGTCCAGCTAGAGGAACGTCATGAGCCAAACCCAGTAGGAAGGCTCTGAAGCGCTGGGGTACCACCAGCACACGGGCTGACCCAGGCTCAGCAGCCTTAGGCTCGCTATACAGGAGATCGTTCTCCCAGTAGACCAAATGTGACCCTGACTGATCACCTGTTGTCTGGGCTGAGGCCTGCTGCCTCATACCCACAAGAGAAGGGCACACTTTTTGTTCTGCACAAAATTCTTCCCTGGAGGGACCACCATCCTGCTGCCAGTGGATCAGCTCGGGCAGGTCTCCCAGTTCAGCAACTAGTTCACCTGTGGGTTCCAGGGCATACCCCTCAACGTCTGCCTCCTCCTGGACCACGGGAACTACGGGGGATGGTTTCCCGCGCCCCCTGCCTCTTCTCTTCACAGCTGGGTCCTGGGCCATACTTTCAGGCTCCAGAACCCCATCAACACCCTTACTTGCTGTCATGGATCGAGTGGTTGCACACACCCACTCTGGCACACCCAACATTTTCAAATGTGTCTCCCTCTCCACCTTAGCCCAAGGGGAGTCTTCCAAATCATTGCCCAGGAGACAATCAACAGGCATGGCGGGCCTTACAGCAACTTGAAGAGTACCTGAAACTCCCCCCCATTCAAAGGAAACTTGAGCTACCTCACACTCTCTCTGGGAGTTGTCAGCAGCTATCACAGGGTAGAATCCGTGGGGAACAACCTGCTCTCTGGACACCAAGTGACACTTGACAGCTGTCACACTCGCTCCGGTGTCTCTGAGAGCTTCCACTCTATGGCCATTAATGGTCACCCACTGCCTATATTTCTTAGTGTTACTAGGCGGGGGGGTGGAGGGACCATTTCCATGTCTCCTAAAGAGACCAGGGACATCTCTGCGGGACCCTCCCCAACATGGGCAACCATCTCCTCCCCTCCCAGGGCTACACTCGCCAACTGACGGGGTGGTGCACTGGGTGGTGCACTAGAGTTCTTCAAGGGACACTGAGGATCATAAAAACGGTGTCCCACCTGCTTACAAGCGAAGCAGGTCATGGGGCCCCTATGACCAGGTTTACCTGGCGGGGCCTCTGATTTCTTCACAGGGGGAGGCTGGGAACCCTTCCCTTGGTTCCCTTGGGGATTACTTTGGGGCCCTTTCTGGAACTCCCTCTGTTTACCCTAGTCCCCCCCACTCTTCTGCTGGGGACCCTGCCCACCTTTGGCTGAGTCTCCCACTGGACCCTTGTGGACCCTGGTACTGACCCAGCGGTCCGCCTCTTCAGCAAGTTTTCTAGGGTTAGATATCTTGCTATCAATAAGGTGCTGGCGCAGCTCTGGAAAACAGTTATTAGACAAGTGCTCCCAAGCAAACAAATCATAGAGAGCATCATAACTTTCCACTTTGCTGCCCTTCACCCAACCATCCATGGCTCTGCAAAAATATGACACATATTCCACCCACGTGGTACCAGGCAACTTCTTACATTCTCTAAAGGCCTGTCTGTACTTTTCTGGGGTTAAGCCATACCTTAACATTAAAGCATCTTTCATATGAGTATAAGACATCCTATCCTCAACAGGCATGTCTAACAGGGTATCTCTTCCCTCATTCACAAAGCGACCCCACAACCCCGCTCCCCAATCCTTCTCAGGGCCCCGGTGGGCCAACAATGCTAACTCATATGCTTTAAACCATTGACCAATATCCTCATTCTTCTGAAAATCTTTGATCACATCTTTGGGAAAATAAAACCTACTTTCTGCAGGCACAGATGGGATGCTGCCACCAGAGGGATTCAATTCTAACTCTTTAGCTTTGAGCTCCAACTCCCTCAACCTGGTATCACGCTCCAAAGCTAACTTCTCTCTTTCAAACTCTAACCTTTTGATCTCCAAATCAGCTTCTCTCCTGCCTCTTGCATTCTCTAACTCCAACTGCCCATTTATCTTAAGTTTTGCCATTTCCATGTTGTATGCTCGCTCCTTCGCCCTTTCTTCTCTTTCTTCAGGAGAAAGACCTTTGGAGGAAACACTGCTGCCAGGAGGGGATGTGGGCCCATTCACTGGCACCTCCTCCTCCCCTTCCCCTGTTGGTACCACCACCGGATCAGAGGGATCTCTGGCCTCTAACCAGGCCTGCAATGCTTTGAGAAATTCTGGTTTGTTTTTGCTGCCTGTGGTAGGAACTTTAAATTGCTTGCAAAAGGATTTCAGATCCTGTAACTTGTAATCCTTTATCTTACTCCTATCAAATTCCTCCACAACGGGGGGCGCTAGAGGGCGCACTGCGGGATGGCTGGCGCCTAAGTTGGCTCCGCCGGACGGGAGACTACCGGGAGAAATAGCGCAGTGCCAGTGACCCTAAAATGATAAATTTTTACAGCGAGGGCTGTCGGAATATTTGAGGTCCCCCGAGCGAGGGTTTCCGAAGGCTACACGTCCCGGAATAACCACGAACCAGGGAAAAAGTGAGCGGACAGCGGACAATCGGACAAGATGGCGGCGACTGCAGTTTGACGGAGCTGCTCACACGGACGTCCCTGGACCACCATCTGCGACCCTCGGACATGTGGCGAAGGCGGAGAAGGGGCCACCAAACATGCAGTGCGGATATCTCGCAAAGCGGCGAACCGTATAGCCGACAGTGAGTAAAATATGCTGTGCGTTCCACGGAGCGCAAAATGGCGGACTGAGTGAAATGCATACCGGCGCAATAAGCAAATGCCCGATCAACACACCGCATGTAAGGCCCTCTCAACTCACGTCACCGTGTAAGGCGCGCTGCAGCCCATCGCGCACTCAACGCTCTCCGCTGACCCCTACTGAGACGTCTGTGGGTGCCGACCGTGTTTTTGCGCGAGGGAGGTGGAGGAGTAGGAAGCAGGCTCGCTCAAACGCACATGTTGAGGGCGCGAGGGCACAGGTCTGCGGCCCCTGCAGCTACGAAGTGGAGGCCGAGGTCTAGAGCATTACAGAGGAGAGCAAGAGCAGAGCAGTTGTGGCGCGATCTCGCTAGCAAGGGATAGCGAGTGCCGAATGAGAATGGTACCATAGAGGAGCATGGGCCAGCCCAGATGTTTCTAATAGCGGCGAATACCCGAGGGAAACACAACGGACACACGACACACGCGGCAGGCATAATGCTACCAGCAAGGGAAGGAGACGGACATATCTGATCACAGTAACACTCCAGCAAAGAACCTTGTGGAAACACGTTGGCCGGGGGTGGAAGAGTGAAAACCGGGGTTACCTTGGAGCTTCAGTACACAAACAACGTCGGAGCACAGCACTATAGCAGGGGACAGACTGCTCGGCGTACTTATAACGAACACTGACACGGAGTTTGCAGAGCTGCATCCCCGGATACTGATGCGCACCACAACCAACGGATGTCGACGGTAACGAGAAAGGCACACGCCGCTCTCAGCCAACCACGTGGTAACCGGGGATCCCCTGGCATAACTGGTGAAATGGGCAAACCAGAAAAACAACAGACCAAGCTACAGTTTGAGGCAAAAAAGAAAACCAAGGGCGCGACTGGTGGCTCGGAAACGGAGACTGAGCATGAGATGATGGAGGGCACCGGAATGGAAGGGGTGCTGAGGGCCATTCAGCGCAGCCTACAAGAAATGAATGGAAAATTGGATACTCTTACACAGAGAGTCGACAATATGGCGGCTAAAATGGACAAACATGGGGAACGGCTAGTCGAGGCGGAAACTAGGATATCGGCAGTGGAGGATGTCTCTAGCACTAACAAAAAAACATGTGCCACCATGGAGAAAGTGATAGACACGCTACGCAACAAGACGGAGGATTTGGAAGCGAGGTCCCGCGGCAACAACATCCGCGTAGCGGGACTTCCGGAGACGACCAACACTGGTAAGATGGAACTATACATGGAGAATCTGCTGAAAGAACTCTTTGGTGCGGAAGCGTTCTCACAGGTGTTCCTGGTGGAGAGGGCTCATCGTTCACTGGCGCCCCCCCGAAACCAGGGGCGCCTCCCCGCATCATAATAGCACGTCTGTTGAACTACAGAGACAGAGACATGGTCCTACGTAAAGATCGCGAACAGGGTGTAATTACCCATCAAGGGAATAAGCTCGACTTTTACCCGGACCGTACTATGGCTGTGCAACTGGCCCGAAAAGAGTTCCAATCGGCAAAAAAGAAGCTCAGAGATTTGGGCGTGGACTACTCCATGCTCTACCCTGCAAAACTCAAGGTAAACCAGGACGGGAGATCGACGGTTTTGGCAACCCCTCAGGCGGCTCATGAATTCATCAAAAAACTGATTCGGCGGCGGAAGACGCCGGAGCGAGACTTGCAGGAGGACGACGAAAGCTGAGGGGTCTCACGGAGATGCTGAGGCACATTGATTTGTTTACGGCGCCACCCGCCCGAGAGACTGCGTAGATGTAGACCCTGTAATACACAGGTAACGGTGTGGATGGCGCATTGGAACTCTGGAGGTGAGCAGGATAATACAGGGACGGGTGGGATTTTTCTGGCTCCAACTGCATGCACGGTCCTGGCCCAACCGATCCTGTGTAGAAACTCTGATTGATACTGAACAATTACCATGACTGCTTGGGTAAATTGGTGACTGGACTGGTCTTGATGGCCGTGTTTCGAGCATACAACCGTAGGAAGTGGGGAGTGTGCCCAATCACATCTGAGGAAGGTACAGCCAGAACTCAGCATGATAACTGCACATGATGCCTCTGCTGTAACACGGCTGGTGATCACACTCTGGGGGGGAAGATGAGAGGGACTCCAGGGGCAAGTTAGGGAACCTGAATACGGGGCTCATGAGGGCCCTAGTTTTTTGCAGCGAATATGGGTTATTGTCATTAAGAATACGTTACGACAAATGAGGTAGTCTACCTATCCACATCCACCATGTGGATGGAGATGTGTGCACCTAGTGGACCCCCTACCCGGGTGTCCCCCAACATACGTTTGTTTTGTAGTTTAATTAAGTTGGGCTTATGGCTTTGGCATGGTTGGGTTGCTGAAGTGGGAGGGGGGAACAGTGAAACAGTTGGGGAATTTTGTTACACATCACTGTATCTGAGAAACATTGCAAACTCCGAAATGTGCTATCTACTAAAATTGGTAGGTTCCCTGCTCACAGATATGGAACTACACGGCGCACCACATGTGCTTTATAGCGTCAAGAGACTGTACTACACCAGGGACACACACTGACAATATAAGAGACGCTAACCTAAATCTTCTCACCTGGAATGTTAGGGGTATGAATCAACCCAAGAAAATTCGTCTAATCTTCACGTACCTTACCAGACACAAAATAGATATTGCTTTCCTCCAGGAAACGCACATCGCACCACATTCCACAACGACAATAGGGTGTAGATGGGCGGAATCCACTCACAGCTCCAATTACTCCTCGTATGCCAGAGGCGTCAGCATTTTCATTAGGAAGGGGCTCAATTTTCAAGTGGCTAAGGTGATCAAAGATCCAGAAGGCAGATTTGTCATAGTGATTGGTCGGATCAGACAGCAATCTGTAGCTTTAATTAACACTTATGGGCCAAACACAGATGATCCCGTTTTTTTCACTAAATTATGGCACATAATTTCTGACCTACACATTCCACATTTGATATGGGGTGGAGATTTCAACATCGCCTTGCAAGATGGGGTGGACAGATCGCCAAATACCACTGAGACACACAGGCAGGCACGTGTGGCATTAACTGATGCGATAGAAGAGCTACGCCTACATGATATCTGGAGAACTCGTAACCCAGGACTCACAGCAGCTACCCATGTATCGACAATGCATAATAGTTGGTCAAGACTTGATTATTGGTTGGGCTCCGGGGATGTGTCCTTGTGGACGGCTGATATCATGCACCTCCCACGCACACTATCAGACCACAACACAGTATTACTATCTCTAACACTGCCTCATTACACCCCTCCGCCCTTCGCATGGCGATTTAATGCAAAGGCGCTCCTGGATACGGTGTTTACTGAAACAATACACAAAGCTATTGCAGAATATTTTGACATAAATGCACCAACGACCGATGACAAAGGGGTACTATGGGAAGCATTTAAAGCCACGATTAGGGGGAGATGCATCAGCACGACAGCAGGGATCCTGAAAGACATTAGACAACAGATACAAACCAGAGAGGCTAAATTGAGAGAACTTGAGCTCCAATATGAACGTACTCGAGACATCACTATACTAGGGACTATCAAACAGGTGCTGACTGAACACCAGGAGTACGCCAACTCAGAACTTAAATACATATCAACACGGGGAATAGCTAGAGCATATGGTGAAGGGGGAAGGCCCGGTAGAGCACTAGCACAAAAAATATGTACAGGTCACGCTCCACAGCACATTAACACAATCCGTGACGACACGGGGATGAATAGATACGACATGCAGGGAATATTGGAGGAATTCCGCAAGACATATGGCCGTCTATACGACTCGAACCTTTGCATGTCATCTGAAGATATATTAGCGTACATGGCTGATGTGGAACTCCCATGGCTTTCGGATGGGCATAAAGCATACTTATCCAGACCGGTCACAATTGAGGAAGTAACCGAGGTAATTAAAGCTCTACCCAATGGTAAGGCGCCGGGGCCAGATGGCTTCACGGGGGAATTCTACAAGGCATTTGTGGACCAATTGGCCCCGCATTTAGTGAGGATGTATGGTGAGGCACATGAGAAGCAAATCCTCCCGGCTACCCTTCGTGAGGCAATGCTGGTAGCACTGCTCAAACCCGGAAAGGACCCAGACCTATGCGACTCCTACAGGCCTTCGTCGCTCATTAATGTAGACGCTAAGATACTTACCAGCTTACTGGCCACACGTCTTAAACCTCTGATGCCGTCATTGGTACGACCGGACCAGGCGGGCTTCATACCTGAGCGGTCGACAATGCACAATACAAGAACGCTGTTTGCCCTCTCACATTACTTGACGCCGGAAACCAAAGCCGCGGCGATCCTACTGGACGCCGCGAAAGCTTTTGACACAATTGAATGGGATTACTTACACGCTGTTTTGAGGTGCATGGGCTTTCCTGGGATGTTTACTCAGTGGATGACGATGCTCTATGTTGGGCTGTCGGCGAGAATAAGAATCAATGGTTACATGTCGAACCCCATAGAGATACGCAGAGGGACTAGACAGGGGTGCCCCATGTCCCTCTACTATTTGCACTAGTGCTGGAGCCTCTGGCATGTAAAATCAGACAACACCATCACTACTCGGCCCTTCAATTTCCCACGAGGCCCCTGCACATATCGCTCTACGCGGACGATATGGTGCTGTATGTGAGACATTGACCTATATTAGTAATCAGACAGCACTATTCACATTCACATATTATAGGATGCAGAGGGCAATGCGTTCACTGTACACCATGTATCCAGAGGAACCTGAACAAATGACCACATTGCAATATCTTATAACGGCACCCACAGCATCTCATATGGTCTCTCGGTTATACTCCAGGTTGCAGGACGACATAGCAAACGACACAGACACCATGAGACTTAAATAGAATGAGGTAATGAATGATCCACTTTCAGTTGAAGAGTGGTCTAGGGCATGTATGCTTACAGATATGCTGACCCCGAATGGCAACTTGAGACTAATCCATTATAAATATCTGCATCAAGTATATTATACACCGAGCAGGTTACATCGCTATGGTTTGCGGGACGACTCTAGATGTAGGAGATGCGGAATAGCCAATGCTGATTTTATACATCTCGCATGGAGCTGCCCTAGGGTAGAGGACTACTGGAAGGAAGTCACGGATGCACTGAGTGTTATGTTGGGCACAACTGTAGAGTGCTCAGTGAAAACGTGTTTACTGGGTCTGGTTCCGACAATACGAGCGACCAAGCGTAAATACTGTGTGATCGCATTACTGATGGCTAAACGTAGGGTCTCGCTTCATTGGGGAGGTAGGAGATGCCCCAAGCTAAAAGATTGGCTGTCGGATCTCACACCCTGCAAAGACACACTGAATACATATGAGGAGGAACTACCTGCAAGCTCTAGACCCCGTGACTACTGGATGTACCTGATTGCCTATGTACAGGGTAGGCAGCAGGCGGATGCAGAAAATGTTGAGGAGTGCTGAGTGAAATGGAGGGAGCGGGGAGATACAGTGACCGAACAATCTGACAAAGAACAGAGCACACGAAAGGAGTGAGAATGTTGTGAAGCAGTGATAGTTATAAGGTTAAAAGAAGGTTGAAATTGTTCTATATGAGACAATAGAAAATGTCATACTGTACTGATATGTTCAATATTAACAAGCCCCAGATACACGAAACGATGCAATGCATTGTGCAGACCGCCACCGGACCTCCGGGTTGTCGGTATAGAGGCTGTGTTACATTGTTTAATACCAATCACGCGCTGTTACTGATGTGCTGCCGGCCTCTGGGTTGTAGGCAAAGAAGCGGTGTATCGAATGAAACTTGCAATAAAACAGTTTGAACACCAAAAAAAAAAAATAATTCCTCCACAACAGCAACAGGGGTAGTGACTCCGGCATCACTCATGGTCAAAACTGGCAGTTTTCAAAAATCAAGCTCCAGGAAAGCGGAGAAAACAAATAGGATATCCAACCAAAACAGATTGTGGCTGCGCTATGGTCTGCTTTCACTATGTAGCGCGCACTAATCACTGCACATGGGTCATAAATGCAAAGTTCAAATCCTCACCGCTGACCCACCAATGTTAGAAGCGGCTGTCTCTAGTTGGCAGAGGTATACACTTCTGAGAAATAGGGACACACCTTTTCTAGTCAGGGCAAGGGGATCACACACTTAGATAACCCCTGCTCACCCCCTTGGTAGCTTGGCAAAGCAGACAGGCTTATCTCAGAGGCAGTGCGTTAAGCATTTATGACCACATACATAAAGTGAATACACTACAAATGGACACGACACAGTAGTATTATAAAAATAAGAATGTTTATATAAGGCTTAGCACAAGACCAAATAACGACAAAAATATACCACAATCTTAATAAATACTCTTGGAAGGAAAAATAATAGTTCAAGCACGGTTTCTTCTTAGCACAAAGTCTTTAGTAACAAAAGCAACTCTTCTTCTTTAAAAACACAGTTCTTGGCAACAATGTAACCCACACGGGAGTCACACGACGTCGAGGCAAAGTTAATCCAAAGGTTCGACGTCGACCGCGAGGAGCGCTACGTCGAGCCCGGAGTCGCACAGACCCCAACAACACAGTACCTTGGAAAAGTGAAGCACTCGATGATCAGCGGCGTTGAGATGTCCGGCGTCGCGTCTTCGGCGTCGATCGGGCCTTGGAGTCGGGGCGATCTGCAGCGGCGTCGACCGAAGTCAGGCAGGAGCAGCGCTCACGGGATGAAGCAGGATACGGCGTCGTCGATGTCGATGTTGCAAGAGTGAGCAGCGCTCACGGCGTCGAGAGGGCTCGGCGTCGATGCGATCAGCGGCGGCGTCGACACAGGGTCACTTGGAGCTGGAGCCGAACTCGCTACTCACTAGCGTCGCTACTGGCGTCGATCGGGCCTGGCGGCCGGCGTCGAAGGTGCGGGACACTGGAGCCGTTACTCACGATGTCGAGCTGGATTCGGCGGCGTCCGTCGGCGTCGAGATTGCTGGATTCTTCAGAGGTGCTGGATTTTCAAGTTCCAGCAACAAGCACTTTCAGCAAATAAATGAAGTCCTTTGACCCTGTGACTTCAACAGGAGGCTGGCACTTCTTCCAGCCCTTGGAGATTTTCTTAGCAAGTTTGAGAGTACACACTCAGTTCCTCTCTCCTGGTTCCTTGGCAAAAATAAAGAAGCAACTGCAGGATTCCCCCAACAAACAGCACTCTGGCAGAAGGGGTAGGCAGTCCTTGGATCAGCAGGCTTCTTGTCCTTGGTTCAGGTTTCCTTGTCAGAAGTGATCTAAATTCTTGGTTCAGGGGTCCTTCTCTTATACCCCTTTTTGGCTTTGATCCCTTTGTCCATGCAGGGGAATTTCCCCCCATCCTGGGTTTGTTTTGGGTGTTGCCAGGCCTAGGCACCTGGCCTATTCACTGTGCAGGGCAGAGTCCTCAGCCGCCCAGCAGGAGCGGAGCCAGCATTGTCACTGGCAGGGGCAGGGCCATCAGTTGCCCGGCAGGATGTGGGGCCAGGAAAGTCCCTGGCAGGCACAGAGTCATCAGTCGCCTGGCAGGGGGGTGGAGCCAGCATTGTATCAGGCAGGGCAGGCTATCAGGAGCTACTCTTCCCCTACTCTCAATGCAAATGCCCCACTCATCCCACACTGACTCATTCAGACCTCTGGAGCCACCCAGCTCCTGTCACACACACACCAGAACCAGCAGAGACCGGTAGACCGTTAGACAAGAAAATAGCTACTTTCTAAAAGTGCTATTTTCAAACACAGAGTCTAAAAACCATCCACACAAACGGATGCGTTATTAAACCCTGAGTTCAGGGATACCAAACTCGACATTGCACCATGCTCCCCGAGCCCGCTAGGATTATAGCATTAATAATCCTGGCAGCCCATTCTAACTGATGGAGAGCAGGTTACCTTACAATAGTGAAAAACGAATATGGCTGTAATTCACTATTAGGACATGCCAACCTTGTCAGGCTTGTCCTACATTATGCTTACAATGCACCCTGCCCTTGGGCCTACCATAGGGGTGACTAACATGAAGTTAAGGGAAGGTTTAGGGACTGGCAAGTAGGTGTACTTGCGCAGTCCTCGTGACAGTCAGACTGCACGTGGTCTAGCAATGGTAGACCTTCAGATATACTTTTACTAGGCCGCTCTTGTGGGTGGCACAACACGTGCTGCAAGCCCACTAGCAGCATTTGTATTTACAAGCCCTGGCACTCCTGGTGCACTCTACTAGGGACTGACAGTAAACCAAATAAGCCAAACATGGAAGTCAATCAATACAGCAATTTCACATAGGGAGCACTTGCACTGTGGCACTGATCAGCAGTGGCACAGTGCCCAAAGCGATAGACCAGCAAAAACATCGTAAACAGAGGAGGCAAACAGAAAAAATGGAGGAGAGACTCATGCCAATGATGTCAGGTCTAACACTTAGCATGCCATTTACGTTCCCTTCACCACTGCGCCGTATGTTTGATTCACATGAGAATTCACCAAGACTGGGCGCCTTATGTTAAATCACCTCAATACCGTGCACTGAGCTACCGAGAAATAGCAATGCCCTTAAAACATCGCCAACCACCCTTAGTCTAACCTAGAGCAATCTGCACCTTACTTTTTGCTCTATTCAGGCTATACGGCACCGGATAACTGTACCCCACGCTCGCCCTGCACCTGCAGCATGAAACGCCACGCCAGACCCGAACTCCCGACTATTCAAACTATTTCATATTACTTTACAGGACCTCCTTGTCACCACGCAGATCCAGTAACTGGCATGTCACTCGTTTACCACAGAAGTTGGCATGCCACTCGTTTACCACAGAAGCTCTACATGTTATATCATATTCATGCGCCGTCCACCTTAGTCACCCCACTGCGCCGCAAATCGCATGTGACTTCACTTGATTTGACTTGACATTTGTTGCTAATAGAGTAACATATGAAAATGCACTTTTGTCACGGATGGTCAGCTTTGTTACATGCCTAGCTCCTGTTATTTACCCTATTCTTATTTTTCTTCCCTTGTGATTTTTCCTTCAATATAACTGTATGTATTATATGTGTAGGCCACACAAATTGTCAAATATTTTCAAGACAAGCATATTAATTCTCTGTCCTGAAGATGATGCCAATTATCCCAGTCTAGGCACCGAAACGTCGTCGACATACTAGCGTCATATGTATAAGGAAAAGTAGATAATGAATACAATGATGCTTTGAAATGTATTTTTGTCTGTTCACTGAACTACTAGTATACAGACCGCCTTGTTCGCTCTAACCCTATCCCCTTGTTTTGTCTTGTCCCCTGTGGGTTACTGGCTGTACCCACTGTGTAAAAAATTCCTTGTTATTTTTGCAATTCTCTTTAATTAAAAATCCTGTCCGGCTGGACAAAGGTCATACTTACAATTGAGCGTATGTCTATCATTTGCCAAGATCCCTGAACTACTAGGGACCATTGTTCTTTGAAATACGTTACTGTCCAAGGTCCCTAGTGCCATACCTTTGGGTTCCCTTGTCCTTTATAGAAAATGTAAAACTATTACAGCTTTTGTCGGCTATCATACACACGGGTCAATCAACTCCTTCCAGACCACTAAGCGGGTCATAGCGATTCTGGAGAGGTGGATAAAACGGGACAAATGGTGCCAGACCCTGGCAATACCTTCCTCAAGGTCTACTGTTTTGGTGGGGATGTATTTGGTGAGGCAATCCACTAGGCCTGACTCTTTGGGGATAAAAGTAATGCAGGGATAACGATTGGACATCCCCCACCTTACCAAACCTTGGGTTTCTGCGAATAAAGTCCACAACCCAGGGATCCCTGAAGCTGACTATAATACAGTCCCCCTCTAAGTCTTTTGGGCAATACCCCACCCAATTTACTCTCCTAACATTGAGAATTTCAGTGGAGGACATGGGTGGGAGGGTTCTGTTTTTGTTGAGCCAGAAGTTGACTTTATTATGGAGATCCCTATATGTTTCGGTTTTCCCCACCTCCAAAGGAACAACCCCAGTTAAAATGATGGTATAAGGTTCTGATTCGAGCGGTAGGTTAACACTAGGAGATCTAGGTTTAACAGACTTCATTTCAGGTTGGCCTTGACCAAAAGGCTTGGTTGCATTATTAATCTTACTAGGGGCTGGCTGTGTTTTGGAGACTAGACCTACTATAGGTGTTTTTCCCCTGGGTTTGGGAATGATTTTTTTTTTCCCCTGCTTTGGATGTTCTTGTTGGTGCAACTGGGGTACTGAGTTAACAGTTGGCCCTACCATTGGCGTGTCGTTAATGGGCTGTAGCTGGCCTCCTGTTTGAGTAGTCCCTTTATTAGTCTGAACTCAGGGGGTCTTTTCCAACCGGGCCGTGTTTTCTCTAACTAATAGCTCCAACTGATCCATTTTATCATTTAGCAACCTTGTCCTTTCCAACAATGGCAACAATAATGACTTCATCAAAAGTTCTAGTTTCCCCAGGAGGATGTCATCATAATTGGACGAGGGTTGATTATTGGCTTGATCGCTAGTTGTTATAAGCCCAGAAATTATGGAAGAGGGATTTATTGAATTCGAAGTGAGTTTACTTGCACACTTATTTTTAGATAGTTTCGCAGTGCCCCCCTTCTGAACTATCTCTACCCTCTTCCTCTTGTTGTTAATGGGTCTGGGCGGTGATACCATATTTGGACTAGTATTCCCTCCACTAGCTATAGAACTAGAAAGATCAGCTGTGTTATTGGTGTTCAATAAGTCATTGAGAGGGGAACTACCTGTTGATATCTCCAGGTCATGGGTTACGACATCATGTTCTGTGTTCTCTGGGGTCAAATTTGGGCTTTTATATAGATTGTCGCTGGGGTCGAGCTCGCATAGTGGAACAGGGGATACAGTCTGCCCTATTTTCCCCAGTGATGACCTTTTCCCAGTTATTAAATCAATAGAAAGTCGTTTTTCAACAAAGGCAATTTCCTTTTCCAGTATACTTGTTGTACGTTTAAAGAAATGGTCAATGGTACCGGTAAATACCCCATTTGTAGTCGAGACTTGAACTAGTCTTTCTTTGCCTGATCTCAGGGGCATTTTACCGTCACTACTTAACCACCAACCAGCCTCAAAGGATACAACAATAATAGTAGATATGACACCGGATCCAAACAAGCAAATATAAAACAGTTAGGAAAAGACCAACAATCTGACCAAACAACAATTACAAATAGGCAAGATCACACTTGAAAGAGGGATGTCCCAACCCAACCTCTATCGGCCTCGGACGGCCTCAGACGGCCCGCCCTTTGCCTGCGCGCGTCCCGCGATGCGCGTGAGAGGGCGGGCTTTTAAACACCAGAGGGGGGACAGGAAGAGTCCCAGGTGCGCTCGATCTCTATCGCGCACTACCACCTGGGACTCGCAGTCCCGCACCCTCACAAACCAAGGTACTTCCAGGCAGAGTCAAAAGTTAGGAAATCCCAGTGGGCTTGGCAGGTCTTGAATCACCACGCTATGCAGCGTAAAGGTCCCAATCAGCAAACGGCAACGAGCGGCACCCGCGGAGCGGGGGCCGCTAGCCGTGATAAAGGGCCGGGAGGAGGGGGGCGGGAAGAGTCCCAGGTGCGCTCAATCTCTATCGCGCACTACCGCCTGGGACTCGCAGTCCCGCACCCTCACAAACCAAGGTACTTCCAGGCAGAGTCAAAAGTTACGAAATCCCAGTGGGCTTGGCAGGTCTTGAATCACCACGTTATGCAGAGTAAAGGTCCCAATCAGAAAACGGCAACGAGCGGCACCCGCGAGTTGTGATAAAGGGCCGGGAGGAGGGGGCGGGAAGAGTCCCAGGTGCGCTCAATCTCTATCGCCTGGAAGTACCAGGTGGTAGTGCGCGATAGAGATCGAGCGCACCTGGGACTCGCAGTCCCGCACACTCACAAAACAAGGTACTTCCAGGCAGAGTCAAAAGTTACGAAATCCCAGTGGGCTTGGCAGGTCTTGAATCACCACGCTATGCAGAGTAAAGGTCCCAATCAGCAAATGGCAACGAGCGGCACCCGCGGAGCGGGGGCCGCTAGCCGTGATAAAGGGCCGGGAGGAGGGGGCGGGAAGAGTCCCAGGTGCGCTCGATCTCTATCGCGCTCTACCGCCTGGGACTCGCAGTCCCGCACCCTCACAAACCAAGGTACTTCCAGGCAGAGTCAAAAGTTACGTAATCCCAGTGGGCTTGGCAGGTCTTGAATCACCACGCTATGTGCAGAGTAAAGGTCCCAATCAGCAAACGTCAACGAGCGGCTCCCGCGGAGCGGGGGCCGCGAGCCGTGATAAAGGGCCAGGAGGAGGGGGGCGGGAAGAGTCCCAGGTGCGCTCAATCTCTATTGCGCACTACCGCCTGGGACTCGCAGTCCCGCACCCTCACAAACCAAGGTACTTCCAGGCAGAGTCAAAAGTTACGAAATCCCAGTGGGCTTGGCAGGTCTTGAATCACACCTTTGAGTAAACATGTAATTTGAAAGTGTTCACATTTTTCCTCCACAGCAAGTAGAGAGGGAACAAAGCACGAGCACTTATAAAGAATATCCAGTCTGTGCTCTTCTGAGGATGGAGGCACAGAAACAACTAGTATCTGCAATGTCACGTGCCAATATGAGAACAGCAGCTTTCTCAGTATGTAGTCCCATTCTTACCAAATGTGGATGAGACATTGGAGGTTAAATTCAGCCTTTTCTGGGCCAGAAGCACCATTCTCTTTCAAAAAGCAGCAGTAGTCCCTGGGCCAGAAAATTGACTGGAGCACCAAAGTAAAAGTGGCCTATATTAGCAAATCGGATAGCTAAAAAACGTTGCCCGTGTTTAAATTGGGGACGTTTTCAACTCCTAAAGACAATCTGTCTAAGAGTTTTACAAGTTACAGAAGACTGTATGGATATGAACTTGCTGCATGCAACGTTTGTTTTAATATACGGGAAAGCAACAGTAAAAACCGCCCCGGCAGACCATAAATCAGGCTCACATACATACCAAAAACTGGCCACACACTGCTCTTTCAGACACCTCAATGGGCACTGGCTGATTGATCTATAGGCCAGTCTAACCCTCTCAGAGGATGTCCAGTTCATTCCTTTATACCCAAAGACAACATTGCAGAATTAGGATTTTATTTAGTGTTTGGTGGGAGGGATACTTCATCAAAATGTGGAGGATATCTGTTGTATTAAATGTTTCCTAAACTAAAATGTAGTTGAATTACGGTGTATGGGATATGTGCTACATTTGTGATGGAGAATTACACCTACCAAATTCTATATAAAGCCCATAGGGTCATCTGCCTCCCATGCTTTAGGGACCCTTTATTCATTCACCAGCTCTTTGCACTTAGTGGCAAAGCAACAATTCAGAGGCAAGGAGGGAGTAATAACCTACAAAAACTTGCTAGGCTCTGCAGCAGATTCCATGTTCCTCACTATGCCGACTCCTCAATTGTTCAGACTGTTTAGACCAGCAGTTCCTCTTTCAGTACTGTATTGGTGGGTGTTTTGCTAGTCCAGTAACCCTGGTCACGTATTCATCAGGTAGAGATCTATGCTTTTGTTTGTCTGGGGGTTGAGCTCATAGGTTCCAGGATATGGTCACTTTTTTCACTCATTTTAACTTCCTCTAATCCTGTGAGCCCTACTCACCACTATATTTGAATCTCCTACAAGTGTTGTCGGCAATAGTTGTGCTTTTAGTGGCAGTCATGCAGATACAATGCATAGAGATTGTGAAGCCCTCTTATCTTTATCTTGTGGATTATACCAAAAATACTAGTTCTTTGTACTTCTTCTTTCTAATTCTTTTAGAATTATGAAGTAGCAGTTTCTAGTCTTAGTTTTTCTCATTTTTTCCGGGGATAGAGGATTTTCCTCTTTAAATGTTTGACCAGCACTGCTAAACAGCACTTTGTCCCCGAGGGCGTCTGGTGGATAGACTGTTAACCAGTACCACAGGAGACCAACATCCTGATCCTATTCGGTAACCCTCTCCCTCCCAGGTCGTTGAGGAGCATAGTAGATAAGTGTTGATTTTGATTGCAGTCATAGGATTAATTCGGTAGTTGTGCTATCCAGTACATATGCTACTTTGAGGAGGGCTCCCTGTACATTCTCTGAAGGATATTTCCTTCTAAAGAAAGTGACAGGTCGTAAAAGTACCTGTCTTGCAGGGGGACTTATGATCATTGGATGATTACAGGGATTTGAAAGAGTCAGACTCAATGCAGTAAGACCTGATTATACCAAGTCATGCTATGTGTTTTCATCGAAACGCTAATAACTCATAACTCCAGTACTACTCATTGAATTTTTGTTGCTTTTATGGCATTTTATGTATTAGATTTTACTCTGTTATTTTAGATTGGTTTGGGATTTTTCTTCAGTTTTATTTTCACTTTATTACTGTCTGAGTACTGTATAAATACTTTACACATTGTGGGTATGTTAACCCTGGCTGACTTTGGTCCACACTGCCAGAGGATTAAGCACAGGTTTATGTGGTGACCTTTGTAGTTTACTCTGACAAGGATTGTGTTTATTATTTGAGTGAGCTCCTCCCCTCTCAAAAGATAACACCAATTTTTACAGGTCACATTTACTACTCTGACTCCAATGTAAATAAAAGCAAGGAACGTGATGGACGTTTGACGGGTTGAATAACTAAACCCATCCCACAATAAGTAACTGTAGTAAATGTATTGGAACTTGGAGGATTAAATGTACTAGTACCACTCCAAAGTGAGCAACAGTAAGGAAAGTGTTTGTACTCTTCAACGTAAGTAAACACAGGTCACCCCTAAGAAGTTTTAGACTTTGGAGGGTGTCAATTTATCATTCTGACTCCAATTTAGGCAACAATAGATAACAAAATGATTAAAACACAATGAAAATAAAAATAATATATAGTATATAACGATGTACAATAACAAAAATACCTGCAAACAAAATGTTACAAAAATAATTTTACAAATAAAAATGAAAATAAATACTTTCCTCCTTATTCACAAAAAACACAACTCCTTTAAAACTGAAAAATCATAATAAATTATAAATAAAACAGTACACATATTAAAATATTAATTAAATAAAATAAAACTAATAATACATATATTTTACAAACGTTGTTATAAAATACTCTTATAATTCAATCAACAAATAATGTAAAGAACAAATAATTCACCTGAAGAATAATTAGTTCGGAAAATTTACATACATAATTATCAGTTAAAAATGTAATTACCATAAAAATTATTTGTGAAGACAACTATAAATTAAATAACTTTGAACCCCCTACTAACATATAAATTACTAATTTAACCAAGCAAAAATAATATATATATTAACAATCACAAAATACACTCAAAAATTAAAATGACCACCAATTTACAACATTTGCCACCAATTCAAAATTTCAACAGCTGCTTATGCTAGGGGCCTTTATCTGGGCCGCAGCACAAGCCGCTATTGAAAAAGGTTTTTTAGGGCCACCTGCATGGCAGTCCTAATATCATCCAGCAGGTGGGAATGCCAACGCTCATCTGACCCCATAGTAATCAGGCCCTAAATTTTGAAGAATTATAATATTTATTCATCCTTCTCAAATTTTGCTTTCCTTCAGCGTACTTTTTCACACTGGAACTCATATCTCTCATTCTTCATCCTATGCTCACGCACTCTACGGCTACAGTACCACATTACTCAATGTCTTGTCCATCATAGAGCCACTGTTCTGCGCTTCTTTCTTATTTTATTTCGATGTATCCCCTTATACAATATGTTAAACTACTAAAACTACTTGGCTAACCTTATTTCTTTTTTCTCTTTATGTTCAACATTGCCTCTTTGTTATTATAACTCTGATATTTTTAAACTGTTCACAGTTTTTTGGGTCAAGCCTAGCACAGCGTGCATGTGCTGCTCTAGGAAAACGACCTCTTGGAATCGCTCTGGACTTTTCACACGCTTGTGCGTGTGTTTTCTTTTCATAGCATTTTTTCTATTGGGCTTTCTGTGCATATTTCTAAAAAGACAGCATGCAATTGGGCAAAGGCAGGTGCATTTCTCACCTTTCCTAGGAAATGTATCCACCCACAGCCTACGGCTTACGCTTACGATCAGGGGTGCCATCTGTTCGGGGTCATGTCACCATCTATTTTTAATTAGCGCATTCGCCGCACTGCCGTGCTCACTCGTACCCGCTTCTCTCTATCTTTATACAATACTGTAATATCACTGAGACTTGTTTTTTTTCCAGTTCCCGGAACCTCCTTGCTTTGAAACACAAGGCCCTGCTTATAATCCCACAGGAATGTCCTTTGTGGCTCCAAGTCCCTTTCCTGAATGGTGCTTGTGCAGGCGTTTGGCTGACTTTCAGGAGTCTGGTGCCTCCATATGAAGTTCGGTAGACGTCTTGGTTTTCTCCTCACATAGGGCTCTTGCTCTCTGCAGCATTCTCTGTCAGCCTTTCACACAGTGAAGGCATGCTTATCCTACTGGGCATCTCCTCTCCTCAGAAGCCTTTCCCCACTTAAAGGGGGTTTGTCCTGCCTCTTGCTTGCCACAAGGTTTGTTTTTGTGAAGCATTAAAGGGATTTTGTTCTTTTATTATTCATTGCAGCTTTATCCACACAGTGTTTAAGTCTTCTGGAGATGTTATTAGCCGCCTAATTTGTTATAACCTATCAGAAGACCTCACTACGCTGCAGATCTTGCTATTTGTGGTGTAATTTATTTATTTATTTTTGTTATTTGCCTGCTCTCTGTTTACCAGTATGGAGTCCAAAATGATGTCAAACAAACGTAAACAATCTGTTTCACCTCCTCCTACCAAAGCCACAGCTATTGATTCATAAGACGATTCATTGGCAATAAATTTGGAGGAAATTCAAGCTATTAATATTAATACTGACACAATTTCTTCAGATAACAAAAATAGTCAGAGATATGGCTTCCTTATCGATGAGAGTTGCAGATAATGAGATTAAAAGTTGTGATAATACTACAGCCATTACATCTATGGCTTCACTTATTCCTCAGGTTGCTTCTCTCCAACATTCCTTACTTGATTTGGAAAATAGAAATAGACAATACAACTTATGCATATATAGGGGCTGATTCCGATTCAGGAAAAACCGCTCCGAATAGCCGTTCGGAGCGTTTTTCCCGTACGAATCATACCCTGCAACGTCCCCCGTACGTACGACGAAGTACGATTCGTACCAGGAGCCGTACTCCATACGAGTCGTACTGAGACCGTACGATTCAAATCCCCATCCGAATCTCCCTCGGAACCCGCTGTACACGACATCTGTACGGTTCACGGCTGGTTTTTACGACCTAGCAAGTACGATACGTGTCGGGTACGCACCGTAAAACCCTTTTTCTACAGGAGCTGAAAACAGCCGTAAAACCAGAGTTCGAGCCGAAACAGGTATGGAACAGCCCCCCCGTGTAGGGTGCGTACCCCCCATGATCGCAGGGGTATGGTGCGTACCCCTGCGATCATGGGGTGTGCGCACCGTACCCCATGTATGATGGGTGTACGCACCGTACCTCATGTACGATGGGTGTACGGTGCGTACACCCATCGTACATGGGGTACGGTGCATACCCCCCATGATCGCAGGGGTACGCACCGTACCCCTGCGATCATGGGGTGTACGGACCGTACGGTGTGTATGTGTTTGTGTGCTTTTCCGTACGACTCGCCCTTACCTGACATGGACCGGATGAATCGCGTCCTCATACCCCGGTCCGGATCGTACTTGTCGGGTCGTATGGCATGTGTACGAGTCGTACGGCATGTGTACGAGTCGTACGGTTCACGGTTTCAGCCTTGCAATACG
This sequence comes from Lissotriton helveticus, assembly GCF_964261635.1. Classification (NCBI taxonomy): domain Eukaryota; kingdom Metazoa; phylum Chordata; class Amphibia; order Caudata; family Salamandridae; genus Lissotriton; species Lissotriton helveticus. The sequence continues at coordinate 780,226,051 of NC_136061.1, forward strand.
TACGGATCGCGACGATTCAGACCGATTCACCGAATACGGATCGTACTACGTGACTCGGACGGACGGGTACGATTCGTAAGGAGAGGACTCCGGATACAAATCGTACGGACAGTTTTTTTCCCGAATCGGAATCGACCCCTTAATGTTCCAGAGGGGGTTGAGGGACAGTGTTGTCGTCTTTTCTTGGAAAATCTTCTCCCTAAACTATTAACCCCTTGGCCGCGGCGTTAATTCTGCCGCGGCACTGGGGTGTGTGCGGGTGAGCGCTGCGCCGCCATGCTAGTGATGGAACCACACAGTCATGAGCCATGGCCGAGCTGTGCTCATGACGGCGTGGTTCTGTCATGACTCGGCCCACTCACTAATTCGCTCGCACAGGCAGGGAATCAGTGCTGCGTGGGCGGAGCGGCCACAGCATGATGGAACCACGCCGTCATGAGCACACGCCGCCCGTGGCTCATGATGGCGTGGTTCCGTCAGGAGCAGGGAAGGGGTTAAATATCAAATTTCCAGAACTTTTTGAGATTTATAAAGCTCACAGAAGACCTTCAATTCGTAAACCTCATCAAGTCAAACCAAGACTAATCATTTTTAAAATTCTGAGGCACCATCATCTCCTCCCTCCTGCCCGAGAGATCCCTTCTCTCCTAATTGAAGGAAATAAAGTCTTTATTCATCAGGACTTTGCAAAGGAGACTGTTCAAATACAATGAAAATTTTCAGAATTGAGGCCTCATTTATGAGAACCTGGCTATAAATATGGTCTTTTTGACTCTGCAGTTATGCGCATCTGGAAAAATGATTTCTCCAAGTCTTTCTCAGCTCTCGCAGATTTAATCAGATTCTTGGATCAGCATAATCCTATTCTCATGGACTCTCAGCCGCCTGGTTCTGCAGGCTAATTTTTTATACCCCTTACTGTAGGTTGTTATTCCCTCTCTCTGCAGGTGCATATTATGTGTTTTTTTCTTGCTTCGCACCTCCGTCTTCAATGTTCTATTGGTATGAGGTCTTAGAGACTGACCTCGCTTTATGTTGTTTTTCTTGTTTTGTCTTTTTTATATGGGCTACTGTCTCTCTCTTATTCTCTTCTATTACTTCTAGGAAAATATGTATAGGCCACAAAAGTTAGTTGTTGTTTTATTAAATGTGAAGTGTCTCAGACACACAGTTAAATGACGTACAATTTTAGAATATCTCCACAAGTCTAATGTAGATATCTGTTTTGTACAAGAACCTCATGTTAATGACAAAATATGACATACTATATCTAAAGGTTGGGTAGGGCTTATAGTTTGTGCACAATTTTTGTCACATCATCATGACACAGATGGTAGATTTGTTTATGCTCAAGTTCAAATTGATAAACTCACTTTAAATGTGGACAATATTTATGCTCCTACTTCTGATGACCATGCCTTTTGGTCTTATGTCTCTGCTGAAGTACTCAAAAATGGTAATACGCTCCTTATAATGGGTGGTGATTTTAATCTTATCAGAGATCTTTTTTGGACCGGTCTTCTGCTTTTAAGTTCTGGCCTAGCAAAGCATTCATTGCTTTGAAATCTTTCCTTTCTGTTACCAAATTGGTAAATGTTTGGAGATGGTAACATCTTACAAAGAAAATGTGTACTTTTTATTCTAATGCTCACTCTTCTTTTTCTAGAATTGATTACTTATTGTCCTCACGTAGTTTTGGACCATGCTTTAATTTCTTTTTCCTTATTTATTTCTGATCCCCAAATTCCTAATAAAAGATGGAGAATGAACTCGGAAATGGTTCTTAACCCAACTAATTCTAAAAAAATGGCCTTAGCTATTACTGATTATTTTGTTTAATAACAAGTCATGTGATACTTCCAAAATTATACATTGAGATGCTTTAAAGCTTACATCTGTGTAGTTTCAATATCTATAATGGCACACGAAAATAAAGCTTTTTATTCCCACTTCACCAAATTGGAGATACAGATTGCATCAGTGGAACAACTTTTTATTACATCTAGAGATCACCAATATAAATCCCAACTTCAGAACTACCACTACAAATATAATTGTATGCTTAGTAAAAGAGCAGGTTTACTTATTTCAAATGAAAAATCTAATTTTCATTTTAATTCCAACAAATCAGGTCGCATGTTCGCTAGTTTTCTACAACTCAAGTGAGACAGAATTCAAATTCCAGCCATCAAAACGAATAATGGTACATTGGTGACAGATGGTAAAGATATACTGAAAGAGTTCCTTTCCTTCTACTCTTCTTTATATCACAAATCTCTTGCCCTTCAAAACAATGTTATCAATGATTTCCTTATTTCTTGTCGATTGCCTCAGATTTCTGATACTGATAGATCAAACTTAGAGAACGCTATTGACATTAAAGAAATTTTTGCAGTAATTAATGCATTAAATTCCCAAAAAACTCCTGGCCTGAATAGAATTCGAGCTGAATTCTATAAATATTATCAGGACCAATTATCCCCATTTTTACTTTCCCTTTTTACAGAACTTCAGCGTACTTCCATGATGGGGAGATTTTTTAATGAAACCACTATAATTGCCCTTCCCAAGCCTAATAAAGATCATACCTTAGTTTCAATTTTTCATCCCATCTCTTTAATCAATCAGGACTGTAAAATATATGGATTTCTTTTAGCAAATAGATTATCACCCTTACTATTCAATATTATACAGCCTTACCAAACTGACCTTATGAAAGGTAGTCTATCTGCTCATAATACCTGGTTGCTCATACGTCATATATTATCCCTTGCCGAAGAATCCAGTTGTCCAATTGGTGTACTGGCCATTTTGGTCCTGTCTTTATCAATATGATTAAGGCATTGTATTCAGCCCCCTCAGCCTCTATTTTTGTCAATGGTATGTGCTCCTCCTCATTTTGGTTGTATAGAGGCACTCGCCAAGGTTATCCTCTCTCCCCTTGACTTTTTCTTATTGCAATAGAGCCCCTCTTATGTTCCCTTTGTAATAGTGATACTTATACAGGTGTTGTTTAAACCTACTGCTTACGCTGATGATGTGTTATTATATGTTACTGATCCCCCAACCTCTATACCTATTATTCTTGATATTATTCATAAACATGCTGACGTTTCTGGTTACTCCCTGAATACTAATAAGACAGACTTTTTTCCATTAAATGTTTTTTTTGTAATTCTACAATGTTGGCGAATACTGATATAATTCTGGTCACCAAAAAAACTCAAATATTTGGGAATACCTTTTACTGATTCGATTAAAGATACAGTTGAAACCAATTGCTCAACTATTTTAACTAATACCAAAGAGAAACTGGATAGTTGGTCTAATCTTCATCAAATTTGGTGGGGACGTATTGAAGCAATTAAAATGTCTATAACTCCACAAATTCTACACCTATTGTCTATGATACCTTTCTCTTTACCGTCCACTTTTTATGCTAAATTATATAAGTTATTTACTAAGTTCATCTGGAATAATAAGCTTGCACGCATCAGTCAAAAAGCCTTTACAACTGCCCAAATGTGAAGGTGGGGTTGGTCGTCCAGATTTAAAAAAATATAATTTAGCATTCCTTGTGGCACAATGTTCCTTATGGTTCCATATTATACCCCCTTTAATGCACCTAAATGACTTATCCTGTGGAAAAATATTTTGGCTGCATAACCATTAACTGCGTTTCTTACCATGACAAATGGTTCTTTTGGTAAACGTTCCCCCATTATTGCGAACTCTAAAATTGCCCCTTTATCATTTGATAATAGCTTTTCTATTACTTTGTCTTCCACTAGAACAGTTTCTCTTTGGTTCAATACTAAACTCCAATACCATAAGCATATTTCTTTCTGGAACTTATGGATTACTGCTGGTATTTTCTTTGTTGCAGACATATGTCAATATGATATGTTTTACACCTTTGATGTTATTCAAGCTAAATACAACCTGCCCTTGTCTGAATTGCCCAAATATACATTACTATGTAATATGGTTCTGTAGAAAAGTCAGCCCATATCGCACCCGATGCCCAGGCCGCTGGTGCAGGGCGACTCTTCGTTTTCATCTTGAATAGCTACCAAATAAAGAGACGGGCACTGGAAGTAGGAAAACAAGAACAGGGTTTATTACTCATGAGGAGAGCCTGTCCTTTGGGACACTCGCATAGTGTCTTCGGGAGGTGCTCTAACAAGTTTCTCTGAGGCTTCGTCTTTTATACACAGGTTTGTGGCACACAGGCATCCTTTATTACAATCAACACTTTGTATAGTATGGAGGTATTCCAACACGTGGCTACAGTAGGGCCCTTATCCTCCATGCAATAGGAGGGGGCTGTCATGCGGCTGAGTGTTCTGCTGATTCCATTGGATTGTGTGTGCCTGATCGAATCTCAGGGGGTGGGGTGGCCATGATCAATAGTAGCTTCTTCCAAGAGAGACGAGTGCATAAAGTAGAGGGCAATAAACTGTATCCTCAGGCTAAGGGATGACCAGTGGTCAGGGCTGACATTCAGGCTCAGAGGAAGAGGTCATCAAAGGAGGGGTATTCATGGAGGGACAGGAGGTGTTGGTCAGGCGCGGGGTACGATTCTGAGGGACAGAGTCATGCGGGAGGGGTGGGCTCATGACTCGCGCATGTGGGAGAGGGGGCAGCCAGGGTGCATGGGGGAAGCTTGCAGGGTCAAGGAAGGGGCGCTGGCGATCGACCGCAAACTGAGAGACCATGGTGCCTAAAGTGGCTGTCGTGTATGTGTGTGCATGGGTCTATGCTAGTGGGACAACACAGTCAGAGTTTTAGTGATATCCATTCTGTTTACACCAAGGGGTACTGTGAACACAAATGAACGCCGCTTATGTACATACACATTGCTATTTTTAACAGTCGCTGCTTTTTACATAAGCACGTTCAATTTCTACACAGTCGATGTGATAGGCAGAATACAATACATGTTGATTTACATCTGTTGGGCTCTTTATACAAGCCTAGAAATCGGCATAATATTTAGTCGGTGTAGAATCAAGAAAAATGTTCCGACACATAAAAATCAAGTTCACATTTTCTCTCTAGTGACATCATATACAGAAAGAACGCTCTGATACCTTCCGGCTTGTCAGTACTATAGGGGATTTTTGGAAAACTAACCACATGAGTGACCGATGAAACATTTCTTAAAAGGCAATACAAAATGGTTGAGGGAGGTATTCAATTTGATACAAGTAATTTAGTCAAGGGGCGAATAGAAAGTTCTGGAAAGGGGGAGGGTCTTTGTCGCAATGTCCTTTAACAGGGTCCGTCTTCTTTTGTTGGCGCTGCTGAGCACCGGCGGTGGAGCTATAGGTCCAGCTCGGATTCGTCCTTACACGTTGCAGGGTGCGATCAGTCCTCTGCTGTTAGATCACAGTCCTGTTTCCTAACTCATTTTCTTAGGGGTGCCTTATGCTGGGCACCTGCGTGTCTTTCTTTTTCCGTAACAAAATCCCAGTCCATAGTCAAATTTATATGAAGGAGTTTGTTGAATAATCGAGGGAGGAGAGGGCGGAGTGGGGCCAGATCTTCGAACACACCAAGGGACCAAGGGAGCAAAGGACAATGAGCAGGCAGGCCCATCAGTCGGACTCAAAAAGGGACGGGAACTTCAGGCACGAGTGGGTCAGCAAGTCGAGGGCTTCAAGGCAGCCCCTTATTCCTTCATCAGCTGAACTTGAAAGTTGTGCCTCGTCCCGCGTCTCATCGCTCTGCGGCTCCACCTTTGGTCGTCACACGTGCTCCATGATCTGTGGCCAGGCTGTGCGTCATGTCCAGCTCCTCTCCTTTGGTGATTGTATCTTTAAATGGGTGAAAAACAAGTTTTAGAAAAACTGATCGGGAGAACAGATATACATCGCAATTCCTTCCCTATTCCTGAGTAGGTGGGGATAGGTTCATCGGTCACAGTCAGAGGTCGTTTTTTATGGAGTCTGTAGAAGGGCATTGCATATTGAATTCATAGACTTGTTTGGCGTTCATTCGTGACATATGATAAGAGAAATTGAACCTTTGTACACAATGTATTACGTTACAAAAAAATCGAGTCCTTATGGAGAGACTCGTTCTTCCCTTTAACCCAAGTATCGACAATATCACATCTCCCTTCGGGGTTGGCTAATTCTTGCAAGCAGGGGCGTTATCATAGGGTTGATCGGGGGCGCGTGGGTGCTTTTGGACAGGGAGCTGGGGTCGATCAGGAGAAGTGGGGTACTCTGGACATCCGCACTTAGGTGCAAGGGGGTGGGGCAATCGGGGCATTTGGGGATCGCATTTCTAACGAACTGAGAAACAGAAGGCCATTAACGTTATAGTTCCCTTATAAAAGGCCAGATTAGGGGACATTCGTCGTCTTACCTGTCCTTTCCTTCATTACCAACTCGGGTTCTATTGTTTGCAGAAGGGAGAGGTAGTAATATGGCAAGTCACAATCGTTTTGGTTTTGGTCAATTTTGCTGAACACCTTTGTGTTCGTGGAGTCCAATTAGGTTCGTGCCGGTGGGGCACATCGTCCTTGCATAAGGGAGGAGGGAACAAGGGGGGTTTTAGAGAGTGAGAGAGAGAGAGAGAGAGAGAGAGAGAGAGAGAGAGAGAGAGAGAGAGACCGCACTCTAAGTGGTCCATTTCAGTACACGTGTGGCATGGAGAGAGGAAGAGGGGGGAAAAGAGAGAGAGAGTGAAACGTGTACAGTAATGGACCATTCAGTGCGCGCACAACATAGAACAACAGGGGTTAAGTAATACGGAAACACAGATGGAGGGATGACGTAGATCCATACATCACGTACATACAAACTCAGACGGGGAAGACAGTACATGTATTATACACAAAAAAAATCCAAGACAAAACATAAAACAGTTATTGGCCAAAATTATCCCTTTTCTGTATGCTGTGCACTTTTATCATCCTAAGCTCTTTTTACCCTTTTCTTATCTTTTATTCGTTGGCTGCCTCTTACTGGTGGCTTTGATTGTACACACTTACGCCTTTGGCAACTGGTCGTGAACTAACCTGGTCGGGCTAATGCTCACGGAGGTTTATTCGAGTCATTTTTAGCAAGTGCGTTTCCAGGCTGAGACAACAGTTGGTGTCAATTGGAGAGCAATGGGGCAGCTTTTAGTTATGTGCCTTGAGGATGCGGAAAAGGAGGTAGGAGGTTTTCAAATATTGGCAATATCCCTAGTCCTCTCGGCGGAGGATACTTGTGTAACCCCTACCTCGAAATATACCCTAAACTTTTCCTTATTTAGTTAAGCGTGGAGTGATTAATCATGTGTGCACGTTATTTTTGGTGGTATTATTCGGAGTGCATGGGCACCATGATCGAACACCTTTTCCCGTCTTCTTCGTCCGCCAGATCACCATTTTCCTTCTTTGTATTCCTAATCGATGTTCCAAGGTGACCGGCAGAAAGAGGGAAAAAGAAGGGGCGGGGGCAGCATTTAAGAATACAACAGCGCGCATAAACCCGAAAAGGCTTTTACTTACTACATACGCGGTCTATCTCCCCGGAACGCAGTTCTTGCCAATTCGGCATTTAAGCCCAGATGAACCTTTTAGTGTGCGAGAGATGTTTATCGGAAGCCGGTGGATAGCATAGGTCACCCAAATGTGGTATTACAGATCGTATGTAGGGAGGCCAGATGGCACTCCTTTGGAGCAACTTAGGGGCATTTTAGTACAATCTTTCTGATACAGGTAGCATATAAAGTATAGACTGAATTCCAGGATCTTTTAGCGGTTGCTTTAAGCTGTACAAAGGTGTGCAAAGTACATACAACAAAAACTGTACCATTCATTTTTGCAGTATCTCTGCGTAGTATACTTTTTAATCTTTAAACAGTGGTCATTTATTCGAAACTTACTAATTCACACGTGACAACTACGTTTGCTTTTTCCAAAAATCTTTAATAAGAGTGTCAGTGCAAAAATATGGGCCTACAACCCTGTGTGCCGGCCACGGAGCAGGCTAGAACTGTAGATGTGGGAATACTTTATTAGAAAAACTTTTAGTGGAGTCGGTGGTCGTTTATTTCAATAAAAAGTGCACCAAGTGCAATAAAAATCATATTGAATCTTTAGTGTGAGCGAATATCATAAGCATCGAAATTTCGAACTTTCAATAATCATGATGCGCCAAATTCAACAACAATTCATTGTCCGAATGTTCAATTAATACCCATCTGATGTCAATTTACCGTCTGAACACATAACCAGTACCCATCCAATATCAATTCTTTGTTCGAACATATAACCCGTACCCATCTCATATCAATTCATTTCCCGAACTGACAGTACACATCCTATATCAATCCATTGTCCGAACTCATAACCAGTACACATTCTATATCAATCTATATGTTTAAAAAGCTTCATACATATCCTTATGACATCAAGTCTGAGCAATCGGGGTACAATAAGGAGTGTGAGAGTTTCATTTGCATCGGCGCCATTTTGGGTGCAGTCAGGCAGAACCAGGCATAATCTAAATGTCTATTAACTCGTGGTTGGCTCAGAGCTTCTCTTGGCAGTCCAAAAGTTCCGTTAAAGGGCAAAAGAAAGGATCGGTGGTTTGAACCATCAGTCAAAAAGGGGGGGGGGAGGCAACAATCTTTTTCTACCGGGTCATACTGTGCTTTCGCCGGAACTGATCCGATCTGTAGTCTGCAGGATTCTAGTCATTCAACCTGAGGCTGGCGACAGCATGGGAGCGCCGACGTCCTGCGGCTACATTACCGTCGTTCCGAGGGCACTCATGGCAGTCATTCCCCATCGGGGGTATTTGCGGGAGTCGGGGACTCCCGCGGCTCCTCTAGAATCTTCAAGGTTGTGGAGAACTATGATGGTGGAGTCAACTGGTGACCGGGCCATTCCTTCGTGCTGGGCCCGCTCTTGCCAGGTCGATCGCCATTTTGAAAGTTCGGCAACTACCGGCGATCGCGGGGTCAAAGGAGCGGACGGGCTCCACCCTGTCGGGCGAGGTGTTGCAGCATCGCCACAGTGGAAGAACCCTTTTCCGGGCGCCTGGAGCGCTGAGGGTGCAGCTGGGAAGCCTCCACCTGGGGAGGCGGGAGAGGCCTGTTCGCACCGTCTCTCCCTCCCAGTGCACCCCACGGCGTCTCGCTCGACATTTGTTATGGCCGGACCAGGCGATGAGGACGAGGGGGGGGTCGGTGGCATGTGCAAGACATCCCCCCCCAGGGTTGTCGCAGCCATTATGCAAGAAAGAAGTGGCGCCTGGCGTGTTGTTGCTGCCATTACGGAAGAAAAAAGAAAGAAGTGTCCCGTCCGTCTTTGGGCCGGGCTTCCGGTGGATGTCGGCCGGACGCCCCTTGCTCTGGCCCCATAAACGGGTTCCTTGGCTCATCGGCTGCAGCCGGATCCCGTTGGCCCCAGCCCCCGGCCGTTGGTGGCCGGACCGGGAGAGGGAGTGGAGGGACTACCTGCAACTCTCAAGTGCCACCGCGGCCGGACTGGGAGAGAGAGGGGAGGGTCGAGGACATAGACATTCCCCCCCTGCAACTCTCCGGCGTTGTCAAGGCAATCCCCTGGCCGGGTCCCGCTGGCCTCGGCCTCTCCTCCGGCTACACCCTACGTGATGATCTCCTGGCCGACTGTTGGCAGCAGGACCCGCCCTATATGTGTTGTTTCCGGCTGGGCGTAGCCGTAAACTTGTTGCACTTTGGAAGTTTCCAGAATGGGGGCGGATGTTCTGCTGACTTGTATTTTCCCCAGTTTACCGTTCTTATTTCTAACGTTTTCTTGTTTCTAGGGCATTAATAAGTTTTATCATTATGTATTGTTATCGTTTCTTTGTTTGTTATTTATTAAAAAGTTCATGTTCATCAGTGGCCTACTGATTTTCGCTTTCCTATTCTTTTCTTTCCAGGTGGTTTCATGCTAAAGTTTTCTGTTAACAGGTTACAGTGATCACTTCGCTATTATTGTATATGTCCTTTTTACTAGGGGTGCTTTCTGGTCGGGCCAGATGACCTTCCTCTAGTAAATGGTCCAGGTGAAACTGGCGTATCAACCAGTGGGGAGTAGATAGGCATGACAGATTACAACGGGGGACAAAGGTCCGCATTACCTACCCTTCACTACTTGCAAAGACTAGAGTATGGCGACTTCTGTGCTCGTTTGCAAAATAGAGAATACCTCCAAAAAGAACCAATTCCAAACAGTCAATGTTCGGTCAATCAATCAATCAATGAGGAACGAAATAGGTACGACGTGTTAAAGGTTTGCGTTACCTACCATTCACTCTCTGCAAAGGGAGAGAGAATATTCCTATTCTTCCCCGTTTGCAGGCAGAGAAGATTCCTAAGAGAACCAACTTCGAACAATTCAATGCCCGATTCAATCAATCAATCAATGGGGAGAAAAAAATAGGCACGACGTGTTAAAGTTTTGCGTTGCCTACCCTTCACTATCTGCAAAGACTAAACAGAGTATGGCGTTTCTGTGTTTGTTTGCAAATAGAGAATCTCCCAGAAGCAATCAATAGATAATACTAGTATTTTCAAACAATCAATCAATCAATCAATTTCGCAATTTGTCGTGTGTCACGACCTTACCCGGACCGGACCATGGGGACAGTTTTTCGCCTTCCTTTTTCCAGCGCCCGATCATTCTCTTTCTCCATGTTTTTACCGCAGCATTCCTGTGGGATTCCAGTCAGGACAATAGGTCACTTGAGAGAGGTCCGTTCGGAATCGGTGAAGCTCATTCAATCGGCAGCCGGAGAAGGGCCCTCTCAAGGCAGGTATACTCCAATCATTTAGATGTTCACCCCATCGTCTGGACCTCTCTTACCGGACCTTATGTCGCTGATGGGCCCCGCGTTTGGGACGCCAATTGTTGAAAAGTCAGCCCATATCGCACCCGATGCCCAGGCCGCTGGTGCAGGGCGACTCTTCGTTTTCATCTTGAATAGCTACCAAATAAAGAGACGGGCACTGGAAGTAGGAAAACAAGAACAGGGTTTATTACTCATGAGGAGAGCCTGTCCTTTGGGACACTCGCATAGTGTCTTCGGGAGGTGCTCTAACAAGTTTCTCTGAGGCTTCGTCTTTTATACACAGGTTTGTGGCACACAGGCATCCTTTATTACAATCAACACTTTGTATAGTATGGAGGTATTCCAACACGTGGCTACAGTAGGGCCCTTATCCTCCATGCAATAGGAGGGGGCTGTCATGCGGCTGAGTGTTCTGCTGATTCCATTGGATTGTGTGTGCCTGATCGAATCTCAGGGGGTGGGGTGGCCATGATCAATAGTAGCTTCTTCCAAGAGAGACGAGTGCATAAAGTAGAGGGCAATAAACTGTATCCTCAGGCTAAGGGATGACCAGTGGTCAGGGCTGACATTCAGGCTCAGAGGAAGAGGTCATCAAAGGAGGGGTATTCATGGAGGGACAGGAGGTGTTAGTCAGGCGCGGGGTACGATTCTGAGGGACAGAGTCATGCGGGAGGGGTGGGCTCATGACTCGCGCATGTGGGAGAGGGGGCAGCCAGGGTGCATGGGGGAAGCTTGCAGGGTCAAGGAAGGGGCGCTGGCGATCGACCGCAAACTGAGAGACCATGGTGCCTAAAGTGGCTGTCGTGTACGTGTGTGCATGGGTCTATGCTAGTGGGACAACACAGTCAGAGTTTTAGTGATATCCATTCTGTTTACACCAAGGGGTACTGTGAACACAAATGAACGCCGCTTATGTACATACACATTGCTATTTTTAACAGTTCTTAATACTTATCTGCAACTACTTTCTATATCTCAGTCCTCTGGTATAGAGTTTTGTATTTCTGTATTCAGCTGCTTAGGACATATAGCCTCTACGGTAACGGCACAAAATATCGAATACAAAATATAGAATTACATTAAAATCGAAGTACAAATATAGAATGGACAAAATATCGAATGGACAGAATATACTCAACAAAAATATTGAATTTAAGGTAAGTAATTTAATATCGATTTTTATAAATATAGAAAGTCAAAATATCGAAGTATATAATATAGGTATTAATAATATCGAATTTTTAAAAAATATCGACTTTTTTTAAGTGTTTTGTATTTTAGTATATGTGTGAAAAGTATATATTTTTATTAAAATGTATTTAAAGTTATGAATTTGATGTTATTTAATGTTTGCGTAATTTAATTCTGTAGCGGGTTGTGGGTTTATAGGGGAATAGGGTGGGGAGTAATTTAATGGTAATTAATTAAATATTTTAATGTATTTATTGGAATTTATTTTGAATTAATTGTTCATTAATTTTTAATTGGCAATTAATTAATTTGTAATTGGTAATTAATTTTTATTAATTGATTAATTGATAATTAGGATAATTTTATTAATTTATTTTCCATAGCAGGTTGTGGGTTTATAGGGGAATAGGGTGGGAAGTAATTTAATTGTAATTAATTAAATATCTTAATTTATTTATTGGCATTTATTTTGAATTATTTGTTAATTAATTTTTAATTGCTAATTACATAATTGGTAATTGGTAATTAATGTATATTAATAGGTAATTAATTTTAATAATTAATATTTATTTGTATTTTTAAAAGATTAATTATTATATTAAATTGGCAATTACTTTTAATTTATTTTTTATTGGTATTGATATTTAATTATTTTTATTAATATTTTAAAGATTTACTTTCCCTACTGTTGCACTCACTGGAGTGGTAATAGTAAATTTGACCCTCTCGCTATCCAATACTTTCCCTACTGTTGCACTCTCTGTAGTGGGAATAGTAATTTTAACCCCTACGCTATCCAACGCTTTCCCTACTGTTGCACTCATTGGAATGAGAATAGTAATTTTTACCCCTACGCTATCCAATGCTTTCCCTACTGTTGCACTCTCTGGAGTGGGAATAGTATTTTTTACCCCTACGCTATCCAGCGCTTTCCCTACTGTTGCACTCTCTGGAGTGGGTATAGTAATTTTTACCCCTACGCTATCCAACGCTTTCCCTACTGTTGCACTCTCTGGAGTGGGAATAGTAATTTTTTACCCCTACGGTATCCAATGTTTTCCCTACTGTTGCACCCTCTGGAGTGGGAATAGTAATTTTTACCCCTACGCTATCCAACGCTTTCCCTACTGTTGCCTTCACTGTAGTGGGAATAGTAATTTTTACCCCTACGCTATCCTACAGTAAAAATATTGTATATTTTGTATTCATATTATGTTAATATATATATATATGTGTTAAAAATCATATTGTATGTTTATTTTTTTTAACTTAAATTCTTTAATAATTTTAAAGTTATTTAAGTATTTTTAAGTATGTTTTAGTTAATTATAGTTATTATTTCATCATTTTAAAATTACTTTTAAGACTTTTAAAAAAAATTGATATTATGACTAACTATATATTTTTTTTCCATCTTTTTGATTCAATATTTTTGTACTTACCTGTTTGTAGATAGGACTTCGATATTTTTGCTTTCTATATTTTTACTTCGATATTTTGGGTATTCTATATTTGTGTATTCTATATTTTGTCAGTGATCCAGCCTCTATATAAAAATCTTATCACTTCAAATTCTTCCTTCTCACATCTTGATCAAAAATGGTCACCACACATAAATCTTCAATCACCTAGCATATCCTGGAAGGATATTTGGAAATCCAACACAGCTAATTATCTCCCGGGTACTCTTATACAAACTAATATTTACCTGCTTTACCAATGCTTTTGGCCCCAAAACAACTTATTTAAAGCTAAACTTCTAGACAGCCCAAATTGTTGGCATTGTCAATCTACAACTGGTGACCTACAACATTTATTTTTCAATTGTTCTATTACTCATCAAATTTTATCAGACATATGGAATATTATTGTAAATTGTTTGATTTCCTTATTTCTACTGCAAGCCAAGATATTACCTGTAATTGGAAAAATGCTACATTACTCTCAGTTAATGCATAGTGGGAATGGATTATTTTTCTTAGACGTGGGCAATGCTCTTTTCCACGTGCTCCTAATGATTCCTCTCCGTCTAGGTCTAATATGTGGTCCAGTATGAATTCATATGTCATTGTATCTTCTGCAATTTGAAATACTTATTTCAATTTGTATTAGTCAATCTTTGCTTAGTGTAACCCTTTTTTGTTTTTATATTATCATTTATATCTATTATGTATTTCTTAATACTGGTATAGGTATTCTATTTCGTTAATAATGTTTGTTTTTTATTTCTTATATTGTAATATGTTCCTATACGCTACTGTTTGACTGTTTGATAATATTCTTTGTATTGTGTTTAATATTTATGAAAAATTAATTCAATAAAACATTTTGAACATAAAAAAAGAACCTCATGAAATATTTAAACAAAAACAAATGCCACAATCAATTATTGTTCGGGCACTTTGGCACCATAAATTATAGTGCTTTCGTTTTCATGATTTCTGAATTTCAAATTATGTAATTATTATGTTGCTCTAAATGTGTTTATTCTCAAATGTGTATTTTTTTCATTATTACATTTTCCCGTTCGCAAATGTATAAACATTTCATTTTAGCACTGATGAAGCAACATTATAACTGTAAAAGTTGCAAAACACGTGTTAGCAATTGGCCACAGTGCCTCGGTCTTAAAACATGTCTCACTAAATTATGCCTCCCCTCCCCCTCGCAGAATGTGCTGAAGGGTCCCAGCCTCCGATATCAGACATTAATTGGCCTTGAGCTGAATAGTTGGCGGCCCCTTTGAGGATTGGGCGACCCTCTAAGCCCCTGGTTTTTGACACTTGGAAATACATGTTGTACAGAAATGTGCAATTTTCAGGAAACGGAAGTCCGCGTGTGCAAAAAGGTCAAAGAGAACATTTCTAGCCTGTGGCAGGTATAAGGAACTGCAAGAGCTGAGGTGTATCTAAAGCGCCCAATTTCATTGTTTCCGAGTCGCACAGGAACAGAGATCTGCTGGAGCCAGATTTTGATGTAGTTGCTCAGTTTGTGTCTGATTTTGCGCTGCTGTTTTACCTACTTGTCTCTTTGTGCTATTGTTTAGAGTCTGTAAAGCTTCTCTTATGCTTGACTGTCTTCATCACCTTTCTGGGTTACTTATTGTAGTCCTCCACGAAGTTTCTTTCGGTGATAAATGTATGTATTGATTAAGAGACCGCAGGCATTATTATGACACTTTGCTTGTTTTGTTTAATGAGTGCAATCTCCAGGCTGCCACGTGTTTGCATGTTCCAAAGGCTAATTAAGCATGACTCATCCAAGGCAGCACTAGAGAATTAGATGCGAGTATTGATCAGCTTCTGTGTGGGATAAATGCGAGCAGCATCAACCTTTCAGCACCTTTTGTATCCCTTTGAGTTCCAGCAACAGCAGGTGTTTTTGTATGTTGGATATTCATGAGCTTTCTTAAACGGGAGCGCTAGACTGTTGCCAGAAAATACATTGCAACATTAACTCAACTCCAATGCTGGTCTCTTTAAAAGATGAATTTACACCTGGATACAGGGGAGAATATGGCAGTAATTCGAAGAAGAACACCAGACTTCCATTGTCAGATTTATCTAATCTTAAATAATTCAAAAGTAAAAAAAATAGATATGTATATGAATAAATAAAGAGACTCAGGGCCAGCCCTCATCATTAATTGGTGTGTTCAGCTGTCATTCACATTTTTCTTCCACCCATAACTGAATACAACATGAGGAAATAGGTAAGTCCACCTCATCCATTGGCTCTCTTGACTGTGAAGTGAATATTCCTTATCGCAAGTGCCCATGCACCCAAAAAACGTTGTTAGTGCCAGGGCTGGTGGAGCAATACTTCACTTTGCTGTTTATTTCTTTCTTTCCATTCTTTATCATTTTTTATATATTTAGTCATCCTTTTGTGTTTAAACTATGCCAAAGTCCAATACCCCAATAACCATCTCTACCCCAGTATTTGACCACCCAACTCTTGGCCAAAATAATTCAGTTACAGAATCTCCAATTGCTCTAGTGGTTAGAGACTACGTTCCTAATCAGAGGAGCTGCATACCTTCTTTTAACATACCTATTAACTTTCAATGCCAACAATCTATATCATGCTCCAATGGTAATTCCATGGAAAGTAGGGTTATAAAGTGACACCCACAACAGCCATTTATGCAAATGGTTTTCACACCCAGATGCGAAGAGCATTCCAGATGTGCCTTTACCAGTCGAGGTACAGGTTGGTCATGAATCTCATGAATGTACTAGGGTTGATGATGGTTATAAAGGTAATGAAGAAGATAATCATGGTCACTAAAACCCAAGATGCCTCATATTTCAGGAAGTAATCTATGAGGGCAACCAGCAACGTTTTAAATATCTAAGGGGTGAGGTGCAAAAGAGACTGGTTAGCATTGAGATGTGATTATCAGTGTGAGGGATGTACAATGCCCTTGTACCTCAAAAAGAGCAGGTCACTAATAGTTGCAAAATGGTTGTCTCATTAATATTAATGCAGCGGGCATCACCTTGCTACTCCTTTCAAACTGCTGTACTTTATGGGATGGGTGCATGAATGGGACAGCAGACTTCCATCCCTGTATTTGCAGAATGGCTATTTTATTCATTAGATACCACATACCTTAAAGGCATTATGTGAATGGCATTGGGGGTAGCGTTCGCCTAGGCTGCAGTATGCATACCAAAATGACAAAGCCCACATTCACAAAGGGAAAGCTGTGCACCAGGGATAGATCCATTTTGCAAATCTAATACTCCTTCTTTTGAGGAGGTGTTATTGCCGCAACTGTTCGCAGACCCAATTTCTGCTACAAAGCATTGATTTTGTGATTACAAATCATGAGAAGGAGGGCATTCTTTTCACAACTCATATTCCTTCCAAATGGCAATGTTCCTTCAGCATATTGCAACTTGCAGTCACAAAACTGTGATTTTGCAAATCAATGACTTTTAGATCTCTTATACAATTAATACACCAGGTTTCGAGCGGTGCACATTCTTGCCATTACATGGTCATGCCATAGTGCATGAAAGACTGTATGATAAAGCTGCGAGAGTAAACCCAAAACAAGTCATGTTTATATCAGAAGTGTTGCCGGTGTGTTATGGGCCCTAGTACAAGTACGGAAATGAGCTCCCTGGCTGCTTTTTGGATTATAAAACACAACTTAAATCACTTTGGTGGGCCCCACGGTCCCCTGGGCCATAGTGCCACTGCACTTGCTGCACCAATAGTAGCCCCGCCTCTGATATTAGTGCGCATTTATGTGATAGGTGTTTTGTAGCACTTACCACCAAATTTAAGATTTAGACTTCAGAGCACTTAGAATAGATATGAATGCCAGAGGGGTACCTACAAATCAGGTGAATACCAGTGATTTGAGAATCTCTGCTACCCTCGTCAAATCCACCCTCAACATTTGTACTAGATAACTCCGGATATATGACACAGGATTGTTATTGCCATTATGCTGCCTCCAATCTGTGGCATAGCAAGGAGGGAGGCGCTACCCCCCGGGTGACATGAGTTTTAGCGTGGCGATTCCCCCCTTACCTGCAGCCGCCATTCAGCGGTATAGCAGGGATCACCAGACCCCCCCAGTCTTACCTGCGGCCGTCACAGGATGGCAAAAGCAGGGACTGGCACGGGCGGGCAAAGGTATTGTTCTGCCACTGCCTACAACACTAACATTCTTTTACTGTTTCTCTTCTCCCGCTTCCTGTTTGGAAAGATGGAATCTGTATTTAAGAACAGCACATAATTTCCTTACAGAATCTTCACTGAAGCTTAAACAAATAGACCTTTCTTAATTTGTGTCAGCATTTCTCATGTGAAATTCAGGCAATTACAGGCTGACTTTTATTGCCATTCGGACAAAGCATGTCTCCTGGCAGGATGTTGTTTTAATTAAGTAATGCCGCATTTAATCTCACAAGAACATTTAGCACTTCAGTGCCTTGCACCTGTCACATTTTCACCATAGTAACAAATTGTGCCGAGAGCACCCAAAGTAAAGAGTCTTATTGGCTGCTCACAAAACAAACAAAACTTGGCCTTTAATGTTTTTTTAAATCTCAATGCAAAAGCATATAATGAAAAAGAAGTGATTCAATAATACCCACTACAGAAAATGTTTTGATGGCAAAGAAATGGATGAGAAGAGACAAAGTTTGCTGTTGCCCAACTCTTCAGTTTGGAAGTATATTACTTACTAACTCACCTATGCCTACTATTCCTTCTGGGGTATAGGCCAACAACCAGGACGTTCCAGCTATCTCTGTCCTGGGCATTTCTTTCAGTACGACTCCAGGGGTAACCCATTTCCTTGAAGTCAGCCTCAATGCCTCGACAACAGGTGTTTCTTAGCCTTCCTCTTTTCCTTTTCCCTTGAGGGTTCCAGGTGAGGGCTTGCCTGGTGATGTTTGATGCGGGCTTGCAGAGGGTGTGACTAGCCAGACCCAGCATCTTTTTATGATTTCTTCATGAGGAAGGAGTTGGAAAGCCTTCTGCCATAGATCGTTGTTGCTGATGGTCCTTATCCAGCCGATTTAGAGGACTTACCTCAGACAGGTGTTAATGAAGGTCTGAACTTAGTTAGTGGGGTCACTGTTGTCCTCTAAGTATCTGCTTCAAACAGAAGGAATAATTTTAGTTTGTGTTAAGAAGCCTGATCTTGATTTGTCGTTGGAGCTCCAGATCTTCTTTAGCTGAATCAAGGCAGCCCTTGATTTGCCGCCTCTTGCCCTGATGCCAGCATTTGTGCTGCCAAGCTTGTCCATGGCCTGCCCAGGTAGGTGAAGGTTTTAACCTCTTCCAGGGTATTGCCTGTAAGAGTGACTGAAGTTGTGGTAGCCGTGGTAGCCGTGTTAGCCTTCAGGATCTTGGTTTTTCCACTGTGTTTTGAGGCCAAGTTGTGCTGATGTGACTACCACTTTGTCGGTCTTCTCTTGCATCTGTAAATGGGTATGGCAGAGTAAGGTCATGTCATCTGCAAAGTCCACTGTTGTCGAGCTGCGTCCAAGGTGTCCACAGGATCTCACTTCTTCTCCTTGTTGTAGATGTCTTTATGATCTTGTCTATGGTCAACAGGAAGAGAAAAGGCAAGAGCAAACAACCCTGGCAGACTCTAGTCCTCACTTCAAAGGCTTTCCTGAGTTGTCCTTCATGGGCTATCTTGAGGTCATTCCCTCATAAGACTTTCTGATGATTCTTATAAGTTTATCTGACACTACATAGTGGCGGAGGGTTTCTCTCTGTCCATGCTGTTGAAGGACTTCTCATAGTCAATGAAGTTGACATAGAGGGGGGGGGGATTTCATTCCACCGACTGCTCAATTATGGTCTGTGCAGTATCCATCCTTGTGTAAGCCAGCTTCTGGTCCCGCAACTGAGCATCGACTTGTTCCTTCATTGTGTTCGGGATGACTCTGTTTGCCTGGCATTGATAAAAGATGTATCCTTCTGTATTTTGCACGGTTAATCAGGTCATCTTTCTTGAGGATCTTGATCAGATATCCCTTCTTCCAGTCTCATGGCAACTTTTACTCTTCCCCTATCCTTCCAAACATGTGGTAGAGCATTTCTACTGATGTTTCAATGTCTGCCTTCAGAGCCTCGACAGGAATGTTGTCAAGTCCTGCTACCTACCCTTTTGTCAGATGTTTGATGACTTGTCATATTTCTTTCTTGTTTGGTTTGCTGCAGTTGGTAGTTGGATGAATGTCTGGTGGAGACGGTGGCATTGCTGGTTCAGCAGTTCTTCAAAGTGCTCCCCCATCCTAATTGTTGGCCTCTGTTACCTATGATTGTCTTCCCAGCTTTGTCTTTAACAGGTCTTTCTGACTTGCTGTATCTGCCAGAGAGTGTCCTTGTTATGTCGAAGACTTCTTTCAAGTTACCATGGCTTGCTGCTTCCTGGGCATCTGTGGCAAAGCTATCAATGAATCCCCGCTTGTCTACTCTTAAGCTTCTCTTTGTCTCCTTGTTGGTTATGATGTATTCACCTCGAGCTTTCGCTTTTTCTGCTCTTGCTCGGCTGGTGTTGACTGCAGCTTTATTTTCTTCCATCGCTTGGATTTTGCAGAGAGTCCTGTAGGGATCCAATTTTTATGCTGGTGTTGCTTGGGACCCAGTACCTCCTGGCAGGTTTCTTTGCTCTTTCCCAGTGGCTTTCTACTGGGTTTCCGCCCTTCTCTAGGTCTTGCAGGACTTGGAATTTGATACTGAGGGTGACTGAGTATTCACTCTGTTTCTGTGCATTTTGAGGAGGGTGGTGTTTTATTACAGGCATTGCCCGCTCCATCTATGCTTTCTGTGGCTTTAGCCTGGCCACAACAAGGTGTTTTCTGATGCCACAACCGCTACTTTCATCACTCTCACATCGTGCAGGGACCTCTGGAACTCCTTGGCAATGTCGATATGGTTAATATATTCTCTGGTCTGGTGACACTCATGTTGCCTTGTATGTTATTTGTGTGGGAATACACTACTGCCTATTACCAGACAGTTCAGGGCCCAGTGTTGTCACTTCCAATCCTGGCTTTGAGGTCCCCAATCAGTATGGGGATGTCTTTCTCAAAGCGTTTCTCCAGGATGGACTGGAGTCCGCTGTAAAATGTTCTTTTTAATCTTCTTTGTTGTCATTTGTCAGTGCATAGCACTGGATAACATTCTTGTTGATCCTCTTTTTCTTTGTGCTGAATGTCACTGTAATGATTCTGGGTCCGTGGGCTTGCCATCCAATCAGAGCCCTGTTGGCTGCTGGTGTTAGTACCAGTGCTACTCCCTGTGTATGTGGAGCGTTCTCTTCATTGTGTCCAGAATATACCAGCATTCCTCCTGGAGCCAGTCTTTTCTGTCCAGACTGTGTCCATTTGGTCTTTTGGATGCCAAACAGGGCATGGATGTATTTTTTCATCTCTGTTGTCTTGCCTTCCATGTCCCGATAGATGGTCTTGGTCGATAGCAGTTGGATCAGCTTTGCGGCATCCAGGGATCTCTGGCTTCCTGTTGGAACCCGAGGTCTCTGGTTGGCACAGGTATGCACTTGTGACAAGCAGGGACCCTAAGCTCCACGTCAGGGCAAGGGAACTACTCCTTCGAATAACCCCTGCTCCACCCTCTAGGTAGTGTGGCGTGAGCAGACAAGGCTAATCCTCAGGGCGATAGTAAGTTAAGCATTTATGATCACACACAGTAAACCCACTGACCCACCACAAATGGACACCAGTCGTGTAGTTGTATCAAAAATACGTATACTTTATATAAAAGATAGATTCAAGCAGGATTATCACAAGACCATGTAACGTGTAACGATTGGAGGCCACCAGATTATAATAGGCAAGAGTTAGTCTTTGAATGTTCGTTGTTCTGCAAGGTACGATGACAGGGAAATAAGAACGTTGCGGACCCTGGATCCGATGTGAACTCGGGACGGAGTTCAAGTGTACCTCGAGGTGCCAGGTGGAGGAGCAGGACTGTGGAGGGTTGCGGTGATCCGGGGTCGATGCAGCTCACGGAGCGAGGCGCCGTTCAGGCCTGCGGGACGTACTACTTCTTAGCACGCCGGGTCGTACTCGTGGACCTGTGAGGGGCGTCACGTTCTGTGGCAGACGGGTGCAACACCAGGCTTCCGGTACCACTGTACGGGGAGGCCTTTCTTGAGGTGCGGCACGGGTCTTGGTGTGCAGGAGGGCAAAGCGAGACAGTCGGGTACGTTACGACGTACGGACCGTCCGAGGCTATGGACTGCGCTTGGTGCAGATTCCGGCGGGAGAAGATGAGAGGTGCACAACGCGCTCCGTTAGCGGCGAGGTGGCAGGAGAGCAGGCGGCCCGGCACTGAAGCGGAGAGCGACTCAGGGATGAGCGGGCTCTCTACGGCAGGGCGACCAGGCTCCGAGCTGTCACGACCTGGGAGGGGGTGAGGGCACCCGAGTCACAACTCCGGCGAGGGAATAAGAACTAAGGCCCAACAGCAGACGGGCACAAGCAGATAGAACCCAATGGTCCTGGGGTTCCGTTCAGGGGGCAAGCTCTCGATCAAGCCCTTGGAGATCGTTTCAGGCACAAGTCTACAAAGTCCTTTCTGGTCGTTTCCTCTCCGTTCTCAGCAAGGCACCGCTGCAGGCCAGTCTTACAGGATTCAGACCGGTTTCCGTCCTTCAGCTTCTCTTGGTCCTTCTAGTCAGGCAGAGGTTCGTTGTGGTCAAACTGGATCTGATTTGTAAGGAGCGGAGCTCCTATATTTATACTGCGATTCTTTTGTCTTTGCAGGCCAGGGGGCCTGAGCCTACTTCACCCAGTTTTGGAGTACTCTGTTTACAGGAAGCTGCCGTCTTCTTTCAGAGTGAGGCAGAGACATCAGACGCTCCGCAGGAGGTGGAGCCAGCATCGTGGTGGTGGAGCACAACCCTATTCAGAGCCAAGGACTACTCCGTCCACCCATCCTGGTGTAAGCACCCTATTCACCACCTGGGGGTCCCAACTGTCCCCGGGAATCTCCCAGCCCTGTCACTCACACAAACCCAGACAACAGATACACATCCTGGCAGAGGCAGGCTAAATAGTTAGGCGCGCAAAGGCTATCTTTCTAAAAGTAGCATTTGCAAACACAGCATATTAAAATAAACCTTTCTAAAGGGAGTATTTTATTATTCTGAGTCCAGGCATACTAAACTCGACATACCACCGTGTTCCCTGAGTCTGCCGTGACTATAGCGTGTAATAGTCCCGACAGCTCATCTTGGCCTAAGAGAACCGGTAGCCCTTCCATAGTGAAGAACGAAAAGGGCGGTAATTCACTACGAGGACATGCCACATTCTAGGCTTGTCCTACCTTATGCTTCAATGCACCCTGCCCGTAGGCCACCATAGGGGTGACTGATATGGAGGTTAGGGAAGGTTCAGGGACTGACAGTGCAGGACTGTACGCGGGGTCTGCAATGGCGGACCCGAGTCATGTCTTACGAGGCCGCTTCTGTGGGTGGCGCAACCAGCGCTGCAGGCCCACCAGCAGCATTTGTATCTACAAGCCCCGGCACTCCTCGTGCACGTTACTGGGGACTGACAGTAAACCAAATAAGCCAATCGTGGAAATCAATTACACATATACTTTACATTGGGAGCACTTGCACTGCGGCACGGATTGGCTGTGGTGCAGTGCCCTGATCATCGAACACCAGCAAAACATCTGAGGCACATCAGCAAAAAGAGGAAGGGAGACTCACGCCAAGGTGCCAGGTCTAACAAGTGTCCCCTCCAGCTGAAATGTGGGGAGAACTACCCTTGCCCAGGGAGTTCCTCATCACTAAGGCGGAAAAACCTTGACAGACCATCAGCATTGGCGTGGTATATGCCAGGGCGGTGTTCCACCGTACAGTCCATACTCTGTAGAGAAATGGACCACCTCAACAGTTTCGGGTTCTCACCCCTCATTTGCATCAACCATCTGAGGGGTCTGTGGTCCGTCTGAACTCGGAAGTGAGACCCAAACAAGTAGGGTCTTAGCTTCTTCAGGGCCCAGACCACAGCAAAAGCTTCTCGCTCAATCGCACTCCACTTCTGTTCCCGTGGAAGTAACCTCCGACTGATAAAGGCCACAGGGTGATCCCAGCCCTCCTCAGTCGTCTGTGAGAAGACAGCCCCAATCCCATGCTCTGAAGCATCTGTCTGCACTAAGAACTCTTTGGAGAAATCAGGAGCCAGGAGCACGGGCGCCGTGCACATGGCCGTTTTCAGGGTGTCGAATGCTACCTGACAGTCGTCAGTCCAGATCACTTTCCGGGGCTGGTTTTTCAAAGTCAGCTCGGTCAAGGGGGCAACGATGGTGCCGTATCCCTTGACGAACCTCCTGTAATACCCGGTGAGTCCGAGGAAGGCCCTCACCTCCGTTTGGGTCTTGGGGGCTTCCCAAGCCACAATGGTCTGAATTTTGGGTTGAAGGGGCGCCACCTGGCCGCTCCCAACTTGGTGTCCCAAATACACCACCGAACCCTGCCCGATCTGACACTTGCTTGCCTTGATCGTGAGGCCTGCCTTGCGCAGAGCCGCCAACACTTCCCACAGGTGTCGCAAGTGGTCCTCCCACATACTGCTGAACACTGCGATGTCGTCCAGGTAGGCGGCACTGAACGCGTCCAGTCCAACCAACACCCGGTTGACCAACCGCTGGAAGGTGGCAGGGGCGGTTTTCATCCCGAAGGGCATAACCCGGAATTGGTAGTGCCCATCTGGGGTTGAAAACGCGGACCTCTCCTTGGCCCCGTCAGTTAAGGCGATGTGCCAGTACCCAGACGTTAAGTCGAACGTACTGAGGTACCGGGCAGCCCCCAACCGATCGATGAGCTTGTCAGCTCTGGGGATGGGGTGCGCGTCAGTCTTCGTGACCGAATTGAGTCCTCGATAGTCCACACAGAACCGTAGTTCGGGTGTGGCTCCCGGCGTCGCGGCCTTCGGGACCAAGACCACTGGGCTGGCCCAAGGGCTGCTGGAGGACTCAATCACCCCAAGAGCAAACATCTTCGAGACTTCCTCCTTGATGCAAGCTCATACCCTGTCAGTCACGCGGTAAGCCTTGTGCTTCACCGGCAAGCTGTCTCCCGTGTCCACATCATGGACGCACCAATCTGTGATACCCGGAACCAGGGAGAACAAGTCAGAGAAGTGCCCCAGCAGCTGGCGGCAATCACTCTGCTGCTCAGGGGTCAGGGAGGGTGAGAGGTTAACTCCATCCGCCGACCCGTCTCGCTCGGAGGCCACCAAGAAGTCCGGAAGAGGCTCGGTCTCCTCTTCCATTCCATCATCGGTTGCCAACAGCATGCCCACTTCGGACCTTTCCAAGTGGGGCTTAAGGCGGTTAACATGTAGGACCCTCAAAGGGTTCCTGGGAGTTTGCAAGTTCACCAGGTAGGTGACAGGACTCTTGCGCTCCACAACCTCAAATGGACCCGTCCACTTATCCTGAAGTGCACAGGGCTCCACTGGGGCCAAGACCCACACCTTTTGTCCAGGTTGAAGCTCCACCAGAGTGGCATTCTGGTTGTACCACCGCTTCATCTCCTCCTGGCTGGCTTCCAGGTTTGCCTCAGCAAGATTCCTGAATCGCCTGGTCTGGTTTCGGAAGGCCAGCATGTAGCTATATACATTCTGGGGAGGTTTCCTGGGAGATTGCTCCCAGCCTTCCCGAACCAGACTCAGAGGTCCTCGGACCTTGTGACCGTACAGAAGCTCGAAGGGACTGAACCCGAGCGACTTCTGTGGCACCTCTCGGTACGCAAACAGTAGGCCTGGCAAGAGGACGTCCCACTTACGCCTCATCGGTCCTTCTAGGCCCATGATCATGCCTTTCAAGGTTCGGTTGAATCTTTCAACCAACCCGTTTCCTTGGGGATGGTAAGGAGTGGTGAACTTGTACGTTACACCACACTCTTGCCAAAGGGACTTCATATATTTCGATATGAAGTTGGTACCTCTGTCAGACACCACCTCTAGAGGGAATCCTACTCGAGAGAAAATTCCCATCAGCGCTCGTCCCACCACAGGGGCCGTCACTGTCCTCAGAGGGATGGCTTCAGGATACCGGGTGGCATGGTCCACCAAGACCAGGATGAACCTGTTGCCCATGGCTGTCTTGGGGTCCAGAGGCCCTACAATGTCAATTCCCACTCGTTGGAATGGGGTACTGACGACGGGAAATCGTTGGAGGGGAGCCTTGTTCTTCCCTCCACACTTACCACTGGGTTGGCAAGTCGGGCATGTCCTACAGTGAGCATCTGAGCTCCTGTGCATCTGGGGCCAGTAGAAGTGGGTGACAAGCCTGTCATAGGTCTTGTCCATCCCCAGATGTCCTGCTAACGGCACATCGTGAGCCAAACCCAGTAGGAAGGCTCTGAACTTCTGGGGTACCACCAGCACACGGGCCGACCCAGGTTCAGCAGCCTTAGGCTCTGAATACAGGAGATCGTTCTCCCAGTAGACCAAGTGTTTTCTGGACTGAACACCATTGGCCTGGTCTGCAGCCTGCTGCCGCATCCCTACGAGAGAAGGGCACTCTCTCTGCTCCTTGCAGATTTCCTCCCTGGAAGGACCCCCTCCTGCTACCAATGGGTCAGCTCAGGCAGGTCTCCCAGTTCGGCGATCTGTTCCCCGGTAGGCTCCAGGGCATCCCCCTCGAGGTCTGCTTCCTCCTGGGCCGTGGGAACTTCGGGAGCCGGCTGTCCGCGCCCCCTGCGCCTTCTCTCTAAGGCCGGTTCCTGGGCCTCTCCTTCAGGCTCCAGGACCTCTTCGACACCCTCCGCAGATGAGTCGTTTTCTCCACCTTTTCCCAAGGGGAGTTCTCCAAATCGTTCCCTAGCAGACAATCTACAGGCATGGAGGTCCTCACAGCGACTTGCAGAGTACCAGAGACCCCCCCCACTCAAAGGGAACCTGAGCCATCGGACATTGGCTCTCAGAATTGTCAGCATGGACAACCCTACAGTAGGTGTGTGGTACCACCTGCTCCGGGGACACCAGGTGCTGCCTCACTGCAGTCACACTGGCTCCTGTATCTCGCAGAGCCTCCGCCTTCTTACCGTTGATGTTCACTACCTGCGCATATTTTTTAGTGTTATTAGGCAGGTAGTTTTCGGGGACCATCTCACTGTCTCCTAGCGAGACCAGGGTCATCTGAACGGGATCCCCACCCAGTTGGATGGCTACTTCCTCCCCAAAGTTAACATTAGCTAGTTGCCGGGGTGGAGCACCAGTGGGTGCGAGTTTTGCAAACAAGCGACACTTAGGGTCAGAGGCAACGTGACCCAGGTCGCCACACCTAAAACAGGTGATGGGCCCTCTCTGAACAGGTTTACCTGTCGGGGTCCCGGTTGATTTCGGGGGTGGAGGAGGCTGGGAACCTTTCCCTTGGTTCCCTTGGGGATTACTTTGGGGGCCTTTCTGGAACCCTTTCTGTTTTCCCCTGTCCCCCACACTCTTCTGCTGGGGACCCTGCCCACCTTTGGCTGAATCTCCCACTGGACCTTTGTGGACCCTGGTGCTGAGCCAGCAGTCCGCTTCCTCAGCAAGCTTCCTCGGGTTGGACAGCTTGCTATCGATCAGGTGCTGGCGTAACTCAGGAAAACAATTATCCGACAAGTGCTCCCATGCTATCAAATCAAGCAGCCCTTGAAAATCATTTACCTTACTACCCTTCACCCAACCATCCAGCGCTCTACAGAAAAAGGTCACATACTCCACATACGTACCCCCTTGAATCTTTACACATTTCCTAAACCGCTGTCGGTACATTTCAGGAGTTAAACCAAACCGATTCAACAGGGCTTCTTACATACGTGGGTAGGAATTGGACTCTTCGGAAGGGAGATCTAACAGGGTATCCCGCCCCTCGGTCAGGAACCGTCCCCACAACCCCGCTCCCCAATCCTTCTCAGGGACCCGGTGGGAAGACATGGCTACCTCGTAGGCCCGGAACCCCTGCCCTATGTCATCTCCCTTAAAGTACTCCTCCACCACATCTTTCGGTACGTAGACCCTTGACTCTACCTGGGCTGGCGTTGTGCTGCCACCAGGAGCTGCGTCCAAGCTCTTTGCTTTCAGCTCCAATTCTTTTAGGCGTATCTCATGCTCCAGCTGGAGCCTTTTCTCCTCCATGGCCATCTGACCTTTCAATCTGGCCATCTCCACTTCATGCGCTCTGGATGCGGCCCTGTCCGCCAGCTCTTCTGACGATGGGCCTCCCTGCACCTCGATAAGGCTATCAGGTGGATCCACTACCACCTGATTTGATGGCTCTCGGGACTCTTTCCAGGCTTTCAGTGCCGTGATGCGCTGGGCTCTGGTTTTGCAGCCCGCTTGGGAAACTCGAAACTTTTCACACAGAGCTTTCAATTGCTCGGCTCTGCAATTCTCTAGCCCTTCCCAGTCAACATCGTCGATTCCAGAGATCACAGAGAGTGCAACAGAGGGTGAACCAGGCATGGTTGGGAGATTGGAGATCTCTCGACAAGAACGTAATCTGTGGCTCGTTACTTGGTCTGCTCTCACTACGTGGTGATCAGTAATTCACTGTATATAAATCATAAATGCAAATCCGAAAATCCCACCGCTGCCACCAATGTTGGAACCCGAGGTCTCTGGTTGGCACAGGTATGCACTTGTGACAAGCAGGGACCCTAAGCTCCACGTCAGGGCAAGGGAACTACTCCTTCGAATAACCCCTGCTCACCCTCTAGGTAGTGTGGCGCGAGCAGACAAGGCTAATCCTCAGGGCGATAGTAAGTTAAGCATTTATGATCACACACAGTAAACTCACAGACCCACCACAAATGGACACCAGTCGTGTAGTTGTATCAAAAATACGTATACTTTATATAAAAGATAGATTCAAGCAGGATTATCACAAGACCATGTAACGTGTATCGATTGGAGGCCACCAGATTATAATAGGCAAGAGTTAGTCTTTGAATGTTCGTTGTTCAGCAAGGTACGATGACAGGGAAATAAGAATGTTGCGGACCCTGGATCTGATGTGAACTCGGGACGGAGTTCAAGTGTACCTTGCTGGTGGAAGTCCGAGGCGTTTCAGGCGCGGCTGGTGAAGGCGGACTCCGAACGAGGCCGACGGTTCTCCAGAGGGTCTCTCCGGCTCAGGTCCCCCTCGAGGTGCGAGGTGGAGGAGCAGGACTGTGGAGGGTTGCGGCGATCCGGGGTCGATGCAGCTCACGGGGCGAGGCGCCGTTCAGGCCTGCGGGACGTACTACTTCTTAGCATGCCAGGTCGTACTCGTGGATCTGTGAGGGGCGTCACGTTCTATGGCAGACGGTTGCAACACCAGGCTTCCGGTACCACTGTACGGGGAGGCCTTTCTTGAGGTGCGGCACGGGTCTTGGTGTGCAGGAGGGCAAAGCGAGACAGTTGGGTACGTTACGACGTACGGACCGTCCGAGGCTATGGAATGCGCTCCGTGCAGATTCCGGCGGGAGCAGATGAGAGGTGCACAACGCGCTCCATTAGCGGCGAGGTGGCAGGAGAGCAGGCGGCCCGGCACTGAAGCGGAGAGCGACTCTCTACGGCGGGGCGACCAGGACCTGAGCTGTCACGACCTGGGAGGGAGTGAGGGCACCCGAGTCACAACTCCGGCGAGGGAATAAGAACTAAGGGCCATATGTATCAAGCTAATTAGCATTCGCAAAGGCCGAAATTCTGCGAATTTCGGGCTTTGCGAATGCTAATTAGATAAATGGTATGTATCAAACATGTTTGATGCAAGATAAGGAATTGCAAAATTTGCTATTCCTTATTTTGCGATTGCACTTAAGGAATCGCAAATTTTGCGATTCCTTAAATGCAATGTATCAAACAAAAAATATTCAAAAATTGCCATTAAGGATTCGCAAATTACCACCAACTTCTAGTTGGTGGTAAGTTGCGAATTCTTTTCAAAAAGCTTTTTTACAAAACAACCAAAGGTGCCATATGATGCCCATACATGCCCTTAGGGCATGTATGTGCGCCATATGCCCCCAAATGTCTTTTTCAGGGGTGCAGCAGGGTGTTCTTGAGACAACCCTGCACCCTTGAAAAAATTCCTAATTTGCGATTAGCAAATTGCTAATCGCAAATTGCACATTCATTCCTATAGGCCTCCTGGCCCATAGAAATGAATGGGTAATTTGCGATTAGCAATTTGCTAATAGCAAATTAGGAATGGTAAGGAATCGCTATTGAAAAGCGATTTTGTACATACATACCGTTTTGCGAATTCCAAATAGCGATTCCTTAAAATTCGCTATTTGGAATTCGCTAAACGGAAGTATGATACATATGGCCCTAAGGCCCAACAGCAGACGGGCACAAGCAGATAGAACCCAATGGTCCTGGGGTTCCGTTCAGGGGGCAAGCTCTCGATCAAGCCCTTGGAGATCGTTTCAGGCACAAGTCTACAAAGTCCTTTCTGGTCCTTTCCTCTCCGTTCTCAGCAAGGCACCGCTGCAGGCCAGTCTTACAGGATTCAGACCGGTTTCCGTCCTTCAGCTTCTCTTGGTCCTTCTAGTCAGGCAGAGGTTCGTTGTGGTCAAAACTGGATCTGATTTGTAAGGAGCGGAGCTCCTATATTTATACTGCGATTCTTTTGTCTTTGCAGGCCAGGGGGCCTGAGCCTAGTTCAACCCGGTTTTGGAGTACTCTGTTTACAGGAAGCTGCCGTCTTCTTTCAGAGTGCGGGCAGAGACATCAGACGCTCCGCAGGAGGTGGAGCCAGCATCGTGGTGGTGGAGCACAACCCTATTCAGAGTCAAGGACTACTCCGCCCACCCATCCAGGTGTAAGCACCCTATTCACCTCCTGGGGGTCCCAACTGTCCACGGGAATCTCCCAGCCCTGTCACTCACACAAACCCAGACAACAGATACACATCCTGGCAGAGGCGGGCTAAATAGTTAGGCCCGCAAAGGCTATCTTTCTAAAAGTAGCATTTGCAAACACAGGATATTAAAATAAACCTTTCTAAAGGGAGTATTTTATTATTCTGAGTCCAGGCATACTAAACTCGACATGCCACCGTGTTCCCTGAGTCTGCCGTGACTATAGCGTGTAATAGTCCCGACAGCTCATCTTGGCCTAAGAGAACCGGTAGCCCTTCCATAGTGAAGAACGAAAAGGGCGGTAATTCACTACGAGGACATGCCACACTCTAGGCTTGTCCTACTTTATGCTTCAATGCACCCTGCCCGTAGGCCTACCATAGGGGTGACTGATATGGAGGTTAGGGAAGGTTCAGGGACTGGCAAGTGTGGGCACTTGCGCAGTCAGCGTGACAGTGCGGGACTGTACACGGGGTCTGCAATGGCGGACCCGAGTCATGTCTTACGAGGCCGCTTCTGTGGGTGGCGCAACCAGCGCTGCAGGCCCACCAGCAGCATTTGTATCTACAAGCCCTGGCACTCCTGGTGCACGTTACTGGGGACTGACAGTAAACCAAATAAGCCAATTGTGGAAATCAATTACACATATACTTTACATTGGGAGCACTTGCACTGCGGCACGGATTGGCCGTGGCGCAGTGCCCTGAGCATCGAACACCAGCAAAACATCTGAGGCACATCAGCAAAAAGAGGAAGGGAGACTCACGCCAAGGTGCCAGGTCTTACACTTCCACCACAAGGAGTCATAGCTCTCCATGAAGAAGATACATTTCTCCTCAAGGTCAGGATGTCTTTTGATCTTTTAATTGACGTTTCTGTAGCTAGGATTTTTTTACATGATGGGGTAGCTAGCCCCAAACATAAGTATCTGCTCTGCAACAATGTATATGAGGAAATCTGTTCTGAACTGCACTCTGCATGCACTGTCATGTGATTCTTATTTTGCTAAGAACATCAGAGCAGCATTTTTATTAAAACCACACAGTACGCTGGTAGCCAGAAGCTTCTGATGTCAAATTTCCCAACAAAAAAGCAATGGGGTGCAGGGTGAAGGGGTGGGGTGACCAAGGTTTGGGATGGACTGGATCAAGGAGGAACGGGGTCAGTACTGATTTGCAGTAGGTGGGCTCAGCAAGTGAAAAAAGATGGGTTGGAATGCTACCCAGATGACTGCAACTGGTTAGACTATTTTCAAGCATTCATCCCATCTCCTTTTGGGTGTTTGATTGCCAGTATAATGCCTGGAAACTTGAGACTCGCACAGCTTTTCAAGCCTACTACTGCCAGTGTTTTTTGAATTCTAAAAAATATGGATGCAGATTTACTATTTTTGTGGTATACCTGTCACTATTTATATTTAAGTGTCCAGACCAAACAATAAACAAGTCAAAAGCTTTAAGTGAAATGAGAGTGATTAGTAAAAATGACACAGACATAGCACATCTGTCTCAGGGCCCAACTACCAAGCTAAACATGCATTTAGGGGATGTCACGCCTCACCTGAAGCCACGCCCCTGCCCAACCAACCTGTGCCTAGTTGTTCTCCATGGAACACATAATTATGGTCACGTACAACACAATGGATGTTCCAGCAAACTAA
The DNA here is from genome assembly GCF_964261635.1 of Lissotriton helveticus. NCBI lineage: Eukaryota > Metazoa > Chordata > Amphibia > Caudata > Salamandridae > Lissotriton > Lissotriton helveticus. Next base: position 780,258,074 of record NC_136061.1, read on the forward strand.
TAAAGGAAGTCAATTTGAGCTAAACCAAGACTGTAGCTTATGCTCAGAGTCTGTACACAAGCCATGCCATTGAAAACACTTGGTACATATATTGTGCTACAAACATAATGGTAAAAATATGATAAAGTCTCTTCAAAATGTAATTATTTATTTAACATGCAGAAGAGTTTCACTTTACTTCATCTGATTGTATCACTACATATCTCATAAATCACTTTGGGGGGGGGAAGGATCACTTGTCCTGCATAACCTGGGTATACAGGTGATGTGTATGTCCCAAGATAAAAAACCCTCATGCACGTGTGAAGTTGTTTGGAGTAGCGGTATATCTTGGTTCTCCGCTGTTCATTCACGTGACTGCATAATCATTGGGTTAGTTGTTATGCAACCTCCACCCAGAGGTATTCACCCTTGGTTAAAAACAGTAGTGATCAGTGATAAGTGGTAAGTGAATAAAATTAAAATAACCCGGACTGCCAGTCCATTCTCTTTATTTATCTGGATTCGGGTTAGTAGTCTGAAAAATATATAGATGTGCGTGTTAGGAATTATTAGGATTCTTACGCACTCAATTTTCGTGGTTTTTGTTAAAAATCAGTAATTTTTTATCTTGGGACATACACATCACCTGTATACCCATGTTATGCAGGACAAGTGATCCTTCCCCCCCAAAGTGATTTATGCGATTAAATACAATGGAAATTTGACAGATCACAATTTTCCTTTTCCCCCCAGAATTGATTTATGAATGTATCACTACATAGACATTAAAACAGTTTTTTAAACACAAACTTACAAACAATTAATGGTTTGTTCCCCCCGCACTCCCCAACAACAAATCTACAGGTGACCTAAGAGGCAAGTCAATAGTCATGTAAACCCTAAACATGGCCTGGATTCCAAATATAGGTTGGGTAACATTATAATTGAATAAATCAAACATAAGAGACGCTCTCATATGTGATAATAAAGAAAAAGGAGGCTCTTCAAAAATATAATGTTTGCCTAAGATTACTCAATTGGACAAGTAGAGTAGCCAGTATTGATTCCAGATAATCTGGTTTAACATTTTGAAATCCAGCCAGCAGATGAAAATCTCTGTCTCTCTCCTGTTTTACATCAAGAATCACTGTTTTGCATTTTATTCTTGATGCACAGCAAGACAATCAGCACAGACATAGCATACCCTACTCAGGGCCCCTGAGACCCAACTACCAAGGCAGGAATGCATTTATTTGGGCGGAGTTGCACACCAAATACCTGCCTGAAACTAGGCCTTTATTGGCAGGTTCAGAAATATTAATGGAGTAATAATTCCTCTGCATACTGTTTTGTAAGATTTGAATCCTAATGCTTAAAATAATAGCAGATAAAATAAGGGCTGCAAAGCCCATATCTTCTTGGACCCTTCAACGCAGTCCCTTCCAATGCACCCTCATTCAAAAAAGTACCAAGGAAAAGGTATTTTAGGACACCTATGTGCCACAATCAAACGTTATTGCAGCAGCCAACCATTATTGTGATACAGTCCTTAAATTGTATTAGAACTCATCATTAAGCTTCCCTAATTGTCTATCTTAAACGTGGCGCGCTACTCCATGATCCTTTATCATTCTTAACCAAAAATAAATTCTAGCTATTTCACTTTCATTTCTCCTGTGGTTCGAGTAACAGGGTGGTGAGTTACAAATCAAGTAAATAAATTATTACATACATACATACATATCTCAATGAGAAACAGCTTAGAATGCTAAACTGACCCGATGCAGCTTCCTTGCTGTTGTGCAATGCCTCTGATAGATAAATATAAAGCCATTTTAAATTTGGATCTCAGAAATAGTTATTTTTAGCAAATCTCAATCCCAGAAGTAATTTGTCATGAAAATATCAAATCATCCAGAATTGTATTATCAATTTGAATGTAGACTCCTATGAAATATGGAAAACACGATGTCTGAGGTAGGTAATGTGAATAGATTAGTTATTTACTTTTCTGCTCAGGGGAAGACAATCTTCTGCAACTATAGGTCACATCTCAAAACATTCTTGAGTGGAGGTATTACATGTGCTTAGTGGTAAGTAAAACAGTGAATGATTTGAACCCCTTTTAGCACCGTGTTATGAAAGAAGACTCGTGGAAAGAAGTATTATTAGAATATTAGTGCATATTTGTTCTATTGCATTTCGTTTTATTGGTAATGTGTTGTGTTTGTGTTGTGTGGTTGTGTTTTAGTGCTTTGGTGCTGCACTATTACACTGTAATAATGTTTTGATGTGCCGAGATTGTTTTGTTGCATTCAGTTTTGTTGTGTGGTGTCCTGTTAGGTTGTTGTGCTCCTATTTTACTTGGTGTTATGCCATTGTTTGCATTTTGTTGCTTTCCATAATTACGTTAGAGATGTCAAAAATGCTACTATATATCCAGCCAAAGTAGCTCCTCCCTTTACATTTTCATTGGCAACCAACCATTTACCCCTACTGCAGCTCCAGCTTTTCAACTTTTTAAAACACAACCAGTCAGCTCAAAATTGTGGCAGACACCATATACTAAATGAACACTTATAATGCTCATTTTACGTGCTGTTGACCAATAAATCATATGTTTAAAACTTAATTTAGGGCTAGCCACATATCAATGCATCCAGTTACTGGGCAACATCTCAATGTGGTAAGAACTTGTGCACTACCAGTTGACTTGAAGGTCAATGTTACATCTTGGGTGATTGTGCTAATATAACCTGACTCAAGCAAACCTTTCCTTCTCATAACACATTTTAGAGCAGTATGCTTCTGATTAAAATATAGTAAATATCTTACGCGTGCGCTGGCTAGGTCCCTAATGGGGATTTAATCCTGCCTAGGGTCCCCAAGGAATTAACCTATAAGTACTCCACAACCTATCACCCCAAACAAATGAGCTTGTTGAGAGATTCAACTATACCTTCAATTACATGATTATGGACCTGCCTGAGCCCATAAGGGGGATGTGAGATGTCCTGCTATTTGTCTACAGGGAGGTACCACAGAAGTGGGTTACCCATTTGAACTCCTCTATAAACACTCTGTTAGGGGACCTCTCAGCTATGTGACTCAGGAGCGGGAGCAAGCTTCTCGGAAACTCCTATGCTGGCTCTCTGTAGACAGATGCAGCACTTCTGGAAGAAGGCTAAAAACAATCTTGAGGCCAGTCACGAAGTGATGAAACTCTGGTATTACCAGAAGGCCACTCTGGTAGAGCTTCATCCTGACCAGAAGGTGTTGGTCATGGAGCCGGTGGAGCACAGAGCTCTCCAAGTTCAATGGACTGGCCCATATAAGGTGAAGGAGTGGAAGGGGGAGACCACCTACCCGGTGAACGCCAAGACCCCCTAGAAACCTTGGAAGGGTGCTCCACATAAACCACCGCAAACCACACTTTGTGAAGACAAAAGTCACTATGCTACAGGTGACAGATGAAGGAATGGAAGAGGAGAATGAACCTCCGTCTGACCTCCAGTCTACCCAGGAGCACAATGGGCCAGTAGAGGGTGTTAACTTCTCCCCTACTTAGACCCTTGAGCAGCAGGGCAACTGTTGCCAGCAGTTTGCTTCTCTGTTCTTCCTCATCCCTGAGATTACCCACTTGGGCACCCATGACATTGATGCTGTGGACAGTCTGCCTGTGAAACAAAACAATATTTACTGGCTGCCAGATAAGGTGACACCCAATATTAGGGAGGAGGTCTCCAAGATTCTGGAGTAAGCGGTGATTGAGCCCTCCAGCAGTGCCTGGTCTGGCCCAGTTATGCTACTATCCACAACTGTCCTAGCAGGCATTGCCTCAGAATTTCAATTCTGAGTGGACTACTGGGGACTCAATTCACTCATTAAGATGATGCTCATCCCATCCCTTGAGCTGATGAGCTAATAGACACGATAGGTGCTGCCAAGTTCAACAGTACCTTTGATCTTACATTAGGCTACTGGTATATTTGTCTGGCTAATGGGGTCAAAGAGAAGTCAGCATTCTCAGCCCCAGAGGGCCATTTCCATCTTCAGGCGATAAGCTTTAGTTTAAAGAATACCCCTGTCACCTTACAGAGGTTGAAGAACAGGGCCATGCCTGGAAAGGAGGCATTTTGTGCCGCCTACCTAGGTGACATAGCTGCTATAGGAATGCCTGTGGTCAGACACTGAGAGGGAATCTCACAATATGTGTCCCAACATGACAATAATATGGATCAGACTGATCAATATATCTGATATCCTCTACCTACATGAGTTGTTATTTCTCACTTTCTAGCACCACAATCCGCTTTACATTGGTTCCCATGATTATTGCCTCCAAATATACCTATGAATCCCCAGGAAAACGTGTCGCCATGCAACACTGCTTTTCCTCCTCGTCTTACATGATAATGTTGCTGCTAATAATCTGACATTGACCATTTAGAACTGCAACTTAAATTCTCTTTCATCAACTTTCGAATATTGTGCAAGAGCCAGGAAGTAGAATTATAAGTTGTATATTGTCCCTGCCTTCACTTGCAAAACCTCCTTCCTGACCTCTTAATACCACACAAGAATTTCTCTGCATTGCCCTTTTGCCATGTTATCGTCTTCAATCCGAAACGCGCTCCTTCTGTCTATCTCACAGACTAAAAGTGTAACTCTGCTAATCTGGTGGGATTTCCACCTAAATGACAAATCAGGGTGGATCAGGTTTAATGAGTAAAACATACATAATTAATTAGTTCATTCTTTCATGTAGGGCTGCCTTGGTGCTTTGTTTCAAAGGCCAAGAAGCACAGTTTGTACCCAGGTTTTACATTTTTTCTAGAGGCCCCTACAAGACTTACTGATTTAGAGGCCCCTACAAGACTTACTGATTTTGGGCCTTATTAGGTTAACCATGTAATATGAATGTTGCTACGGTACAGTATGTGTGTAAATGATTGTTATACTATTATGCTTTTTTGCTTTACATTCATTGTTTCTATTAGACAAGCCAGTTCTACCAATTAAATACATTTTGACTCAATTCTATTCTAAATTCTCAATGTCAGATGAGCAGGCTCCCTCAAAAATAAGATCTGATATATCCAGCTGATCAACTGAAGGACTCTAATTCAGCGCTTAATTTGTGAAAGAATGAGTGCCGGTGTCCAAAGCTCTGCCCGTAAACCCACAGCAGGCACTATTACATGTCAGCGCACCCAGTGCTAAAGCAGCATAGTCTGAAATGTACGAAATGCCTCTTTAGTCGACTACCAGGCACTCCCTGATGTTTTATCTAACTCTTCAAGGTTCCTGCATTGTCTTTTTGTGACTGGTTTTAGTATTTCTCTTTCTCCTTCTTTCCTTTTTGTTTGTTTTGACTGCTCTTGTTTTTGGGCAATGTCTGACACGGAAAAATGAGTGCCGGTGCCGGTGGACTCTCCCGGCACAATTTAAGCACTGAATATAGTTCATTGTTAGACTTGGCATCCTTAGCGTGATTTCCCTGACTTTTTGCCTCTACCTCCTGTATTTTTGACTGTGTTTTGGAATTCGTTTTTGCTGGCTTAGATGCTGTGGGCACTTTGCCACTTCTCATCAGTGTAAAAGTGCAGTGCTCCCTGTGTAAATTGTAATTATGATTGGTTATCCATAATTGGCCTATTTGCATTACTGGTACGTCCCTAGTAAAGTGCACTGAGTGTGCCAGGGCTGTAATTAAAATGCTACTAGTTATCTTGCAGCACAGGCTCTGTGACCCACATGAGTAGCCCTGCAAAGGCATCACAGACCTGCCACTGCAGAGTTAGTGCGCAGTCTAAACTGCCATGTCAAGCTGGCAAGTGGGAGGAGTTTCACTAGCACCTGAATAGTCTGTGTCTCATTTGCACAATGTTGTCTTCACCTCCTGTAGTGAAGCTGGGCTAGAGAGGGCAGAACTGGTTTGGACTGGGCTCAGAGACCTTTGCCACGAACTGAACAAAGAGAAAATGGGGTATAAGTATTGGACATTGAACCCCAGTGAATTACATCACTTCTGGACTCTAGAGGAACATCTGCAAAGGAGAAGAGCTTGAGAGCTGTAAGGAGGAGTACTCCCCTTTTGCTGTGTTGCTTTGCTGGGTTGGCCTGCAGTTGCTGTTTCTGCCAAAGAGAGGACAAAAACTCGAATTTCGCTATGAACCTGCTTGAAGAAGCATCTCCAAGGGCTTGTGTGTGCTTGACTCATTGTTCTGAATTCTCAGGGCCACAAAGTCTTCACCTGCACCCAATGACCAGCACCTGGACTCCTCTGTGGACTCCAGCATTCAAAAGGGGGCCAATTCCAGTTCCTAGGCTTTGAGAATTGTGTGGTTGATGCTGCAAAGCAAGATGAACAACTCTGGTGCTACCAGGGACCGCCCGCCTTCATCACATCTCTGACACCCTTTGATGCCTGCTGACACCTGCAGTTATCGGCCTTCCTGACGCCAGTGCTTGCACCGATGCCGCCAGCACCAGCATCACGTTATTGCGGAGCCAATAACCAATGAGGGTGACTTCACGAACTCTTTGACGTCACATCGCCTCACCAGAATTGATGCCTCACTGCCAACACCACCTAACTTCCCTGTTCTGGACAATACACCTCACCTCTCCCATGGCAAAAGGGAACCAGTATGCCTCACCTCCACAACACCATGCATTGCCTGTTGACTTCATTTTCCAAGGTACTGTTGCTTGGGGATCTCTGTGACTCCATGTCCGGCCAGCGAACCACATGGTCAGTGCTTTACTTTAGATTTTGTACCTGTCACAACATCATTACAGCCCCAGGTGGAGCTATTTTGTTTTCTACAGTTCTATTTCTGAAGTAACCATTTTTAAAGTGATAACTTGACACATGGATGTTGGAGTTTTGTCATTTTGGTGTTGTTTGGTCTATATAAAGATACTTTCTTTTTCTAAACTGGTGCAGTGTCCATTTGTGGTGTTTTCACTGTGTTACTGTGTTTTGTGGGTACAAATACTTTACACATTGCCTTTGGGATAAGCCTGTCTACTCGTACCAAGCTACCAAGTGAGTGAGCAGGGGTTATCTAAAGCGTGTAATCCCCTACCCTGACTACAAGCAAGGGTCCCTACTTGGACAAAGGTGAATACCTCTACCAACTATAGACCCCCGTTTCTAACATCCATGTATACAGATCCTGTGGCAGTCTTATTACTCCTCACCTTTAATAGTAATCACAAGAAGGATATCTTTAACACAAGCCAAGTAGGCCCACATCTGCCTCCACCTTTTGCCACCCCAGTCTTTGCCCACCCCCACCAACATAAGAGCTCAAAGTGTGCACTCTTCTAATATAACCAGCATAGACCTTTACTGAAAAAAGAAATTACAATTCGAAATCTGCAGGGCTAACTCATGCCCAACAGCCTGCCACTGATAGAAAGCTGCAAGTTGATAACACTGTTTCCATCCATCACACTGCTAATAAAGGCAACCCAATATAAGATAAGATAAGAGCACCTCTCTTGTTACCCACGCAGGACACCAAAACACTCCCCATATAGGCATAATCTCCCTGACAACACATTTTAAACTATGCAGCCCCATTAGTGTAGCTTGCTACCCATCTGGGAATTTGCTTCGGTGCCCCAAATAGGGGTCTGACATTTGATATAAATGTTACAAGTACAATAGTTCAAATGGTCTGGTACTAACCTGGTTTTTGTTTCTGTAGTTCTAGATGCATTTTTTTCTATTGCTTCATAATATTGTTTATAGCTTTTTATAAGCTGAACAATAAAGTCATTACTTAGTATCTGTTTAGTTTGCAGCTCAAGGAACATGGTCTCTGTGAAATTGTTTAGCATAATATAGACAAGATATGATACACGTGCTGCAATGCAATAAGCAGAAGCTGCAATAGCCATTCACTTTTTATTCAGTGGTCTTTGAAATTTGGTGTCTTGAATAAAGTGTTAGCATGTGAGTTGTGGTAATGGGGCCTACATACCACAACATAATATCCTTGGAAGTTAGATTGTATAGCCTTACGTTTTTGATTTCATGTCAGCGAAACTTGTTGCATGCCCACTCTGTTTACTTGGGTGAACTGCCATGTACCCACCAGCTGAGCATCCATTAGTTCTACTGGCAAAACGTCTTTGAATGATGGCCCGACTGACTATAGGCTGTCAGTCAAAGTGTTTCAAACTACCTGCCCTATTTATGTTGAATGTTCCGATGTACTTTTGCCTGTTTTGGGACCACCAGTGAAAGCCACGAAAGGTCACGAACAGGGAAACACAAATTACATCCCAAATACTGGGAAATTGTTTTTAGCCTGCCAGGGACATTTATCTCTTGTTTTTTTAAAGAAAAATACTGAGCCACAACATTAAACATGGTGGCCATACAGCAAACGTTCAGTGCCTTCAGTGGAGCTGCCGCTACATCTTGTCTGCCTGGCGAATGTCTCTAAATATGGTAGAAGGTCTTCTGTGAGAGCAGCCAAGTAAACTCTTGGCTGCCCTGTCAGACTGATAGACCGGATGCCAAACTCTAAGCAAGGCCATAAGTTTAAATGTGTAAACTACTAATAATCCACAGTTTTCTAGGAAATCACTAGACCCCCTGTACTTGGATTCTTCTTTTCTCAAGTAGGAAAGCATACATGGTAGCATTTTAGAGGAGGACAATGGGAGATTTAAAAACAAAATAATCGGGAGACAGCCATAATAAAGCCATTTTTAGCTTCACGAATTGGGGGTCTCCTGCCTGAATGGGGTCTATTGGCATGTATGGGAAAGGGGAGTATGTTGCTATCCATCCAAACTCAACTCTTTGGAACATAAGTGTCCCACTCCATCTACTAACCTCAGTATTGGCTCAGCATATATTGGGCACCACTCTTTATGCGTCACAATTATACGTTTATATATTCGTATGACATCCATATACAATGTGCAACCTTAATTCATTAACCTTGCATTTAAATTGACTAATAGAGTGTAATCATTGTAATTAATAAATAAGTATATATTTGGATTGATTCATTGATATGTGTTGTCATGTTTACATATCTATGTTTACCATTTTTTCCCACTATACATGTATGTGTATGTATAATCGTATAACCAAAGTGTATTACTTCGCCCTCCCAATTAATAGAAAATACTGCCCTCCAAAATGGAGGCACAAACACGGCAAAGCAATAAAAACAAACACCAGGAAAGGGATTTCTCTCAAAACAAATTAAACACATCAAAAGACTGTTCTCAGAATAAGGCATGGGGTTTTATTTGTACAACACTCTCTAACAGAAAGGCTTTCCCAGATGTCAAATGAACAACATTCAAAAGTATATAGAGATATATATGTATATGTGCAAGCAATAATATCACATTTATAAGTAAGCAAATGCAACTGGTAAATGCTTGGAATAAAATACATGAAATGAATTACAAGTAGATAATAATATGATGGATGTCCACTCCAAGAAATCAGAAAGATATATACACTAAATACTAACCCTGGGCGGGCAACTTCGCTACGCCGTTGCATACTTCGCCCTTTGCAAAGTAGGCGAAGCAGGCAACACTACGCCCACTCCTTGGGCGTAGCGAAGTTGCCCGGCACCCGCCTCCCTCCCGCCCTCCCGAACATACCTAATTTAATTAAATGGGCCCCAAAAAATAAATAAAATACACTTACCTTGTCCGCGGCGTCCCGGGGCTCATGCGCATTGATTAGTAGACGGCGCCGTGAACGAGCAGAGGGAGCCCCGGGACGCCGCGGACAAGGTAAGTGTATTCTATTTATTTTTTGGGGCCCATTTAATTAAATTAGGCATGTAGGGGAGGGGGGCATGCGGCGCGTAGTGGGGCTACGCGAAGTGCGCAGGTGGGCGTAGTTTCTCGCCCACTTTGCGTAGCTTCGCGTAGCCCCACTTCGCACACTACGCCCAGGGTTACTAAATACATCAGATTATTTTACCCACTGAAGACTTGAATGTGCACACAGACACTCACACATCACAATGATGATTAAAGCCACTGGAGACTTGAATGTGCACACAGATACTCACACATCACAATGAAAACATCTCAGATGATTATAACCACTGTAGACTTGACTGTAGACTCTAAAATTACGCTGGAGTACCACATTAGACGTGTTGCGGGCACTTGTTTTGGCATTCTACGAGGCCTCAGAAAGACTCTGGACTTATTACCTACAACAGCTAGGAAACTCCATGTCTAAGCAGGTCAACGCCATCTCCTCCTCCTGCTACAACACCCTCCGCATACTCCGCAGGATCTACAATTGGATCCCGACCGAAACAAGAAGAACGGTGACACAGGCCCTTGTCAGCAGCAGATTGGACTACGGCAACGCAGGAATCCTAGCCAAATACCTACGATGACTACAACGCTTCCAAAACGCCTCCGCCCGACTGATCGTCAACGTCCCCCGCCGCAGCCACATCACCCCCCCACCTGAGAGACCTACACTGGCTCTCCATCGACAATCCGACAATCCATGCCTTGGTTACTTTGAGGCTGGACTATGGCAATTTGGGAGCAAATGTGAGGTGCATCCCGAGGCTTCAGCGCATTCAGAATGCGGCAGCCCGTCTAGTGTTGATGCTGCCTAAGAGAGCCCCCTCTAAGAAAGCTCTGGAAAACGCTACACTGGCTGCCAGTCAAATAACAAGTGCAGTTCAAAGCCCTATGTGTCAGTCACCGGATCACACAGGGGAAAGGACCCCGTTATCTTCTGAACCTGCTAACCCCTCACAATCCGACCCGGCAATTAGGATACAGTGGGGCGGGCCAAGACAAGGTCCCTAAGATCAGAAGAGCGAGAATGGGAGGGCGATCGTTTAGCTTACAGGCAGCCCAACTATGGAATAGATTACCCCTTACGCTCCGGTTGGAAACCTCAGAGCTGGTCTTTCGTAAAGAGCTGAAAACCCACTTATTCCCTAGGGGATAGGCTGGAGAGTTTTTGCTCTGGGAAAGGGGTGATATGATGGCACGGGAGGCTACGGTGGCCTGATACTTTAGCGCGGGGACTCACTGGGTAGTGTAACCATGCTCTTTATAAGCTCAGTTACATACTTACATACATACAAACAGACACTTACACATCACAATGTCAATAATCAAAAATAAAACACATCACCAGCTAAAAACGTCTTCTTGGCCCACTCCAGGCTGGGGGATTCACAGCCTGGGTCAAGAGACTCAGCAAACCGTGAGCTGCTGCTCTGTAGACACGTCTGTTATTCAGGCCAAACAAATCCAAGTTTTCAAGTCAACAAACCCCAGCTTTATTATCTCAAAGCATACTTGAAGTTTCCGAGAGGCCCTCCTCTGTGCCAAGGAAACTTACTGGCGTTGGCCACTCTCCATGCAAGCATTCCAGTGGGAAAAGAGTTTTCACTTTCCTTCTGCAGCCTCACATGTTCCAGCCCTTATCTAAAGGAAGCTTACGAAAGTACAGAAAACAATTTCCAAAAACAAAACAACCTTGAGCGTGAATAGCCTAAACAACTCTACTAATCTGAGGGCCTAACTGTGTGTGCAAAAGCTCAAGCTAGACAGAGTCAGAATTCAAGATGGCATGAGGGCATGTCAAAGTCAATAGTAAGAACTTCAAAATGCTTCCCCATATACAACACAATGCACATTTGTGCATCACTGCCTATAGCATCACACACTTAATCTCCCAATGTACAACATAACGCACATTTGAGCACCACTGCTTATAACACTACGCTTCGAGACCAAGAACTCCTTTCTGTATCTCTCTCTCATGCTTTCAAATGCACATCCCACATGTTCTGTTCCTGGATAGAAATCCCCTTTTGGAAAATCTGCCCTTACCTATGTTGAGGTTACAGAGGAGACGTTTCTTGATGGAACACCTGTTTGCAACCATTTGCGTTATTCTGGGTTTGGCTGTTACCATTCTGCATCTCATATTATCACGCCTCAACCGAATGAGACATTTCAGTCTGAAAATCATAAATTATTGTATCTCGTGAATTTACTCTTATTCAGTTTATATACAGTTTTGGTCAATATTCTAACCCATTTAATCTCAACTATTGATTTCTGGTTCTTATTGGGGAGTCACTCTAGCTTCACAAGTTTGAAATATTTTACTGATGTTTGCTCCCTTACAACGTTTCAAGTCAACTCACAAAGGTGCACACGACAATTGGGGAAATAGCTTTGATGATTTTACAAAAAGATTAGGTTTAAGTACTAGCGTACCATTTTCTTATTTTTTTATTTAGATAGTTATTTATAGCGCAAACCTGACCATTGCAGGTATCAGAGCGCTTTACAAATTGACAGACAGCAACAAAGTGATAGCAATACCATCAGTTTCAATGTATACGTGTCAACCAGGGAAGAGAGGTACTGCTATACAAGGGTCGTGAAGTAGAGGGGAAACATTGTTATGAGCCAAAAATAAAGCTAAGTAAAAACTATAAGAATAGCCAATGTCAATAAACGGAAGGGTAGACTAGCAAAGGGGGAATACATTCCACTGAGTTGACATGCTTTCTTTTTTGGGGGATTGGAGTAACCTGGTTGATTAAATGCCTTAATTAGAAACCACATGAACAAGCTGATGTGAAAGCTGAGGAATATTTCTAAAATTAGACAGAGGGAGCATAGCATAGCTTCCATTAAAGTGTCTGCTTTCCTGTTACATTCGTTTCATACATTCAGCTTGCCAAAAGAATCGCTTTTGGGTCACCTTTACAAAGCACTTAAGACAAACTGCTTGCAGATTAGTTTTGCTGCAATGAACACATATGACGATCTGCGCCTGTTGTGTTTACACACTCAGTGGTTGATTGCTTTTCTTCATTTAAATCTGAGCTCAGTTTTTTCCTAAGAGCAGGGCGGTAGGGAAGATTTCTTCTTTTCTCACTACCAGGGCAATTTGGATCCGCTTGAAAAAATTACTCCAGGCAATTGCTGGGAATCTGAACTGAAAAATGCACTAAGGCAAATATGTATTTTTGAAATAGCCATTTCTATTTATAAGACAGATGAAAAAGTGATCTTAATAAAATGTATGTTTGACCCCCTCTTTACTTCGACAAATAGTTACTCAATACGATGATGGTTTATTTGAGGAAGGTTTACATAGGAAATTGCCTTCATGATTTAAGAAGTCAACTCACAGGGTCAGTGGCTCTTAGATTTAAAGTAAACACAAGAGACATAGACAACCGATGGGACACCGCATGTGCCAATGCAGTGATCACCAAGCAGTCTATGTTCCCGCTGAGGCATCATGCTTTCAAGGTGTTCCTGTTGACAAACATTTAGGTGAAGCCATTAGTTCATCAATTTGTAGGTGGGTCCAGACTGAATTACATAGATTGCTTTCACTCTTACAGATCAGAACCTGTCAGTGAAGGCTTCATGGGCACTGATCTTTCGAGCCCTATTCTACGGTACTTTCTAAGAACCTGAGAACTAATTTGATACCCAAACATCATTGTTGGATAGAGGTCTGCTTTAGGAGGCCACTCTGACCATAGAAGAGAGGGCATCTATTCATTGAAGTTCATAGCAAGGGGAAGTAGCTCAATGTTTTAGCTGCATGGGAGAATATAATTATCTTAATAACCAGAATATGTTGCAAGCAATGTAGCTTTGGGAAAGTACAACAATTGAGCAATGAACTTAAAACACCAACAAGGTAACTGAGAATATGAGTTAATAACAAGTGCAAAAACACCCAGGTGCTAATAACAATAATGTCAGGCCAGCTGGTTCACCACAGAACTCCTAGCCTCCAAGCAAGCCTGCCGGAAACTAGAGAAGAAATGGCACAGTGAACAAACTCCGGACAGCCACGCAGCACACAAGAACGCCATCCGCAACCACCACCACCTCATCAAGGCGGCCAAGAGGACCTCCTTCAAAGACCTCCTTCAAAGACCGCCTCGACAACAATGCACACAATAGAAAGGAGCTATTCAACATCGTGAAGGAACTCTCCAGCCCCAGCTCCAACACCAACAACATCCAGCCGTCACAAGCCCTGTGCGACTCCCTTGCCACCTTCTTCCACAGCAAAATAGCTGACATCCACAACAGCTTCAACATTCAGACAGCCCCAACAGACAGCAACACAACAGACCCTCCATACACAATCATCCACGACCCCCAGCTAGCCTGGGCCAGTGTGAGCATCGATGACACCATCAAGACCATGCGCTCAATCCACTCCGGCTCTCCGTCTGACCCATTCCCGCACCACATCTTCAACAGAGCAAACAGCACCATGGTACCCCACCTGCGCAACATCATCAATCTCTCCCTCGAGACCGCGACACTCCCAGAGATCTGGAAACACGCCGAGATCAACGCCCTACTCAAAAAACCTAAGGCAGACCCAAGAGACTTCAAGAACTTCTGGCCCATCTCTCTGCTCCCCTTCCCGGCCAAGGTCATCGAGAAAAACGGCAACAGACAGCTAACCCGATACCTCGAAGAAAACAGAATCCTGGACCCTTCCCAGTTAGGGTTCCGCAGCAACCACAGGACCGAGACTGCCCTCATCGCCACCACCGAGGACATCAGGACCCTGCTGGACAACAGCGAGACCGCAGCAGTCATCCTCCTAGACCTCTCTGCTGCCTTCGACACCGTCTGCCACCGCACACTAGGCGCATGCCTCCACGCCGCAGGGATCCAAGACAAGGCTCTGGATTGCACCACTTCCTTCCTCTCCGGCAGAATCCAGAGTGTCCGCCTCCCTCCATTCCGTTCCAAAGCCTCCGAGATCATCTGCGGCGTACCCCAGGGATCCTCCCTCAGCCCGATGCTGTTCAACATTTACATGGCCCCGCTCGCACACGTAGCCCGACAGCACGACCTCAACATAATCTCCTACGCCGACAACACTCAGCTGATCCTCTCCCTCACCAAGGACCCCATCACAGCACTCACTTGCACAGAAAGCTCTGACATGCTGACACGCTGTTGAAATACCTGAGCACGCTATTGTTTTCTACCTGCATTACTGCATTTTAAATCGCCGTTCGTACTGTTAGCTTAATGAATACGATTTTGCACAGTATATGTTTTAAATTGTTGGCACATTAGTAAAGTTGTACCTACTGTCCTAAGGGCACCGCTCATCTCCCCGTTCCACCGCAGCTTGTGCTGTTTGTCGTGGAGGGAGTGGACTAGCGCGGTACAGAGGGAGTCCATCACCCTCACTTCCGGGGGCCATCTTAGAGAGGTGACGGTCTAGTGGTTGCACTAGGACCATCAGGATCCTCCTATTTAGGGTGAGGAAAATTGCCGCGCTACAGCACTCACTTGCACAGAAAGCTCTGACATGCTGACACGCTGTTGAAATACCTGAGCACGCTATTGTTTCCTACCTGCATTACTGCATTTTAAATCGCCGTTTGTACTGTTAGCTTAATGAATACGATTTTGCACAGTATATGTTTTAAATTGTTGGGCACATTAGTAAAGTTGTATCTACTGTCCTAAGGGCACCGCTCATCTCCCCGTTCCACCGCAGCTTGTGCTGTTTGTCGTGGAGGGAGTGGACTAGCGCGGTACAGAGGGAGTCCATCACCCTCACTTCCGGGGGCCATCTTAGCGAGGTGACGGTCTAGTGGTTGCACTAGGACCATCAGGAGCCTCCTATTTAGGGCGAGGAAAATCGCCGCGCTGCAGCACTCACTTGCACAGAAAGCTCTGACATGCTGACACGCTATTGAAATACCTGAGCACGCTATTGTTTCCTACCTGCATTACTGCATTTTAAATCGCCGTTTGTACTGTTAGCTTAATGAATACGATTTTGCACAGTATATGTTTTAAATTGTTGGGCACATTAGTAAAGTTGTACCTACTGTCCTAAGGGCACCGCTCATCTCCCCGTTCCACCGCAGCTTGTGCTGTTTGTCGTGGAGGGAGTGGACTAGCGCAGTACAGAGGGAGTCCATCACCCTCACTTCCGGGGGCCATCTTAGAGAGGTGACGGTCTAGTGGTTGCACTAGGACCATCAGGAGCCTCCTATTTAAAGCTCACATGGGGCTGACGCGCAGCGGACGCGCGCAGCGGGCGCACCGATGGCGCGCCGGAGGTGCGCCAGAGGTAAGCCCGTCTGTGCCCGTCCGTGCCGCGGCCGGGCCTAGGGCCATCCATCACCCTGTTTCTACTATACACCTCCCCAGAGATAGGATATGCCCTCTAAACATCCATGACAGCCATTGCCATAACATTATAAAAGTAGACACCTGGCGGGGACCGACGTGCTGCAAATATTGCAGACTGAAGTTAACCCCAGAGGAACAAATCTCAATGCCAAACGGCTCCACTATCCTCCGAGGAGGACTCATTAACGCCAGATCAATGTGTAAAAACGGAGCACACATCCATGACCTAATCGTTGAAAATGGCTTAGACTGGCTGTTCGTCACAGAGACGTGGCTTAAAGCCTGGTGTACTCCCGACATTGTATCAGCTCTGCCGCAAGGGTACCATATTCAACGACTTGACAGGCAAAAACAGCGCGGGGGGGCTTGCTATCATCCATCGTGATTCTATAAAATGCACCTCATTCGAACTCCCAGATATCAGGGGGGCGGAAAGCCTGGGTTTTAGTCTACACATACATAATGCTACCACCTTCTCTGGAGCCTTGATATATCGGGCACCAGGTCAACAGAAAGACTTCCTTGACAGTCTGGCAGAGGTGATCAGTAATCTCGCCCTTAAATATGCAAGTTTTACATTGTTGGGCGATTTAAATCTCCACGTTGACTCGGACTCAGACTTAAATGCATCCTGTTTTAAAGATTTAATGGACGTATTAGGACTGACTTTACTGACACGGGACCCCACCCATAAGGCAGAACATGTATTGGACTGCATATGTACAAACCTAACATCCTTGAAGGTCAAACCACCCTGTATTTTGACCTGGACCGATCACATGCTCATCCCTTTTGATCTATTGGTGGAGGGGAAAGTGGTCAGAAAGGGCCCTCTCAAGGTTGGTGTTCGCATGAAACAAGACTGGAAAAAAATAAGTAACAATCCAGACTTACAGCGGATTGCTGGGGAACTTAAACCCATACCGACCAGGGTCACGGAGACAGACAATAAGAACTTTAACCATTGGATTACGGAAATCTGTGGACCACCTAAGGTGATAAATCCTAGCAAATCACACCACAACAAAAAATCTGCACCTTGGTTCTCACTCTCCTTAAAGGAGAAACATGCTGAGGTTAGAATATTGGAGAGGAAATGGCGCTGCCTATATACTGTAGAAGATCTCAGCCACTATAAAGAAGCTAGGAGGCAGTACCATGCACAGATTAAAAATGCCAAAAAAGACTTTTACCTAAAGGCAATTAATTCCTCCAATAACAAACAGAAGGAGATATTTAAAATAGTCAATGACTTTATGAAGCCAAGTTTCCTCCAAGTAGAGATTCCTCCCTCCCTTACTTTATGTAACTCAATTGCAGATTTTTTCGAGCAAAAAATACTAGGTCTCACTAAAGACTTCCCTGAACATCCTAATGTTATGGAGGAAGAGGAGGCAGAAATAGTTCCTGGAATGGTGCGTTTCAGTAACTTCCTGCCCATTAGTCTAGAAGATTCCCGTCAGTTGATTTTATCTACCAAATCTGGTTCTCCATTTGATCCCTGTCCCCCTATGCTGTTACATGCCCTGGTAGATATGGTAAACCCTATTATCAATAACATTATAAATTCATCCCTGTCCTCTGCCGGGATTCCACCAGAATGGAAACTGGCGGCTGTAAAACCGCTGCAAAAGAAGCCCTTATCAGACCCCTCAACACTCTCTAATCTCCGCCCCATTTCCTTGCTTCCGCTGCTTTTTAAACTTACTGAAACAGCGGCAAATAAACAACTGACCAAGTTTCTGGAGTATGAGGACATTCTGCACCCTAATCAATCTGGTTTCAGGGCCTCACACTCCACATAATCTGCTCTTCTGTATACTGTGGAGACTTTAAAAACCACCCTGGACCAAGGGAAGAAGGCCGTCCTCATCCTGCTTGACCTATCGGCGGCCTTCATAATGGTGTCACACTCCGTACTGATTGGCCGCCTAACGGCAGTAGGGATAGCCGGAACTGTGTTGGACTGGTTGAAGAACTTTCTCAACCATAGGAGGCAGGTTACGGTGCTGGGGGAATATTGTTCTGATGAAAAAATCACAAAAACAGGAGTGCCTCAGGGCTCCAGCCTGAGCCCGGTATTATTCAACCTATACATGACCCCCCTGATTGAGCTGATTGCATATTTTAGCATCAGCACCATATCATATGCTGATGACACTCAGCTCATCCTTGTACTAGATGGGGAAAAGAGAAAGGCAGAGGAAAATCTAAGGGACTGCCTTACTGCAACCTTCGCCTGGATGCATAAAAACCATCTAAAATGTAACACTGGGAAGACCGAAATTATACCGTTCGGACCACAAAACCCTTTCTCCCCCAGTCTATGGTGGCCACTGGACGCGGAAATCCCCCCTAATACCATCGACACGGCCCGCAACCTAGGGATAAGGTTCGATGGAGCACTATCTTTTAAACAGCAGGCAGGGGCAGTGGCAGGGTCCTGCTTTAACATCATTATAGGACTCAGAAAGTTTTTTGACTTTCTTCCATTGACAGCTAGGAAGACGGTGGCAGTAGCGCTCATAACATCTCGTCTGGACTACTGCAACAGCCTATATGCAGGATTAAATCGATCAGTCCTGCATAGGTTGCAGGTAGTCCAGAATGCTGCCGCCCGTCTGGTCCTAAACTGGCCGAGGAGGTCATCTGCCTCGGCTGCGCTTAGGGCCCTGCACTGGCTGCCTGTTCATAAACGTATACTGTTTAAGATTTTGGTGATCACCTTTAGAGCATACCACCAGCAAGGACCTAAATATTTCCTCCCCTGGTTTAAACGTTATGTACCAACACGCACCCTTAGATCGGCCAATATGAATTTGTTGCTGACCCCCAAATCCAGGCTGACCACAAAGGGAGGAAAATCCCTAGCAACACTGGGCGCTAAAGCCTGGAACAAACTTCCACCCAACCTGCGCCTCATCTCCGCTGAAAATAATTTCCGAAAGGCTCTGAAAACCTGGATCTTCAACCTTTCAGACACAATATGTATGACTCTGGTCTAGATATAGGGAGATTAGTGTTGACGAGTCTGATGTGTGAGTTGATTCTTCCGGCCTTTCCATCTAGGCTACGGGCTACAGCGCCAAGATACTCCCTGGAGTGATAGTTGCGCTTAATAAATACATACTTACATTACATTACATTACATTACAGCAAAAGCCAAACTCCACGAAGGAATAAAGGCCATCGCCGACTGGATGAAGACCAGTCGTCTGAAGCTGAACTCGAACAAGACGGAGGTCCTCATCCTCGGCTCCAACCCTTCAGCCTGGGATGACTCCTGGTGGCCGACGGCACTGGGGGCAGCCCCGACACGGACCGACCATGCACGCAACCTGGGAATCATCCTCGATTCAACGCTGACCAAGCAAGTCAACACCGTCTCCTCCTCCTGCTTCAACACCCTCTGCATGCTGCACAAGATCTACAGATGGATCGTGACAGATACAAGAAAGACAGTCACTAAGGCCCTTGTCAGCAGCACCCTCGACTACGGAAACTCCCTCTACGCGGGAGCCCCAACCAAGCTCATCAAACGACTACATTGCATCCAACACGCCCCGGCACGACTGATCCTCGACGTACCACGACACGGCCACATCACCCCCACCTGAGAAACCTGCACTGGCTCCCCGTCAACAAGAGGATATCCTTCAAGTTCCTCAAGCACGCACACACGGCACTCCACAAAAGTGGCCTAGCCTACCTCAACAGACGGCTCTCCTTCTACATCCCCAACCGCCAGCTATGCTCCTCCGACCTCTCACTCGCCACCGTCCCGCGCATCCGAAGAACAACCACCGGTGGGAGATCCTTCTCCTACATCACTGCCAAGACATGGAACACCCTCCCACTGAGCCTATGACAGACCCAAGACCTGCTGACCTTCAGGAGGATACTCAAGACCTGGCTGTTTGATCAGTAGTGCCCCCTCCCCCCCCCCCCCCCGGCGCCTTGAGACCTTTTCGGGTATGTAGTGCACTTTACACATGATTGATTGATTGATTGATTGATTGATTGAGGTTTCAGGGGTCTTCTTGCAACAGTATTCCCCCTTCATAATGGCCTCAGTATAGCTCCATTTAAAAACTCTATTCAACCCAACAATTCAACATAATACCATCATTATTTTTTTAACAAAAAGCTTGAAACATCAGTCTTATCACCCCTGCAACAGTGTCTAGCAGTAAGGTGACTGTTCTGCATCCTTCATTTAATAAAGACCAGCTGGAACACTGGAGCATGTCAGAGAAAAGATGGTAGCTGAAAAATGTGCAATCTATGCATAAAGCGCACATGCCTAAAACAGTGTTCCCCCTTCTTAATGGTCCTATCCCAGCTTTGTTTAAAAACTATATTCGCACCAACAATTTAACACAAAACCATAAAATTGCATCAAATGGTTTTTAAAAATAGCTTGAAACAGCAGTTTAATCACCACCGCAACAGCTACAAGCGGTATGGTGACTCTTTCGTTGTACTTCCTGTGAAATTTAGAGATCTTTTTAGAAATCCTAAAGTTGCAAAGTGCACATCTGGCTTCTAAAGAATATTAGGTTGTTGGATATGGTAAACAAGACAAGTTATGCTCTCTAATGCGTTTGGGTGACATCTTCACGTAGCAAAAGCAGAGCTATATGGCTGCAATAAATATAGTAAAATTAAGATCATGTAATTTATTATTCGGTGTAAGTTGTAGTTGATGTAAATGGCAATTCATTAACCTAGTTCTATTGCTGTTTAGTGTAGTAATTACAACATAACTTAAAATGCATGATGTACATTATGCATATATCACTTTTGTAATACATTCATAGAAATGAAGATCTTTTAAGAACACTATTCCTGTTTGGAAGTTTCTGTGGCTATTCATTACTGAAACACATCATAAATAGTTTATGGAGGATTCATCGTGCAGCTCAATATAAATATGCATGAATTACAAACATACTGTATCAGTGTGCCAAATTCCTTTCTGACCTTTCCATGATAGTAATATTTATTGTGCAATTCCAAATTCTATAGACAAAATTCAGTAGAACAATTTGATGGATGATGTTCAGTCAATTACCGTAGGACACTAAAGTAAGGGTTGTTAGTTAACAGTTCAAAATTGATGCAAAGGCGAGCAAAGGAAAAGAGAAACGTAGATTGAATGATTTCTTAACTCGTGTCATGCACAAACTTAGAGAGAGAGCAGTAGCCCTGGTGTTGTACAGGAATATTGTTGTCAGAATATCTTCAGACATAGCTATTATGTCCTAAATATCGTCTACACACATAATGCCTCATTAGAGTCAATAGTAGAAATCCTATATCTTATTGAATGATATTTTTTTAATGATCTTTAGGGGAAAATATATATGCCACGCACTATATTTGTATACGCTCTTATCAGTTACAACCAGTAATCCCATCCAGATAGCTTTCTGATTTCTAATGGTTGTATACTCTTTCAGAATTATTGCCCAGGTTTACAAACACTTTTTAGTCGGGTTTGTGTTACTTTTTTAATGTGTTACATTGCGTCAAGAACGCATTCCATTGGTGGTGCATGGGCATTCTTATGCACCCATCCATGGATTTTGATGTAAATCCATATCTATAAAGACTTGTGGAGATGCATTTGCACCAAAATCCTGCGCCTCCGAAAGTCTGGCGTAACACAGAGAAATATTTGTATTTTTGTTCCTTTTTGCCTCTTTGCATATGTGTTGCATACTGACGAAATTGTCTTTCAACATAGTTTTGTGCAGGAAGGCTTTCCTTCCTGTATAAAAGTATGTTGACTAGAACACAGACGCCTTTGATCCATGGTGCAAGGGTGTCTCAATGATGCATGGTATCATAGAGTGCACCATTGCGGGGAGAGAGCAGAACAGAGTCACTTCTTTGTAGAAATGGCACTGTGCTGCTCTCTGTCCATGCAACAGAACACAACTACTACACTTGCTGCCCTGCGTTGTGTGATTTATTTGTAAATCTGGGCCTACATGTACAAGAGTTACATATGCCTGGGTAGCACTGTAATAAATATAGAGCTTTACTATTTTTAGTAAAGATGATTGTAAATCAGACAGCTCACTACCAAAAATGCTCCAGTTTGATTGGCTCCCAGCCAGTCTCTGTCTACCCAGGAGATTCATAGCAAGTACCTGAGACGAGCTTCATTGCTGTACCAAACCACATATCATTATTCTTTTCATTACAGCTTCCTATAAAGATCACAGAGTTTTATTACAGAATAGATATACTCACCTTGCTCACAGAAAATGCCTGCACTGGGATCTTCGTTGCTGCTGCAGAATGCAACTTTAAATTCATTCACTTTCCTAAGCAGAAGCCTGAATATGTACACAATGTATACGTTTCTGAAATAAATTAGCGTGTAGGTAAGAGCAGTAGGGCGGTGAGGCCGGCTGAGCAGTATTTCGACAGATGATGACAAGGGAAAATTATTTATTTAATTTCCCCTCGTGGTTGTCTGTCGAATCCCCCCCCCACCCCCAATCCGTCCCCACTTCCTCACGGCTCTTACCTGCACAGACCACACCCTAAAATTAGTCCCTAAAAACATTCCTTTATCCTTGTTTGTATTATATTTTAAAGTGTTCCATATCTTATGAAGTACATGTAAGTTTTAAGTTTGTTTTCTCTTGCTCTTGCTTGTTCAAAGTGGAGCACACGTTGCTTTTCACACCCAGGCAAGTGCATGTCAGCAGGTCCCTGGGTTTAAAAGGAATCTCAGCTCCCCGTACTGTGGGGGCTTCAGGTTCCCCCATGGTCCCCAACGAGATGACCAGGCCCCGGGAGACGCGGTCTCCGGGGCCAACAATGGCCTGGGAGAGGGACTGTTTGGACCCCTCCCTTATAATGCTGAGGGGCCTTAGGGGCCAATTAGCCCACCTGTTACCTCCAGTAAGCCCCACACAGTGGTATTGCTGAGGAGGTGATCGCAGGCCACACCCCTTTCTCCACCACTTTGCAAACACTCCTCTTGGTGTACTGCTGGTTGGGGGGATGAGGTCCCCTTGGCTCCCCTTGGTATCTTGGGGGCCAAGAAACCCTCCTGGTACCTCCTGTAAGTCCTTCGCAGTGGAATTCCTGAGAGCTGGTCGGAGGCCAAGCCTTCGTTCTCCACCACTCTGCAAATTCACTGAAAAACAGAGAAATCTATCCGTTCTATAGTTATAGTTATAGTTACCTGTGTTAACTATAACTTGCACCCCTGCAATGCACTGCTTATGACCTCACATATTACATCGCTCATGACATGGTCAGAGACATCACTGATGACATGCAAAATTACATCACTCATGACATCAGTGATGACATCACCCAGTGACTGTTTCTAAAAAGTTTATGAGTGTTAAATATATATATATATATATATATATATATATATATATATATATACTAAGGTGTATTGCTGAATCAGTGGGTGTCTGTATGGATGACTCGGTGGGTGCATGACTGACTGAATAAGTGAGTGATTAGGTGTCTCAGTGAATGTATGGGTGAGTGACTGGTGGTGTGAATGTGTGCATCTGTCTGTCAGTTGATGTCTAAGTGGCTGTATGAGTGTGTTCATGGGTACATAAATGGCTAAACGGGTGATTGATTTTTGGACTAAATCTATGTTTGGGTGTCTGTGTGTGTGGGTGAAGAGGTGCGTGACTGCGTTTATGGATGAGTGAGTGGGTGAGTCAGTAGCTGTATGGGGTACTGTGTGCATGTCTCAGAAGCTGTATGGGTGAGTGAGTGTCTGTATGGCTGTGTCAGCGATTGAGTGCATGTGTCAGTATGGGTGAGTAACTGGGTATGTGAAAGGCAGTATAGGTGAGTGACTGGGTATATGCGTGGCAGCATGCATGAGTGAGTGAATACGAGAGTGGATATATGGATGAGTGTGTGCCTCTGTCACTAACTGTATAGGTGAGTGACTATGTGTTACTATTTGTATGAGTAAGTAAGTGGGTGTGTATGTAACTGTTTGGGCGAGTAAGTAGCTGTGTGATTGACTGTATGGGTGAGTGTCTAGGTGTCTGAGTAGTTCTATGGCTGAGTCACTCGGTGTCCGCATGCCCGTATAGGTGTATGAGTGGATATGTCACTGGCTGTATTAGTGAGTGAGCAGTATGGGTGAGTGAGTGGATGTATGTG
The DNA here is from genome assembly GCF_964261635.1 of Lissotriton helveticus. Lineage (NCBI taxonomy): Eukaryota > Metazoa > Chordata > Amphibia > Caudata > Salamandridae > Lissotriton > Lissotriton helveticus. The sequence continues at coordinate 780,282,425 of NC_136061.1, forward strand.
TAGATCTATGAATCAGTGAGTGGGTGTGTAAGTACTGGTACCGCTCTGTGAATGGGTTTGTGAATGGTTGTGTGGGAGTGGCAGTTGGTGTATAAAAGATTCCATAAGGGTGTGAGTGGGTGCGTCCGAGATGATGTGGATGATGTCATCACTGATGCCATCAGTGATGTCATTAGTGATGTCACTGACCATGGCATGCATTATGTAATATGTGAGGTCATAAGCAGTGAATTGCGGGGCGCTTGTTATAGTTAACACAGGTAACTATATTGGCTGGATTTCTCCGGTTTTGTATGATTAAAATCTGAACCTAACTATAACGTACCAGTAACCTTTGTTTTTTTAGTGAATATATATATGTATATAGATATATATATATATTACACCTCAAAGACCTTTGGGGTATATTATCAAGGGGTTTTATCTCCGCTTTTTTGGCTTTAAAAGCCAAGAAAGCGGAGATAAAATTATCTCCCTATTACCAAGCTGTCGCTAACACCAGTTAGCGACAGCTAATAGGAGATAGCGACCATCATGGGCCCCACTTTGCATGTCAGTGATATTTATCACTAATGATATGCAAAGTGGGCGTGCCAAGATGTTAGCGACTGGAAACAGTCGCTAACATCGCTATCTCCTATTACCAACTTTTGGAGATATTTGCGCTAAGGGCGAATATCTCCAAAAGCTAACACCTGCCCTGAGCAGTTCTTAGCCATGTTATCCAATGGGAGGTGGATAACATGGCTAAGAGCATTTGCTCGATAATGCATGAATATCGCTGACTTTTCAGCGATATTCATGCATTGCGGGCGTTTTTTATCGCATTTGCGATAAACCTTGCTAATAGCAAGGTTTATCTGCGATAAAAATCGCCGATGTGCGGCGATAATTTTTGTCTCTAAACAAGTTAGAGACAAAAATTATCGCTAGTTGTTGATAATATACCCCTTTGTTTTTTAACAGTCCAGTTGCACTCTCCTCTCATAACTAACAAAGATGGCACACGGTATCCAGATGCTCAATATAATTAATATTTTTAAAGTGCAGCAACACCCAACACAGGAGACCAACATGTTTTGGCTTAAGTCTTCAACCGGACATCCCCATGACCCACAACCACAGTGTTTAAAAAGGTATCACAAAATTAATACTCATTTCCTGTCAACCGCACAGCTCGTCTGCATACCTCACACTCATGCCTTGAGACAGCAGCCATGTTGGGGTTTCAAATGTCCACATATATCATAATCAAGCAGTACTACATGATCTCAGTTTAAATTCGCATCAACAAACCTTTCAATTAGGCATGTGGATTATAATATTAAATCAATCACATTTTCAAATTTCACAATTTTTGTACATTATTTAAGATGATGAATGTCCACAATAAAGTGCTAGTGCACTTATTTTCAGACTCCTTCACATAAACACATCACGCCATTGCAGGGCTCCATAATCTGGTGCACTAATATTCCAAATTGTTTAATGCTCAAAATAAAGTGCTAGTGCATACATTTAAAGCATCCTCATAAGACAACTGAAATACACACTATATGTACCCACCTCCATGCTACAAAGTGTGCCTTACAAACACTGCAAATTTTTCAAGAGGTCAATGCAGTGCCAGTGCATACAATAAATACTGATTTTCGCATTGGGATCATCAATATTCTACATTTCAATACTCGGATCCCCCTCAATGACTCAATATCCCACAGTCCCATTGCTGCAATCTATTATTATTATTGCACACATCATTCTAAAGGGCAAATGCATGTTTATAAACAATTATACATAAATATCCTTTTATCTGAGGTAAAGTGCAAATGCAGATTTGTAAACAGTAGTACATATGATTTCATTTATATCTGAAGAGGCATACAAATCAAACAGCGAATTCAGCAGTAATCATCTGGTGACTTCCCAACTTGGATTATCTCACTAAAAGCAAATTTAAGTCAACTCCTTTCAGAGAACAGTACTGTGTCCCTGTATATGCGCTCTTATTTGATCACAATCACCCCAAATGTCATGCTGGAAAGGCATTGCAGAGACACTGTGAAAAAAAGATATATAGGTCCCTCTTGACAATAAATCTGCACGTTCTAGTACAGCAAATCCTCTCTGTTTTTGGGCAAGACACTACATTTCGCCTCCCTGCGCACTTGTTCTAGCTATCCTCCTTCAATGACACATATATATATCTATATATATGAGAGGTGTGGCCATGGGGGCCTGCTTCTCTCCCAGCTTCGCGTGCTTGCACATGGGGCTGTGGGAGAAGCGGGTCCTCATGGACCAACACAAGGATATTATGACCAACAATGTAGTGCTATATCTGAGGTATATAGATGATCTTTTTATGGTGTGCAGGGGGTCCAAGACAAGTGCTGAAAGCTTTGTTAAACAACTGAATGTTAATGCCTTTAACTTGCAGTTTACATCTGATATACAGAGCGAGTCAGTAAGTTTTCCGGATGTAGAGGTATTTGTCAAAGAGAACAGCCTGGCAACTAGACTACATAGAAAGGCAACTGCAGGGAATACGTTGCTACATGCGACTAATCAACACCCACGCCATCTCATTCGCAGCATCCCCTATGGGGAGATGTTAAGATTGAGACGGATCTGTAGCTCTGACTCAGATTGTGCTATAGCCCAGGAGGCAAGTAAGAGACGTTTTATGCAAAGGGGATATACTGAGGAAATAATTGACAAAGCTATTAATCGTACCAGATCAATTTCAAGACAACAGGCTTTGATCCCCAAATCTAAGACAGTGACTTCAGAGATTAACAGCAGTCAGATTCAATCAAGAGCCATTGTGACGTATAACAGGCAGCATTCAAAGATCAGAAATATCTTTACCAGAAATTGGAATTTAGTGAGAGGGGACCCAGTAATTGGGGGATTGGTGGCCAACAAACCCGAGTTAACATTTTGAAGATCCCCGTCAATGGCCAATGCCTTGGTAAGCAATAGTCTTGACACTACAATGTCTGGCACATGGATGGCCTTGAGTAAGGGCTTCAAGAAGTGTATGTATTGCTAAGCTTGCCGTTTTGGCATAAATAAGACTCATTATTTAAGTCCCTTCAAGAATAAACCGATACCAATCATCAAGAGATTGACATGTAAGATGGAATACGTGGTATATGTGCTGCAGTGTCCATGTGGGCTATGCTATGTGGGCAGTACTCGCTTGCCCGCCCACAAGCGGATATTGCAGCACATAATGGCAATCTCAGGGCAAGACCAGGCATATACGGTGGCTCGGCATTTCGAGTAAAAACATGAAAGTGACCCCAAGTATCTCCAATATTTTCTTATAGATACTATCCCACCCCTTAAACGGGGGGGAGATAGGGAAGCCAAACTACGTCTCTTAGAGAAAGTATATATATTGGAGATGGACAGCAAAAGCCCTGGGGGTCTGAACGCCACTGAAGATTTATATACTTGTCTTTAATTAAAAAATACATAAGTGGGTGTCAAATAGGGTGATGATTATGAAGAAGGATGATAGAGCCACTCTTTGACATGTCTGGATAGGGAGTTAGGAATCAGTCTATAGAATGTATGTAAAACAATATTTTATCATAATCATTGCTTGATAACAGGCATTGGTTATATACAAGTTTGGTCCCGTAACAGACTCGGCAGCTTTTTGATACTTTAGATCAATTTTTAAGTAGCACTTGCACTTATTGAACACTCACACATTTTTTACAGCACCCAGGGTAGGTACTTTGATAGTAAATCGTAAAATGTGAACCTAATGACTGCAGCTCATTGGTCTAAATTACTCACATGAGTTAAATCAATTGAAGTGGGGAGAACTGTATGAATTACAGCTATGACATTTAACATGAAGTAATGATTGGAGACAAACATCTTATAAAAAACAATGTTTTATATTGATTCAATTTGGACAAAAAAAATGCTCAACGTATTTATATATAAATTGAATTTGTGTATATAGACATGTATATATTGTAGATATATGAATTTATATTTTATGCAAATGTAGAACAAAAAGTTGTTTATATATATATATAAATATATATATATATATATATATATATATATATATATATATATATATATATATATATATATATATAATATTTTTTTTACTTTGTATTTATACTTGAAACAAACGTTTTTTTATAGACATTATGTCTTCTATCCAAATGTCGTAATTTGTATACAGAATTTCTTCACTTTCTATGCATATACAATGAGCAACCGGGGTTCGTGCATTTTTTTGAACTATAAATACCTTCCTTTGTGTCTATGATATGTCATGTGATCAAGCCTCTTGGTAGAGGCGAAACGCGTCATGGCGGATTGCTGGCTGATTATTTGCACGAAATAAAGCACTAAAGATTTTGCACCAGATTTTGGGTCCACTTCTCGTTGTTCTTTCTGGAGAAGGGAAATCTTGAATGGCGACTTTCGCGATATATATATATATAAGATATAAAATTCGAAACCAACCTTTTTGACACATCATGCAGGATATGCCGCTAGCAATAGAAAATCAAGAGGGCGTAAATTATATTACTAATTTTAGTGAAAACTGTTGTCACTGTTATTATTGTTGCCAATTACATATCTTGTTATATTAAAGCCCATGTCCAAGTCAGTTTGAACAGATTACAATAGATATGTATTTGTACGCATATTACACTCATTTTGAGCCATTCAAATTGTATTTTCCAGCCTGGATGTTGATAACTATTGCTTTCAATTTAATATTGAGCAGTACATTTGCTGTTAATCTGCAACTCAATCATGCATATTTAAAATCATTTAGATGTTTCATTTTGGACAATGTATTTTGGCTATTTCAATCTTGCCATTTGAAACCAAGATCAGTAGTTTTTACCTGTCAGTATTTTCTCACTATGGATTGCAATAGTAGTTTTCACTGTCACGTGATTTTGACACTTGTGTATTTTAAATGCATTTTCAAAGCAACGCTGTTATGGGAGCAAGGTCACCTCGCTGGCCGAAACGCGTCATTTTGTCCGTTGTTTTTGCGCTTATGGCTAAATAAAAGTAACTGTTGCCAGCAGTGAATGAAAAGGCATTTGAAAGTGTCCGTTTTTCTCTACATGGTGGGTTCAAGCACCAGAGCGGTAATTGGAGATATATATATATATATATATCCAATCGTCTCCATCTTCTCGTTGGATACTTCCAAAGAACGGCAACGGACCACAAAGTAAGTGCTTACATTTATTTATTGTTGATGTGCAGATCGCATAATGCGTTTCAGCTCCTACAGGAGCCTTGATCACATGACAAAGTTCTACGTTACATACGATCTTTTAAAGTGCCAAGTGCTAGTGCAATTAGATTCACATGTGCAAATCACGCCATTGACATAAAAGAGTTACATTTGTAGTTTTCCTTGTTGTCATATGCATTTTGTAGTTTTTTGTTTTTATGCATATTTACACAATTTTTAAAGCAACGTTTTTTTGTGCCATTTTGGGATTAAGTTGCAATTAACAATTCATATTCCAATAATATCTGGAATAATTCCTTCAGTTGAAGCTTTCAACTACAATTCCTGTGTGTAAACCTAACGCACAGTTGTAACCACAAATGTCTGGCATGAAAAAAGTGTTTTGGTGCTAAAGTGCAAAAAGTGCATGTCCCCTTATGTGTTGTATATGCCCACAGTATTGTTAGACTCACTTTTGTCTATATTGGTGGTATTACATATTATTTATTCATCATTTACTTGCGCGTTGGGTTATTGGGGCCCCAATATCTAGTGGTTGCATTCAGGAAGTTTTTACCAAGGTACTTTATGTTTTTTGGCATAAAATTGTAATCAGTTGATTGGGTTCTCCCATTGGGTGCACCTGTTTTGATATTTTACACCATTGACTGTCGGTATAAATACCTGGTCTATGCAAACTTGCAACCTATGACTAAAATATATAAATTAGCATATAAGTATGTATATTATAAATTATTCACTTTGTCGGTTTATGTGCAAATTATGAATAGTTAGGTGCTATCACACAAAGTGCAAAGTTGCTAATTGGATCCTCATAGGGTCTTCACAGTATGGTTGTCAATATATACAGTTTATATTATTATTAATAAAATCATTAATAAATAAATATGACAATGTAAAAGATCATAGTAAAATACGAGTCTTAAAACATCAACAGCCATTACTAATATGTTCACATAAAACTAAGCTTAAGAACCAAATTAAAACTTTGCATGCCACTCAATAAATAGATAAATCTAAATAATACAATGCCAATATTACAAACGGTACCCATAAAAAAGTCAATTCATAAACAGGTCTACAAATCCTCTGTCACGTTCAATCCTGTTGGGTATTTAGAGTTCAGTTCCAAAATATATTTCGTTTCCAGCTGACGTAATCATTGTTCCCTATTGCCCCCTCGTCTGTTTGGTGGGATCGCATCTATCACAAAGTATCTGAGGTCCTGGCTTCGATAGCTTCTAGAGTATGTTTGTTTTTGAAATGGCGCGCTACTGGGTAGGTGTTATCCTGATTATAAATCGCCCTATGGTGTTTTAAGATTCTTTTATGCACCTGTAATTTGGTGCTCCCTACATAATGTAGGTCGCACAGGCAGATTAAAATGTAAAACGCATATTCAGTTTTGCAGGTCAGAAGTTTCTATATTTTGATGCTTCTGCTGTAAATTGTGTCATGTACGTTGTATGATTTTCACCCTGCTGGCACGCATTACAGGTTTTGCATCTGTAAAAACCCTTATGTGTCTGAAGCCAATTCGTGTTTTCAATGATATCTGGTCTAGTTCTTACCAATTCATCCCGCACAGATGGACCCCTGCTATATGTGATGGAAGGTCTGGTTGGTAGACTTTGACCTATAACTGGGTCCCTTAATACCATGGGTCAGTTAAGTAAAATGATTGAATGCAGTTGCTTGTGTTGTTGACTGTACTGCATGATACTTCTGAACTCTTTTGGATTGTCACTGCCACTCGTTTGGGATTGTACACCTGATATTGGCTCACTAGTGTGCTTTGGTAAAAGTAATTCAAACTTTTCTTTGCGCATGGATTTTAAGATGGCACTATTCATCACTGTACTGGAACACCCTCTCTCTAAAAATCTCATTCTGCTTGAGGTTTGGGCTTCTCTTAAATCAGTGTCATTGCTATGGATCCTCGTCAACCTCAGCATCTCCCCATAGGGGATGCTATTGATAAGGTGCTTAGCATGGGCGTGCATGCATGCAGTTTAGAGTTCCCTGCGGTTTCTTTGCGATATAATTTGGACTCAATCCTGTCATCCTGCACATAGATTTTAGTGTCTAAAAAGCTCACCTCAATGTTACTTATAGTAGCTGTCAACTGTAAATTCAAGACACTGGTATTCAAAGCTTTGTTAAAATCATTGGCATCACTGTTATTACCATCCCGTATACGAGCAGGTCGTCAATAAAACGTAACCATACTTTGATATTATTGTTCATCACATGTTAGTATTGGGTTTTGAGTACCAGCTCCTCCCACCACCCCATATGCAAACATGCATAGCTGGGGGAGAAGCTGGCCCCCATGGCTACTCCTCTGACCTGTCTGTACAATTGATTGTTGAACATAAATACATTGTTCATCAGGCAGAATTACACCATTTCAATGAGCATTTCTTTTTGGTCAATTGTAATTTCCACTAATTTCTCCAAGAAAATCTTTAGTGCCCTCAGTCCATCCTGATGTTGAATACTCGTGTATAGTGAGTTCACATCTAATGCCATGAACAGATATCCAGTTTCCCATTTGAAATCAACTTTCTTAGGAAATCCCCGGTATCACACACATAGATGGTAAAGATTTCACAAGGTCTTGGAGAAAAAAATCTACATATTGGGAAGTATGCTCTAATAGGCTATTGCTAGCTGATATTATTGGCCTACCAGGTGGTTTATGTGGATCTTTGTGGATCTTGGGTATTAAATCGATCGATGTTATAACCGGATGCTAATTCTTTAGATATTTACGTTCTTGGGCTGTGATAGTTCCTTTCTTTTTCCAAGTCATTAGTTGTGTATAGTATCCCAAGTTTGTGGCTTTCATTTCCATAATAGTACTTTTAGTATAACAGGTGTCATCTCTCAGTTGTCTGTACGCTTCATTGGTGTATTCACTTTTGGATATTAGAACAATATTTCCCCCTTTGTCAGAGTTTCGAATAACCGTACCATTGTTCTCTTTGAGTTTTCGGATAAGTAGATCATATTCATGGTTATGTTTGCTGTATTTCTATTTGGTTTTCCTGGTTGACAAGTTTAGTTGTTTTACTTGTTCCACCACTCACTCGTGGAATATATCAATAGAATCTCATGTCATAATGGGGTTAAAGGTTGATTTGGCTTTAAAATGTGTCTTTATATCCTGTTGTGGGCTGCCCCCAATGTCCGGTTGGCTGAATTGCGTTGCTTCCATCATTGTCATATGAATTTCATCAGCACCCTCATTGTTTAGCCACAGTTCCTTCATCTCGGTGCAGAAGGAGGCGTCTGATTGAGTTGATGTCACATCAGTACTTTTGTCAACATTCATAGCAGCATCATCATTCATGGGATATCTTCTCTTATATTTAGTGCGTGGAATTTTTTAAGTTTAAATTTCTTCACTCCTTTAAAAATTTCCAATCGGGTTTTGGAATAATTTAATTTTCATGCAGGATATTAAGAGAGGCCCAAACTTAGGGGTCCATTAGGATGACGGGCGGACTTTGTCCGCCCGTCATCCTACCGGTGAATGGGACCACCCGCCATAAGGGCGGGGGTCCCGTTGTACATATTCAATCAATCAATCAGATCATTTATATAGCGCACTACTCACCCGGAGGGTCTCAAGGCGCTGGGGGGAGGGGGTCCGCTACTGCTCGAACAGCCAGGTCTTGAGCTGCTTCCTGAAGGCGAGGTGGTCCTGGGTCAGGCGGAGGTGGGTCGGAAGGGAGTTCCAAGTCTTGGCGGCCAGGTAGGAGAAGGACCTTCCTCCTGTAGTGGCTCTTCGGATGCGGGGGACGGCGGCGAGGGCGTGGCTGGTCGATCGAAGCTGGCGTTTGGGAGCGTAGAAGTTGAGGCGGCTGTTGAGGTATCCTGGTCCTTGGTTGTGTAGGGCCTTGTGTGCGTGGGTGAGGAGCCGGAAGGTGATTCTCTTGTTGACCGGGAGCCAGTGCAGGTCTCTCAGGTGTCCGGAGATGTGGCTGCGGTGGGGGATGTCCAGGATGAGTCGTGCTGAGGTGTTCTGGATCCGCTGGAGTCTTTTCTGGAGTTTGGCGGTGGTTCCGGCGTAGAGGGAGTTGCCGTAGTCCAGAAGGCTGGTGACGAGGGCCTGGGTGACCGTCTTCCTGGTCTCGGTGGGGATCCATCGGAAGATCTTGCGTAGCATGCGCAGGATGTTGAAGCACGACGAGGAGACGGCGTTGACTTGTCTGGTCATGGAGAGGGAGGAGTCCAGGATGAAGCCCAGGTTGCGTGCGTGGTCAGTTGGTTTGGGTGCGCTGCCCAGGGCGGGGGGCCACCAGGAGTCGTCCCAGGCGGAGGGTGAGGATCCCAGGATGAGGACTTCCGTCTTGTCCGAGTTCAGTTTCAGTCGGCTGTTCGACATCCATTTGGCTACGTCTGTCATCCCTTCGTGCAGGTTGGCTCTGGCGGTGGTGGGGTCGTTGGTGAGGGAGAGGATCAGCTGGGTGTCGTCGGCGTAGGAGATGATGTTCAGGTTGTGCTGGCGTGCGATGGCTGCGAGGGGGCTCATGTAGACGTTGAAGAGTGTTGGGCTGAGCGAGGAGCCTTGAGGAACGCCGCAGATGACTTCGGTGGCCTCCGATCTGAACGGGGGGGGTGGCCTCCGATCTGAACGGAGATGCGCCCGCCACAGTGGCGGGCGCTTCCCACCTTTTTAACATTTTTAACATTGCGGCGGGCGGTGCTGAAAGCACCGCCCGCCGCAATGCTAAAAATGCACGTAGTGCATTTCAATGCACAACATGACAGGCACCGCGAGGTGCCTGTTATGTTGTGCATTGAAAAGCAGGGGGGTACCATAGGTACCCCCCATGTGCACCCCCCACCCCCACGGAGTCCCTGGGGGCCCGCAACGGGCCCCTGCAGGGGGACTCCGCCTAATGCCGCCACGGAAAGGCGTGCCAGAATGCGCATTTTAATATGGCTGGCGGTGTCTAACAGACACCGCCACCATATTAAACATATTCCGTCCCGGCCACAAGGCCACCGGGGCGGAAAACAGGCGAGCGGTGGTTTTCACCGCTGCGGTCCCCCCCGCCATCCTAATATGGCGAGGGGGAATTTGGCAATGGATGTCAGGCGGATTGCCTCCGCCAGGCCGGCGGTGGCTACCGCCAGCCTGGCGGAGGCAATCCGCCCGACATCATAATGGACCCCTTAGAATCCTTTTATCTGCATCGCTTGATGCTATGTCCGATAAGTTGACAATTGTTTTGTTTATATTTATTTGCCCCTCATCAAGCCTCCTCCCTTCTAAGTATTTTGACCTGTTTCTTTTGGCCTTACTTCTCTGTCCGCGTCTGTTGTTTTTGTTTGGTCGTAATTGTTTTTTGGGGGTCTGGGTCGGAGGGTTTGCCTCCTGTTGCTGCATACAAAACCCAATTCCTCATCAAGTGAGTGTTTCTGCTTGGTCTTTCTCCTTGTGTCAAGCTCCGGTTCACTGTCTGGAGCAGAGCTGATGTCTGATTGGGAAGTACTTGAATTTGGCTCCCTGCTCCTTGGGGGTCCCTGATCTTGGCTGTGCAGATTTATGGCTTTTCACTGCTCTCATCGCCTCATATTTTTTCGCAAATATAAAAATCTGGCCAAGATCGAAATCGGCTTTGTCCCGATTAAATTTTAAAATTTTGCGTTCTTTAATTTTGTCTTCCTCCCGCTTCAGTCTAACCATCATGTCTTGGCGTAATTTATCTTGTTCCTCACTCTGGCCAAGCTCATTTAGTTCCTCATTTAGCTTGTCGATTTCCTCTAATAATATTGTACTGTCAATGTCAGCATACTTTATTAGTATCATTACTAATCGCTCGATGACTCTAGGTTGCACTGATCCCACTCACATATCATTGTGGGGTTTGGGGATTCACAGCTCGGGGCCAATAATATACGTAAGCCATGCGGAATCTGATTAATATCTATATGCCTTTGCAGTTAGCGTGACTCCCACCATTTACTTTGCTCAGCGCGCATTTTTTTCTCAAGTTTTCTATATTTTTCTTTAAAAGTTTCATTTGGGCTTGTGGTGACTGTATCTGTGTGTCTCAATGGTAATGTCACTTGTTTGCACTCGTCGTTCATTTCCAACGCTGCGGCTTCTCTCTGATGAACTATGTCAGCTGACACATTTGCACAGTGTTCAATACGTAATTTTGGGCAAAACAAAAGGGATTTGTCATATGTTGTTCCTCTTTTGCCCAGCTCACCTTTCCACCCCTTTTCCGCCAATATTCCGTACCTCAGTAGTCTTACAGTTGTGCCAAATCCTCTGAATCAGTCCAATCAGTTGTACCTTGGCTTCTGGGTGTTCATACGGCACAGGGGGTCACTACAGTACAATTACTTCCGGATTTCGGGGCTCATTAGGATGGCGGACGGACCTGCATCCGTCCGCCACCCTAGAGGAGGAGGGACCGTCCGCAGGGGCAGCGGCAGTCCCTCCAGTGCAATTAGGATGTGACCACCAGCCTGGTGGCCACATCCTCAATATTTAACCTTGCGGCGGGTGCTGCTTAAAGCAGCACCCGCCGCAAGGTTAAATATGCATGCTTAGCATTTGCATGCACAAAGCGGCAGGCACCGCGCGGTGCCTGCCGCTTCGTGCACGCAAACGCAGGGGGGTACCATAGGTACCCCCCATGTGCACCCCCCACCCCCCCACTCACCCTCAGGGCCCACAACGGGCCCCCAAAGAATTCACCGTATGCCTTTCCACGGCGGAGAATCCGCCGCGGAAAGGCATCTGTTTTTCGCCATCCTAATATGGCTGGCGGTGTCTGATAGACACCGCCAGCCATGTTAGAGCTTTTCCGCCACGGTCGGAAGGCGACCGCGGCGGAAAAGCTGCGGACAGATTTTGAGACCCAAAGCCATTCTAATTTGGGGGTGGGTCTTTCGTGCCTCCCCAGCGGTTTTCCCGCATCCTCCGGGCCGGCGGTGGCTTCCGCCGGCCCGGAGGATGCGGGAAAACCACGATCCTAATCGGCACCTTCGTTAGATACACCCAGGTTGCCCCAGAAATTGCGTCTCTCCAACTGCATCGTTCCTTTGAGGAAAGGGGGTCCGTTAAGATAGCCGATTAGAGACCACGTCGGCTTTCCATATCCAATGGTCTCTGTCTTCTGGTCGGATACTTCCAAAGAACGGCAACGGACCACAAAGTAAGTGCTTACATTAATTTATTGTTGATGTGCAGATCGGCATAACGTGTTTCAGCTCCTACGGGACTCATGATAAAGTGCTAAGTGCTGGTGCAATTAGATTCACATGTGCAAATCACGCCATGGACATAAAAGAGTTACATTTGTAGTTTTCCTTGTTGTCTAATGCATTTTGTAGTTTTTTGTTTTTATGCTTATTTACACAATTTTTAAAGCAAAGTTTTTTTTGCGCCATTTTAAGGATACACGTTTGGAATTAAGTTGCAATTAACAATTCATATTCCAATAATATCTGGAAGACTTCCTTCAGTTGAAGCTTTCAACTACAACTCCTATGTCTAAACCTAACGCATGGCTGTATTCACAAATGTCTGGCATGAAAAAAGTGTTTTGGTGCTAAATGCAAAAAGTCCATTATATTCCCACAGTATTGTTAGACTCATTTTCATCTATATTGGTGTTATTACATATTTTTTATTCATCGTTTACTTGCGCTTTGGGATATTGGGTCCCCAATATCTAGTGGTTGCATTCAGGAAGTTTTTACCAAGGTACTTTATGTTTTTTGGAATAAAATTGTAATCAGTTGATTGGGTTCTACCATTGTGTGCACCTGTTTTGATATTTTTACGCTAGTTTAGTCAGCTTTTCTTTAGACAGGGCGTTTTTGGGTTTGCAAATAACTTTGATCATGTTTGACCAATCTTCAAGGCACTTCCCCCCCAAAAAATTAATTCACCTCAGCTCCTACCTAGATAGTTTTGGGGTGATCCATCAAGCGAGGGTGAGAAAAAAGGGGGTCCCGAAACGCAAAATTCCCATGCATTTTCCATAGAATTTTTTAAACTGTTGTAAATAAAATATTATGTATCCCTGCCCTGCACTCCTAGGGCCTGTAGAGTTGCCTCTGAGGAACAACCTCCTGGGGCCAGCATTTTAACCCTTTGAAAGCGGACAGAATTCCTCCGCGATGCGGCAACATTTTAGACGAGCGCAGATCGGACGACTCCCGGTCGTTCGACGCACACACCCACCGTGACGTCTGATGGCCCCTGGCCATCCGACGTATCCAAAGGGTTAAAAAAAGCTGCTTTTTTGCTGTGATCCTGCCAGACTTTCATGGGGTAGCAGCAAAAGAACAGCAAAATAAATGGCACCCACCATTTTTACATATATTTATCTGGGGAGGAATGTGTGTGCAGGGCCCCCCTCCTCTGACCCATTTTTTGCCACAGGGCCTCCTTCACCTGGGGCCCAGTATATTTAATTAAGGGGAGGGACGCCTGGCCCCCTACCTGAACCAATGGTGGCCCTAATCTCCAGGGATGATTTTGTGGGAAAGGGAAGGGGGCGCACATGTCTCTGAGTCTTTCTTTTATCATTGGGGCCCATCGGGAGACGGGGAGGGGAAGAACCGACCGGACACAGGTGTAAGGTGTGATAAAGGCCGCTTTTATTGGAAACAGGTGCATCCTGAAAACATACCCCAACCTTGGCCTTTGCCGTACAAAACTAGGCCTAACTAAATATACATATACCTGACCAATCCCCCCACCCCCACCCCTAAACAGTTCCCCGACAACATCATAAAAATCCTTATCAGTTACCCAAACGCCTGCCTCAACTGTTTTAACATCTGCCATATATACACTCCCTCCCCTTCAACCAGTAAAGCTCCTTCCTCCTATCCTACCCCCCCCATTATAACTAGGGAAAAGCGCCATCCTACATAAACTCTCCAGCACCTGTTCCCAGCGACAACACTTTTCAACCCTAACACAGAAAGCACCTGCAACCAACAAAAAACCCCCTTAATTTTCCCAACCTTGGAGAGAAGAAAAGAAAGGAACCCCCCCCCCATCCTAAGGGAGGGCGGGTGGGACAAAATTCTCCGAGCCCCCCGGCTGCTGGGTCACTGTCCCATGAAATGGTGACCAGTGACCCAAAATGGCCGCTTATTAACCCTCCCAGCCCAAAAGGAGCCCAAAAACCGCCGCCCAGCCCAACCAGCCCAAAGTCCCTTCCTGTGTCCCCTTTTTATTCCTCCCCTCCCCTTCCTCCCGGTGCCCCAAAATCCCTGGGGGGGCGAGCCTCCCTCCGGTCGGCCACCCCCCGCAAAGCCCCATTGGGGCCCATCGGGAGACGGGGAGGGGAAGAACCGACCGGACACAGGTGTAAGGTGTGATAAAGGCCGCTTTTATTGGAAACAGGTGCATCCTGAAAACATACCCCAACCTTGGCCTTTGCCGTACAAAACTAGGCCTAACTAAATATACATATACCTGACCAATCCCCCACCCCCACCCCTAAACAGTTCCCCGACAACATCATAAAAATCCTTATCAGTTACCCAAACGCCTGCCTCAACTGTTTTAACATCTGCCATATATACACTCCCTCCCCTTCAACCAGTAAAGCTCCTTCCTCCTATCCTACCCCCCCATTATAACTAGGGAAAAGCGCCACTCGAAAGCCCCCTACCGCTTTCGACCCCCCCCCCCCTAGGACCCTTGCACCTTCGGATACCTTTGCACCCCTATTGCCCGATCCAATGCTTCCTTCAGTTGTACAATATAGAGCTCCATCCCGTATCTCGACAAATGTACCCCATCCTCCATAAAAAAGTAGACCGCCCCATACTTCAGTTCCGGATGCTCCATTCTACCTACCCCTTCCTTCTCACAAAAGGCCCTCATCTCCCTGTTAATCTTCCTCCTAGTCCTGTCAATAGCCCCCGGTCTCTCCGCTCCCCTCCAACATCTCCTAGGTATAAACTCCGACCAGATGACGTAACACCCTGCCCACTGCCTCTTGATCTCTAGTAAATCCCTCCTCATCTGCTTTACCAGTGCCAGTCCCTTAAACTGAACCAGGTCGTTTTCCCCCAGATGAACCACCAAAACATCCGGGCACACCCCTCCCCGCACAACATTATTCAACACCGGCACCAACTCGTGCCAACGCATGCCCCCTTTACCCCTCCAATGACACCTAAACAAATGCTCATCCAATTCAAGGTTAAGGTTCCTGTATTTTTCCCACTCAGCCTTCTCCGCTCTCTTTACAAAAGAATGGCCCACCACGTATATAGACACTGCTGCCGCTGTAGGCCCCGCCACCGCACCTGGAAAGAAACATATATAAGCAGCAAATCCAAATTCCAGCTTAGTCCACCACTACCCCTCGCAACCTGACATACGTCTTATAACAGTCCGATTTCCATCGTCCCAACTGTTTAATTTCTTCCTTCCCCCAACGTTTCCGCTGTGGTAAATAAATAAATAATTACCGGTACTATTTTTCTATGCATTAAATGAAAAGGATAGCTCAATAAATAAGAGGCAAAATCCGTGGTGTCTGAGTCAAACGGGATTTAATCAGATGGCTCGAGCCAATGGACCATCGGGTTCCATCACCTGCAAAGGTTCAGGAAGGGACAGGAATGACAGTCTCAGGAAAAGGGGAATGGCAGCTGCAACGTCTCATTAACATTATACAGTATATATAGTAAAACAGTACAATTGCATTGAATACAGTAGGCGTAACAAGTGACAAACGAAAGATAAGAACTTATGGGCGTGAAAAGAAGGCGTGCACAGGGCGTGCACGGAGACATGTGATGTAGACGTCACAGAAGTGTCATAAGTGGGTGGGTACATGGAGGGGGCTACCTGGGCAGCTGGAACCTTTAACCTACTGGTGCGCGCAAAACGGGCCATGACGTGTAACTGGGGAAAGCTGGGGGCTCTGACTTCTGGCACTAGAAGAGGAGACTAAAGTCTGGGATGTCAGGACGAAATGTACCTATAGCATATCTGATATCTCGTGTTTGGAGAACATGTTGATAGAATCTAAAAGTCATCAGGGTAAAGGCTACTTGTCACTAAGGCTAGTGCATGCATATATTTCTTTATGTATTGCGTGTGCTATGAATCTTCTATGGACATTAATTCAGTAATTCTCTTACATGGAGACAGAAAGGCTAGACTATAGATGAAGATGTTTAAGCGGTTCGTTAGCTAGGAATGTGAAGCCGGGGAGCTGAACTGATAACTAGAGGCATAACATATTCTTGGCAGACAGGCAGGCAGGCCAGGCCGGGCACCGCGCTGCTTGGCAGAAAGTAAGTGAAGGGTCAGGGATGCGGGAGGGGCTGCATCGCTCCTCGGAGTGGTTTCAGGAGGCTTGAGGCTTGAATCTGGTGTCCGGGCACTGTGAGGCCTAGAAACGGGGACAACTCGATGAATTAACGTGCACAATGTAAAGACGTTGGCAACATAGGCCTAATACTTGTTCTTTCAGGAGGGACTGGATAACTGGCATACTAACGTTGGACACAACCATAATTGCGTCTTTTATTCGGGCAAGGGATGAATATGCATATCGATCATGCA
This sequence comes from Lissotriton helveticus, assembly GCF_964261635.1. Taxonomy (NCBI): domain Eukaryota; kingdom Metazoa; phylum Chordata; class Amphibia; order Caudata; family Salamandridae; genus Lissotriton; species Lissotriton helveticus. The sequence continues at coordinate 780,299,263 of NC_136061.1, forward strand.
CATATAACATATAATGGGGAACACGTAGGGACACATGACAGGGCAAAATTCAATTTTCCTCACCGCGCCGCCTCCGTCGCCGCCCCGATGCAAAACGAATGCGTCCCGAAGTCTTTCGGATCCTCACCCATACACTGCAGGGCGTGCCGCAGGACCCATAGCAACTGCGCAGCCGTCACTTGTCCCGCCTCTCTCCTGCCAAACACCTCCGCCCCAACCTGCACCCCTCCCTCCGCCAGCCGTCTCCCCCACTCCACCGGACACACCGCCTCTGTTCCCCCAGGACCCAGCAACACCCAAGTACCCCTCCCTCGCTGATCAGTCTTGGAACGTTGAAGCCGCACTGCGACCTCCCTGCCTCGGAACTCCACTTCCCCCCACGTCAGCCCCGCGCGCCCCTTCAAACCCACCAACTCCGACACCCGAAAGGCCCCGAAGTACATCCACGACATCAATGTGGAAAACCGCACCGTCTCCTCCCGATCTCTGCACACTACCGGTAAACAGCCCACCAGTCCCTCCAACATCGCCTCTGTAATTGGCCGTCTCCTCCGCACCTGAGCCCCTCTCTCTCTCTCCCAACCCTCCAAAAGACACCCTCCCAATTCACCCGCCGAGGGGGCATAACCCCACCAAAGCTTGCCCATGAACGCCAAACCTGCCAGTTTACCCGCAATTGTCACTCTCGCCAGACCTTTGTCCATTAACCCCAGCACGAATTGCACCACCTGCTATTCCCGACGCCACTTGTCCCGCTGCCTTACCGCTCCAAAACGCAGAAACTCCAGCCAGGCCTGTTCGTAACTCCTCCACGTGGACGCTGCCATGGACGACCTCACCAATTGAACGACCCGCGCTCTCCCACCAACCACATCTCCTCCGGCACCTCCGTCTTGACCGCCGCCGCCTCCGTGGCTAGCCCATGGAACCTCTGCCACTGTTGACGAGACAAAGCATCCGCAATGTCATTGTCCACTCCCGGCACATGCTGAGCCCGAAACAAGATATTGTGTTCCAAGCACCTCAACACGAACACACGCATCAGCTTTAGCACCTGGGGCTCCCTTGCAGACTGCCGGTTCACCACCTGCACCACGGACATATTGTCCACCTTGAACAACACGCGCCTGTGCGCCAACTCACGCGCCCACACTGTCACAGCCACCACCAGCGGGAACAATTCCAAGAAAGCAATGCTTCTCCCCCCCGCCTGCCACTGCTCCGGCCATTGTTCCGCGCACCACCGGCCCGCCCAGTAGAGTCTGAAACCTCCGACTCCCGCCGCATCCGATGACATCGTCACATCCCACTCCCACTCCTCCGGGGCGCCATGGGAACACCGTTGAATGGTTCCAAAAAGGCCAACCACATGCACAGATCTTCTGTCGCGCCCGCCGATAGCCGTACGTGATGGTGAGGCAGCGACAAACCGGACAATGCCAATCCCAACCGCCGACAAAAGGTCCGCCCCGCTCGCACAACGCGGAACGCGAAATTCAAATGCCCCAGCAACACCTGCACCTCTCGCACCAACACCTTCCGCTTGGCCAACATGCCCTTCACCAAATCCATCATCGCCGACCGCTTGTCTTCCGGTAGGCGTGCTTCCATGGCCGCTGAGTCGAGCTCTATCCCGAGGAACGACAGCACCGTGCTGGGCCCCTGCGTCTTCTCTGGCGCCAAAGGCACCCCCAGGTAATCCATCAGGTCCGTAAAACTGCTCAGCTGCTGCTGGCAGTCCGTCGAACCGGGGCTGCCCACCAAGAAGAAGTCGTCCAGGAAATGCGAAATCGCCTCAGAGCCTGTGCGCCAGGAAAAAGCCCACTGCAAAAAAGGGCTGAAACACTCAAACAAGGCACACGACACGGAGCACCCCATTGGAAGCGCTCTATCGACAAAAATGAAACCATCCAGCTGGATCCCCAGCAAATGATGATCAGCTGGGTGAACCGGAAGCAACCGAAATGCCGATTTTACATCGCATTTTGCCATGAGCGCCCCCCGACCCGCCGTCGTCACCAACTTCCTCGCAACGTCCACGGACGAGTAGGACACCGATGCCAAATCCGCCGAGATAAAGTCGTTCACCGACGCGCCCTCCGGCCATGAGAGATGTTGAATCAGACGGAATTGACCTTGCTCCTTCTTTGGGACCACACCAATGGGTGAAATGATCAAATCTCTCAACGGCGCTACCTCGAAAGGTCCCACCATCCTCCCTTCTTTTACTTCCTTGAAGAGCTTCTCCCAGACGATAACCTTGTGTGCGTTCACGGACTTCAGGTTCTCCGCCCATCGAGCGATCCGCGGACCCTCGTACCCCAACCGGAAACCCTCCCTGAAACCCCGACGCAGCACCGTCGCATCGTCCGCCCGCGGATACACCTCCAAGAAAGGCTCCAGCCGATCCAGCCTAACCGGTGTACGAGTCTTTTCCCATGGTACTCGCTCCCCCCCTACCCCCTCCCCTCCCCCTGCCGGGCACGGGAGCCGGGAATTGACCCTGTGAGGGGCCTCCCCAAAGCCCCCAGCATCGCGCCTCTGGGTGGCGTTTTCCACAAGCGGAGCACTCATGCCGAAAGCGGCACGTCTGCCGGAGACAGGAACCCCTGTTAAAATCCCAGCATGTCCCAACGCCGGGACTGCTCCCGGCTCCCCCCGTCCCCACCCCCCCACGGGCCGAAAAGGGGGGAGGAGCCAGCGGCAAGCCACTGGCCGTGTAGATAGTGCGGCCAAATTTCGCCCCACTCATCGTCTGCTGGTACAGATCCGCGTCCAACTCCCCCCACTTAGCCTCCGGGTCGGACGCCATGCGCGCCCGGAACTCCTCATCGTAATGCGACCAAGCATTGCCCCCGTAGGTCACTTGCGCCCGCCGCACCACATCCATGTATTTAAACAGCGCGACCGCCCTGTCAGGGTACTTCTCACAGTACATGCTCGCATAAATCAAGAAAGCCGCCGACCAATTCTCGATAGTAACCGGCACTTTTGGCCGCCTCGCCAATTCCTGCTCCTCCTCTTTCGACCCTTCCTTGGCCATCAATTCCCGGTGGAGCAACTTTAAAATCTCCACGTACTCCCCCTTCCATATCTTCTCCCTAGTTGCCATCGACAAATGCGCCCCCAATGGCTTCGCTACCCCCATGTACGGCAGCTTTTTTGACCGGAACCTCGCAGCTCTCCTTCGCCCCGGCGCCCGCCGCCGTCGACCCGCCAGCCGCCACGCCCGTCCCCGAACTCCCCGACGCCGCGCCATCCGCCTCCGTACACACCCCGGCATCCATCACATACCTACCCTTCACCAGTCTCACCTCATCACCACCCACAGCATCCGTCCCCACCGACACTCGGCAACTGCCATCCCTACTTCCACCTGCCTTGCCTCCATGAGGCGCGCCCAAGCCACTCCCCGACCCCGTACTGGTCTTACCTGGCGTCAAGGCTGGCGTCCGCACCGGATCCCGCCGCCTAACCATTTCAGCTGGGGGGGCCGTCACTCGCGGCACCACTTGCCGGGGGCATTCCTGTAAAACACTGCCAACAACATTACTGACCTCCCCCCCGTCCTCCCGCAGCTCCCCCTCTTCCTCTGACTCCATCTCCGCACTCCCCTCTCCGACAGCAAAAACCCTTCCTGTGGACACCCTGCTTAGACCTGCCTTCTCCCTACACTCCGTCATCAAAGTACCTAGGTCCACACTCCTCCTACTCTCTTGGTGGTAAGCTGAGTAACCCGTCACATCGTTGCTCCATCCCCGTCCCCCGGCGGCCGGATCGACCCATCGGGAGGGGGGCGTCGGAGAGCTATGGCCCATCCATCGGTCGTCTGTCCACACCAGGTCCCTCGTTGGAGCGCGACCGCCCGTACTAGGCAGAGCCGGCCCATCCACTCGGCGGGGTGGAGCCGCATGCTGCTCACCCGAGCCCCTACCCCACTGCTCCTGCCAAGAGAAAAACGGGGAAGTCCTGCATGCCGGGGGAAAACCCTCTCCGCTACCTCCCCATCCACCTCTCCCCCCTGCCGCAGAATGCCCTCCTCGCCACGCTGGACGCCCCCCCCACCCGCTCTCCCCCCACCCCCCGCTCCCCGCCCCGCCCGGACCGTCCCACGCGCCCCCCTCCGAACCCCCCCACTCACCCCATCCTCGCATCTCCCCCCCGCTACCCCCTGCCGCTCCCTCAAACCCGCACCCCCCCCGAACCCCCCCCGCACCCTCCCCCCTCCTCCATCCGCCCCCAACCCATGATGCATCCCCGAACCCCCAGTCCGCCCCCGTCTGCCCCCCTTCGCACCCCCTCCCCGCTGCGCCCCCCGCCCGCGGAGAGCCCCCTCTGCTGGGCGGAATTATGTCATCATCCTCAGACTCCTCTCCCCCCTGCTCGCTCTCACCCCCTGCACCCTCCTCATCCCCCCCCTCAGAATCTTCAATCATCAGCGGGGATTCCCCCCCTGCCCCTCCCAGCCCTCTTTGCTCCTCCTCCTCGATTACTCCACCAGCCCCTTTCCCAGGCACCCCTCCCCCCTCCCCGTCCGGTCCCCCCCAACCCCCACCACTTCTTCTACCTGACCCTGCCCCCCTTCGCCGCCTCCCGCGTGTCTCCCTCCCACCCCCCCACGCGCATCACCGTGTTGCGTCGTACCCGCCTCCCCTTCCATACCTACACCTCCTGCACCATTCCCCGCCGCTCCCCCGCCACCCCCCGCCCCCCCCAGACCCTCGGCACCAACCACAAAAGTCAAGGGCGCCTTCCTCCGGCCGCCGCGCTTCCTCCCCGGCCCCCCTCCCCGTTTCGCCGCCCCAACCGCTTGCTGGCCGCCACCGCGCGCCGCCCTCTTCACTGCTCCCGCCCCCTCCCCCTTCCGCGCACGAGACTTCGGCGGTTCACAAGCCGCAACTGCCGCCGCGGCGCCATCTGCAGCGCGCCGCGGTGGCCTTACCCTCAGGTCGCTGCGGAGGAGGTCCGTCCTGCCTGCCTTTACCAAGAAGGCGCAGCGCTTCCTTCACCCGAGGATCCGACAACGCGTCCGCCGCCATCTGCAAGGTACCTCGCGTCAGCCCGCCGCCTCCTCGCACCACCGCCTGTCACCTCGCACAGCAACCGACACCAAAGTCTGCGCGAAAGTCAGCAAAACCTCGCTATCTCAAAAAGCCTAAGACCACACTAGTGCCCACTGACTACACTAACCGGTACCAACAAAATTCTCCGAGCCCCCCGGCTGCTGGGTCACTGTCCCATGAAATGGTGACCAGTGACCCAAAATGGCCGCTTATTAACCCTCCCAGCCCAAAAGGAGCCCAAAAACCGCCGCCCAGCCCAACCAGCCCAAAGTCCCTTCCTGTGTCCCCTTTTTATTCCTCCCCTCCCCTTCCTCCCGGTGCCCCAAAATCCCCGGGGGGGCGAGCCTCCCTCCGGTCGGCCACCCCCCGCAAAGCCCCATTGTTTTCATGATTGAATTTTGTGGGCTGAAAAATGTTAAAAGAAAGACTGAGAGACTTTAAAAAAAAAATCAACATGTCCTTAAGTCTTTCTTTTTACATTTTGCAGCTCATAACATGCAATCATAAACAACTCTAAAAGTGAGCCTTGCAGTACAGATGAAGAGCTTCAGCTAGGTCTGCTTATGAAAAATATGGAAAGTTCTCGTGTGGTCATTGATTTAATGACCGAGGAGACTTACTGTTTGTTTTATGTTGCTGGGAGGTGTTTGAGGTGCTGCACTCCCTTTTGCCCCCCCCCCACATTAGAAAAATGCTTGGTGGTGCCTCTGTGCCTTTTGAAGACATCACCAAGCTAAAACAAAATGTGTAAAGAGTCCTCACAGGGCATTATGGGGTGCTTCTTTAAGGAGCAGTTAACAATAAATGTGCGGCTCCTTTTTTTTCTTCTTACAGGACTCCAGCAGGTCTCTTGCGGGAGTGCCATTCACCACGCCCGGAGGGGTAGCAGCAGAGCAAGCCCTGCCCCCTTACATGATTTTTTATATTATTTTTCACAACTCACAGACTGAGGGCGTAGTTATGAGTTTGGCAGTGCAGGAGCGTAACCCACACTCCCACACCGCCAAACCCATTTGTGCACCACCCACCAGATTATGACTTTTTAGTCACTGGCGGGCAGTTGTTTGGCATTCCCATGATGGTGCCAATGAACTAGGCACTGCAATGGGATCATCAAAGGCAGTACCTGCACGGCATGGACTAGTGCAGTCGTTGCCGTGTAGGTACTGGACTGCATGCACACAGGGGGACACAACATGTTCACCCCTGCATGCACCCTATGACCCAGAGGCAACAGGGAGCCCTGTACAACCCCCTTTGTTTCCTCTCCACCACAGTTTTCATGGAGGAGGAACCAGCATGAAAACCGAGGCGGCGAGGAAACTAGTAATATTCTTGGCGGGACCGTGGCGGTTCTGCCAAGCATATTGCAGCCTCAAGACCACCGCGCCACCGCCAGAGATCTCTGATCCCTGACAGTTGCAGCAGTGCAATGGCGGCCCGACTGCCCAACTTGTAATGAGGTGATCGGACCGCGGGTGTAGCAGTGGCTGGACCTCCACAGCCGCACCATCATGAGTCTGGTGGTTCGTGGACTGACTGACTGCCAGACTCAAAATCAGGCCCTGAGTCTTGTAATAGCAGCCACAACAATTTTCTTCCTCTTGTGGCCAGCAATCACATCACTCTGAACCGGGGTACCTAACAATTAGAATTATTTTTTGTTGTTGTTGTTTTTCCCGAGCCTAAGTTCCCCAATATTATTTTTAATATATTTTGCCATGAATGAGATTAAAGATCCCGGACCTGTTACTGACGACCCTTAGCTGTCTGAAGACATCTTGCAGTGCTGGCTCACCAAGGATGCCCACGATTTGCTTAGTGAAAACACATTTAGCTTGAAACCATTTTTTGTACATAAAAGCATACAAAATAAATGTCTGCTTCTGGATTTTCAAATAGTTCGATCACATTTTGTCAAAATAACTTTTGCAAACATATTTTAGCGTTTCAATTTCGAGCATTAAACAAACTATAAAACACTAAAGCTCCTATTCGTCAGGCTGTAATTATTACTGTGTGATATCCATAAAGATAAACGCTAATAAGATCTATTTAAAACATCGGAACATGTGGTTAATAATGTGGTATGCAAGTAAAGGTTGAGGCACCCGCACTTTAATATTTACTCATGAGACATGTTACACTTGAAATGGCATTAGTTATGGCAATATTTATTATTTATTATGAAGCTTATAGAGCGCGCGGCTACCTCCAACGGAGGTGTCCCGGCGCTAAGATTACAGGCAATCACACGAGAAGAGAACCAAGTGCATGAGGAATCATTAACCGTGCGCTCATAAAAACGTGACCAGCACAATGCAGTGCCATTTTTATCTATGCAGAGTGGAGCAGAGACCCAGCCATCACATACTGACCTGGAAATGCACATTGAGCGCGTGCGCGCCTTTTGTTCACTGAGACCAACATAACTGAGATCATCACAGTACACTCTAGTAAGCCCGTTCTTGTTTCGCTTGAGTTCGGTGTGTTTGAGCCTAGGAGTGTGCTGCCACCTGCTGTAATCGCACACACAATCTTTCATTTCAGATACGCACTTTTTCACGGCTATTCTGTTAAAGGCCTATCGTGTATTGCCTTTAATGCTTATATTCTCAGTCGTGTCACTGAAAAAACAAAGTTTTCGCAGCTGGGTTTCAGTCTATCTGTTTTAAATGTGAGAAATCTGCAATGGCAGCAATGGCGTTTACTTACTATATTTTATGCGGAAAGAGGATTCTTGCTTGGCATGTCCACCTATAGGCACACATAGGCGCCCATGTTTTGAACATTTCCAGATGTCATGTGTATGCATGCGCACACACGAGCTGCCTTCTTTATAATAGTTTTTGTAGTACAATTTTACAAAAATCAATCATGACTACATCAAGTTCTCGCAAATCCAAAAGGTTAAAGAAAAGTTCCAAACATATTGGCTTTGTCAGTGCTAGATGACATTCAAGATTGGGAGTAATTCACACATATGCTTATTGCTACTGCCAACGTTGGTATGCTACTTCTGCATATAGATGTAGATGCTGCTGTAATCAATAGCATGGTAAGTTCCTGGGGGCCATATTATGTAGTTTTCCTGGGTTCCACAAATAAAGCTAATCTCACTTTGCGCCACTGTTAATGTTTTTTGACTATTTAACCAACCAGGCAATGACTTAAGTAAACTAAAGCGTATTTAATCCAATATTTATACTCTGTTTCCTTTTATTTCAACATTAACAACAGGGGCTAAACCGATTTGTTTGATGGTTTCCTTCAGGGCATCGCCATATGTCCAAAGCGGTATAGAAAATTGCAAATGTTATAAAAAAAGATTTTTACAATAACGACTTTTATATATGCAAATTTCACATCCATATCTTTAATGCTAGTGTTTTTCATTATCTTACTTCAGCATTGTTTACTGAAAGTCACACTGCACAAAACAATATCTCTAGAATTTTCTATTAGTTTTAGTAAAATGGTGTGTAAGAATAATTGTCTAACTATTATGCTTAATATGCTATATAACTTAATATAGCAGAATTGTACACTAACATCAACATATTTATTATTAGATTTCAGAATGAATTTCAACAAGTATGTCTCTAAATGCCTTTACGCATTGGCTGGGGTCGGGTGGGGCTGACATCCGAGATGATCATACTACGGACACGATGAGAACTGATAGAGGGCAAATTGCCTTCACTCTTTCAGAGATAGTATATAGCTCATATACACAGTTGCAGGCTGAGGTACATTGACGGAAAGGGTGGACAGGAGACAATGTGACTAGATCTGATCATGACAACAACAAAGCGGCTAAACGCTGTGCGTGGTGTGATCCGGCAATCTGGGAGATGGCAGGTGGAGGGAGGGGGGTATAGTTTCTTAGTTAGAAGTTTATATAAATGGGGCTTGGGGCGTGGCTTACGCGCCGAGGATGATGGCGGCGTAGTCCCGGAGCTCCGGAGCCGACCTCTGCGCCTAAATGACTTCCAGCATCCCCTGAGGCTGTACCTGTCAACAAGCTGCAGGATACATCGTCGGGAAGGGAGGTCGTCCTAATCTCTTCCTTTTTTCGAAGCCCAGACGCTGCGGGGAGAAATTACACGTACCGGCCATCTCTGAGGCGGCTGCCATTTCAAGTGCGACGCGCATTTCCCTCTTGAAGAGCCGGCGGCGTTCGTTCTCACCCCTGGACAACGACGCTCCTAAATTACGTTATCAGCGAGCAGTGAGTGCTGCCAACATGTAACTTTCTGCAATCTGCTCCATTTTTACCGTTTTTTCTGACGACGCTGGACCTGCTTTTTCATGCGTCATCACTAAACTGACATACTGTTCAGTCATGCATCCAGTGTTTTCTCTGGGCACTTTTGACAATAATTTTATGTGGGCGCTCTATTGCAAATGAGGACTACAGTTTCCTGTATTATTTTTTCTGCTCCACATGCTTCTTGAATGCTCCATCTTTATGTTATATACCTCTGCCTCACTGCTTTATCTGCCTGCCTGCATATGACATTGCTCCTCTCAGTTTACTTATGCCATTTTTTTGGGAGCTTTCACCTGCGCCTTGAGCTGTATTTCCCACCTCTTCCTCTGAATGGACTGGTTTGGTGCTGAGAGCGACGCTTCTATGGTTTCTGGACCGTCATGAGCCTTTCTATGAATTGCACTGTTTTTTCTTCATTGTCCTGCGACTTTGTGAGGTGTCTATTCATCATTTGCTGAGACTTTCCCTGGCTTCTTTCATACTCCCATTGCTCCCTGCATCCAGGGTGGTCGGGCACACTTCCTTGTTGGTTGTCCTTCCTGGATTTTTGCCTCAGGTCCCCCCTGTTCATACTACTCGCTGTGCTGTGGTATTCTATGGGGAAACTCCGCAATTTGAAGCTTGCCACAACCACTAAACTACCCCCTGGTTCAGATTCGGATTCACCCCTTCAGGACTCGGACGCATCCACCATGTCAAGGCCGGACGCCACACTTGGGGCAATCCCTAAGTCTCAAAATGGAGGGAAAGCCTCCTCAGCTTTGCCTACCATCAAGCGTCTTAAAAAGGAACCGCCTTCACCTGATAATAGCACTTCGTCTTCATCTCTGGACACTATTCTAGGGGAGATCCGAGCCCTAAAACCATTTATAGAGGCCACCACGACCAACATGCAGGCTATGCAAGACAAGTGGTCATCTCTAGACTCTCGTGTACTTCTCCTGGAGCAATCTTCGGAAGCCCTTCATTCTACATGTTCGCGTTTTCCTTCACTGGAGGCTGAGGTTCTTCTGCTCAAGAAACAAACTGAGGATTTGGAAAATAGGAACCGTAGGAACAACCTTCGCCTGTACGGACTTCCGGAACTAACAGAAGGGCCCAATCCGACGGCTTTCTTTCCAGCTTTTCTCTCAAAGATCCTGGACGCTCCAACACAGGCCTCTGTCAACATACAAAGAGCCCACCGCCTTGGCCCTAGAGTTTCTTCCAAACCTAGGGGTGTCATCATGCTGTTCCTTCAATTTACTGATCTTTTGCAAGTTCTCTCAGCCGCCAAGGCTAAGAAACAAATTATATGGGAAGGACACCGCCTTTACTTGTCTCAGGATGTCTCCAAGGTCACCGCAGACAGAAGAAAGCAATTCCTGGACTTACGTCCCCAGCTCAGACTTCTCAATGCACGATACGGTCTTCTTCATCCTTGCCTTTTCAAGGTCACCTACAAGGACAAAACCACCACGTATGAAGACCCTGCTGTTCTTCGGGAGTTCCTGCATCGACAAGGCTCTGATTCCATGAACGTCTCCAGACCACCTTGAAGGATTTTGTGCTCTTTTTTGCTTTGTTTGCTAATGTCTTTTGTTCGTCATTACTTGTGATGGCGTTCCATTGGTTCTTTTCTATGGCTGTTTTTGTTTTTATTGCTACTGTGTGTTAACTCCCTCATACTCCTAACATGTATTTATCCCGTCTTTCTCCTTTATATTTACAGATGTTACTATCCCTCACCCTTTCCTGATGTACTCCTTTTGTTTGTACGCTGCCCCTTGGACTCCTGATTCCTGAGGTTTGACTCCTGCTCCATATGGTATCGTTGTTTCCCTTCGGTGCTTCCACTCCCACCTCCGTTTGTGCTTTTCGTTTCCCTAAGTATGTTACTCAGTCGTCCATTTTGGATGTGTACTGTCTTTTTGATCTTATCTGTCTCTGTTTTCTTTCCCTCCTCTCTTTCTCTCTTCCTCTCTGTCTCCCCCTCTTTCGTTCTGTTTCACCCTATCCTCTTTCTCTATTCCATCTTTTTGTTACTTCTTCTACATATCATATTCTCATTTTCTTCTTTCTCTCTTATTCTTGATTTGGTAAGCAGAATTAGGTATTACTGTATATTTTTCTTGTTGTTTTCCATTCCGTGTCGTTACCTGGAATGTTAAGGGGTTAAACAACCCTATCAAGAGACAGCGAGTACTCTCGCATCTAGCTAGACTTAAGGCTGATGTAGCTTTTATTCAAGAGTCACATTTATCTGAAGCGGAAGCCTTAAAAGTTAAGCGTTGTTGGGTGGGTCATGTTTTCTTTTCTCCCACTGATTCTAAGAAGGGTGGGACTTTGATTTTGTTACATAAAAAGTTAAATGTTTCTGTTGTGTCACAGGAATGTGATGACCAGGGTCGTTGGGTTTTAGTTCACTTACTTATAGATAAGATACCGATTGTCTTATTCAATGTTTATGCCCCCACTGGTACGGATAAATTATTTTGGCCCTCGATCTCTGCTAAGCTCTCCACTCTCACTGAAAATTACATTATTTTTGGTGGTGACTGTAACTTGGTGTCCGATCCCATCCTTGATCGTCATTCTAAAGTTAGATTCTCGCCTTCTAAGATGCACTCTCAATTTACTAACACTATTTGTAACAATGATTTGGTAGATATTTGGAGATTGTGTAACCCTGATCTCCGAGAATATAGTTTCTACTCCCCCGTGCATAGTTCACAATCACGCATTGATTACCTCTTTCTCAGTAAACCCCTCACACAGCATGCTATTCACTCTGACATTGGTTCTATTCTGATCTCAGATCACGCCCCGGTACTCGTAGATATTGACCTCCTTCCTTTCTCTCCCCATTCTGGTAGATGGAGGTTCAATAACTCCCTTCTCCTTGACCCTATTTTTTGTAAAGATTTCTCTGATTTTACCACTGAGTTTTTCTTGATCAACAATATACCCACTTCCTCTTATGTTACAGTTTGGGATTCCTACAAGGCAGCCTCTAGAGGTTTTATTATTAATTTTGTTTCGTGCCAATGAGGCCAAGTTCTCTTCCCTACTTGCCAATATTAAGAAGTTGGAGCTTGCCTTTCATTCCACAAACACTGAATCCTCTCTTAAAGAACTTATCGCGGCCAAAGTCTCGTTTAACAAATTCACCACTGAAGCTGCATCTAACCAACTAATAAAATGTAATGCTCGATATTATGGCGGACAAAATAAGATGGGGAAATTACTCGCCAATTATCTAAAAATTCGGAAGGAACGCACGAAAATTGAACAAATTAAATCTTCTTCTGGCAGTACTTTATTTAAGGATAAAGAAATTCGTAACGAATTTTCGCTTTTTTATAAATCTCTTTACACACCTGAATTTGTCCCTTCCTCTGATGATCTTCTTTCCTACTTTCAGTCTCTCTCTCCCCCCCCCTTTGTCTCATGTACATTTCGAACCTTTAAATGCTGATATCACTCTCTCAGAGGTCTCCCATGCTGTTTCTAAACTTCGGCATGGTAAAGCCCCGGGCCCTGATGGCTTCACCATCGAATTTTATAGTCACTTTGCCTCCCTTCTCCTTCCAAAACTGCTTTCTCTTTACCATACTTTTATAGCCTCTGGTCTCTCTAGTGGTTCTTTTCAACAAGCTCTCATTTGCCTGATTCCTAAGGATGGTAAGGATCATTCACAATGTAAAAACTATAGACCTATATCATTAGTTAACACTGACTATAAGATCTTAGCCAAAATCCTGGCTCTTCGACTGGATCCTATCCTGCCAGATCTGATCGGTCCTGAACAGTCCGGCTTTGTGAAGGGTCGTCTCGCTTCAGATAACTCCAGAGTGTTCTTTAACATCATTAGCAAAGCTTCTTTGTTAGATCTTCCCCTTGCCGCCATTTCTCTGGATGCGGAGAAGGCCTTTGACAGGATTGGATGGGACTTCATGTTTCACGCTCTCTCTTGGTCTGGTATCCCCTCTAAGTTCGTCTCTCTCATTTCTCTACTGTATTCTAGCCCCCAGGCGTCAATTTTTGTTAATGGCACAGTTTCTGATTACTTCACACTCAGTAGGGGGGTTCGTCAGGGATGTCCCCTTTCCCCTTTATTGTTCGTTTTGGCCTTGGAACCCTTTCTCACCAAACTTCGACAAGACAATTCAATCGCTGGTTTTCCTTTTGGTTCTCAGCAGATTAAACTCTCGGTATATGCCGACGATATTCTTCTCTACTGTTTGGACCCGCTCTCTTCCCTTCCCGCCTTTTTACAACAGGTTTCCTCTTTCTCCGCCGTCTCGGGTTATCGTCTCAATGTCGACAAATGTGAAATTCTCCCTTTAAATTCTTCCTGTCAGAAACATCTTTTTGACATTTCTGGTTTCTCGTGGCAACCGACTAAAATTAAGTATTTGGGCGTTTGGTTCGCTCCCCTTTTAACAGACACATTGAAGTTCAACTTCGAGTATGTCTACAAAAAATTAGAATCCGCTATTACTCGCTGGTCTCCGCTTTTCCTGTCCTGGTGGGGCCGTTTGAATTCCATCAAAATGATGCTCTCTCCTCTTCTCCTTTAAACTCTTTCAATGATACCAATCCATATTCCCGACTATTATTTTAAAAAAGCTGACTCTCTTCTGTTGAAGTTTCTGTGGAAAGGTAAAAAATCTCGTATCGCTCTATCCTCTTTACGTAAAGATAAATCTCATTCTGGAGTTCGCTTCCCTGACTTCAAAGCTTACCACCGTGCCTTCTCTCTCAAACAATCGGCTCGTTGGCTCTCTGTAGATCTACCTTTTTATCCTCCTCTTTGGCTTTCACTTGAAGCTTCCTTTCTCTCCCCCTTTGAGTTTCGTGAATATCTATCTTTTACCTCCTCTTCAACTCGTTTCCGTTTCCCTGTTCTCTCTCATTCTCGCAAGCTCCTTTTTCCGTTTCTCTCCTCTTCTTATCCTTGCTCTTCCTCAACGCATGAGCAACCTATTTGGCACAATAAAGCGCTCTTACTCCGCAATCGTATTTTCTTCTGGAAATCTTGGCACTCTCGAGGCATTCGTTGGATCTCTCAGCTACTCTCTCACAACCAACCTCTTCCCTTCTCAGTTCTTAGGTCTCAATTTTCATTACCCTCTAGCTCCACTCCCAATACGATGCTCTCTATCCCATTCTTATTTCTTATCTCACATCTTTGCCGGATTCTCACTCCATCCCCCCTGAGCATCGTCCTATAGCCTTGGCTTTGGATTCTTCCCCTTCGGCTTCTTTTCTGTACCGCTCACTTCAATTCCCTACAGACAGGTCCAAAACAAAAGTTGAATTGGCTTGGGAGAAGGATCTCTCTTCAATCTGGCCAACTGCATTATGGGACAAAATTTGGACCAAAGTTCATAAAACTTCTAGAGCTGCCAACACGACTCAAACTCTTTATTTTATTTATAATCGCACCCTCTTTACCCCTGTTATGTTGTCCTCTTTCTTAGCGGACACCTCTCCCATTTGTTGGTCATGCCCCTGCCCTTCAGCATCTCTATTTCACATGCTTTTTGAATGCCCTCCTATTCTTCAGTTCTGGACTCTAGTTTGGTCGCACCTTCAAAAGATCTTTCATTTCAACACTCTCTTTTCCCCTACTCTTGCATTTTTGGGTTCCCTCTCTCCGTCACTTCCCCAAGGCCGCACACATTATCTTCTCATGGATCTCTTTCTGGCTGTTGCTTTTCATCACATTACTTCCAACTGGAAACAGGCTTCCTCTGTTTCCTTCAAATCATGGTGGAATGCAATATGTTGCCATCATAGATTAGACACTAATTTTGTCTCCCCTGTCTCTTTGGCCATAAAGCGAGATCTCCTCTGGCTACCATTATCTGAATACCTCTCTTCCAATGCCCCTTCCTCCATCACCTTTGATACCCACTCTCTTGAGGTCCGTAAACCACCTTGAAACTTTTTCCTTGAATGTTCATACAATGTTTATACTATTATGTTTTTACTGCTTACCTTGATATTTTGAATGCTATTGGTTATATTGTTCCGTAATACTTACAATGCTACATGATTTCCATCCCCCTTCCTCCCCTACCCCCCTCGATGATATTTTGATTGATCCACCTTTGATTGTTCTCTTCAGTTTCCTGTTTTTCCTGATTTTCTGATTCCCTGAATACTTTTTTCTTTTTGTATTCCATATACTTCAATAAAATCAAACTTTAAAAAAAAAAGTTTATATAAATGTATCATTGATGCAACTGTATTACTTAGAATAATGATTTCACTTAGGCACCATGAGACAACTGATTTAAGCATCGCTGCCGGCCCTCAGGGTTGTAGGCAGCCGCGGTCGGTAGTGGTACTACCTGCAGGGCAGTGACGTGGGGAGGGGCAGTGTGGGGGGTAGTAATCTATGGATTACGGAGCTTTACAGGTAAGTAAACATATAAATAAATAAAACGAATTTCATTGCGTGCACTGCAGCCCCAAATGCGATGCAGTGCGAGCAACAAA
Source organism: Lissotriton helveticus (assembly GCF_964261635.1). Classification (NCBI taxonomy): domain Eukaryota; kingdom Metazoa; phylum Chordata; class Amphibia; order Caudata; family Salamandridae; genus Lissotriton; species Lissotriton helveticus. The sequence continues at coordinate 780,315,088 of NC_136061.1, forward strand.
ATTTGTTTTATTTATTTATATGTTTACTTACCTGTAAAGCTCCATAATCCATAGATTACTACCACCCACCCTGCCCCTTCCCCTCCTCCCGTCACCGCCCTGCAGGTACACCAACTACCGACCGCGGCTGGTTGTAGGCATAAAAACTATGTTTGGTTTGCTTGATTACATATGTTTCATGCTGCTGGCCTCAGGGCTGTGGGCAAACAGCTGTGTAAACTGTGAAACATGTAATAAATCTTTATATATTTTCTTTTTTAAAGTACGTCTCTAAATGTATCAAATTGCCTTTGGCTGTGTTTCTCCCATTTGTAAAAACAGTTGTAGGCGAATTACAAATCTTGCACTAAATGGCCCAGTATACCCTTCCCTCACCTACTACGAAGTAACCAATAGCATAGGCACTGGTCAATCAGGGGTGCAGAAATATACCCAATTATGTAGAGTCTGAGGACCAATCCTCTGTGTTCATAGTGTCCTCCTACTTCACACTCGGCTTTGGAAGTCACGGCTCCTCTGGCAGAATGCGCCCCAAAGGCAACCAGATTGATGCCTGCTTCTTGCATCACCCAACGCACTCAATGCGCAGTGATGGGAAAGGACACCGCTATATGCGATTTCTTCAGTGCAATAAGGAGTTGTCTCTTGCTTAGGGGGCATAACTCCTCCGAAATTTGTTCATATGTCTTCAGACATTGAAACACACACAACTTCTGGGAGTTTGGAAAGGCTGGGTACATGATAGCACCGGTATTGGACTTAGTCCATCTGCAAATTGTGAATGATACCCCTGAAGGGAAAAATGGCCTTCCTGTTATAACAAGGGCTTGGACATCCAACATGCTTCTGCAGGAAGCTAGGAACAGCAGCATCACCAGCTTGGCTGAAAGCTTCTTACAGGATAGGAACCTGTTTGGTTGCCAGGATAAGAATAGGTTGAGCATATGGTTGGCATCCACGACTACCGAGTATTGCAGAGACGGCGGGAGGGACAATAAAATTCCTCTAAGGAGTCTGAGCATGAAAGGGTGCTCTCCCACAGGTGCGCCATCCACTGGAGTGTGGCCGGCAGAGATAGCTGAACAGAATGTCTTGATAGACCGATAGGCCAATCCTTTGTTTGCCAGGTCAACTAAAAAATGTAATTCCTGCACAACATCAGCGATCACATGATTCATACCCCTGTGCAGTCACCAACGTATTCATCGGGTCCAAGCTAACTTGTACCTCTTCATTGTACTGTCTGCCCATACCTTGGATAGGAGTTCCTGAGCTTGGTGCGAAAGGCCCGGGATCGACCATCGTCCCCTGTAATCTACCAAGCCATTAGGGTTAGGAAGCCCTCCAACACCAATTGGTGGGGAATCAGGTCTGGATTGAGGATGAAATGAGGAAACTGGAGGAGTTGGATTGGAGAATCCCAAGAAAGTTCCAGAAGAACTGGAAACCACACTTGAGACCTCCAAATGTGTGTGACCATGACCACTTCCACCCACTGTCGTCGGATTTAGGCAGAGGCCCAAGTGCTCATGGCAAAAGGCCAAAAGGCATACCCCTTCTCCGGAGTCCAATCCTGTAGAAAAGCATCAGTTGAGGCCGACTGCAGGTTTGGCCTCCATCTGCAGAGCGGGGGCAACTGATGGTCCAGCCAGCATGAGAACAGGTCCCCATCTCTCCTGCAACCCTGCAAACACTTATCGATTGAGTTTCCACAGACTGGAGCCACGCGAATGCCGGGAGTGTCAGTCTGCCACCTGATTCTCCTGACCTGGCAGTTATTCCCCTATGAGTGACACCTGATGGTCCAGGCAATATTGCCCAAAACTGGTTGCTAAGTCTGAGAGGACCCTGGAGTTTGTGCTCCCAAGATGGTTGATGCATCAATGGCTGCAGCATTGTCCCTCTTGAGCAGCACACAAGAATGGGGCCTCACCTTCATCCAACACGGGACACGTTAAGGAGCTGCCCAAGAGGTCCAGGCAGTTGATATGCAAGGATTGTTCCTGTGAGACCACTGCCCTCCTATCAAGAACTCACCACAATGTGTACCTGATCCGAACCTGCTGGGACCTGACTCTATGATGAGGTCCAGGGCCAAACCGAAGATCGCTCTCCCATTCCATGCTTTCATATGTGAAAGCCACCAGGAACTTTCTGCCTGCACTTCATCAGAGAGGGCGACTGTCTGAGAGTAAGTAAAACCCCTGCAAAAGTGTGATGCCTTGAGCCACTGCAGGGCCTGATAGTGCAAGGGTTCCGTAAAGTTGGCCTGTATTGAGAAGGATAGGAGTCCTACGGCGTAGGTGATCTGTCACAATGAAGCGCGGCTTCTCCAGGGTGTGCTGTAATTCATGCCTTATTTTCGTGATCTTCATGGATGGTAGACTGCGAGAAGAAGCTGTGGAATCTACAGTGAGCCCAAATAAGATTGCCTTTTGGGACAGTACCAGTGGGGATTTCCCCTCGTTGATCACACACCCCAAACTTTCCATGAGGTCTATTGCGGTCTGCAATGGAACTGAAAACTAATGAGGACACTAGGCCATGAGGAGCATGTCGTCCAGATAAACAATGAGACAGATCTCCTGTGCTTGATGATGCTCCAGCACCAATCTGCAAAACTTGGTGAAGCACAAAGGAGCAGAAGATAGCCCGAAGGGAAGTCTTGAAAACGCCTGTTGATGCCAAAGAAACTGAAGGAAATGCCGATGTGGTGGGACTATGGGAACCACCATATATGCATCCTTGAGGTCGAGGCACACCAACCAATCGGAGGGTTGAAGAACATCTCCCAGGCGGAGAATTCCCTCCATTTTGAAATGTTGGTATACTAACTATTTGCTGAACTCCAGTAGGTTTATTGTGAGGTGTTAATCTCCATCGGTCTTGTCCACTGGAAAAATGTTGCTGATAAACCTGTGGGGGTGAATGGCCATCGGCCGAAAAGCTTGGACAACAAAGCGTTGATCTATGCATCTATTAGAGCCCATGAGAACTGGATCAGTTGCGGCCTGGTCACCTGAAAAGGGGTACCATAAAACTTTATTTTGAAACCCTGTACTGTTTGAAGGACCCAAGCCTCTGTAGTAAGACCCCACCAGGCATGGATGAAAGATGCCAGTCTGCCCCCTCCACCTGTACCATAGAGAAAGGGTGAACACTCATTGAATTGGTAGCATTGGTTTGTTTTCTGAATACTCTCCCTCGGTACTGATGACCCTTTGTGGAGAATAAGTTTGAAAAGCAGAATCGATTTTGATAGCCATAACCTCACCTGGAGCCTTTCCCTCTGGAATAGGGTTGTGATACAAACCGACCAGTAGAGACCATTGGCATTCTGCAGACAGCGCACAGTTGGCGTTACCTAGAAGGATTATGGCCCTCTGCGTCCATCCCAAAAGGGATCCAGTGAGATTGTGAAACTGGAAGCCTTGGCATCCTCTGCCATGTCCAGGATCTAAGTAATTGGGCCTATGGCGTCCGACAGCTTGTCCTGGCAAGACTGCCAGGACTGGCCTTTGCCCTTTTTAGGGTCTTTCACAAACTTGGTCAGGAAGGTGGTCATCTTGGGGTCTAGGTCAGGTTTTTGTGTGACTTCCCCCACTAAATTGGGTCTAGGGCACTTTGCTGTTATTCAATTATGCACCTCTCTTTCTAGCGGTCTGTGTAGGTGGTTGGCCACATACTGCACCACCTTCTGAGTGACTTCAGAGGGAAGTTTATCATCTTGCGGCTCTGGGGATAGAGGACCTGGGATTACCTGCAGGGTCTCTGGGGCCATAGGGGGTAAAGCAGCGAGACTCTTTACCATAAAGGCATGCCTTAACCGGTTGAATGAGTTGAGGTCAACACCCTCCTTTACGGGAGCGCTTTGCCGGCATGGTATCTGCATCCAGTGAAGCTGGGGCTGCAAAGGAAGGCCCTGGCGCATTTGGCACCATCTGGGGATTCTTGGCGCACTTTTGCCACTGTAAAAGCATGGGACAAAAACCTGGCACTATAAATCAGTGCGAACGGCTCAAACTAACCCCCTCCACCGCTCGTGGAACTCTGCGTAGCTTGGTGGAGTTTCTTTCTCACTTCTCGGAGTTCCACATAGCAAAACTCCACCCAGGCTTACAGACCCCAGGGGGCATTATAAATCACACACAATGCAGACCCTAAGCATAGGTCATCAACTTGCAATATCAGGCAATTTGTTTGGGCAAACTACGGACCCCACAAGCGGACGTCACTCTCCAGACAAAGGCTCATTGCAGGCTCTTCACCTGAGGCGTGATTCCAAACCTATCAGCACTGTCATTGACAGGCATTGTACCTCATGGGTGCAGAGCATCGCCGAAGTTAAAGCACCACCTGGTGATTGGAGGACTGTACCGCAGTGCACCACCTAATTATGGGCCGGGAGGAGTGGAAAACCCTCCAGCCGCTGAGAGAATATCAGTGCTATACCCTGCAAGCACTCATGAGCACTTTCTGCCCCAAAAACAGTAATCACGCTCACATCCAAACATTAATCATTCTGAAGTAAGGAAAAGGGACACAACAAGCTTCCAGAGGCCTCCCTACAACTGCCTAACTAATTGAAACTGCTTGAGCCCTCTGGTGTCTGCTGGAGTGAGTCCTGATCCCCACGAGGTTCCCCGAGGTCCTGGGCCCCTGGCTGGCATCAGTAAGAGCTCCACCTGAAGAAAAGGTTACAATCCTGAAGACCAGGAAGTGGCATCTTCACCCTGAGAATCGGTCACCTGCGTTGCCCATCAACACGAAGATCCAGAGGGACCTGCTCTCCGAGCCAACAGCAACCATCCACGATGACCAGTAAAACAAGACATGCACTTCGGGCCAACAGGGACCATCCGGGATGATCAACTAATGTGACTCTCCGGTGATGATTGGCTCTTTGTGCTAACAATGACTATCTGCAATGCTTGACCTACTCTTCGCGCCGAAAGCCTCCTCCTCACGGCCTCCTCGAATATGAATGGAACTCTTTGTGACAAATTGAGATGGCAACTCTACAACTAACCTGATCCCTGTGTCCGAACTGTACTCCATCACAGTTGGTCTGTACTGTGACTGTCCCAAGGTCTAGCACGACCATATAACTGCTAGTGGCCCTTTCTGCTTCTTGGCACTAATTTTACCTATAAGTTCATAGATCAATATTGCTGGTTCTATTGATTGGATTTTTTTCATTCTGACATGATTTTATTTATTACAATTTACTCCATTTTTCTAAATTAGTTTGGGATTTTTTTTCACTTCATTACTTTCTGAGTGCTGCATAAATATTTTACACATTGTCTCTAAGTTAAACCTGACTCCTTTGTGTCAAGCTACCAGAGGTTTAAGCACAGGGTCATTTAATTACTTTTGAGGTTGTTGCTCGAGTGGGGCTTCCACTCCTCTCAAACAATGACCCCATTTCTTATACAGTTGTTATGAGGAACTCATGCACCTCACCACAGCGGTCACATGTTATTTATAGGTGGAGATTACATCTTTCGTCATGTCAGACTGCTCCTCATCTAGCGAGTTGTTATGCTGAACTAGCAGTTGAAAAGGTGGAACCACAGGCTTTTCTAGTACTGTAATCAGTAAGAATGTGTTGAAATTGGACTGTTGATGTGAATCTGTGTAACAATTTGTTAGCAATTACTTTAGCAAGTACAGTTGCATTGTGTGTCAGGTGCACCAACATTGGGTGCACTAAACTGCACAAAAATGCAACTTCCTTGGTGCACGTGCAATCTCAAAAATTTGCTTCAGTGCTGAGAAGAGCACATTAGGGGGGAAACATCCTTTACAACACAACTTTTACCACGCAGTGCCTTTACGACGCAACTATTACAACGCATGTCATTACAACGCATTGCGCTGGGGGGCGCTCTAGGATAGGGAATGGATTTAATTTACTATCCAACACCTTCCCTACTATCCACGGGGACTGGAGTTGGAATAGTAAATTAAACTATTCACTATCCAGCACCCCTTAACACTATGCGTTGTAACAGCATGCGTTGTAAAAACTGCGATGTAAAGGCATGCGTGGTAATGTCATACATCCCATCAGGGAGATACAGAACCATGATTATAAACTACTGCTCATTCTGGCTCTCTGACAGCGGACTCTGCCTGCTTTTGCAACAAGGGAAAATAATTCCCTCACAAGCAGATGCAGTGTGTGATTACACCTGCCTGTTGGGCTTGCCAAAGAGGTTCATGTGACCCTTTTCATCCTCGCACACCAAGAGGTTCATGTGGGGTCAAACTGACTGTGTACCACCACATATGTGCAGGAGCAATGCACCTCCCTACAGTTTATGTACCCCTGCACCCAATTAATCTGGCTTGGACTCAGGGGTAAAAGCATTCCATAATTTACATGGAGCTATGCTCTCATGAAAATCAGCCAAACACCACTTGGGAGTGGGGTGACACAAATTTCGTGCCTGCACAATTCATATTACAGAATGCAAGAATCTGCAGCCGTTTTTTAATGGCAAAGTGTCCGGTGGTACACGAATTGGGCACAAATGCCCCTGGCATTCCCACAACACTATGTGCCTTATTGGGTATGCAGACAAAATATCGATATTTAAATATCGATATACAATTATATCGAAGTTTAAATATCGATGGGACAAAATATAGAAGGTAAGTAATATCGATAAATTTAATATCGATATTAGTAATATCGAAGTTTTAAATATCGATGTCAGTAATATCGATGTTAATAATTTCGATGTTACTAATATCGATTTTTAAATTATTTTTGTGTATATTATTATGTATTTATTATGTTTTTAATTTATTTTATGTAATTTAATTAAATTTAGTATTTTAGTACTGTAGCGGGTTGTGGGTTTATAGGGGAATAGGGTGGGAAGTAATTTAATTATGTTAAATTAATTATTAATTAGTAGGAATTATAAATTAATATTTATTAATTGGTAATTATTTTTAATTATTTGGTAAATATTTATAATTAATTGATTAATTGATAAATATGTTCTGTAGCGTGTTGTGGGTCCATAGGGGAATAGGGTGGGAAGTAATTTAATTATGTTAAATTAATTATTAATTAGTAGGAATTACAAATTAATATTTATTAATTGTAATTATTTCTAATTAATTGGTAATTATTTTTAATTAATTGGTAATTAATTTTTATTAATTGATTAATTGATAAATATGTTCTGTAGCAGGTTGTGGGTTTATAGGGGAATAGGGTGGGAAGTAATTTAAATGTAATTAAGTAATAATGTTCTTTAATTAATTGTTTGGTTAATTATTTAATTGGTAATTAATTATTAATTGTTAATTAAATATTATTAAATGGTATTTTTATTAATTTTAAAAAATTACATATATTTTGTTCACATGTTTTTAATAATTATGTATTGGTATTTGTACATGGTTTATATCTATTTAATAGTTAATATTTTTATTATTTAAAATAATACATTTATTTATAAGTATGTTATTTTTACCCCTACGCTATCCAACACGTTCTCTACTGTTGCACTCTCTGGAGTAGGAATAGTCATTTTTACCTCTACGCTATCCAACACTTTCCCTACTGTTGCGCTCTCTGGAGTTGGAATAGTAATTGTTACCCGTACGCTATCCAACTCTTTCTCTACTGTTGCACTCTCTGGAGTGGGAATAGTAACTTTTACCTCTACGCTATCCAACACTTTCCCTACTGTTGCACTCTCTGGAGTGGGAATAGTAATTCTTACACCTACACTATCCAACATTTTCCCTACTGTTGCACTCTCTGGAGTGTGAATAGTAATTATTACCCCTACGCTATCCAACGCTTTCCCTACTGTTGCACTCTCTGGAGTGGGAATAGTAATTTTTACCTCTACGGCATCCAACACTTTCCCTACTGTTGCGCTTTCTGGAGTTGGAATAGTAATTTTTACCCCTACGCTATCCAACACTTTCCCTACTGTTGCGCTCTCTGGAGTGGGAGTAGTACTTGTTACCCCTACGCTATCCAACACTTTCCCTACTGTTGCGCTCTCTGGAGTGGGAATAGTAATATTTACCCCTACGCTATCCAACCCTTTCCCTACTGTTGCACTCTCTGGAGTGGGAATATTAATTTTTACCCCTACGCTATCCAACACTTTCCCTACTGTTGCGCTCTTTGGAGTTGGAATAGTAATTTTTACCCCTACGCTATCCAACACTTTCCCTATTGTTGCGCTCTCTGGAGTGGGAATAGTAATTGTTACCCCTACGCTATCCAACACTTTCCCTACTGTTGCGCTCTCTGGAGTGGGAACAGTAATTTTTACCCCTACGCTATCTAACCCTTTCCCTATTGTTGCACTCTCTGGAGAGGGAATAGTAATTTTTACCTCTACGCTATCCAACACTTTCCCTACTGTTGCGCTCTCTGGAGTTGGAATAGTAATTATTACCCCTACGCTATCCAACACTTTCCCTACTGTTGCACTCTCTGGAGTGGGAATAGTCATTTTTACCCCTACGCTATCCAACCCTTTGCCTACTGTTGCACTCTCTGGAGTGGGAATAGTAATTTGTACCCCTACGTTATCCAACACTTTCCCTATTGTTGCACTCTCTGGAGTGGGAATAGTAATTTTTACCCCTACTCTATCCAACACTTTCCCTACTGTTGTGCTCTCTGGAGTGGGAATAGTAATTTTTACTTCTACGCTATCCAACATTTTCCCTACTGTTGCACTCTCTGGAGTCGGAATAGTAATTTTTACCCCTACGCTATCCAACACTTTCCCTACTGTTGCACTCTCTGGAGTGGGAATATTAATTTTTACCCCTACGCTATCCAACACTTACCCTACAGTTGCGCTCTTTGGAGTTGGAATAGTAATTTTTACCCCTACGCTATCCAACACTTTTCCTACTGTTGCGCTCTCTGGAGTGGGAATAGTAATTGTTACTCCTACGCTATCCAACACTTTCCCTACTGTTGCGCTCTCTGGAGTGGGAATAGTAATTTTTACCCCTACGCTATCCAACCCTTTCCCTACTGTTGCACTCTCTGGAGTGGGAATAGTAATTTTTACCTCTACGCTATCCAACAGTTTCCCTACTGTTGCGCTCTCTGGAGTTGGAATAGTAATTATTACCGCTATGCTATCTAACACTTTCCCTACTGTTGCGCTCTCTGGAGTGGGAATAGTCATTTTTACCCGTACGCTATCCAAAATGTAATAAAATTTTTTAATTAGTTTTACATTGTTATTAATTGTAATTTATATTATTATTTTATGTATATACATTTATTTGTAATTTATTATATTTTCATTTATTTATAAGTTATTAAAATAATTATTTTAGAGTTAATATTAATTAAGTATATACTATGTATTATACTTTTATTATTACTAGTTTTTATTACATTATTTATTAATTTTAAATATTATAATATATTTTTAACTATGTTTATTATATTTATAAGTATTATTTTGTTAATATTACATTTTATTTAAATTAAAAAAACTATATTTTTTTAAAAACTATATTTTTGACATCGATATATTTTTTTCCATATTTTTGTACTTACCTTGTTAGAGAAAGGATCCAGATATTATTGTCCTCGATATTTTTGTTGCGATATTTTTGTACTTCGATATTTTTGTAGTCGATATTTTGTCATACATTCGCCTTATTTAGAGTTTGGCTGATATGCTACTCTGTCACAAATCATGTCAATGTCCTGCCCAAAAAAAATGCAAGTGTATTATAGGCTATAACACAGCTTATGGGATACCTGCCATGTTTTGATGGAGAATCTTAGCCACCAAACTCTAAATAAGGCCTTATGTGTAATCCAGACCCTTCTATTAGTTCCTCCAAAACCAGACTATAATAAGCTCAGCAATGGAAGGACTGATGAGTAGAGACACTGATTTTCATAAATTGTCAGGGAGATGTGTTCTTGGGGCAATGAGTAACATTTAAGGCCAAGGCGTGCTTCTCAAGTTGGGTTCCCGTTATACAACAATTAGAACTAAATTGAAAAGATCACTAAATTTAACATAACCTAATGTTTGCAAAGAGCAGTTAGAGTGAAGTCATTGGCCACGCATATATTTTCTGGAGCAGTAAGAGAGAGTTGGGACTAGTAGTCGCTCTACTGAGCTGAATTCCACACGCAAACGTTATTGAAGTTGATTGTCCAGATTCTCAGTAATTGAAGTAGATACAGTTTACAAATCTTTACTTTCAATTCTGCAAGTATCTTTGCACCTGTTATAACCCTTAATGATAATGGGAACAACATTTTATTCATGCTCAATAGTTTTTTTAAAAAGCATTGCAGGCCTTCGAATATGTGTCCTTCTGAACTTTGTTGTGAGTTATTTAGAGACTTAGGGGCAGCGTTACCTATCCTTTGTGTCGTCCTTGCCTCTCAGAAGGCACCACAGGGCAATGCAAAGGCTAGTTTGTTATTTACAAAACCAGATATGGCCCGATTCACCTGGCTTTGCATGGCTTTGTAAAGAGATGTAACGCAATGCAGCAGCTTGCGCTGAGTTTGATAGATTTCTTAGTGGTAGGCATTCCATTGGTGTAGCATAGGAGTTCCCAAGCATTTACCATGTAATACATGGAATTCCTAATGTACTAAAGTTTGTAAAGCTGTAATTGTGTCACCTTTGTATGCTTACCACAGAGAGGTGCAATGAGCAGAAAAATCACTTTTTCTCCTTGTTATTTCCTCCATTCTGCATCACGTATAGAAACAGAAAAATGCATCTTTGGATTGTTTTTAGTGCAGGAAGGTATCCCTTCCTGCACAAAAACAATCCTGTATATACCGCAGGCACCATTGCACCATGGTGACAGGGTGCCTGCATTGGCACTAGGCAGTCTCAAGCGTACCAGTGCAGGGTGAGATCTGAAGAGTACCATATCTTAGTAGATATTTCAATTTTCTGCTCTCTTCCATTCATGCAACGCAGCAACCTGCCTCCCTTCACCACATTGCCTGAATTGTTAACAAATCTGCCCCATAGCCTTTTTTGCAACTCTTATTCTTTTAATAAATGAGCAAGAATTTAACAACTTGTGAGGTGGCTGAGGGACCAAAAAACTGAAAAGATATGATAGCATCAGGGATTTTCAAGATGGATTAAATTTAAAGAACTGCTTTACTGGTATCAGTTAATGTTCACAGATATATTTAGTACGTTTACATGCCCTTCTGTGTATGCTGGTTCGTTACTGATTAAAGTTATTGATGCACAAACAAACATTGACGCATCTGACCCATGCAATTGAAAAACTAAAGTAATAGTACAGTAGTGTTGAGTGCTATCTCAGTAATGGCTGCCATCCATCACTGAGTTCCTGTTCTGCACAGCAGATCAATTTTAAATACAAAGAGAAGAAGTAATGGCAGAGATGGCGAGGGGGACTTAGTGAGATGGCAGATATCAGGAGCTGGTGGGTGGGCGCAGGTGTAGTGGAAGAGGGAAGGACCAAAGAGCACAGGGAGATCTGGCGAGGTGAAGGTGAGTCTCAGCTGAGGAATGGGCAGTATGGGTACTGTGCCATAGCCTGCCGAGGGGGTGGTTATCAGGGCTAGACCTTTTATTCCACACGGCATTTTCCCCAGTGACCTGAAGCCACGGGAGGCCAGTTTTGAATGCCCAGGGTCGCTCCCGGTGCCTCTGTCACATTCCCCAAATCTCAAAGGTAAATTTCAGCAGGTATGGGGAGGCCTCAAGAGGAAGAGAATGAGAGAGAGAGAGAGAGAGAGAGAGAGAGAGAGAGACAGAGAGAGAGAAAGAGAGAGAGAAAGAGAGAGAGAGAGAGAGAGAGAGAGAGAAAGAAGGAGAGAGAGAGAGAGAGAGAGACAGAGAGAGAGATAGAGAGAAGCGATAGAGAGAGAAGAGCGAATGAATGAATGGAAAGATATCTATTGTTCGAGGAGATGAAAAGAGTGGGGCTGGTTGGAGCACCATTTTTCCCAGGGATGCTTTTCGTTTCTCACTCCGGCCTAAAGGTCATGGTCACACAAGGGCTCTTTTTGGTTCCCCAGTGCGGCCCTCAAAGTTACGGTCACAAAAACAGGGCACGCATGAAGGGAAATAGGCTTAGGGCTATGGGAGAACGGTTGAGTTGGCTAACAGACTGGATAGAGGCAAACGCGTAAGTTCAGAGACAGAGCACAAAAGAGGCATGAGTTTGAAGTAAAACAGGCCTGAAAAACAAGTCGCAAAGGCCGAGCCGTTCCATAGTATGGTGGCAAAAAACAACTAACAAATTCTAAGTGATCATCATTGACGAAACAATTATGTAAAATGGAGCCACATGAGAAAAAATACATTTGAGGTTAGAAACTCATTTAAGTAAGTGCTCATTGGTCCAATAAACATTGACTGATGCAGCCAGTACAATAAATAAGGATGTAAAATGATCTTTTACATCTGGGCTATATTCAAATTACTTGCACGTAACTACTCGAAAAAAATAGATCATACAAGTTATTTGGTGAATAGGGACACAATGCAAATAAAAGCACTAGTTTTGCCTCCTTGATGTGGATCGGTGAGCACCGTTGCGTTTTCCTCGTGCTCGAGATATGAGGGCAGTTCTGACGGATTTAACTACAGCAAGCAAAGGATCTAAAGCCAGGCACAAACATATCTTCCTGTGTTGTTCATCATAGGTGGGATTGTGCTTCTATTAAAAAATAAAAGCAACTAAAAACACCTCGGTTAACAGTTACAGAATAATACTGTGTTTCTTGTCTCACGGTCATCTTCCAGCATCCGTAGAAGTAGCCTCAAGAAGGGATGAAGTGCAGTGCAAGAGAGAGCCCGTCACATTTCTAATGTCACTGTGAAATGCGGCAGGCACTCAGGAAAAAATGCTACATTTCAACTTTAAAGGGCAACAGCTTTCAAATGATAATTTGAATTGAGTTTGCTAAAGCTCAGCCACTTTCAGAAGAGATTACCTGGGCTTTTCTCTGGATCCATTTCTGAGAGACACAAATGTCAGGGAGCTGGCAAGATCACTGTAGAAGTGGATGCCAAACATCTTAATATTTCTGTTCGGCAATCCGCTGCCTGGTGAAGACAATATACGTGATGCCTCCAGCATGACAGGTGAAGGAGGCAGCACTCGGAAATAGATGGAGTGTCATTTTAGTTTGTGTCCTCTAACATGACAGCCTAATTGACTGACATCTGTGCAGTGAGCATAAAAGCTTTTTTGGAATAAGGTGGTGCTCTTCATGATACCATATCGAGGCCTATTTTCTCTGTGAGTATGGGGAGTATCTACAAAAAACAGACACGTTGATTGCCACATGATGGAGCAACCAACGTGACTTGTACAGATGGTTGAAGCAGAATAATGTGTCTATTATGAACAAAGTTATTTGAAAATGTTCCTGTAAGGCTGTTCAATCAATTGATATTTATGTTGCCTTAATATTATCTTTATCCCATCAACTTCAAGCTGTACTATAGGTAAATGGAATGAAACAGTATTTGAATAAAATCAGATAGGGATATAATAAGGCAGTTACACAGAAGCACCCAGATAAGTGATCACCCTTAAACGTATCTCACATTTGTTCACCCTGGCGGTCTTCCATTCTGTGGGCAATTGGTTTATTGGTTGATCGGGGTAGGAACCCTGGTCTAGCAGTGAGCACAATCCTTGCCAGGGTAAGGCACAAGCCAATCCTAAATTAACCTGTGCACAACCCACTGGAAGTTTGGCACAGAAAAGTCAGGCTTAATTTAGAGGCAATGTGTAAAGTATTTGTAAAGTATTTGGGCAACACTTCAAATACAGTAATATTTTGAAAAAAAGACACAAAAAGGATCCTACACTAAGTTAAAAATAGAGTAAAATGCAATAAATAAAACACGATCAATACGATAAAAATTTGATCCGAAGAAAGGGCTATATATTCATTTTGAAAGGTTTTAGTAAAAATAGCACCAAAAACTACAAATTGCTAACTGTGGATATCTAGTCATGCTGGGCCAGGACAAAGTCACAAGTTCAAGGTGACCGCAATGGAGTGCAAGCCAGCTACAGGGACTAAATTAGGGCATCTGTACAATGTACCTAAAATCTTGGTTTGCAAATCGTTGCATGGATCTGCAAAGATGCGTCGCACCACTAAAGCGATGCACTGGTTTCGAGGTGCGGTGAAGCTGCAATGTGAGGGACTGCATATCGTTGAGAATCTCATCAACAGGGTTTGCGATGCAAAGTCCGACTTCGAAGTTGCGGCACACTGTCGGACCATACATCAGTTTTGAAGAGCCGTGAGAATGTGATGTGGAGTCCATCGTCGAGGCTATCATTGACAAGGGATGCGAGGGCCAGCGCTGAGGATGTGTTGAACAGTAGGGACTATGCGGTGGTTCCAAAGAGCTGTAATGCAATGCAGGTCTTTATGATGGGACCAATCCACGCATCAGTGGCAATACGTCGGTTCTACTAAGTTTTGTGCTGTGTATTAGAGGAGATGCGTCGGTATAACTGGATACACAGAGGCTGGTAAAGCATCTTAAGCCCACATCTCATGGGTCCAGGACTGGTGTGGCACCACTGACCAAGGTAGACTCAGAGATAGGAGAGTCCAGGTGCAGATTCAAGGTTGTTGGACGCCTTTTATGTCCCAGAAGCTTCAGCTCTCAAGGACAACCAACTAACCCTTGAAGTCATTTTGGGTTCTGGGATCAAGAGATGCGGGTCCAGTCCTTCTCACCCAGGCAAGAGGGCAGCAGGCCAGCACAGCAGGGCAGCAGTTCGTTCTGAGCAGCAGTCCTTCTTCCTGGCAGAGAATCCACAGGTCCAGATATTTACTGAAGTGGTGGTATCTGGGGTCCAATGTGTATACACAGTCGTGCCTTTAAACTGGGGAGAATCTTCTAGAGGTCTGCTTTTGGAGTGGACAGGTGACCTCCCTTCCTGGCTCTGGCTCGGACTAGCTATGGGATATGCATCCCTTTGTGTGGAGACAGGACACAGCCTATTTAAGTGTACGTGGGGCTGGGCCCAGCTCATCCCTCCCATTCTTCCAGTTATGGCTCATCCAGTTTTACTCAAGCTCCCCATTATGTGTAGCTGTCTAGGAAGAATACACAAAGCCCAGCTGTCACTCACACCCAAGCATACACCACAGAGGCAGGCTGCAGGTACCAAATGGATAACTCAAGAAATTACCAACTTTCTAAAAGTGGCATTTTCAGAATTGTAATTTAAATGGAGACTTCACCATAAGTTAGTGATTCCAGAGACACCAAACATTTAGGGGTTACCTGTTCCCATTTTGAAATTACACTTATAGACATATTAAGGTAATGTCAATGTATCTGATGAGAGTGGTAGACCATGCAATAATGAAAACTCAATTTAAGAGTTTTGTCACAACCAGAACATGTAAAACTTATAAATAAATGTCCTACTTTTTAATGCATTGTGCCATGCCCTCTAGGCTGTTAAGGGACAAACCTAGGGGTAACTTATATGGGTAAACAACCTTTACAACGCAACTTTTACCACGCAGTGCCTTTACGACGCATCTTTTACAACGCAAACCATTACAACGCATTGCGCTGGGGGGCGCTCTAGGATAGGGAATGTGTTTAATGTACTATCCAACACCTTCCCTACTATCCACGGGGACTGGAGTTGGAATAGTAAATTAAACAATTCACTATCCAGCACCTAAAAGCACTATGCGTTGTAATGGTATGCGTTGTAAAAACCGCGTTGTAAAAGCATGCGATATAAAAGCATGCGCTGTAATGTCATACATCCACTTATATGTGTTAAAAAAGGAAGGCTTGGGCAAGGCAAAGGGTTTACTTTGCCATGGCAAAATGTCAGTTTAAAACTGCACACGCAGGCTCTGCAATGGCAGACCTGAGACATGTTCAGAGTGATACTTAATTAGGTGGCACAATAAGTCCTGCAAGCCCACTACTAGCATTTCATTTACAGGCCCTGGGCACAGGTAGTGACATTTTACTAGGGACTTATAAGTAAATTAAAGATGCCAATTGGGTATAAGCCAATGTTACCATGTGTTAGGGATGAAGCACAAGCACATTAACATTGGTTGGCAGTGGTTGAGGGCGCAGAGTCCCAAGTCCAGCAAAAACGAAGTCCACAAACACAGGAGGACTGAAGGCAAAATTGTTAGGGGAAGCTACACCAAGGATGCCATGTCTAACACATGCTCACTGCCTGACGCTCCCTGTAAGCCTCACTCATGGAACCTTAACTTATGCATAGTAAACCCTGCCATTGATGGAGTAAAGCTCTGTTGCTTTATGGGAAGATTTTTATTAATTTGTATAACTCATACATATGTACATATATTACATTGTGGCAGTCACAGCTGTGTTGTTATAGTTCAGCCACAATTTCCATGGAAAAGGTATTCTTTGATTTGTCTATGACTTTGGCCCCCATTGGCCAGATCTGCACCAGATCTTGTACTCACTTAAAATAGTCAACTATGGTCTGGCATGTCACATATAGTGCAGCTTTGTATGTTCGATTTGTAAAGCACAGGTATTATACTCAATAGGACATTCTGGTGCTAAGAACTCTCACCCTACAAAAAAGAGGTCTAGCCAGCTCTGCTGAAGAGTCAAGTTTTAAACATTTTATCAAGCAGGGGAATACTAGACAGCTGATAAAGAGTTAATGGGAGGTAGGGGGAAAAACTTAAGGGAGGGTCAAAAAGGACATATTATCCAAGTGCAATTCCAAAAGGGTTTTGTGTTCACACCTACAACCAAAACCATTGAATAGATTTATACCAAACGTAGCATGAGAGTTGAAATGTACTAAAAAGGCATAGTTTTGTTGGTTTGGTCCTAATCTGTTCATTACTTATTTTAAATATTAGCTAATTATAAAGGTGTGGTTCCAATGCGCTTAAAAGGGTTAACACGTTGGTATTACTTTCAGTTGAAAAGCCATTTGTTGAAATACGTAAAGGTTTCGCACCTGTGACGAGTATGCATCAAACTTGGCAGACACTTAGGGGCATATTATCAACAAATAGCGATATTTATTGCTAAGTAGGCTTAGCAGAATTTTTTTTATCGCCGCGCATCACAGGATTTTATCGCTGAGATAACGTGCTATTAGCAACATTTATCTCAAAAGCGGTAAAATTCCCAGCAATAGCAGCAAAATCTGTGAATATCGCTGAAAATACAGCGATATTCACGCATTGTTGCTAACAGCGTTTTTGCCATTATATCCACCTCCCATTGGATATAATGGCTAAGAACTGGTCTGAGCAGGCGTTAATTTTGGGAGATATTTGCGCTTAGCGCAAATAATTCCATCGCTACGCCTGTGTTGGTAATAGGCGATAGCGATATTAGCGACTGCTTTCAGTCGCTAATAGGTTGGGTACGCCCACTTTGCATGTCATTAGCGATAAATATTGCTGACAGGCAAAGCGGGCCCCAAACCGCTCGCTATTGCCTACAAGCTGTCGCTAACTGCTGTTAGCGACAGCTTGCTAATAGGGCGATAGAATTATCACCGCTTAGCGGCACTCATTGTAAACTACACACACTCATTGTAAACTACAAGCACTCATTGTAAGCTGCAAGCACTCATTGTAAACTGCAAGCACTCATTGTAAACTACAAGCACTTATTGTAAACTGCAAGCCCTCATGGTAAACTACAAGCAATCATTGTAAACTGCAAGCACTCATTGTAAACTACACACACTCATTGTAAACTACAACCACTCATGTAAACTACAAGCACTCATTGTAAACTATAAGCCCTCATTGTAAACTGCAAGCACTCATTGTAAACTGCAAGCACTCATTGAAAACTGCAAGCACTCATTGTAAACTGCACACACTCATTGTAAACTACAAGCACTCATGTAAACTACAAGCACTCATTGTAAACTGCAAGCACTCATTGTAAACTACAAGGACTCATTGTAAACTGCAAACACTCATGGTAAACTGCAAGCACTCATTGTAAACTACAAACACTCATTGTAAACTGCAAGCCCACATGGTAAACTACAAGCACTCATTGTCAACTGCAAGCACTCATTGTAAATTACACACACTCATTGTAAACTACAAGCACTCATGTAAACTACAAGCACTCATTGTAAACTATAAGCACTCATTGTAAACTGCAAGCACTCATTGTAAACTACAAGCACTCATAGTAAACTGCAAGCACTCATTGTAAACTACAATCACTCATTGTAAACTGCAAGCACTCATTGTAATTTACAAGCACTCATGTAAACTACAAGCACTCATTGTTTGGCATCCTGCCAACGTGATACCCAAAAATAAAGGTAGAGCTTTTGGATCTGGAATAGAGGCATCTTCCTGCAGAGCACATTTTGTCATAAGATTGCATTCAAATACATTTTTAGTAACTTGATAGCCTGGCCATTAGGTAAGTGACAATTAGGCAAACAGTGCCTTTATTCAATCTGTGTGTCACGTTATGGTATGCAGTTAATGTATAATGTGTCTGTGAATGTGGGCGCACAAACATTTAGCTTTGCTTCTAGAAAGTGGGTGTGGTGTGGGTCGCATTATGAGTAGGGAGGTACTGGGCGGGTGTTGGGGCTCAGTGGAGGCAGGTTTGTGTAACTCGGGTTCATGAGAGGGAGTGAGATCGACAGTTGGGAGGAAAGAGGATAGAAGAGTGAGTGAGGTTGGAGAGCAGGAGGCATGGAGAAAGAGTTAGGAGTGAAATGCTAAAAGTGGAGTTTAACCAAGCCTTATTCTGTGAGGAGCTTTGGCTGTGGGAGTCGCAAAGCATTCAGCAGTGCTGACTGATGAACATCATGCGGCGGCTCCCTGAAGACAGCTAGATCCTTGAACTGAAGCCAGATACACCCTTTCCTCGCAGAGATCTCTAAGTATGGCCGTGCTCCCCGGCCCGGCATGGGCAGGCAATGGTCTCCGCCTACCTGGAGGCTCAGCCGCCACTCTTTAAATGCCCCCAGTTTTTTAGCATCCATACTACACCTGTGTTGTCAAAATGTACATTGCAGCGCCAGCACAAACCTTGCAGCTCATTCACTTAATGAAACAAATCATAGTGTAACTTTAGACAATGGTAAGCCCGCATCTTCTAAGAATCTGTGAAAACAGGGCAAACACATGACACAAAGGATAGTGGATGAAGTGACACATGTTTATCTTGTGCGTGATTAGGGTGGTTCATTCTAAATGAACTGAACCAACGTAACACAGATCTGCCCAAATATTCAAGCAAAAGCATAGGTTTGAGAGTTTCAGTCATGATTTATCTTTAAAGAAGCATCTCTTTAGCAGGTGCCTCTGGAAATGGGTTTCTTGCCGTGAAGTGGTTTCTTTATCGAGAAAGATCCGTGTGTACAAGACTAATTCTGCTAGACCTGCAAACACAAAGCAAGACCACGTGGTGGCACCAGAACTCTAGTTTCCAAGGAAATATCACCCAACTCGAGCATCTCAGCTCCATGTTTCTATGACAACCAATTAAAGCAATTATGTGGCAAGACAATGCCTCAATAGAAAAGAACTAGCATAAATTTACTGAAACATTCGGATATATAATTATGCTTCATTTTTAACAGTGCATAAAATAAAGATGTTTACTAGAATTGCGTGTCGTTTTAAAGGTCAAAAGCAATACAGTCGATCCGTCAATTATTTGTACGAAAGTGTGCCCTAGATTAAAATGTTACTGTAGCTACATGGAAATATTTTTGTCAATGGTATATATATATATATATATATATATATATATATATATATATAGGCCTGTGAAACGCTCCAATTCACAGTGCACTGCTGATGCACTTAAGAGTGCGCGTTCAGTATTGTGGGAACTCGAGTTTCCCTACTTTATTTTTCCTTGCAATATTATATAGCGCGAACTCGACAACATGGCATGAGCACAATTTACATTACAGAAGAGCACATTCATTTGTGGTAGGCATGGGGAGACAAAGCGATTTGCCTGGAATCACAGGATGTTGAGCTGATGCCGAGATTCGAACGTAGCTCCCTAGCTCTAAAGTTCGCAATTCTAGAACTTGTGGCGGGAGGTGTGTCTAAAAGTGTATGTCGGTGCTGGCCATCAATGAGAGAGACCGGTGCATTTTTCAAATGGGTGGTGAAAAAATATGAGTATGTTGCTGGAGATGTGAGCTGCCGTGCCACAAATGTACTTACCGGGGAGGGTAAACACCCATTATTCCGCAACTTTCTTTCCGCATACAATCACTCCGCATTCTTTCATTACGAAAGTACCATGACTCCGCAATGCCATTATAACGCATGGCATTACATTTTATATGCTTTTACCACGCATACATTTACAACGAAATTCTTTGTAAATGCATGAATGGTAAAAGCATGTTTTTTTTAAATGTTTGGATAAGGTAAGTATGGGTACAGGGGTATATGTTTTGGGGTACTGAGGTATATGTTTTGGGGTGTGTGGGTATTTTAAGGGTTCAGATATAGTTTTGGGTTGTGGGGTACAGGGGTAGTTTTAGGGTTTAGGGATAGGTATAGGTTTTGGGGTACAGGGGTATTTTTAGGGTTCAGGGCTAGGTTTGGGTTTTGGGGTACAGGGGTATTTTTAGGGTTCAGGGGTAGGTTTGGGTTTTGGGGTACAGGGGTATTTTAAGGGTTCAGGGCTAGGTTTGGGTTTTGGGGTACAGGGGTATTTTAGGGTTCAGGGGTGGTTTTGGGGTACAGTGGTATTTTTAGGGTTCAGGGCTAGGTTTGGGTTTTGGGGTACATGGGTATTTTTAGGGTTCAGGGGTAGGTTTGGGTTTTGAGGTACAGGGGTATTTATAGGGTTCAGGGCTAGGTTTGGGTTTTGGGGTACAGGGTATATTTATAGGGTTAAGATGGGTTAGTGTTTAAGGGTGTTGGGGTATTTTAAGGAGTAAGGGTGGGTTATGATTATGGGGTGCAGGGGTATTTAAAGGGAGTAGGATGGGATTAGCACACGATATGAGACATGGCATGAAGGGCGGAACGTACCACACACCCCCAGCGTTTGTCACGCCCCCAGCACATGCCCACAGCACAACGCAGACACGCCCACAAGGGACTACTTTGCTGGCACGGTTCTTTTACCTTTTAAATGTATATGGTGGGTGTCTGCATAGCCTATGTCCTTCTGCTGCAACTGCCCTTTCCAACGCTGTATTGGGTGTTGTGATTGGTGCTGTGGTTCCTGAGATTACCCGCCTCAAAGGTTCTCTCTTTATTATATTAGTATATATATATATATATATATATATATATATAAAATATTAGGACATCCAAAAGACGCAATGGACAACCATCCGGCACTCCACGGTAAGGGTTTAAAACACTCAGTTTATTTCGGTCTTGACGATATACATCAACGTGTTTCGGAAGTCATGCTTCCTTGTTCACGATGCCGAGCCAACATTTTTCTGGATTAAAATACAAAACATAGTGGTAGTAAACATTAATGAGGGACATAGTATGCCACCATCAAGCCTTTGTCTCATGAAATGTGGCGGCCATCTTAGAATGTGTTACTTTCAGTATTTACAAGTATTTTTCCTTAAGGCTCACTTTTTACTGGGTCTTACAAATGTTTTAGTTTAAATACAGTGGCATTATAAAATCATTATCCACAATTATTGTTTGGGAGAAAGACAATTCCTCATTTTTATACATTTGTAACAAAACCCAAATTACTTTGCAATTGTAAGTTATACAATGCAAAAATTCGAAAGTGCAAGTGCATTGAGAAATTTGGCCATTTCAGCTTTTTGATATCTTTTTTAGCTGTTTTTTCGAAGTGCAATGGCTAGTGCCTATATCTGTTGGGTGCCATTTCAAACAAATTCAAAGTGCCAGAGCAGTAGTAAAAAAAATGCATTATACAATCATTATTCAACTAACTCCAAGTTCATGAACTATGGAGTATAACCGCCCATGGATGTACTATCTCATGACCTATATATCATTAAAAACCAGATCATTCTATACATCCAAATAAAAGTCAGTTCACAAAAAATCTTATTAAAATTTAGCCCATAAAGTGCAGTTTTTTTTACACCTTTAAAGTGCTTGTGCTTATGTAAACAATGATAACTTTTCAATGTAAACATATCACTCTCCTTAATATAAACAGGACTTCGGTACAGTACCAAGATATAGAGGTAGGGTGGAATTATATATGTAAACAAGATAACATTTCTCTGTGTAAACATTCCACTCTTCCTAATTTCTAAAATCCATATAATACAGTACAATAATCTCATAAAGTGCTAATGCATAATTGTTCTTAAATCAATTGAACTCGTGTTCCCAACTGAATGGCATGAATTCTCTCACTTCATATGAAAAAATATATATACTACCACCGTAAAAAATTGTTTAAAAACAGTAAATCTATGGTTCTCATGCAGATTCTCTTATTCTAACTCTTCTTCAAAAACATCAAGACAGACAAGTGAAAAGGCCCTCATCTACGATGAGCCCATACGGTTCCTTACAGTTAAACTCTAGAATAAAATAAGTTTCTAATTTCCGGAGTTCTCTTTCTCTGTCCCGCGCCCTCTCTTTTTCTTGGGGACTTCTGCTATACATGTATAATGCAGGGTCAAAGGGTTACCTAGGTGATGGGACTCAAAATGTCTAGCAATAGGAGATGTTCTGTCTTGATTAACAATCGCTCGCCTGTGTTGAAGGATTCGTTGATGCACAGGCAGGGTGGTGCTACCTATATATATTTTTGGACAGGAGCACTGTAGTAAATACACAACATAACTACTTTTACAAGTCAAAATGCTTCTAATGGTTACAGTTTTGTTAAAAAATGTTCTAAAATCTGTACGGTTCATGCCGTGTTGGCAAGCCTTACATTTAGTACACTTTTTAAAACCAGGTTTCTGTTGTAACCAATTCGAGATGCCCTTCTTTTTTTCAGAGATTTCTCCGAATGACAAGCCCCGATTGTGTAAAGGGCGGGGTTTATATAACCATATTCTTGTCAGATTCCCAGCCCTCCTCTGGGGATTGTGGGAGTTGTAGTCTGCACCATTCATTCGTGCAGTGTAGTGTATTCAGTCCCTTAATACTTAACTCTGCCTCGCCATGACAGTAGCACTCCATTCTATTCAATGGAGTGCTCCACCTTCCAATGTTCTAATAAAAATGGAAGGCAGCTGTGTTGTTTTCAGTACACTTTGACTGTGTTCTGCATTACGTCCTTAGCTATAAGTAATTACTTGGTTTGATTTTTTTCCTTACCCATTACAAGTTAATTAAAGTGGTAATAGGTAGGGCAAATTATTTTTAAGTTTCGATACATATAAAAATAAATGTACGGATACCTTGATATTGTGCTTGAAATACAGCGATTCTTTAAAAGAATGTAAAAATTAAACACAGATTTTTTAAAAGTTAAAAATATATTGCATTATGCTATATTTTGCAAATATAATGTATTACAATGTATTTTCAATTTTTTACATATGTCATTCTTTTTTGTTTTTAAAAAGGTGTAGTTCTCTGTAAAGGGCTCTAAAAATATCTGGAAAATATCAATACATTTCTCTACCTATTGCCACTTATACAATAAAGTGGCAATAGGTAGGGAACAATAATAAAACCTACTACTTACCTATATTTAAGGCCCTAACCCTAAATGCAGTGAAAGTGTGCTAAAAATTACATGGTTGCCTTTTACATTTTGCAAAGGCAGACAGTAGCCAATCACATACTGCCTCCGCATCTGCATGTTCAGCAGTATACCGTGAAGCTAAAACGGCATACAGCGGCACAATGTATAACTAAGTATTTGAAAACTCATAATTTGAACATTATTGACCCTATTTACACCTACTACCAAAAAATTCCATTTACACCTCATACCTCAAATCTTTATTCCTGCCACATTACATCTACATCCATGTATCCACTTTTATGCTAGATCTATTTCAGGTATCACACTCCACTCTACGCCACTCCACTTTACACCACTCCACTGTACGTTATTACTCTCTAGGCCACTCCACTCTACATCTCTCAGCTATACTCCACTCCACTATATGCTATTACACTGTACTCCACTCTAAAGTATGACACTCCAGTCAGTGTATGACATTACAGATTACGCCCGCCTCCTCTACTCTAATTCACTCTAAACTGTATGCTATTCAAATTTATACCACTCCCTCATACTCTACATCTCTATACTATATGCTATTCTACTCTATGGCACTCCACTCTACGGCACTCTACTCAATGGCACTCTAGTGTATATTATTCCTCTGTATGCCCCTACACTCTAAGTCAATCCAGTCTACTATCTCCATTCTTCGCCTCTTTACTCTATGCTATTCCTACTATGCCACTTCACACTACACCACTGCACGCTATGCCAATCCACTCTAACTCACTCTAGTGCATGCTATTCCACTGTACACCACTCCCCCAATGACAATGCACTCCACTCTATGCTATGTTACTGTATGCCACTGCAGTCTACTGCACTCCACTCTAAGCCACTCCATTCTACGCCATTCTACTGTATGCTATTCCACAATACGCCACTCTACTCCACACCACTGCACCTTACACCACTCCACTGTGTGTTATTCCACTGTATGCCATTCCACTCTACACCACTCTACTGTACACCACTACACTCTAAGATATTCCACTGTATGCCACTACACTCTCCCTCACTCCACTGCATGCCATTCCATTCTACCCATTTCTAATCTATACTTGCCACGGTATGCTATTACACCCTACCCCACTCCGCTCTACACCACTCCACTCTACACCATTCCACTCTACACTATTTTACTGAACACCATTGCACTCTACTCCACTCCAATCAAAACAACTCCACTTTGCTCTATTCCACTGTATACCATTACAATCTACTTTACTCCACTGTACTCTATTGGCAGTTTTGGTAGAAGAGTGCCTTTGTGAATGTCTTTGAGGGTGGGGGAGTGGGTGTGCATATGTCTGTATGCGTGATTGAGTGGCTGTGTGTGTGGCTGTGTGAGTGACTCTATGGGTGAGGGACTGGGTGTGTAAGTGGGTGTATGGGTGACTAAGTGGCAGTTTGAGTGGGTCTATGGGTAAGTGAATGGGTGAGTGTCTGTGTTGCACAGTCATTGTCTGTTTGAGTGGCTGTATGGGTGAATGAGTGGGTGTGAGTGCTTGTATCGATGTGTCAATTGGTATGCAAGTGGTTTTGTAGGTGAGTGAATGGAAGTTTGAATGGCTGTATGGGTGAGTGAGTAGCTTTGTAAGTAGTTGTATGGGTGAGTGAGTGGCTGTGTACAAATGGATGTGTGGGTAGTGAGAAGTTGTGTGACTGAGTGGGTTCATGTCAGTAGGTGTATGGGTCTGTGTAAGGGTATGTGAGTTATTGTGTAGATGTGTGAGTGGGTGTATGAGAGATTGTATGTGGTGTGAGTGGGTCTGCAGATGATGTTTTCTAGATGGATTTTTGTTGGGTGTTTTTTGGGCTCTGCACACTTTACCAGTGCTAACGTGCTTGTGCCCTCTCCTTTAAACATGGTAAAATTGGCTTGCACCCAATTGTTACATTTGTGTTTACTTAAAAGTTCCTAATTAAGTGGTTCCACGTGTACTCATGGCCTGCAAATTGAATGCTACTAGTGGCTCTTCAGCACTCATTGTGCCAACTGCTTAAGTAGCCTTTTTAAACATGTCTCGGTACTGCCATTGCAGCCTATGTGTGCAGATTTAAACTGCTAGTTAAACGTGGCAAAATAAACCTTTATAGGATATGCACTTTGAAGATTTACATTTCCGGATACTGAAAAAATACTTTACATTTGTTTTTCACTAGTGCAAGGTTTGCCTCTCCTATAGGATAACATTGGGTTACCTTACTACATTTAATAACTGATAACTTTCAATTGGGAGCAGATAGGAAGTTCGATTTTGATGTGTACAGAATTGTAGTTTAACCCCCACTTTTAATGGTAAAGTTAGATTTTAAATCACAATCATGAAAATGGCACTCTTATAAAGTTGACATTTTGTTGACCCAACCATTTGGGGCTTATATCGTTGGTCACATGGCTAGGTGTAGCTGGCAGTTGGTCTTTGTGCATTATTGCATTATGCATTGGCCTCGGCCACAGAGGTGGGCTGATGGGATATCCACCGGACTTTCAATAACACTCTTCTACAATAATTAGACCCAGGAAAACAAACAGATACAAAAGTACTGTGCTACTGTTTTTCAGATCTCGAGGAGTGGAATTTGTCCCCTCTCATGCTCATGGGTTCCCGTGTGCTCATGACGAGCTGAGCTCGTCATGACCGTTAGAACGCTCACACGTGGGGCTAATTCCCCTACTGTGCGAGCGTTCCACAGAAACGGGTGTGACCGTGACGAGCTCAGCTCGTCATGAGCACACGACCACCGTGGCTCATGACGAGCTCAGCTCGTCACGAGCACAGGGGCGCTGTGTGCGCCCCTACTCCCCCCAGCACAGCGGGGGAATCAGCCCTGCAGGCAAGGGGTTAAACTAGAGTAGTTTTATTCTCCCCAGTATTCAATAAATTCACTTCTCCTTTTTGATCCTTTCGTTTAATGCCTTTATATCTGGTTGACATATTCTTGGAAAAGTGTTGAGATCATTCTTCTGTACAAAAATGTGTCTAGATATGACCAAGTCAACTATGAATCTTTTAGAAAGATCTCAAAAACTCTTCAGCAAGACTATTCTAAATTGTGTAGACGGGTGGGTACCAAATACCCTGCACTGTGAGCACCGTTGTCCCGCTTTTATTTCTACAACGTTGATCCTCAAGGCAATAAAAGACGGACAAAAGTGTTCAATCCAGCTATCGTGGATGACATGGCCTTAGGGCCGGCCCGCGCACTGCAACTGCTGTGCCCTTATGAAATAACACCAGCTTAACTGAAAGTCGTCTAGGAGACAAAGAAAAGCTGAGTTCCTTTCCGTGATCAGACTAGTAGTGGCAGGCAATGGCAGCTCTGCTCTCGGCAGTGCATTAAAGGTCAGTTTGGGCCCATAAATTGTCCCTACTCCCATCAGAGTGTTTATGTGACATCCACCTTCTTCTATTCGAATTAAATTTTAATAATTCGCAATGGCAGCTCGAGAAAAGCTTTCTTGAAAGTAACATTTTAGTTGGTGACACATTTTACATGTTATGCATGCTGTAAAATGTTAAAGCTGTGCATTAAAGACACAAAAACAGTCAGTTTGTAATTGCATAATTGTACACATTTCTTTAAACATATTCAGTCTTGATGGAGGGTGTATAAAGGGAACATCAAGTGTTGGCCTCCCTTGCATTAGAAAACATTTATTATAATGTGACCTCCCAAACGCCAATAAAATATGCTTTCTCTAACAGTAGAATGCAAACTAGCTCACATCAAAATTGACAGAAACCACAGATATCACTAATAAATGTCAGATGCTCTTGTCACACAAAGTTTGAGCCAACGGACTTATTTGCTGATATTTCGTTTTGTGTAGTGACAGCTTTCGCTCACCATAAAGTAGCACAAAGGGTTAATATACCTGCTGAAAAGAACGGATACCTTGCAGATCAAGGAGTGGTAGTTTGTTTTGTCTAGCTCAGTGGGATACTGCAATTGTCAGAGCGCTCCTTTTGTTACCTGCTGTTCTTAATTTGCAATCAGTGGCGACTCCTTCGCCTTAGCAGAGGAGAGTCACCCCACTGCTGTACAGCAGTCTAATAAAGGAAAAATAATAATAACTTGATGTTATTATCGTTTTACTATCTCCTGCTATGGTATCTTTGCATAGTGGGTTGGAGGGGTTCGGCTCACAGAGCAGGGGCCGGAGGAGTGGTAGGCACACTAAGTGCACATGACTGTTTGGCCTGCTGTCCTGGGCCAGACAAACAGTCAGGTGGACTTTGCATGTTCTCTACCCAGGCTGCATTACAACCTGTTCGTAGAACATGCACAGGCTCCCATTCTCTGGCTTAGCGCCGAATTGCAGTGCTGTGACCAATCACAATGCTTCATTGCAGTGTTGTGATTGTCTTAGGAAGCCTGGGTGTGCTTCCTCTTCTGTTCCGGTGGTGCGGAGGGATGAGGAGGCGAGACGGAGGGGAGATGGGGAGGTTAGGTAAGTGTTTTACAAATTTATTTGCAATTCGCTTAACTCCCTCCCCCCGTGTGCCCGCCTCACCACCCCCGATCTGTGCCAGCTGCCACTGGTAGCAATCCTAGTATAGCACAGAGTCCTATGAGCGGTCATCAAAGAGCTCAGATGCATGTAGACTGGTATAGGTTAGAACGTTATTTTTTTCCCTAGTCTTTCATTATACTAATGTTGCTAAATAGGGTACATGTGGGTAGAAATACATTCTTATTTGTAAAGTCAACCCCAGTCACTGTGGTACATTTCAAATCCTGAGTTTGTGCTTTTCCAGACCAAAAAATCTTAAAAAATGCTGACTACTGGTATGAATGACATGTGATTCCTACACAATGCAATCCCAGCTGTCTTAGGTAACATTTCTCATTACTCGATTTGCATTGTTTCTGTATAACACTGACACTCTGACAGACTCTACACTGGTATGAGTAGCACTATAAATCAAAATGAAATGCATGGGAGACACGAGCTATGGAGAGATGAGAGGCCCTGTTGGAGGGCGGTAGTGAGGAAACCAGTGGAGAAGGAGGTGGGGGGGGGGCAAAATGACTTGTCGTACTGGGTGCCACCAGCGCTAAAGCGGCCCTGTATATAGACAATAGGATTGAAGAGAATAACATTAGCAAACCGCCAGGCACAGTTTTGAAAGAAAGTTGGCACAAGTGACCGAATGTTTTGGTACTATTTTTTAGAGTCAGAATATGTTTTTCCTTAGGTCCTCCCCTTATGTAGTTTTTTTTGTTGACAATGTTCTTAGGAGAAGGATATGGAGTATCCTGAAAGAATTAGCTTACTGACAATATATTAAACATCTTGATGAGGCTACATGAAGGTAACTATACGTAGGGAAACTGGGGAGCGTGCGACAAGACTATTAATAAGTCTTTGATCACCAATGGCATTTACTACCTTGTATATTGGTCCCAACTCGTTTTTACTATTTATTAACGGAGTTGTTGGTCATCTTGCAGTGCTTACAGGGCTTCGTCACTATCTGGTACTAAAATCTTCAATTTACTATTCACAGATGATATGTCTATACTTCAACAGGACATCAAAATCTGGTGATCAGTTTTGGGGAAGTGTTCTCTTCTAGAGTACTTCTCATTCAAACCACTAAACCGAAGGGCCTGATTATCAAAGGTAAACTTACACTTTTGTATACGTTTACGATTGTTTGCTGTTCACAAAGGGATTTATGAGTAGCATCTTTATGAGTGTGGAGACTACAGCACATAAAAAGATAGGTCTTTTTATGTGCGGAGACTCAGCACTCGTAAATATTCTTCTCATAAATCACATTGTGAATAGAAAATAATCATAAACGTACACAAAACTACCTGTGAATCAGGCCCTAAAGTGTATGTTGATTACTCAGCACAGGTCTTCTAACTCCGACTTAGTTCTAGGTGGTATGAAACTGCAAAAGGTCTCTGGGAGAGATCGCAGAAGCTGCTGATTTCAAATAAGCCACACAACTTGAAAAAACACAACAGTTCATCATTTCACTGAGCTTGTGCTACTCTTCACTTTGCTTCGGCATCTTCTATCGGAGCTCTCACCCCAACACTTGAAGTTTTTAGAGCGAACACTTCAAACACCACCCGATATTGGGCTGAAATCTGGGGTTATACTAATGATACCAATTTCCAAAATACTTGTCACTTACCCTTCTTCAAGTAGGTTAATACCTAACTGAATTTTTTAGGAATCTAAGAATTTTGGTTTAATCCTTTTTCTACTGGAAGAGGTTTTTTTGAAGTACTTAAACATCAGCAATGTATGTATTTCACTTCTCTGAAATTAGGCGCCGTAAATTAAAAAAAAATTCTCTTTAAAAAAAAGCTTTTGAGTTTGAAACCTATTTAGCTTTGATAAATCATTCCTCTATTATGACTTACGAACATTAAGACTTTTTTGCAGTCCTGCCCCCTTTGTAAGTTTTGAAAGTTTTGGCTGAATATGTTATTTAAAAATTATAATATTCAAGAGTACAGATTGGGTTTTTGTAACTCTTAGAGTGAACTGTCTATGCGAGTGATTGACTCATTTCCCACAGGTCTCGTTGTCCCCATCCCATTCCTTACTTGTGGAGATGACTATCTCACTGACAGAAAAAAGAACAGGAGAATACTGGGACCCTAAACCTAGCACCTCCTACTGGGAGTACATAACTAGTACCTACCTAGCATTCCGCCTGTTCTTTTTTCTGTCATCCGACAGAATGGGACAGGGTTGCTGGTTCTACTTACCTGTTGCAGTTTTCTGCTGAGGTCTTCTTTGGATCCTGTTGGGCTGCTGGGCTGTCCTCGACATGCTGCACAGTGCCACCCAGCCCCCCCAGTCTGCTGGGCTTGCAGGGAACCGTGTTTGTTGCTGGTGAAACTAACATGCTGCAGTATTCTGCTGTGGTCTTTCTGGAACCCGTCAGGCTGCTGGGCTGTCCTTGATGTGCTGTGAGGTGCCTCCCAGCCTGCTGGGCTTGCCGGGAGCCACACTTGTTGTTGGCTGGCCCTTTGCGGCTGGTGCTCTGGCCATCCCGGTCTGTTGCGGGTAGGAGGGCGCGTCTTCTTGGTGGCTGGGCCGGGCTAGAAGACATGCTGCTGCAGCTAAATGGTGACTCAGGGGAGATCTTGGTGGTGCCCCTGGAGTGCCTGGTGGGTCGGTGTGACCGTTTCCTGTTGCCCAGCACTGGACTGGTGGTGTGCACCTGGCCTGGCTGGTGGGGCAGGTGGTGTGTTATGGTGTCTGCTTGCCCCGGGGGTGAGTAGTGCATAGCGTTTTTCTCCTGTTCTGACTATGCCCTTTGGTGTTATGTGGAGTCTGCCTCCCCCTGGGGTGTCTTGCTGGGTTGTTTTTCTTCCCTATTTGCCTTGCTCTTCTGTGTGTCTTTCACACTTCTTGCAGGTTGTGTCAGGCCCTTGAGGTTACTTGCCTCCCTGCTGCTTGGAGCCTACAGTCATGTAACCCTCACAGCACCTGTTCTCGTCTTATCTCAGAAGCTAGGCATTCCATTCTCACCAGGAGGTCTTGGTGCTGTGCCCTCTCTCTGTACTGGTGTGGGCCGTGGCACTGGGTTTCACTGGTGCGTTGTGCAGTCCTTGGGTGGCTGGGGGCTTGGGGTTAGTGCTTGGGGTACCCCTGGTGTGCCTGGTTGTCAGTGTTGGTGTTTGCCTGTTGCCATGTACAGGGATTGAGGGTTGCTCTGGCTGGTAGGGAGTGAGTTCCATGTTGCAGTTTCTTTTCTCCTCTTTCGTTCCTTTCCAGGTGCCCTAGCCGGTTTTGGGGTCCTCTGCCTCCCTGCTGCAGGGTCTTTTGCCACTGGTAGGGGCTTGGTGTGTGGGTCACCCTTTGCGTCTGTCTCTGAGTCTCCTTTGGTTCTCCCCTGTTGATTTTGGCTGGCTGGTGGGGTCGTTGGTGTGGCAGCCAGTGTGGTCTGGAGTCTGCATACCCTGGGGATGTTTGTCGCGCTACAGCTTTTGTAAGGTTTCACTCCTGCTTTGTGGCCCTGTTGTTCTCCTTTTCCAGGCTGTGCCTTTTCTCTGGCCTCGCTTCGCTGCGGCCCTGGGTCGGTAGCATTGCGGGGGCTCTGCTTGGGAGTTTGTGGAGTTCCTGCCGTGTTGCCTTGGTCCTGTCACTTTCCACTTGGGGCTTGCCTTTAGGGCTTGGTTATTTGGTGTTCCTGCGAGCCTTCCTGCTGTTTTTTTTCTGACTTGTGCATTATGGTTCAGGCGGTGGTTTTGTGTCAATGGTGTCTCCGTTCCCTGGTCTTTCTGAGTTTTTGATGGTCCTGCTGTGCTATGCTTACTTGGGTCCGGTTTCTTGCTCCCTTGTTGGATTGAGTTATTGTGGGCCCTCCGGGCTCGTTTCTCCTTGGGTTGCGGTGTCGCCACGAGTTTTCTAGTCTGTTGGTGTGTCCTTGACCTTACCTCGGTCTGTCTTGGCCGGGCTGTCCCATTTTTTGGCACCTCGTTGGCCTGTGTAGGTCGGGTTGTCGGTGCCTTCTTTGCACTTGTCTCCTGGTTGGGGGCCTGCTGGCTGTGCAGGGGCCTGGCCTTTGGGTGGTGTACGGATTGGGCCATTAGGGCCTTGGTTCCTTGGCGGTCACGTTTGGGTGTCTTCGTGTGATCCTTGTGTGGCTTTCATTTCACTGTTCGCTTTGTGCTTTGCTTGGGTGTGGGTCTTTCGGCCCCTTGGTGGTCGGCAGTTCTGTGCCTGGTGTGGCTGGGGACTGACCTCCTTGTCCTTTTCCTCTGGGGTCTCCTTTATGCCTGCCTTCCCTTGGTGCGGGCTGGGCCGTGGCGTTGCGTGCAGGTGTGGGCTGTTTGGCTTCCTGTCAGTCTTCCTACAACTTTTGTTTCCTTTGTGGCCTATCTGTAGTTGGTTCCTGTGCCTTTCTCTTTGCCCTCGGTGGTTGGGGGTTGCAGTGTTGTGGCTGTTGGCACTGTGCTGCTACTTTTGGGCTGGTGGGGGCGTCGTATGGTGGTCTAATGTCTGTTGTTCAGTCGGCTGGCTTCTTGGGGGTCTGTGCGGGCGTCTGTGAGTTCAGGTTGTGGGCCATCTTGTTTGTCTTTCCTGTTGTTGTGGCCTTTCTGTGACTGGTCTTGGGACTCACTTGGGGTGGTTCCTTGGTGTCGTCCTTTTCCTCTGAGTCGGTTGGTCGGCTTGTGGTTTGGTTGGGGGTTTCCTCCCTTCCTGGTTCCATGGTTCCTCTTCAGTGGCCGGTGACATGGTCTTCTCTGGTCCTGTCTTTTTCAGCTGTGGTCAGTCCCCGGGTTTGTGGCTATGGGTGTCACCCTTGGTGTGGGTGGTTTGAGGCGGGGTCTTCCCTTTTGGCCCTGTTTGATGGCCTTGGGGGTTTCGCCTTTCCCCACTCCTAGTGCTGTGCCCTGGTCTACTTCGGGGTCCGCTGGGGTCCCCCCCTTGCTTTTCCTTGGCCAGTGTCCTGTTGTTAGCCTCGTTTTGGTGGGGAGTTGTGCTTTCCAGGTTCCTCCCTCTGGTTCTCCCCCTGTCATCGGTTGTCTGTGTATCTCTGCCTGGTCCTTCTAGTTGGACTTCGGACAGCTGATGTTCTGGTGCTCGTCATTCCTGCTTCCTTCTTGCTCCATCCTTGCCCTTGTTGGGTGGGGTACCAGATGTGTGTCCCGGGTCCGCTGCGTTCGGTGTGGTTGTCTCAGTCCTGGCCTGGTCTGTTCCTATGCCCCGGCTCCTTCTCTTGGTTTGGGTGGTGTGGGCTGTGGTCTGGTGGTTGGTGCTGGACATTCCTGCCCTGTGGTCTGGTCCTCCTCTGGGGTGTTTCAGTGGTGGTGTCCTCCAGGCTCTCTGGGGGCCAGGTCTGTTGGGTTTGGGGTCAGCTTGCTCTTGGTCGTTGCTCCATTCCTGGTTTGCTCTGTGTGGGCCTGCTCATGGATGGTTCTCTGAGTCTGTGCCTTGGCTCTGTCATCTGGCCCGCCCTCAGTTGTCTGGGCTAGTCTGCTGTGGATATCACCGGGTTTGTTGAGGTTGGTCATGTGGTTGGCTGTGTCCCCTTTGTCTCTTGCTTTGGGCTGAGCCTGTTGGGTTTCTCCGTGCTTCACCTTGGCTTTCTGGTGAGGTCGCTGTGGATTTTTTTGGGCAGTTTTGGGTGCTCTTCCCTTGTCTGCAGGGGGTTGCTCTCTGTTAGTTCTTCCGCTGGGTCTGTGGAGCTGCATGGTGTTCCTGGGCTTGGTGGCTTTCTCGTGGGGTGGGTACCCTTCCGGGCTTTTGTGCCCTGTGAGTACTTCCGCTATTCTGGTCCACCTTGTGCTAGTTTTTCTGGGGCCCTGGTTGCTTCGACCCCTTTGGGCTTGGGGTCTCTGTGGTTTGCCTCCCTTTCGGCCTTGTCTGGTTGTCTTTGCCTTGTCACCTTCGGGGCTGGCTCTCTTCTGCTTGCCGCTTTTATTGGTTGGATCAGTGAGGCATGGGTACCCTGCTTCTCCTTTTTTTCCTGTGGTTGTTTGTCTCCTTTGGACTACTGGTGCCTTCTGATTCTGCGGTGCTGGTTCTTCCGGTCCTTGGTGGTGACCCTGTTGTGGCCTCTTCTCTGCCCTTCTGTTCTTCTGTTGAGGGCGGTCTCTGGTGCTTCCTTGGCAGGTGCTCCTCCTCTGTTGGTGGTTTGGGGTGTTCCCATTGTGGGTTGGCTGCCATCTCGGTGGGGGCGCCATGGGTTGACTGCTTTTTTGTTTGCCTTGGTTGTCTTTTGCATGTTTAGGGGGGGTGCAACCCTGTGGGGCTGTGTGCACCTGCCTGTGTTTTTCCTGTGGTTTTCCCGTTGCTTTACTTGGGTTGCTGCGTTTTGGTGTGGTATCCTGGGTGTTCATGAGGGCTCGGAAGGCCAAGTTTCTGGATTTGACATGCTCCACTAGTAAGGAATGGGCCAGGAACCGGAGGGACCTGGGGGTAATGCTCTATTACTTACCGGTAATCTTCATTGCTCCTGGTCCCATTGTCCCCATCCCATTCCTTATGCCCCTGCCTCCAGGACGGCAGGTAATCCTGTTGTTGGCTTGGTAGTTCCGGCGGAATGCTGGGTAGGTACTGGTTATGTACTTCCAGTGAGAGGGGGTGGGGTTAGGGGTCCCAGCAGTCTCCTTTTCTTTTTTCTGTCAGGGAGATGGTCCCCTCCACAAGTAAGTAATAGGACGGGGACAACGGGAGAAGGAGTAATGAAGATTACCAGTAAGTAATAGGACATTATCCAAATAATTTCAATTCTCATGGATTTGCATTAGTAGGAGTTTTAAGTTAAGTAATAAATTCCATCTGTGATTTTAGACACTTGTATCTTGATGAAATTTGATCCAGAATTAAGTGGAATATTTTATTCATTTGGAAACTGTCCAACAATGAACCCGGGGTCTACCTGTTTTCTTTTCTTACAATATCATTTTTATTTTTTCTGTTATTCAGTTTTTATATGATTAATTAATAAATGATTTAATCAACATTGGTGCTTATTCTGTTTTTACATATGTGATTGCTCGATATTTTAATTTTTGTAATATGTATATGTATGCACCTATTTACTTTTATATGGCTTTTATGGGTTCTGCAGTATAAATTAATAGAAATCCTAGTTTATTTATGCATAATTTGTAACAATGCAGTAATAGTATTATAAAATCTATATTGGTGCTTGGCCATGCAGCATTTATATTTTAGAAAACAGACAGTGGTTGGTTGTAAGTGGCAAAAATCTACAGGTAAATTAGATGCTTCTAGAAGGTAAACCGAAGGGACATGCAGATACAGCAACGTGATAGCCTGTTAGCAATGGGAATGCTCTGGAAATTATGTTAAATAATCTATTGGTTTGTAGTGAATAGCTGGAGAGTCGTATGTGAGGAGTAGACAACAATTCAGTTAGAAGAGGGTCCTTTCTTAAAATGTACATGACACTATTAGGAGATCAGTGGATGAAATTAAATGCTAAAATACCTGCAGAATTGCAGCTTACAGCCAAAGTGAATTGCTTCTCACTTCCTGCGATTTACCCACCCTGGCTTCTGATGTTGTTAAAGTCACAATCGCTTTATACAAGCTAGTGATCAGTGTCTAGTATTTGTAATGGTGTTCACATGCTACAGGCTCGTGTTGTCAACAAATATCACTCAATAAAATAAAATGCACCTGATGGTTCAAAGGCTAAGTGATGTCACTTCCTGTGATGCTATTAGTATCAAGGTGCATGTAATAAATCAAACAATGAAGGATTTGTAAAGCATGGCGAACCACCCTCGAGATCCCAAGGAGTTGGAATACGCTAATTGCTTCGTGGTGGTTGCTGAATCAAACAGCCAGGTCTTGAGTCCTTTCCTAAATTGCTGAAGAGAGGAGGCAGTCCTGAGGTGCAGGGGCAAGGCAGGCCAGGCTTTGGCCACTAGGTGTAAGAAGTGTCATCCACATTTGCTCGGCAGATCCTGGGAGTGTCTGCAATGGAGAGGGTGGCAGATCGTAGGTGTCTGGTTGGTTGGTGGAAGAATTTTTATATATATATATATGATTGTCCTTCATTGTGCAGGACTTCATAATGGGTCAACAATCGTGAACTGGCACCTCTTCTGGGGTGCCAGTGGGGTGAGGTGGGGTGTGATATGGGTCCCTCTGAGGAGGTCGAGGATGAGTCTTGCCGCTGACTTTTATACTGTCTGTAGTCTCTTCAAGAGGTGTGCGGTGATCCCTTAGTAGAGTGTCTTCCCATAGTCCAGCCTGCTGGTTACAAGGGCTTGTCTGACGGTCCTTCTGGTGTTGACCAGGAGCCATCTGAAGATCCCGCAGAGCATGCGGAGGATGTGGAAACAGGCAGATGAAACTGTGTTTACCTGTTTCTTCATAGATAGCATGCTGTCCAAGATGATGCTGAGATTGCAGACGTGGTCTTTTGGGTGGTAGGTAGGCCGAGTTCTGCAGGCCACTATGCTGGGTGTTGTATGTAATATCAATATTTGCTGTCTATATGGAAGTGGCGAAATGCTGATCACCAAGGCTGGTGCAAGCTTGGCAATTTCTAATAGGCCACGGTCCACGGCAGGCATGGAATGTTCTGGTTAGCATGGTGATTGATGTACACTTTATGCCCACCGACTTCCTTTTTGTGCAACCTGTTTAGCGATTCAATATGAGCACTATATTAAGCAGTACTGATTAGGCACGTTTATATCTTGCACAATGTGCTTTATACTGAATTTGAAGATTTTAATAAATATTTTCAGAGTCACCAACATATGACTTTCAGCACTGTTAGATCTGGCATCCTTGTCGTAGTTTACCCCCTAGCTTTTTTCCTTTCACCCTCCTGTTTTTTTTCTTCGTTTTTTATAGCTTTAGGACTGTGCACTTTACCACTGCCAACCAGTGCTAAAGTCCTTGTGCTCTCTCCTTAAAACACGATAGAATAGGCTTACACCCATTTGGCATATTTAATTTATTTGTAAGTCCCTTGTAAAGTGGCACCATCTGTGCCCAGGGCCTGTAAATTAAATGCTATTATTGGGCCTGCCACCCACTTAAGTAGCACTCTCAACCTGTCTAAGACCTGCGATTGGAGATTCTGTGTGCTGTTTTATACTGCTATTTTGAGCTGGCAAAATAAACCTTTTGCCAGGTCCAAACCTTCCTTCTAAAACATGCAAGTCACTCGCACGGTGTGCCCTAGACAGCCCAGAGGGCAGGGCGCAGTGTACTGAAAAAGTGGGTCATGTACTTTTTAGTTTTACATGTCTTGGTAGTAAAAAACTCTCAAAATTAATTTTTGAATACTGCAATATTTTAGCATAACTTAGGAGTTACCTTATTACATGTAATAATTGGCAAAGGCTATTTTTAGAAAGTTGGCATTTTCCAGCTTTAGCCATTTAGTGCCTGCAGCCTGTCTCTGTGTCACATCCCCTCTTATCCCTCATCGACAGCATCCTCAATGATGATGAATTCCACATTGCAGCCTCGTAGCTGCGCCGGATAAATGCATCACCCCAACTGCGCGACACATCCTCGACGCCGGACTTTGCATCTTCAACACAGATCCTCGCAACTCTCTGTAACCCACAATTTAAGATATTTGTTCAGCGGGTCTAACTGAGTCCATGTAACTGGCCAGTGCTCCATCGCTGTTGGCCTGAACTTGTGACTTTGTCAAGTCTGATGCGACCAGATATCCATTGTTGAGGCTTTGTGTTTTTTTACGGAAATCTTAAGAATCTTATATCTCTGGTTGTACTCATTACGTGATTGTCATTTTGGTCCTGTTTATTTAGTGAATAAACAGCTCTATTTTAATAAAATGGTGTGGCATTCTTTTTGTGTGGTGGTTTTCACTTTATTACTGTTTGAAGTGCTGCACAAATACTTTACGATTCAGAAAAGGGGGTGGTGATGAACAGAGTGTCTGAATTAAGCAGACCACTCTTACCCAGTCCAAAGATCAGGGCTTGATCCATCACCGTTATTTAGCTCACTGCCCCATCCCAGCTCAGAACCTGGCTATATGCAAATTAGTCTGTCCCTGGCCCAGTGCATCATGGGAACAGGGCAGACCAAACTACCAAGCCAATTCTTCACCAGAAGGGAGACAAGCTACCGGGGACCGGTTTCTGGTATTTCAGCCTCGTCGGCCCGGCTTGCTTGAATCCTGATGGAGCAGTGAGCAAGGGACTCATGTCTGAGTATACCCTGCCACACCTATAGTGGCCACAAATACTTTAGACATTGTCTTTCAGTTAAGACTGACTGCTCTGTGCCAAGCTAGCAGAGTTTTGAGCACAGGTTGATTTAAGGTTGGTTTGTGCCGCACTCTGACAAGGATTGTGGTAGCTGCTTGACCAGGGCTCACACCCTAGTCAACCAACAACCCAGTCTCTTACAAGCACTATTCAGGAAACGTTTCACAAAGAGTATCGTATGTGACAGCAAGAGGTGGTTCATGGAAGCAGGATTTGTGGATTTATTTGGGCTGAAATGGACCATAGAGCTGTGGAAACTCTGTGGACATTTGTGTGGATTTGCTGAAGTAGTACACTTAAAATAGAGTGGGAAAATAGGTGGTTGCAGAGGAAGGTCAGAGGTGTAGCACTATGGAATGTTGGAAACACCCACTATGCTCCAGCTGTCCAGGGTTTCACAAATGTTTCCATTCGTACTCTGCATTCATCTTAGTGCCAAGAGACCGTCTTTGTGTAAACGATGTGCTTGATAAATACATATCACCATCATTGTCAATCTTAAAGAGCAACAGAAGTTTCTCAAATTTTAAATAAGTGTGTGGTTAAGGTGGGAAAATGCAACACATTCCTTCATGTTTTCAAGTAGTGTAGCAGAATTGCTTTCTCCACAAAGAAAAATGTTTTTCAGGTGCACAAAAACAAAGGTCTTGGAATGTGCAAATACATATTAGCCATCATCTTAAACCTATGGATTGTCCTTCTGCAGACAAAGATCAGGAGTAAGTTACAGCCAATAAAACTACTGTGGGAAATCTGGGATTTATACAGAATTC
This sequence comes from Lissotriton helveticus, assembly GCF_964261635.1. Lineage (NCBI taxonomy): Eukaryota > Metazoa > Chordata > Amphibia > Caudata > Salamandridae > Lissotriton > Lissotriton helveticus. The sequence goes on from NC_136061.1 coordinate 780,354,311, forward strand.
TGAATGTGTTATCTTGGGGTTTTTAATCACAAAACAGGTAATCTACGCAAGTCATTGTGTTCGCTTCTAACGTATACAATATTCACTGAATTGAGATCTACTCATGGTTTTGTTTTCCCTTCTACTTTCTGCCCATGTTTAAAGGGTTCATTTGGAACAGTGTTTAATAGACTTATTATAGATCCTGTGGGATTCCTATTTTTGGGGCAATCATAAGTTTGTACCCCCTATTAATTGTGGAAAACTGCACCGAAGGGTTTATCATGGACAGTTCTATCAGAAACTGCACCATCCTGAGTTTTGCAATCTGTCAAAGAAAAAGACAGTATTATAATGTAATCCCCCATTCGAAGAAGTGAAACTACCCTACAAGAAAATATAGGACTCACAATGAGCTCTTAACTATACATTGTAAGAAATTTGGTTACTGGTTGAAGAGGGGCCTCTACTCAAGCAGCTGCCACAATTCTTCTCAGGGTGAAGTCACCTGTTCTTAACCCATGGGTAGGTTGGCACAGAATAGTCAGTCTTAACTCAGAGGCAATGTATAAAGTATTTGTGTAACATTTCAAACAATAACACAGTGAAAACAAACACATCACAAAAGGAACCCGCAAAAGAATTAGAAAATGAGAGTAATAATTGATCAATAAAACAAGACCAAAATGAAAGAAATCCAGTTAGTAGAACTGGAGATATTGTATTTTAAAATGCTTAGAGAAAGCTAAGAGGCATAATGCACCAACTGTGGATATCTCTTTGCCCCAGACCAGCATAAAGTCACAGGTTCATTCTGACTGCGATGGAGTGCTGGCCGGCTACAGGGACCCAGGTGGGCCTTGTGAACAAAAGTAGCTTTGATCCTTGTTTGAGGAGCATTGTGTGCATTTGCATCAAAGATGCATTGCGCAGCCGAAGCGAAGCACTAGTTCTGAGATGAGGCAAGGCTGCGGTCTGAGGACCTGTATTGTAATCAAGGATGCAGTCAGCGGGCCTTGTGACTCAAAGTCTGGCATCGAGGGTACAGCACGGAGTCCGAGAGATGCGCTGGTTCCGAAGAGATGCAAGGCTGTGATGTGGAGTCAAGTGTCGTCGTTGAGCCTGTAGTTGGTGACAGATGCAAGGGCCTGTGCAGAGGATGTGTTGCGCCGTGGCATTTCCAAAGGTGTTGCGGCGGCAATGCTTGTCGATGCAATAGGAGCAATCCACGCAGCAGCGGGCATGTGTTGGTTCGGCTCTGAGTTGCACAGTGCAGAAGAGGAGATGTGTTAATTCTGCTGGATCCACAGAGGCTATCAAAGCACATTAGGCCCACGTCCAAGGGTTTGGGACTGGTGTGGCACCAATAAACAGGTAGACTCACAGATGGTAGAGTCCAGGTGTAGGTGTAAGGTTGTTGGAAGCCTGTTATGTCCCTGAGTCTTTGGATCAGGAGGCCAGCCAACTAGCCCTTGGAGTCACTCCGGGTTCTGGGTTCAAGAGATGTGGGTCCAGTCCTTCTCACACCAGGCAGGAGGGCAGCAGGTCAGCACATCAAAGCAGGAGTCCAACAGAGTGCAGTCCTGCAAAGTGGCTGTTCTTCAGCAGCACAGCAGTCCTTTTTCATGGCAGAGTATCCACAAGTCCAGAAGTGTACTGAAGTAGTGGTGTCTGAGGTCCAGTATTTATACCCCGTTGAAGTGGGGGAGGGCACTTCTAGAGGTTTCCCTTTGAAGTCACCAAGCATCCTGCCTTCCCAGCCCTGGCTCCAGGCTAGCTACAGCCTTTTGTGTGGAAGCAGGACACAGCCTACTCAGGTGTTAGAGGGGTTGTGCCCAACTCCTGCCTTCCATCCTGCCAGTAAAGGCCTATCCTGGCACACCTAAGCTCCATATTGTGTGGGGCTGTCTGGGAGGAATAGACAAAGCTGAACTGTACGCTACACCCAGTCATGTGACCAGAGACAGGCTAGAGGCATTAAATGGCTAAGCCAAGAAAATACCAACTTCCTAAAAGTGGCATTTTAAAAATTGCAATTTAAAATCTGATTTACTATGAATTAGGATTTAAATTGTGATTCCAGAGACACCAAACATGAACTGTTCATCTCTTTTCATTTGAAAACATAATGAGGCAGCTCCAATGTTGTCCTATTGGAGAGATATGTCTTGCAATGGTAAAAAACGAATTTAGTAGTTTTTCACTCCCAGGACACGTAAATCTTGAAAGCACATGTCCTGCTTTTTCAATACATTGCACCCTTACCTCTGGCTGTACAGGGCGTACCCTAGGGGTTACGTATATGTATTAAAAAGGAAGTTCTGGGACTGTCAAAAGTTTTTTTGCCAGATTGAAATGGCAGTTTAAAACTGCACAAACAGGCTCAACAATGGCAGGCCCAAGGCATGTTTAAAGGGCTTTTAAGTGAGAGGCACAATCTGTACTGCAGGCCCACTAGAAGCATTTAATGTACAGGCCCTGGGAACATGTAGTGCCACTTTACTAGGGACCTATAAGTAAATGAAATACGCCAATTAGGTATACGCCAATGTAACCATGTTGAGAGAAGAGAGCACAAGCACTTTAGCACTGTTTAGCAGTGGTAAAGTGCACAGAGTCCTAAGGCCAGCAAAAAGAAGGTAAGATTAAATGAAAGAAGAAGACAAAAAGATGGGGCAAGACCACCCAAATGCTTACATGTCTGACATAAATGCACAGTGGACACACTATAGAAGTATTGTCATTTGTACGCTACAAACGTGTGTGAACCACTGGAAGTTCCAGCCAGAAGCCTGGCTCAGCTCAAAGTCCTCTTGGTCCCTCATGCCTCAAACAAGGAGAGCTTTCATTGGACGTCTGCCTTCTACCCATGCCACACCCACATGATCCCAGAATTAAACATAGCATCAACCTTTTATTTAACAAGGAGAGAAAGAGATACCTCTCTAGGGGCTCAGTTGCACAATGGGAAAGCAGAAATCCTAGGCTCAATTCTTGCTCCACTGCTTGACCAAACTATGTGGCAAATATTTAATTTCATTGAGTATCCTTTTTCTTCATTAACACATTTAACATCACATTTAAATATGTGCATTCAGGAAGTGTGATGTACAACAAACTTGTATTTAATTGAATGGACTATGTTTTGGTATGTTATGTTATGTTATCTGGATGTGTTGAGCACACTACCACCCATGAGGGTATCCAGCCAATAAACAGGTATATGCCCTTTGATTGCTGGGCCCCTTTAGATGAAGAGCCAGGTCTTTAGCTTCTTTCGGAACTTGCAAAGCAAGGAGGAGGGTCTAATGTGTAGGTGAAGGTAATTTCATGCTTTAGGAGTGATGTAATAGAAGACCTGACCCCCAGATCTGTTCTTCAATCTATCAGGGTTTTTGTAAAGTGTGACTAATCACCCGTTAGGGTCTCCAAGCAAGGGGGAGGGAAGTGTTTAAAGTTCAGTCGTAGAGCCAGGTATTGAGGCCCTTCGTGAATTGAGGCAGTGATGGTGATTGCCTGAGATCCAGAGGTAGGGAGTTCCAGGTCTTTGTTGCGAGGTAGGAGACGTATCTTGCGGATACGTGGGATAGTGGGCAGCGGAGCGGAGGTGTCTGGCGGGTGTGTAGAATGAGAGGCCGTGGTTGAGGTATGCAGGTTCGGTGTTGTGGAGAGGTTTGTAGGCATATGTGAGAGCTTGAAGATGATTCTTCTGTTGATCAGGAACCAGTGAAGGGCTTTCAGTTGTCTAAAGGGCCTTTATCCCATTGTGAAAGTTGCTCTTAGTGGCTGTCGGTTCATTAGTAAGGGGGAAAATCAGCTGGATGCCATCAGCGTAGGAGACCATGTTAAGTCCATGGTTTCAGACTATGGCTGCAAGCTGGGTCTTGTAGATGTTGAAGAGGGTGGGCTCAGTGAGGAGCCCTGGGGAACTCCGCTGCTGATCTCCATTGGTTCGGAGGAGAACGGTGGGAGCCTGACTCTCTTGGTTCGGCTGGTGAGGAAGGAGCGCATCCACTCAAAAGCTTTGCCATGGATATTGGTATGATGAAGTCTTGTGCAGAAGGTGTGGTGGGAGACAGTGTCGAAGGCAGTAGAGAGATCCAGGAGGATGAGTACTGCAGTTTTGCCTCGGTCGAGAAGAGAGCGGATGTCGTCGGTTGTGGCGAGGTGTGCAATCTCTGTGCAGTGGTTGCTTCTGAAACTTGATTGGGAGGGTTCTGGGTATGGTTTGTTTTGATGAATTCAGTGAGTTGGGCGTTAATGGCCTTCTCAATGACTTTAGCTGGGAAGGGGAGCAGAGACATGGGTCTGTAGTTCTTGAGGTCCGTCGGGTCGGCAGAGGGTTTCTTCAGCAGGGGGTTGATCTCTGCGTGTTTCCAATCTTCAGGGAATGTGGTCTACTCAATGGAGTAGTTGATGGTGTGAGGTTCCGTGATTTCGAACCAGACTCCATTTTGTTTGAGTTGTTCGTGATGCCATTTTTTTGTTACCCTCACGTAGGCCGTGGAGGTAACCGAACGAACAAAGTTGCATGGGCCTCATTGTTCATGTATGCATTAACAGGCCCTTTTCGACTTGTGAGTGAACTCCAAGATGCTGACCCCGTCACCTGAAACTGACCCTTTCACAAAGCCAATTTCTCTGGCTGATCGTTGTCTGAAACTAGCAATCAATGTTCAGGATATCGTTAACTTTTAGTTTCTTGCACATATCTTATCCTACTCAACATCTGAATTGTTTCTTTCCTTACGACTTTTCATTACATGGGTAGTGCTTTCAATTATGGGTTTGTCCGGCTTGTGGAAATTGAATTTGCGACAGTCCTAATAATTAACTTTTGGGTTGTGTTACTGTAAATTGGGTTTTTGTTAATGTGATACTCAGTTAGAAAATGTGTCCTATTGGTCAGAATTTTGTGCAGTGGGTGTACATTTGTAATGAGAATATGGTGTATAAAAGGTGATGTCTTGCTCTATGAAAATTGAGCAGTTTCCTGAGTTGTACACCGTGTTGTTTTGCTTGGTTTACTGTTACTAGCTGCAGCTAATAAATTTGATCTCTGATGCCACCTAGAAGTATTCCGTGTCTCTGTATTCCAAGACAGGAGAATCCGAAGACTTCGGGTGTGTCCCTGGCACCGCTGGGTTCTAAGAAAACCCGGTTCTTCAGTTGGCGCCCAACGGTGGGGCGACTTCAGCGGTACCGGTCCAAGCCTGAGGATCGTGAGGAGCCACGTGAGGAAATTCTGGAGGAAGGCCAACCACTTCATTGATCCCTGTATGTCGACGTGGACCGAAAGTTTTTACTGCGAGGCTTCCCGCTTTCCGACGGCTACGAAGGACTGCTGCCCTGACTGTCGCCCTGTCTTGGACCCTTGATTGATCCTTTGTAAAGCGAGACGATAGACGGTCTTCTGGTGGAGTGACAGACATTTTGGTTAAGTATAAGTGGGTCGCTCCCACAACTTTGTTTTGGTTCTTGGTTTTGATTCGGTTATTGCAATAATCGAAGCCGAGGGGCTCGTATATTTACGAGTATATCGATAGTTGATAACCCCTTGAAGTTTGAAGCTAGACTAGTGAGCTATAAGATGCCTGGTTTTAGTAAATTTGGGAAATGGTTTAGTTGTGGTTGCAACAGGGATTCCCGATTGGAGGATTCATGTCCGATACTTCCGGTTGGAACTCCAACTTATGAGCTCTATTCAAAACACGGAGTGGGTCCCATTGCTTATAATGAAGTGTGGGTTCGCTATACAAAGAAAGTTGGTGTTTTACGATGGCCCCAACATGGTAGTTTCGATTTAAATATTTTAGATAATCTGGAAGTTGAGCTATTTAAGAAGAAAGCCCGGCCGGCGATGTTCGACTCTTTCCGCCTTTGGCGTAAGGAAGCCAAACAGCGAGAAATTAAGCAAGCAAAGAGAGATAGGAAAGATAAGAATATGTCAGTACCACAAGCTGCTAGGCAGATAGGGAAGATGGAGAAGAGCGTGCGAGTGAAGTTTTAGATAGACAGCGTTGCATGGCCATAGATAAATGTTATCCGGCCTTGCCGTCTTCTCCTCCGAAAGTAATTGAAGATCTTGAAAAAGATCCTTTGATCTCTCATTTACTGAGATTACCACCCCCTTATGTGCAGGGTGCTACTGCACCTCCATTACCCCCGGTTGTTCCACCCTTTGTTGTTCAACCTCCTGCTGTTGTTCAGCCACCCGGTGCTCCACAGATGGTTTTGCCTCCAACTGTGCAACCCACTCTAGGGTCGCCAGCTTTGCTACCAGCTGTGCCTCAAACTCCTTTGCCTTCTACTTCTGCATCTTCGACTTCTACTGTTCTTGTTCCTACACCTCTTTTGCCTCAAAATACTTATTCTCCTGTTCTTATGTCTGCTTCTTCTCCTTCTGCTCGAAAATGAATGACTGAGACTGTTGTTAATCTGTTGTCTCCATTGTTTGGGTCACTGAATATGACCCCTGTTTCGGAACGAAAGCAGAGTCGGAGTCAGCTTCCTAGTTCCGAGGAGCGGACAGTGTTGGATTTGTTGGCTCGTAGATGGATTTTAAATGCTTCTAGGTATGATTTGCAAGCGGTTATGGATGTTTTCTTTCAGTGGGAGCCGCCTAAGCAAAGGTACGTTTTTGATGTAATGTGTACTTTTCTTCGTCAGGAGTGGGAAGATAATGAGTGGAGTCCGATTCCACAGGAAGTGCTTCATGTTCAGTCCGAATTTGCAAAGGGACGATTGTGGAATCTGATGTTACAGATGCCGTGGAGATGATACTTGTTTTTAGGTCTAGACTACCGCCTCAGACATTGTACGAACCTGATTCCTCTGTTAGGAGGAAAGTGAAGGAGTATCCTATGAGAGAGGTTCCTCCAGTAAGGAGAGAGGAAGTTGTTGCTAATGTTAATCAGGGTATTCAGGGTGTACCGGCTCATTTTCAGCGAGTATGGGTACATGTTCCTTGGAAAAGAGCAGAGGTCTTGGCTCTTAAGCAGACTTTGCCTGACCCCCGTAAGAATCCTGCCGGTTATTACAAGGAGTTGTCTCAGACAGTTGAAGCGTGTATTATGAATTTAGCTGACAGAGATATGTTAATGGGTAATGCAGTTCCTCAACCTTTGTGAGCGAAGATTCGTCATGAGAATCATGCACAAGAATTAGGAGATACGTGGGCTAATATTGTTGCTGTAGATGGTCGGCAGGTAGGAGGTGCCAAACCTGAGCCCTTAGTTGCAGAATTACCTGGTAGGATTATTAATTTAATGAAAACTATGATGCCTCCTTTACGAGTGAATTGGGACAAGTTAGCAGCATGCAAACAAAAGAAAGATGAGAGTGTGTCTGATTTCTTCACGAGGTTTGAGGAAACGTTTATCGATCATAGTGGTCAGGACATGAGTACGGAAGGTGGTCAAAGGTTGTTCGTGGACAAATTTGTCTTTAATTTGCTTCCAGAACTTTCTAATAAATTAAAAGACTCTGAGAGTTCATGGGCTGTTTCTTCGTCTGCCCAGATATTGGCTACTGCACAATATTATGAGAATAGGGATAAAGATGAGAAGGATAAAGCAGAGAAGAAAACTAAAGATCTAAAGACAAAAGTTGTTTTGGAGCAAGCTTATCCGCCTCATCAGAATCAGTCTCAGTTTCAGCAACCTCCACAGTTTCAGAGATTGTTACAGTAGCCTGAGCCTTATGCTCCGCAATTCTTTCCTGGTCCTAAGCAGTGTGCTTATTGCAGAGAGGAAGGTCATTTCAACAATAGTTGCCCGGCTTTGTTACAGCGTGCGAATGGCGTATCTGTTCAGAGAGGTCGTGGTGGTTTCCAGCAAGCTCCTAGGGGTAGGGGATGTGGTGTGTTACCCCAGAATGAGCGTTACTCTTCCCTTCAGAATTCTGCGAATTATTTTGACAGACAGAATGTTCCGAGTGGTCAGTCTGCACAGTACTATGTTGATGATTATTATGTCGAGAGTGAGAGTGCTGGTAATAATGATAGTTAGGACAGCCATGGGCAAAGAGAGGGAGTAGTGTCAGTTCCAGTAAACCAGAGTGGACCTTATGTTGAAGTGATTACATTAGGTGTGGCAGAACCTTTTCTTTTGGATACTGGTGCGACAAAGAGTTCTATTATGCACTCTAAACTTCCTGGGGCACCTTTGTCTGGCTTGACCAACGTTTCAGTAGGATTTTCAGGCGCCCCAGTTTGTAACCCGGTTTCTAGTCCTTTGTCCCTTTCTATTGGTTCTTGTGAATTGGAAGCTCCACTTATTCTAACAACTGGTTGTGGTGAGAATCTATTGGGTTTGGACTTGCTGAAAAGATTGCATGCGACATTACATTGTTCTCCTGCGGGAGTACATCTTACCTTGGCGACAAACAGATCCGGAGGCTTAGGGGACCTGCTTGTTCCTTATACCCCTTCCAGAACCCTGCGCTCTGCCAATAAATCCTTATTATCAGTCCCACGAGTGCGTAGAGCCAAGTGGGGTGGCAGAGCCTTATCGAGTTTAGCTCCAAAGCTGTGGAATATTCTGCCGGCTGAAATCAAATCCTCACCTTCAATGCAAGTTTTTAGGAAGGCCCTTAAGACGGGCTATTTGTCAAAGCCTACCCTTAGCTCTGGACTGGCCTTTTATGATTTATTTTGGTTAGGCGCCTTGATGCCTTCGGGCTTAGTAGCGCGTTTATAAATCTTATTTCATTTCATTTCATTTCATTTCATTCATTTCATTTCATATCATTTCATTCACCTTGGGTAAGATAGTGATTTCTCCGATATATTTGTCTAAAGATTGTCTGCCACTGGAATTGCGTTCTCTTCCTGATACACTTTGGGCTACAGGTCCCAATGATGTTGGTCTCTTGCAGATTCCACCCTATGTTGTTACCCTTAAAACGAATGCTAGGCTACCTCGTATTCCCCAATATAAAATATCGAGCGATGGCGAGAGAGCTCTTCTAGCGATTGTCTATGATTTGTTTGAGAAGGGTGTAGTTGAAGAAACGAGAGGTAATGTGTATAACAGTCCTGTTTTGCCTGTCCTTAAGCGTACTCATGCTTCTCAGCCACCTGTGTATCGGTTTGTGATTGATCTTCGAGAAGTGAACAAGATTGTTGTGCCACAGTTTCCTGTTGTCCCTGATATCACTGCTTTGTTGACTCTGATTCCTGCTTCGGCAGCCTGGTTTTCTGTTATTGACTTGAAGAATGCTTTCTTCAGTATTCCGATTGCCGAGGAGAGTAGGGATATTTTCGGCTTCTCTTTAGGAGGCCGCAGCTTCCGGTTTAAGAGAGCTCCTCAAGGTTATTGTGAAAGTCCCTCCATCTATAGTCAGGCGTTGAAAACTCAGCTTGATGGTTTTGTGTTGCCTACTGGTGCTACTCTTATTCAGTACATTGATGATTTGCTGATTACTGCTGATGACGAAGAGATTTGTAAAGAGGCTACTCTTTCTTTGTTATGACATTTGTCTGACCTTCATCATAAAGTGTCACCTTCCAAGTTACAGTATTGCCGACATGAAGTAACCTACTTAGGTCATCTCTTGTCGAAGGAGGGAAGAAGGTTGACCCCAGAACGAATTCAAGCGATTGCGCAAATGAGTGTGCCATCCACACAGAGAGAAGTGCGTGCCTTCTTAGGTATCACCTCGTATTGTAGGCAGTGGATCCCCAACTTTTCCTTGCTAGCGAAACCTTTGTTGGCACTGACTCTTAAAGATACTCCGTATCCTCTCCCTTGGTCTGATGATTGTCAGAAAAGTTTTTCTGAATTACGTGATGCATTGTGTTCTGCTCCGGTATTGGGTACTCCGGACTACAGTAAAACTTTCACATTGTATGTTCACGAGAGAGAAGGTTGTGCATTGTCAGTATTGACGCAACAATTTGGAGACAAGCAGCGTCCATGTGCGTATTTTTCAGCGACGTTAGATCCGGTAGCTAAAGCGTTGCCGAGCTGTTTGAGAGCTACAGCGGCAGCGGCTGTTTCTATCTGACAGTCTGCTGGTTTGGTATTGGATAATACGCTGATTGTGATGGTTCCACATGCAGTGGATACCTTATTAAATAGGACTAAGACTCAGCACCTTACTAGTGCACGTCTGTCAGGATATGAGCTGACTCTTTTGGCTAGCCATGTTCACATTAAGAGATGTAATGTGTTGAATCCAGCTACGTTGTTGCCGATTTCTGTAGAGACAGATGCTCAAGAACAGCATGATTGCTTTCTTCGGACAGAGGAAGAAACGAAGGCTAGAGTTGATTTGAAAGATACTCCTCTTACGAATGTTGATGTACCCTTTGGGTAGATGGTTCGTGTTTCAAGCTTCCGAATGGTGAGACGACTGCGGCATATGCTGTCACAACTCTACATACAGTTGTTGAAACAGCACGCATAGCACAGAATTCTGCGCAAGCAGCAGAGTTGATTGCATTGACTAGAGTGTGTGTATTGTCAGAGGGAAAGCGAGTGAATGTTTATGCTGATAGCCAGTATGCGTTTGGTGTTGCCCACAGTTTTGGGCGTTTGTGGAGAGAGAGAGGATTTCTTACTTCTCATGGTATGAAAATTCAGCATGGGCAGTTAGTGAATGAACTTCTGGAATCGCTTACTCTCCCAAAGCAGATTGCAATTGTGAAGTGTAGTGCCCATAAGAAAGTTGTGGATGATGTAGGTCGAGGAAATGCGTTTGCGGATGAAGTTGCGAAGGAAACGGCGAAAGACATGATGAGCCGTATGTATGTTGCAGGCCCTGCTAATTGGGTTATGGCTGGTGGAATATGTGAAGACACAATAGAAAGTGTGAAGTCAATTCAGGCTGAAGCTACGGAAAAGGAAGTTATTACGTGGAGAGAAAGTACGGGGATGTTGGATTCAACGGGTTGTTGGGTTGAGTTGTCGGAACACCAGCGATGGTTGTTGCCTGATGCGTATGTGTTCCCAGTGGTTAATATGGCTCACATTAGTTCGAAAGGGATATGCAAGTTCTTGGCTCCAGTATGGCAGAATGCTGGAATTCCTAAATGTGCTGAGAATGTGGTGAAGCATTGTATGATTTGCTTGATGCATAATCCTGGCAGGGGAACCCCAACTCCAGCTGGTCATTTTGCTCCCCCAACTTATCCGTTTGAAGTGATACAGCTAGATTACATTCACATGGAGAGATGCAATAACTTAAAGTATGTCCTTGTGGTTGTTTATGCCTTTTCCAGATGGATAGAGGCCTACCCCCTAAAGGATAATACTGCCTTGTCTACAGCCAAGGTTTTTCTCAAAGAGTATTTCCCAGGTATGGTTTGCCGAGAATTGTATGGAGCGACAATGGGAGTGAATTTGTGGGTCAAATCATGAAGAAAGTGTGTGCTGGTTTGGGTATCAATGAGAAATTCTATGCTGCGAATCACCCCCAGTCAGCTGGTCTTGTCGAGTGTTATAATGGCACCTTGAAGCTGAAGCTAGCTAAGATACAAGCGAGCACTGGTCTTACATGGCCAGATGCCTTGCCGTTGGCTCTTTTGTCGACAAGGACGACAGTGCATTCTCGTGTGGGACTTAGCCCATACGAAATAGTTTTCGGTCGCCAAGCGAATGTTTGGGGTGTGCCTCGTCCTAAGAAATATAGTGACATCGAGTACCCTATGTTGGTGGATTACTTACATGACTTGACTGCTAAATTACGTGTTCTCCACCAACAGGTCTATGACAGTTTGCCGACAGCTACTGCAGATCCTGGCCATACGATCCAACCCGGAGAGTACATCTTGACCAACAATTTTCAATGAACCAAGAATCTGGAACCAAGATGGACTGGACCACATTTGGTCTTTTTGGCCACTAGAACTGCTGTTAGGGTAGCTGGTAAAAAAAACTGGGTGCATGCCACCCATTGTAAAAAGGTTCCTTTGCCGCTACCGTATGATAAGTGGGTGAGGGATGGAATAGCCGACTCTGAATGTGAAAGAATACCTAGATTTGTACCTTTTAATGATGCACATTTGACATGGACTCAGTCAGAACGCGAGGATGATGATATTCTGCAAGCTGCTGTGCCTTCCCATTTGAGACTCGACACAACAAATCTGGAAGCCCTTTTTAAAGAGCAAACTGTGCCTGGTAAAGAGCGCTACAATTTAAGACCGAGAAAGACTGAACCTATGGACAAATAAAGATTGAATTTTTTATGTAGTGAATTACACCTTGTCAGATCAAGAGACTTTTTTTCTTTTTCTTTTTCGAGTCACCATCCGGATTCAGCTGCAGGGTCGCGGTACAGCCTTAAGGAGTGAGCCGCGTATTGACATAAGGTCTGTGGTTCATGGTCGTTAGTACGATCTTGACACACACTTAAGTGAAGAAGGTAATAGCCGTGAGCAGCACGTTAGAGGATGGAGTCTTTTGAGTCTGATAAGGGTATTAAGAGAATCAATTTTAAAGTGAAAATGTGTACATTGATCCGTAGGAAATGTTTTTTGATACTGTGTTTTCTAATGCTTTTGAATATTATGTTGGCTTGTGTGGGTTGGATTGTTTATGTTACACGCTTGCATCTACCTCCCAACCTACTCTTTCTTTCTCTACTGTTTCCCCACATGAGTTTCACACGTTGCCTGAACATGAACAGACACGAAGATCAGAATTTGTGAACAATTTGTTTATACAGATGTTGCATCAGCATCAGCTAGTTGTAAATACCACAAATTGTTGGGTGTGTGGTCTTATGCCACATACGACAGATAAGGGAATGCCATATTTAGTTTTGCCTTTTTCGCCTAATGGATCAGTATGGGCACTCCAAGCAATGTTTATTTATGCGAATAAAGCATCTCCTGTACGTTCCGTCAAAGATAATGCGAGTAAAAATGCCTTGATACAGGGAATAGTAGATATGATCAGAGATATTGATGCATATAATGCTATCCCTAAAGATGAGGTACGAGCATATGTTGGTTGGAACAAGACGAGATATAGTATTAGTCTGACAGAAAAGGAGAGACAGAAAAGGTCTCCTCCTATTTGGATTGTACCCCACCGAGGTCATTTTTGTCTGCAAGTTAATGGTTAGAATCCGAGAACTCAGCTTGGTAAGAGTGTGTGTGCTCACACCTATGTCTATACATCCCAGAAATCTCCACCGTTCATGCCAGCTAAAGGCACGTATTTTGTTTGTTATGATAGAGCATATACATGGTTGCCTCCTGACTTTTCAGGCACATGTTATGTGGCATTTTTGCTTCCCCCTACATACACAGCTGCTTTCAATTACCATAAGACAAGATATGGTAGAGGTGTTATCAATGCGAAAGATACTGTCGCACAAGAAGTTGGGGACTTCTTTAAGGGTTTTCTGCCCTTTTGGGGTCCTATGGCTAATAGTAGAAATATTAGTCAGCTTACTAGAGTGGTCAAGGCCACTATAAATGAGACTGCAGGTGCCCTTAGCAATATTACAGCTGAGCTTCAAGCGGATCGCCTTATGACATTACAGAACCGCTTTGTTTTAGATATTATACTTGCAGATAGAGGTGGGGTATGTAAATTGATCGGGTCTAGTTGCTGCGTTTTCATTCCAGATAACGCCCCGACAGTGTACCAAGCCATCTTGAGGTTACATAAGTCCGCTGAGTCTCTATATGTAGACGAAGGGAACTGGTCATTGATAGAATGGTTTGGGGAACTGCTGTCCAAATGGGGATGAAAGATTCTGATGTTTCTTGGTATGGCTTTAGCAATCCTTTTCTCGTGTTGCTTATGCATCCAGTGTGGTCCCGCCATTTGTAGTCTTTGTGCTACGATTTGTGTGAGAAGACCAGTTCCGAGAGAAGTGAAGGATAATAAGATGATGTTACAGCAACACCTTGATGACCTGATGAGAATAGATATAGACCTAGATTCAGATTGACGTGAGTTTAGGTCATTGCCTACGCAATGGCAAAAGGAGGGTCTGAGGTTCCGTGATTTCGAACCAGACTCCATTTTGTTTGAGTTGTTCGTGACGCCATTTTTGTGTTGCCCTCACGTAGGCCGTGGAGGTAACCGAACGAACAAAGTTGCATGAGCCTCATTGTTCATGTATGCATTAACAGGCCCTTTTCGACTTGTGAGTGAACTCCAAGATGCTGACCCCGTCACCTGAAACTGACCCTTTCACAAAGCCAATTTCTCTGGCTGATCGTTGTCTGAAACTAGCAATCAATGTTCAGGATATTGTTAACTTTTAGTTTCTTGCACATATCTTATCCTACTCAACATCTGAATTGTCTCTTTCCTTACGACATTTCATTTCATGGGTAGGGCTTTCAATTATGGGTTTGTCCGGCTTGTGGAAATTGAATTTGGGACAGTCCTAATAATTAACTTTTGGGTTGGGTTACTGTAAATTGGGTTTTTGTTAATGTGATACTCAGTTAGAAAATGTGTCCTATTGGTCAGAATTTTGCGCAGTGGGTGTACATTTGTAATGAGAAAATGGTGTATAAAAGGTGATGTCTTGCTCTATGAAAATTGAGCAGTTTCCTGAGTTGTACACCGTGTTGTATTGCTTGGTTTACTGTTACTAGCTGCAGCTAATAAATTTGATCTCTGACGCCACCTAGAAGTATTCCGTGTCTCTGTATTCCAAGACAGGAGAATCCGAAGACTTCCGGTGTGTCCCTGGCACCGCTGGGTTCTAAGAAAACCCGGTTCTTCAGGTGCAGCACAATTCGGGGGTGATGGTGCCGGCTTACTTGTAGATGTGGTGGGGGTAGGGATGCGAGGGGGCTCCAGAGTGGATGGTTACCATGATCCTTATGCTGTTGTCTGCAGTGAGGGTGGTCCAGTTGAGCTGGGTCAGCTGGAATCTGAAACATTTGGGGGTGGTGGTTGTAGGTGGGGTGGGAGGGACTTGGGTTGCTAAGCTGTTGTAGATGTTTATGATCATTCGGTGGTGAGGTTGTCACAGAGGTCTTGGGAGGGGGGATGTCTGTGGCCTCCGTGCTAGGTTTGACAAATTCTTTGATCATGGTGAAGATTTCTTTGCTGTTCTGGGCATTGGTGTTGATATGTTCCTGTATGGAATTTCTCTTAGTGGTTCTGATGAGGTGGTGGTGTATAGTGATGGTGGTTTGGATGGTGCGTGATCTGACGTGGTCTTGCTGCTCCTCCATCTTCTCTCAAGCCGTCTGTGGGTGCGCCTGGACTCCTGGGGGTGCGGGGGAGAACCAGCTGACTTCTTGGGTATGTGTAGGACGTGGGCCAGATGGACTGTGCAGTGGCACAGCAGAAGTGTCTGTCACTGGTGGAAGGTGATTTAACTGTTTGGGTGCAGTGTTCCTGATAGAGCCCTTACATTAAATAAACTTAAATATGTTTTAAGGTTGAATTTTGTAAGGATGGTGATGCAGCTGTTAAGGTAAACAGAGCCTAGATTGTGGAAGGCCTTGAAAGTTTGTCTAAGGATTTTTAACTGAGCTCTTCTATGTGTAGAGAGCCAGTGGACCTCCTTGTGGGGCGGTGTGATATGTCTTTCTGAAGAACCTTAAGTATGAGTCTTATGGTTGAGTTTTGGATGATTTGCAGTTTTCTGGCTAGCTATTTGGAGATTCCTACATATAATGTGTTCCCATAATCTGGTGACGAGGGCAGCAGTGATGGTTTTCTGGTGTGATCAGGAAGATGCTTGAAAATCTTCTTCAGTAGCTTCAGGGTGTGGAAGCATGCAGCTTTAACTGCATTGACGTGGTGTGTCATGTCCAGTTTGGTGTCAGTGATGATTCTGAGGTTACTGGCTTGCGTGCTGATACTAAGTGTTGGTATGAGTTTTACAGTTCACCATGTGGAGACCCATGGTGAGATTTTGGTGTCTTTAATGTTGCTAAATCTATTTTACAAAAAAACTATTGCACATTTAAGGGTGGATTCACAAAGGTAAGCTTAGACTTTTGAGTAAGTTTACTACTTTTTGGTATCCACAAACTACATGTGGAGTTTTATGACTCCGTACTCCCCATACTTATGTGTAAGAACTCTGCACACAAAAGTATAGGATGTACGTAATCATAAAACTCTGAATGTAGTTTGAAATTCCAAAAAGTAGTACAATTACACAAAAGTGTAAGTTTGCCTTTGAGAATCAGGCCCAAAGGTATAGATGGCAACTGGCTTGCCTAATAAACCATTAACAACATTGTCATCAGGGCCAGGGAGCAGGAATGCTTCCAAGTTCATTTTTAAAAACCATCACTTTTATTAATAATCTAATGTTAAGGTGAAACCATTCCTTCTTTGTGGTCAAAGAAGTAAATTTTTTGAATGTTGAAAACTTTATATGTGTATATATCATGTTTGGTGCATGATTTGCATGCCATGGGGCATGAGCCGGTTTGCGTTTACACCACGACGACCTTAAGTGAGATTTAAAAAGCCACACAAGGCCCCTTTGTGTGGCCCTGAGTGGCTCCATATTCTGGAGTAAAGTCATGCAGCGCGTATCCCTGCGTTGCCTTACTCTGCCCATGGAAGGCATCCCTTGGGTGTTGTGTGAGCGTTCCCATGCAACACCCAAGGTTTGTGACGTATTCCCAGATTTTTACAGATCTGGTAGACCTGGGAATGTGCCGAAAAGATGTGCGTTCCGAAGGGGAGGTGTAGCGAAGAGAAATATCTTTATTTCTCCTTGTTACTTACTCTTTCTATGTGTTCTGCATTTGGCAGCACACATAGAGGAATATGCCTCTCAGGATTGTTTTTGTGCAGGTAGGCGCAACGGAGGAACCCTTGCACCATGGTGCAAGGTGGCCTGCGCTACCACTAGGCTTTAATAAGGGCGGCAGCATAGGGGAAAGGGCACGAAAGCGTAATATTGACTTAAATATGATGCATTCCTGCCCTTTCCTTGTCACACAGTGCAGCCCCGCAAGGTAATGTGCTGCAATGTACTGCGTCACAGGTTCATAAATCTACCCCCAAGTATGCTGAGGGCTTGGCTCGTGCATGGGCTCGTAAAACCGACACTTTGATCTGCTGTCTCGGCTCTCCCTGTTTGTTAGCTAGCCCACCAGTAGTAAACTATTGTTTGTTTGCTTATATATCAAATACAGCACCGCCAAAGAGCGCTGAAGGCTGCAAGCTATGCTTTTTTCGAAAAGTTTAGTTGTTACGGGCAAATTGTTTCAATTCTGTAGGACAAAAACGAATAAACCAATCAGATTTGCGGCTGAAAAATTCATCACAGAGCATCCACAGACCCACATCTCTTCAGATTAAACATAATTGAGGCTGTTGGTTTTCATTTGTCAAACTGCACCTTCACTTCCGTCTGATGTAATTGCATACAGATGCCGGCTTGCTCTCATTCTGCTTCAAATGATAATTGATTTGATAGCATATTGTACGTCCAATTAGCATTTCCCTAATGAAACAGATTTGTTATAAAACACAGCCAAGGACGTGTTGGCCACGTTTTGGTTTCAAAAGAGAATACGGAAGACAACGTGTTAAACACTCCCGTAGATTAGTATTAGAAACAGTCAGTGCGTTTGTTTTACCACTTAGCACCACAGGATGGCAGAAGAGGTTCGATACTATGCAAGATTAAGAAAACAATTGTTGTGATGAAGACCTCAGAGACTTAACCAATAAGTTTCTCGACAGAATCAAAGCATACTATCTGATGTAGGTGAACATACATCCGTTAAGGAACATTCTAAGACAGTATAACTTGAAAAAACGAGGCCTTTAAACACATTTTGACTAAAGCCAACGGAGTCATATTGAACAATCTTGAAAAGAATACAGAGAATATGAACTAAAACTGTGGGAATTTGGCAAGTGAAGCAGTAATTGGCTGCACGCTATGTTGTGTTATCAATATGGCCTTCAAGCTCTCCTGGCACTCCAATAGTTTCTTTTGTGTATGTTTGTGGTCATTTTCAATGACTGGCATCGGTGTCCTTTTGTGGAGTCTATGTAACGAAGGATGTATGTTTTGAAGTACGTAGTGATGGAACTGGGTGGCCTTTCTGTGTGCATGTTGTGTCCGTGTTCGTGCGAAATACAGTATCGGTTGGTGAAATATGAAACTTGTGTGACGTGAATACCAGGATCGATAAGACTAGGAAAGCTTTTGAGCATGCTTAATTTGTAACAGAATAAGTGCCGGTGCTCACAGTGCTTCTCGAAGCTGCAAAATATCAGAGAAGCCGAACACCAAGGCTTCATAGCCTTACTGCCACCTCATGCCTCTTCAATCCACCAGCCATCCCCTTCCACTTGATCCCACTCTTGCAGCTTCTCTTCCACCTTTGCTATCTTTGTTAGTCACAGTTTTTTTCCGTCCTTCTCTTCCTCCTCTGTTTTTCTCCCTATTGTTTTGCGTCAAAGACTCAGAGTTTGGCGTGTTAAAACAAGCGCCGGTCCCCAAAAACGAATGCTCGTGGGCTCCGCCTTCAACCACTTGAACAAATGAAGTACTGGCACATTGACCCTCTAAGCTATATGTATCATAAATAAAGTCTGAGGGCCAAGACTCGCCGGTCTATGAGTTTCCAGAGTGTTTTTTTTACCAAATACCACACAGAGAATGGGGGTCAAAGGGAGGAAATGAGAGAGAGGGAGATCAAAAAACCGCGGGTGTCTGCCAAGAACCCTGCACCGCGTGCCGAGACATCCCTTCTAAACCCTACACTTTTTTTTTCACCAAATACCACAAGTTCTTCCGAAAAGCAGGACATGGCCATGTTATGTGAGAGAAGAAAGTATTCTGCAGCAGATGTGAGCATGTCTGCACAGGACTATTCGAGATGGCAATCGCAAGGGCCTTTGTGAGACTTCTGCATCAAACGTAAGACCACAGTCAATATTCCAATGTTACTGGATTTTTTAGAATTGAACATTGAAGCACAGATCAGTTTCTGTTCATTGCACCATCACTGCTGGACAAGGGCCACCTTGCTGTTCTTTTTTAAATTGCACAACAAAGCACATATTTGTTTCTGTAAATGTAAGACGGCTACCATCGTTTCCACGCCCTACGGCACCACTTTGCTCTGATCGGCCTTCAGTGGAACATACTCACGCTTGCATCAATATATCTAGGATTTTGTACTGAGAAATCAACCTCACTTGAGCCTCTGGCGTGAAAGCATAACTTACAGCTCTTGCCAATTACATCTGTGCACCTTCTTATACCTGTTTGAGGCATTTGCCAAACTTCCCTTACCTTGCACTGCCAGGAGGCACCGTGCTGGAGCTGGCCAGTTTTATACAGTGCTGTCTGTGCAGAGCAGCATGTGCCCTGTACACCCTCACCTATGTCATCCTGAGAATATCATCTGCATTTAATGTATAGCATCTACATAGAGAGTGGAAAAATCCATGTTTTGAGCTGTTTCCGAAATATGAAATGAAAATTACATTTATAAAGCGCTTGAATGCCTGGAGGCGTCTTGGAGCTGACTATTGCTGGATCCGCGTACACAATCAGGATAGTGAGAGGAGGGCTGTTCAGCATGTTGACTATTCGCTAAATGACCAGGGTTTCAGAGCCTTCTTGAATTGAAAGAGATTGGTAATTTCCTTTAGTCTAAGAGGTAGGGTATTCCACAATTTGGCCGTGCAGATGATAAAACTTCGACCTCTCCAGAATGATGTTTTGAAATTGAGAACAGCTATATTCTTGGCTGCAGATGAACGCAGTGGCTTAGAGGGGATGTACCAGGAAAAACTGTGTTTAAAAAAATTCAGATTCTGAGTTATGAAGAGCTTTAAAGGCAATTCACAATGCCTTAAAAGCGAACTGCTGTTTTATGTGTAACAAATGCAGCTCTTTGAGTGCCAAAGATGGTGACTGATGCTTGGGGATTTCAAACAGGAGCCGGGCTTCTGCATTGTGCAATAACAGCAATTTGTTGAGAATCTTTACCAGCAGAGAGGAATATAGTGCATTGCAATAGGTAGGGAGGACGGTGGCAGTGTCTCCCCGACCCGCTGACGCCTCAGGTGATGAACAACTGACCGACCTTGCAAATGATATGATTTTATGTGGATTTTAAATTGAATAACTGAAAACTGCTGATTTAATAGCTGTTTTAATAGCGCTGATTTTAATAACGCTTGGAGCCCTTGTAGCCTATTGCTGCATGATAGCGCTACACGCCTCTGGGCAACATTTGCAGGCCAAACTCCCAAAACTTACCACCTAACCCAGCCTGTGCTCGATCATTCGTCCTGCCCGCCCCGGTCCGACTCGGCAACCAGTGCCGTTGAGCGGAGGGCGGGTCAGGCAGAGCCAGGTCATTTCCGCCTACAGCGAGCGGTTAGCGCTATAGTTGCTGCACGCCGAGGGGTATTTAGGCAGCGAGGAGCAGGCGGCGAAATGCGGTAGGGAGGACGGTGGCAGTGTCTCCCCGACCCGCTGACGCCTCAGGTGATGAACAACTGACCGACCTTGCAAATGATATGATTTTATGTGGATTTTAAATTGAATAACTGAAAACTGCTGATTTAATAGCTGTTTTAATAGCGCTGATTTTAATAACGCTTGGAGCCCTTGTAGCCTATTGCTGCATGATAGCGCTACACGCCTCTGGGCAACATTTGCAGGCCAAACTCCCAAAACTTACCACCTAACCCAGCCTGTGCTCGATCATTCGTCCTGCCCGCCCCGGTCCGACTCGGCAACCAGTGCCGTTGAGCGGAGGGCGGGTCAGGCAGAGCCAGGTCATTTCCGCCTACAGCGAGCGGTTAGCGCTATCGTTGCTGCACGCTGAGGGGTATTTAGCCCCCTCGTCACAGGGAGCGCGCAGCGGTCGCGCGCAGAGAAGCGCCGGAGAGAAGCCCGTCTGCGCCCGTCCGCGACAAGACGGGACCAGGGGCCACTCACTCTGCTTATATTTCTATTATCCACCATGGCCTCTTCAAAGGACACATGTCTCAGGTACACCCCCCAATCCCTATTAGCTCTCCGGCCTCAGGGACAACCGAGATGTGCCTGCGACAACTTGCCTTTTCCAGAAGGTCCGTTTTCTTGTTTTTATTGTAGATTTCAAGCCACCTCCGATTTCTGAAATGAAAGGCTGGAAAAGCTTTCTTTTAAATGTCCGATCACTTCCTCGACACCATGTCGAGATCTGGGACACTATTCAGAGCCTAAAACCAGAAGTATGTTTCCTTACGGAAACTTGGCTGAAGCCCCATACTGTCCCATCTATAACTCTGGGTATCCCTCAAGGATATAAAATTCTAAGACACGATCGCCCAGTAAAAACTAGTGGCGGAACCGCCATTATCTATAAAGAAAAGCTCCATATTACTGTGTTAGAACAAACTATTCTGCCTTCTATGGAAATAATGATCTTTAAAATAAACACTAGAACTAAGGACCATTGGAAAGGTGCTCTAATATACCGGCCCCCGGGGCCCAATGCTGGCTTTTCACTAGCCTTAACCGAAATACTAGCCCCACACATGAGGGCAAAAGAAAATTTTATCTTACTTGGAGATTTTAATTTTCATGCAGACGTAGCTGAAGATTCTGACACCAAACTCCTTCTAGCCGACCTTGCTCTTTTAGGTCTCCATTTACGAAACTGTGGCCCCACCCATAGGAAAGGCCACACTCTGGATTTAATATTTACCAACCATCCCTCAATACATTGCCACCCCCCCAAATCCATTCACTGGTCCGATCATAGTATGCTGGAATTCTCTTTCTTACAATTAGCCAAACCTTCTGATCCTCCCACTACTCTGAGCGTTAAGCGGAGATCATGGCATAAAATCACCCCGGACTCTTTTGAGCAAATCTGGAGAGAACCTGCTATCTCTGATTCTGATAACACTGAATCGGCTCTATCCAAACTAAATAACACCCTTCTGGATGCCATAAACTTATTAGCCCCACAAAAGCTAGTCAAACAATCCTCGACCACAAAAAAAGAGACATGGTATACTGAAACATTAAAAATTGAGAAACAAAAATGCAGAAAGTTGGAAAAACTATGGAGAAAAAATCTTTCTCTCACCAGTAAGGAACTTTACCTGCAGGCAATATCTACCTATTATAAAAACATTAAAAAGGCTAGAAAAACCTGCTTACTATCTCAACTTGATGAAGCCGGCAATTCAACTAGAGAATTATATAAAATCCTCAGAACTTTTACCAATCCCTCAGCTTGCGAAAGCCCCGACACTTTCTCTCAAGAGTTGTGTAATAACATTTCTCAATTTTTCGAGGACAAGATTGACACTATCTATAATAAAATCCTGGCCAATCACTCCAATAACACGGAAGATCCTAGTACCTCATTTAAAAAAACCTCCACAGAGACCTTCACTGACATCCGAGAAGCCACTGAAAGTGATATCCTATCATTACTGAGCAACATGAAATCTGGCTCTCCCCATGATCTTCTCCCTGCCAGACTGACAAACAACCTGAGCAGAATATTATGCCCAATTATTCGAAAAATCCTCAACCTCTCCTTTAAAGAAGGTAAACTTCCTCAGCAGTGGAAAGAGGCAGTGGTGAATTCGATACGCAAAAATACCATCTCTCCCTGGACGGAACTCTCCAACCTTCGCCCCATCTCTCTTCTGCCCCTCCTGAGCAAGCTGGCTGAGAAATTCATTAACACCCAGATTTCCAGTTTCATAGAGGCGACAGGGGGCCTGGACCAAACTCAATCTGGGTTCAGGCCCAACTACAGCACCGAATCAGCACTCCTCTCCGTGACTGATAACATCAAGATGTCACAGGATAGAGGAGGCTCGATGATTCTGGTGCTGTTAGACCTGTCGGCCGCTTTTGATACTGTGTCCCATAAAATTCTGTTGAGCCGGCTGCAGGGAGTGGGCATTGGAGGTCAAGCCCTTGCATGGTTGGAAAGTTTCCTCTCCGAACGCTCACAATCTGTCAGCCTGGGCCCCTACCGTTCCATCTCTAGGGCGCTCACGAAGGGGGTGCCACAGGGCTCATGCCTAAGCCCCACATTATTTAATGTGTATGTGGCCCCCCTTGCTGAGATTGTGAGGAAGTATGGATTCACACCAGTGTCCTACGCAGACGACACACAACTCCTCTACCCCTTCCATGCCCTTAACTCTAATGTTAGGGAAAACTTTGCTGAAGGCATGAGGGCTGTTTCAAATTGGATGGCTTCCAACTGCCTCCAATGTAATGTCAGGAAGACAGAGGTAATGCTCTTTGGGAAAGCTAGCATACTCTGGTCTCCCGACTGGTGGCCTCTAGACCTGGGACCAGTGCCTTCCCCAAAACTGACTGTCAAAAATCTAGGTGTGAAATTGGACCAAAATCTTACCCTAAAAGATCACGCAAACGTGATTGCAGGAGCTTGTTTCCGCACCATTGGCCTTCTCAGACGAGTTTTCCCTCTCTTACCAGACACCTACAGAAAGACTCTTGTACAGGCCCTGATAATAAGTCGACTAGACTATTGTAATGGGCTCCTGATACTAGCAAACGAGGATGCCATTAATCGACTGCAGGTGGTTCAGAACACGGCGGCCAGACTGATTCTGAACGCTCCTGCAAGAACACCATCTAGACCCCTGTTGAGAGAACTTCACTGGCTCCCAATACGCCAACGCGTCAAATTTAAAATCTGCTGTACTGTCCATAAGTGCCTGTTTGGAAATGGCCCCAACTACTTAACTAAAAAACTACAGCTCTACAAACCGGACCGCGACTTGCGGTCAAGCAATCAACTTCTGTTAAAACCCCCTTTTATCAAAAAGACCAGACAAGGCGGCCGAGCTCTCTCCCTAGTGGGGCCGACCTTGTGGAACAATCTGCCCCTCAGCATCAGACAGATCACAAATCATTTATCATTTAGGAAAAGGCTAAAAACCAACTTGTTTGTAGAGGAATAATTAACTGTAGTTTCATAATTGTAATCTCAGCTCATCTGCAATGTCCTTGGTCTTCACCATCTTTAGTGTGCAAAGCGCGGAGATACCCCGATCGGGGTCGATTCCTGCGCTATATAAGAAACTAAATAAATAAATAAATAAATTGTGAAATATCGATAAGTAAGGGCCTAATCGCTATCTTTTGCTGGTCCTTTGAAATACAGGAAATATTTTTCTGAGCATTTTAAGAATATAAAAAGCAGAAGATGTTATCTAATTGATTTGGGATTTGGAGAAAATTAGTTCAAAAATAAAATTCTACTTGCAAACCATGTTAGAATTGCACTAATGTGTTTGACATAAGCTGGGGCAATGCTTTACTGAAAAGTGATGTGAGCTTTATACGGGTTGCGCGAAGACAGGAAATTATTTCCTTCCTGAAGGGAAAAAGAGTCGTCTTCAGAAATTATGAGACAGCCTTAGATTTATTTGAAATTGGGCATAGAGGTGAAGGCCCTCTTCCAAAACAAGTCTTGAAAATGAATCAAAAAAACTATTAATGAAGTTAGTCGCAAAAGAGATACTGCACTGTGTACAGGGCATTCTAGGAATGACACAATAGTGGGGAGGAGTTTGTATAAACAACCCCAATCATATGTCGTAAGGAACCTTCCCCATGGAGTGCGTAGAACTATCTTGTTGCTAAGGTTAAATTTGCCTCCCTTGCAAATTATAACAGGGGTTCGGGAGGGATAACCCAAGGAGGACAGATTTTGTAACCTGTGTGGAAACTGGGTGCAGGATCTAAATCTTGTGTTATTTGTCTGTCCCTCACAACAGCCATTATGATGTTGTTTATTAAAGCCAGTGTTTTTAATGTACATCATCACTACAGCAGAGGAGGCCCGGAACGGTCTTTTGTCCCCCCCCCCTTCACAACCAGTACGTTTTAAACATTTTAGCTTTTTAAAATAATCTTAAAATATTTTTTAGAGAGGATTATTACGTTGTGTTTAGCTCTGGTAAATTGAACATGGATCCCGCTGAGCAACATAATCTGCATATATGTGGAATTTTAGGGCACTTGGAAATGTACAATTGAAGTTGTTAGAGTATTTAAATAGTATAAAGCCATTTGTATCGACTTTGCACTATATTAAAATTGATTTGTGCAATTGTTTCTAAATATGCGCACTTGCACTTTATACATCACATACTGTTATTATATGTGGAGTTATTTTTAGTTTTCCTTAATGCTACCTTAAATTTTGTACTGTATAACGAAATTTATAATTGTTAAATCCTAAGGGTATTTTAGTCTGTTATTCAGAACTGTACAATTTGTTATATTGGAGCTTTCCTTGTACATTTTACGTGGAACTCTTTGGAGTTCCAAATCATAATAAATTGAATTGAATTGCACTTTAGAAATGCATTTGAACTGCTGCAGTATTTCTTTCACCTGGAAAATGGCATGTAGACAAAATGTGCCCATTTCATAATGTGAAATAATCCTGATTAATGCTGCAAATGTATGTATGAATTTTTCATATGTAGAGAAAGTGTCCTTGCAAAATGTTTATAAAATGATATAATTCAAAGATTTTCTACTAAGCTATCATTCTTAAATGTGCACTTTTAGTTAGTCCTCAAAGCCGTTTCTCTCTACTCTTGCTCACAGATTAAGTTAATAGATGTTTATTAGAATATTTTGCCTGGCACCAGCAACTTGCTTAGAATATGCTGACTTCAAACTTGTGATTCATTCAGTTTCCTCACCCCATGTTAGGTCATTTACCTTAATACAATGACACATGCTGTAATTATTATAATAGTAATGATTTAGACATTTTATGTGTGCTTTATCTGAAAATTATTGCTAGTTTGCCTCCACATCCCTCACAAGCCTTTTTCTTCACACTGAAATGCATAGGGCATCTTTTAGCTTAGGGAAGAAGGTTCTCATGAGAACTTTCCTGCATGTAACAAAGTCCTGAAACAATGGTTAACAGTAAAGCAGCATGAATGTTTACCATGGGTATCAGGAGAAGAGACATTGGAAGTTAAAGACACCTTCGGGTGAACGGTTTCCATTGGCTGGAGGAGCTAATACCTAATAAAGGTTTGATACGTTATTGTGTGAATTATAATATTGAGTGTTCCTAGTGAGAGTTAGTTGAAGTTCCAGATGTGAGTCTGAGAAAATGACTCTTTATGGGAAGTACTTCTGTTATTCTCACTCTTACTTTTTTCCAAAAATGAAACGTCATGGGTTCTATTTAGAATAGATTAGGTCCCTCAGCTAGCTTAGGGACGTTTTCCTTTAATGGAACACTGGTCATTGATTTATGCTGTAATTAGTCAATCTTTTACTAATATTTCTGTAAACTGGCTAATGTAAATAAAGATGACTAATCAATGATAATCCTTTAAGATAAATACAACTTCACCAACTTCTCAACATTGACTGGACATTTACAATTCTAACTATCGATGATAGATGCATAGTTTATGTTTTGTTCTAGCTCCAATTCACAAATGGTGGTAAAGGCTTTTTAAAAAATAAAATCTTTGTATTGAACATTTTGAAATAAAACAATTTAGCAGTAGTACAACACTTAGCCAGCATGGGCTCAATTTTCCATTACACCCTCCAAGACAATTTATCAGTGACATACAGAACACCTCATAGGGCTGCAGTTGGGTCATCCACTACGCTATCTGCTCTCCCTTCAGGAAATCTTCCATTGACCTTTTCAAGAGCCATGAAGATTTCCCACAGATGAGTTCTGCAAATTGGGTGTTTAATCTTAAAGCCATTCTTGGCCAATCCTCTGTCTCCTGCAGTTTGAAAAGTCAACTTGTTGTCAAAAAGATTTCCTAAATTTCACACTTTCTCAGCAGGTGTTGGCAGTGCACCCAATTTTTGAGGCCACCAGCTGGGTGACCAGAAGGAGGTATTTTTTGCCAAACAAAACCACCTCTGTTTTTCCTGATTCAGTTTTAAACACTTATTATGCATCCTGCTGCCTACAATCATGCAGCCTTGCTGCAGTGCTGTCAATATTGGCGGACACTTCAACCACGATCTGGGTATCATCAGCATATGATATCACTAAGAAACCAAATAATTTTATAAGCCTAGCTCGTGGGATAATATATAGGTTAGAAATTGTGAGACTTAGGGAAGAACCTGGTGGCAATCCACAAGGGAGTGCAAAGGGATCTAATACAAATTTGTCAAGAGCTTTTAGAAGGGCTAAGGCTGTTCCCCTAATCCCTAAGGAGTAAAGACAGTCAATCAACAGGTCATGATTGACCGTGTCAACTGGGACAAGTGGTCAAATGAAATTAATGCTGTATTTTCTCCTTTGTCGAGAATCAACCTAATATCTTCAGCTGCCATGAAGAGGGCAGATTCCATGATATGTTAGCCTCTAAAGCAGAACCGAGTGGAATCAAGCAAATATTTTTTTATAAAGGAAGTCAATTCCAGATTCATGGCTTTTTTGACAAGCTGGAAAAACAAACAAGAAATGGTACAATAATTCCATGGGTCCACAGGGAAAAGACTGACGATTTTTTACTAAGGGCAGGACAGAGGCTTTTTTCAAGACCTTCGAGAAGTAGCTGGACCTGAACATCTTGTTAAAAATATCAGCTACTTGAGCAGATATTGTCTCTGGGACCTGCTGAAATCTTTGGTGGGCATGCATCATTGAGGGAACCTGATTTAACTGCCTTAATTACATTGCACATCTGTTCTATGGTAAACTGTGAAAAAGATGTTAGCAATTCAGAATTCAAAGTTAGAGGGGTCTTGTCAGACAAGCTAGAATTCGATGAAGATTTAGCCATGAAGGCATTGTAAACATCCTCAACTTTGGCCTGAAAACACGATGCTAATGTATTGCAGAAAGATTGATTTACATTATTATTATTATTTTCAGGTAAGTTTGCAAGTTGCTTGATTAGTTACTTGATGGAGTTTTTAGAAGTCTCAATTTTTTTGAGAAGTAGTGAGATTTGTCTTCTATAATCATAGATTTATGCTCATTGATTAAGTTTTTATATGTTTCTTTTTTCACAAATTTTGTTGCTATGCCTCCACTTATGTTCCTGCCCGCAACATCGTTGCTTTTGACTTTTTAGTTTTTCTGAGAACCAAGGTTCAGGCTGGACAACTCGGCTTAGGCGCTTTTTTCAGGGGCTAATTCATTTACTTCTTCCTCTATTCAATAGTTATAGTTGGAGACAGCAAGGTCTAAGTCTTTTTGGGGTTTTGGTTTTGTTTCAGTGAGAGTCAGGTCTAGCGTGATTGGTTCGATTTTATGTCAAGGACGTGGTTTCCTGGCCAGTTGAAAACTGTTATTTGAAGGGACTTAGCCTGTAAATGTTAATTCAAACATGACTGCCAGATGGTCAGACCATGTAAGAGGGAACATCCTCTTAAAAAGTAGGGAATGACTTTTTGAGAAAATTCCATCCAGAGTATGACCTGCCACATCTAGCACCAATTGTGCAAGATCAAAACTGGCCATGGTATTGAGTAAAGATTCAGCATCTCTATGTGATCGATTCTAGAGATGGAAATTAAAATCTCTAAGAACTGTGTAATTCGCAGCACACAATCTGGGTTCTAGGTAGAGGCTAAATACCTGGATAAAACTAGTTCTAGGGACTGGAGGACGATAAATAAGTAGCCCACCAAAAGTGTTACTGGAATTTAATTCAATTTTAAAAGAGAGTGCTTCGCATTCTGCAGCAAAAGTGTTTGTGGAAAAATTGGCAGTTAGCTGTTTATGATAGACTATCGCAAGTCCCCGCCACTTTTTCTAGGTCAATCTAATCTATACATTGAGTACCCTGGTGGAATTGCAGCCACCAGGTCAGGGCAGGAAGAGGTATTCACCCATGTTTCAGTAATAAATGCTAAATCTAGGTTGTGGTTATCTAAAAAAATCACCGAATCCAGTTTAGTTTTTCCTACTAAGGATCTAGCATTGATCAAAATGCATTAAAAACATATTCCTTATCAGGAGTGTTTGCAGTAGCCGGGAAATCCAAGCTGAAATTTCTAATTCTGTTACTATTTGCCGGTGGGGCATTTTCCATGCCTGTAGTCCCCAAGAATTCCAGAATAGTGAAATTAAATTGTTTACTGGGAGCATTATCTTTGAGTAGTTCCTCCCTGGTATATTTTACCATAACGTTGGGTTGGGGTGCAAAATGAGCAGGGGGGCTGATGCGGGTAACTGTTGGGATGCGAACGAGCGCAGATAGTCTTGCTTTTGGCATGCCAGCGGCGTGCCCGCTGCACGTGTCCTCTGCACGTCTCTGCAATCACAGCCAGTAAAAGGGGTCGGAGCTCTCAAATACTCCTCCCCTCAAACATCTGATTAGTTCCCTACAACCAATGAGCCCAGAGTTTAGTGCATCTGTGGATACGGACCAGAAGCAGTGATCAGAACAATTAAAGTGCAAAGAATAATGTTTAAAACAGTATTAGTGCAACAAAGTAAAACAATGTGGAAACAATGCAGAGTACTAACGCAGTGAAATATCATCAGGTTTGACTGTCTTCTTAGGTGCCACGGAGGGCGATTCCAAAGTTTACAAGTTGAATTTATGAAACTTCTGCCTCCCCACGAGGCAGTGTAAATTATTTGGACACTGACATTTGTGAAGGTCTCTAAGAGAAGGCTTTTTCACTGGACATACCATAGATTTGTTCTTAAGGTATTTTGGCCCACAGCAGTGAAGTGCTTTGTGTGCTATGCACAGTGCTTCAAACGCCACTTTGTTTTTTATAGGGAGCAAATGCAGCTCCTCCAGGGCCTTTGAGACTGGGTCAAATTATTTTATGTTTTTGAGCAGCCTAGCAGCTGTGTTCTGAACTCCTTGCAATTTCCTGATAGAGCCCTGCTGCATGCCCAAATACAGGGCATTGGAGCAGTTCAGACCACAGAAATGACCATTGTCTTTTGTAAATCTTTTAGGATAAAGGGTAAGATGTTTTTGAGGATGTTTAACTGGTGAAAACAGATAGATATATGTTTATTTGATTGTTACATAAATAAGAGTTTGAAATCAAAATTTATTCAGAGATGTCTCACTTTAGAAACTGGAATCTGTAGAGGTCCCAGCATCTGTGGCCACCAAATATCATTCCAAAAGGAGGTATCTCTCCAAAGAGAAGTATTTTGGGGGCATATTACCAAGCGGCAGTGATAATTATCTCTGGCCGCCCTCAGCGTCAAAATGTTTAGCACCCGCTATCACAGATAAATATCGCCATGCTAGCGCTGTATTAACAACGCTTAGCGCAATGGCGATAATTATCCCAGCGATAATGATGTTTTCCATGGAACATCGCTGGTTTTCCAGCGATGTTCCATGGAAAACGGCGATATATTTGTTGATAGAGCCTGTGGTCTCAGCCACACAATCCACCCCCTATGTTAGGTATGCCTTAGTCAGGAATTTAACAGACGTTAAATTCCTGCGTTAAGGCATACCTAACGCGATTTTAAAATATCGTTAGCCCTCATTGAAAATATCGCGAAGCTGGGTTGGCGATATTTTCCCATGGGATTTTGTCAGGCACGCCTCCTTTGCATATGATTAACAATGCGCTGGAATGCGAGGCATGCTGTCAACGGGCTCTAAAGCGGCGATAATGTTATCGACGCCCCTTGATAATATGCCCCTCAGTTTTTTCAGAACAAAGCTTGCTGCAGGGGTTGCTCATCTAGCTAACCACTGCTCGCATACAGTTGTTGAACCTTTGTGCCACCTCCTCAATATTTCTCATGATGGACACCACAATTTGTGTGTCATCAGCATAGGAGAGGGTTGAAAAGTCGAACTATCTAACACGTTTGGGAATGGGGAGCCACATAGATATTAAATGAGTTGGGACTGAGCAATCACCCTAGTGGTATGCAGCATGGCAAAGAGAAGAGATTGGAAACAAAATCTCCTAGCTTGACTGTTTGCTCGCTATCAGAAAGGAAAGAGTGCAAGAGATCATAGGCTGACCCAGCAATTCCTAGCTCCGTTAGCCTTTGCATCAGGAGCGAATGGCTCACAGTGTCAAAGGATGTGTATATTGTCCAATAGGACAACCGCAGCTTTGCCTTCATTATCCATGATGTCCCTAATTTCTTCTGTGACGACTATGAGTACCAATTCAGTACTGTGCGCCTTTCTAAAACCGAATTGAGCTTCATCCAAATTCCCATTTTGGTCAAGATATTCAGATAAAGTGATGATGATGTGTTTTGCTCTAAAATGTTTGTGGGGAGTAGAATACGTGAAATGGGGTGATAGTTAATTTCCTCTTGAGGATCCAATGTGCGTTTTGCAAGCAGAGGCAAGAAGGATGCTTTCTCCCACAGTTGGAAATGAGCTTGCGTTAATGATACAGTTTAATAGTGTAGTGAGATGGGGGACAGCGTGCTTGCAATCTCATGGAATATTTTGAGACGGCAGGGATCAGATGGGGTCCAGTATTCTTTCAGTAGATAGAGAGCGAAATCAGGGAGATTGGGATGATTAATTTCCTCTGACTTACTTACAGCCCAAGGGATGCTAACATTTATGATAGTATTGAGGTCCCTAAAAACACCTACACAACAAAGGTTATATGTTTCTATCTTCAGTGCATGTTCAATATTCTTGAATTAACATTTCCTCTTTATTCAAAGCTTGCTTTCATTTTCTGATATTACATTCAACTCAGTTTTAGTGTGGGACTGTACTCACCTTACTTTGGAACACAGCCTACCAGGGATTCCTAAAACCCCATTTTCATGGACATTCAGACACTCTTTGCTTCAAGATGATGTCAGCGGCTTAGTGATAAAAATATTAATGAAGGGATTTTCCCACTCAATCGCATTAACAGTTGTATGGGATGCCATGAACATTGCTATCAGTTGCTTACTCTTCAGTACAGGACTTGTCAGGATAGGATAGTCAAACAGAAGCAGATAGATTTCAAGAATAATTAAGGGCGGTAGAGAAGAAATCTATGTTGGAGGTCCAGGTGAAGGCCTAAAATTAGGGGCACATAAAATATATACACCTTAAACAATCGTATGAGACGATTCAGCTGTTTAAGTATCATCAGTTTGAGCACCCTTATAAAACTGGTATGGTCGTAGCAGCACTGGTGATTGATGTCAATTCTAGTTAGTTAATTTACAGATTCAAGATCATGAAGGAATTACTTAGTCTACAATTTCATAAACTGCAGTGGTATTTCTCAATATTATCAACACCTACACACTTCATAGATTCTGGGAGGATCAGCCATTTAAGGAAAGGAGTGGATTTACAGGAGTGGACTATCACTTTCACAAACAGCCAAACTCTTACTCTAGAAGGACTTTCTCTGGCTATTTGAAGTTCCTCTTCAGGAAAAGCTGTGCACAGTGATGCTTTATTGCCCAAGTTATACGAGATGTTTCACGCCTAACCTCTCCCATCTTATCTTGAAGTTATTCAAGTATTCATGGATGGGGCTTTCATCCAACCCCAATGCGACTTGGCCCATTATTATGCTGTTTCTTAAGAAAGATAAACTTCAGCTTTTGCTGGGCTCTTTTCAAAGTTTTTTGCTACTTTATGCAGAAAATAAAGTATACTCTTCTCTGTTTATTAATAACCTAGCCACTATAATTACCACCTTAATTTTGTCATATTGATATGGGTGTGTTCTATTAAATCACACCATCCATCAGACCAACTTTACAGCTGAATTGATCAGCTTAGCATAGTGCCCCCAACAACCAACCGCATTAATAGCCTTATATGCTGAAATGCCAGTTGACTGGGTGGAGTTACTTTTCTTTCTAAGATTCCCAATTCAGATATCAGTTGGACACAGGCACTTTATGAAGCCCCTTGGGCGATGGTTACGATTAATGGCCACTACTCAGCCCCATCTAATATCTCACAGGGGCACTCAACATGGCTGTTTCTGTTACCCTTTTTATATGTTATATATGGAGCCTTTTCTTATTGTGTTATATAAAGATGCTGAGATTTCTCCAATATTATTATCCTATGAAGTATTGAATGTTGCCAGCAATGTACTGATAACAACTTCAAGGTATCCTCACAACAGAGAAAACTACTTCTGAATTTGGTA
This sequence comes from Lissotriton helveticus, assembly GCF_964261635.1. Taxonomy (NCBI): domain Eukaryota; kingdom Metazoa; phylum Chordata; class Amphibia; order Caudata; family Salamandridae; genus Lissotriton; species Lissotriton helveticus. Next base: position 780,387,305 of record NC_136061.1, read on the forward strand.
ACACTTCAAACAACCACAGGAGTACACTTCTAGGGCTCCCCATGACCTCAGGAGGAGCACTTAGATACTCTCTGGATGTGGAGCAGAAGGCAAAAACACAATCCAGTTCAGGTTCACATGCCACTGGTCAGCAAGAGTTCTTCACATGAATGTTCTCTTCAGCTTTGTTTTGTTCCTAAAGCCACCTATGGTATCAGCTCTATGACCCTTGAAGATCTTTCTGTCCTTGGATTTTGAGTGAAAAGGGGTTCAACCTCTTCAGGTTCTTCTCATAGGCCACAGATGCCAAGTGAAACAGGTTCAGACCACCATAAATTCTTTCCCAAGTCCAGCAGTGTTCTGATGAAGGTGTCTTGGGCTGTCACATTTATGCCTGGCACCAGCCAGTGGGTGAGGGTAACTCCTGGCACTCTCAAACCAATGGTGTAAAAGTTCCTGGTGGCAACCCTATCTATTATTTGAGTAGCTTCTATTTACCTTACAGCAAGCTGTCCCAAAATGTCATTTTCCAGGTGAAAGTCTTCAAACATATTAGATATGGGCACTGAGATTTGGGCCAGTGTGTGTGGGAGTGTCATAGGAAAATCACCAGTGTCCTCCATATGAAACACTAAAATTCAGTTTGAAGCAAGCACTCTACCCAGAACTAACCCATAGGTAGTAGTCTGTTCAGACAAAAGCATGGTCTTTCTACAGGCAGACAGGGATACACAAGAATTGTCAACAAACATGCCAAGCAGGGTTTGATAGTGTGGTATCATAGGACGTGAACAATCCCCACTCGGAATATGCTGTAGAGTTTAGAGGAGTCATCTCTGCCCATTCCGGTGAACATATTGTTTTCTCCTGAGAAAAATCAGAGGCTGGAGAGTTGATGCAAATCTGCCTCCCGGAACTTCATGCAGGGAAAAGATAACTTGGTAAAAGTTACTTTTCCTTAGTATTTATTAAAAAGTCAACTTCACCTTTGCCCTGGATTTTTAATAATTATTAAAAATGGTTGTTTAATTTTAATTCTAGCTGGTCGCATTCCAGAAATATTCTTGGTATTAGTATTTTAATCTGTACTTTGGCTTTCTACAAAGGGCAGCCAGGGCTCCCACAGTGAAAATAGCATTTGGGGTCTTGTCACTGTAGGGATACTTTCAAATAGCATGCACCCTGCCTGGTATACTACAAGGTTGACACGGATGAATTCATTCAGAAGGGAGGTTTTCACCTATCAAAACTGAATATTTGAATAAGTCACTCTGCAGGTTTTACACTGCAGTGGTCAAGAAACAATAGTCGGCCTGAAGTCTTGTTTTAACAATAAGTGTTGCAGTCCACAAGTGACATTTACCTTTTCATGCTACCAGTGTATTTCCACACTGTATACTACGGCCTTATAGCAAAATGAAATAAGTCAACCAGAGATTAGCCAATTTCTACATGTTTAAGGTGGCAAAATACATACACTGGGTCTGGACAGTAGTGCAAGTGCCCCAGTGTGCTGACTCTACGACCAGCAATCAAATTTAGCGAATGAAATGGGAGCGATCATGCAAAAAGGGGCATTTTAATGCAAAGACCACTTGGAAATTACTAAAATTCCTAACTTTTGAAGGGAATGATCACTTCTGAGAAATATCTCTGTGCTCAATTGATTTAAATAAGAATATTTAAGAGATGCCTGAACATCATGATGAAATCACAATTTCTTTTAATTGGAATAACTGTTCTAATTGCTGCTATTGTTTTCATATCCTTAGCCGTTTCCTACCTAAATAGCATTTAATTTGACTATTTCAAACATTAGATTGCAGGAAGCTGTCCTGCGTACACCTCAAAAGCAGAAATTATGTTAGAATGATTTTTGCTTAAAAAGCTATTCTCTTTGCGTGCCTAGACTCATTTACCTGCAGTTACACCTGTTTGTGCTGCTGGATTGGTTTCAGCGTATAAAATCAAAGATATAAGCAACTGCACAAGTGACATTAAAACAACTGCAAATTTATTTATCATCCATTCTATTTGTGTATATGCAGACTGTACGGTATCTGTGAAGCAAATCAAAATCACTGGACACAAATTCAGAGGTTGTTGAGGTGTAAAATATGCTTGATTTTAATAGCGAAAGAGAGATACAAATCACACCCAATTAGTACTGTAACAGAAATTTAGATATCATCCATTTTTTAGAAGAAAGAAAAACGAGTAATCAATTTACAATATATTACAGTATAATTTCAATAAGATCACTGTAAGTTAAAGTAATTTATGGATACATTTACGATAGAAATGATTATGGCAATATGAATGCTGTGAATATAAGCTTAGAATGCTATCATAACTAACTAGATAAATAATATGATAATAGAAGAACAGAGAAAGGGTGGAGACGAAGAAAATATAAAAAGATGCCACAGATTACATATAAATAAGTATAGCACCCCCCCTTTTATATAAACATGAAATATTTCAAAAGAAAATAACATAAATGTTTTGTGAAACTACGGTAACAGGATTACACATAAATCTAAAATCATTTATGGATACTTCGTAACAACAGACCTTAAAATCTTTTTTTACATCACTTGGGGCTTGGAGAGGAAACTTAGTAAAGGAAGCAAAAGCAAGTCTTTTTCACTCTTATCCTCAATGTAAATGGCTTAGTCATGTACTTTTTCAAAGGGATGTAACTTTTTGGAGAGCAAATGAAATTAATCAACCAAGAATGTTATATTATCTACAACCCACATCAGGAGAGAAACTCTGTGTGCCCAAAATATATTTGTAACAGAAATAGATAACTTTCAATCAAGAATTCCCATTAAAGTGTACCCATTTAGATTTTAATGAAAAGTATTGAAATAAACAGATCATTAATACTTGAAAGAAAAGCAATAGGTGAAAGCCTAAATTGAAACGTCCCTAACTTTTATATTACGAACAACTGTAGTGCACCGAACTACATGACTAAGACAAGTAATGAATGGATGCACTAATTCTTTAATTCATTGAGTATTGATGCAGTACTAATCTACTCTGGGACGCAACAGAATATCTAATGTGCCTATCTATTTGTCAACACGAAATTGAAAGGTGGTTGGTAGTTTTTACAAAATGTCCTTATGATAGAGCGACAAGCAGATATCTTTCCTACCACATTTCACCCCAGTTTCTTTAATACTGCTTGAGTGTATCCAGCTTTGAATCACATATCCAACCTAGACTGTCATCAGATTGATTTAATTTCAGCCCCATGAAAATTTGAGAGGTACTGATCTGTGATGACCCTTGAGATTAGTCCGCCTCTGCGCCGGGTGAGAGCTGGACGGTCCGGGTGGGAGAATATGTAAGTCAAGATGACTCTGAAATTCATCTTGACATTTAAATTGTGAATTTGAGATCCTTCTACTACTAGTTTCCATCATTAGGCGATCCCAACTTTGACTGATTTGGGAACGGAGCATTGGGAAAACCGAATTGCAAACAATGTGATAAAGTGAGATACCAGCATAATCCATGTTTAATGACTCTACGGCCAACATATAGCCCCTAGATCCCCTCTCTTCCTCTATCGCCCTCTCTTTAATCTCAACCTCTGGTTTAACTATCAGATGTTTCCCTTTTCTCATTCAACTTGTCTTATTCATCCTTCTTCTATTCTTCTATTCTGTCATCTCATATCCCGCTTGTCAGTTTTTCAATCTCTCCTTATTTTCCCCTTTCTTCTTTCCCCTCTTATGTGTTTTGGGACAGAGTCTGTCATGTATCAAAAATGCAGCTCTTTTCTCCCCAGCCCGCCGAGCTTTTCTATGCCTGGAGCATGGAGGAGCTCATTGGCCAACCCACATCTGCACTGCAGTGGGGCAGCCTACTCTGAGAAGAAGGAAATAAAGAATATACAAGAGTTGTGCCCAAGTATCTTAAAATGTATTTTCTGAAGCTTTTCGTTCCAGTGTGTCCATTCCTGTCTTTTACTTGATTCTCCCTCACTCCTCTCTTAGTGAATTTCTATTTGGATAATGCACACTGCGAACATAAACCTCCATTGGCAATATTATTGCACAAATGTCCAATATTGTGCATGTGTTTTCTCAGGGGTTGTTGCCATGAAAAGTGTGTGTGACCCATTGACACCCTGGAAACAGTCTGATACTTATTTATTTAAAAAGCAAGAATAAGTCAGTTTCTAGGGAGGAAAAATCAGTAAGGGGTAGTAAAGGCAATTTCCTAATGCGAAAAAATATTTTCCTAACGGAGGATTTAAAAAGTGCTATTGCACAATTGTGATGGCATTTCCATGTGGATAATTGCACATTGTGTACAGCATACGTTAATTAATAACAAATCAAGGGTTTTTAAAGGGGATGTCCGAGGGAGAAAAAAACGACTCTACACAATAAGATTTCAAACCATCAATGAAGAGACTGATTTGCTAGCCACCCTGGATATTTCGTCCTTATGTACAAATATACCCCAAATGGACAGCATCCCGGTGATTGAACGACTTTTGGACACGAGACCAAGACCATTTAATGTTCCCACTTCATTTATAATCGCACTATTACGTGTCGCATTACAAACTAATTACTTTGTATCAAGTGGCCAATATTATCAACAATGCTGCGGGACAAGTATGGGTGCAATTTTTGTGCCAAATCTAGCTAATATCTATATGAATTATGTAGAGATGAGCTATTCATTAACCGACCGGAATCCGCAACATACCAACATTAGTTGTTGGTTTAGATACTTAGACGACATTTATTTAGTGTGGAAAGGGCGTGAAGACTCTTTTAATGAATTTGTAACCTATCTTAATCATGTACAAACACATCTGATGTTTACATCTACAGACCACAAAAAAACAATTGCATTTCTGGATCTCAATATCAATAACCAACTGAAAGAAATATGCTATCGGCATATAAAAGTCAACATCCAAGAGCACTTAGAGATGGTCTTCCCTTTGGGCAATTCTTGCGTATACGTCGCAATTGTGCCCGAAGGAAGGACTACTTTAAAGAAGCAGAAGTACTAAAAAAGAAATTGTTGCTAAGAGGCTATCCTAAAAAAATAGTTAAAAGGTCGCTCAAACGAGCATGGTATTGCCCACGGGAGGAATTGCTTTTGTCTAAACCTAAAAAACAGACATCAAAAATTGTTTGTGTGACAACTTTTGGGACACATACAAATAAAATCAGGAAAGTGATTATCAAACACTGGGAAATTATCAAAAGCATAGATCCCTCGCTTGAGACTCCCCTCTTTGCATACAAAAGGGCTAAGAATATAAAGGATCATTTAGTGAGATCGTCCACTGAAATCACTAACAAATCCGGTACGTTGGAAGCAGAATGGGGTCTTCCCCCGATTGTTGGCCACCATAGATGCGGTAATTGTATCATATGCCCTATTACTGAAAACACAACTGTGTTCAAATATGGAGAGTCAGAATACAAACTTGACTTTTTTCAAATTGCAACACACGAAATGTGGTGTACTGCATCTGGTGCCCCTGTGGCTTGCCCTACATTGGGCAAACTCAGCAACCATTTAAAACCAGAATAAGTCAGCACCGGAGTCGCATCAGACGATCTGTGGTTACTGCTCCCTTGGTTCAACATTTCTTAGACAAAAATCATACGACTGAAGAAATTAAATGGCAGGTTATTGACATTGCTAAAATGCCAGAGAGAGGTGGAAATATTGCACAAATATTGCAAAGACGTGAATGCCATTGGATTGACAAAGTCAATTCTATAAATCATGGGCTTAATTCCGCTGAGTAATGGCGAGGCTATGTAACCTCTCTGCCTCATTAAATAGAAATCAGAAAATGTACGACCGATTGCTCTACTGGAGTTTTTTCCTGTCATTATTTGTCAGTATGGGTCAATTGGGTTACCTTTATATCAGTGTGATAAATGCTGCCCCCCTATGTATAATATGCATTTGACATTGGATTAGACCTTTCCTGTGCTCCTAAGGATTATACATTCACCCTCTGTAGTGTAATATATATATAACAATGTGATGTATTTCCAACTTCACACATCTATGTCTCCTGTACATTCACTGCCTTTACTACAATGTATATATGACAATGTGATTTTCAACTGTATTTACCTGATTTTACTTGTGTGAGTTTCTCTCTGAAAATTCGTTTTTTTATTATAAAACTCTATTGACTGCACAAACTATTACTTGCAACGAATGGGTATTAGAATCAGTTCCCAACATTGTGCCTGCTTCGCTCTATTCAAATACGATATGTCACGAGTCTATTTCTATCTTTATATCTGGGCTCAATACTGGCCTTGGAAGTCCTTCCTTTATGTGAAGATCGAGCTTTCTGCTCTCTTCACGTTCCCTACGTACGGCAAAGTTAAAGCACGCAATTACGCCACGCCCACCATATACTGAATCGACATCCCGGAAGAGAGATCGAGGGAATCAAAAGGGCGACTGAGTTCCTTGTCATCGGGTAAGGTATTCGTCACATAATAGTATATATGAATTCTTAAAAGAATTCTAAAATGAATTCTGACCGTCATGTATCTTTTAAGGTATCGTCGCGACTTGACGTTGCCATTGTGCAAAACATTGAGGCGCTTTAATTATCGAACTTGGCAGATAATTGCCAGACGCCGACTACTATCCTACTAACTACATGATCGACCCTGCATTATCGGGTAAGGTCTCTTGTTTGGGTTATATAAAAACATTAGTATGTCCATTCCATTACCAGGTTCTGATTGTCTCTAATATATTTGTCAAGGTATCATCCTATATTTCCCTCGTGCAGCTTTCCAAGCTAACAGACATATCCAGCTGCACTCGACAAACTCCGTCTAAATCATAGACTAGAGTTCTCTTAACTGCACCATTACAGTGGTAAGTTATGTTACAATTACCTTCAGTATAAAACGGGAGGTAAGAAATGGGAATTTAATCAAAATGTCATTTCTTTCTTTTGCAACAACATACAACAGTACCCGGCTGGGTTAACTGTAAGTGCATTTATTCTTTTCTTCACGCATGGTGGTTACCCTTTCAAGTCATTATCGTGTCCACGTGCGTTATACACGTCTAGGTAACTATAAAATCTGTCCCTTTACCCTCAACCTTTATATTATATTAAATTAGATCTCTACAAGTAGTGTTCTTATATCTTACTTTTGTACTCCCAATTCACAGAAGTCCCACATTTCCCAGTCCTGACGAGACCATTTATACTGCCCGGGTCGAAACGCCGTTGACGCCCCTAGAAAACGAACCCTCCAAGCAGTGCCTATGATTCCAGATAGCCACTGAAATATATATTGTTGTTATCATTATTTACTTGATGGTCGTTTTCTTTTCTGTACAACATTCTTTTTAGAAACCTTGTATATCACACCTGTCTTTATTGGTTTGTATAATATAATATTTATTGATTGTTGAAAAAAAGAAATATAATTTCAACGATGGTTTGAAATCTTATTGTGTAGAGTCGTTTTTTTCTCTCTCGGACATCCCCTTGATTTGTTATTAATTAACGTATGCTGTATTGATTATTAGTCATACATTTGTTGTGCCACTGGAACCATTGTTTCCGATATAAAGTACATACCCTGGTTCCTTTGTGAGTAGGGTCCCCTTGTCTTCCCCTGTGTATTACTATGGATGACATGCCATAAAATATAGTATAGCTTCCTCTGAGGTTGCAACGTTAGCACTACTACAAATACAATTTTGATTTAACATAAGTTGTTGGTGTCACCATTACAGAGCATAGAGGTAATTTGAGATTTGTGTGGAGTGAAACCTCCAGGCAGTGCAACACGTCAAAGGAAAACAAATCTAGCCACTTTTGTGATACATCTCCACCACCACCATTCTATATTTTCCAAAGCTTTACTTAGAACTCTTACACAGTGAAGCACATTGTAGCATGGTGAGTCAACAAATATATTGTTCTCGAGTCTCAACATGCTCTGAGATAACTCTAAATGCATGTGTGGTCAGTCTAAGGAAAGGTTGTATCTTTTATTCAAAGCTCATTGCTGAAGATGTTTGGTGTCCCAAGGCATTCTAAGAAAGAGACATTCATCTCATCTGGACCCAAAGTGGGCTTTAAGTCCCCGTCTCGTCTAAAGATTCCTGCACAGGAATTGCTATAGTACATTATTCTAGAAAGACACCAAACAGGGGTTCAGCCTATGCAGCTACAAGGAAAATTCTTTAGAGGTGACCGACCAGGACAAAAATGGATTCCAAATGGATCAGTCCACCCTCTCCGATGTCGAAAAGACAATTGGAAGGATAAGAAGAGCTCTACTGTGATCCAGGAGAGAGCCACATTGGAACAGTCCTCTCTAAATCCTTGAACATTCTGCAGAAAAGGACCAAAGGATGGGATGGGAGTAGATTGTTTTAACCACAGGAAACCAGGAAGGACATTAATTCAGGTTCCTCAAAACAACAATGCACTCTACAGCATCCACACACCACACAAAGGCTTGATACCCAGACATCAACACAGGCATTACACAAAGACAGTGATGTTGAAGAAAGTGCTAAAGACACTACGTTGCATTAAGGTAGGACTGCTATCACCTTAGCTAAAATGTCAATGTCCGAATAATACAGTTATTGGAATGGGAAGGGGGAACCTCCACCTTTCTCAAGAGATGCGATGCCCTCTCGAAAGTTCAAATGTACTGCTAAAAGGTTAAACTGATTCTATAATGTTGCAGGGGTAAGTATTTATTTATTTATTTATTTATTTATTTATTTAATGCAATTTTATATAGCGCGAACATTACCCGAAGGTGTCAGAGCGCTTTACATAAGAACCAGTTGCGATACATAAGGATTTAGGATTACATGAGTTACATAAAAGATACAAACAGAAAAAAATTGCAAATGTACAAGTTGTAAAGTCACACAAGGAAGAGATACAAACAGAAAAATTGCAAATGTACAAGTTGCAAAGTCACTCAAGGAAGAGATACAAATGTATAAACTCTAAGAATCACATAGGAATGGTACCTGCAATTGTGTTTTATTTATCGTTTTATAGCTTTCCAATTATGCAAGCTTTGGGTGCGAAGTGCATAAAACCGTGGGTGAGGGCGAATGGAGGAGTTGATAGAGCAGCACAGGCTGGCTGGCACCTGTGACGTAGGGGGTGAAACTGTGTGTGTTTTGCTGTGGAGCTCCGACACAGACTGGACATTGTGCAAGTCATCAGCGTGCATCACTTTCTTTAATAGCTTCAGCAACCGACTTAGAAATGGCTCAGTTACCAATTCATCACACTACTGCCCCCCAACCCTCCTCTTCCAAATTACAAAGGACGATAGGATTCGTTAAGATATGTCTCAAGTGCAGAGTGTAAAAAGACACCAGTGAAAGTGTCCGTGCTGGGACTGCATGTATCTATAACACCAGCTACAATCACAGCTGAGAGCAGCGCAGCTGAGAACACCCAGCATTCTCACCTCTCGTCTTATTCAGTTCTTCGAAGGATCATTTATCAAAACGTAATCTTTTAGCACATTTTCAAAGGAACTAGAAGAGCGTTAGGGAAGAGTTTGGAGAAGGAAAGATGCTGCTGACAGCATAGGGACAGGGTGGAGTGTAGCGTGGACTGCAGCAGATGTATAAATCACCACTTTTATCCGTTGATAAAGGTCTGGAACCAGAAACAAATCTACTGCTGTGGTGGGAGTTCTCTGTAATGTGGTCCAATGTCAAACTACAACTTTTTGTTAGTAATGACTAGAAACGCCTGAAAGGGTGAAAAGAAACTAAGGTGGCTATTAAAAATATATGTCTGTTCTTGTTAAATGGTTCATTGCCTATTAATATGTATTAGATTGTATGTCGGTTACATTTATTTGTTATTATAAGTATTTTATTTTTTATCATACAAACCTTTTTGTTACATTTTCTAGGTTAAAAATACATACTATGAGGGATACTTGTGCACTTCAGAATGTTCCTTTGAAGTCACCTCCTATATCGAAGGCACTTTGGGGTATAAGTACCAGGTCTCTGGCCCGATCAAGTCAGTACATTCGTGGACCTAGGAAGAATTCTACTGGAGTTAAGTCTGCTAAGCTGAAATAATTGCCATTTTGCAGTGTCTGACTTTTCTGAGGAACTGTTTCTCTGCTTTGCTGAGATGCACTGCTGGATGCTGATTTCTGCCCTGCTGAGAATAAGGACCCTCTCACTTGAACCCACAGCAATTCTAATGGCTTGCTGGCTTGCCTCCTGTTTTCTGAAGCCTCAAAGGAAACAACAGACTTCCAAAAATCATGATGGTGTTGCTGCACTCTGCTATCTGAGAGCACTACCCTTGGCTGACGTGGTCCTCCACTCCTGGGCCTCAAATGTGGGTTTCTGCAGACTTTTCCACATTGACGGCGAAGCAGTGGTGACTTTGCACCAATTGGCACTGATGCTCGCTATACACAAAAGCACACAGTTGAAATTTCCAACTCACATCTTCAAGGCACTACACCACTTAGGCCCCACCTTCCTGAGCAACGTTTCACCTACCACCCATATACCCCTGCTCAACAGGACTCCTACTCGCACACATTCCACGCATCCACAGAACTAGCTATGGAGGCGGGTCTTCTCTTCCATCGCTCTTAATGAAAGTAGCAACCACTTGACATCAGAGCCTCCACCTCTCTTCTTGAATTAGGAAGAAACTAAAGATCTGGCTATTCAATTAACTACCCTGCCCTAGGCAAGGCAAGATACACACCCCTGCTCCCTGCCAGGTTATCCTAGAGGATAGTGTGGTTTACAAATACAAATAACATAATATAACAACAAAGATAGGGCGCACAATCTGTTTCAAATATAAACAACATTTGTGTATTATTTTTTAGCTTAGCCTGTCTTCCTGCTGGTTTACCCTAACAACAGCAGAAGAGGTGATAGTACTACCTGCTTATATTTTAAGAAGATAATTGGAAGGCAGTAAAAAGTCATAAACTTTATGTATATGTACTTATTTCGTAGGCAGCATAGATTATTTCACAAGGTGGATATTGAATGTTTCGATCATTTGATATTAACTCTTCTCAAAGTATGCATTTTTAACTGGCTCCAGAATACCAGTGGGGGGTAAACCAGCACTTTGTGTGAGGACAGGACACAACCTATTCAGATGTAAGTTTGAGCCACCTGTCACCCTACCTGCCCAGGAAGGGTAGGAGTATGCAGATTAATGCAGATGTATCCCTTGTCACAACCACCCCTTTCTCTGTTGTGGCTGTGTAAAGAGAATGCCCAAAGTGTAGCTGTCATCCAACCCAGACGTAGATTGGAAACAGGATGTAGGCACACAGAGCAAAATTAAGAGTCGGGAATTGTCTACGTTCTAAAAGTAAGAACAAAACCACTGGGTCTGGGCTCCCACCGGCATTGCTTGCCACCAATATACAATGAACGAAAGAAGTGCAAATGCCGCTAATTTAAAGATCGGACTTTTATTTTAGTCTAAACACACGGTTAGGACACTGTGTTTAATGAATTTAATTCTGCTTTTTAATTTTTGCTTTTAATTTTTCAATTGCGTTTATATGAGTGAATAGATTTTTTACAAGTGTTATACAAATTTTAAAACCTGGTAAGTACAACAAATATAATATACATTTTCTAACAAGGAATCTTTCTTATTTACAAAACAATATTTTCCAATAATCACTCAAACCTCATTCATCCTTCAATCAAACCACTACAAACAACAAAAACAACAAAACATGAATAATTCAATGATTGCTGGAATTGTAATGATCCTAAGCAGACCCGGAAGTGACAGCAAACTTGGGACAGAGGTGGAGAAAATAAACTCGGCAGCCGTTTTCTCACAAAACGTCAAAACGGCGAAAAATTAACAAAATACAAAGCGCCTGACTCACTCGATTAGACGGTGATGAGCCAGGCTGAGTCGTTCATATCAATCAACACTTAAAACGAAGCGTTCTTTGAGGAGTGCGAGATATGGTCCTGAGGAGAACACCAAAACAATGGTAGTTCGAAACGCGTGACAATTTTCATAAGCCAAAAGATGACAAATTAATTAATAAATTACGCGAAAAGGAAAAAACTGCTTAGTGGTTAAAAAACATTGGCTTTTCTTTTGTTGTGAATATTACAATTCCAGCAATCATTGAATTATTCATGTTTTGTTGTTTTTGTTGTTTGTAGTGGTTTGATTGAAGGACGAATGAGGTTTGAGTGATTATTGGAAAATATTGTTTTGTAAATAAGAAAGATTCCTTGTTAGAAAATGTATATTATATTTGTTGTACTTACCAGGTTTTAAAATTTGTATAACACTTGTAAAAAATCTATTCACTCATATAAACGCAATTGAAAAATTAAAAGCAAAAATTAAAAAGCAGAATTAAATTCATTAAACACAGTGTCCTATCCGTGTGTTTAGACTAAAATAAAAGTCCGATCTTTAAATTAGCGGCATTTGCACTTCTTTCGTTCATTGTACGTTCTAAAAGTGGCAATTCTAAAATGTTAATGTCAAATCCAACTTTACTGTTAAAGAGGATTGATCACCACCATCCCAAAGATATTAAATATGAAGTAGCTACTCCTTTTCAATCAGGAACAACAGCTTAAAAGGTATTTGAAGGAATCCCCAATGCTAGCATATACAAGGAGTAGGCCTCACAGCAGTGAAAATGTTATTTAGCTGCCTGTCACTGCCAGGACATGTAAAACATAAATGTACATGTCCTATGTTTTAGCTACACAGCACCCTGCTTTAGGGTCACATAGGGTCTACCTTAGGGGTGACCTGTGGGTAATAAAAGGAGAGTTTGAGGCTTGGCAAGTGGTTTTAAATGCCGAGTCGAAGTGACAGAAAACTGTGCACATGGGCCTTTTAATGGCAGGCCTGAGACAGGTTTGAAAGGCTACTTGTGTGGGTGGCACAACCCGTGCTGCAGGCCCACTAGTAGAATCTAGATTACAGGCCCTGAGTACATGGTATACAACTTCATGAGGGACTTACAGGTAAACTAACTAGGCCAATAGGTTATACACCAATGTCAACATGTTTAGGGCAGAAGCACATGCACTTTAGCACTGGGAGCAATGGTAAAGTGCTCAGAGTCCAAAGGCAAACAAAATGATACAGCAGAAAGTTGTGGGAAGCAGGCAAAAAGTTGGGGGAAGACCACCCTAAGGATGACAGGTCCAACACTCAGTGATACCAGTGTATAGGTTGTGGGTCTATAGTTCAGCTTGTTGGTGACAAGGGCATGTGACATGATTTTTTTTCTGATGTTTCATGGGAGCCATTTAAAGATCTTCCTCAGCATCTTCAGGATGTGGAAGCAGGATGCAGTGATGGTGTTGACCTGTGTGGCCTTATCTAATTTGATGTTGATGATGATCCCGAGGTTCCTTGTGTGGGTACTGGGTGTGAGTCCGAGGTCAGCCAGCCACATGTTAGAGTCTAATTGTTAGGTGTTCTTGCCGAAGATCACTACTTCGGTCTTGTCGCTGTTGAGCTTGAGACTGTCAGCTTTCATACATTTAGCAACATTGGTCATGCAGGTAATCAGCTTGTTTCCTGTGTTTGTGGACTTGTCTGAGAGGGAGAGTATGAGCTGTTTGTCATCAGCATAGGAGAGGATGTTGATGTTGTGTGTGCAGATGACATTGGCCAGAGGGATCATGTATGCATTAAAGAGGGTGGGGTAATGGGCCAACCTTGCAGGCACTCCACAGATGTATTTAGATACAGTAGAGAGTGGATCTTTGGATGCCAATCTCATGTAGATGTTAGCTGAGGATCGGATGTGAGACTGTGTCAAATGCTGCAGAGTGGTTCAGAAGGAGAAGAGTCACTGTATCTCCTCTGTCTAGGATCATGATGATGTCATCTGTGGCAGCACTGTTTCTGTACTGTGTATTTTTTGCCTGTAAAAAATGACTTTTCATGTGTGAAGAGTTGGCCAAAAGATATAAGAGACTTAAAGTAAATACAAATGTGACTTGTGACTTAGTGAAAATGAAACACTTCTCAAAAATAAAGTAAAATCGTCAACAAAATAAAGACAAAAGGCAACAATCACAAACAGTTTCTCCCCTTGGGTTGTTAAATGAAGACTGTTACTTTAGTGAAATAGAACCAAGAAAAATAGACCAAATGCTGCACTACTGTCATCCTCAGAATGACCTGATCACATTGTTGTTCTACAATGCAGCTCTCTAAAAATCAAGTCGCGCACAAGTCGAGCCCGTCTGCGCCCGTCCGCGGCCGGCCGGGGCTGGGGGCACATCACTCTGCTCATTTGCTCACCTACTCCTCAGCAGACCTTTTAAGCCTTCAAGGCCCTTGGTCTTTATCTACTGCCACCCGTTCTCGTATTTCCTTATTCGGCTTATCCCCCTCTCATGTTCCCCCTCCTCCTGACCACGTCCTCACTAATCCTCTGAGGGGTACCACCAATCCTGTACCCATTAAAACTCTCAAAGCTTGTTATCTTAATACCCGGTCCGCCGTGGCTCATTCGCATGAGCTATCGGTGCTGTTGGACCTTCATGCCCCAGACTTGCTGTTTCTCACCGAAACTTGGTTTCGTGATGATTCCCTCCCCGCTCTTTTGGCCACCTTACCAGCCCCATACTACGCCCTACGCTCGGACCGCCTTAACGGCAGGGCGGGGGGAGGGGTAGCGCTCATTGCCCGAGCAGACTTGCCTTTTCAAATTCTCCCTCTGCCCGATATTGCTACGACCGAGTACCTGGCCATTCGCACCACTTCCATCTCCCCTCCTCTTACCTGCTTACTTATTTACCGCCCCCCTCAATCACCTTTATTGTTTCTGCCTACGTTCCTAGAAGTATTAGCTACAATCGCTATTAATAATACTTCCATCCTGCTCTTGGGTGACTTCAATTTTTGGCCGTCAGACCCTGCAGAGTGTTCTTCCTCTAAGGAATTTTCAGAAACCCTCCGATCTTTTAATTTTATACCCCACATCCACTCCCCCACCCATGCTAAAGGGCATGTGCTTGACCAGATTTGGTCCCTGAATTGTCCTGTAAACTCTGTTTCTATTACACCTTGCACTTGGTCAGATCATTATTCAATCTCCTTTGCTCTTCCCATATACTCCCCAGCTAAACCCTCACTTCCTAAAAACGTTTGGGTCCGGTCCTGGGGACGAGTAGACCCAGGCAACCTCTCCGATTTACTTACTGCCTCCTACCCTTCACTACAGGGGTTATCTACTCTCTCCCAAGCCGCTTCCATCAACCAGTGGCTTATCTCTGGTTGCGACTCGATTGCCCCACTCAAGCGGGTTACGACCAAGCGGGAGAAGGATGCCAACCTGTGGTTTAATGAGGATCTCAAGTCTACTAAGTTAGCTGTCCGCAGAGCTGAGCGGGCCTGGAGGAGAAATTATTGCCCCCTACTGAGACTGGAGTTTATTAATATACTGGCCCAGTACAAGCAGGCCATCTTAGGGGCATAAACAGCTTACTTCTCCTCCAAAATCCTCGCCGCAGAGAACCAATCGAAAGTAATCTTTTCGATTGTGAACAACCTGGCATTCTCCGACAGAACTACTCTGAAACCCACTCCTTCACCTGAACTCTGTCACTCCCTAAATAATTTCTTCATCCAGAAAATTTCTATCATCAAGGCCAACATTCCTCTTCCCTCTCCCACGTTTGTGGACCCTCAGTGTCCCCCCCCTACTGGCCAACTAGACGTTTTTCCTCTGTTGACTAAGGAATGTCTCACTTCGATTATTCCCTTGGTCAAATCCGGTTCCCCTCTAGACCCTTGTCCCTCCCACATCCTCCGTCATATTTTTTCTTCATGTTCTGATCCCCCTCTTCACCTTCTTAATAGCTCACTTTCTCAGGGTGTGGTGCCCACCCCGCTGAAAACTGCAATCATTGTCCCCATCCTTAAGAAACCTGGTGCGGACCCCTCGGTCCCGGCCAACTACCGTCCCATCTCCCTTTTGCCATTCTTGGCAAAGGTGCTCGAGCGTCACGTTACTCGTACCTTGAGCACTTTTGTGGAGATGCATGGGGGCTTAGCCCCCCGCCAGGCCGGTTTCCGCCCCGCACACTCTACGGAGTCCGTGGTACTCTCGGTCCTCGATAACCTCAGGGAGGGAATGGATACCAACAAGACCCAGGCCTTGGTCCTGCTTGATCTCTCAGCCGCCTTTGACACGGTCGACCATACCATCTTACTCTCCCGTGTCAGGGCGGCGGGGATCGGAGGCACGGCTCTGGTCTGGTTATCCTCCTTCCTGAGGGACCGCACCCAGGCTGTTCGCCTGGGTGACTTTACTGCGGATTTCCGGAAAGTTCAGTGCGGGGTCCCCCAGGGCTCTTCTCTTTCCCCCCTCCTGTTCAACCTTTACATTGCTCCACTTATCTTTTCTTTACAGCAGATGGAGGTCGCAGTATATAACTATGCTGACGACCTCCAACTAATTTTTGATCTGTCCTCCTCTCTGTCTTCTATCTCTAATTTTCAATCTATTATGACCCACATCCGTGACTGGATGAACCACAACCACCTAAAACTCAACCCAGATAAGACCGAGCTGGTGTTGACGGGTGGTTCATCCAGCCCCTGGTCTTCTCTGTTTTGGCCCCTTTCCCTTGGTTCCCCTCCTGTCCCCTCTTCCTCTGTTAAAACTTTAGGTATCAAGCTCAATTCTCAACTTACTCTTCACTCCCAGGTTAGCTCTGTCGTTTCCTCTTCCTTTCTTTCACTGCGTACTATACGCAAGGTGTCCCGCTTTTTTTCTTTTCACGCCCTTAAACTGATCATCTTGGCGATGGTCATCTCCCGCCTGGACTATGGCAACGCCCTATATGCCAGTATACCTGCATACAGTCTTAGGCGGCTGCAACAGATCCAGAACCAGGCGGCCCGCCTGGTGTTCAAACTACCAAAATTTCACCATGTCACTCCCCTCCTTAAATCTTTACATTGGCTCCCTGTTCATGAACGTGTCCAGTTCAAACTGGCCTCTATCACCTTCCAAGCTAGACTGGGCACGGCACCGGTTTTCATCTCTTCTGAGATCACTTCCTATGTACCCACCAGAGACCTCCGTTCTTCTACCCAGGCCCTTCTCACGGTCCCGCGCTTCCGTAGGAAGAAATGGGGCGGTTCGAAATTTGCGACCCTTGCTCCACTCCTCTGGAATTCCCTGCCCCTTGAGCTCAGGACCATGACTCATTACTCCCAATTTAGGAAACAACTTAAGACTCTTTTGTTTTCTAAAGCCTTTAATTAATTAATCTGCCTCCCCCACAGCCTGAACTGCTCTATTTCACATTGGCCAGTTCACCCTGTTTCTGTAAGTTGTAGCGCCATGAAGCCGCTGGCGAACGTGCGCTTTAAAAATAATTTTAAATTCAAATTCAAATTCAAATTCAAGTCGACAGGGCTACTTTCATTGTCTCAAAAAGCACAAGAATACTAAACGTCTCCATTTCATGTCAAAAGCAGAGATGCTTCTGGCTCATATACTTATAAAGTAGTAGATGAAACACACAAACACAGGATTTGCTGGTAAACCGTGAAATCACTCATTGGGCCACTTTAGACAATCCTTGCCATCTTGCTTGCTACCTACCAAGCCTGCACAAGAGGAAAATTGAAACAGAAGATACAAAGAGCCTGATAATGATGCAATCAGTTAGACGGACCACAACCTGGTATTGCAGTGGTCAGAAGTGCGCCCGACAATCAGGTGGCGGTCCGACCACCTCATTACGATGCGACCCCCTTGCTGGTGATTGGAAAGGCCTCCTTTTCTCGATGGCTTGTGCTTCAGCCAAGGAAAATAGCATCAGCACAAGCCAACGTGATAAGGAACACCTCCTGCACATCCATGGACCGTGTGCATTGCACCATGTCGTGCATGGCACACGGTACATGGAGGTGGGTGGGAGCACTGCTTGAGACCAAGGCCTCTTTACAGTAGCCCATGATGGATGTGTGCCCTGTTTTGGGCCCCCAAATTCAATTTCTGACAGCCTTTTCATGGCAGTCTTCCCAACATGAAAAAAAGGCAGGTGCAAAGGTATACCGTAATCCCAACAGCGGTGCCTGCCTCTTCACAGGCATCGTTCTGGAATATGAGTCCGACTTCCTCACCATCAAGATTACTGATCCTGGTGGAGGCGGTAGTCTTCCCCCTGACCGCTGTGGGTCCGACCACTGGGATTGTAATCCGGGGATCAGACCGAAGGACGGTCGGCGTTCAGACTGCCAGAGATGGGTGTTGGTGTGCAGGCCTACCGCCATCGTAAACAGACCCAAAACGATGACCACCTTCTGGATAGTTGTCTATAGTTTATGCCTCCATACAAAGGCAGCTCAGCCTCAAAAACTGTGTTGGATCCAGCAACATTTTTCTATTATGGAGGATACACAGCCATGCATCTCTTGTTAGAAAATCCTGGTTTTAAGAAAACAGTCTTGATGTGTGCTGTGCCTGAGCTCTGGTTCAGCCCAAGCAATCTGATTCCTAAAAGTTAGGCTGTTTTCTGTGAGGAATACCTCGCTCAGTATTGGTAGTTTAGTTCAAGCTTCAAGGTTTTAGTAAGTGACAACCATGTGGCACATTTGCGATATCGCCAAAACAATACAGTTACAAAACAAAGAGTTTTACATATGCAAGCTATGTTAAATGTAAAGCATGTATAGTATTAGTATGATCAGATCTAAATTAACACCATTGGGTGTAAAGGCTCAGAAGTTATAGTAACGCTTATTTGTTAAAAAAGATCATTCTTCTCACATTTCCCTTTTGTGTATAGGTTCTTGCTCAGCGGGCTTTTATGCTCTGTGTTTAGAAGCACATTTCCATTTGTTATTAGATTCATATTATAGCACTGAGTTAAGAAAAGAACAGGAGAGTGTTCTCACTCTCTTGCCATTAAGCACGCTAGTTTGATTTAGGTTATTTTAGCTTTCTACACAGCAGAGCTGCACTGCCCACTGATCGAGAATATTACTGAGAACTCAGGTTGATGTCTATTCATTCAGCCACAAAGAAATGCCAAACACCAATTTGATTTATTTGTGCATGTTGCTTAGAATAAAACCTCTTCTAATTTTCTGCAGCAAACACTTTGAAAGCAAAATTCACCCGACTTATTCCTTTAATCTCTCTGACATCTTTCGAGTCAGAAAAACAATCTTGGAACACATGTAACTTTCACCAATGAGATAAACATTTCACAAGAGAGGTACTGAAATACCATGTTTCGTATCATATACATTGTTTCCAGAATGTCCATCCTAGCATTCAGAATATCCTCCAAATGTAGATGAGACCCTCTACAAACAGATACTAACCAGTTTTATGGACACTCCTGTAAATACTTAGCAATTCTATATTTTTCATATAATTTCCATTACCATGCAAATCTGACCTGCTGAAGCTTGAACAGCCACTAACAGTCATCTCCTGTCTCGTCCTGCCCTACCTAACAGTGTCACATCAATGTCAGATGCAACCTTCTGTCATGGTTCCTCCAGCTTGAACCTAATGGTCCCCCTGTATTCCTGTAATGATGGGTCCACCACTCACCTATAGTGCCTTCCTGCAGTAGGGTTCAGCCCAGTTTAACAGGTCATGCTTTTAGGAGCTTGGGACTGCTCTCAGGATATGTCAGGTACACTCAAAAAGAACGACCATGGGGGTAACATATTCTAAGGCTGTTTTGAGGGTCCTGTCAATGACTCTTCCTGCTCAGGCTGCTCCTCACTCTGGCTCACACACCCTCCTTCCTCAAAGTACCTGCACCAGGATTCTATGATGACATCAAAGATCCCTCCATCTCTGTCGGGTAGTAGAAACTTCCCTGGATGCAAAAACTCTTACAGACTCTCTCACTCAAAACAAAGCAAAGAGCTGCTCAAAAAGTATACATTAAATAATATGTTTATGAAAAAGCGTACTCAAACTCCAGCAAAACCACTGACACGGCATCTAGTGCCCATTGCCTCACTACCGCTCAACAGTTTCCAAAAATAGCTCATTGATAAATGTCACAGTGCTTATACATGAATAGCACCAGCACTTTCAACATTACAGAAAGGATCTACGGTTGTTACTCCGACGGCGTAAACAATGCCAAAGCTTATTGGTGATGAAGTAAAGCTCTGTTTAAGATGGAAGGAAAAAAAATGAAACAATTAAGCCTGTAGAGATTTTTTGGATTGCAGCAAGCTTAATTCTGCCCAAAAACGAAATGAAAGAGCATTCCATTCTTTTGCAGCAGCTTTAGAAAACTTCATATCATCAAATCTTACTTTTCTGGTCTGATGATTAGAAGAAAACAATTGTGAATCGGATCGTTAAGTATGCTTCCAAAGTATGTCAGGAGAATTGTCTTACAAGAAATTCCTTGGTATGTAAGAACAGAGCTCCCTTAAGTAGGACTAGAGATTTAAAAAAGAACTTTCCGTTACATGGGGAGCCAATGTGGTTATTTTCAATAAAGGAAACACCCTTGAATTCCCGTACGGATGACAAAACGGTGATCTATGCATCAAAAATGGCATTGAGTTTTTTGTGCAGGGCCCATTCTTTCTCTGATGTGGCTACTGGAGTTTATACCACCTATGGATACTTTTGGTCTCATTACGATGCTGGTCGGACTAACTGTCTGACTGCTGTCTTCGTGAGCCCTTTCTGACCGATGAGGCTGGGAAGCTTTCCTCCACTTTTATTACAATGCAACCGCTGCGGTCACAGCTACGGCAGAGTGCATATCCTCGAATATGTTGCTGCAAATGTGTGCAAAACTCACAGAAAACATGTGATATGTACACATATGAATAATGAATGGATAGGCCTTGTGCACCCCTTGCCCCATTGCTGGAGTGTGGCAGAATGTGCACAGTCCAGTCAATGGGGATATATACAGCTGAAGGACTTACCTGGATTCTGGCGCCCACAGGATCATTGTCATCTGGGTTCAGCTTCCAAGGTGTACGGGGACCTGGAGGAAAGGATGCATGCCAGAGATTGCTGGAGAGAAGTGGATTGGTTTGAGTATGTCTCCCAAAATCTTCATTTCCGACGACTTGAGGCAGCCGGTAGGACAGCCACGATCGGGTCCTCGGAAACCCACATCATAATACAGACGGCAGTCGGATAAATCCCTTTACAGCTCCATGGATGCAGTTTGTTTCCGACCGCCATCTCGGTGGTCGGAGAAAAGCTGTTAGGGGTCTTTCTGCAGTGAGTTGGCGTACGTGATACATGCATCATAATCCAGCGGTTGGGCCAACCACTTCCAAAGAGACCTTTGATGCTCCAACCGCCTCCGACAGGACCGTGGCAGCCGGTCCGACTGGCATCATAATCAAGCCCTTTGTCCATATATTTCTGTATTGTTCTTTTGAGTATTTCTACTCTTAAACTTCATTATTATACTACATATTTCACATAATGCTTGAATAGAATAGCTGCACATTTTAAAACAATGTTGTTTGTGAGAATAAAATGCATTTCTAAACAGTATTTTTTGCAAGTTGATGTTTCTCGTCTTTAGCATAGTTGATTGTTTATGCAATGAAACATTTAACATTAGAATCTTAAACTGTGTTCGATGCCTATGGGAATGGAGGCTTATGAATCAAGTAGCTACATACGTTAGATGTCTGTAACAAATTTGGTGAAAAAACGTTGCGAGCAGTGCATTTCTTCGTTCTGTAGGAAAGTCAGAGCTAAACTTACTGTCAGATGAATGCGGCTGCCTGATTGGATCTGCAGTAGAGAGACATGCTACATATTCTGCAACATTATGTTTGCCTTTTACATTGGTGCATGTTCCTAGTGTAGACATACTCATTTTCCACACGGATATTCCCAGACACCCATTCCATTTCCCTTGTCCTCGACTTACAGCGGTGGCTAAAGCTGCTGCTGTTCATCTTATACCGTATCATTGATGCACGATTTTTACAGATTGCAACTCAAACTGCATGCTTATTTGATCAAAATATTGAGACTTGTCTGAGTTTCATGAACTACCCTTAATGGAAAGTTTGGCTGTCTTAATTGAATTTTGAGCTTTATGCTCTCTTTATCTTACTCTTTTTCTTTGAATTCTAACTCTTCATGAGTTCTATTAACTCTAAATTCTGGTTCTGTTCTTTAGAACAGGGTATGTATCTCTTATAGAACTCGCTTGATGCATTATTTGATGATTTGTTCTAACCATACTTGAGACTTTTGTAAATGTACTTGAATTTATTGAATAACTTGAACAAAAATAGGGAAAATAATCTTACTAATCTCCTAATGAGAAATAAACGTTATACACTTGCCTCATTGACTGAACTTAGACCTATCATTGTGATTCAACGTATGATGATGAAATAGCTCCTGATTCAAAACATGGTGGAAAATATCCGTCCCCTGAAGAGAGTTGTACTCAGAAGCAAGCACAGGAACGGGGCTTGACCCTGAAATTGATGGCAAGAAAAATGCTGCACCATAATATTTAACTTTTGCCCCAACTCTGCTCTATCAAAGCATTAGAAATTCCATTATTGTCAGTACATGTGGCTAACTATGACTGGGATGGTTTGGGGCCATTAGCTTACATTCACCTACTTGTTTTATTTGCAGGATGTATGCACTCTCCTATCAAGGGAGAGAGCAGGCTGACTCGAGAGTTCTAACAGCTTTTCTCTAGCTTCTGAATGAAGAGGTGTGGAAAGCTCAGGTGCATCAGTTCACCAAAGAGCCTGGGGTGGTAGAAGTGCCATCATATACCCTTTGATCTCATGACGTCATAGTATGTAGCATCATATGACCTTTGACCCTAAATCTGAGGAAGTGATGCCACGTGATCACAATAAATGATGTCATTGAAGTCTTGTGTATCATTTAAAGAGTAAATGTACTGCTAAATCACATGTAAAGTGATTTAATAAAACAATACTGGTCAATCCCACGGGTATTACTCTATTTGCATCACACATTGAATATGAGCGGTGTTACTGGCTTGACTTTTGCTTTTAAGTAACTACCACTTTTGCAATGCATAGAATTTACTGTTTTATTCAAAGAAATTACTAAGTGCTGCAGAGAGACAACTTTAGCTGTTTTGCCACCTGCGTGTAACAGCATAAAAAACACTAAATTATATATATATGCAACATTGGTAAAAAAAATTGAAAAATGGTGCACTAACAAGACAGATCTTATCGTTTTGCTGGAGTGTTCATGTATTACAATACAATTACAATCCTATACAATTGTAATGCCTGTGTTTACCTGTGGAATCTAATTGGTGCCATTTTCATTGTGTTTTATTTACCAGTCAAATATACTGGATGCCACTTAGCTTGCTAAATAGAAAATTAAGATTGTTTTGTACAAAAGTGTGAAATAAAAAAAAAATGAGGTGGAGAGAAAGAAAAAGCAGCGCATGATGGAGAGAACAACATGGGGCTGGGCAGAGAAGCACATAATGGAGTGGGGTTTGGTATGAGAAGAACACGGAGTACAGGGAGATGCACTAGAGAGAGTGAGGAGAACACAAGGGTGACAGCAACAAACGGACCGGGAGAGAAGCATGCATGGGAGAGACCAACATAGGACATGGGGAAAAATACACAAGAAAAAACACGCAGCATGGGGGTATTTTAGGGCTTTTACGGGAGCACACAAGGGAGAGAGCTGGAAAAATTAGGCACTCTCAGGAAGCACTTAATCAAATAGCTAAAAGTAATTTGCTAAAAGTGATAACAGGAAGGGTACAAGTCAGCCAAATCAACAAAATGAAAAAAGGATATGCTTCAGGGAGCAAGATGATCAAGATGGGCAAGGCAAGCCTTCGAATAAAAAGCAAGGAGATGAGAGTGAATGGTAAGGAATGGGTGGTCTTAAAACCCACTGTAAGTTCTTGGTTAGCTCACAATAAGTGGTTTGCATCAAGACAGCTGGGCTGTCTGCTAGGCCTGACCTAAAAATGCATATTTTTTCATTTGTTTCATATGCTGTGCTTTTTGATAGCTATGGTCCTAGTGCTTTTGAAGGTACAATGAATGATTCAATAGAATCCTGGTTGCTGTTTAACCAAACCTGTCACTCTCTACCTTGCTTTATTGGACAGACATGACCCTGAAGAAATAATTCAGATACTTCCTGTCTAATACTAATGCTCAGCTCAGAGGACAGGCCTAACGACCACATGTTCTGCCTTTGTTTACCGCTCGCAATGGCCTCTGGGGCCTCTTTATTTGCTATGCTTTTATGTCCTACTTCTTCTGCCCCCACCAGAAATTATTGATCGTATGCTGCGTTCGCAGCTAGTATTTACCCCAGCAGTTTGATGCCCTCCTAATAATCCTGATTTAAACTCACTTGCCTTCAAAACACAGAGTGTGAAGGCTTTACATAAATCAACCATTAATTTGTTTTTCTTACAGAAGCTAACATTGAAGATGGTGTGGGCATGGTCATAAAAAAAAGCAACCAGCCAGTGGTTAAGTCTCAAATAAATCAATCTCTATGCATTTCAAATATCTTTGAAGCCAATATGTCTGCCTATTAGCATGTTTCCAACCACGAGTGGGGCTCTCTAATGGGCTCTACGTAGTCAAAAAGAAGAACAAGCATAGTGCCCACACCGTCATTCGCTCCCTCCCCACTTCCCACACATCCAGCCCCAAAATGATACACTGGACACGTAATTATGGGTAAGAACTGCTGCAGGTTTATTTTCATACAACAAATGTATGACGTTTAGGTGGGTCATCTTACGGGCGATCCAAAGCAGGCAGCCCCTCGCTGTCCCACTTGCCTAAAGAGCCAGCCAGCACGGTGAGTCGATGCTCGGATGGTGCAGCACATTGCCGATCCTATGTTATACTCCCGCCCCCCTGTCAGGGCGGAGCGGTGCGGCACACCCTGGTCGGTTCAGGCCCCCCGACCGCCCGAAGGACTAACAGGGCGCAGTCGCGGTTTCCCGGAACCTCCTGCGGCTCCGGGTCCTTAGCTCAGGCACCCTTACTGTGCCAGGCAGAGGTACCCTTACTGTACCAGTCTGCCGCAGAGGTACCTTTACTGTACCCGTCTGCCTCCAGATCGCCCTGTAACTCCGCCACAACTCTGGAGGAGGCCACCGTCGATGACAGAGCCCCTCACCTCCTTAGTTACTTACATCCTGCAGCTGCTAGTGCCTCCTGCACGTCAAGTAGGAACATATCCATTCCCAAATTAGACAAGTGTACCCCGTCTTTATCATAGTACCCTTCCGCTTTTTCTTGTATTAATGCGTGCCTAATGAAATTGAGGCCTCTCCTTACCATGAACTTCTGCATGGATCTGTTGACCCTCCTGTGGGAATGTTCTACTGCTAACGGGGATCTCGCCACCTTCCATTCCCTGCGAGGGACAATCTCGGACCACAATAGCTCGCCCGCTCCCAACCTGTTGCTTATCGCCACCATGTCCTTCTGCATGACCTGAATCAGTGCCCTCCTCCCCTTGGTGACTAAGTCGTTCCCCCCCAGGTGGATAATGAGGACATTGGGTGGGGCCCCCCTTAAAGCAAGGTGTTGGTCTAGCTTGAGCCTCACGTTGCCCCATTTCATTCCTGGGTAGCCCAACCATACAAACCGCGTCTCTGCGAAACCCCGGGTCCAATCCTTGAGCGCTGCCCATTGTTCCAACCTGGCAACATAAGAATGTCCCATCACCCACACGCAACAGCCTGCTGGAAAGAAGACAAATCAATATTCAAACAAAAGGGGAGGACGCCGTATACTTAACACACGTGGTTTAATGGTTTACACTGCTGCACACAATTAACTGCAAAGTTGTGACTGATTATCCTCTGACATAATTAAGCACATATCTTTGGGACCGTTAGGTACTACAATTGCCCTTCCCAGCCTGGGTTTCTAGGGGCGAATGTATCGCTGGAAGCAGGTCGAGTTCCATCGACCCACCCTCTTGACCCCATCTGCCCCATCCCTGCCCTGAATGCAGCCGTGGCCGCTCCAATCCTGAAGGAGTGGCTCGAAAAGTTCTTCCCCTTTCCTAAGAGACCGGCTTTGGCCAAAGCTGCCCCCATGATGCGTTCCAGCTGGAACCTGGTCAGTGGCGCCCCATCTGCATGGATGAGGAAATGCCCTGCTAGGAGCGGTCTGATCTTCAAATATTCCCTGACCGTGGCGACAGGGCAGTATCTGGGGTCCCCTAAAGCCTGAAGCACTATTGTTGTGCCCCGACCAGCCTGGTCTGTCTTGGATCTGCGAATGCAGAGTACCAGGGTGTCTGTCGCGCAGACATCCAGCATATCCAATGCTGCCCCAGTCCTATCTGTCTTAGCTTTAGCTACGAGCTCACTCACCCTAAAGGCACCAAAGAAAGCCAAGCAGAAGGCAGTGGAGAAAAGCCGAGCCTCGAAAGGGGAATTGGTGACTAGCGGTAGGGTTTCTATCATGCGCTGCAATGCGGGGAATTCTACTGCCGATCTGCTGTCAGCGGACTTCGTCTCCTCACGTGCCCACCCTCTCAGTGCTGCCCTCACCCTGAAAGAGCAAGTGGGGTCATCACCCCCGTTGAGTCTGATGTCATGCTTAAGGGCCGCAAGGTGGCCACAGACCCAGGAATGGGTCTTGCTAGTCTCCTTGGCCCAGACCACAAAATTCTCGACCTGTTCCTGAAGTCCCAATGACGCCGCTTCTAAAGACTCTATCACTGTTCTGAAAGTGGCCAGTTGGGAGGCATATTTCCTTCGGGTAGCAGGGGCCAGGGATCGCTCGCCCATCTTCTTCAATCGCTCCCCCACCGAAGGAGTCGCCATAGTGGTGCCGGGAATGGTGTCATCGCCGCCCTCGCCCGCGGCCCGGCCTCTCGGAAACGGAGCCACTGAAAGCGAGAGAGAGCGTCAGCTGCCACATTCTTTACACCTTCAATGTGTCGCGCCCTAAACTCTGTGTTATTCTGCAGGCCCTGACTAATTCCCTCAGTAGACTCAAAACAAGGGGGCGTGTGGCTGATAGCCCATTGATAGCCTGAACTACGGCCATGTTGTCTAACCAAAACACTACCTTTCTGTTGCCCAGCCCCCCTGGCCATAAATGCAATGCCGCAACTTTGGGAAAGAGCTCAAGGACAGTTATATTTGCTGTGATCCCCTTCTTCTGCCATGCATTGGGCCAGCGCATCGCACACCACTCTTCTCCAAAGATAACACCAAAATATTCCCTACCTGATGCATCTGAGAAAAGACAAAGTTCTTTTCTGCATTCCCAGGGGGCCCTCCAAATCACCGTACCATTGAAATTCACCAGAAATTTGTCCCACATTTTAATGTCTGCTTTCAGACCAGGACCCAGGCGCACCAGGTGGTGTTTTTTGCTTATGTTGGCTGTGGCTTTAGCTAACCTGCGGGAAAAAACTCTGCCAGCTGGTATGACACGTGCCGCAAAGTTCAGCTTACCCAAAAGACTCTGCACAACCCCCAAGGTCGCCTTGTCCCTGCCCAATAGAGACCGAATGTCCCGCTTCAAATTGCCGACCTTATCGGCAGGGAGCCTGGATTCACCCTTGATGGTGTCCAGCTCAATGCCCAAAAAAGTCAGGACCTGCGCCTGACCCGCGGTCTTCCCCGGGGCAAGGGGCACTCCACGGTGTCCCGCCATCGTCTAAAAGGCCCGCAGACCCTCTGTGCACTCCTGAGTCCCTACCCTGCCGAAAAACAGAAAATCATCCAGGTAATGTGTCACTTGGGATATGCCATGCGTGGTGGAGAGAACCCACTAAAGGAAGGAGCTGAAGGCCTCAAAATACGCGCAGGAGACGGCACAACCCATCGGCATGCAGCGGTCAAAGAAAAATTCGCCACCCCACCTAAAACCTAGCAGGTGTTGACTAGCTGGATGTACGGGCAGGAGATGGAACGCGGATTCAATGTCGGCCTTTGCCAACCATGCCCCCTTGCCAGTCCTCCTTACCATGTCTCTAGCCATATCAAGTGAAGAGTAAGACACAGAGTAAGCCCCCTCGTCCAGCCAGTGGGTCACAGAGTTGCCCTCAGGATAGGATAGGTGGTGTATCAATCGATATGCCCCTGGCTGCTTTTTTGGCACAACTCCTAACGGTGAGACCAGGAAGCGCTCAAGGGGGGGGGGGGGGGGGGGGAAGGGCCCGCAACCGTCCCTAGGGCCACCTCCTTCCTGATCTTCTCACTGACTACTAGCGGGAGTTCTTTTGCTGATTTGAGGTTTAACGCATCCTTGCAACCCAGTGGTCCCTTGTATGGTATCCTGAAACCATCTATGAAACCCTCAGCTAGTAGCGCTTTTTCCTTCAAGAGTGGATATAACCTTATTAGTGGTAGGAAGTTCTGCATGTTAATGGGGGAAGGACCCTTGCTGTACACATGGGGCTGATCCTGCCTGTCCAGAATGGGTGGGGCCCTGCTGTCTGTCATCATTGTGGTCCGGTCATCACTGACACCCTCATTGGCGTGGAGAGTCTGATCTGTGGGCCTGGGAGGCGGGGGGCAAGCCTTGGCTGGTTGTGCAGGCAATTGCTGCATGCTGTGCACCGCATTTGCTGCAGCTGTGAGTGAACTTGCACACCCTACCCCAGGTGCACACCCCTCCATTGAACAGTCTGCATGTCCCAGAATTGAAACGTCTAGGTCCCGCCTTTTGGCCCCTCCCACAGCCCCCTCGAAAGGACTGCTTGAACGGCCGCCTAGGGAATTGCTCCCATTTCTTGCTGTCTGTCTCACACTGTGCTTTGTATGGTGTGTCTTTCTTGTCGCTGATTGTTCTGCACATGTGCTTGATCCAGAGTTGTATTTCTTTCTGGTCCCAACCTAAATCAGGGCATATGGCCATTGTCTTCCGAAAAGCCCTCCCCTGGCCGCGTGACATGGCGATCGCGGGGAGGGGCAAGGAGCCCTGCATGCCTCCCCTCCACGCCCCTCCCCCCCGTGCACAGGCGGGGAGCTGTGATGAATGGCCACTAGAGAGCTGCCTCGCTGATGTCGCCCTGCGTGGAACGCGGGCAGGGGCAGTTCCAATGCAATCGGTCTCGCATTTGAGAAAGTTAGAGCTGTTGGCATTGTAAACAGCAATGTTTTTGACCTTTGTTTTTTTTGTTTGTAGTGGAGTGATCATATTTGCATAGTGCTATTGTCATTTGTATGGCTTTGCGGCGCTAGAGAACCTGAAAATGGGCAATAGGTTACAAGGGAGGGAAGGTGGAAAAGAAAAAATAACACAAATGGAAAATGGATTTAAATATGAGGCATCTGTAATTAATTAAAACAGGGAGCAAGTGTCCTATTCTGATGTGCAACAAAGTAGGTTATGTTTTAGTTATCAGCAAGTTTTAATTTGCATTTCATGTTGTCCTTATTTTGATGTTTATTGTAAGATGCGGGGTCATGTGCGGTGTTAAATTCAGTTTTTATTGTGGTATATGCCCTGGTGGCTCAGTAGAGACAGACACAGAAACAAGCAGGTCAGAATGTAACAAAACCGGTATTACGGCTGGGGTTCACAGAAGTGTAGTAAGGGGCTATCTCTGACTGTACAAGAAATAAAGTTAAAACATTCATGTAAGTGACTCTTCTTGGTGGACATGCACATGTTTTGGGGAACTAAAAGACAATTTAGCAGTCATTAATTTAAAGGATTAAATAACGCAATGCCCTGCAGCCAAAAGTTTACTTTAGACCAACATTTCCTTTTACTACTTCCAACATTTGTTTCCAACAGCAATGCTGTGTTACTGAAGCAATGGGAGGTGGAGGCAGCTGATGGTGGAGGGGAGTCAGAGGGAGATTTAATATAGAAGCAACACGAGGAAGGGTATGAAGATTAACGTGAAAGTAACATGGAGGAGGTTGTACGTAGGCAGTGGAGCGAAGCACAAGGACGAGCACAACAGGAAGGGAGACAGGGGACAGAGATCAACATGGGAGAGATTTACAATAGGGAGGCTAAAAGAAAAAGTAGGGAAGTCAGGACTATCATCTTGTTGGCTGCCCCTCCTCCCCATTCCCAAACAAACACTACATCCAGGGCTTTAAGTGGGATGAAAAAACTGGGGGGTCTCTCAAAGGGGCGTGGCCAATGTAATTTAGGGTGGTACTTCAAAACACGTAAGATAATAATTTGACCTGACATGTATTTTGCTGTTTCTGTCAGTAACATCATACCTACAACATGTCAGGACTATTGGCTTTGTCAATTGTTGTTAATTGCATAAGATAAATAAGCAACAACTATGGCTTGTATATAATAGTGAAAAAGCTTCCACTTAAATTCCCAGTGGCACAACGACAATGTTGCTGAGTTTCAAAAAGAGAAGGTAAATCCAGAGAGAAAATGACTCTCTTTAAAAGATTCCCTTCCCCTGCAAGGCTCACCTGGCATGACGTCAATGTGCCTGCTTTCACTGCAGTCTGGAAAACATCGAACCGCCTGTGCTAGAGCACTAAACAGAGCCCGATAGAGACCCGTTTCGAGTACACCCTTTAAAAAACTGCCGGTGCTCAGCACCAATGAGACCGAGCCCACTTAAAGCCCTGACTACAGTACGTTTTCGTCAAAGGATCGTCTTTCAAACTCTTTCTCTCTCACACGCATCCATACACATTTTTACAGCATCATTACAAACAAAACAGCAAGTGGGCAGTACAGGAAGAGATTCCTAGCCATTTTTGTTTGTTATAAGTGAAGAGAAAACGAATATGCACTTTCTGGACTAACAGTGGAAAAATCAAATAATGAAGAAAGTGTGCTGGCAGGAGAGTGTGGTTACTTCCTTAGCGCTTTGGGCTGAATAATTCCCATATAGGGCTATGAGCAGTTATACTCAGGTCAGCTGCGCTTCTCGGCCCTGATATAGAAGGACCTAATGTGTGGGGACAGGCTGTGAACAGACAATGCACTCACTCCCCACTGGGGCAGTGCTTCACCAGTGCTTGAAACACTGGGTTCCCTTTTCCAAGAATTCCCGCCATTTCAAAAGATGTTCCGACTGGGTGTCTGCCCTAGAGTTCAGTATGAAGCGCAGCATAACAAATAACGTATTAAAACTCCTCTTACAGCTGCTGTGAGTAAGGATGTTTGTCCAATTAAAATTTTCCAGTGACGTTTCACATAAAATGGAGGTCATATCCCCTAAGAAAGTGCGTCAGTTACCTATTAAAGGCCCAAGGAGGAAATGTGCTGTGCAACTGCCAAACAGGCAGAACCCATTTATCATGCAGGTTTTTCTTTGTTGGTTTGTTGAAAGACACTGCAACGGACAAAAGGTTTGAACTGAAGGATGCGTGTATTTGTTAAACGCAGGGCTTCTATTGGTAGGAAACCTCATACAGACCACTGGCTGCAATTCTCCAATAATGAGTTCTAGTCAGGATGGAGCCATTGTGCACTGCACTGCTGGGCTTTGAGTGTGACAATGAAAGCTGGGGGGTCCTAACATGAGAGCCAGATAAAAGGCATAAAGTGGGTGCTGAGGCAAACAAAACAAGCAGGGACAGGCGGAAAGCAACAATTGAAAAAAGCATTTGCAATGCAATAGTTCTCGCATTTACATGAAAACTATTGCTTTGCAAATGGTAGGAATCACGACAACGGGAGAGAGGGGGGGGACTGGTTGAGAGGGCACAGACAACTGGGGGAGATGGCACAGACAACGGAGGGCAGGGGGCGAAAAGGAACGGACAATGGGACAGCTGGTGGGGGGGAGAAGGCACCAAAGCACGTCATGCCTGCAGTAGGAGAACCTCATTAAAGGAAATAGTGCTCATAGTGTAATAAACATGTACAGTGTAACACTTGAAGTAAAGGGGCCAGTCATCATGGAAGGTGACAAATGAAGAGGAGGTGATACTAAGGAGGGACTAACGAGTCTATCAATAAATCAGAAGCCAGCATTTAGGACAGACAATGACACAAGCGAAAAGCAAATATGGGCGGAGAGCGGGCTGAGCTTCGATTCACCTACTCCTCTACAATAAGCCTCGCAGAGCAGCGCATGTGTGCTGACTCTAGGCTTGACCTAAAAATGTCTGTCTAAACTCAGGTCAGTAGAAATGTTCCATAGCCAATTAGCCCAAGTTAATACTCAGCATGCAAACCCAGTCCATGCAGAATCGTTCCTTAAAATGAGGGGATCTGTTAAAACATTGATATGCTAACAAATTTGCCCAGCTCATGTTTGAAGCTGTGCAATGTGGACCTGAAAGGTGCTGGCGCACCACCTGAATTACCACTCCATGCCTAATGCGCAGTGTAAACACCTGCTCGTTAGGCTCTGTGTGGGCTGGGTGAACCCTCTTTGTATTTACCAGGTGGCATTACCCTGGAATCATGCCAATATCTCAGTTCAAGAATGAATGAAAATCAGATGCAGATCTGAGGCAGCCGGGACTTGATGAGCTCATAGTCTTTTGACGGAGGGATCCTTTGTAACTTTACTACTACACGGTCGGCATTAATAGGTGAACAAAGGGCTTCACCCCTTGTTTGCAGTGGCATGAACAATGAGTGGTACATATGTAAGAGTTGTTGTTATATAGATCGCATATATATCAACAACGAGAGAGGTAGGGAAGGTCAGAGACACTCTCTTACACCCCAGTTAAGTATCAAACAACAAAAGAAGAGAGGTCCGGTCACGCACAAAGCTACCAGATATTTGAGCAAAGAGATAAGTGGGTAATTTTAATCACAGTCACTCTATTTGAGTAGGAAAGCCCTCACACACCGACCTGGTCAGTGTCATGCTTCATCATCGGGCCCCACCGAAGAGACCGAGTGTCTCTTCGGTGTGCTGCGACGCCAGAAATACTGCGGAGCTGGTCGTGTGGGGAGGACGTGTTGTGGAAATTGCAAAATTAAAAGTGACTAAGGGTATCGAAAAAACTTTTAATAAGTGATCCCTAAGACACGTGTAAGTGGTATATGTGTCTGAATTTAAGGGCCAAGGTTTTTAGGATTTTGATTAAATTCAGCTAAATACCACAAGTTTTAAAATTAATCAGTCAACATGTTTCTGCCTTATTTGTGGTATATATTCACCATGGCATTCTTCAGGACTATACCCCGGCGGTATGGACACTCTAATAGTCCACCCTGACCTGGGGACGTGTAAGTGAAAAAAGAAAAGTGAAAAAAGTGCTTAAAAATTAGAAGAGCAAATTGCTCATTCCAAAAAAAACCCAAGATTCAGGGGTGTATCAGCACTTTTAAAACAGGGCGCTACTAGCACCATGGGTCTCGGGAGGAGGATTGGAGCGCGCTTGGCACATCGCCCTCTGCGCTCACAACCCGCTTGTCAACCTGCAAGATTCCTCTAAACCGGACCCCGACGATTCGGGGTCCGGTTTAGAGGAATCTTGCAGGTTGACAAGCGGGTTGTGAGCGCAGAGGGCGATGTGCCAAGCGCGCTCCAATCCTCCTCCCGAGACCCATGGTGCTAGTAGCTCCCTGTTTTAAAAGTGCTGATACACCCCTGAATCTTGGTTTTTTTTTGGAATGAGCAATTTGCTCTTCTAATTTTTAAGCACTTTTTTCACTTTTCTTTTTTCACTTACACGTCCCCAGGTCAGGGTGGACTATTAGAGTGTCCATACCGCCGGGGTATAGTCCTGAAGAATGCCATGGTGAATATATACCACAAATAAGGCAGAAACATGTTGACTGATTAATTTTAAAACTTGTGGTATTTAGCTGAATTTAATCAAAATCCTAAAAACCTTGGCCCTTAAATTCAGACACATATACCACTTACACGTGTCTTAGGGATCACTTATTAAAAGTTTTTTCGATACCCTTAGTCACTTTTAATTTTGCAATTTCCACAACACGTCCTCCCCACACGACCAGCTCCGCAGTATTTCTGGCATCGCAGCACACCGAAGAGACACTCGGTCTCTTCGGTGGGGCCCGATGATGAAGCATGACACTGACCAGGTCGGTGTGTGAGGGCTTTCCTACTCAAATAGAGTGACTGTGATTAAAATTACCCACTTATCTCTTTGCTCAAATATCTGGTAGCTTTGTGCGTGACCGGACCTCTCTTCTTTTGTTGTTTGGTTATATAGATCGCACCAACGGAACCGGAGGAGTAATAGCCATCGTCCACAAGTCCACCCTCAAGGTCACCACCCACGCAGACGACACCCTCAACACCGCCGAACACCTGCACTTCCGGATCCACACCGACCCCAACACCACCCTCAGAGGAACACTCATCTACAGACCCCCCCGGACCCCGGGCTCAGTTCAGTGACTCCATCGCCAACCTCGCCAGCACCCACGCACTTGCCTCCACGGACTATATCCTCCTCGTGGACCTGAACTTCCACCTCGAGAACAACAACCACACCAACTCCGCCACCCTGATCGACAACCTCGCCAACCTCAGCCTCAAACAACTCGTCACCGCACCCACCCACGCCGCCGGCCACACGCTGGACCCCGTCTTCTCCACAAGCTCCCACGCCACCTTCAACCACACCGCCGAACTCCACTGGACCGACCACTGCTGCATCCATTTCACCTTCAAGAAACCAATCACGCACCACCGCACCCAACAGCCGCCTCGCAGCGGCTGGAGCAAAGTCACCGAAGACCAGCTGATCACCACCCTCGCCCAGAACCCACCCACCGACCCAACTGACTCAGACGCCGCAGCCCACAACCTCAGACAACGCTCAAGAAACCCTCCAACAGCCACGCCAGCAAGAGAGCCACCTGGTTCACCGATGAGCTCCAGACCTCCAAACGCGCATGCCGGAAACTGGAGAAGATATGGCTCCACGATTGCACACCGGACAAACACGCTGCACACAAGGACGCCATCCGCAGACATCACCACCTCATCAGACTAGCCAAAAGATCCTCCTTCAAAGACCACTTGGATAATAACGCACATGACAGCAAAGGGCTCTTCAGCATCATAAAGGAACTCTCCAACCCCTGCGCCAACGCCAACGACATCCTGCCCTCACAAGAACTGTGCGACTCTCTAGCCATCTTCTTCCATCGCAAGATCACCAGCATCCAGGACAGCTTCAACACCACGACCACCCTGACCACGCCAGACTCCACCTCCCATGTCAACACCACCAGCGTCATCCGCCTGACCTCCTGGTCCAGCGTTAACGACGACGAGACGCGCAAGGTCTTGAACTCCATCCACTCATGATCTCCGTCAGACCCATGCCCATACCACATATGTCTGAAGACGTGGCTCTATGGACAATGATCTGCTTGTTTCTTCTCTTTCTTCTTTCTGCCTTCTGTTAGTCTGCTGTAGGTCGGAGTAGCCGAGCGCTATATAAGACACCCATAACATTAACATTAACATATTCAACAAAGCAGACGCAGCCTTCACACCCCAACTATGGAAGGTTGTTAGAACCGGGGTCTCTAGTTGGCAGGGGTATGCACCCTAGTCCAAGTAGGGACCACCGCTTCCGACCTGGTAGCTTGGCACAGAGCAGCAAAGGCGTAACTTCAGAGGCAATTTGTAAAGTATTTGTGCAAAACACAACGGCAATGACACAGTAAAAACACTCACAAAAGGAACACCACACCAGTTTTGTATAAGAATAAGAATTTCTTTATCTAAAAATTATGCGAGTACCAAAAGCAGGTAAATCCAGCTCCAGGCAAGATCAATGATAAAAAGGATTCCAGTTTCCAAGCAAGATCAATAATCAATAAGAATGAATCCAGTTCCCAGGCCTGATCAATATAAAAAGGATTACAGTTTCCAAGCAAGATCAATAATCAATAGGAATATATCCAGTTCCCAGGCCTGATCAAATCACCAAAAGCTCATGTGTGCCAAGGGCTCCTGCTGGTAATGTCTTTCTCACAGTGTCCTTGGATGGCAAAAGTTCACTTGAGGTAGGTTCTTATGGTCAAAATTCTCTGTGGGAAGGTTCTTAGGCCAAAGTTCCCTTGTGGCGTAATAAGTGTGCCTCTCATAGAAATGATGCTCCCAGCGTAGGAAGTGTGGCTGCCCAGGCGCTGCTGATAATGCTTAAAAATACCCCAGTGTCAATTATCAAGTAATTATGCCCCCGTAGGCCGGTCAGTGAAGGACGGTTCCCAGCCAAGCACAAAGCTCAAACTCCAGGTACCCGGCCAACCCGCACCCCGCCCCCTCACAGCAGCCTTGTTGCACTGAGGTGTTACCTGGGGTGGTGGTTGCGGGCGCGGGTGCGAGGCTCCTCTCCCCCTGGGGCCTCGGGCTCAGCAGGCGCTGCACGGGTGGAGGTCACGGCCACACAGCGCTCCTTTAGCACAGCACTTAACAGTGCCTCCAAGTCCGGGGCAACGACGGAGCCTCCTGCCACACAGCGCTTGGCTTCTCAGCACTACACAGCGCGATCCTGTCCCAGTGGCGGTGACCTCAGGGCCTGTTTCAGTCGACTTGCGCCAGAAGCAGAGGCAATCACAGAGCCCTCGGGAGGATCACGGGACAAGCAGTGCTGAGGGCAGGCACAGCGTTGCAGGGCAAATCTTGAGAGTGTTGTTGCTGTTCCAAAGGGCAGTCTTTAAAACGCTGTGGTCCAAGGACAGGTAGTTTCCTTTAGCTTAAAAAGTGTGCAGTCCCAAAAAGGCAATCTTTAAAAGGTTGAAGACTCTTTAAAATGTGGTACAAAGAAAAGTAGTTCCTTTGGAATGTTGTGGAGACACTCTGGTGGTGATGTTGCAGTCTCCCATCAGGGCAGGATCAGCAGACAGTAGGGCAGCTCAGCAGGTTGTGGGGCAGCAGTTCCTTGGAGCAGTCAGCCTCCTTCCCAGTGGCAATCCTCTTGCGCAGCAGTCCTCACTCCAGCAGGGATTCTTCCAGGTCCAGCAGTGTAACAAGAATGTGAGGCCAGGACCCTCCCTTATATATCTTTTTAGTCTAAGGGCTAGAAAGTGGTTGAAGTCTCTGGAAGGGTCTGGGGGCAGGGGCTTCTGGAAGAGTCCAGGGTGTTCTGGTATGTTCCCTGCCTTCCCTGACCTAGCTGTCACAGTGACGAGAGACAGGCCGTTAAGGCTACAGTGGGCAGCCCGTCACAGCTCATCCCAGGGAAGAAGGTGTGAATCACCACTCCCACCTCCCAATCCAGGCAGGCTATCAGTACGCAGAGGGGAGGGGGGAGTCTGCAGCCTAATCTAAGTGTAGGCAGGAAAAGGTCCCCTTTATAAAAGTGGGATCCCTAGCGTAGTAATGCCCAAACCCTATATATCATTGGAAAGGGTTCCCCGCCCCGAGTACAACAAGACCAAACATGATAGACTTATTAGGTCCCTGTCAGAAGTTATTCCATAAGGGGAGGTTCCCAATGTTAGCCTATTGGAGGATTAAACCTTACTGCGGTAGCAGTGGCTTGTGGCAGATATGCCAGCCTCACAAGGTTTTAGGGAAGAGCACCTGCACCTCAGCACTGTTTAGCAGTGATGAGGCGCCCAGAGTCCTAAGTCCAACAAAATATAGGATAAAAATAGGAGGCAAAAAGGGCAAAAATGTAGGGGAGACCACCCTAAGGCTGACAGGTCTAACAAAGGTCATCAACATCTCCTTCCAAACAGCTACATTCCCAGAAAGCTGGAAGCACGCCGAAATCAACACCCTCCTCAAGAAGCCCAAGGCGGACCCCAAGGACCTGAAGAACTTCCGGCCCATCTCCCTGCTCCCGTTCCCGGCAAAGGTCATCGAGAAAATCGTCAATATGCAACTGACCCACCACCTCGAAGACAACAACATCCTGGACCCGTCCGAGTCCGGATTTAGATGCAACCACAGCACCGAGACAGCCCTCATCCCCGCCACAGACGACATCAGGTGCCAACTAGACAACAGCGAAACATCAGCCCTCATCCTCCTGGACCTGTTGGCTGCCTTCGACACGGTCTGCCATCGCACTCTAAGGACACGCCTCCTAGAAGCCGGAATCCAAGAAAAGGGCCTTGACTGGACCACATCCTTCCTCTCCGGCAGAACCCAGAGCGTCCGCCTCCCACCCTTCCGATCCGAAGCCACCGACATCATCTACGGCATCCCTCAGTCCGACGCTGCTCAACATCTACATGGCCCCACTCGCACAAGTGGCCCGCCACCACAACCTCAACATCATCTCCTACGCCGACGACACCCAGCTCATCCTCTCCCTCACCAAGGACCCACACACCGCCAAATCCAACCTCCACGAGGGAATGAAGGCCGTCGCTGACTGGAAGAGGTGTAGCCGTCTGAAGCTGAACTCAAGACAAGACGGAGGTCCTCATCCTCGGACCCACCCCCTCCGCATGGGACGACTCCTGGTGGCTTACCACACTGGGAAAAGCACCAACACCCACCGACCATGCTTGCAACTCAGGATTCATCCTCTACTCCTCCCTCTCCATGTCCAAGCAGGTCAACGCCGTCTCCTCCTCCTGCTACAACACCCTCCGCATGCTCCGCAGGATCTACAAGTGGATCCCAACTGAAACAAGAAGGACGGTGACACAGGCCCTTCTCAGCAGCAGATTGGACTATGGCAACGCACTCTACGCCGGAATCCCATCCAAACATCTACGACGACTACAACGCATCCAAAACGCCTCCGCTCGACTGATCGTCAACTTCCCCCGCTGCAGCCACATCACCCCCCACCTGAGAGACCTACACTGGCTCCCCATCTACAAAAGGATCACCTTCAAGCTCCTCACCCATGCACACAAAGCACTCCACAACACTGGACCAACCTACCTGGACAGCAGACTCAGCTCCCACACCCCCACCCCCACCCGCCAGCTCCGCTCCGCCAGCCTCGCTCTCGCCGCTGTCCCCCGCATCCAACGTGTGACATACGGCGGCAGATCCTTCTCCTACCTCGCCGCCAAGACCTGGAACACCCTCTCTACCCACTTACGGCAGACCCAAGACCTACTCGCCTTCAGAAGACTCCTCAAGACCAGGCTCTTCAAACAGTAGCGTCACCCACCCTCCCCTCAGCGCCTTGAGACCCTCACGGGTAAGTAGAGCGCTTTATAAATACCCTGATTGATTGATTGATTGATTGATTGATAAATGTGAAGTGCATAGTTGAAATAACCTGAAAAGAACATTGATAAATCTAAATACTGACCTAGAAGCTGCCTCTAAAGCAAAACTATGGAAATCCAGGTGTCATAGAATTATACCTACGATTTCTGTGGATTATCTCAGTTTATGAAATTCCCATTTCTAACTGTACAAGTAGACATCGGAGAATACCATTAGTTAAAGCACCTACTTCCCCTTACACTACTCCTGTGGACTAACCACAAGTAGATAATCCATCGCTTTACTGTGAGAGAAATGTGCAAGACAGTTTTTTATAAAATGGAAACATTTTTCTATGATCACAAATCACATTCTGTAACCTGCAGTGTTCGTTTGTCTCACTCTAGCTGTTTCTGAATTTCTTATGTGTCTCTCAAAGTGGTTATATCTGGTAGGTCTTAGTGGCACTGAGCTGATATAGTGTAGAAGGATTTCTCAGTGTCCCACTGGGTGTCATTTGTTTCATGGTTGTGTTGGTGTGGCATTCTTTGGATCAGCCTATAGCTATTTGTCAAGAAGGCCTATGTCTATTTGTGGGGGCCATCTCTCTTACTCTCAATCTCTTGTTACCGCTCTTTTCTCTATCCCTTGGGTCTTTCTCTTTTTTCTCTCTCTTTTTATGCCCACCTTTTGAGGACAGATTAGGTCCTCACGGTGTGGGTAAAAACACACACACACGATAATCAGATATGCAATGGCCCACAGACATTAGTGCACACACATCATACCCATCATACCTTTACCTTGTTCTAACATACTTATTAATGCTTCAGTGGAAGAGCCCCGATTTCCGATCCCGCACCTCAGTCTTACCTTCGACACAGATGGGGTCGACTACCCAGGCAAACACATTGGCACACATCGGCCATGCAGCACTGAAACATTGCAGACAGTGTCATTCACTTAAATGTGAGCTTGGTATATAGCATGGCTGCATCACCAGCTCAGTTGTGTCAATTTATAAGACATATAAAACAACCTTGACGGTAGGAGTAAAGGGCACACTGCGATTACAAAAAGAAGTCCAGGGTGGGGGGCAACTCTCTGATCCCTTATTAGGCTTCTGATTCTACTTCTGTTATTTTCTTACCAGCAAATTCAATTGCTAACTACATATCTATTTCTTCACATTGCTTCTTCTCGTTGAAGACATGAGAAATTAAATCTTCTGTGTATGGACTCTGCCCTTGGGTCACGTCTCTCCTCCCATGTACATTAATGGTTAAATTGGTAGAAGATTTGTAGGGATGGCTCGGGAAGGGTACATCATTTGTTGGGAAATGTTTTTCCACTAGATCAGTCTGCAGTTCCATTGGTTAATCCACAAATGAAGTGCTCTCCAAATAATCACCGTAGGTCTTATGTTTCTGAATAAACAGATGCAAAACAACTTGCACTGAGAGTTAATATAAAATATTTCTATTCAGACAGCATCAATGAAGACATCATCAGAAGCAGAATGCTTTTGAAGTCAAACACTGCATCAACCCACTGCCATACCCAGCGATTCCTCACTTCACGGAACAGTGCAATGCTATCAGCCTCTACTTCAGTGAAAAAATACAGAAGATCCAGCAGCACTTCAACAGGACTGAGGCTGCATCATCCACCATGCCCACCTCTTCTGAAAGAATCCTGCAATGGTCAGCCTTCAAAGACCTAACTCCCACAAATCTGCTCAACATACTCATACCTCCAAGATGAGTATGTTTTGAAGATGATGTTTTAACCTTATCCTTCATCACAGCCCTCTCTGTGGAAGATTTCTCATCCCTGCTCCCCATTGTCAGGGCTGCCCTCAGTAAAGGCTAATGCTTAATTTGAACTGGTGGTTGCAGGGGCTGGCGACTGACACTCCTTTTTGGGTATAGCCCCTTACAAACAGAGGAAAAAGGAAGAAGAGCACTATAGAAAAAAACATGAAAAAGAGAGAAAGCTAAAATGAAGAATAACCCACAATAGTGAAATAGAGGGACAGGGACTGTATGGTGGTGAAAAAAAAGCAAGATGTAGAATCAAAATTATGCAGCCTTGGTATTCAATAATCCCAATGTTTGCCAGCTCCA
Source organism: Lissotriton helveticus (assembly GCF_964261635.1). NCBI lineage: Eukaryota > Metazoa > Chordata > Amphibia > Caudata > Salamandridae > Lissotriton > Lissotriton helveticus. The sequence continues at coordinate 780,428,493 of NC_136061.1, forward strand.
ACTTCAGGCTTCAGAGAAAACCGTGACATATAATTTTACAAATAAAGCACTGCTCAAGATATCTTACCAGAAGCTCTCAGTACAGACCAGATAAAGAAACCTACACTAGACCCTAATGACCTCAGCAATTACCAGCCCATCACTCGCCTACCATTCATCTGCAAGATCATTGAAAAAGCAGTCTATGTTTAACTGCAAGATCACATCATTACAATCTATCTCCTTTATGGCTATAGATCACGCTGCAACATGGAGACTGTTATCTTACACATCATAGATGGTGCCCTCCTGACGGCAGATGAAAATGACAGATGCCTCCTTATAGTGCTGGACCTCTCAGCTGCCTTCAACACAGTTGACGATGCCACCCTCATACGCACCCTGGAGTCTCTTGCACCATAAAGAGCACGTACAATGAAAGTCACATGATGGTATGAGTCTGTAGCATAGCTTTGCAGGTTGAAGCACCTGATTATGATGACTATGAGAATATATAACACAAAGTCTCTAACACCCACAGGCCTAATTCAGTTTTGGGTCTTCCATGGTTGATAATGAGTTCCACAAGCTTTATGGATAGTTGGATATAAGGTGGATGACCGCAAAAATAATGTTTGGGTTGCATTTTGCAATTAAATCACAATAAACCACATTCTCTGAGTACAGGCCGGGGGGGGGGCTAGAGGAGAGAGAGAGGGAGGGGGGGAGAGGAGAGAGGAGAGAGAAAGAGAGTGTGAGAGAGAGAGAGAGAGAGAGAGAGAGACTGTCTTGCAGGCCATGGACTGAAATTGTGGCTGCACCAAGTCCGCCTTCCATTCTCCTGAGGTCAATAAAATGAGGGGCTCTGTGTTAGATACCAGTGTGTTAGAGAAGGTTCAAATGAGTGTCCAGATGTACTGTGTTACTCACATGCTCTGAGTTCCTACTACCAACAGCAAACAGTTAATAACCCAGTGACAGATGACTAGAGCCAAAGGTGGCTAATTATCTCAGCAGACCCAGAGCCCAGCATTTTATCCTCTTATTAGGATCCAACCTGTATTGTGAGTGCACGAAAATATTTGTTTTAAGGGATGAACCTATTACGATCAGCGCATTGAGACTTAAGTTAGCCCTGTTTAAAGAATCATTTGCATTGTACAGTTTTATGCACTGAGATCAGAAAAGGGGCGATGTTGCAAGCCTCTTGCAAATCTCAGTGGTAGGCGGTGACAACGGGGGTCATAAGGTTTTGTGGTCTCATGCATTGAAATCACAACAAAGTTTCTCTTTGTCGAGTAGAACTATTTGACTTTGTCAACCACAAGACCCCGAGTTCACATCTATTAGGCCAGACCTTTAATTACATAAGCCAGGTCTCCTGTAAAGGATTTCTTGGATAGCTTCGTAGGCCAAACGAAAATAAATAGGAAATTGAAAATTAACTTAGCTACATCATTTCATAGAAATAATCATCAGCTGGCCATGGAATGTTTGTTTTTGAGACGCTAACACAGTTTGTTAATGCTTCTTTTTCAAGCAATTTCTTTTCAAGTCATTGAGTTTGAACATTCAACAATGCCTCTGCGTTTGGTAGGATATGCTTATGTTTAAAATCCTTAAAACTGAATTCTTCAGACATACAATTGACTGCAAATGTAAGATCTCTGTGATGTGAAGTGTTTTCGTGATACATGGGAGTATATACTTGTTTTTGCTTGTTCCTGTAATAACAATGATGATGGGGTCTAGTTACACACTCCTTTTTTGACTTTAAAGACATATACCACTAATTGCATAGACTTGCCACCTTGGCGCACCCTCTGTCTGAAGAGACCATTCGTAATATGCAGTAGCTATCCCATTCATAGAATAATCCTAGTGTGCATAACCTCATAGGTTGCTGATCAACAGCCAGACATTATTAATCCACAGACCTTCAATGTTTTTTTAGTATTTCTCCATACTAGATTAATTTTTGCAGCGTTGTGTGATTACCTAAATCCTTCATCAATCATAAAACAATATGTAGAATGTTTCGTAATGCATTGATGGTTGCTTAGATTCTTAGTGAACCTCAAATATTATTCACACTGTACAACTTTTGTTTTAATCAATATATTGATTCCAGATATGTTTTGACAACCCGATGCATTTCGGACCTGCTGGTCCATCAGGGGGGGGATTCATTTTTTGAGTCGATTCCAGTAGTCCATGAACGAAATGGCAACTTCAATGAGAAATACCGCTAGTTAATATACCCCCAATTGAGGACCCTGCACGCCAATCTTTCATCACCTCTTTGCCATCTCTTGTGGGTCCCCTCAGGTTCTGTGTATATCACTGAATTTAGAAAACCCCAACTGCAATCAGCAGGTTTTAAGATACCCCTAGTAAGCTTGTGGCTAGGTGTGTTGTGTTTTCACTTTATTACTGTTTGTGCGCTGCATAAATCTTTAACACACTGAGCCTCAGAGGGGTTAAGTACAGGTTAATTTAGTAAATTTTTTGTGGTTCACCCTTACAAGGATTGCGGTTGTGTTTTTGGTTGGTTTTCCACCCCCCTCAACCAATAACCCAGTTTCCTACAGAATGCGTCTCCGTTAGACTGTGAGGCTTTTCGGAGAAGGTTCTCATTGGTATTTATTTGTGTGTATGTATTAATGTAATTTTCTTTTTTACAGTAAAATCACTGATTCAACATTGATTCATTGAGTATTATTTGTTGTGTTACTGAGTTCTGAATTTCTAGTCTACATCACCTCCCTGGCTAAGCCCTTGATGGATCTGCCCCTATCTTTAGAGTCAAGTGCTAAAATGGATACTTTGTTCCCAATTTGGGAGTCTGCTGCACTTGTAATTGAGGTACAGTAACATCTCATTGCAATGGAACCCTCCGACTAAGATTTCTCATGCATAGTTATAGGAATAAATTAGTGGTGTCTCCTCCACTTAGGTGGAGGACTGTTGCTCCACTACCCTGAAGTAGCAAAAGAAAAGAAAAAAGAAAATAATAATAACTATTGTTATTATCATTTTATTGTATCCTCCTGCTGTGGCAGGTTGCGTGAGGGGGCGGGCAGGGCTGCAGAGCAGGGGAGGAGTGGTAACACCCTCCTAAGTATGCAATGCCTGTTTGGTCGGCCCTCTCGGGCCCCCTAAAACAGTCATGCACACTTTCCCTGTTCTCCATTCAGGCTGCATTATATGTGGGTAGAAATGTGTGAAACAATATGGATGACTTGCAGGTGACATTTGAAAGAAATTATAATACATGGAACGTACCAGATTTAGAAGCTATCCTCTTAGAATTACATAATGTTTCAGAAGTGTTAAATTGCTAAGGCACAGAGGAAGAGTCATAGCTAAAGGCTTCCCAGAGTTAGGTCTTTTTCAGGAGTAGCCGGAAATAATTCCCTTTACTTCTCAGAATTACCATTACTGGTATTCCGGTAATTCCGGGCATTGAAATAATGTGGATTACAAGTTTTCAGAGAATAACAAGCCAGATTCAGTTTTTCGGTCTGGTTCATGTACGTTTTTCCTGGGTGTTTCGCACTGAGATTTTTCCTCCTTACTGCAGCCAAAATTTCTACACAAAACATCAGAAACTGAAATCCCAAAAGGGCCCCTAAGTCCGGTAACAGGCCATTTCAGGATCAACTGGGACTCTTGTAATGAGGCACTCAGGTGTTGAACCACTAAGAGTACAAAGCGTTTGAGCAGTATGAAGGGTAGCACTGCTGAGATATGAATCAAAAACTGTGCTTACATGATTCTGAAGGAATTATGCTGGATGATTGTAAAATCCCGTGCATTGGTCAGACTTTATTATTGTATGTTTTATTCAAATAGGATTTCACATACTATTAAACAAGTGTTTCATAAACTTGACTGAGGCACTATTACTGGTTCAAGAATGCAGACACAATGGCTGCAGCCAGAAAGTGCCCACAATGAGATAACAGCATGCAGTGCCAAAAGAGACATTTGAAAAGAGGCTTTATTGTGCTGCTCGCCTCATACAACTGCTGATTTATACACTATGTTCCTATCCAGATTTTTGAAAAGAGATGTTAGTTTCTCATTTGGTGATGCAAGGTTAGAACCGATTGTGATGCATGCAAAAAATGCACGTTTTATGTCGCGACACTGATGAAAACATGCCCTTATTGGTCCAGCTATCATTAGTGCTGCATGTGGCCAGGCACATTGGCCCCCGGCACCCCAGAATGTACGGGCCCATTGCACCTCATACTTAGATGTCTTTTTACTACCCAACCAGCGAAAGGAGGACAGCCCATTCTGGCCATGGCACCAGTTCCCAATCACTGTACACCCACTTTATTTACCTTTCTTGCATCACTCCCTTTGTTGCTGCCTACCAAGATTCAATTGCTGTCAAGGGCGTTTCTATTCCATCTGGTACAGATGGTCTGGGTTTAGTTCATCAGTGTGCACCTCCTTAATGGAAGGAACATCTTGGAAATGATTCTCTTTTTAAAGCCCTGTGGTCTCACACCAAGGTGCTCTTAGCAATATGCAAACTTAGAGAAGGAATTAGGAGCTTTATTTCCGCGTGGACAGGCAATAAAACCGTCTCTCAGAAGATCAGAGAAAAAAAGAGCCTTGAATGTGTTTCTCTGTTCATATTTTACGATACCTTTTCCCTGTTTTTCGTTTTCTGTTCAGCCCTTGGATTCCTCGGGGTCATCAGCTCTTTATAATTAATACAGAACTGGAATTGTATGTAATAATTTGCAAGAAATACATTAATTTCCTATTTGATAGGAATTTTTATTTTCGATCATGTTGCCAGATGGAGCAATTTCCTTCATCTTGAAGACCGCTGCATGATAATACACCTAGGACCAGTGGCACGTGTCAACACTCTCCACTGAGGTGCTACTATTTTGCTACTTATTACCGTGGAAGACTTGGTCAGGGCAAGTATGATCTTATCTGGAGCTCTTTGATATTCGAGGCAGGTGCCATCCACCGCACTTCCCTGGGCACGTTCAGCACTCTGCCAGTTATCTCCCAAACACCCATGACCACAACACCTACTGGAATCACTGCTGCTGATGGAGCGAGGTGGCAAACACAAAATGTTGTGTACCCCTCATAAATTTAATGTCCCATAACAGTAACATTCACCGATTGCACGTTTTGCGAAATTAACCAACCATAGAATAAAGTGCACACATAATTTTTATTATTACACATGGGGAGAACTAACTTTGCTTGCATGTTGCAAATAAACTGAGCTAATATGTATTGTTATTGTGTTGTGAATTAATGCACAGCTTGGAAATAATCAAAACGCAATTTAAATGTGCTTATTGTATTTATTGATGTGATGGAGAGGTCGAAATGTAAGTATAAAATGCATTTATGTGGCTTGTTTGCTAGGTAACAACTAACTGGGAAACATTAGTTAGGTGGGAGGTAAACAGAATGGGTTTAAATTCAATAACTAATGTGAATCTGTGTTTATTTCTACAATAGTTCCAAAAGTGGCCTCTGAGGCCTGTGCAAAAATGGACGTTTGGGTAAACTGTGAGCAAGAGCTGAACTGCGCAGGCGCGCCAAAACCTGCAAGTCAGAGTGAACTGCCTGTGCTCGAGAGGTTCAAGGCTGCTGTGGCCCGAACCTAGGATGGGTGCCAAGCATGGACGATGTAACGCTAAAAGCCTGGGAGAGTTTGAGGATGTTTCAAATACAAGGAAGCTTCTAGGCCTCGGACTAACTTAAACAATGAACCTTTATTTCTTGCTGACTCTTTGCAAAAAAGATGCTGTAACGGTGAGAGGATGCTCAGCCACCCCGAAATTGTCCAATGAATTTTTGAATAGGGAATGTTAGTTACATTTTAGATAGATTAAGTTAGGGATTTGGGGTATAAAAAACCCTGGTTTTGTCTAGTCTGGGTCGCTTTTTCAATTTCCATCGGAGATGCTACCTGATTGCTGACCGATTCCTGGATGTAAGAACTTTAACTTTTTCTTTACTTGTTTGCTTTGCAGGACTGAAGGATAAGATGAGGGTGTTAGTTAGGGATGTTAGGAGAGACTGAAAATTGGAACTATCTGTTCTTTGCTAATCTTTAACTGTTTTCTAAAATAAAGCGATTCTTTTTCTGAGCTATAAATAAAATGATCATTTTGAAATAAAGTTTAAGATTTTACTGAATAAAGATTTACTAATGCATAAATGTCAGACATGATAACGTTTTGCTTTGAATAAAAATTAGATAAATGTAGAAGTAAGAGCTGGTCTTTGAATTCTTCCTACGCCTAATTTTCATTCTAGCAGATCCATTGCCATTATGGTGGTGTGTCTGAATAATTTAAGTCTGAATAAATCCATGGTAAATTATTTCAATCTGCAGGTGTAAATAATAGTTGAATAGGTTTAGACCCTCCACCTAAATGTTACAGCGTTTCTCTGCTGCGATTCACCAGAGCCTTGAAGCCAAGTGTAAGTGAACAGGGTAAATGTGCAGTGTTATGGGCCCCACTGATGCATGATTTGTATGGTTTAAGGTTTCAGGGTAATGGTGAGTGTTAATTAGAAATGATTTCTGGAGCCGCGCTATAGCACTGCCACCACTTGTATCCTCATGTTACACACTCCACCACTTCCGGCCCAGTGCTGTGATCAGGCAACCAGTTGTACCTGCATCTAATGTCTGACAAACATGTTCATACTAAGAGTCTCATGTACAGCCAGCACAAACAAAATATTTCATAAAGCTCGTTCATCAGCGTTAGCCACTAATAACACCAAACACAAAGGCAATGGAAACACTGCATCTTTACTAAGCCTGGGTGAAATTTTAATTACGCTGGAGTGATTACAGAGATTATGTTCTTACGCCACATTGTGTATATTTCGGGGAGACATTTTAACATGAGATTCATCATTTGGATGATTTTTTAATGCTAGATGCATTTTAGGTAGATTTTTTACCTGAGCTTGCCCTTCGGCTATAATTTCAGCACAAAATTACAAATTTGAACATGAACAGCAGAATTTTGAACGCGAGCAGCAGTTCCTTTAATGTGGGTGGTTAACAAAAATTTGAGGTAGATGTTTTACCTGAGTGGGCGGTTTTTATGTGCAAAACTACAAATCTGAACAAGACTGGAAGTTTTTTAATGCAAGCAACCAGAAATCAACTCGAAATTACATTTTTGAGTTGAATTTTTACCTGAACAGACCATTTTACTCACTTATTGTAGTAGACCAATTTAGATTAAATACACATACATCCAACAGAGCCCAGCCGCATATATGCCAGGTACACAGCTGTTTCATTGACCTCCACAACTCCAAACATGAAGGAAACATCTATATCAAAACACAGCAGACATTAGACATTAGACAAAACACCACAAAGGCAGCTGACACATGCCACATAGACAGCGACACCACGCAGAGACAATATTTAGCCACCAAGGAGATGAAATTCTACTAACCTAAGTGACTGCTAAGGAGATGGTAAATCGCTGCCACACTGAGCACTAACTAAAAAAATTATTTTCCAAGCCAACTCACATGGCAACTTATGGTTTTGAATTGCTGCTTAGCATTCTCATCACAGATTCATGACAATACCATGCTAGAGATGAACGCAATGCGCCAGTCGTTAATTGGTAAAAAAAATAAGTGCCAAGGGTCTCGTCAGGAGTCAGCTTGCATCAGACCATTTTTCCTGTTAGCGCCGCGCAAGACTGAACCAATTACTAATCATAAATGGGGAGAGGATGTGGCATAATGACCAGAGCTGCCAACTTCTGGGCTGGGGAACCAGGTTTGACTCTCTGCGTCGGCTTAACGTCCTGTGATTCGGGCAAACCACTTAATCTCCCTGTGCCTACCATAAATGAATGTGCCCTTAACTGGTGCTCGAGAAAGGCGCTGTGTTGATGATTAAGTGCCACTGCTGAGCACCAGAAACCACTGGCCCAAGCTAAGCACTGCAATGCTCTAAACAAAATATTATATAAACATTTGATCACAAATTCTTTCATTGAGGAACCCATGTGACTGACTAAAGTCAATCATGCTGCAGGGTTGCCCTAGTGCTAGATGTCTTTTATACAAATATGAAAGGGCATCTGTGGCAGACTGAGGTCAGATATAGTCCAGAATCTTTGGGGGAAATGATACTTGCATATGATTTGCCCAGTGATGTGGATTTATAGCAGTGAATTAAACACACCAGCCCTTCTTCTAAATGTGTCATCTAGTGTGGTTCGACCAGTTGTGCACTTCTCTCCATTCTACAAAGATTAATTTGTTATGGATTAATTGATACATAATTAACTAAAACTGGACAACTTTAATTGTTTCTAATCTGAATACATGTTCCAGATTCATCTTTCAGAGGTCAAAGGCTGAACAATTGATAGTTGTACTTTTCTGTTCCAACCCACTGATGCTTTGATCTTTCAAGAGTATATAATAATGCTGTAAATAAGCAATATGCCAGGTTAGTTCTCTTGCCCTCCCTAATTTTATTTCATGTTTAGCATTAACTACAGATGACACATCCCCAGCAGGAACAGAATCTTCTGCAAACAGCTATGTCCTCTCGCCCTCGGCCACTGCCAGTGTGGGATTCAACCTCACATCTGCCACATAACAGTAGCGCACAAATCAACAACACAGTCCCCACTTACTCTCCAGTTACTTGAATGTACTGGGTCACAGTGTTAGGAAGTATCTATTTAACGGAAGAAAAATAAATAAATAATTCTAGTTAAAAAACACAAAGGCGAGGACTGTGGGATATTTTATTCCTTAATAAAAGGTGTGCACACTGGAATGGGACGTGATCATTTCTATTCAGCAGATGAAAGGTGTACAATGGTTTCCTCTTGTATTGTAATGAAACTGCTGCGTTTATTCAATACCTTAAAAAGATGTGGGCTGTTTTGCTCAGTATTTAAAAGAAACGTGCTCTGGGTTGCTCAGATAATATAAAGGAGTGGGAAATTTTATTTGGTGATGAAAACAATTAATTTCCCTTGATATCAGAAACCCCTTTTAAAACTCTTTCATTTTCCATTTTTCAGCAACAATGTCCTTAACACTGGACCCCCCCCCATCCTTCCAACAATAGATTTTATTCCCACAATCTAACCAAACATCCAAAATGTGATTACACCTATTTATTTTGTCTTTGGGTTGTCATCAATTCCATTATTCCTTGTATATGTAATGTACTGGGAATACAAAAACACATGGGATGGACTGAGTCACAGTGGTGGCTGCTTTGGTACACGGCGGGGGGAATTGAATAAAAACATTTTTTTTAAACTTACCTTCTTCGCAGCTGCCGGACCCTCTTCTCTGTCCTCACTCTGCAGCGACAGAAGCACCCAGGCTCCCAGCCTATTCCCGCCAATCACAAAGCTGCATGAGCAGTGTCGTGATCGGTCTGAGTGGCCTGTTTGGCCAGTCAGGCAGTACCAGGGAGCCTGGGCATGCTTTCCACGGGGCTGTGCAACACAGCCCCTTGGAGAACATGCTAAGTGCGCATGATTGTTTGACCGGTCCCAGAGGGCCGGCCAAACAATCGTGCACACTTTGGGACTGCAAAAACCACTCCTCACTCTGCCCAGCCCCGAGCAACCTGACCTGGCTCCAATCACTCGCACAAAAATAAAAAGATAATGTTGGCTTGTGATTATCATTTTATTTTTTATAGCAGTTCGGCGATGCTTCTCCACCTTAGCAGAGGAGCCGCCACTGCTGAGGCAGTGTATTTAACAGTCAGCGACCACTTGTTTGACCTGCTGAAGACAGGTCTGCTGGCAATCTAGCACTGTTTATACTCTGTTGTTTGGTTTCCAAATTATAGATGATTCTATAAACAGAATTTCATTGAGCAAATATTGAGTAATATAAATATTTTCTGCTTCTAAACAATGGGGTCCATGTGCCACAAGTCAAGACAATAGAATACTAACATTTCTAATGTGAATGACTAAATTCGGTCTGGAATTTAAATCTTAATTTATCAATAAGACATTTAAAGAACTTGAGTTTATACATCTTGGCAACAAATTATTCTGAATGCATGGGATGATTACAAAGGATCAATGTCTCAATCTTTCAAAATCTGAAGCTATCTACGGAGTAAAACCCAAGTACGTGCCTACAACAGTGCCTCATCTTCAGAAGTACGTATTTAAACCAAATATTTGTGAAAAATAGCATAAAATCCACAAAACGATATGGTACTAAGATATATAGCATATGCAGCTGTCACCGAGAATCATTCCACAAAAGAAATCACAGAAAGTTAAACTGAAGAGTGTCATTGAAATAGAAAAACCCGATATTGCATCACATATAGACTTTAAATTGAGGCTGGGTGCATCGACAGCAGGTATATAGCCAAGCTAATAGCAACTGTTCCCCCTAAAACCTGCACCGAGGTTATCTAAGTAAGGATATGTCAAATATTATTTTGCTTTAAAAGCACTGGAATGGAACAGGACATAATAATGTTGGAAAATCTCAAATGCAGCGTGCAGGATGTTGAAGTGGTGGTATTGTAAATTTTCTTCAATTTGGGGTTTCATCGAGGACTGGGTCAATGGTGCTGCCACCCATAGCTAATCAGAACAACGTGGTGAATGTGAAGTCTCTCTACAGCATGATAGTTGTGTGGACTACCTGCCACCCGTAGTCATTGTTGAAGCCCCCTTTAAGTCGTGATGCCATGATACAGTAGTTACTGTAACCTTGAGCCATTTTATATAGATGGGTTCTTATTTATAAATGATAATATTTGGCTCCAATAATTTTCGACTCTAGCACTTTTCCAATAACTAAGAAATCCAGTGGAGTCCTCTCCATTCCTAGATCAAGGCAAGTGTCTCCTCTCCTTTGCACTTCTCTATTGTATGGAACTGATGCATTAAACCACCCAACTTATAGCCACCACCAACAGAGCAGCTACCTGATGCTAGTAAGCCTGTATTGCCATGTCAAGGAAAAGCTATGATTAGAATCTCGATGTCCTGTCTGCACGTGTTTTAATGCTGCTACTAGACATTATCAAGTTTGCAACTTTAGAGAGGGGATGGATGAGAATGCAAGCATTGATCCACACCAACAAAGGGCAAAGGTGGGGTGACGCAACAAGGCCTCATAAAGTTACTACAGATCAGTGCTCTATCCTCTCATAGAGTAAGACCAGGTGCAATTGCTAACACTCAACTTGCGTATGTTTTCTGCAGTTCTAGCAACATAGTGATGTGCTCTTGTCCCACTGCACCACAATGGCAGCAATAAAATCATTATGCAGCTATAGAATGAAAAGGGGGGGCCCTTGGCCCCCCCGCCCGCATGGCGGCGCGGCGACCGCCTCCCCCTTAGTGCCTCTCGATGGTGGGGCGGGCCCTCATGGGCGCGACCCGCCACCGATTGGCCGGCGACCTCCCTGACCCGGATACCAGGGTAGGATGTCCGGGTCAGGGGGGGGCGTGCTGCTGGAGAGGCTGGGCGGGGGGCGTTGCCATCCCCACCCGGCCCCTTGTGAATAAAGAGGCGGGGAGCGCCCGGGAGACCCTCTTGTTCCCTGGACGCTCCCCCACAGCGTGTTGTGCCCCGCTATTAACTCCTAATATTTAGAGATGAGTGGGTCACAGTAGTGTATGTTCGTTTAGGTGAAGATAATTGAAAGGTTACATGATAGTGTCTCATTTCTGTAATAGGCAGTAATGTTAAACTTGGCTTGCCACAACACTGTCAATGTTTGAGACAATGCATGAACTGACAATGATGAGCAATATAGACTCACCTTTGCAAGCAGGTCAGACAAACTGCCACGACCTCACTTAATATTAGATTCACATGAATATGGCACAGGGGTGGCTGTAGCACCATCTGGTGAGCTCTAGACATGCCCTGGGGGGCAAGGTCAACATGCACATATCAAGCGTAACGTCCTATATGCCAAACTTAGAGGTCCCGGAGCCTCAATTAGTCTGAGCAGGAGTATTCACTCCAAGATATAGTTCCACCGGTTACTGCCTACTCCACCCATTCCTCCATTGCACGCTTGCCTGCGTTCACACACAAGTTGGTTGTAAGTTTTTTCAGGAATGGCAGTAAGAAGGCTTCCCTATCGCTATTATCTGGGAGTCTATTCCAGATCTGGGGGATCACGAGTGAGAAAGCCCGTCCTCCCATGGTGGTTCTATGAAAACACGGGCAGACCGGAGGTCCCGGCTAGGCAAATGGGACTTCGAGTGCCATTCCGAATTTTGACTTTATGCGCAATGCACATGCCCTTGAAGCTGACCCACTGCCTAATAAGGAACTAAAGTAACGGTTTAAGCAAGGGAATGGATGCTCCCTGAGGCTAGGACAGAGCTATACCTCTCTGAGGTGTGTAATGGCAGGGACACGTGTCAGGGGTGGTTTGAACCATGTCAGGTTATTTTTGACGGTAGGTAACTTAAGAGCCAACGCTATGACTAGATTGATAAAGGGCTTAGGGTCAATTTTACAGCTCGGCACGTATAGCAATGTGCTGACCGAAGGCTGAATGAAGTTGTTACTATTGGCAGTGGGAAGGGTCCCTGGGAATACATTGGGCGTTAACAATTGCTAAGACATGCCTTGTGCGGGCAATGTAAGACAGGCTTGTGTAATGCAGTTTTCGCCACGAAGCCAGAAACACTAATTGTTTGTGTTTGTCTATCTTTGTATTCACGGCTGGGTCCATGGCGGATATCTGAGAGGTGCTCCACACCGCAACATCAGCAGCTGGTGGACGTCAAAAGGGAAGCATACGTCAGGCACGGCGACGGCAAGCAGCGACTTCAAGATTGTGGCGATTGATCAAGAGAAAGAGGACACCCAAGGGCCCAAGCGGTGCTGGCAGGTGTAAGTGCTACCCATTCCCTAAGGGGGAAGTGGGAATTGTCATCCAGGTTTTCTTGGTCTTTTTCTGGTTCTTGCAGTTTCTCAAACCTGTGACGCAGGGGAGGAACTCATCGCCAGAAGTCGAGGAGCTACAACGTCCCAGCACAAGCAGCAGGCTGGACGCGGGACAGGGAAGATCTGGATTGGGGGCCACTCTTATGTAAGGCGGGTGCAAAATGTTTTCTTTCAGCAGACCGTAAGAGAAGGGCGGCATTGAAGGGGTTAGACATCTGATTTTTCGGGAGAGGGGGTCTGTGCCTTGGTCAGTTCAGGAACTTCTTTCAGGGACTCTTAGCTCAGCAGCCCGACCCCCCCGTCAGTGGTGATACTTCACCTAGGGGAGAATGACTTGGCCAAACTTGGGAGGCGAATCCTCATTGATGAGATCATCTCCACTGCGGGGTGGGTCTCCAGGACTTGCCCGGGTTTCACAGTAGTATGGTCTCAACTTATCCCTCGGTGGCAGGGGCGAGGGGGGGACTCGGTCAGGGCGTTGAATCACTCGGTAAAGAGGATCAACACACAGTTGGACAAATTATTCCGAGCCCCCCGGTTGCAGACGATCACACATGGGTGTATCTGGGGTGCACAATTCTACCTGGGTGATGGGAGTCCACTTGACTGAGGCAGGAAACGTCCTGTGGTCTGATAATGTCTGGGCCTGGTTGGAGGGTTTTGCTAAAGTGAGAACTTTCTAGGGTAGGTCAGGACAGGGGGAGGCCAGATCGTCGGTTAACAATGCTGGCCTGTGGCGGTAAGGTCATGACCGGTGAGCAGCTATTTTAAGGTCTGAGGGGGCGGGCATCTTCCAATGGAGGTTCCCGCCCAGGGGGAGGAGGCCATTGGCCCCTCCTAGAACTTCAGGGGCAAGGTAATTGGTGCTTCAAAGGGGCGCGGGTTGGAGGAGTCACGCTTTCCTTAGGCTGGTAGCCACCCCGCGCGCGCATACTTATGACGTCACCGGATGACGCAGAGTAAGGGCCCTACTTAAGTGAGTAAATGGAGTTCACGGCGTGGACCGGGTAATTACCAGGCCCGGCTGCGCATGCGCACATCTCTAGGTGAGGCGCAGCTAGTAGGACCTGACACCGGTTAGCGACCTTGCCATATGGCCAGAAATGTAGGATACAAAAATCAAGATGAGGATGTTAGATTCGGTTAGGAAACAACCTGTATTAGAGTTTTGTTAAGGTTAGCCTCTCAAACTTGTTGACGATATTGTATCTAATGTCCTGCTGATTTTTGTATAAATTGTTGACCATGCAATTAAAAACCTTTTTAATTTCATATCTTAATAAATACGGCCGGGGGACTAGCCCCCGCCTTCCAAAGATAACCAGGCCTCATGTTCATGTTTCTAGGGTTGGTGTGGTCGGATGGGGGGGGGCGGCAGCCAGTCGCTGACCATGTGAAAAGGGGGGGCCCTTGGCCCCCCCGCCCGCATGGCGGCGCGGCGACCGCCTCCCCCTTAGTGCCTCTCGATGGTGGGGCGGGCCCTCATGGGCGCGACACGCCACCGATTGGCCGGCGACCTCCCTGACCCGGATACCAGGGTAGGATGTCCGGGTCAGCGGGGGGCGTGCTGCTGGAGAGGCTGGGCGGGGGGCGTTGCCATCCCCACCCGGCCCCTTGTGAATAAAGAGGCGGGGAGCGCCCGGGAGACCCTCTTGTTCCCTGGACGCTCCCCCACAGCGTGTTGTGCCCCGCGCTCGGGGCTTCTTTGTTAACCCACCCACCATCCCTGGAACAAAATGGTTGATGCTGTATTAGTCGTGTTAGGTGTAATTTTGAGGTGATTGTTGCCATCCTGGCTATACACATGGAAAATTGTCGGGTTATATATTATGCGGATGATGCTTTCTTTAGGAATTTTCTCCTTTTAGTGAACGGTAAAATGTTATAATTTGCAATTGTGTTTAGGAAGTTTTTTCTCCTTTTAGTGTACTGTGCTGAAATATTTGATAATTTGCAATTGTGTTTAGGACCTTTTTTCTCTTTGTAGCCTTACAGTGATGCTTTGATGTGTTAGTCAGAGTAGTTGTCCATTAGAATTTTTTCCCATAGGTCGTCGTATTTATTAGGTATGGGGCATGCGGTAAGGTCATGACCGGTGAGCAGCTATTTTAAAGTCTGAGGGGGCGGGCATCATCCAATGGAGGTTCCCGCCCAGGGGGAGGAGGCCATTGGCCCCTCCTAGAACTTCAGGGGCAAGGTAATTGGTGCTTCAAAGGGGCGCGGGTTGGACGAGTCACGCTTTCCTTAGGCTGGTAGCCACCCCGCGCGCGCATACTTATGACATCACCGGATGACGCAGAGTAAGGGCCCTACTTAAGTGAGTAAATGGAGTTCACGGCGTGGACCGGGTAATTACCAGGCCCGGCTGCGCATGCGCACATCTCTAGGTGAGGCGCAGCTAGTAGGACCTGACACCGGTTAGCGACCTTGCCATATGGCCAGAAATGTAGGATACAAAAATCAAGATGAGGATGTTAGATTCGGTTAGGAAACAACCTGTATTAGAGTTTTGTTAAGGTTAGCCTCTCAAACTTGTTGACGATATTGTATCTAATGTCCTGCTGATTTTTGTATAAATTGTTGACCATGCAATTAAAAACCTTTTTAATTTCATATCTTAATAAATACGGCCGGGGGACTAGCCCCCGCCTTCCAAAGATAACCAGGCCTCATGTTCATGTTTCTGGGGTTGGTGTGGTCGGATGGGGGGGGCGGCAGCCAGTCGCTGACCATGTAATGACTGCATCATGACCGTCATGCTATGCATGCTATGTAGCCTCCCACTATTTTGAAACGGTTTGCAAAACTACACTTCTATGGCTGTGCGTATACTAAGTTTCCTGGGGGGTACCCCGGGAGTTGCGAGGGGGGTATCTTGGGGGATTGCGGGGTTAGCCTTTCAAAACGTGGGACATAATTACCTTCATCATTGGCATCACAGGAAGTGGTACTGCAGGAAGTTGTTACAAGAGCCCACAGCAAACATTACATTTCAAATATAACATCAACCACTCACCCCTAGTCAGGAGATCTGTGTTTCATTTATTGTTCTATTACTCACTATGCGACCCTAGTTTGGACCCAGCCATGTGCAAATCAATCTTGACCCTGCCCCTCATGGAAATAGTCCAACCCGAACGGCCAGGCCAGGTCCTACCTTGACCAGAAACAAGCATCCTGATTTGCATATGGCTGGGTACAAACAGAAGAGGTGTGGCAAGCAAAATAAGAATGGATTAAACCCAGACCTGTGAATGGGGAAGAGTGTTTGAAAATTTTCAACGCTCTTTCATCCTTTTATTTTGTGATGTTGATATGTGAGCCCTAAGTAGCTAAGGTGTGTCCAGGTGTAGGTCCGTTGCTTGCTGCGCCACTGGATTCAAGCTATGCTGGCTGATGAGGGATGATACCCTGAAACCGGCCCCAGGATGCTTGTTTCCGGTCCACGGAGGATCTAGCTTAGCAGTTTGGGCAAGACTGTTCCCATGAGGAGCAGTGTCAAATTAGATTTCCATGTGGCTTAGTTCAAACTGGGGTGAAGTGGCAAGCAAAATAAAAATGCATTAAATGCAGATCTATGACTGGGGGGGTGAATGTTTGAAAAGCATCAACACCCCATCCATCATTTTATTTTGTGATGCAGCTATGTGCTCCCTAAGTTGCTAAGCGTATGCCCAAGCGTGGGTTCCTTGCTCGCTGCGCCACTGGATTCTAGCTAATCTGGCTGATGATGCCAGGATGATTATTTCTGTTCCAGGGAGGACCTGGCTTGGCAGGCTGGACTGTTCCCATGGGTAGCAGGATCAAGAGTGATTTGCATATGGATGGGTCCAAACTGTGGTGACATAGCAAGCAAAATAATTATGGATTAAATCCAGATCTGTGACTGGGAGTGAGTGTTTGAAAAGCATCAACACTGCATCCATCATTTTATTTTGTGATGCTGCAGATACATAAATGCCGATAGGCCCGATACAGGCAGAAGACTCCTGATTTTCTAAGCCAAAAAAGACTGTCTCTCACTTGACACTGCCTCTCCTTCAATAGAAGAGAATGGGGAATTACGTTCTCCTGATCCCTTTTTAAAATCTCCCACTTTCCTCTTCGGAAATGTTGTCATGCATGCAGATAAATCTTATCTAGAATATTGCATTACTCCTAAGTCCCCGCCCCCAAGCAACATCACTACCTCAAGCAACACTTCTTTGGATGGTGTTTAGAAATATACGTAATACACATTACACTCTGATATGTGCTAAAACAGTGGCAGTATATCTCTACGTATCACCAGATTATTGACTCAACTACATATAAACAGAAAGGATCACTGCAACGCAGAGTAAATAGTCATATGTGAATAGTGTTAGCTTCCAACTGACTTACATAGCCTGCGGGAGGGATGTCTGATGTGGTTTCAAGGTCGATAGAAAGTGAGCAGACCACAAATAATCAAGGCCTAATGGGATGGGTATTTACCAGACATGCTGGGCGTGTGCTTGCAGGTAAAGAGATCGTAGATATCGCGAATGTTCCGATGTTCATCTGGAGGTGGTGGAAGGATGGAAGCTTCTGAGAAATCGAAAATAAATATTAAACTATAGCCTTTATGTATGTATGCCAATTGGTAAAAAAAATAACCAATGCTCTGGTCTAATAAACGCGATTCAGCTATTCCGAATAAAGCTATACGCCTGCAGGATTTGTTCAGTTCTAAATGTATGCATGAAAAAAGCATCAACTATCCAAAGAATCGGGTGTCAGCATTGGGTCAAACCCAGAGTTGCATGCAAAATATTCAAATGTAAGAATCTAAAAGAGCGATCCAAAGTTCATGCTAGCAAAGGGTATAAAAATGGCATTAACATGTTCCCGTGGGAGCCATTTGCACGTCTGATGAAACGCACCCCTCCGCTTGCAAGGAAGCAGGGAGAAGTTAGTATAAGGATAAACATCAAGCGGAGTCTCGAGGTGCAGTACAATGACGTCAGCTGGATAATACCCCTCATTATAGGCACAGCGCTTCTTCCGTAAAATCATTAGCATCCCGTTTGAGGGCAGTAACGTGTGTGTGTTAGAAACTTTGTCCGCATCTAACCAAAAAACGTTAAAAAAAAACCTTAGAAAAGAGATCTCACCTAGACTGATCACATTGACTCATAGCCCAGCTTCTGCAAAGGGATCTTCAGCACAACCAGCTTCTATAATCACAAGAAAGACCATTTAATTGTGCAACTAGGAACAAAGCTGGTTCATAAAAATGTTCTCGTTCATTTGCATGTCAACAATATTGCATGTCTTGAGAGTTAGAAGGGACAGCATTTGCTCCTATATGGGCTATGCCACTGTTCCATGAAATGGGAGTTTCAAATGGGTCTTGTCGGTTCTTCTCACGATGGTCCCTTTTGAAATTTAACTAGACACTCTTTTCACTTGCTAGTGAAAATGGAAAGGGGGTGGGAATCACTACACCTTGTTTAAACTTGCATGATGCAGGTGTTGCTGACTACTTAATGAAGCCCTAGTGGATGACTATCGATACTACGAACAGAAGCCTGATTGCTATTGTCCTACTCTCTCATTATTATATGTTCATTTTTCTTATATTTTAGTAATACAAAATATTTGAAAATAAACTCACATCCTGGATTCAAAAGCAATGTATACGCCCACCAATGGCATGCGTAACGCACAAAATGTTAACTTTGGCCTTGCGGTTATTGATTTTTATAATGTATTCTGTTGCCTTGGTGGGCGAGGTCTGTGCATAGTGATTGTAATGTCTCAAATAACCTCTTGGTTGTTTAGTTTGCTGCACATGGTGGCTGCTAAATAGCAGGTGCTTGCAATAGAAGCACATATGGCTGTTAATAGGGAACAGGGGACACGTGGAAAGAAGTACTCGCTTCAGCCTTTACAATGGAACACCAGGACAGCAAGATGGATATGGCTAAGACTTTTATGGCAGAAAGTTTGAAATAAAGTTCACAAGAAAGGAGCATTAAGAGTGCTTCAGTGAAAACCAAAAATGTCCACTGTCACAAGTGGAAACATGACACTGCTGCAACTCTCTGACGTTCCAAGAACCCATTCAGCTTAAAACGGTTACAATCAGAATTAATTTCGACCTAACCTTCATGTGATCTGGTCCCAGAATTTTGCAAACACAAGTGCAGAACCAACTTGTTCGCGCCCCTAGGCTGCTGCAGAAATGAAAGACACAGGAAGCTTCCTATAAAATATGAGATTACTATCTCCATATCTCAAATACTGGACTGGGTCTGGACGTGCGGTCTGAAAACTCAAGACTGATACTGGGCTGGGGCAGGGTTTTCCCAGAAGGGGGAGGGAAGTAGGTGCAGGTGTTAGTATTCACTTCTGTATCCACTGCCTCTTCTGGTATGTGAGGCCAATCACTGCCAGAAAAAAAGTGCGTCGGTAGCCTTGCTCTTGGAGAGGCCAGGAAAAGCGAAAACGTTTTATTTCATTCATGCAGATGAATGAAACGAGCATGTGATCTCAAACCCAGCGCCCCTGATGGAGACAAACTGCCTCTGTCCTGGCCCCTTGATAACACAGAACTCTGACCTGAGGGCAGATTGGGCTTGGTCCACACATTACCTGGAAGGATTTGCACGGGGAAAAGAGCAACCATTTTGTAGTACTGAGATCTCACATCACCCATAGACTGCAAAAACGTTTAGTAGGGTGCCTCAACTAACTTAGAAGAATCATAAACCATGTGTGTACCACAACTTACACGGCCTAGCGAAGTTACGCATGCCGAGTCGCGTTATCTCTACTCTCATTGTGCCTGCCTTGTCATCAGCTTCCTAGCAGCAGCAGCATCGGAGCTTTCACAAATAGGTAGGAGGTGCCTTTGACAATAAAGCATTTCCAAACATTACAAAGCATTTATTAATCAGTTCATTGGTCCAAGATCATGCCTTTGCTCTCAAAGGAGAGGTTAGCAGGTTTTGTCCCAGCACACATTCATACCACTGACATATCACTGAGTAGCCCAGAGAAGGCACTCTCCTAATGCTGCTGGAAGTCAGTGGAAGATGGGCCGTCTGGTGGGCCTTCCTTGTATCTGCTTCAGACATAACATTCCTTTTGAGATTCTAATGGGAGGGGGAATCCTGGAAGCTAGAACTATTACAGGGGGGACACATGTAAGGAGTAGATAAAAACCCAATGTGCTGTATGACACCTAACATAACCTATCGCCATGGTTTGGTGTAAGCATGAGGTAGCAATTCCTGCCTTTTTTTTTTACATCTCAGGGTGCATCTAGAGCTGATCTGCACAGGCACGCCTATATTAGGAGGGAACCGGGTGATGGTGTTCACCACAGTACCTGCTGTCTTGGTGCAACTTCTGGACAGGGGTGGAGGCCTTCCCACCTCCCTCCCATCATTCGATCACTGGAGTTTCAGTTACTGTTCCAGGCATGGGTGGGAGCTACACCACTGGGAGGCGGCTGAGGAGGAATCAATTGACAGTTTGCTACAGCGCACTAGTCACCACAAACTGTATGTGCTCACTAGGATCCACGCAAAGGGGAGGATGCTGCCTAAGGTTCATGTCTGGAGGCCATAGAGGGATTCCATCATCACCTTCTGATTTTACCTATTCCTTCCGTGTACCTCCCCTCAGGTGCCTCTTTCCCTGATAATCTTCCATTCACGAACATGTGACCAAGATATAAGTAAAAATATAAAACACCCCATATGTTCACTAACTTTGAATTGGCATTAGGGGTAAGTGCTAGCTCTAAGCTAGTGACATATGTCAATGGTAAAAGGGAGTTATACAACGAAATCGAAATCACAACCGCGTATCATTATGAAGGAGACTGAATGAATGCAAAGTTCTATTACGTTTGAATGCTGTAATGCTGCATGGTAATTTTAGAATTATTTTCTTCTTTCACTTCTCTCCACACCTCCTCACAGTCTACGCCCGCTGCCCTCCTCCATCACAACTAAGACAGCCTTTGCTCTTCTCTGCAGTTTCACTCTTCTACTGCCTTGACTTCTTGTCTCTTACTCTCTGTTCTCCTCCTCAAACCCTAAGCCTACTCACCCAGTCCCACTCAGACTGCCTTAGTGTTGCTCCTCACCTGTAGCAGCTACTCATGCCTTACTGCTACTATAATAGTCATTCCTCACTTACGCCTACTGCATTTGACCTACTACTCAGCTGTTACTCCTCAGTTAAGCCTACTACTCTTCCTAAACCCCTCTTCTACTTCACTACCACACCAACTCTCTCAGGACAGTCTTCAACAGGAGTATTTGGACCTTTCTTCCTACACTGCCACTCTCTTCAACTCTCTCTCCCCTCACCCACCATCTCTCCTCTAACCCTATCCCCTTTTTTTATTCTTTCACCTCCTTCTCTCATCTCCCAGCTCTCTAGCTCGAGTGGCAAGGCTCTGGGGTCAAGGCCCCCCTGTTGTTCAACAGTAAAAGCGAGCCCTTATATCCCATGGCCTGGTGCATCCCCTGTCCTCTTTCCTTACGGGTGTTACTCCACCATTCTACTAGTGGCTATTTAGCTATTTAGACCTGCACCAGTCTTAGGCCCTCATTATGAGTGACACAGTGTTCGATAAAATGGAACACAGCTGGGTCAAGTTTGGTAATGGAAAATAACCTATTCTGAATAGATCTCTTTGGTGGGTACTGAATGCAATGTTTTGTGAGTGCATCTTACTTTAGACTATGATGTGACATGTGAGGGGTTTTACAGTATATAAAAAATATGCATGCATTTTGTTCTGTGTCCTGAGATCCTCACGGGTGAGTAGCACGATTTATAAACCCCTGATTGATTGATTGATTGAGTGGTTATGCACCCCAGCCTAGGACGTGGACAACTAGCTTCATGGCAGTTTTTAGTAAATCCACTTAACATTCTTTTACATAGAACGAATCTTAAAGGAACTCATTTAAATAGTCAGTGGTTGTCCTGGAAACATGACATGAACCTGGCCTCAGTGGGACTATGCTGGAACCCCACCCCTTATCCACCTCTTGGTGCGTGCTTTTGGTAGGTTTGATTGCTGTATTTGGAGCCTATCAATGATTCTTACATTATTAGTCAGGAAGTGAATTGTGCTGGATGAGCTACTCTGTAGTTGGTAAGAAAGCTTTACCAGATAAGTGCCAGTGGAAAAGACTGTGCTTTACCTCCTGAATGTTGGACTGAAGCTCGGAGGTTCAGCGCGCACGTTTGTCCTTACAAGGTGAAAACAATGACTATTATTGATTCTGGCTAATAAATAATTTGATTTACATGGAACTACAGTTGTAAACTGTTGAGATGTGACAATGAGTGTCACGTGAATAACCAGTGCCCTCTAATTTTATTTAAAACTAATGGAGTTCTTTCTACCTAGAATATTCCTTCCACAGCCTTCGCTTCTGATAGAGCAGGGTTTTGCGAAAATAAAACCTGCTTGGATTGAACACTCAGTAACATTCATTAACAGTGTGCTATGTAAAATATTAATAATAAACGCTAAATAAAGGGGAAATGCTTCTGCCTATGCGTGTACTAACGCATGAAACTATGCCACATTTGTTTTTGGCTTTAAGAAAATAAAAAGACTAATGCAACTTTTATGCATGTTAATAATGATTGATAGGAAATAATATTAATATGAGTTGTGCATGGGTTACTGCAATGCTGGATGGGGTGCAATGAAATCACATTTCATGAATTTAATAATGTTATGTGTTTGTTTTCTGTAGAAAAAGCAAGCATGGGCCTACTTTCCTGCATGCCAGTTTGGGGTTAAAATTTAATGGAGAAATTAAATGACAAAAAGATGGTTTTGAAAGAAGAAGAGAGAACGCAAAAGCTGTGCATGTCCTTGTATGACTGCCAAACTACGGAAAAAAAAGATAAACGGTTGAAACAATGCGACTTCCTCACGAGATGGCAGAGGCAAACAAAGAAAGCGTGAAAGACTTGATACATGAAAATACGCTCTAAGAAATATGTAATTTTGATTGTGTTCAAAAAATTTTCCTGGGTGGAATCTGTCGTAATGCTGAAAGTTTAAGACAAAAGAACATTGAATAAAATGATCATGCTGAGAGTGGTGTGACAGAACACCTCCGTCCTGAGCCAATGAGAGACGGAGTTTATTCTAATATCGAAAAAAATGTGGGCTGGACATTAAGGTTTTAGGGTATAATTGAGGTGCCCCGGTGGGTGTGGTTTTTAGGTTGGCTGGTGTTAGCTAGCAGGAGATCGTCACTGTTGTTGATTTGCTGTCTTCTCGAGGGCCTTACTGCCCATTTTGGCCAGAGGGTAGATTTCCCTGACTCTTACTTGGGTTAGTATAGATAATATTCTGAATTTGCATAATCATTTGCAAATGTATTTTGTCTCTGAAAGTTTTCTCTCTTCGCCTATCCACTCCTTCAATACATTAATTGTCATGAGTTTGATTCTGTGTATTGCTAATTCTTTTCTCTGTGATAATCTAAGTTTTTGCATTGTATCACAAGTACTTGATGAGCATTTTATTTCACATTATTTTCGATAAATGTTATAAAATTCACACTGAGTCTGTTGATTACTTAGTAGTTATTAATAGCTATAGTTATTATTGCTATCAACTTTACAACTTTTCAAGAATTCCTCGCCACAAACAAAACATTTTGTAAGGAGAAATGCAGGCTCTACTTTGTATTTGGTAAGTTGGGTATAAACTTGCATCACACTGACATCCAGCATGAAGGGATTAGTTTGGGTAATGTAAATGGGCCTTAGTTTGTAAAAAATTTATCTATCTCTGATCGCTGGATCACTTCCCTTCAGCTTCCCCATGCGCCACCTGTGCAGTGACTAGCTCTTTGCATCAACCACCCAGAGGAAGGGCAGGTGCGTATGGCAGTTCAGGTGAGAATACGAATCTGCCATTGTGTTTTAAAGTATGTCACAGCACTGATCAAGACAAACACAAGAGGACACTCAAAGATTGATTGTTTCCTGTACAGGTTCTTCCTCTGACTATTCCACGGAGAAGATGACAGTAGATTCTGCTGCCAAGGCTTTTAGCCTTGTGATGAGGTCATACTGAGGTGACTACAGACAGGACATATTTTATGATTAAGGTCCCGGGCACGTTTCCAGCCAACAATCATATATCATGTCTTGTTCTTCCATACGCTGGATTATAGTAAACTCCCTTCATATAAAAGTGATACATACGTTCCGTATTAAATGGCGAGAAGTGTCTATTCACAAGATGGCGGCTATTATTTTCTCAAAGCGCACTACTTCTAACGTGTGGGTTGAATGAAAGCTTGTTTCTTGCAACAAAATCATGAGACAGGCCCATGGATTAATGTGTACTGTGTCTGTGAACAGCCACCCAAAAGAAGTCCAAATTTAATGCTTTCTCTATATGAGGGTCAGGCACCCTGTCTGTAGTCAGAGCAGAAGCAGACAGCTTGGAATTTTGCCATTGCCTGATCTCAGCATCAGTGGTGCTGGAAAAAAATTCAGAATGTGGGTGCTGCCATCTGTGTTACATCAACAAAGGCGTCACACAAAGAACAAATGAGTCACTTCCTTTAACCCCTTTGCCGCAGGGGTAATTGCCCCACTGTGCTGGGGAGAGGGAGGAGCGCGCACAGCGCCCCGGTGGTCGTGAAGAGCTCAGCCAGTCACGCAGCACGGTGGTGCTGTGCTCATGACGAGATCAGCTCGTCACGGCCACACACGTTTCTTTAGAACGCTCAGCACAGCGGTGTAATTATCCCTGCGTGCGAGCGTTGAGGCCGTTATGATGAGCTCAGCTCGTCATGAGCACACGGCCACCGTGGCTCATGACGAGCTGAGCTCGTCATGAGCACGCAAGAGGTTAAGCAAGAGAGCAGTAAGGGTGTGGTATGAAGCCGATGGTGTATTTTGGAGCACACTGTTGCAAACATATTAATATAGTGTGGTGTGGTGTGGTGTGGTGTGGTAGTGTACTGTCATTTACAGACTCACATTTTCCGTTGAAATGGCCACTGAATTTTCCCAGAGATGTCGTTTCACACTTAAAACAATATAGCGCATACAACACATGGAAATTTGGCTTCAGAGACCATCATTTGCACATCCCTAACTAAAATGTCTTGATTTGTTTAGATCCTATTAAAAATCGTTGCTTCTAAGACACTTCAAATTTACAAAATCAGTGATTCATTTGTGATTCACAGTGCTGGTCTGTTTAGAAATATTTGTACATTTACATATCTTTACATTTTATTGTGTTATTGTTCAGCCTTTCCCTCCTCAGTCTTTGCAATCAAGCAAGTTTTCCACATAGTTCACTTTACAAAATCCTCTCACTAAAGGTAAACACCAATCTCCATGTTTATACCAATAAGCAACAGTTTGTCAGAAACCATAGCCAGACATTTGATCCCTGGCTTTGAATACACAAAATTTAGCAAGATAAAGACAACATTTTAAGGCATATTTTTTGGTCATTCACCCTTCGAAGGATAGCATACCTATTTTTGTGTGTGCTGATGCACCCCCCTCACCCCTACTTCCAGCACCTATGCACAACATGGGCTATAAATCGAACAGGGGCAATAAATCCAGTGTTTATTTCAAACAATTTAAGAAAATTCTGGCTCCCGCAATGTCTTGTTTAAAGCCAGTTTCCACCAGAGGGCTGTAAAAACGCAATGTACTGCTCTCCAATGTGGGCCAAAAAATATCACAGTATTGCCCTTGGGGGGGTCTCTTTCTCCTCACAGGCATATATAGTACACAAAGCTTGAAGCACTGGCTCCAAGAAACTCTAGTTCCCTACATCTCTGAGTGGGCCTGCCCACATGATAGCAATACAGTGGTATGGTACTGGAATAGTTGGACTATCTTAATACATAATGCCCACATTAGGCACTTGGTGATATGATTGTACTAGAGTGGTACATGGTGGTATACCTTCGCTGCAGCACTCCACCCATGTATGTATCGACTCACATATTCACACGTGTAGGATCAATTACCTGATGCACTCTACACAGATGCACCCTTACACACTTTAAACAATTCATAATCATAAAACGGCTAGACCTGCTTGTTTAACAATGCTTTTGGTACCATTGCAACCAGGACTGGCTTTAGGGTGGTGAGACCGGTGACGCCGCACCAAGTGACAAGTTTGAGAATGCGATATTAGTGTGCCAGACGGAGGCATGATAAGTGCCGCCCGGATACATCTTTGTGGGTCTGGCATTTTTGGGGAATAAAAATGGCAGAATGATGTGCTCGATGGAAAGATCTGTAATTTTTCTGGTAACAGTTTGACTCATGATAAAGTGGGATAGAATGTTAATGTTGCTGCTGCAAAGCACAACTTCTTACATGCTGATCACAGCTTTGTATTTGATGTAGGGAGCTCACTTGGCACTGTTTTTGCAACAGAGATCCTTTCTTACTTGAAATTCATCATAAGTTGCAACCCTTCCAATATAGCCCATTGAGCTGTGAACTGGCCTCAAAGCCCTGCATGCAAACAACAAAGGCATAGGCTTAGAACCTTAGTGTTTTCCCCTCAAGCTTCCCTTATTCTTAGATTGCTGAAAAGGGTTCCTTTGAGTAGTAATATACATCTTTATTAGTATACACACCACAATCACTGTGTTATGTTTCCAATTCCGAGTTTATCGGGCATATTTGCTAACACTTTGCACTAGGTTTGAGTCACACATGTGATGCAAACCTAGTACGTGTTGCTTGACAAATGAATTTCAGCACAAATCGTGAATTGTTTCAGAAAGTATCCCTACAATAATGCTATACAGTAATTCAAAGTAGTACTATGCGCTAATTTGCATCAAGGATGTGTACGATGAGTGACACTTGCCTGATCCCATGAAACCGCCTATGAACATTGACACTAAAACCTATCTCCTAACATCAGTGAAAGAGATTTGTGTCAACAAAATGGGCCTCCATAAGGATGGTGTACACCTGGAGGAAAGATTTATTTTCTCCAAATCTTCCCAGCTTTGCATGCGTGCTGCACTGTACAGCACACATACAAAATTGAATAGAATGTTGTGCTGGAAAGGTAGCATTCCAATACAAACATTATGCTTGTCATCACATATATATATTTATTTATTTATTTATACGGGATTTATAATGCGCATGGCTGCCTCAGCGACGAGGCGTCCCAGCGCAACCAGAAACCAAAGAGGAACAGGGAGACTCACAAGCGTCCAAAATCAGATGGTGGGAAACAGCCATGTTTTTAGGGACTTCCGAAACGTCAAAAGATTAGGGATTACTCGGATGCTTGCTGGGAGGGAATTCCAGAGTTTGGCCGCCAAGAGGCCAAACGAGCGACTCCCCGCCCTCGCTTTTCTTACTCAAGGGACACAGACCAGACCGTGATTGGCGGATCGCAGAGCACACCTGGGCATATAGGGCTTCAATAAACCCAATAGCCCGATAGGGGCTTGGTGCATCACAACATACCGTTGTTCTATGCTGAAAAGTAGTATGCATTGGCACAAGGCAGTCTAAACTGCACCAGTGCTAGGGGAGAGTGCAACAGCACCATATTTTAGTATCCATGGTGCTGTTGTGCTCTTTCCTTTTCACGCAGCAACTATAGTTACTGTACTGCCTGAAAACGAGGTAAATATGCCTCTTTGTTTCGGCAGACTAAGCACTCTTAACATATAATGCCTACCAGTATGGATTGTATGCTTCCCACACCTTGTATCCATCATTGTCTCTAGTAAATCTTACTAGACATTGATTCACACACATGTATGGGGGTGCCAACAAAGATTATTGCACCGGTGCGCCGCCACATAAAAGCTCACCCTGATTACAACAAAAAGATACAGGCAAGAGTACTTCTTGAGAGGCAATGGCGGTATGGATTTTTTACTTCAATTTCCTATCACAATCAAATGTTACCAAGATTGCATTTCTACATTTCAGTGTAATCTGAATATGGTTGTTCATGCTCTTAGGAACATTATTCTAAGTCGTGGTAGATTCTGTTGCTTGGTGGTTGAATTCCACCGTTGTTTTCATTACTTGGGGGTCTACTATAATTACTTCCCCTCATAAAGAAAAGACCTTCTGGGAATAAGATCTATGCTGCTCTAGGCTGTCTAACTCCAACAGAGCTTTTGGAAGCATGGAAAAGCTGAAATGTTTAGTTAGAAAACAACAAAAAAAGTGAGAGAATCTGTCTGCTACGATCGAAAGAGCAGAGGAAGGAAGTAAGAGGTTGAATAGCTTTCGAAGATCTCTTCGTCAATTCTTTTTTAATCCACAAAAAAAACAGATATATCCCAAATGGAACATTTTATGATAGCAGATAAATAAAACAGGTAAGTTCAGAAAGAGGCACAATTGGGTATCTGAAAGCATATTTTATTTTGCTTCAGAACAACTCGTTTCAATATACAAATATAGCTGCTTGTCAGAGGCGTCCACAGAAATGTTTCCAGGGGGGGGGCAACATTTTTACTTCATCACCATCCTCCGACATGATTGAGCACAAGTATTAAATAAACTAATAAAAAAATCTAATAAGACAAAGAGCTTATATAAACAAAGAAACCCATGGGGTGGGAGAAAAATCATGTGAGGCTTCACAGCAGATTACCTGGCAACCACAATGAAACAGAGCATTGGCATAGCCAATAGGTCTCGCCTTTGGGAGCTTATAAGTGTTTAGCCATGCAACAATTGAAGTTGTTGCACCAAGGATATTGTACTAGACAACTAAACACTTATAAGGTCCCAAAGGGGAGACCTATTGGCTATGTCAATGCTGTTTTTTTTTAAATGACAAGCAGTGCTGTATGGCTCAGACTGCCACTTAGTCCACCACATCCCACGTAGATGCTGAATACATCTTTGAATGGTTTTAAAGCCAATTCAAAAGCTGTCACCAGTGTGTGTTAATCCATATCTCAACTGTGAGACTGCTCTCCTGCTTCCCAATTCTATTAAATACAAATGATGTAAAAAGAACATCCATTTCTGAGCTGCACGGCTCATCCTACCCACATTTCATGCGCAGATTTGAAATACTGATGGTTTGGGCTTCCCGGAATTCAACTGGTTGAGAGGTAGACAGGTGTAGAGAGGTAGAGAGAGGTAGAGAGAGAGAGGCGTAGAGAGGTAGAGAGAAGTAGAGAGAGAGGTTGAGAGAGAGAGGTAGAGAGGTAGAAAGAGGTAGAGGTAGAGGTAGGGAGAGAGAGAGAGAGAGAGGTAGAGAGAGAGGTAGAGGTAGAGAGAGAGAGGTAGAGAGAGACAGAGGTAGAGAGAGAGAGAGATAGCGAGAGGTAGAGAGGTGTAGAGAGGTAGGTAGAGGTAGAGGTAAAGAGAGACATAGAGAGAGAGAGAGGTAGAGAGAGAGGTAGAGGGAGGTAGAGAGAGAGAGAGAGAGAGAGGTAGAGGTAGAGAGGTAGTGGTAGAGAGGTAGATAGAGAGGTGGAGAGAGAGGTAGAGAGAGAGAGAGCTAGAGAGAGAGATAGAGAGAGAGGTAGAGAGAGAGAGAGAGAGAGAGAGAGAGAGGTAGAGAGAGAGGTAGAGGTAGAGAGAGAGAGGTAGAGAGAGGCAGGTAGAGAGAGACAGAGGTAGAGAGAGAGAGATAGGGAGAGGTAGAGAGGTGTAGAGAGAGGTGTAGAGAGAGAGGTTGAGGTAAAGAGAGACATAGAGAGACGTAGAGAGAGAGGTAGAGAGAGGTAGAGAGAGAGAGGTAGAGAGGTAGAGAGAGAGGTAGAGAGAGGTAGAGAGAGAGAGGTAGAGAGGTGTAGAGAGAGGTAGAGAGAGAGAGGTAGAGAGAAAGGTAGAGGTAGAGAGGTAGATTGGAGATCCTAGCATTTCCAGAGCATTAAAGGCACTACTCATTTGTAACATCATTCCTTTCACTGCATATCCTGCTTTATCTAAATAACTAGGGCCCTCAAATACAAAAGGATGTTGTCATAAAGCTTACAATTTGCAGCATCACAGTGGTTGCTACTGCAAAACCCCTTTTTAGAGTTGTGTATTACCTTCATGATTGACAAAAGGGGTTCTGCATCTTACTTCATATTGGAATTTGGAGAGGCAGTGGAAAGGGTGCTATCTTCAAATAGCCATTTACAATGACATATATCAATGGTTTCCAAACGCAACGGCAGTCGCAAACCGTTGATCTGATACCAACACTGAGCTGCAGTTGGTACATGATTCAGAAAAGAAAAGTTGTCACCTGTG
This sequence comes from Lissotriton helveticus, assembly GCF_964261635.1. Taxonomy (NCBI): domain Eukaryota; kingdom Metazoa; phylum Chordata; class Amphibia; order Caudata; family Salamandridae; genus Lissotriton; species Lissotriton helveticus. The sequence goes on from NC_136061.1 coordinate 780,458,700, forward strand.
GAACAGCTTTCTCTTCGTGAATCATGGCAGGCGACAGTGAGTACAGACAGTGGTCCAGGGCCTACACTCGATACTGCAATGAACATGAGGAGCTCAAGGCGTAAACTCTTTAATCCATCTCATATGCAGACCCTTCTGTAATACTAGTGCTTATGGTGCAAAAAACAGGCATATCGTGTGTGGTGCAGACACTTCTGTTCAGCTTTAACTCTTTTTCAGTTGTCAACAAAATATTTTAATTCATATTTTGGTTTCCATTGTTAACTGTTTTTAAATATATTCATTATTTTATTTTAGAAATAATGGATATATTAAAAAACGTATAACAACAGTTAACAATGGAAACCAAAATATGAATTAAAATATTTTGTTGACAACTGAAAAAGAGTTAAAACTGATTATTACCATGGAAAAGAAATTGATGAAACTTCAATGTTCGCTGAAAAGTGCACACATCCATCGGAACAGAAGTGTCTGCACCACACACGATATGGTATACGAAAGGGCACCTAAAGAGTAGGTACCAGGATGTAGTAGCACCAACAAAAGAAAGGAATATAGCTTGAGTACGAATAAATCACGAGTGCACAGAAGGACTTTCCAATTGATCTCGCAAAAACAGGCAGACACACCCATTGCATCTCTGGGCGAATTGTGTAATTCGGTGCCAGCGTTAATGAGGCTTTGATGGTTTTCACCCCTTCCTAGGGCCCCTGGCTGCAGCTCCACTCTTCCTTAGCTTGAAAAATGTGCCCCCCTCCGAAATTCGACTCTAGGTGCGCCTCTGCTTCAAGCTGTGGGAGCAGCCAGGCCCGGACCTTCTCTATTGCCCATCAGCAGGACCGTCATTGCAAGCGCTTTCTCACGCTTTTAAAATTGACGGCCCTGCAGACAAACACCACTGTGGGGGCTGTCAATAGTGACGGACCGGTGTTCCAGGGGGGGGCAAGTGCCCCCCTTGCCCTCCCCTGCGGACGCCCATGCTGCTTGTATTCATTGATTACTGCTTTACATCACAAGAGCCTTCTAATGAACGTGTGACTAAACCACTAACATAACCTGTGATGATTCATTTCTTGAGAAAGGGGCCTAAACTGCCTCTTGGCACTCCTGTTTTTGTGTATTTGCATTTAAAATGCTTTTCCCTGCACACACCATAATTTTATGTGACTAACATTTTGCTAAGAAGAGGGGAAGAGAAAAGAGATGCCAAGTCATTTTACTGCATGCACTCTTATCCTTCTTGATTTTACGGAGTTGCCAAGGAAACGGAGCACTCAAGATGAAGCAGTGTTTCCATATTTGAACTCAGAACAAAGGAATGGACAATGCAAATGTCTACAAAACATAAATGTATATTGCAAACAAGACATACAGCTGGTGGTGGCATGGAAACACAAAGCATGCGATAATTGTACGTGGAAAGTAAAAGCAGAAAGGTAATGACTATCAGACGATACAGTGGACACAACTCCTTGTATTGTACGAGAAAGTACAGCTGACGAGAACACTAGGTCGAATGCAAAGAGGACTGAGAGCTCATCACCTGCCTTCCATTGAAGAATTACACCTACAATGAGATGCAAAACAGATTTTGTGTAAAGCAAGTGAAACGTGATACCTGCATTGATTTATGTACGATTTTAATATGGTTCAATATATCTAAAGATTTGTGTGATGGAAAAGGTCCGACATAGTCCACAGCATGAAAGGTATGCTCAGTTCTTTGACAGTAATACATGGGCGGCAACATAAAACGTATTAAGACAAAGTGGTGTGCTCTCCGTCCCTGTTTATACATTTATTTACAACCTGAACCCAGCTAGGGTGCACCAAACCTCTGTATATTCAATGAGTGATGTATATCCCAGAATAGCATTTCACATATTCAAAATTTTAGGCATAGGGAGGTTAAATGATCTAGCCAGAGGAACACAACTTTAAGTCAAGTGCTAAGGCCGGGATCAGAACCCAACTCCCCAGGTTCCAAAGTGGACAGCTTCACCAGTATACTGAGGTTCTTTAATTTTGACTCCATCTAACATTTGTCTTCAATTTGTGTTGCCTTTACACAGACTGCTCTATTCATGAAGTGTTTCTGCCCTTTGGACTGCAATGTGTAGAAAACCCACTCTGTCCTTGCTTTGAAAGCAATCTCAGACACTAGCTGGCCTAACTGCATACAGACATGTTCTGCCATTACTGATTGACCTATAAGTGCTGTAGTTGATTGACTTATGGGTTGGGCAGAAACACGACGTAAGGGGGACATTCTGGTTACATGATGTTTTTCTATTGGCTAATAGTTTGCAGATCTTGTATGTCCAAATTAGGTATTTTGTATGCTTGCAGAAGCTAGGACTGCCCCTTTCTTGTATGCTGAGTTTGTAAATCCTAAGCATATAAAAGACCTCTGTGTTCTCTATTCTTTAGACTGCCTCATTCAGGTGCTAAAGGCTCCTGTGCGACGTAGTCTCACTTATTAAGTTTAATAAAGATGTCTTTTAATATTTCAGCTTCTGTGCCAAGTTATTTTGTATTAGTGAGACCCCTGAGAATGAAGATTTCAGTTCTTCAATACCTCATCTTCTCTCCCAGGTCGTTCACTGTCATGTCACTGACATAATTTTCTCACATAATGGGATTTCCAAGCACTGGCAGTTGAACAGGCTGTTGAGGTTTCTTTGATCACTGCTGTACAAAAGGTTCTTCCTTCCTCACTGATGTTGAGTACCCTGTCCACCAAACCCTAAATCAGGCCCTAACACTGCACGAGGCACAATTTTAATTTCACAAGTACAGTGTCCTTCAAACCCATCACTGTGCAGGGCTGGCCTACCTACAAATTACATGCATCATAGAATTTGGTGTAGCTTTCATTAACACACCTTGCCCTGTCTACTGGCAGAGATGTTTAGCCATGTGACCTGGGCCCTGGACTCTGAAAAGTGGCATGTGGGTAATTGTGGTACTAAAGCTTGGTAATATTTCATGCATTGCATTGTCCGGATTAAACTGATTCAAGGAAGAACTATAATATAGAATTATAGCTTGTTGCTCAGTCCTACTCCAATTATTGAAAATCCTGAATCTGAGTCATGGCACGAGCCATAATAAGGATACCTAAACAAAAAAGTACCTTTAAAAGGGGAGAGAGGCACTCCCTTTTAGCCCAAAGCAGGAGGCTATAAGAATATTCCACCCACTGAGAGCAGAATGTTCTAAATTGGAAAGGGTGAAACAGATAAACATTGGAATTTTGGAACAGAATGTCTATACCATCCACTGTTGCTCCCGAGTAACTCCATTTTCTTCAATGGAGCACTCAGCCTTTTATAAAGACTGAGGGTTTGACATAGAAGGTACTCGAGATACTCTGTTGCAGTTTTGATGGAGTACCCTTCCAGCCAAACTCTAAATCAGGCCATTAGTCTTAAGATTAAAACTTTGAATGGGATGACCTCCTTGGTGTATCTGATCTCTGCTCCATCACAGTTGACCTGAAATCGCGCTAGGTTCCGATCATCCTTGAACTTCTGTTTTTCAATGGCACTTTCCGTTTCCATTATGCTTTTTGCCCTAAAACTCATACCTTTGCTTTTAATCTTGGCCAGCCTGGCTCGTGGTTGGGGGCAGAGGGGGGGGGGTGTGTTTGTGCAAGGTGGAGGTTTAAATAAAAAAAAATACTTGCCTTGGCCTCCGGTCCCGCGTCGCATCTCCTCTCTATGCTTTTACAGGAAGCAGGCAGCCTCTCTCTCCTCCACTAAGCCAATCACAATGCTGCAATGGCAGCATTGTGATTGGCTAGGACTCCGACTCCATAGGCGTCTATGGGGAGGCCTTTTTCTCTATGTAGGCCTACAAGGAGAAAATGCAGTGTGTGCATGACTGGTTTGGTCAGCCCTGGGGCCGACCAAACAGTCAGCACCCACAACAGTGGGCAAGCCACTCCTCCCCTGCCTGGAGCAGGCACGCCCACCGCCCGTCCTTAATCAAACCGTGCCATCGGCTTTCTCGCAGAGCTAAAAGCAGAAACATAAAATGGTATTTAAAATACCATTTTATGTTTATGCCTCTCGCACTTCAAGAAAGCAGTGAGCGACGCTCCTCCACCTATGTGGAGGAGCCGCCCCTGTCTGCTGTCTCTTATCCTAATTGACTGATTTGCGTGTATTATTGCTCATTAATTTTTCTCTATCTTTCTATATTAGTATGGCAGTTTAATTGCGTTTGTTTATTTGTTTGTTTGTTTATTTATTTGTTTGTTTGTTTATTTATTTGTTTGTTTCTTGGTATTGCTTAAACGTATCACATGCCTCTGCTGATTGCCCATCGATTGTGCAATAGCAACCTGGTTTTGAGCAGAAATTCTCTGAAATCTGTGTTTTGCCACCAGATTGGGTTCATTAAATTGATAGGAATCAATCTCTTCGATATTAATAAACCAATATTTGACACATTTTATGAATCGCCCACACAGGGACGAGAGGGTCTCTTTTAAAGCAAGAGGGCAAATATCATCCCATCAACTACAGTTATTTGAGTATGTGATTTATTCCATTACTTTTATCAGTGGTGATCTTTTAAAACTATTTATAAAGGTTCGTTTCTTAATCTCCAAAATCATACACAGATGAAATGTTCTGTTGTGCCACCTAACCAACAGAGATATTCCCTCCCCTAAAGCCAGCCTGCAAAAACCGCTTGTTATAAATGGGAACATAACAAGCCTGAGAGCGCTCATAACATGCTCCTTCTTTCATTCTAAAATTTAGCTTCAGTGGAGAACCAAAAACATAAAAATACATTTGTTTCAGTAAGGAGAAACCTTTGTTGTCATCGTTTTGTGTACTTTCTGTCTGCAAATCAGCAGTGGAATTGACTACTTATTGGAATCGTATTAATTCTGAATAGTTCCCATCAGGTTATTATTCATTGCAGTATTCATGTAGCGCAGATCTCACCGCAATGGAAGCGAGGCCCTGCAGGTAACAACATAAAAGACAAAACTAAAATAACAGACCAGGTAGATAGCAGTCACAGAGGAGTGGCTCAGATCGTCAGGATAGCTACACAGCTAGTACAAATGAGCAGCAACACTCCGACATTGGATAGAGCTACCTTAGTGTAAAATCGATCCAAACAATGCCATTATCATGCGTACCTCATACATCTCTTTCTAAACTCTCCTTTGTAAGTGATTGTTAAATATATAAAAGCTGCGGAATTAATTTTCCCAACTTTAGTCTACAGAAATATAGTGAATTAGAATGTACTGGTAAGGGCCACCATGTACATCTTGTTTGTCTGTGCTTAATGCACAGAGCATACATGATCTGCATTAACTTTGATTTCTTTTTTACTATTACTACTTTTCAAATTCACTTATCATCTTCTTTCTATCAGCAAAGCTCAAGCATTCCCTACCTTGTAAATGAAAGTAATTTGTAGTTATATCCTTTTGACGAGTGGGTGAATTAATCTATGATTTCTCCCTCTTGGGCTGTATTTTTAGCTAAATGAAGTTCTATATGTCAGTAATACCATTTGCACGAACACCCCCTCAGTGTATATGTTATAACTGTCATAGATTCTCTACTCCCAGCACTCATGATTTTAAGCAATGCCCAATATTTCTAATTTATGAAATGTTGTTCTGAAAAGTCATATATTTAATATGTATGTCTATCCTTCTGAGCTGTTGGTTACCAAATATGGATATCTTTCAACTGTGGTGATAACAAATCCTCTTTTTTCTGCACACTGTGCGAATATTTTTTTTTATGTTTTCACTGACCATATGGCCATCAGAAAGAATAGTCCCAAATCAGTCAGTTATCTCTTACACGCCACCTTTCATGCTTTACTGCTCCTATGCTGCTCCTTCGCGAGGAAGGGCGGAGCCTATTCAGGCAGCATTCTGTAGAGGGGCTCTTCTGCCCAACATTATAATCTGCAATTTATTCTACACCATCGGGGCAATCCAGGGCAGCAAAATCACCGACTTCCACCTAGCAACTGCGGAGAGCCCCCCCTATGTGATTTGCGGGCACCAGACATGACACTATAAGCACTTTGCGTTGAGGGTCAATAATTCATTTCAGGCTATACCCCACAGGATTCCAGCCACATGCGGCCATATAGACGAATGCTGCGTCCACCTGGCCATTGCCCACGCACTATATCCGACTTATAGAGATTGATACAGTTGAGTGCGTTAAGTGGGTTTGGGAAGGCCTGCGCAGTCGAGCCGAACTGAAATGCATCTACGTCCTGTCTATCCCCTTAGCGTGTAACCCACTGCTACCTACCTACCTTTCAGGATGACGGCGCTAGAGCACAAGCACACATGAGGAAACTTCATATTTTCTGACCTTTACCCTAATGGCCAATTCCTTTCGTCTTTCCCGCTGAGTGGATCCTCACGACCCACTGCACCAGACATCTTGCTATACCACAAGCTATGCGCCACATGCCAAGCAACACATAACACATTCCTTGACCCTCCACCCACGTTACACGCTTTTAAACACATGCTGACAAATACCTTCTCCCGCAAATTAGTCAGCTGCCTATACGCTAATATGCAAGACAAGGCACCAATCGGTACCTCAACAGTCTGCAATACCTGGGCCTAGACACTAATCCCCCCTCACGCATGAGCTGTGAACATATTGCTGGGGGCAGACTGCAGCTCTGTCACCTAACTATAGACTGAGACTTATCCATTTTAAGTTCCTCCATCAATTGTACCATACACCAACACAAGTGCGGTACAAGAGTCTGGTGAAAGAGGCCACCTGTGTGGGGTGTCTGGCACCGCAGGCCTCCTTTCTACATCTCACCTGGGACCACCCAAAGGTGGAGGACTATTGGCAGACAGTGCACCGTATCCTGCAAGAGATCATTGGTCACCTCACACCGCAGACCCCACTAGTATGTATTCTGGGCTTTGTCAGGCACCTCACACCTGAGTTCTGATGTCTCACAGCTATGCTTCTGGCAAAGCACCAAATTGCCATGCTCTGGGGAAGGAGGCCTGCACCCAGAGGTTGAGTCCTGACAGCAGGATGCAGCCTATTGTCAGGAGCAACTGGCCAACTACTGGAAACAAATGGTGCTGACATCTCACCCTAAAGATATTTAGGAACCACTGCTGTCGTACCTACGGCTCTGAGATTCCACCAACATTCACTTGCAGAGGCCGACTAAGTAACTTTGTCAAATCTATCTTTCATTATTTATCACCATGGGATACTGTATTGCTTCTTTTGACCTAACCTTCTGTTCTCCCTCCCCACTTGTCCCGTTTTCCACCCTTCTCTCCCTCCCCTCTTCTACCTCCCCACCTTATTCTTTCACTGTTGACTGTTTTGAGCCCATTGCCTCTATAATGTTCTTTATATCAACTGTTAATAAAAAACAATTAAAAAAAAGATATTCAAAGGCAAGGTTATCAGAATTGAAATGCTTCATCCTATGTTACACATATATCATCATCATCATCATCATCATCTAATTACAGGGATGACCATAGAAGTAAATGGATTATCATCACCAATATGCCATCAATTGGTACAAATATATTAATCATGTAAAGAATTATGCCAGGGAATGTAGGCACATTGTCAAGAAGGCCCCTAATAGGTCAGGGATATCCCCCAGTATGTTAAGTACATTCAGAATCCTATGAAGCATGAGCACAATACATTAAGGGTTTATGAATTTTATGACAGTGATAGCCAAGATGCCAACAGAATGTCACGGATGGGCCAGTATTATCCCACGCACAGCCAAAACATTATCAAGAATGACAACAGTATGTCAAAGACGGGCTAATTTTATGCCAGGAATGGCTGATATGTTGCCAAACACGCCTATAGTATGTTATGAGTACACCACAATTATAGTACAATTATTGTAGCAATACACAAAGAATCATGCAATGAATGCCCAAAACACATCAAGAACAAGCCATCATCATTTCAAGGTTAGCAATAATGAGACCAATATTGCCCATGCTGTGTCAAGACTGGGCAGCAATAATGCAAGGACAGCCAGAGTGGCACCACCAAAATGCCTCTAAGGTATTGTGGATTGGCCACTGTTATGCCTGGGATAGTCATGATGGTATCAAGAAAGGACTAGATGTCATAATCTGTCATAGGTATTCTGGGACTGTCAGAATGTTGTCAATAATGCTCACCCTTTGTCAAAAAGTTTCACCACTGAGAGATAGAAGAATGTCATTAAGAATGCCCACAAAGACCCTCCTTACAAGTTCCATGGACTGGCAGAGTGCAAACTTCAGACACAAATGAATTCTACTGTGCAACAACCCACCAACACTGTGAAAATAGGGATTAATCCCAACAAGAATGGTGAATAACCAAATTCTTCATGGTTTTCTCTGTTCTGCAGATTAAGCTCACACTTACCTTCTTCTCTGAGCAGGTGGTAAATATTAGCAGAGGGAGATGCTGGGCTGGTGGTGGAAAAAGGATGCTTGGATGGTAGGGCAGGAAAGAAGACAAGCATTTGCAATGCAATCGGTCTCGCCTTTGGGGCCTTCTAAGTGTTTAGCCATGCATTATATTATCGCACATTACTATAATGGACTGTGTGCCATTGATTATAGGGTGGCAGTAGATTTGGTACGAAGTCCGAAGTGGTCCGAAGATTAATGCATTAAATTATTGATAATCATTAATAAAAAGTGGAGTTTACAAAGAGGTTTGTGTACATGTGTGTAAATGAACATGAATGCCCTGCAGTGTTTGAGGTGCACGGAGGAAGAGAAAGGCAGACATTGTTAGAGCAGTGGGGCATTGTCTGGGTGACAGGCAGAGCCGGACTGGCTACTGGGCATTTCGGCATGCTGCCGAGCTGGAGCCGATATCACTGCGGTGGGGGCTAATTTTGTTGATGGAGACCTGCGTGTGCTTCGAAATAAACAAAGCAAAACGAATTTCGTTCAGCACTCACAGGTCCCCATCAACTAAATCAGCCCCCCGCTCGGCAGCATGCCAAAACGCCCAGTAGGCATTCCGGCCCTGGTGACAGGTGTGTGACAGGAGAGAGTAAGGGGTGAAAGACAGGATGAGAAATACAAGAGAAAGAGAGTGAGGCAATTAAAGTGAGAGAAAAAACAGCATATGACTGGGTAGAAGTGATAGTTCTTATTGTAGCAAGGGCAGCGCCCACTGCAAGGTCATTTAGTGCAAGAAACTCAGTGCGAGTACAATGCAGCTAGGGGAGTTTTTACTTTGATGTTGCTGAAATTAAAACCGGTACCAGTGCAGCTCTCAGAGTGTTGGCAGTGTCCACTGTTGACCCCAGAGATAGCCAGAGAGCAGATAGGTGGGAGGCAGCAGGGCCACGTGAGATGGGTAAAAGCAGCTGCTGGCAGGACCAGTTCCCTGGCGTTCTTGCTCTATGAATGGATTTGCAATTGGTGTTTAGCTGTGGAAATTTGGATCTATCTTGCGAATATCTCAGTAGCGTTATTTGCGTATGTTCACTAAACAGGTGGTATGTTTAACGAAGAATAATTTACATGGATATTTAATTATATAGATCACATGTGTATGCACCACTGTAAGTTACCCCGTGTTGTATTTTAAAGGTTATTTCCTCTTACAACTTAATTCAGTTTTGTGATCTTCAACCTTGCAGTAGAAAATTGTGACAGTGGAGTTGTAAAAAGTTTTTCATATGTGCAATTGTGAGAAACAAATAATGTGTGCAAATGTATACTTTCATGATGAATAACAGTTGTAACCGGTGAATTAGTGATGTTTCGTTTAAACACATTAATAGAAATGTTTAGAAATATGAATATAAAGTAACTTAGCTGTGCCACATTTTTGTAAAGTCAACATTTTACTAAAATGGATCTAGTTTCTAGTGGTTTCTCCATCTTGCTGCTGCTTATTCCTCACTCCCAATTAATATCCCCTTGCGAGCCTTCTCTCTCCACAGTTCCGTGGAGCACAGTGCAGCGTGATGTAATTGACTGTTGCTTTACAGAGCTTGAATTATGAATAAAACTTCTCATTGTGCCCCAGATATAACTTTTCTTGAACACTGCCGCTGGATAACCCATACCAGTTAGCTAGCACATTAATGTAGTAGTCTTCGTTAGAGAAAGTTATATATTATGTTTTGCATCTCTTGAATGTCTAACAGTGAGAGGTAGTGGAGGATTCTTGATTATTCTTAAAAGTGGCCTAGTGCTATAGACTTTATTCTGACAATACATGTTCTGGCATGTCTAAAATGTACTGTTGATAATCATGCTAAGCAGAATCTGCAGTTTTTCCTTGATGTTTATGTAGGGAAATTGTTTAAAACACCTGGCTTTATGCGGATGGGGCAATTCGTAATTTTTCCTTACAGAACTCTGTCCATTTGGGGCAACTTTACTTTTCCTCATGAAACTATGTCCATGTGGGCAAGGCTTTCATTTTTCTCACAACTCTGTAAACTTCCACTTCTACAAATGCTGTTGGCATTCTGTACTTGAAACTTACTTTGTATTTCTGTAACTGTGCATTCATGGCATCTATTGATTTACTTCGTATTGCCAATTTAACATTTTTGTGATAAAACTTTTTAAACTTTCCATGGTTCTAGAACTCAGTTTTTGAGTGGTCCCAGACACTATTGTAATTTTACTCAGCTACTTTTGGACCCAATGTTGTAAAGGGGGTGTGCCTTAATGCCAGATCAAGGGTGCTGGAGGTCAAGCGCTACAGATTTTTTTTAGGGGAATTAAGGTATTGGGTTTCTGTAAATTATTGGGTTCGTGCCCCACAGGATTAAGAACATTTTGGCTATTTTAACAAATATATTTTATAAGTATTGCACCCTGAGGTTGCTGTTCATCAGACTTTGCAGGGTGTTCTCAGAATATTATGTTCTGAAGACTCAGTAGCATCAAATGAAACACAACATTCTATCTCAAGTAGCATTAATCTTATTGTACTATACATGTGTTGATGATTGATTTACATATTCGTGGATGCATCGGAGAGTGTTTATATTATTCATAAATGCTTAACACCCTTTGCTAAGAAGAGTTTACATAAACTAGGGACAAAAGACTACCCAGCCATTGGTCAATCAATCAGATTAAATTACCTGAAAAGATGCACCCCTTGGAATACTTAGGCAATAATTGGGAATGTACAGATGTCTTGGCATTTCCACATTTCTAATTCACAAGACTTTCAACAAAACAGAAAGAGGCAAGGAAGCAACAATACATGAAGAATGTACAGATATACCTTTGGCATCCAGAAAGATTTGTAGTTTAGAAAAAAAACAAAAAAGAAAAGAAAAATATGCTAGCAGCACGTTTTAAAGGGGGAGGGTGAAATTTATTATGCTATGTGATTGCTCATGCATGAAGAATAAATAAAGGTGAGGTATCTGCCACACTGTGAAGTCAATGGACAAGAGGGGGTATATAAATATTTGCATCTGAGGATATATTTGTACAAAGGACCCGGAGGAGAGCGGTTTTTATAATAGGTTGGTTATAACTTGGACAAGGGGATGCATTGCTGACAATTTAGAAGGACTGCGAAGCAGGTTTGGTATTCCTTGCTATACAGTAATCTTTGTGTTTCATTAAACATTCCATCATTGAAGTATAATGTCAAATGTTATGTCAATATCAGTTTAACAACTAACAAAGAGCACAGAGCATCAGGTGAAAGACATGACACGATACAGGGCTCTGTAACCTGGGGCATCTCAAGACGAACCCAATAGTTGTAGGGCGTTCAAGAAAAGGGAAACGTCTGTTGTTAATGGAAGATGTTTTAACATTGTAATTACATTGGGGCGTGGCCAAGCAGCATGGCCGACAGGACGTGAGCTCCACCAGCTCCCGTCCTGAGGACCCAAATATCCTGCTTAATTGATCCTACCTGGGCTGATTTTTGCTCGGATCTGGGGCCGGAGGCTCCCCTCACGGTGGGGGCCCCCTTCCTGACCCACCACTGGCGGACGTCTGCGTGATTCCCTGGAGGCGGCGCTGGAGCTAGACGGGCCGGACCTCCGCCTACGTGAGGCCGGGGTCTGCGGCCTAGTCCGGAGTGGTGTTGCGGGAGTTGCCGGGCCTTGCGGAGCTCCCGGGGGCCTGAGGTGCCGAGCGCAGGACGGCGGAGCCCGCTGCCAGCTGGGGCTCCGCCCTGAAGAAGCTCGTGTGGGGCTGCTGGGTCCTGCGGATGGTCTCTGCTGCCCGGCCCCATCCTTGTAGCGGCGAGGAGTGACGCGGCGGCCGCCTTCTCCTCGGGTGCGGCTCCAGTGACGGTGCGGGAGCGTCCCGGTCGGGGGAGCGCTCCCTGGAGTTGACCGCTCGTTGTCCTTGAGGTCCGGGGGGACTGGCCCGGAGCCTGCAGCAGCTGATGTGCGGGTGGCGCTACGGGGCCTCTGTGACGGGCTTGGCGCCCCTCCCCCACTACGCCGCCATCTTGATCCTGCAGCCGGTGGTCACAATGCGGGGGCCTGTGGATTGAGAGGGCCGCTGCACCGTGCTGGAGAACTGTGGCACTCCACCCCAGTTGGTGCACCTCTGGCGACTGGAGACCTGGGGGGCTGTGAGAGCGCTTCGCCAGTAATGCTGGACATGGCATACGTAACTGGTCACATCTGCACATCCTGAGGTCATCCTGTCCACCGAGTGTCCTGCAGAGCGGTGAGGCAGTGATAATGGACATAGGGGTGAGTGACTGGGAATCGGGCTCCCCGCCCAACACGGAGGGCACGCTCCTTGTGCTGGATTGTTTGCCCCGGGCCCCCCACCTGACTGACGGGGACAGTGTGTGCTGTTTGCTTTGGCCGCCCCTCATCCTGCGAGAGCCAACTCCTTTCCTGGGAGCCCTCGCTCCAGATTGCCCCTGCGGGCGTTGTGGCCTTGGTGGGGAAAAGCGGACCTTGCGCCCCTGGTTGCAGTTGCGGGGCCCTCGTGGGACGCGACTGCGGCGATATTGGCCCTTCCTGGGTGTCTCCCGTGTCGGCGCGGTCTGGGTGTGTGATCAGGTGTGATACATCTATGATCTGACCGGCTGGCCGGGGACACACGCCTGGGCGGCAATAGCTGGGAGAGGTCCTTGGGGTTCGACTGGAGGAGTAGCTGCGCCCTTGGACTGCTGGCAATGCGCAAGGATAGGATGTCGTGGTCCACCCAGCCCAACACCATTACTCAGTACACTACCCCGTGGCTGCCGTAGCAACGGATTAAGCGACAGACGGGTCAAGAGGAGAGTTCGGATGGGCCCGCGGAGCCTTCCTGGGCGGAACTCTTGAAAGCTATCCAGGACTTTCACACCGCGCTGGAGCGGCAGATAGAGTCTCGATTGACGTCAACCTTCAGCGTACAGGTCTCAGAAAAGTGGCGGATAAGGTCGCGGATGCTGAGGGCAATATTACCCAGCTACAAGGGGAGGTGGCCTCCCTTCAGAAGACGGTCACGCAACTTACGGCCACGACGCGCGCACTGGAGCGGAGTGCTGAAGACATGGAAGGTAGAGCGCATCGAAGCAACATTAGGGTCCTGGGTGTGCCGGAACGATTGGAGGCGGGTAATGCCGAGCGCTTCCTGGAGACCTGGATTCGGACTGAGCTGTGCCCGCAGAGCCTGTCGAGTGTCTTCGTCATCGAACGGGCGCATCGGGCCCTGGTTCCGCCTCCGCGCCCGGGGGAGCCCCCGAGGGCACTGATCGCTAAGATCCTGAACTATAAAGACCGGGACTGCATACTGAAGGCGGCATGGGGGGCGGCAACTCTCACCATAGAAAACAGTTGTGTGTCCATTTATCCTGACTACACCCAGCAGGTCCAGGAGCAGAGGAAGTCCTATCTGGGGGTCAAGCAGAAACTCCGGGAGATGAAGCTCCAATATATGCTATTGTATCCGGCCAAACTCAAAGTGATCTCGCAGGGCCGGGCGCATTTCTTTGAATCTCCAGCGGAGGTATGGGAGTGGCTGGAGATTAGAGGTGACGACCTGCCCCCGGGGGAGCGCGGGGGGCTCCGTGAGATGTGGGGGACCCGTCCTCGGAGACGCCATCGAGGAAGACGACGGCGCCGGTCTGGATCTGAGTGCTCCGAGGGGCCTAGGGTCACGGTGGGAGAGGATGGTGCTCTGCTTCTGGGTCCCCCAATGGCGGGGGCTGGTCCGGGGTCCCCGGATGCACCCGCCCCTGGGGAAGTGTTGGTTCCGGACACCTTGCAGGACGCTGTGCCAGATACGGCCACTACGGCCCCGGTGATCCCGGAGACTGGACTTTCCAAGCCATTGACAGAGACGGCTCCGTCTTGATGTACTGTCAGACTCTTACTGTGTTGCACTTCATTTTAGGGGCCCTCTGCTAGGTCCTTGGGTCTCTGGGGGCGCCTGTGGCCCGTACTATTTGCCCCTGGATGGCTGGGTGGAGTGGAGGACTTGCATCCTACCAAAGGTAGACTGTCAGGTGGGGAGTGTATGCATTCGGATGGAGTGGAACCCGACCTTGGACTGCTGGCCTTAGCTGAGCCTAGTGAATGTCCTGTGAGTTTGGGTCCCGTGGGGAGCTGGACGGGGGGGGTGGGTGGTGTTGGTTGGTTTGTTTTCTGAGTGAGTGTGGTGTGGGGCGAATGGGGTGGCTGTGTACGTCCTGGCACTGGCAGGGGGAGGGCAGGGTAGCATGTTTCGTTGTTGCTGTCATCTTGCTCGTGGGTGGGGGTGGGGGCAGATGTTCTGGGGAGTTTGTGGGGTCGGGGGTTTTCGGGGGGTGGGTTGGATGGGGAAAGAGAGTTGTTGCTGGCATCAAATGTACTATGATTCAGGTTCCTGAGTGGTTGGCCATGCGGGTTGGTCCTACCGATCTGGATAGTGCTCGGGCCCGAGGGTGGCGGATCAAACTGTGTGTGTCACATGGCCGGGATGGGCGTAATAGCCGACCATGGGTTTCAAATTCTTAACCTGGAACGTGCGCGGATTGGGCACTTGCACCAAGAGACACAGGGTCCTCTCCTTCCTCCGACAACATGGGGTATCTGTTGCTTGTCTCCAGGAGACCCACTTGAACGAAGAGGGTGCTCAAAAGTTGTCCAGGAAATGGAGGGGCCAGGTATTCCATTCCTCCTTCTCCACCTATGCCAGGGGGGTTCTAATATGGGTGGCGCCGGGGGTCCCCTGTGCCGTCCAGTATGTCGAGGCGGACATTGAAGGCAGGTACCTGCTGCTGCGGGTCAAGTTAGATGGTAGGGACTTTCTACTCTTGAATTCCTATGCTCTGAATGTCGATGACCCTGGCTTTTTTCCCATCTTCAGGAGCTCATTGTCTCGGACCTAGACGCCCCCTTCCTCTGGTTTGGGGATTTTAATTACGTGCTGGATCCGGATCTGGATAGGCATCCCCCTCGTTCTGGCACGAAGCCACGTATGACGGCGCACCTTAGGGAAGTGATGCATAATTTGGGAGCCGTGGATGTGTGGCAGACGGGCCACCCCACTCAGCGCCTATATACTTGTTATACCCCGACACACGGCACCCATAGTAGGCTGGACCGTATCCTTGCGGCTAACGTAGCCGCGTCTCTTTCCTTGACAGTTACCCACCAGGCCCGTTTTCTGTCGGATCATGCTCCGGTGATGTGCATGGCGCAATGGGCTGACCAGGCTACGCGTCCCCGTACTTGGCGGATGCCAATGGATCTATTGCAGGACCAGGTGGGGAAAGACCATGTGGCGACTGCCCTG
Source organism: Lissotriton helveticus (assembly GCF_964261635.1). Taxonomy (NCBI): domain Eukaryota; kingdom Metazoa; phylum Chordata; class Amphibia; order Caudata; family Salamandridae; genus Lissotriton; species Lissotriton helveticus. Next base: position 780,474,454 of record NC_136061.1, read on the forward strand.
ACTAATTATATAGATCTGAACTGGGAAGGCGGTGATTTGTCCTACTCCACCAAGTGGGAGGCCCTGAAAGCGGTGGTGCGAGGTGCCTGTATGGGCCTTACCTATGGGGTCCGGAAGCACTTGCTCTGTGAGTTACGGGACGCAGAAGTTAGACTTCGGCGTTGTCAGTCTCTACTGGATCCCGTTGACTCAGACATGGAGGCGGAGGGGGAGGTCCAGGTGTCCATCCATGACAGTCTTACCCGTCTGGATAAGTATACGTTGGGCCAATATAGGCAACGTCTCCACCGCGAGGGGGACAAATCTGGTCGACTGCTGGGCTGGATCCTGCGTCGTGAATTTGCACCGGAGCGGATAATTGCCCTGCGGGCGCCCACAGGTGATATGGTGCACTCGGAGTCCGATATTCTTGCTGTCCTTCGATCTCACCTGCAGACGGTGTATGCTGCCGACCCCTTGGTCACGGAGGCCTCCTATCAGCCCTACCTCCAGGGTCTGACTCTTCCGGCCCTCTAGGCGGAGGCGGCGGAGGAACTGGTTGAGGCCTTAACACTACGAGAGGTCGGGGTGGCGTTAGCCGCCCTTCCGCGGGCTAAGGCGCCGGGCGGGGACGGTTTCCTGCCTGAATTCTACCATTCGTTTGGGGACGTCCTGGGCCCCCTCCTCTTGCAGGTTTATAATGAGGCCCTGGAGTGTGGCGTTCTTCCGCCCACTATGAATCAGGGGGAGGTTTGTATGCTTTTGAAACCAGGGGGGAAAGTTGCCACCCAGCAGCGTTTCGGCCTATCACTCTGATCAATACGGACGTAAAGATCCTTACCAGTGCCATGTGTGGGGCCACTCGCCTGGCCCCACACACGGCACACTTGGTCCATCCAGACCAATGTGGGTTTATCCTTGGTCGCAACACTGCAATGAATCTGTGGCGTCTGAACGATGTCCTTCACGAGGTGCGTGGTGGCGAGGATCCCCACGTCCTAGTATCGATCGATCTGGCTAAAGCCTTTGACACTGTCAGCTGGGGGTATCTGTTGGAGGTGCTACAGATGGCAGGCCTGGGGCTGATGTTTTTCAATTGGATCCGGGTGCTCTACGGGGCACCTCGGGCTAGGGTTTGGCTTGGATCGGCCCGCTCCGAGGAGTGGTCTTTGGGGAGGGGCACTCGTCAGGGGTGCCCCCGTCACCGCTCCTTTTCACCTTGGCGATGGAGCCCTTGGCGGTCTCCGTTCGCGCTGAGATGGAGAGGTGGGGCATCAAGGTGGGCAACACTGTGAACGTGATCTCCCTCTATGCGGATGACGCCCTATTCTATTTGACCTCCCCGAGCGACTCACTCCCTGCTCTACTGCGGCTGCTAGACCGCTTTGGTGCGGCCTCTGGGCTACGCATCAATCCTGGGGGTAGTCCCTGATTTTTCCTCTAGCGGGCTACGATGTCGGACAGGGAGCGCGCCTCCCGTGCCTAGGCTGAAATGGGAGTTGGAAGCCTTCAGATATCTGGGCATTGAGGTGGCTTCGTCTGATGAGCAACTGCTGGTCCGCAACTCTGACCGGGTGCTCGGCTCTCTGCACCAATCTGTGTCCTTCTGGAATACGCCCCCTCTTTCCCTCATGGGACGACTGGCGGTCGCTAAAATGGTGATGCTGGCCAGAATATTATACGTCCTGCAAAATACGCTATGCCCACTTCCCCCGCGAATATTCCGTACGCTTAATTCACTGCTCACGTCTTTACTCTGGGCTGGTGGGCGTAGTAGGGTCACCCTGCACACTATGGTCCGGAGCTGGGAGGAAGGAGGTGTGGAGGCTCTGCGGTTTGACCTCTATTACTACGCGGCGCAGCTCCTGCCGGCCGCGAGGTGGTTCGCGGGCGCAGACAACTGGGAGCTGCAACTCCTAGCTGGCAGAGCAGATGAGACGGCGTTGCAGGTGGCTTTGATGCAGGGGCGGCGGGCGGACGAGGCCCTGCCCTATGTCGTGCACCATGCGGCGGGGGTCTGGCAGCGGTTCGTCGAGAAGATCTTGCGGCGGGCCCCCTTTCACAGGGACCTACTGGTGTGGATCTTGGCCCCTGTGCTCCAGATGGAGGAGAATGTATCCTTCCGGGAATGGCGGGGCGGTGGGTGTGAGACGCTGACTCACCTTTATCCGGACGACTCCTTTGTGTCTTATGAGAGATCTACGGAGGCCTTTGACCTGCGCAGGGGACAGTACTTGCACTATAGGGGACTCCAGGAGATGGCGAGGGCGGCCTGGCCTCTGTTCCCGGAGGCGCCCCCGCTGACCCACACCCTCAATGTACTCCTTTCCTGCGGTAGAGGACGGAGGCTGATCTCTTTATTGTAATCTGCCATGCGACAGGACTCAGCCCCGCCGATCGTGCCATCCTGGGCGGCCTGGGAGGCGGACCTGGGGACGGATCTGGAGCCGGGACAGCGCAAACGTATTGGGCTCCTGACCCGGAAAGTCTCGTGCAATGCACGGTTCAAATTGATCCACTTTAACTTTATGCATCGTACCTACATGACCCCGGTATCCCTGCACCGTATCTCTGTGGATAGGCGGAACGAATGCCCGAAGTGTGGGGCGGCAGGAGCTGGATTCTTCCACTTGGCCTGGGAGTGCCCACGTGTCGGTAGTTTCTGGAGGGAGGTGGTGGAGCACATTGGTCGGGTCACGGGCCTCCGGATTGCCTTGGATCCGCTTCACTGTCTTTTGGCCCCGGTGCCCAAGCCCAAAAAGAGGAACTTGTCTTACAAATTGCTGCAGCTGCTACTGGTATTAGCTAGGTGGCGCGTGGCAATCACTTGGATGGGGCATAGGGCCCCGGAGCTATCCCTATGGCTCCGGGATGTCAGGGAGTGGTTCCTGGCTGAGGAAACACACATGCAGCGTACACGCCGTGATGAGCGGCTCCAGGAGGACTTACTGGCTTGGAGGATGATGTGTGCTGAGGGGTTGCCTGATGATGACTCGGATGCCACCAGTGCTGAGTTATTCACCCCTGCGGAGTCTGGGTCCGAGTTGGCTGAGGCGAGGGGCGGGGGGGAAGGACCAGAGTCGGAGTAGTGCCCGGCTGTACGCGCACGAATGTTCCATATTGTATCACTATGTAATTTGTCTTGATTCCCGGACATTGATTAGAACTGTGTAGTCTGCACCCTATCGGGCCGCGGGATAGGTAACCTGACTCTCTACATGTACTCTGTTAATGATGCCAAGTATTGGGGGGACTTGTTCTGTTGCTAATTGTTAGACTGTATTCCTATTGGAAAAATGTATCCGTACAGACGGATGGGAGACGGGATCAATAGAAGACATGGGAGGGGGTATAAACAGAAAACAGTGGCTGCCATTGATGCTCAAGTACTTTTGGCGAACGAGTATGTTTATCCGTGTGGCACTTCTGACCTTTACGCCGCCCGGCCTCCGGGCTGTTGGCCTAGTGGCTGTGTATTCTATTGTATCACGCCTTGGTTGTTTCACCTGGCAGTGCCTATGCGTAGATTTGCTTGATGATGTCTTCTATGTCTTCCGCAATAAACATATTTTTCACAAAAAAAATTGTAATTACATTTATAGTGTTTACTACCCCTGACAATGCATTTAATCTCTTCTTCAATGAAGTATGCCAGTTGGACCTCTTGGATTTGAGAGCAAAGACCCACAGCATTGTTAGTGAGTAGTGACTGATTAACTCCTAAAAGTAGCAGAAGTCACCTGTCCCCTTTGAAAGTCACCGAATTATGCGGTTTAGATCAGAGGTTTTGTAAAGAACTCAAACAGCCAGCTGGCTCAACAATGCTATCCTCAGCTACTGTCACAGGAAGTTAACTTCATACTTGCTGTCAACCATGAAAAGAGACGCTTCGTGGCTTCGACAGAAGAGTGAAGATTTAAATACATTATACAGTGATTAACACAGTTTGTGATTAACACGATTAAAACAGTTTACTGCCCGCATGCCACTTTCTAAAGTCAACAGGCACCACAATGCATGCGGCTCTAACACTGGTGGTGGGAGGGAATAAAATGACAAGTCCCTGAATAGCCCACTTGCACTACTTCAATGAACTACAGCTGTGCCCAGTCCTTTGTTTACCTGGTGCCCTGCCCACCCTTGTCCTTACGCTGTGATGCGGGCAGTATAGTGGTGGTGCCAGAGCCCAGGCAGAGGTGGTAGAAGAGAAGGAGGACTGGGCTGCGGGGCAGCAGCAGGGCCTGTGGGCTGGAGAGTCCCTGCATCTCCGAGGGCAGCAGCACTGTTAAATAAATTATACAGTGATCAACACAGCCAGAGGTGGTAGCAGAGAAGGAGGCCTGGGCTGAGGGGCTGCAGCAGGGCCCTTGGGCTGGAGAGCCCCTGCATTTCCGAAGGCGGCCCTGTGCTGGATCCCCTGCCTGTAAACATGGGCAGCTAAGGACAACAAATGCCCCCCGGAAGCAGTAACAACAGAACAGTGCTGCTTCCTGTCTTCTGTCAGGCGCAGAGGAACTCAGCAGCACAGCGTAGATGACAGGCAGGCGAGAAGGAGGGGCTAAGGAATTCGAAAGAAGGGACTAGAGGTACAGAGCGAGAGTGGAGCAGTATAGCAGAAGAAAGGGAGGTGGGCCGGGCTTTAAGAATGCTGGGTCCTGTGCTCAGCACTGGCAGTTTTAACAAGCATTGGCAATGCAATAGGACTCACATTTATGCGAGACCTATTGCATTGAAAACAGGAGTGCAGGTGGGTGCAAGAAGGCACAAGCACGACCGGAAGTGCAGGTAGGGGGTGGGGCCCAAGAAGTCATGGACTGCCGGATGGGGGTAGGGAGGGACGGGAAGAAAGTAGTCTGTGCAGTGAATGGGCCAGTAGTCATGGAAGGATACAATGACTGACATGGCTGTCATGGGGAGGGACTAACAAGCTTAAAACCAATTGGAAAGCAGCATTTATAACCTAATCCAATGAAGAAGATGGGCTGGAGAGTGGGCGTAGCTTCCACGAAGCTTCCACACTATAGTGTATACTGCATGCCTCACAAAGCAATGCTAGGCGAGACCTAAAAGAGGTGACCTTGCAGGGTGTGCATTACATGCTCCCCCCATGCTAAAAATTTTCAAGCAGGGACTGGGCCAGAGGGGTGGCTGCTAAAATTGGACCTGCTGTGTGTGCAACTGAGAAAAACTGTGCAGAAACACCGGGCTAACTGTGATCAAGCTGAGCGGAATCCCTCCTCGGAGGGATATAACGAGGGCGTGAATATCAAAGAGTAGCCATCATTAAGCTAGGGTGAGACAGAAAGACTACTACAAAGAAATTCCATAATATCTCTTGTACTCTCAGTGGCTGATTCTACAAAAGGCCAGTCAATAAAAAAAGGATCTAGGGCCTGGAGGCTATGCTCAACTAGCTTTGAAGCTCAGGGTAAGGTGATTGTTCAGGCTAGAAATGCCGCCACTTCTGGCTTTGCCTCTCTGTTCTGAATGCTGCCTTACAGAACTCCGGGGATGAGAGATTGAAAAAAACATTGCATGATCTCATCTTTGAATGCACAGTGTACCCCATACACTGCTCAGCTGCTCCACTACTGCCACTAAGTAGTAGGAGAGTAGACAGCAGAAAGGTTTGTCAATCTCCTTCTCCGTAACTTATGGAGCTCTACCCCATGTGTCATTGAAAGTGAGCTGCCACTTTTTTATTGTTCCAACTTCTCTGAAATTTCAGTCATCAATGCAATCACTAGCATCGAAGAAAGTAATCTTGTGACACCTCTCTTGTCACCTCTCTAATCAAAATGTACTTCATTTATCAGAGGTCTTTGCTACCGATAGTTTACCCAATCCATAATACAGCTTGATAAGTAATGTAAATTGCAAGGTTGCTCAACATGTTTGTAAGGGTGAACAACACTTACAACGCAACTTTTACATCGCAGAGCCTTTACAACGCAAACATTACAACGCAAACTATTACAACGCATTCCTTTGGGGGGCGCTCTAGGATAGGGAATAAGTTAATTTACTATCCAATAACCTTCCCTAGTGTCCACGGGGACTGGAGTTGGAATAGTAAATTAAACTATTCACTATCCAGCACCCCAAAGCACTATGCGTCGTAGTAATACTTACGTTGTAAAGGCATGCGATGTAAATGCATGGGTTGTAATGTCATACATCCGTTTGTAAGACTTTTGAGTTAAATATATAAACCATCAAATGTTTTCTATTTCATTAGCAATCCAGTCAAAATTATCAAGTGTATATGTTTGGCATGACAGTTCCCTTGTTGATTTATGCAGCTGAGGATCCTGAAATCCACTCACTTCAGGATATTCCTTTATTATTCATTCTACTTTAGTTACATTCATTTCTCAAACAAAACTGAATTCACTATACATACCATTTTTGTTCCTCCTGCCACTTTAATTAAGTAAGGTCATTATTTGCCTTTATCTAGTCCTCCCCCACCTTCCCGTTACTATCGAGCAACTACATACAGTTGCTAATAGTGCCATCCCAGCCACTCATAACTCTAGAGTCTTATCATAGATTGTAGCTCATCAGATTCCATTGTCAGATCATCAACTGGTGCAAAATCAAGCATGACTCTCGTTTGGGAAAAGATAGCATCTAATCATTTTTTTTTGTTCATCAGCTTTTCATGGCTGACCCATTAACTTTCAACAGGATGACTATTTCCTGGTATACTGGCACTTGATTTCACTTATCAAATCAGTTTTGGTATCTCCCTTGTCTGTCTTCCTTTCACAAAAATAATTGAACATTGATTTTCCTTCTAAGATTTTTCGGCTTTACAAGTCCCCTTTTAACTCACTGCCTGAGGTGAATTATTTTGTACCCAAAATTCTGAGATTTTTACACTTATGATTTCCACCTACTTACTTGACTCCCACAGAAAGTGTTTTTGCTTTTACAGTTTATATACTTGCTTTAAGTGTCAATGGGCATATTTCATTCACTTCTTGTCTGGGATTTCTACTTTCTTGAAACCTGAGGTATGGTTGCCTATTCTGACACTGGTACTGTTCTTAGTTCTCCTGAAGGTCTAAGGTGCTTGCCAAAGTGTATATGGACACCTGTACTGTTCTTAGTTTGAAATAAAGTATCCCCTGGCCATAACATGCCATGAATTAGACCCAATGCCTTTAACACTCTCTCTATTTGTATTTTCCAGTTTGTTTGTGCCAACGTCTCTCTGTCTTTCCCAATATATCACTGTCTGTTTTTCTCCCATAACTATTTTTCCATTGTCTTATGCAGGGTGCTGATTCACAAAAGCAATTATGAGAAAGGGAGGAAGTACTAAAGGAGTACTGTCTACATACTGTTACAAGCCTTTGTAAATCAGTGGTGAAACGTAAAAATATTCCCATTTTGGATATTTTGGGGCTAATTCACAGATGGATGTAAAAAAGCACTACCTTATGATCTCCAAAACTATTTTGTGACTATACCCCAATATCTTTACTACTGTATTTATTCATCTTCTTCAATGTATTACAACTCAGTTTTGTCTCTCCCAATTTCTTTCCATTGTCTCTGTTTATCTTAGTAAGTATGCATAATGTAATCAAGGCCCCCTACCAAAAAACTAGGAGCTACATTTTTCCAAATGTAACACAGCGCAGCGCATGAAGTCACCTTGCTGCGCTAAGTTTCAGGAAAAGGACAGGAATGTGGCGCATTTATCACTATACGGAACATTCCTGTTTTTCCCCAGGACTGGCGCAGGATGTGCTGCCTAGAGCCAACGCAGGCCCTCTCACATCATTCTGCAAGGTAGCCTGTGTTGTAAGCAGGATTGTTTTTGTGCATGAAGGGAAATCTTCCTGCACATAAACCATCCCCTGAGGTAGTTTAACACTCATAGAAAGAAGAAAAAATTAGGGGAAATAAAGATATTGCTAACTGTTACGCCTCACCTGGGAAGGCATACAATTTTGGTGCATTCCCAGGTCTACCAGTAATGGGAAATCTGTGAATTCATCAAATTCAATGGGTTTTGCATGGGAACCCACCACCCATGCAAGGCCTTCCTGGGGCAGAGTAGCGCAATGCAGCGATTTGCAATGCATTGCGTTACTCTGGATTTATCAAGCCACTCAGGGCCACGCAATGGGACTTTGCGTGGCTTGATAAATCGCATCCTAGGGGTTGCGTCGTTTTTGCGATGCGACCCCTTGATAAATATGGCCATAGATCCTGACCCTAGGTCGCATCTCATCTATTTACATTGTTGTTTTAAACAGTGTCCAATAAGCTCCATCAGGGGTCTTTCCTTGTCAGTAAGATAGCCTTCAACGTCGTCTCTGTTTTCTTCTGCTTCTTCATTCCTGTCCGTTACCTTCTATTTACTTATGAATATAGAACAAAGTATAGGTTCAACAATTCACCTACATCCTAGGCATTTGGTAAATGCTTAAAATTTGTGTCAGACAGTTCTTACCTTATGTAAGTATATATATATTCATTACTGTGTGTGGGAGCGCTATCTATTGGATAATCTTCAAAATAGTGGCCCCCAGCACTGTGTTGCCCTCAAGAATGGATGAGGCATAGCATCCCGCTTCTAAGCAGCATTTCAACAACAGTTAATCAGCAAAAAAGAACTGAGTCAAAAAAGAGTTTGAGAACAGAAATTTAGGAAATCCAGGAAAGATTATTACATTTTAGGTTGCAATACAGAAAGAAAAAGTATAGTTCAGTTCAATAAATCAATATTAGGAGATAGAGAGCAATTGCCATGAACACTCTCAGCATTAGAAATAAATGCAACAAGGAACAACATCAGAAAAATAGTCTGAAACCAAAATGTGCAGCCAATCAATTGAGAAATTGGAAGAAACCTGAAAGAGTCTGGCTCATCTCCAAATTGAGCGTCTTTTATAGCAAATTGTGCCATAGAAATCAATTCAAATTACACAGTCTGCACCAGGTAAGTAAATGTAGTATTTTAACAACTAATAACAACACACCGTTATAAAACAATATATAATCTAGCACTATCCCGTAGCCATATTCCCTAACACTACTCCCTAACATGAATAATATGAAACATTTCTGATCAAATGTCGTTGGAGGTATCAGAAAAAACTATCTTACACAAACAATGAAAATATTCATAGATGAACTGTCTACAGCATGTGAGCACAAAGAGCTTTGAAAAGTATTTAAAGACATCCTCTGGAGTGTATCCGATAGATAATATCATTATAAAACAAACAATGCACATTTTGCGGTGTCAGTTTCAAATATAAGCATACAATTAATTTTATGAAACAGCATTCAGGTTAATTCAACATGTAGTCGAGGCCTAGTTGAGCACAGACCATGAAAACATAGCTCTCACTTGCAATAGAGTTCTTATTAGTATGCACATATGATTCTATAAAAAAACATCCACATTATCATCAAAGGTATTTTGGGATTAACCTATAAAATCGAGTACATGTGCATGGCTTCCAACGTGGCACCTTTTTTCTTTGGACCAGCCATGGCTATAGATGTGCCTTGTATAATGAGAGTAAACCACTTGCAAAACCCAGTACTTTCCAGGGTTGACAATCACTAACCATCATCTTCTATTATTCAAGTGGTAACACTCTTGCCTGCTGCATTTGAAGAATTACTTCCGGTGAAAGGCACCTCACAGATAGGAAATAATAGGTTTAAAAAGAAAAAGATCAGTCACAGATGATTGCACATGTGTACGAGTACCTGACATGCACACATGTTCTGTTCGAGTTGCCTGCAGTGGTTATAAATGCATATTAGTGTTCAATGAGGTGACTGCATATGAGAGGCAGCTTTATATTATGCAGCACAGTATACAGGGAGTCTCATCCCTGCAAACTGATGTTGTTGTGTGGTATACTTCCTTGGTTACTTGTAAACTTGTAAGTCACTTTTTGATTCAGCGCAATCCTGAAAAAGAGGTAAATGAGAGATACGGGACAGCGTGTGCTTTTTCTAGCCAAGTGTTGACAATCCTTGGTTTATATCACATAATACCAAAGCATTTAACAAAACCTGCAATTTCCTCTTCAATTTCAAGCAAGATGGCCTTATTTTCCATTATTCAACACAAATAAATTCGGGACAACATCTTCACAACGCCGTTTTTTTCTGTCAATAATTACAAGGTGTAGGATTCTATGAAAAAGTGCAATGCTAATTGTTTATTGTCTGGTACACAAGTTGCAATGTGTACTTGATTGAATCTAGAAAACTAGGATGTTCTGTCTTTTTGTTCATAATAGATGACATGTCGGTTTATGCAGAATCTACATATGAATACTTAATCGTTCTGCATTAATTGCGTTGAATTACGCTTGTCACAGTTAAGGACACCTCGAAAGGTGCGGGGGTGAATACAATTGTGTTCCTAGATTATTCGGCCGATGTTCTGCAGAAGGCAGCAAGACATGGAATTTGCCAATTCTCTAGAACCACCATCCTCCAGAGACAAATCCATGATGCTGAGTGCCTGCATTCAGATTGCATTTATAATTAAGGCAGGCTTACGCTTACCTCCCTGTAGGGAAGCACTCACTCTGAGAGTGGTTCAGGTACCACAGATCTGTCTCCCTACTAATTGTCCTTGCCAACAAAATGTAAAAGGCAGTAGGTATAGCAACTGTGGAAAACGATTCACTCTTCGGGTTCAGGCTAAAGTGGTGCATGAGATCCATGGTCATAAACATTAGCGCTGAGTTCTTGAGGTCATTTCTGAAAACCTATTGAATTTAATATTATAAATACACAGCCGGGGAAATCCATTTAGCTCTTATGAACTTAAGCCCTCATTTTCGGGATCTTGGCGTAGGGCAGTGCAGCAAATCACCCTGCTGTGCTTCCCTACGACAAAGTGAAAGAATATGAATGCACCATTTCATGCAATACCTGTATTCCTGTCCTTTTTCCCTGCGCTGGTGCTGTTTCAGGAGCCAAGCACCAACGTAGGCACCCTTGCACAATAGTGCAAGGGCGGCTCTGTTGCATGCAGGATTGTTTTTGTGTAGGAAGGGACACCTTCCTACGCAGAAACAATCTTAAGAGACATTTTCCTCTTTCTCTGTGTGATGCTCTCCCCAGTAAGCCTCACCTCATGCGACATAAGGATTTGACACTTCCCCATATTTACATGATTTTTTACATCTGAGGCAGTGTCAAAATCCATGGAAGTTGCATGGAAAAACCCACCACAACACCCATGGAATGCCTCCGAGTGCAGAGTACTCAAGATTGATGAGGCCACTCATCGTCATGCAAGTTGGCTTTGCGTGGCTTCATAAGTCTGATTTAGAACATTGCATCATGCATGTACAACTTTACGTGGTGCAAACGTGACGCACGGCTCTCATAAATAATCCCCTTACTGTCTGCATTTGACCTGGTCAATAGTTCAAAAATATTGGCATAAAATGCTAGCCCTGGGCTGCACTACATACTGTATATCTGCCTGTGTTTCTTTTGGGGCATAAGATGAATGTTCTCATTCCATTGTGATTATCAAAGGGATTCACCAGAGGTGTGTCTTGGCACCTTTCTTTTCACTTAGTATCAATGAGCTGCAGGAACATCTTAAGTTAAGGGGTCTGGACAGGAGCCATTGCCGGTTCTTCTCTTCACATTTGATGCGGTCGTACTTAGCTGCAAATACTCTTGGACCACTTTGCCGCATTTATGAAGAAATCAAATTTTAAAAACAAATCCTATGTAATGGTTTGTGGAACAAGGACGGCAAAAACAAAGCCCTTCAACATTGAAACTACGTTCATTCAAAATGTTAATATCTTTCAATACTTGGGGGTATCCCTGGACTTATCATTTAAATAAGACCATTTCAGAGTTCAACTCGTTGTAAGAGCTGTGGAAGCGGTTTTCAGATTCTCTAGCAAACTGGGGTCCAAAAAAGTTAGAGTTACTCACCTTTTATAAAAGCAAATGCATTCTGGTTATAACCTATGGAGCCAAATTATGAACTAACCTAGAGGGAATCCAACTACTTAAAAATAATTTTTTAGTGCAGGTTACTGTCAGTCCTGAAAAGTGTTCCCTCAATTATTTGCTATGGAGAGCTCTCTGGCACTCTGGAGGTCTAAATAAGGCTTTCCTACGATGTTGTGGCGTTCCATATGATCAAAACTGTAGACATAGTTTAATCAATTGATTATTTCTGAGTGCATCTTCAGTCCAGGGGCTCCACATTCAATGGGTCAAGCCCATTAGGGAGGATTCAGATTGGTTGAGTAAAAGCGAAGTTTGTAAAACCCCTGCTACAGCTAGTTTGTGCACAAAATGGAACCTGAAAATCGTGTTTTATGAAAAATGGTGTGATGCCAGAATTTTAGCAGAATCATCCAAAGTTGTGTTCTTATGCTGCAATATAGTCAACTGATTTTCAACACAGATTATTTTAACTCATTTTAGGCTGAATTAAAATATACAATTCATTATATTCTGTTTTGTAACTTCTAGAAAGTGCCTAAAGAACAGTTATTGTTACTATTACACCTGACATCCTTGAAGAAGTATTCCCCGAAAATGTTGCCTTCACTCCCTGATTTTTGCTGAAATCGTTTTTGTTAGCATTAGAACTTTGTGCACTTATTACAGCCTTATTCATCAACGGGCCGTTTTGCGAGCCCCTAATAGCGATTCATAGCGAATCGCTATTTAGGACTCGCAAAACGGTATTCATGTAGGAATTGCTAAATAAATAGCGATTCCTACACATTCCTTATTTGCGAGTAGCAAATTGCTAATCGCAAATAAGGAATTACTCCCCATTCATTCCTATGGGCCAAAAGGCCCATAGGAATGAATGGGGAGTATTCCTTATTTGCGATTAGCAATTTGCTACTCGCAAATAAGATAGCGATTGAAAGGGTGCCAGGGGTGTCCAAAGGACACCCTATAGCACCCCTTAAATGTAAATTGAAACAGGTGTTGCGCACACACATGTCCAAAGGACATGTGTGTGTTCAACATACAACTTAGAAAAATGCTTTTAAAAGCATTTTTCTAAGTTTTTGCTATTTACCGAGAGGTCTGACCTCTCGGTAAATAGCGGCCCAAAATTGCATTTTCGCAATTTTAAAATGCTTCATGAATTGCATTTAAGGAATCTCAAATAGAGATTCCTTAAATTCAATTCTTCGCAAATGTGCGAATTCTTAAATAGCGGATTTTGCATTTGGGATGATGAATCCCAAATGCAAAAATTGCACTCGCAAAAGGCAAGATTCTGAGAATCTTGCCCTTTGCGAGTGCAATTTAGCTTGATGAATCAGGCGGTTAACCCCTGCAAACAAGTGCTTAAGTGCTTGTTCTCTCTCATTCAAACATGGTAAAATTGAACTGCACCTGATTCGCACATTACATTTGCTTAGACATACCTAGGAAATGGTCCTATCTGCAGGGCCGTTTCTAGGTGTTTTGCTGCTCTAGGCGAGAATTGAAAAATGCCGCCCCCTCCCTTTTACTACCCTCACTCTCTCCCCCTGTCATCCAGGCTAGAAGAATTAATGCATTAGATATATAGACTAGCTTACGCAGGCATGAGAGCATACAGTTATGTGGGTGCTCCACAATCACAGTATCTTCTGCGGGCCATGGGTAAGCATCTGACACATTCACTCTTGATGAAGACCATGGCACCCTCTACAGACTTCAAAGCACAATAAACAGGAGATGATAGCACTATCCAGCAGCATTAGGCAATGGTCCTTATTTTACAGACCTTGGAAGGGAGAATGCTCGATTAACTATGTTGAATCTTTTGCTGATACCTGCTGCAGGCTTTTCACAGATTTATGAAAAATATGATAAAAATACATTAGTCCAAGAGGCCACCTTGCCCAACCATTATTATTGTGTTATTGCCTATATGGTGTTATTGCCTATATAGTTTTACTCTACCTCTCCTGTTTATTTTTGTAATGTTCTTTTTTGTACCATTTCTCCCATGTAACGTAACTGGTTCTATTGTACAGCTCTCTGACACCTTCGGGTAAAGTCTGCTCTATATAAAAATGCATTAAATAAATAAATAAAAAACACTTGTTTCTGTAGGGGTTAGGAGCTCATGTAATGTGTGAACTATGTAAATGATATTTCATTTATACCATGTAGCTGACGGGGTGGGATAGGGTTTCAGGTCCTAGTCTGACTACAGACGCTAAGCTCCAGTCGCAGTCTTGAGGCTTGACACAAAGAGCAACACTCGACAACAGTCCATGTGCTGAGGAGCCTCAGCTCAGAATTGACAGGTGTTGGAATGCTTCTCAGATCTGCTAGGCTCAATGCCATTTTAAAATGGCCCATTTCATCAAAATGTGTTTATTGTTTTACAGTGCCTGGATATGTTTTCAATCACTCTTCTATAAAACAAAGTTTGGATTTTATTTTTGGCATTATACATTCCTGCCGCACACTCAAAATACCCCTCTACTGCAACAAAAACCCGAACGGAATAGGAGTACTGCAATAAAAACACTAACAGAATAGATGTAGTGCAACAAACGATTAACAGAATAGACGTACTGCAACAAAAACACTAGCGGAATAGATGTACTGGAACAAAAACACTAACAGGATAGATATACAAAGAGATGGCTCATGTTTTTCTTGTGTAGGAGGACAAGAGGGTGCTTTAGAGCCATCCTCAGATGTCCACAATTATAGCACAGTAGTCTGACATATATACACACACAAACACATTTGGTGTAATTTGGTGCTACAGGCAGCAATAGAAACGTTTTTTGCTCTGATGCGACCCAAGTGTAGCATGAAGGCCTAATACTAGTCCAGTGGTTACACAATAATCGACTTTACATCAGAAATGTGCAAGCCTCTGTCACCCAACAGCCCATCTTGTACTATATATAGTCTATGGCAGCATCTAATGTTTCTGAGTGAGACATGTATATTAGAGACCACTGCTCCCTCATGGGAAGAATTCTGTGATTTTTGGAGGAAAGATGGAAGAGAGACTGCTTTCAGTAGACCATTTCTTTTTTAGGCACTGAGACCTATCTTTCATTATCAGAATTTGACCCAGAGATCGAAATGAGAAAGGCTGAAAGGGAGAAAAGAGGAGGAAGAGAAAATGTGGAAACAGCGACAAAGGGAGTGGGAGGGCTGAAAAAGAGCCTGCAAGAGTATTATAAGGAGATGGGAAGTGTAGGGCGGAGGAAGAAAAAGGCATGAGGTGGAGTCCAGACTAGGGAGCCCTGGTATCAGGCCTGTTGATGGCTTTAAAGAAATACTTGGGACGCCGTTGCCCTCAACTTTATTTTTTATTTCTAGAAAATAACCTGTTTGGTATACTTCATCAGAAACAGGCCAGCATGGGACTGAGCTGCACCAGAGATGAGAGACGAGGGAGGACACAGACCTGCCTTGGATTCAACACACGTTTGCGGATGGCCTGGCTGGGTCTTGAAGCTATACCCCTCTCAAGGCCGAGTAAGCCATGTTACAGCACAGCTCCATCCTTGAGAAGAAGAGGAGAGGGTGGGACTTTGGCTAGTAAAGCGAAATGGGCCCGCCCGAACCTCTGCCCTCCCATCTCAGGAAACAGTAGCATCCGCCATCTTTTCCTCCTTCAAGCAAGGGAACTTTGACCCTAAAAAAATATCCTAATTGCCCCGCCCAAAAGGAGAAGCAGAAGATTTCATGCGGTCCTCTGCTCAAGACTCTGCAGTGGAAAAAGCTTATTGGCAAGAAAGTAGCTATCCGTCTTGTAACGCTTAGGTAAGTAGGCACCAAAGGCAGGTATAGCGAACACCAGGCCTACTTCGTTTTGCTCATACTGGCCCGCTGCAACATCCTAGTCCCAGGTGTCGAAAACAGGTGGACAGTTGCCAAAGCAGCCCCGGAGGTCAACAATGTAGGCGCAGGAAGGACCAAAGAATGGCAACATTTCAGCATGAGGTAAATGTGCATGCAATGCACCGAAATGGCAATAACAACCAGTCGGTGACTGTCTGAAAGAGGTGACGTGGCTCCTGCCCCCAGACATATCCTGCACACTACTGCCCTCGTTGTACGACTCTCCTGCTTCATCCTTCTTGGTTCGCTTTGTACTCTAAGCTCACCACTGGCCTTACAAAATGTCTCTTGGTCAGCAGATAGCAACCCAATGCTTTATTTAATATTAAATGTATTACAATCCTATTCATACACAATATTATCTTCCAGCAATAATGCTGCAGCAACTTAATAAGGTTACAAATAAAAAAAGACGACTCTCCTCTCTGGGTTCGCTTTATACACAAAGGACATTTCAATGTAAGCACAAAGCCAGGTCCACGGGTTTTGTCAGTGCTTGTTGTCCGTCAGAGCAGCATCTGGCTTTCTTTGCCTTATTCGAGCGGCCTTGAAGCCCCATCTGTCAGGAGCAGGCAGGGCCCTCTCTCTGTGACAGCTTCTATTGCTCCAGTTACCAAATCCCGTCAAAACTTTCAGTCTTTGGTAACGTGAGAAACAAGTGGACAGATTTTCTCCCCCTATCGCAGTTGCCAAATAGAATGGCTAACCTGTCTTCAATTGCTGATAAGGGCGCCGGATTGGTGGCAGGCCTGCTCTTATCGCGCGCTGTGCTACAGCAGAGGGCATTTCAAGTGAAATACAGGGGGTGACGCCGGCGCGGCCACAATATCGGAATGAGCAACATGGCATAGCATCTGGACGGTGGAACCAGATCAAGGGCCCTGCATAACACGGTTCGCTAGGGGCCCCGGCCTGCAAAACCAAACAGGATCAGGGGTACTTAATAAAATGTTTACATTTCATACTGCGCACTGCATTTGAAAGAAATGCAGTCTGCAGAACGATAAATACAATTAATAAATGCTGAGGAGAAGTAAATGCTTCAGGCAAAGGAGGATAGCAACTTCCAGGGGCAACGGACAAGGGCATTGCGTCTTTCTCCAAAGTGTACTGTATTCCCCCCATTCCCGTTCCCACCCAGCTTCCCAGGAATGCTGCCACTCGGACCTTACCTTGCTGTGTGGAGCACCCTTGGTCCGTCAGGTGCCCTCTCTCTCTGCTGGAAGCTCCTACATGAAAAAGTCCAGATACCTCGAGATTGCTCCAGCCCTGGATCTTCGAGGCAATGTTAAATGTCAGCGCAGGGCCGCCGCCCGTGGTGCTGAACGTGACTTCACGTCATGTCGAATTGTAGAAGGCGAGCTACGGCTACCCAGTGTGCTTTTGAGGTCGATGGCAGGCCGTTCGGGGATTGCCCAAACATGTTTTTTGCCGCCCTCCCCCTTTTGCCACCCTAGGCGGCCGCCTAGTCCTGCCTAATGGTAGAAATGGCCCTGCCTATCTGTATACCCAGGGCTTGTAAATTAAATTCTACTTGTGGGCAGCGACTCTCATTGTGCCACCCACTCAATTAGCACTGCAAAACCTGTCTCAGGCCTGCCATTGAAGTTTTAAACCGTTAAAATAAACCTTTTGCCAAGCCTAAAATGTCGTTTTTAATAATAATCAGTCACCCCTACAGTAGACCCTAAAGGGTCATGGGGCAGGGCGCATTGTATTTAAAAAGTAGGACCTGCATACTTGTCTTGACAGTAGAAAACGCCTAAACTAAATTTTCACTGTTGTAAGGCCTTTCTCCCCTATTGGCTAACACTGGTTTACTTTATTACATTTCATATTTGCTTATTCTCCCCTGAGGCGGAAGCCGGGGGTTCTCCAAACTATCTCTCTTGCACTATCGTATACTTTGCTGGTAAGACCACTTTTAAAATGTGTAAATATTTTAAATCGCCGTTTTACTTACCAAGCTGACCTGACACTCGTGTGCGAGATTAGCATTGCACCGAGGCACCCTGCACCCGATCTCATTACCGGCGCAGCCGATTGAGGCGCTGACGCTGTGAGTCAAAGGGGGTAGCCGCCATCTTGCTGGGAGGAAAGGGTAGCGGTCCAGCTGCATGACGCCTCCCGCCCTCCCAGGATACTTAAGGGGCGATTATTGTTAACATTCAGAGATTTGCTTATTCTCCCCTGAGGCGGAAGCCGGGGGTTCTCCAAACTATCTCTCTTGCACTATCGTATACTTTGCTGGTAAGACCACTTTTACAATTTGTAAATATTTTAAATTGCCGTTTTACTTACCAAGCTGACCTGACACTCGTGTGCGAGATTAGCATTGCACCAAGGCTCCCTGCACCCGAGCTCATTACCGGCGCAGCCGATTGAGGCGCTGACGCCGTGAGTCAAAGGGGGTAGCCGCCATCTTGCTGGGAGGAAAGGGTAGCGCTCCAGCTGCAGGACGCCTCCCACCCTCCTCCACACTGTATAAAAAGGCAATGCCTTACCGTCCGTGTGGCGCGCGGGCGGGCGCCGCGGGCGCGCTGGTGGCACGCCAAAGGCAAGCCCGTCTGCGCCCGTCCGCGCCTGGACCGGGCCCAGGGCCATAACCCCTGGTCCTGAAGGCGCAGCTCACAGTATCCCCTATTCGACTACAATGCTGTACAACCTTCGCCCACCTCCTGTGAGTAACTGCATAAAGTATGACCCTGAGCTTGCCCTAAAACTATCTACGCACTATCTACGCACACCTGTCCCCACTGTAAGGCCATCATTCCTTTGGTAAACAAAACAACCAATTCTAGCAAAAAGAAAATCCCAAAGATTACCACGATAGCGCTTACTAATGTTCGCTCACTAGGAAAGCACAGACAGGACATAGCGGATCTGGTTAGGGACAGGAAT
This sequence comes from Lissotriton helveticus, assembly GCF_964261635.1. NCBI lineage: Eukaryota > Metazoa > Chordata > Amphibia > Caudata > Salamandridae > Lissotriton > Lissotriton helveticus. The sequence continues at coordinate 780,493,195 of NC_136061.1, forward strand.
ATAGATATATTGTTCATGACCGAGACGTGGATGGATAGTACGTCTGACCCAGACCTAGTCATCGCGGTCCCAAGTGGCTTTAAGGTCTACCTACAGGACAGACAGGGCAAAAGAGGGGGCGGGCTAGCTATAATCGCTCGCAACACTTACATAGTCAGGACTTTTCCAATTCCCTCACTCACCTGTGAAGCCATGCAATTTGCCATCAACCTGTCCCCGTCCCATAATTTCAGAGGTATGCTCCTATACAGACCACCAGGAGCACGCTCAGGATTCCTCTCCGACCTAAGCACCATCCTGGAATCCCTAGCAATTGAAGAGTCATTAAGGGTACTGGGTGATCTTAATTTTCATCTAGAGAAACCAGATGATAGGGATACGTCCTCTCTCTTATTAGACATGGAACCCTTGGGGCTCCCTCAACTGGTTAACTCCTCCACCCATGACGCCGGTCATATTTTGGACGGCATCTTTTCCAATCTAGAGGATATCCGTATAACTGATATCCTCCCGCTCCCATGGTCGGACCACCATGTAATTCTGGGCACAATCACAACCAATGAGACCCCCACTGCTAGCATATCAACTCCCAGTCGTGAACCTTTTAAGGCTTGGAAAGATATAAACAACTCAAGCCTAAAACTCCTACTTGACAGCACCCAGCCTATCTTATCCACTGATCCTAACACAGCCACTAAGCAATACCAGGATTGGTTAGGTCTTGCCACGAATTCGCTGGTTCCTCTCAAAACAGTGACCAGAAACAGGATGGCCCCTTCGGCACCTTGGTTTACAGAAGATCTCAGGAATCAGAAACAACTCTGTAGGAATAGGGAGAGGCATTGGCGGAAATCTTACAACGAAGAAAGTAAATCCCGCTACAAGGAGATGCTCGCTAAATACAAATCAATGATTACTGATGCTAAGAGGAAGTATTTTAGCGAACAAATAGAGAAAGCTAAGAATTCCAACAAACAACTCTACGATATCACTAAGCAGCTAGTAGGGAATTCCCCTGATTTAAACCCACTTCCCTCTCAATCCCTCTGTGACGCACTGGCAAATTTTTTCTTCACAAAAGTTAACGATATCTATTCAGCTTTCTCCTCCAATACCAATAACCCCACATATACCATAAATTCCACACCTCCCGCTTCCCTATTCACCCAGTTCAGAGATATTACAGAGGCCCAAACAGCGGACATTATCTCTACCATCAAATCCGGTTCAGCCCTAGACCCATGCCCTCTTAAAATTCTTCCCCCGGTCATGGACTCCAAATCTGCAACTCTATGTTTACATCTATACGAACATACTCAAAAAAACTCTTCTAAAACCACTCTTAAAAAAAACACATCTAGACAAGAACGATTTGAAAAACTATCGACCGATAGCCAGCCTCCCATTCTTGGCAAAAGTTGCAGAAAAAGCAATGAATTCGCAGTTATCAGAATTCATCGAGGAACATCACCAATTGGATAGTACCCAATTTGGGTTCCGCAAGTTACACGGCACAGAAACCACCTTGATCAAAGCCGCCGATGACATCAGATTCATTTGAGATCAAGGAGGAACAGCAGTACTAGTGCTACTAGATCTATCTGCAGCTTTCGACACGGTCGACCATTCGATCTTGGTCGATTGTGTCGAAAAAATGGGCATCCAACAGGCAGCTAAGGACTTACTGGCCTCCTTTTTGTCCGAAAGAACTCAGGCCGTCACCCTGGGAACGTTCCAGTCGACTAATCTGTCTCTGCCATGCGGGGTCCCACAAGGCTCATCCCTGAGTCCGACACTCTTTAATATCTACGTGTCAGACCTAGCCAAAATCATCAAAGCGCATGGGATGAGCCTTACCTCATATGCAGATGATACTCAGTTAGTCCTGGCTATCAAAAACAATGGTGAAAGGGTGGCCGAGAGTTTTAAAGCAGGTATGCTGGCAATTGGAGACTGGATGGCATCCAATTGTCTGAAACTCAATTCCGAAAAGACGGAGGTTGTCATATTTGGACAACTAACCCCAAGTTGGTCCCCTGTTAGGTGGCCCGTGTCTTTCGGAACCTTGCCTAAACCTGTTCCCAAAGTAAGGAACTTGGGAGTTGTTTTCGATGAAAACCTCAACTTCGTTGCTCACGCCAACCAAATAGCGGCTACAGCTTTTCATAAACTGCGATTAGTAAGGAAAATCATCTCCTTCCTACCTGATAGTGCCAGCAAAACCCTGATAAGTTCCCTAGTGCTATCTTCATTGGACTATTGCAACGGCCTTTTTGCCAATGCTCAGATCCGTGTAATCAACAAAATGCAGACTATACAAAATGCGGGAGCAAGACTCCTCGCCAGAATTCCCAAACATAAGTCCACTGCTGATACAATCAGAAACTACCACTGGCTCCCAATTAGAAGCCGGATCAAGTTCAAAACCCTATGTATTGTATATAAAGCCCTGCATAAGCAGGGACCTCAGTTCCTTAAAGACCAGTTGACCCCCTACTGCCCCCCCAGATTACTGCGATCCACCACCCTTAACGATCTAGTGGTGCCTCGTACCAAGACCGTTTCTTGGGGAGACCGCCGGTTCATGCTCATGGCACCAAGATTGTGGAATACCCTACCTCAGTCGATCAGGACCAGTCACTCTCTCTGGTCATTTCATAAAAAGCTAAAAACCTGGCTCTTTAATCAGTAAACCCTCATAAACTAGCTGTGGAGAATTTTGCAGAAGTTTCAGCGCCGAGACGCCCAAGGGCAATTGTTTGCGTTTAATCAAATGTCATAAATAAATAAATAAATAAGAACTAACTTCAGATAGGTAGCAGAGAGAGATATGATGTTTAAACTCAATCAACTGTAATTTAAAATCCCCTTTTATGGTGAAGTCAGATTTTAAGTTACAATTCTTTTTTTGAAAATTGGCATTTTCTGATCCCAACCAACTATTCCTTACTGCTAGTGTGCTAGGTCACATGACTGGGAATGGTTCTGCCTTTGGGGTTTGTGTATTACTTCCGGGCAGTTTGACGGAGGGGGATCAGATGTGGTCAGGATGGGCCATCTTGTGGGCCATGCTTGCCTGGCTCGAAGATGGCTGCCAAAGTTGCTCCTCCAGCCGTATGGCTTAAAGTTGTGATCCCTCGAATGCCGGACTCCCAGCCCAGGGGACAACACATACTAATGTTGGGATGGCATAAAAAGTGCCCAGGCCTCTCCCGCTTCTGGGAATGCCCCGTTGACTTTTTCTGAAGGAATGTGCCGTGAACACAGCACACACAAGATCTATGAAAACTGCACTCAGTAGGAAGTGACCGCACTACTGGAGGAAGGGCACGAGAGAGAGAGAGAGACCTTTGCTGCTGGAGACTGACACCCCACAGTAAGCTTGTGCCATGGGTGTGTGAGCGCCCTACTCTGTGAGCCCTGCAGGAGCTCATGAGTGCTGAGACCGGCCCAATGAGAGTGACAGGCTTGGTAATCCCACACACGGTTGATGCTCTCTGGTGCCTGTAGCTTGGTTGGGCTGACCATCACCCTCATTGTCAGAGGAGGTCAAGCAAGGTAGGGGCAAGCAACACTTGGGGCCCACAAATGACCAGTGCTAAGGATGAAGGAGATGAGGCCATGCAGCAGACTGTTGGAGCTGCCTGGTAACTGCAAAGGAGGGCCTGGGGCTGTAACTGCAGCCCACAGATACATTAGGTGCCCTTGAGCAGTGAGGCGAGCAAGGGAGCACCTGTGAACAGAGCCCACAGCAAATTAGCATAGCTAGCCTCACCCTGCTGGAACAGGAATGGATGATCACACCAGGAGTGCCATGGGGAAATCTGATGAAACACTGGCAAAGCTATCATTTAATCTCAGGAACTCTGCACATAGGAGAGATGATGGGGGCACCTTGGAGCAGCTAAGAGGACCACAGCCTACTGAGGTGAAGGGTGAGGACCTCAGATTCCTTCTAAAAGATATGCAACAAAGCTTGAAAACCATACATGGCAGGATAGACACACACACACATAATGTACCAGATGTCAGAAAGATTAAACAAACATTCAACCACATTGGATAAGGCAGAATGTCGGGTGTCGGAGGCCAAGGAAGAGGCAACAAACATGAAAACATAGACCAAGATGGAAAAGGCACTCAATGCCAAAATAAAGATCTAGTGGTGCTTTCCAGATGCCTTAATATCCACCTGATGGGCGTCCCCTCAGACAACGTCAATGGGAAACATGCAAACTTTTGTGGAGCAATTGTTGACTGAGTTCATGAGCCATGACACTTTCTCTGCGATCTTCATAGGGGAGCACGCCCATCACTTTTCGGCCCGTAGACTTATACCTGGGCGAGACCTAGACCACTTCTAGCTCACTTCGACAGTAAACCCCACACATACACTGATCCACAAGCACTGCTAAGGGACCTGAGGAACTGGTGTGCTCCACGACCCAGCTCAGCAACCATCTTAAAGTAAAATGATAGACGTTCCCATAACGCCTGACCTGACAATAGCACTCTTGGAAGATGTGAAAGATATACATTCAGCAGTGTTGGTAGTGGGGGTCCTTATCCCTCACTTTCACCACCAAATGTTGGTGGCGGGAGTCCCTGTCCCAAACCACTGTTGCCAGGTGCGAGATCCGGACCCCTCGATTCATAGTTAGGCTAAGTAAGGACATCATCTGAGATAGCCCTGCTCACCCCCTTAGTAGCTTGGCATGAGCAGCCAGGCTTATCTCCAGGGCACGAGTGTACAGAATGTGCAACCACACTCACAGCAACACAATGATGCCACCACAAATAGACTCCACACAAGTTTTTATAAAACGAGTATGATCTTTATATAAGAAGATATGCGATATGACCACATGATACAAAACCAACATATAATAATGGGTAGCATTCCTTCCGGTGGATTGGTAGGTTCTAATCCCAATCACCGCTTCTAACCAACAGTTAAGCTTTTTTTTTTGCAGAGTTTTATATAGCGCGAACTAGAACCGAACCGAATCAGTTATCAGAGCGCTTTACATAGCACCAGTTACGTTACATGAGGACACACTTTCATTTTAGGCACGGGGAGATTAAGTGATTTGCCCAGAATCACAGGGGGTTTTTGGCGTCGTTACCGAGACTCGAACCCAGATCCCCAGGTCCGAGGTCGAGCGCCTTAGCCGTTAGGCTCTCCCCTAGCTTAATTCTAACAGTTTCCAAAAGGTTAGGCAGGTCGTATTGCTTGAATCACACACATTGCAAAAGAAAAGAAATACTCCAATGCGTAACAATATACCCATGTACTGTGCAATAGATAAATAATGCCAAATGTAGCGCCACAGTCATGTACTTTGCAATAGAAGGAATAATGCAATGCGTATCACTACCAGCATGCCCTGTGCAAGGAAGAAACAAAACAATGTGTTACCCTACAATCATGTACTGTGCGATGAAGAAATAAGGCAATGCGCTACGTTACAATCATGTGCTGTGCGATGAAGAAATAATGCAATGCACCACGTTACAATCATGTATTCTGCAAGGGAAAAATAACGCAATGAGTAGCGCACCAAGCATGTAGTTCGTCAGGCATAAATAAGGTCAGGCATCATACGACAGTTCGATAGTTCGTTAGCAGCAATAATGCAAACTGTAATACGACAGTCTAGGTGCTCCGTTAACAGTTGCCCAAAAGCTGGATCAATGATGACACAAAAGTACCGCTTCTCACCGTGGCCCCAGTACTGCCCCTCCTTGGGCCAGCACGGGCCTCGATCTGAGCCGACGCAACAAGCTCGTGCAGCTGATAGATGCGAGAGGCCGAGAGAGTGTCCCGCCAAGCCTGCACCCGACCCCAGGTCGTGATGCACGTTACCTCGGGGGGTGCAATGCCAATCTCCTCTCCTCCTTCAGCGACTTGGGCCTTGACCCAGAACTCCGTCAATGGGCACGGCGAGCTCGGGTCAGTGGCTCAGCTCCTCCGGGGCTGCCGGTCCGGGCCGCTACTGTTTCACTCCAAAGGCCCAATGACCTGCCCCTCCTTCTGGTGGTCTCAGTGGACACAGAGATCCGCACTCAGCACTGTGGACACTTACTTCAATTTTGGTGCACACACTACGCAGGCACTCCTCACCAGCACCTCTGGTTGCACCTCGACACGCACTCTGCACGTCCGAAACTCGCCTCTTCTCTGGTGCACACGATGACCAGGCGCTCTTCACCAATGCCTCAGCTTGCACCTCGACACGCACCATGCGTGTGCGAGTCTCACCTCTTCTCCCGGGGCACACGATGACCAGGTGCTCTTCACCAACGCCTTGGCTACACCACGACACACACCCTGCGTGTCCGAGACTCACTTCTTCACTCGGTGCACACAACACCAGGCGCTCTTCACCAACGTCTTGGCTTGCACCAGGACACTCACCCTGCGCGTCCGAGTCTCCTCTCTTCTCCTGGTGCACACAACATCCAGGCGCTCTTCACCAATGACTTGGCTTGCACCACGACATGCACCCTGCACGTCCGAGTCTCCTCTCTTCTCCCGGTGCACACAACCAGGAGTTCTTCACCAATGCCTTGGCTTGCACCACAACACGCACCCTAACGTCCGATACTCGGTTTACTCCTGTGTGCCCACGATCACAAGGCACAACTTCCAAGAGTGTCAAGCTGCAAAAGCATGTGCACACCGCATTCCTTGCAACTTCTCTGGAAACTTTTATGTTCCTGTGTTTCCAAACAGGGAGCCAGCTCACCTCGGGCCCTTGGGGTTCAGGACACAGCCCAAAGCACAGTCCTGTTCAAGAAGGGGGGGGCACCACCCACTGCAATATCCCTTCAGTCTCTTCCTTAGTAAAAGCTACAAACTGCAGGCCAGCCCCAGATCAAGAAGCAAGGGTCAGTCCTATCCAGCAGTCTCTTCAGCAACTTCTTCCTTGGCATAGGTTCTTCTTAACCAGGAAAGAGGTCAAAGCCTTTGCAGACTTGACCTGTCCATTTCGCCATTCAAAAATACACCAAATTCTAGGGGTTTCAGTTCTCTTAGTTATACCCCTTCATGTCTTTGAAGTTCTTTGTGCTCAGGGATCCCTGACCCCTGCCTAAATCAGTTCTGGGTGTCTCCCTTCCAGTGTCACATTTTTCCCTTTGATACTGGGGGTCTGGATCCTCAATCACTCAGCAGGAGATGGATCAATTGGTTTAAAGCACCAGCCCAGGCCTTTTCACCTCCCGGGCTTCTCCTTCCCCTACTCTCCAGATGCAGGGTAGCCTGGTGCCATCTCAACCCCTCCCTGGGGTCAAGACCTCCCCCAGCTCCTCTCACCTCTCAGATCCAGACATTCAATCCACATTCAACAGACACACGCAGAAAGGCTTAAAGCACAAAACTTAGCCACTTTCTAAAAGTGTGGTTTCTGAACACACAGTGACAAAATCACTTTCACAGAAAGATGTGTTATGACACTGTGAGTTCATACATACTAAACTTCACCTCTCCATGTTAAACTTATAGGAAACTAGGCTAACAAACACAACACCCAGCCTCCCCCATTCTGTCCTATGAGCAGGATGGCCTTTCAGCAGTGAAAATCAAAATGGAATGACATAACACACACCTTAGTATATGTCCTGCCTGTTACCTACACTGCACCCTATCCAGGGGTTACTCTGGACATACCACAAGGGTGCCCAATGTGTATGAAAAAGGGACAGTAAGGCCTGACAAGTGTTTGCACTTGTCAGGAAAACATACTAACTTAGCAAACTGCGCACATGCACTACACTGCAAGCCAGAGTTCACTTCTCCTCGCACCTTTGCATTACTAGCCCTGGCACACACAGTGCACATCACTAGGGACTTTCCTAGTAAGGTAAACATACTAATCCTGGCCAACCAATTACATTACACTTTTATATAGGGAACACTTGTACTTCAACACTGATCAGCAGTGGCAAAGTACCCAAAGCATCTAAATTGGCAACTATGTCAGGAAAACGGTCTAGAGGGAAAGCAAAAACTTTAGGGAACTTTAGCCAAAAAGGCCAAGTCCTACAAGCAGTCAGAAAGTTTACTGCATTAGCACTTATTGGTGAGTGGCTATGTGCTGGGGAAGGGGCCTGTTACCTCAATCCAAGAGTGACAGAAAGTTCTAGTATATTGCAATGATTTCTCTGATAACTATAGTTTATTGCTGCCCCACAGCATCTGGAGGCCATATCAAACTTATTTGGCCACGCACTCCTTGACAACAACGGAAAGAGAAACAGAGTTGGGGACTGAGATGGGGTCTATAGCTGGCTCAGTGACCCTGAACCTGCATGTGCACCTCAGTAGCCATCCATGTGTATGCCTATGTCCTTGCCTCTCTAGTGTGGCTTAAATGTGCCAAAAATGTTGCCTACAGCTACCAAACATTGTATGGTCTGCACTAAGATATGCGGCCTGTGTTACTTTCTCAACTCCATTGTATTTTAAGATCAATGCTTACACAACTATACCTTCATGGCTCTGTATCAAAAGTAAAGGTTCTTGCAGAAAAAAAGGATGAGCTGTCTTGGCAAATGACTGGAAAGGGGCTGTATCCAGCCTCACTTACACTTCAAAGGACTTTGGCTTCAGCACACACAAAGGAACCTGACACCGGGCCTGTCCTGCCTTTTACACCATAGGAGCCTAGACCAGGGAAAAAGGAAGAACTAACCAGACTCAGGTTTGGGGATGGTTCGGGGAATTACCCAAAACAAAGGCTGGTGCCACGTATAAAAGGAGGACTCATCAATCCTGGACCTGTGGAAGATTTAAAAGAAGGACTGCCCTGTTGCCAGTAGGCTTGTCCTCCTGCTTGAAGGACTGTCTTACTGTCTGAAGACTGATGTTTCAACCTGCTTGCCTTGATCCCAGGCTACCCAGAGTGCCTACAGCGGTCAGTATGTTGACCTCTCGTGTCAGCTACAGGAATTCCAAGCTTCCAAAGGCCTCCCTGCAACTGCCCAGCTAATCACCTGCAACTGAACCTTCCTTTGCCCTACTGTTGGCATCCTCTGGAGTGAGTCCTGATCCCCATGAGATGACCCTCCCATGGTCCAGGCATCAGTGGAAGTGCGGACAAGAAGAAAAAGATGAAAATCCTGAAGTTGGGCCCCTCACAGGTGAGAATAGAACCATTTGTGGTGACACTTTGCTGCCTGCAATGACCACCAATGTAAAGATCCAGTGAGACCTTCTCTTCACGCCATCAGTGATTGTCCACAGTGACTGTCAATGCAAGACCTGTACTTCGCTCTACAGAATGACAGCCTGCTTGACCGCCACTTCGAAGCTCCAGTGACAACCAGATCTTCACACTACAGCAATGACAGTCCGAGACGTTCAACCTTCTCCTCCAATGCAAATGGAACACTTAAGCCTGACTTAAGGTTGTAACTTTTCAGCTGGATTAATCTGGTCCCGGCATACAGCCAGTGCTCCATTGCGGTCAGCTTGAATTTGTGACTTTCCCCTGGTCTACTTCGACAAGATAATCGAGAGTGGCGCTTTGTGCTTTTAGGTGCTACCGACTGGATTTTTGGCTTTCTTGTATAATTGTATTTTATTTATTTATTATTATTTTTTTTTTTTTGGTAAGACTTTATTGATAGTTGCTAGATCCACAACATTTTGATAGCATTGCAAAAAGAATGAACTTATAAGCAGTCACAGTGACGTAATATAACACAGCTATTCAGCCGACAACCTTCCGGTCCGGCAGCAAACGTTTGGAGTGTGACATCAGGCAGTCAAAATACTTCAGCAAGTAGTACATTGTCTTATACATCTTTTTTTTCTTAAACCATAGAAAGTACACAACTCAAACATTAGACTCCTGCTGAAAAGGATAGATACAGATTGTCAGATTAATCATCCCCAATGTCGTATCCTATGCCCAGTTACCTACGATGCAAACCCACCCCCGCCCCAGGAATGCTCTAACAGAACTAATACTCAAAAGCCCCTTATTCCCACTGGCCAACCGCCCTCCTCCCACAGGCCTAACCCTCCAGCTCTTCGTCATCGTCCGAGCTGTCGCCCTCATCCTCTGATAGTGGTTCGCACAGGTCCCCTCTATATTTATTCCACGCCATCCAAAGTGCATTCCATTTGCGTGGGTTAGCCCTCATTTTGTACACAGCACGTTCAAGCATCATCAGCCTGTCCATAGTCCTACACCACAAAGCCAACGTAGGTGTTTCGGCTACTCCCCACCTTTGCGCGATGTCGCGTTTGGCCACCATAGTTCCGATCGTGACCCATTGCTGTTTCCGACGTGTCAGATCCGTCCCCTCCCATATGTGCAGAAGACACAAACGAGGGTCTGGGGTTAGTGATGTGTCAAGGGCCTGGCAAATGGTGCGCATGACCTGCTGCCAGTAGGGCGAGATATTGGGACAGTCCCAGAGCGTGTGTAGCAAGGTACCTTCCTCCCCACACCCTCTAAGGCAAAACGGGGTCTCCGCCCTGTGCATTTTGTGCAGTGCGGTCCTGGTGTAGTAGACCCTATGCAGTACTTTAAGCTGTATCAACCTGAACCGGGCTGATACACCCGCCTCTCGTGGCGACGCTAGGGCGGTATTCCAGTCAGTCTCATCCAGGGAGCCTAATTCAGATTCCCACCTCTCCTTCAGTCGCTGCAGGGGATCGGGTAAATTGTTCAATAACTTACGGTATGTGAGTGATGTTGCGCGTGTTAGCATGTAGTCTGTGAGAAGTCTGTCCTCCAGAGGCGAGGACTCCGGGACTATAGATCCCGGCTCAATGACCGCCATAAGTGCATGACGTATTTGTATATATCTGTAAGTTTCAGTAGGGCTCAGTGCATACTGTTGTTGCAGGTGTTGGAAAGGGATCATGCCAGTAGAAGTCCAAAGGTCTCCCACCGTCGAGATGCCAATAGTGTCCCATTGGGTAAAGCCCTTACTTGACCTGAGGCAACCAAGTTGTTTAGTGTCCCACAGTGGAGTGAGTTTGGTTATGACGCCCTTCCACTTAAGCCGTGCCAGTGCCCTGTGCCATATGACGACTGTGTACTTAGTCGGACCAAGTAGTGTCTTCACGAGGCTAGGTGTGTAAAGCGGGGCCAGTAAGCTGTGTGTTCCCAGTTGTGTTCTGTCTGAGAAGTACGCCGGGTCATCCTGAGGGGCATGTATCCAAGAATTAATAACTTTGAGCTGTGACGCCCAGTAGTAGAGCTCCACATTCGGTAAGGCAATACCCCCATCGTACCACCCACGGTTGAGTTTGACGTGTGCTATTCTGGGCGGACGTTCGCCCCATAGCAATTCGGTCACCAAAGCTGTCACTTTCCGGAAATATGATGGCGGGATCAGGACTGGGGTGTTTTCCATTACATACAGGAAGCGCGGCAGCGCCATCATTTTGAACAGCGCCGCGCGCCCCAGCAGTGTGAGGGGCAAGGTCTTCCAGTGTCGTACATCCGCTCGTAGACGGTTAAGGGGTGGCGTTAAGTTGAGGTCGTGGAACGCATTAGCGTCACCAGTGACCTGGATGCCCAAGTACTTAAATGAGGTATGGGCTACAACCAGCGGGCAGCTACTAGGGAGGAGCGGTGCCGGGCCTTTCAGTATATAAACCACTGACTTCGTCCAGTTGATCAGGTACCCGGAGTGCAGGCCGTGCGCATCACAAATCGCCAATAAATGAGGAATGCCCATTTCTGGTTGTGACAGATAAACCAGCATATCGTCGGCATACAGGGATATCCTGTCCTCCCAAGCGCCACCCCACGTCAGCCCTTTCAGTAGTGGAGTAGTCCTAATGACTGTAGCCAACGGCTCCAACACCAGGGCGAACAGTAAGGGGGACAGCGGGCACCCCTGACGCGTCCCTCTGGCCAAGGGGATCTCTCGCGAGATGTGGCCGTTGCCCGCCACGTGCGCCACCGGCTCTGTGTACAGCAGTCTGATCCATGAGATAAATTTGGGGCCAAATCCCATACGAGCCAGAACCGCGAATAAGTACTGCCATTCCACCATGTCAAAGGCCATTCTGGCATCCAACGAGAGAATGGCCGCCGGTTCCGACAGCAAGTGGGCTCGCGCCAGCACCCCATGCACACGCCGGAGATTGAGTGCCGTGCTTCTGTGCGGCATGAAACCCGACTGATCCGGATGGATCAGATCGTGCAAGTGCGGGGTCAGCCTGGTTGCGAGTAGCTTCGCCAGTATTTTGGCTTCCACATTGAGCAGTGAGATTGGGCGATAGGACGCGCAGTCCGTGGGCGATTTACCCGGTTTCGGGATAGTTACTATGCTCGCTATCCGCTGATCCCGGGGCAGAATCCCCGCTTCCCGGCACTCCTCAAACATGGCCATCAGCGGTGGGCACAAGGTGCTCGATGCCGCCTGGAACCACTCAGCTGGAATGCCATTAGGGCCAAGTGCCTTACCCGTGCATAGTGCATTAATCGCCGTTCCGAGCTCGTCCTCGGACAGGTCTGCCTCTAGTTCAGCCACCGCCTCTGGCGTTAAAGTGGTGACCGGCACGGTCCGCAGCGTTGCCGTCGCCGCCTCAGCGGTAACCACTGCGAGTGGGGTGTAGACCGACTGATAGTGGTCGGCCAGGATCTCAACAATTTCGGAGGGGCGAGTATGATACGACCCCTCCGGATCCTGCAATTGTAGAATATGTCTGCTACCCACACTTTTTTTATCAAGCCAAGCCAGCAGCTTGTTGGCTTTGTCTCCCACATCATAGATTCTTTGCGCGGTCGATGTAATGTTTTCTACTGTCCGTCCCCTGAGGAGATCGTCATGTAGTCGTTGGCTGAGGTGGAGTGAGTGACGTGTATCGTCCGACGGGTGCGCCATATGGGCCTCGTTAGCTCGCTCCAGTTGAAGCTCCAGAGCTAGCAGTTCGGATTTTTGCTCGCGTTTGTGTCGCGTTATCGCTGCAATTGCTTGACCCCGAAACTCTGTTTTGTATGCTTCCCATAAGGTCGTGGGGGAGGGCACTGAGCCCGAGTTTTCCGCGAAATAGAGCTTGGCGGCTTTCTTCAGGTCTCTACGGACGTGGGGAATCTTGAGATAGCCGGGGTAGACAGGGTACACTCTCCTACGGGATATCGCTGCACAGGACATGGACATAGTCAAGGGGGAGTGGTCTGATATACCCCGGGGTCGTATCCGCACATCCTGTACCGTAAGTCGGCCGCCTGCCAGTGTAAGGAAGTAGTCGATACGGGATAGACAGTCGTGTGTGGCAGAGTAATAAGAGTATTGCCGGTCTTCGGGGTGTAAGTGTCGCCATATGTCTACTAGTCCCTGTGCCTCAACAAACTCACTAAACCTGGATAGGCCAGGTGCCTGTGTCCGTGTCGGGAATCTATCATGTGAACCATGGGCCAGCGCGTTGAAATCACCCCCCACAACTAAGTCTCCGTCGGGGAGTTCCAGGAGGAATTTTCCCAGATCCGGAAGCGCCGCCGCATGCAACGCCGGCGGAACATACACCGATACCACATTGACGGAGACTCCCTCCCACTGTCCACTGGCTGCTGCAAAGCGACCGTAACAATCAACCTTAGTAGTCTGCAGAATAAATCGAGATGTTTTTTTAAGTAAAATGCCAGTCCCACGAGACCCCGTAGTGAAGTCCGAGTGTGCGACCATACGGTATCCCCGTCTATCTAGAGCCTTGTTCGCGTCACCCACCAGATGTGTCTCTTGGAGGAGGATCAGGTCACAGCGGAGCTGTCGAATGTGTTGAAGAACCAGCCCCCTCTTCACCTTATCCCCCAGACCCCTGACATTCCATGACATGATCTGCAGCGGTGGCACAGGTCCCGCTCCGGGATCATCGATCACGTCATTGGAGTGTGACAGTCCTGCCATCGTGAAGTTGCAGATGGGAATCCCTGACCCTTAGGGCTCGACAGCGTCGCATCCGGAGTGTACCCAACCCCAGGGTGTCTCGCATGTGTAAGCAGTGGCTGGCCCAGTGGCAGCGAGGCATTACCAGGCCGGTCGGCGTGCGCAGGCAGGCACAGTACGACTAAAATGGATGTCAGTGTAATCAGCAGAGTCAAACAATATAAACCAACAATTCGGAACAAACCTCCCCTACCCATAACTCCCCCCCTCCCTGCTTCCCTGCCACACGGACTTAGAACTGCCCGCCGTCCCAATTTAGCAGATTGCTTAAACCCACCCATGAAAAGGTATAAAGTTACTTGCTCGTTGGGGGTGAGGAATACTCCAAAGTCAGCGACCCCTCTTACCCTCCGCAGAGGCCCTCAGCCCAGGGGCCATGGCAGCCCAGGCAACAGCCTTAGTATGAGGTGAGTCTTGAATCTGCCGGGTCACTAAGAATCGACCTCCAGTTCAGCATCAGTAATGTCTCTGAGTGGTGAGCCTCGACCGGTCTCCAGGTCGTCTTCACGAACATCGCCATGATCCACCAGATGTTTGTCCTTGGCACCTCGTCCCCGACGTCGGGGCTGGGAGGCTGGGCGCCAGCCGTCCAACCAGTCCCGGGCAACTTCTGGATTATCAAAGAACCACGTCCTGTTTTCTGCTACCACACGCAGCCTAGCCGGGAATATCATGGAGTATTGGATCTCCCTTCTCCTGAGCTCTTTTTTGATATCCACAAACGTCTTCCTCCGCCTTGCCACCTCCGCTGTGTAGTCTGGGAAGAATGCCACGGTGGAGTTCTGAATCTTAACGGGTGGAGACACCCGCGCCGCCTGTAAGATGGCGTCCCTATCTCGGAAGTTGAAGAGCCTCGCCAAGATCGGTCTAGGGGAGGCCCCCGGCTTAGGCTGGCCACCTGGCACTCTGTGCGCCCTTTCGATCGAGAAAAACGTCGATAGTCCCTTTGGTTTGAGCTGCGTTTTGATGAGCTCCTCTACAAAGAGGTCCGTCGCTCTAACTCCTTCCGACTCCGGAACCCCAAGAATTCGGACGTTGTTCCGCCTGGAGCGCCCTTCCTGGTCATCCAACTTCTCCTTCAGCCTTTTATTCTCAGCCGTGACCGCCTCCATCGCCATCTGGAGCTCCGAGACATCCTCCACCAGGGATTTTGTGACCAGTTCCAGAGACCCCACTTTTTCGGCCATTTTGTGGAGGTCCGCCCGAATGAGGGTAATTTCAGTGGAGATGGAACCCACCGTAGTCTGTACCTGCGTGAGCGCTCGCATCACGTCATCCAGGGTTGCCTTTTTTGGCCCCGCATTGTCCGACGACCTCGTGGAAGGATGTCGCCCGTCCGCCAGAGGGGAGGCATGTTTGTCACTGGTGTAACGTTCTATGCGAGTCTGGGTCGTGCCGCCCTTGGCGCCTTTGCCTGCCATAGCGTCCGCCGCTCAGCACCTCAAGCCAGCCGGATGGATGAGTCGGATAGGAAGAGGCCAACCCCGGGCACTAGTCCGTCCCCACTGCAGTCGGGGCACTCAGCCTGATGTGGGCGGGGACCACGTCCCGGTCAGCAGCGGCGACTCGGCCGCAGTATACTGGTTCTGGCAGGTGCGGTGCCCCTACTGACCGCCGCGCACCGTGTGTGTGTCACAGGGTCTTCGCCGTGCATAGATCAGGGTTCCATCATCAAACGACGCCGTCAGCGTCTCCAATCCTTGGGCCCCAGGTTCCGCAGCGGGCCCCCGACACACCAATGGGGTGGCCAGGCACAGTTCCAATGTTCACGCCCAAGCGACGCAAACTGGTCGACCAGCGTCGCTTCGTAGCGCACTGAGTGTGAGAGGCGGGGAGGGGAGGGGGGGGCAAGTTCCGCAGGTGTTCAGCAGCCCCCGCTGGTCTCGTTCTCCCCGGCGGCCGATTCGGAGGATTCCGCAGTGATCCTTGCCAGGCGGCACCGTAAGGCGCCTCAGCCCCCTATTGTCCGTCCGCTACCTCAGCCTCCCTAGTAGCACAGAGTCCTCGGCGCGGCGCGCCTCCACAGCCGGCGCCGACAGTGTGGTTCGTCGGGTCCGCCACGGAGGTCTCCTCCAGCCCCGGTCACTTCCGGTCCACTGCCGCCGGGCAGAACCCACTTCCGGCCGGCTGCGTTGTCCACTGGGGTCCCGGGAGTCAGGCCTGCGCTCCGGGCTCACCGCCACTCGATCGAAACTCGGCTCCCCGGCACCCGATTGTCCTCCGGTTTGCTGCCGCCTGTAGCGCCCGGCCCCGGGCCTTTGATACCTCCGCCTGAGGTCGGATTCAGTCACGGATCATTGTGCGGATGATCGGAGAGGCCGCTTCGTGATCGGAGCTGGTCCTCTAGGCAGCCGCCATGTTCAGCCGCTAGCCACGCCCCTATAATTTTATTTTTTTAAATGTATTCTATTTTTCTTGTCATGGTTTCACTTTTCACTGTTTGTGTGCTGCATACATACTTTAAACATTCCCTCTAAGTTATGGCTGACTGCTTTGTGCCAAGCTACCAGAGGGTTAAGCACAGGTCAATTTTAGGGCGGGGGCAGAACTCACGGAATTTCACTCTGCTGAATACCGCAGAGTTACATAAAAACTCTGTGAGATTCTGCGGAGTTCTGCCAGCAGGCAGAAATAGGCATGTCTTGCTGCTCGTGCTTTGATTTAGCACCGGTAGCTCATTCTTCTCTGGAAAATCAGCACGATCAGCACTACACGGTGCACAAGTGCACGCAGACACTGAAGGCGATTTTGCTGCTGCTCGAGTAGAAAATCTACTCAAGATGCTGCCCTCTAACCACACCTGCATTAGAAAATCTCACCAGGATGCTTCTTAAAGACCGATATTGCACTAGGGACTGCCTAATATCATTTGCGTCCACCAGTGGAACCTCGCGTAGAAAGAATTCGACCACACAGCTATTGGCGAATTTTGACCAGAAATGTTCGTACCAAATCCTGCCAATTCTGAGAGTGGAACTAAACTTTCCACTTGGGCCTAATTATTTTAGTGACTTTTGTACAACACCATGATAAGGATTGTGGTTGTTGCCTGAGTGGGGCATCCACTCCTCTCAACCAATAACATAATTTCTTACAGTTACTTTTACTATGCAATTTTAAGTCTTACAGGTCAGCTTTTTTCTTTTTACAACAACTTTTTTTGGAGCATGTATGTTTTTCACTAAGTACATTTATTTAGTATTCATTAAAGTTAAGGAATTTAATGGCCTGGTTTAGAAGAACATACATCATTCCGAACTTTTTTGTCTCCAGTTATATAAGATTATATGAATAATATATGGATTATTTTTTATATTATACATATGTTTTTAACATTTATGTATTCTATTAATTTTGTTCTTATGAAACGTTTGTATCTCTATGCATCTTTTATAGCGTTTTCACAGAATAAAAAATATTTTGAATTGAATATTCAAGTATCTTGTGACTCATTTGATACATGTGATGCACAATGCAATGAGATGAGTCATCCAAAGGTGCAAAACATCTAAGCTCCATCTGAGGACATTTGAGGTGCCACAAGGAACATTAAAAATATAATATTGGGTCAGTTTAACATTTACTTTTGGTCTTGTTTGTAATAGGTTTTCAGATGATGCTCAAATGTATCAGTAAATCCAGGTTTACACGTTTATCTGCAATCTAAGAAATGTGCAAGAATTTGACTTTGCATAAGCAACTCTTAGCAGAAATCTTAACAGTGAAAAAAACTAAAGTCGTGCCCCCTACTTTGTACTGCCTTTCCTCCACTGCTTGGATCTTGGACAATTTACTAAGAAAAGAGGGAACTATTTTTTAGCATGATCCCACTTTCCTCACACGTATGGCACACAAAAAGACTGGTTAAATCCGAGGACCGATATCTTAAGGTTCGTAGAACACTTTTTAGCACCTTGAAATCAAAAATTTTAGCATCATCGGGATATTGTGGCTTGGATTGGCAGCTTGCAAATCATTACGTTTAAAACTTTAAATGAAGCAATATGTTAATTAGCTGATCGATCATTGTAACTAAATTCCCTGAACCGATTTGCTCACACTTCTAAAGCATTAGTACAAGCTACTGTATTAATTTTTAAATGTGTTTCCTTGCCAATACCTTTAGCATAAACCTAAATGTAGATTATTTTGGAGTGCTCACCAACAAAAGATGCATGTATATCATTTCATGTAAGTTGCTGTTCACGACCTTTTTTCATTTTCTACATTCCCATGAAAGAAAACAGTTGTAAGCTGTCTCCATCTCCAGCCCATGCTCATTAATATTCTCTGATGCAGCCCAAGCGTTGTGCTCCACACATTTAGCTAATGTGTTTGCTGTCTAACATGCTGCATGGTAGAGAAGTCCTGAAATGTGAGCAGACTTTCCAGATGATCTTCCACAAGCAATGTGCATGCAATTGAGTTTGCAATTGTCCCTGGTTTCACTCCATTGAAAAGACATAACTTGCATTTCATGTGAAATTAAACAAGGCACTAACATGCCGTTCAGTTATCTCTCTGATTCTTGTTTGACAGGTTCAGGAATAGATTAGAAATCACAGATTTCCAATTTGACAAATTCACTTGGCTAACTCAAAGCACCTACAACTTGTAGACAGATCGATTTAGCAATTGTAAAAAATGATGGAAAAGCTCTCTCTAAACTTTCAAATGATAAATTTAACTTAACTTTTCACTTTGTTAAGATATTAACAGGTGTGTCTGGATTTGTCTTTGGTTACAGTCCCTTTTTTCAGGATCTATTCGCTCAATTTGTTCTAATCTGACTATAAAACAGATGCTGCAGATTCATACCTGAATTTCACTACAATGAATACACATTTAACCATCTGGTATATTGAACGTTGTCTTCAGTGGGTTGAAAGATGTCGAAATAAGAAACAGTAACAAATATACATATTAAAAATGTAATCCATCGGACGTGCAAAGGTTCTTAATTTTACTTTAACGCATTTCATGATTAAGTTGAGAACGAATCTAGCGAAGAGGATTTGAGACAGTCTAATTTCTCCTGCTTTGCTGATACTTTTGTAGCCCACACCTGCGTTTAATATCTTTTCTCCTCCATGTTTCCCCACTGTCCCACTCCAGCTGCCACTCATGACCGCCTTACACTTGTTTAACCCCTGTTGAATTTCCCTTAAATGGTGACCTTTGGCTGTAACTCCCATTAGGTTCCATTTGTGTTTTATACCTTCCCGATTCATGCTTTCCTTATAAGCGTTTGCTTTTTGACGACGTCTAGATGCCTGTTGCATCCTTCTCAGCACCAGTCTGCTTATTTTAAAACGGCCTCTCCTTCAGGCTTGGCACTTTGCATGTCACTAAGTCATGCAATTTACTAATAACCCCTACATTACAAAATGACTGCCCATGTCAACGGGCATACATGTGTCTGGGCAGCAATTGTGCTCATGGACTAACTGACTCCACGTGATTCCTGACTGGGATCTTCCAATCAGCATCAAAAGTTCTCCTGGTTATATATCAATAGTAATTTCTGTCAAAAGGCGGCAGCTACTGGCTTCCTACATGGAAGCATTATTGATTTCTCAATAAATGTCCTGATTTTCCCCTAGTGGAGTCTACTTTTTGTAGATTTTGTGCATGTGCATATTTTACATAACCGCTGACTGAATACACAAAAGGTAAGAGGTGTCTGGAAGTAAATTCCAACCAGAAAGGAAGCTACCCTCTAGTGGAAAGCATCTGCGTGTCTGCTTCTAGGTATTACCACTACAATAGACTGTGCTCTCTGGCACCCATGCATGTAGAGCATTCCTTCCTAGTAATTTTCCTGGAGGTCGGCAAGAGTGGATTGAGAAGTATTGAGCAGCCTGGACAGAAAATCCATAAAGTGGCTCAAGCTGAATGTTCATCAACTGGCCGGGAAAGGATGTCCTTTGAGGGGCCCCACACACTGTGAACACAAGGTGTAAAGGGATTTGATAACAAGGTGCCTAAAGGGAGGCACTGCAACAGAAAAGGTGCTCTGTTTCATGCAATAGTTGGAATGTGTTTTTTTCCTTCAGAGATGCCACAAAGAAAGATTGTGAACACATGCAGTGAAATGGCTCTGAACCAGAAGGAGATCATCCCCAAAAGCTTTAATGCAGCCGAGCCCGACTGGCACTCCCCTTATTGACTCAATGACCCATCGTTACCTGGAGGCTGGAAATGGCTTAAACGTTTCAGAATCAGTATAAATGATGAGGAGAGAAACCTTGTTATCAAGGAGTAGAATCTGCCATCTCTGAAGAGAAGAAAGTAGACAGTGAGTTAACTTTTGCCTGAAGTCCTTTCTCAGAGGCTCTTGATGGCATCAAACTATACTTAAATGGAGAGTGGGTTATGCACTGGACAGCTAGGAATGAATAGTAAGGTACCATGCAGTAGCATCATAGCTTCAACCCTCACATTGCTTTGGTTAGCCCACTCTTCTTTTACATGCCAAGGAAGAGGAGATGATCTTTCCTCACCATGGATTTGCCCCTACTTCTGATTGATACTCTGCTGGACCAAGACTTATTACGAGGGATAGAAGGGCAAGGCTAGTGATACTACTGCCAGACCCAGAGTAGTGTTTGCAACCTACTGCTTGGAGTCCGTACACCTGAATCTTGAAAATCCCTGCCTGGTAAATGTGCAAACCTGGAGTCAAAGAATCCTTCAATCTAAAGAGGGGAGACTCCGCGGTCCTCGTGTATTAGAGATTTGGAAGACCTTTTGGCTATTTATACAGTAAGACTCCCTCAGAAACAATTGGTCACATGTATCATAAATCCACTTTGCATTCCTTAAACAGTGAATTTTA
The DNA here is from genome assembly GCF_964261635.1 of Lissotriton helveticus. Lineage (NCBI taxonomy): Eukaryota > Metazoa > Chordata > Amphibia > Caudata > Salamandridae > Lissotriton > Lissotriton helveticus. The sequence continues at coordinate 780,513,953 of NC_136061.1, forward strand.
GGTAATCGCTATTTAAAGAATGCAAAAATGGTATGTAAGAAAATACAGATTACCTAATAGTGTTTCCTAAAGATTCCCAATCGCAATTAGGTATTCGCTATTAGGTGATAGTTCTCCATTCGTTCCTATGGGCCTAAAGGCAAATTGTTTTGCATTATCTAATTTGCATTTACCTAATCAGTAATCACAAATCAGATAATGCAATACAAAGGATGCCCGGGGACTAAAGGACCACCAAAAATACATGTGCACATGTAAAGAACACACTGTGTGCGCTAGTTAGCACTTAGCAAAATGCATTTTTGTGCATTTTTCAAAATCTGCATATGGTTACCATTGACTTGGAGTTGATGCTAATAGAATTTCCTAAATGCACAGTTTGCATGTAGAAAATGCTTGGTACATTTGCAAAGGGAATCGTAAATTACTATTCCCTATTTGTAGTCACAATTTTAAGTAATAGCAATTTTTGCGATTACCTAAAAGTGCGACTACAAAGCCTTTCATACATTTTGAAAGGCTATTTTGCATTCACGAAAGAGCATAATTACCAATTCACACTATTTGCAAATGCTAAATTGTTTGATACATGTGGCCCAATGTCTCATACTACATCTGTTAACACTCAGTCCTGAACAGTTCCTAAAAATCCTCAATAAAGTACTGTTGCAACCACCCACAAAATAGCTGGAGTTGTACTGCTAAAGATAACTTTAGCTTTTGCAAAGTGCCATTTGAGGATTGAAGAGTCTCTGCTGCAAGGCACTGCTTGAATCAGAAATATACCTGGACCCTGTATGAGAAACCCCATCTCTGTAAAGCTTGTCCAATGAGTGCTCATGCAATTGTAATCCAGATTTATGGATCCCTGATCCGATGAAAATCTCCAACATCTACAGGTGGACTCATTTTGGAGGTTATGCTGGGCCCAATCGTTCTCCTATTGTGTGCATTAAGGAGGACCTGCTGGTAATACCATGAGACACAAAAATTGCCTAAACCATTCTTGATTTCAAAATGTCAACTTGTAGGTCAAACACAAGTATCTTTGGTTTGAACCGGTACTTTTATTTATACCTTTTGAATTTTAGTTCTTTTTTTATCCTCTCTTTATCAAATTTCTGTATGAAAAGGAAAAACTGTACATTCTATATAACATTTACACCAATATACAACAACATTTACAAACACTTATTTACATTCCACATAATTACTAAAGAAAATTAGACATCATACATCCTTAATACAACACTTTAGACAGAGTATATTTATGCCTTTAAATTCTAAGTGAATGAATCTATATCCAAAATAAAAAGACATAGTCAAAGAAGGAGCAAAGCCACCAAAAGGTGACCAATTTCAAAAATAGCAAAAACTAATTTACACTGTCAATGGCGTTACTCGCTCCTTCAGTTGTGCAGACGCGTTTCAAATCCAGGGAAACCAGTTCCCGGATTCTCATCAGGGCGTTGTCACTTTTCTGTATAAGATGTAAAGAACAATGAAGTTTTATTTACAAACTTGAAGCTACTTCTCTCTCTTATATTACACTACTTAGATATAAAAATCTATGTATGTACCTGAGTGAAAAAGGGGCAACCGGTGCCTTCTTGATTTTGGGTGTAGGCTCGAGATGCGGTGTCTCAGTCCATATTTTGGGAATGGAGGTTCAATATATTCAATTGGGATTTTGATTCCCTAAGGGGGAGGAATATTAATGTATCTGTAAAGCTTATTATTGTGTCACATTCTGCTTTCAATCATAAAGACACTTTTAGATCGTACCTCTGTATTGAACGGTCGAGGTCACTGTTTCAAAAAAGTGGCACCACTCCTTATTTCTGGTCGAAATCTACCAAAATGATAAGATCTTATTAGAATTGCTTTCATCACAGACTTAAATTAAACCATTTAAGAAACACAGTGCATCTCACGTACCTTTTTAAGTGCTGTGTGGCGCTGACAGTGTTCCTTTTACACCAGCCTCTGAATTAAATCTGAATTAAATGCTACTTTGTTCACAAGGCCATTTCTGTGAATGAGGCTGCTCGCGGTTATCAACCAATTCTAGATGCGGTTACCTGCTCGTTGTCAGACCCAGACGGTTCCTAAAGCACAACAGTGTTTGTTTAACTCTTTGCTCAAAATGCGCTGTCTATTTACAGTTATTACGAAAACGGGGAATCAAAAGAGAACCATTACCTCTCTCGCTGACTGCAGGGCAACAAACTCGACCGCAGCCACGGCCATCTTAGAAACAGTGGATTTAACTCTTCATACTGCACTAGGGGATTGTGGGACACGTAGTGCCTTTGTGTCACATTATTTCTCAAAACTCATAACGTTTACTGAAACTGCTCATTATATTGTATGTATAGATCAAACGATCTTAAACGTTTACTGAAACTGCTCATTATGTTATATGTGTAGATCAAACGATCTCTTTATTATTTGTCTTATCGAACATAGACATGTATGTAAGGAGCACAGAATTTACTCGTGCCCCTTACTGATTGAAGTAGATCAAAAACGCTGAGATACAAAGTGTATCTATCTGCTATGTGTAATCAGCCCTACCAAGGGCGTAGGTAAGGAGCTATATATTACAATCTAGATATTTCAGACAAGTTGTTAAGTCTTGTCTGCGTGCTGTTAAATTTCAAAATTAGGTATGCTTCTTTTTGCAACAACACTCTGTCTACATCTGCAGAGCGCTTTGCTGGAGTCATAGTAAATAAAACTGACCATTTGAAGTCGTTTTCACCATGTGCATTTTCAACGAAATGTTCCACCATGGGAGCTGTCATGACTTTCTTTTTGATCCTGGACCTGTGTTGGGTAATCCTCATGTTGATTTGCTGGTAGGTCTTTCCCATGTAGATCTTCATACATGGACATATTATTACATAGACAAAATTTTTTGTTTTACAGTTTGAAAAACCCAAATGTTTCAATTTTACACCTAAGTGATTAAACTCATTACCTTAATGCTAGGCATGAAGACATAACATTTTCACTTGAGTTTAGTAAAACAAGAATGACATTCTTGGATGTGGGGTTAACATGTGCTGAAGGGCAGCTGAAAACATCCTTGTACAAGAAGGACACTGATAAAAATACCATTTTGCATCATAGAAGTTTCCATCCGAGGAATTTAAAAGCAAATCTTCCATATGGGCAGCTCCTAAGAATTAGGAGAAAGTGCACGGAAGTAAGCGATTACGTAGAACATGCTCAAACCCTCTGCGGACAAATGATGCAGAGAGGGTATCCCAAAAAACTCCTTAAACAATCATTTAAAAGGGCACGATTTACACCGTGTGAATGCCTCCTTCAGGTTAAAGAAAAGCAAGAATTAGATAGACTGGTATGCGTAACAACTTATGGACCAGATACACACAGAATGAGACAGGCGGTACTTAAAAACTGGCACCTCCTTGAGGATCTGGAATGTCCTTTTCCACGACATATCTTTGCTTATAAAAAGAACCAAAGTATAGGACAACAGATTGTCCGAGCAGATTTCACAAGACCGAAAGCAAAAAGTGATTTACTATCCCAATGGAACCTGAAACCTGTGGAGGGCCACCACAAGTGTGGGAATTGCTTGGCTTGCCCTTACACTATTAAAGGTAATGAGTTTAATCACTTAGGTGTAAAATGGAAACATTTGGGTTTTTCAAACTGTAAAACAAAAAATGTTGTCTACGTAATAATATGTCCATGTATGAAGATCTACATAGGAAAGACCAACCAGCAATTCAACATGAGGATTACCCAACACAGGTCCCGGATCAAAAAGAAAGTCATGACAGCTCCCATGGTGGAACATTTAGTTGAGAATGCACATGGTGAAAATGGCTTTAAATGGTCAGTTTTATTTACTATGACTCCAGCAAAGCGCTCTGCTGATGTAGACAGAGAGTTGTTGCAAAAAGAAACATACCTAATTTTGAAATTTAACAGCACGCAGACAGAACTTAACAACTTGTCTGAAATATCTAGATTGTAATATATAGCTCCTTACCTACGCCCTTGGTAGGGCTGATTGCACATAGCAGATAGATGCACTTTGTATCTCAGCATTTTTGATCTAGTTCAATCAGTAAGGGGCACGAGTAAATTCTGTCCTCCTTACATACATGTCTATGTTCGATAAGACAAATAATAAAGGGATGGTTTCATCTACACATATAACATAATGAGCAGTTTCAGTAAACGTTATGAGATCGTTTGCTCTATACATACAATATAATGAGCAGTTTCAGTAAACGTTAGGAGTTTTGAGAAATAACGTGACACAAAGGCACTACGTGTCCCACAATCCCCTAGTGCAGTATGAAGAGTTAAATCCACTGTTTCTAAGATGGTCGCGGCTGCGGTCGAGTGAAAGTTTGTTGGCCTGCAGTCAGCGAGAGCGGTAATGGTTCCCTTTTGATTCCCCGTTTTCTGAATAACTGTAAATAGACAGCGCATTTTGAACAAAGAGTTAAACAAACACTGTTGTGCTTTAGGAAGCGTCTGGGTCTGACAACGAGCAGGTCACCGTAGCTAGAATCGATTGATAACCGCGAGCAGCCTCATTCACAGAAATGGCCGTGTGAACAAAGTAGTATTTAATTGAGAGGCTTGCGTAAAAGGAACACTGCCAGCGCCACACAGCACTTAAAAAGGTATGTGAGACGCGCTGTGTTTCTTAAATGGTTTAATTTAAGTCTGTGAGGAAAGCGATTCTAATAGGATTTTATCATTTTGGTAGATTTCGACCAGAAATAAAGAGGGGTGCCACTTTTTTGAAACAGTGACCTCGACCGTTCCAAACAGAGGTACGATCTAAAAGTGTCTTTATGATTGAAAGCAGAATGTGACACAATAATAAGCCTTACAGATACATTAATATTCCTCCCCCTTATGGAATCAAAATCCCAATTGAATATATTGAACCTCCATTCCCAAAATATGGACTGAGACACCGCATCTCGAGCCTACACCCAAAATCAAGAAGGCACCGGTTGCCCCTTTTTCACTCAGGTACATAAATAGATTTTCATATCTAAGTAGTGTAATACAAGAGAGAGAAGTAGCTTCAAGTTTGTAAATAAAACTTTATTGTTTTTTACATCTTATACAGAAAAGTGACAAAGCCCTGATGAGAATCCGGGAACCGGTTTCCCTGGATTTGAAACGCGTCGGCAGAACTGAAGGAGCGAGTAATGCCATTGACAGTGTAAATTAGTTTTTGCTATTTTTGAAATTGATCACCTTTTGGTGGCTTTGCTCCTTCTTTGACTTTGTCTTTTTATTTTGGATATAAATTCATTCACTTAGAATTTAAAGGCATAAATATACACTGTATGTTTGTGTAAAGTGTTGTATTTAGGATGTATGATGTCTATTTCTTTAGCAATTATGTGGAATGTAAATAAGTGTTTGTAAATGTTGTTGTAGATTGGTGTAAATGTTATATAGAATGTACAGTTTTTCCTTTTCATACAGAAATGTGATAAAGAGAGAATAAAAAAAGAACTCAAATTCAAAAGGTATAAATAAAAGTACTGGTTCAAAGCAAAGATACTCGTGTTTGACCTATAAGTTTGACCTATTGTGGTGGCCTTAGGAGTTAAATCCTCCTCCAGTTCCAGTTCAAGCCGCTCGCAACTTGGGTTTTCAATTTGACAATACTTTATCGTGTAAAACCCATATTACCAAAGTTACTGCAGCCTGCTTCGGCAAACTTGGAATGATCAGGAAAATCTTTCCTTATCTTCCTCTTGATTCCAGCAGGACCGTCATACATGCCTTAATTACCTCTCATCTTGACTACTAAATAGTTTGTATGTTGGTGCCCCTGCCTACCTGATCAATCGGTTGCAGATCATGCAGAACACGGCTGCTAGGCTGATTGGTAACATCCCTTACCGCCATTCGATCACTCCATACCTGAGGAAGCTGCACTGGCTGCCAGTGACCCGGCGTATTCAATTTAAAGCACTGGTTCTTGCTTTTAGGGCCCTTAAGGGCCTTGGTCCAGTTTACCTAAGAAAAAGGCTTAAACCTGTCCACTTGACCAGAGCTCTCAGATCCAACAATCTGTGCCTCCTTGTCACTACTCGCTTTCGCCGGTCCAGAATGGGGGGCAGAGCGTTTGCTGTAGGGACTGCTAAACTCTGGAACAGCCTCCCATTAGATCTTAGGCTTTCTCCATCAGAACCGCTGTTCCGCAGTAAATTAAAAACCTGGCTGTTTTCCAGCCTCTAGTTGCTATCTTCCCTCCTTAGCCTGCTGTCTGCAGCGCCGGGGCACCCCCGTCGGGGGTAGCCGTGCGCTTTATAAGCTTCAAAATAAATGAATAAATAAATAAGTTGACATTTTGAAATCAAGAATGGTTTAGGCAATTTTTGTGTTTATTGATATATATAAGGCCCAGCCTACTCCATGTCCCAAGGGGCCTAACTCCTTAGCTTTCTAAAGGTAATACCACGAGGGCATTTTTAGTCTGAACTCTTCAGGTCATCCATTGATTTATTGGTAAATCATAATTTCCATTGCTACCGGCGACAATGTTTAAATCAATTTTATTTAATCTTATTCGTACTTGCTATTTTGCTAATTTTTAGGCTGGCAAATAATAATTCTTTATAAGATGAAACACATTGAAAACATGGTTAGCAGGAGGGTACCATTAGTTTGCTTCCTGATTTACCAGTCTGTAGTCTCCAGCCGCAGCCCATGCCAGTAAGAGCAGTGGGATGGTGGGGCTGGGTGGGAGGGGGATTTAGACAATGATGACGAGGGAAAATTAAATAAATAAATAATAAAGTTTACCTCGTCATCATCCTCTGAAATCCCCACTCACTCGGCCCCACTGCTCTTACCTGCACGAGGCGTGGATGGTCGTCTCCCTCGCATGATTGTGTGGGAGTTCTGTCACATCACTCACCATGTCTGGGGGATTCTCTTCCCCTCAGCCTCTCAACCGGGCTCCTGACACATATAATGTATCCCTACTCTCCCATGTACACACAAAGGGGGTGTATAGAGTATGCAACAAAAACAAAAACAAACACCAATAAGGCAAATTGCTCTATTTGGAAAAACTGCCCTCACTCACATACCGAAGTATGTGACATGCTTCATCATCGGGCCTACTTGCAATACGCCCTGGTGTAGCCACACTCAGGGCGGAGCATTAGGGAGGGGGAAAAATAATAAATTCCACTTAACAAGACGTACAACCAAATGAGTTCAACACATACAACACATAACAAAAAATGTGGTGTGAGCCGTGCAAACACCTAGTGACTGAAACCGATAGTGCGACTAAAAGTGCAGTTCAAGGGAGGTGGTTAAAACTGATTAAGGGTGCCAACCAAAAAAGTCACTTTATTAAACGCCCCTTGGTACCCCTACCAGGATTAAAAATAAGAAAAGGATGGGAAATGCCTTAAAGAGAAAGTGAGGTATCTCAAGACTTCCCTCCTACCACTGCTAGAGTCAACATGTTTCGACCGCTTGATTCGTGCCTCGGTCTTCATCAGGACCGTCACAATCAGCGCCACTCTTGGTCCTCCCATAGTTCGGTCGATGGACCCCAAGGATAGAGCAGGTCTGCTAGATCCGTACCCTTCCTGAGTTATGTGTGGAGACTGATCCCAGTCATGCGGGAATACATTCACTGCAGGAGAGTAAACAGAGAGACACCCAATTGTCATAATCACTCTCTATCTAACCCTCAAGTCATTTCAAGTCTCCTATAAATGGTGATCATGTGTTGAACGAATATTGGTATAGCAGTGTCAATGCGCCTGCTCATGCTTCACTCCCCGGACCGGAGACTTGAAATGAGTTGAGGGTGGCCTGGTGGGGGCGATCCCCCCGCCCTCCGTGCCGGAATGACACCCCCGCCATATTATTATGGCTGGGGGATCCGCGGCGGACGGAAAGACCGTCCGCCGCTTTTCCGCCCAAAGGGTTCTATTTTGTGGCGGTCTATCAGACTCCGCCAGCCGTATTAGAATGGGCATTTTACAATGCCTTTCCGTGGTGGGAGGCATGCAGAGTTTGCTTTGGGGGCCCCTAAGGGCATGTATGAGCATCACATGGCACTTTACAAATTGCAAAAAGTGCATTTGTAAAAGAATTCGCAAATTACCACCAACTACAAGTTGGTGGTAATTTGCAATTTCTTAGCCTAAATTCGCAAAACTTAAATGCTTCATAAATAGCATTTAAGGAATCGCAATTTGCGATTCCTTAAATGCTTACGCAATATTAAGGAATCACAAAATTTGCGATTCCTTAATATTGCGAGGCTTTTTTCTTGATACATTCCATTTTCCTATTTTTTTGTCGCAAACGCTGCTTTTTAGCGATTCGCAGCGTTTGCGACAAAAAAATAGTTTCATACATCTGCCCCCTTGTGAGGTATAAAGTTTAGAGCACCATCAAGCCATTTTGTGCCCTTGGCTGCCAAGAAGGCAACTGAGTATTTCTTAAAGTCACCTAGATTGGCACCATCTAGATCTTTAGGCAAACTGAGTGTTTTCAGGGAGATGAGGGCTTTTTAGAGTTCCAATGCGCCATAAACAATATCGGAAACACATTTGATAAGCGATGTTTGCCTTTATGACTACCAAACAATATATTGGTATTTTTTCAAAAACATTTATTCCATGATGGGAAATAACTATATTTGGTTCCCTCCATTTTCTTCTTTCTGGCACATGTTCGTTTTTCCAAACTCTTAGAATTGTGTTTTTTTGGTAATCACAGGCATTGTCAATATGCAATATTTGTATTTCCTTAGGTTATCTGAGTATTTGAATGACTGGAGAAGGGTCAACAAAGAGGCATCGTTAGAATGCTACCTCCGGTAAACTTGACTTTTCTAAATTGTAAGAGATTGGAGTATTATCTGTGGGTGCAATCACAATCCTGTTCAGGGTGAATCACCAAAGTCACTAAATAAACCTGTGCTTAACTAACTGGTAGCTTGCACAAAACAGTTAGGCTTAACGTAAAGGCAATGTGTAAAGCATTCAAACTGTCCTAAAGTGAAAATATAACACAAGAAAAATCCCAAACCACTTTAGAAAAATAGAGTAAATTAAGATAGCATAAAAAAACAAAGCACCAACCACGGTTATCTGGTCGTGTTAGACCGAGTCAAAGTCATAAGTTAGGGACAACTGCAATGGAGCACAGTTCGAATACCGGCAGCAGGTTCGTCCCGGTAGAAAGTTTACCTTCTGACTTTGATTTTTATTTTTATTTATTTTTATTTTAATTAAGCAGTTAGTTGAGAACGACAGATTGTTCATATGTAGTGTAGTATAATCTTTGTGGGCCCGTACACCAACACATATCTATGTATATCTCAGTCAGAAAAGTCATTGGCAGAGCAAGCTGCAAACTCGATCTGAAGGGGGACTGGGTGATGGTGGGTCCTGGTGCAATCATCACAAAGGTGGGAAAGCTCAGAGTTGAAAAGCCTACAACAGGATTTGGTTGCTGCTCGAATTCGATCCTAATGAATACCTCTATATTATGGCTTAGATTCTTTCTGGAAGTCGGATCTCCTTAAGCAGGGCCAATCCTCAAGTTGAGGCTGACCAGTAACTGGACGACTGTGGCTTTGATGGTGATCACTGTCTTCATAGGTTTTGCGGGCAGAAAGTTGGCAAAAAAGTTTCAAAGTCCCACTTCTTGTAGTTTGGGTACCGGAGGAGACACTCCAACACCAGTTAAAGGTTGAGGACCTGGGAGGGTGGGGGGCACGTCTTCTGAATTAGGATGCACTCCAACAGAAACCAGCAGCTGGGTCCTGGGTAGGTCCAGGTGGAACTCATCAGGTGGATAGTTGCAGGGAGAAAGGCCTCTGGAACCTTGTAGTGTCCCTGTAGCTCAAATAGGTAGTCAGCCAACTGACCCTTGTAGGCATTTTTGGGATCCTTGGTTCATTGTAAGTCATCCAATCTACCTTCAGTTTTGTTCAAACAGCAGGGCAGTCCTTCTTCTGGTTCTTCACTGATCCAGGAGTGTCCCAAGGCTTGGCCTTTGGGTCCACTTAATGCCTAGTGCCAGCTAGTGTGCGGAGGACAACCCTTTTTCCATCCCCCGGAATCAGTTTTAGTCAGTTCCTCCTCTCCCACTGGGTTTGGAGCCAGCATGATTAGAGCGATAAGAGGGAGCAGGCCTAAGTGTGAACTTCATCTGCCAGTGACAAGGAAGTCCCCCTTTGAAGCTCGGGGAGGGGATAGGATCAGCCTCCAGACCCTCTGGTCAAGGGAGGAGACCTTCTCCCCACATATAGAGCCCTTTGTCCACTGACTGGTAGATATACACATCTCACCAGAGGGAGGCCATCAGGGTTCAGGTGACAGGTGGACACTGAAAGAAAGCCTTTTGGTTTTAGGTAGGAAAATTAGGTCTTTTTTAAAGTAATTCCCAAAATAGTAATATGAAATATGACTTCAACATTAAGTCACATTTTACATTACAGTTAAAATGAGTCCTCAAAACGTTTTCCTAGCTGCTTCCAAACTGATTTTTATAACTTATTAAAGGTAATAGTATAAACCAATGTTCCGGTTCTTCACAGGTCCAGGAGTGTCCACTTAATGCCTAGTGCCAGCTGGTGTGTGGAGGACACACCTTTTTTAATTCCCCTAAACCATTTCTAGTCAGTTCCTACTCTCCCATTGGGTTTGGAGCCACCATGATTCGAGAGTCAAAAGTGAGAAGTGTGAACTTCATCTGCCAGTGACAAGGTAGGCTCCCTTTGAAGCTCAGGGAGGGGGTAGCCGTGCGCTTTATAAGCTTCAAAATAAATGAATAAATAAATAAGTTGACATTTTGAAATCAAGAATGGTTTAGGCAATTTTTGTGTTTATTGATATATATAAGGCCCAGCCTACTCCATGTCCCAAGGGGCCTAACTCCTTAGCTTTCTAAAGGTAATACCACGAGGGCATTTTTAGTCTGAACTTTTCAGGTCATCCATTAATTTATTGGTAAATCATAATTTCCATTGCTACCGGCGACAATGTTTAAATCAATTTTATTTAATCTTATTCGTACTTGCTATTTTGCTCATTTTTAGGCTGGCAAATAATAATTCTTTATAAGATGAAACACATTGAAAACATGGTTAGCAGGAGGGTACCATTAGTTTGCTTCCTGATTTACCAGTCTGTAGTCTCCAGCCGCAGCCCATGCCAGTACGAGCAGTGGGATGGTGGGGCTGGGTGGGAGGGGGATTTAGACAATGATGACGAGGGAAAATTAAATAAATAAATAATAAAGTTTACCTCGTCATCATCCTCTGAAATCCCCACTCACTCGGCCCCACTGCTCTTACCTGCACGAGGCGTGGATGGTCGTCTCCCTCGCATGATTGTGTGGGAGTTCTGTCACATCACTCACCATGTCTGGGGGATTCTCTTCCCCTCAGCCTCTCAACCGGGCTCCTGACACATATAATGTATCCCTACTCTCCCATGTACACACAAAGGGGGTGTATAGAGTATGCAACAAAAACAAAACCAAACACCAATAAGGCAAATTGCTCTATTTGGAAAAACTGCCCTCACTCACATACCGAAGTATGTGACATGCTTCATCATCGGGCCTACTTGCAATACGCCCTGGTGTAGCCACACTCAGGGCGGAGCATTAGGGAGGGGGAAAAATAATAAATTTCACTTAACAAGACGTACAACCAAATGAGTTCAACACATACAACACATAACAAAAAATGTGGTGTGAGCCGTGCAAACACCTAGTGACTGAAACCGATAGTGCGACTAAAAGTGCAGTTCAAGGGAGGTGGTTAAAACTGATTAAGGGTGCCAACCAAAAAAGTCACTTTATTAAACGTCCCTTGGTACCCCTACCAGGATTAAAAATAAGAAAAGGATGGGAAATGCCTTAAAGAGAAAGTGAGGTATCTCAAGACTTCCCTCCTACCACTGCTAGAGTCAACATGTTTCGACCGCTTGATTCGTGCCTCGGTCTTCATCAGGACCGTCGCAATCAGCGCCACTCTTGGTCCTCCCGTAGTTCGGTCGATGGACCCCAAGGATAGAGCAGGTCTGCTAGATCCGTACCCTTCCTGAGTTATGTGTGGAGACTGATCCCAGTCATGCGGGAATACATTCACTGCAGGAGAGTAAACAGAGAGACACCCAATTGTCATAATCACTCTCTATCTAACCCTCAAGTCATTTCAAGTCTCCTATAAATGGTGATCATGTGTTGAACGAATATTGGTATAGGATTGTCAATGCGCCTGCTTATGCTTCACTCCCCGGACCGGAGACTTGAAATGAGTTGAGGGTTGCCAGGTGGAGGCGATCCGCCCGCCCTCCGTGCCGGAATGACACCCCCGCCATATTATTATGGCTGGGGGATCCGCGGCGGACGGAAAGACCATCCGCCGCTTTTCCGCCCAAAGGGTTCTATTTTGTGGCGGTCTATCAGACTCCGCCAGCCGTATTAGAATGGGCATTTTACAATGCCTTTCCGTGGTGGGAGGCATGCAGAGTTTGCTTTGGGGGCCCCTAAGGGCATGTATGAGCATCACATGGCACTTTACAAATTGCAAAAAGTGCATTTGTAAAAGAATTCGCAAATTACCACCAACTACAAGTTGGTGGTAATTTGCAATTTCTTAGCCTAAATTCGCAAAACTTAAATGCTTCATAAATAGCATTTAAGGAATCGCAATTTGCGATTCCTTAAGTGCTTACGCAATATTAAGGAATCACAAAATTTGCGATTCCTTAATATTGCGAGGCTTTTTTCTTGATACATTCCATTTTCCTATTTTTGTGTCGCAAACGCTGCTTTTTAGCGATTCGCAGCGTTTGCGACAAAAAAATAGTTTCATACATCTGCCCCCTTGTGAGGTATAAAGTTTAGAGCACCATCAAGCCATTTTGTGCCCTTGGCTGCCAAGAAGGCAACTGAGTATTTCTTAAAGTCACCTAGATTGGCACCATCTAGATCTTTAGGCAAACTGAGTGTTTTCAGGGAGATGAGGGCTTTTTAGAGTTCCAATGCGCCATAAACAATATCGGAAACACATTTGATAAGTGATGTTTGCCTTTATGACTACCAAACAATATATTGGTATTTTTTCAAAAACATTTATTCCATGATGGGAAATAAATATATTTGGTTCCCTCCATTTTCTTCTTTCTGGCACTTGTTCGTTTTTCCAAACTCTTAGAATTGTGTTTTTTTGGTAATCACAGGCATTGTCAATATGCAATATTTGTATTTCCTTAGGTTATCTGAGTATTTGAATGACTGGAGAAGGGTCAACAAAGAGGCATCGTTAGAATGCTACCTCCGGTAAACTTGACTTTTCTAAATTGTAAGAGATTGGAGTATTATCTGTGGGTGCAATCACAATCCTGTTCAGGGTGAATCACCAAAGTCACTAAATAAACCTGTGCTTAACTAACTGGTAGCTTGAACAAAACAGTTAGGCTTAACGTAAAGGCAATGTGTAAAGCATTCAAACTGTCCTAAAGTGAAAATATAACACAAGAAAAATCCCAAACAACTTTAGAAAAATAGAGTAAATTAAGATAGCATAAAAAAACAAAGCACCAACCACGGTTATCTGGTCGTGTTAGACCGAGTCAAAGTCATAAGTTAGGGACAACTGCAATGGAGCACAGTTCGAATACCGGCAGCAGGTTCGTCCCGGTAGAAAGTTTACCTTCTGACTTTGATTTTTATTTTTATTTATTTTTATTTTAATTAAGCAGTTAGTTGAGAACGACAGATTGTTCATATGTAGTGTAGTATAATCTTTGTGGGCCCGTACACCAACAAATATCTATGTATATCTCAGTCAGAAAAGTCATTGGCAGAGCAAGCTGCAAACTCGATCTGAAGGGAGACTGGGTGATGGTGGGTCCTGGTGCAATCATCACAAAGGTGGGAAAGCTCAGAGTGGAAAAGCCTACAACAGGATTTGGTTGCTGCTCGAATTCGATCCTAATGAATACCTCTATATTATGGCTTAGATTCTTTTCTGGAAGTCGGATCTCCTTAAGCAGGGCCAATCCTCAAGTTGAGGCTGACCAGTAACTGGACGACTGTGGCTTTGATGGTGATCACTGTCTTCATAGGTTTTGCGGGCAGAAAGTTGGCAAAAAAGTTTCAAAGTCCCACTTCTTGTAGTTTGGGTACCGGAGGAGACACTCCAACACCAGTTAAAGGTTGAGGACCTGGGAGGGTGGGGGGCACGTCTTCTGAATTAGGATGCACTCCAACAGAAACCAGCAGCTGGGTCCTGGGTAGGTCCAGGTGGAACTCATCAGGTGGATAGTTGCAGGGAGAAAGGCCTCTGGAACCTTGTAGTGTCCCTGTAGCTCAAATAGGTAGTCAGCCAACTGACCCTTGTAGGCATTTTTGGGATCCTTGGTTCATTGTAAGTCATGCAATCTACCTTCAGTTTTGTTCAAACAGCAGGGCAGTCCTTCTTCTGGTTCTTCACTGATCCAGGAGTGTCCCAAGGCTTGGCCTTTGGGTCCACTTAATGCCTAGTGCCAGCTAGTGTGTGGAGGACAACCCTTTTTCCATCCCCCGGAATCAGTTTTAGTCAGTTCCTCCTCTCCCACTGGGTTTGGAGCCAGCATGATTAGAGCGATAAGAGGGAGCAGGCCTAAGTGTGAACTTCATCTGCCAGTGACAAGGAAGTCCCCCTTTGAAGCTCGGGGAGGGGATAGGATCAGCCTCCAGACCCTCTGGTCAAGGGAGGCGACCTTCTCCCCACATTTAGAGCCCTTTGTCCACTGACTGGTAGATATACACATCTCACCAGAGGGAGGCCATCAGGGTTCAGGTGACAGGTGGACACTGAAAGAAAGCCTTTTGGTTTTAGGTAGGAAAATTAGGTCTGTTTTAAAGTAATTCCCAAAATAGTAATATGAAATATGACTTCAACATTAAGTCACATTTTACATTACAGTTAAAATGAGTCCTCAAAACGTTTTCCTAGCTGCTTCCAAACTGATTTTTATAACTTATTAAAGGTAAAAGTATAAACCAATGTTCCGGTTCTTCACAGGTCCAGGAGTGTCCACTTAATGCCTAGTGCCAGCTGGTGTGTGGAGGACACACCTTTTTTAATTCCCCTAAACCATTTCTAGTCAGTTCCTACTCTCCCATTGGGTTTGGAGCCACCATGATTCGAGAGTCAAAAGTGAGAAGTGTGAACTTCATCTGCCAGTGACAAGGTAGGCTCCCGTTGAAGCTCAGGGAGGGGCTGGAATCAGCCCCCAAGCGATCTGGTCAAGGAAGGAAACCCCTCTTCCCACATCCAGAACCTGTGATGTATTCCTATAGGTTCTGTATCGATCCCCCTATTCCTGACCCTGTTCTGGTTAACAAGTTAACTAGCAGCCATCCCATGATGCAGAAACCGTTATCTGATGATGCCACACCACGGCACAGGAACGTGTTATCTGATTAAGTCATAACGCTTGCAATCTAATTAGACAAGCGATATTCCTCCAGCCCCTGATAAGGCATACGGAGTTCTCAAAACAAATCAAACCTATGACAACCTGGGAAAAACCCTGCGGCCATTGTTTTGATTTCATCGAGAACTTCAGCAAACGAATGTGCTAACGACCAAGTCGTATGACATCCTTATTGACGTATCTATGTCCATCCTTACGTCAATCTCGGCACCTTACAGGTATAAATATTACCGGTATTGCCTTAAGCAAACACACGCGGTGGTGACGAGATCGGAGCAGCCAGACTTGCCGAAGCCCAGAGCAGAGCAGACCCCGCTGGCGCAGCCCCGCCTTCCTGACGCGCTGAGAACGAGACGCTGCTTTCTCCTGCCGAGAAATCCAGCTCCGGCGCTTCCGGGTAGCCCTCGCAGGCAGCCTGGAATATCGAGACCAGAGACGAGAGATACCATCCCTCATTCATCCTAAATTCCAGGTACAGAACTGAATAACCCCTCGCAGAGAATTCTTGAGTCAGTCACTTGGCAAAACAAACTTAACTTAAACTGCTACTTTCTATTCCCGCCCACGTATTAGGCTTAGGTCAGGTACACCGGGGTAGGCGTAGTTAGAAACACCAGTTGAGTACGATTAGTCAAATGTATATGTATATATATATATATTTTATCCATTTTAAACCTGCATATGGCTTAGAAACCATATAAATGTTTTTACAGTATTATTTTATACTTCTGCTTTTATTGTATGCACTTTACTTAACCATAAGTATTGCGATAATATCGATCCATTTCTCTTGTATGAGAAAAGAGACTGATCAATAAATAACATCTTTTATTGAACACGCCCGTCTCTTCCTTTTCTCTACAATCTGGTGAGACTAAGAATGCACGTACTGACTGAGTAAAATAAGTTGTCTTTTGTTTTCACACGACTCTAGAGATACACTCTTGATTAGGGGAGAGCAAAGTTGTCATGTTCTATGGTTGTCAGAAACTAAATCCCTTCTTGTCTATCCAGGGAGGTTCAACTCCTCCTTGCCTATTCGAGAAAGTTTCTAGTGAACTCTGAGCTAGCTGGCAAGCCCAAAACTTTAAGTCTAATATCGACAATAGAAGACCTAGTTAACGTCTGGTCTAGGCCTATACTATTGAAGGTATTATTCCAATGCGCAGAGCCTATTGGGATAATAGGAACTACACTACATGGCGCCCAAACGTTTGGAAAGGCGATAAAACTAACGCAAGACATTAGAGTAACTCAGTCGTGCTTTTTCACTCAGACTCCTTTTTTCCCATAATACTCCAAAGACGTCTGGAGTGGGTGAAAGGTCATATCCGCCAAACCTCGCAGGAGGAAACTCCTATGTATGGTTCTTGGTTTAGTCAACGTTGAAGGATACACTGTTCCAAAATATTGTGCATCTAATCTTTGTTTCCATAAGAAACCTGATCTGCAAACAAACAAAATAACCTTCCTGTCGGTAAAATGGTAGACAGTGATGAAGAAAGAGAGATAGCTACAGTAGCAGCTGAACTCGTAACAGCTGATAATACTATGCAAGAAGCAGACCCGAATTTAATACTCATCGCGGTCAACATAAGGAAATCTATAACTTTGAAACTTATAGAAAATGGACTGACACCTAGAGGTGGCACAGTCATATTCGTAATAGAGGCACACGAATATCGGCAGACAGAGGTGTTCTATTCATGGATACATTTTCCAGAAGCAAACGCTGTAACAAAGGTCTTCCACCATTACAAAACAGAGGAACCTCCTGAAGAATACACTCCTTTCGAGGAGGTGGAAGTACCACTTAAATTTCAAGAGCACCTGCTCTTGTTTAATGGCGCCCTACAACACAACAATCACATCACCAGGCTCGGTCCATTAGGTAGACCAGGAGCAACGTGGCCGGTCCTAGCCGGATACACACCACATCCAGACATCGAAAGGATGTCTGCAGCAGATGTTTTAGTACAACTAAAACAATTAATAAAAATACATAGACAATTAGTCCAATATGTAATGCGGACTTCAACAATCCAACCAGCAATTAAAATTCCACAGCTGACCCCTCATCAGGGGAACACAAATAAAATTACACCACAGAACATACAGTCCTGCCTAGGTAAGGTACCAGCTAAAAGGGAACAAATACCATTCTGGTTAGCACAAAAAATCACCCAAATAGAGGCGGTGTTTCCAGACACCACTCCTGTGGATAAACACAGGATTCTGACTATCTGTCTTCCAGTGGGAATCGCACCACACGTGGAGGACTGTGACACTTGCTTCCATCTACACAAAAACGCATGGGGTTCCATCCATCTCGGTAATACCAGATGTGCTAAAACAAATTCAAGACGAATACGGTCCAGAACCCGCTTTAACTCTTGGTATGAAATTACTGAAAGACTTCAAGCAGGTCTCGGCTATATTACTAGCCAATATAAAGGGAGAAGCAGCAAACGTGGCGATCCGCCAGAGGTTAAAAGAAACAGATATAGCAGAACAACCAGCTGAAATTGCCAGAATCATAGAAAAATCCTATGAGGAAATAGGTAGAGATAGTTTAGGTGAAATACCAGTAAAACCCCAACTGATTGAAAGTCCTGAAATAATATTTATTAAAAATAATTTAACATCACAAAAGAAGAACTGGGATGGAAACAAACAATCCAATCCGAAAGAAAAGAGATTCCAGTCCAGAGGAAGGTCTCCTCGGCGGAGAGAAAAATCTCTAAACCAAGGACACAGGTCTCCCCAAAGTGAGCCCTCTGGGAAAAAATACAACCTTGGAAATAGGGATAATATAAAGAAACCGGATAGATATCAAGATTTTGATACACGTCCCTCTCAATCTTTTCAGACTTCCTCGCAGAAATCGGAAAGAACAGGACGATCGGAACCCAGAGAAGGGCACGTCAAGTCCAAAGACAAGGAACCTGTTCCTCCAAATAAGAAATTACAATTTCCAAAAAAGAAGGTAGCCAGTATTAAAGTATTCAACAATGCCGAGAATACTGAGGACACAGCTGAAAAACGGAGAGTGGGCTCAGACAATGCTAGACAGCGCAGCAGAAGTGAGCATAGCTCGCAAAGTCCTTATGAATCATCTGGAGACAGTGGGCACGAATGAATACCTTCAAGTGGAAACTGCAGACACCAGAGTTAGCAAACCTCACAAAATATATGAAATAACATTACGTATAGAGGGGGATAAGACTAGAAAAATAAGGGGACTATTTTGGGATAATCTCTCCAAGGGCTATGACATCCTTCTAGCTGAAAAAGACTGGCCACCCGAGTTTGTCAGGGAGTGCCCTCATGGCGAAGAAATAATTATGCCTGCCTTCTCAAATCATATCCCAATTCATAAAAAATATACACTTGCAAGAAAGTGGGCAGTAGCTCAAGCTCCTGCTTTATATAAAAATCATGTAGGATGGGATGAGGACTCTCCTCCTCACAAAATCCAGTTAAAAACACAACCTACTGCACAAAGACAGTACCCAATTAAGCAAGAAGCTAAAAAACAGGTAAAAGAAATCCTAGACCAATTAGAATACCAGGGGGTGATTGAAACTTGCACCTCACAAATGAACAACCCTTTGTTTCCTGTTTCCAAACCAGACAATTCATATCGTCTAGTTTTGGATTACAGACACCTTAACTCATGTTGCAAAACTTTTGCAGTACAAAATTCGCATAGTGCAGCGCTAATGAATAACATAGTGCGCAAAAAATAAAAAACAACATCAGACATCTCTAATGGATTCTTCTGTCAAAATATAGCACCAGAGAGCAGATACTTGTCTGCGTTCTCAATAAATGGCGCTCAAAAACAATTCTGTCGGTTACCCCAAGGGTTCAAGAACAGCCCAGGATTATTCTCAGCGAGAGTAACAGAATTATTACAAACATATGACGAAGAGGCATTATCTTATGTCAACGACATATACCTAACAGATGATGACTTGGATACTCACTTGAAGAGAGTGAACACCATAATACTTGGGTTCGCAGCAGAGGGTTACAAATTCAACTTCAAAAAATCCAGAATTGCCCATCTAACAGTCCTGTTCTTAGGATATGAATTATCAAGTGAAGGCAAAAGCCTGGCTGACAATTTCCTAGAGAAATGTGCCGTACTCCAAGCACCTAGAACACTAAAAAACCTACAGTCAATTCTAGGCTTCCTAAATTTCGGAAGAACATACATTGCAAATTACGCAGAAAGGGTCAAACCCCTTTATGATCTAATAAAACCAGATTTTAAAAAAACCAATTGGACTCAAATACACACAGAAATTCTGAGATCCTTTCAAACAGACATGTCAATTAAAACAAAATTAGAAACACGTGATAACACACGCAACCTTGTGATTCGAGTCATCCCAGGAAGATGCGAATTCACATACCTGACCTCTAACGAGGGTGAAAAGGTACCAATTGCATTCAAATCACACTTGTACACAGAAGCTGAAAAGAAATTCAGCATTAAAGAAAACATTGTTCATGCAGTTCAAACCGCAATAGCTAGAGAAAAAGATAAAGCTGACGGTAGACACATCACAGTCAGAACAGCAGAATCAGCCTTTGAGGCATTAACAACACCGTGTAATTTACCAACAACAGCATTGAATCCGGAATGGATACAATGGGTGAATTCAATTACAACGGACAAAGTAAAATACTACTTTGATCCAGAATTAAAAGAATTGAAAAATCTAGAATATGAAAGAACATTCCCTCTGCCAATCGACATTCTGCCCTTACGACAGTACGCTTATGTAATCTATACAGACGGACATGCTCAACCCTCCGTTTGGGGAGAACAAGCATACAACCCCACATGTGAGATTACAAAAGAAGTGTGGCGCGGAGATAGACTAAGACCTCTATTAACAAAAACACACTCAGTAGAAACCAATTCAGAACAACAGACTGAAATAAAAGCATTGAAAATGGCGCTAGATAATGCAGATCGCGAATTCCCGACACTTATAGTGTCCGATTCATATTACTGCGTCAAATCATATAACAACGATTTGCAGAAATGGATTCAAAACGGTTACAAAGATGACACAGGTGCAACAATAAAGCAAAAACTGCTTTGGGAACAAATAGTTCTGTTACAAAAAGAACTACCAAAGACTCACGTGATACACTCACTGAGTCATCAGCGTGATGGCGTTCACGTTGCAGGGAATTCATTGGCTGAGACAGCCAGAGCGGTAGCAACTAAATCGGCTTCCGTAGCTAGAAAAAAGCGTACAATAAAATACATTGACGGTGAAACAGTGCTGGCGGTGAAAACGTCATCAAAAGGCGACTGCTCAGCGCTACCGATCAACTATCCACTCAATTATACATACATAATTGATGCAAACTCCGTCCCTTTTGCTCGAATCCCTGGAGTGGGGGATAGAGTAATTCCAAACATGGACAGGAGAACTTTGTTAATTGCAGACGCACATATGGGTGAGGGTCTCAGACACCTCAAACTAAAAGATTCTCTGGAAGAATTACAATCAGTGTACTGGTGGCCAGGCATGAGCCTGCAGCATGACATTTTTGTAAAAAAATGCCCGGACTGCAACAGAGATCGCAGTGGCGAGAGAAACGGTATACTACCGTGGCGTTTCACTCCAGAAAGAATCAACAGTAAAAAGCAAAGCGTCCGATTAACATATACAGGCTAGTTTCCACTTATAATGTAGATTCCCAGCACTCGGCTGACGTCTGGACTGTTATACAAAGATTTGCGAGTCTAAATGGCATATACGCTAGGAGCATGCTACGTTTGACCAATGTTTTCACTTGAGCACTCAAGCTTGGGGGAAAGCTCGACCAAATGAGCATAGCACAGCGGGATTCTTCTCACTTCCTTCCTGAGGGATACGGGATGGTGTAAAGAAAAAACCAAGGCATAAAGCTATCTATAACGGAAAGGATATTAGGTTCGGGAGCTGGGTGGGTCAAACATCTAATAAGTGTCCAACGTAGTCTAAATAACTTGCCAAGAAATTCTCTGAAGGGATTCAGTCCGTACGAATTATTGTTTGGAACTAGGATGTTAGTCTTAGATCTTGACAGTCAGACTTCAGTGGTGAAGGAAAAAAGCTTTGATATCAAAGATCGTTTGGCTATTTTACAGGACTTAAACAAAACAAGAAAAGACCTGAGCAACATAAAGTTGAAACAGCAGCCAACAACCACTGAAGAACCACCACCTGTCCCAGCAAGACCTGTCTGGATTCCAAAAGTCGGGGATCTAGTCAGAGAAAAGATCGCGGTAAAGAAGGAATTTGGGCCTTCTTACAGAAAAGCAGTTCCTGTCTTGTCTATCAACGGGACAGGATCAGTTGTACTACCGCCGCTTGCTGGTAAAAAGGAGAACCGAGTTGTATCCATCGACCTGGTAAAACCACAATCATGTGGCCGATAACAAACAGTAGGCCAAGTGGACTCCCGATAAGTAGCAGAACACCAAGGTTTGCTACAAATACAGAGGTCCAAACTAAGAGGCTAATCACATTCGAAACGCCTACAGAAAAACAACAAGGAATATGCAACAATGCATTGGAACTCAGACCTCTAACAACCCAAATAAAAACATTTAGTAGAGACACACCGACCTACAATGAAGTAACAAACGAATATGCAAGAAACAGTAATCCTGAAGCAATTGGAACAATTGACAGAACTGCATCCGGCTACTTCATAAACTTCGATGATTCCTCTGAAGACCTAAGTGAATCAAAAACACAGCCATCAACAAAAACCTTTAAAGATAAAGCTAAAGATCTTTTGAAACAACTGAAAGACACATATCTAATTTCTCCATGGATTGAATTTTGGGTGGGCTTTGGTGCATTTATCCTCATACTTTGGCTCATCATGGTACTAACTTTGGGACGCTTCATTGAGGGAAAATATGCTAAAATGGACACAGCAAGTCAGAAAATCAACTTGATCCTCAAGCCACACACATCTTCACACGTCGAGAAAAGAGAACTTTCTTCAGTCAACTTCACAGCCAATCCTATACCAGGTGGGGTAGCATGGGACAACACTGACTACGAAATGTATGGTCCGGTTGAAATCGTGAAATATCCACACCAAATCAAGATCTCGTTGAGTGACTTTGTAAAACCAAGCTCATTTGCTGATGATTGGGACTTTGAAAACATAAATGATATGATGTCTGACTTAGTGATGTCTGCTAAATTTACCAAACATGATTATTTGCAGGGTTCGACAAATTATGATAGTATGTACTGTTACAACCACTATGGTAACCATTTTCTACATAAATCGGCACAACCTAGAAATGTTTTAAATTATAATCAATTGGAACATTGTGCGACCCCTCCAAAAGGAAGCTCAAGAACCTTTTACGACAAATATTCATACTTTTCAGGGTTCAACACAAGTAATGCTGAAACATTTTATTTCAAATTGTCAAATAAGACAGGGACAAAGATCATGCTAACAAACACGAAATTGATATATTCAGACTCATTTTTTGAACACATGAATACTTTTGGTTTTGATTATTGGGACAAAAATGTTGAAGTAAAAAGTGTTTGGGGTACAAAAGAATGGCAAGTACAAGGTATAGAATCATTGTTTAGAGCCTGCATGATCCCAGAACAAATGATATTTTTGAATGACACTGTTCAACAAACTACCTGTCTTGGCCTAGCTAAAATCAAAGACTTAAATAAACCGTCTATTCCAAAGCCAACAATGAACAGCAATAGCTCTACAGATGAAGAGATAGACGTAAACTATGTTTTAAACCAAAACAGAACACATCCTGATTGGAAACAATGGTTGATCTGGCCCACAGATACTAATAACTGTCAAGATAGATTCCTGAACAAAACACAGGGGTTCACATTGACCAGGCCAGACCCTAGATATTCCCAAAGACAACACCCAGGGATAATAACCACCTACAATGTGGGCAAATTATGCCTTCAATGGCTGCAAACTTCCACACTGACAGAAATTAAGCAACACCTAACTTTACTTACTGATGGTGCTGACTTGCGTGATTTCATTATGGGACCGCGCAAACAGCGTCAGAAACGTTTCATAGCAGCCTCTGTATATGCAGCTTACAACGAGGCCTGGAAGGTAACTCAAATTGAGACAGCAGAAAGTATATGGGAAATTGACCGTATTAATTTGGAAAAATCACTTTCTGTAGTGGACAATGGGTTAATGACTCTGTCCTCCAGAATTTTTTCTTTGGACAGCATTGTGTCTTCAGCTATCGACATATTATCGCAAGACTTACTGTTGTTACAACACGGTCAGTCTCAATTGCGTTCTATTGTACAGCTTGGCTGGACGTTACAAAATCTGCGTTCAGGCTATGTGCCTTGGCGTTTAATCAACACAACGTCACTATTCAATATCTTTAACCTTACTGATAAACAAATCAGTATGGCACAAAAGGGTGCTGATTATACAATCCTGAGCATTGAGAAACTCGAGAGATTACCAGTGACAATGTCAGAACGACCTGTCAGTGAATGGATAATACATGGGATAATTAATATTCCGATATCAACCTTCAGGTTTCAATACTGCCAAAAATATATACAGGCTGGCATGTACGAAAAATTGGGAAAAGGGTACATTAAGACAACATGGAACTTGCCCTATTCACATGCATGTGTCAGTAATAAAGGACAGAAAGTGTTTCTTAGTGGCAATAATTGTGCGATGTCACTAAGCGGTACACTTCTGTGTAATGGAATTAGCTTGCATGGAGCCTGTGAAGGGAACTCAAATAACCTTTCATGTCACCAGCTAGGCACACCTGCAGCAGAGATAGAACCATTTTTTCAAAGAATCTATAATGGGAGTTACATTCTAATTGTGGACCGCAGATGCTGTAGTCTTATGCCCGGGACTCCTTATCTCGTAACTACGACTGCGAAGGTCAAGTGCTGTGGACGCTTATTGTTCCCCAGCTCCCTTCCAGACAGGGAGGCAAGGGCATGGCCCAACTTGAAAATTACTTCTATTCGAATAGACACTTTAAGCAGAATGAAAACAGTGCTTCTTCAGACGCCGACCAGACTCACGTCATCAAAAGAAACGTATGATCTCCTAGTCGCAAGGACGACTGCAGAGATTCACTCATTGTTATCAACTAATTCCCCCATACATTTCGCAGAAATCCTGAATGAAATCTTAAATATTTCTGATACCAGTGGAGTCTCAAAAGTATTTAAGACAGTATTTTCGATGGCATTAACACCATTCAAAGCCATACTGGGTATTTTTCCAGATTTCGTCCATTTGATTTTTGGCGGACTTCCCCTCATTTTAGGACTAATTGCAGGAATCCTATTCTTGGTCCTTATATTTCATTATGGCAAACCGTGTCACAGACAAAACACCTGCGACAAGGGAAGAAACAATCCGAGCCATTGGATACCGGGACCGGATATCAAAAATCCTGGGACTAACCCGGCTTAGAGACCTGAACATGACTTGGTTTCTTTCATTTCGACCAATGTGGCATCGATGTGTTTTACCTGTATTAAGGTGCTTGCTGTGCGGAGAAGAATGCGTGTTGGACACCTGTCTGACGCTACAATCGGATGCGCCAATGGATGCAGAAACATTGTTGAGCCCAATAAAGGCTCATGCTTTGTGCTGCCCTCAACGGCTGCCAATCCTGATGACGGCATTCGTGGAGACTTCACCGCTACGATTAAGGGGTAGTGAAGTTCAAGATGAAAGCAGCATCGATCAGGTACGACCTTCTGTCAGCAATACTAATCAAAACATCAATGGAGACAATCATGCACATGAATGCATGGTTACATCCTTTTCCGAGTTAGTGGAACTCTCCCAGGAAGCTGTTGACAGCTTTTTCGACAGTCTAAATGATATGATGTTCTCTCCAGAGCAGAAATAGAGACTTTTGAGCAAGCTAGCACACGGCGTTCCCTGAATTTGGCCTTCAACTTTAATAACAGAATACCATGAACGATTTCCCCTCCAGTTCACGGACAGCAATTTTTTCAGCAGCCCCAAAATGTTTTTCGATTTTTCGGGACACTTATCTTCTGCTTAAAGTAAGAACTATTCTTAGAGAACTAAAATTTCAATTTTTAAGATACTTTATAGACATTAGCTGCCCGCTGGTATGTTCATAATTATTTTTATTCTGTGATGAAATGGTCTCGAACCTTTTTCTTCTGTATTAAGAGCCATTTCATGTGTAAATTCTCATATACCATTTAGCGATAATGTATACATATGCGTGATTACTTGTTAAAACAATTTAGTCGGGTCGGGGACAATCGATATTTGCCCGGCGGTATTGCCTCTGTGACCCTCTAGTCATTTAATCAATGAAGAGGCAGGCGCTGGAGACTGAAAAGCAGGAAACAAGGTTTTTATTCTCTCCGGAGGAGAACACAGCAAAACGGACAGCAGGTATCGTTCTGAGGTGCTCTAACTTATGTTTGAGGCCTGGCCCCTTATATACAGTGTTTGCGGTTTTTATTACAGTTTACATACATATGATAAAGCTTTGATGTACGGAAAGACATTCCCGGAATCCCCCCTTCGGGCCCGTTCCCACACACATTTACAGTTGAAGTCCCCACCCTAGTCACAACAGGTGATGAGTATCGCGCAGCTGGATATTCCGCCGATTCATGGAATGTGGGGGTCGATCGGATCTCATGGGGAGGGGGCTTTGATCAACCCGGGGATCCTTTGATGGGGGAAGCTTTCTATTGTGCGGGGAGGGGCAAGGAATAGTATCGCAGAGCTGGGTGTCGGCCTGGGAACGGGGAAGACAAACGGGCACACGGGGAAAAAGGGGGGTTTGCATCCAAGGGCCGGGGATCATGAAAGGGAAGAAGGGAGGTGTCGCGCTGGGAACAGGATGAGGGCCTGGGGCAGAGCAGCGCCGAAGAGGGGTTTATGATTCAAGGCAGGTGCAAGCAGGGGGTTGGTCAGCGTGCAGGCTTAGTGAGGGCGAAGGGCTATGTCAGGGGCCAGCGGCATGCAAAAGGGTTCGTTCTGATCAGGGCATCTTAAAATGGCGGGTGCGCACGACAAAAGTGTGGCATCAGGGGATGAAGCAAGATGGCACAGATAATGTTCACCAAACCGTACTAATTTTCAACAGTCCTCCCTTTAACATATTCAAGACATCTTGCTGGTTCATTTTCTACTCGGTTCTATTGTGGTGGGCATGAGAAAGAAAACGGTAGGAACCCTAGATGAAAGAGTTGTGAACAATACATTTTGAGCTTTCTAGTTTTTAGGAGGTGGACCTATTTGATAAACTTTGATAAACTTGTTCAGCAGGAAAGTCATAGAAATGCAATACAAAAAACGATTCTGTAGCGAGAGCAGCAAGTACATTTCATAACGTGGACTGGTAGGTCATTACATATATCAGATTCGGATTGGAGCATGATCTATACAATAGCGGCTGGGAGAGAAATGAGGCGCAGCAGAAACGGTGATTGAGGACGTCAAAATGTTCGTAGTTAACGAGTTCTCAGTATTCTTTGTTGTCTTTCGTTGGCGCTGTGGAGCACCGGCGATGGAGCTACGGGTCCAGCTCTATTCTAGGTCTTGCGTTGCAGGGCACGACCTTTCCCTCGTATTCCTGGTCGGAAAGGTCCTTTTCGCCCTGTGTCCTTTGAGGTGATTGTCAGAAAGTTCAGATGGAAGGAGAGCGTACAAAACAGTCCATAGGGTAGGTCGGAGAAAAAGGGGGATGGAGCAAGGCCAAATTAGGAACAAACTAGGGGAACGAGAGACTTCAGATGGGCGGGCTCATGACCGAGTCTAGAGAGCGGGGACCTTTCGGCACACATTCGAACATAGAGCGGGGGCATCAGGTTAGCCCTTTCTTCTCACTTTGCTGGAGGTAGTGCCTCGTCCTGTAGCTCTGTTCTGTCGCGGTCTCGCCTTGGCCCATGTCGCAGGTGTTCCATAGTCTGCAGTCAGGCCTCGTGCTCCCACATCCGGTCCTTCTCTCTCCTGACAGCCGTACCCTTAAACGAGTTTGAAAAGACAGTCTTTAGAGAATTTGCAGAGGAAGGTAATCACAAAAGTCTATTTCTCTCCCAGTTTCAGACAGAAATGAAAACGTCCGTTATTTTAGGGTTCACAACTAACATATAAATGACCGATGACGGGCCTGTTGGATGTACTATGACTTTCTTTCATAATTATTTATTACAGTTTCGACAGTTTATCTGATAGAGACCTACCTTCGTAAGACGAGCTTGACAAAGATAAGCCGTTCTCTAGGGTTTTATATATACCAAGGGTACTGTGTGCTATCGACATGGTACTAAACAGGTATTTTGCTGAGGGACGAACATAGGCTAAACATTTCTTTTTATCAATGCGTCCTGTTTTTCAACTAAACATTTTTCACTTTCGGCAGGGTTCATTTCCACGATTTCTTCACTTTGGTCTAGTCTTTTAACCTTGTAAAACACCATTCTGGTTCCTACGTAGCTTCCTACGGCCTGATTACTTTATCAGAAAAGACAGGGGTTTTATGGGAAACAACTAGGGACATAGAAAACTTATGGTAAGGGCGTAAATCGACCCATCTCTCACAACCGGGAATGAGGGGTAGTTTCATAACTCCAGTTTGGAGCGGCTGATACAGGGGATGTAACAGGGGTGATCATTTTTCCTGTTTGGGTATTGCGACAATTCGGGGCGGGGAGGGTCGCGTATTCTGAGGTCCCTTTTTTATACCATAGGAGCCGTTGACATGTAGTTCCCTTATTACGGGCCAGGTTAGGGAACCTCTGTCGTCTTACCTGTCCTTTCCCTTACGGCCCAACCTCGGTTCATTGACTTCTGGCGGAAAAGGAGAGGTAATGACACGGTCTCAGGGTGATTGTATTAAAGACAAGTTTTTGTGCAAATACTGACGGTATTTGAAGCCAATTAGGTGGTGTGCTAGGGGTGGCAGTCTGCCAATTTCGGGGCTAATCGCTCGGAAGAGTGGGAGTGCAAAAATAGAGGGAGAGAGAGAGAGAGAGAGAGAGAGAGAGAGAGAGAGAGAGAGTGCAACGGCAGGCTAAATAGTACACGTGCAACAGAGAGGGTGGCAGTGTATTCAAGAAAGGCTATTTAGTGCATTACACAGTAAAGGGCATTCACGGGTCTGCGTTAGAATCTCGTAATCATGCAGTTTGAGCATTAGACAGGGTAGAGGGGACGTGCCTTGAGAAAAAGGAAAGAAGAAAGGAGGTACCATTTTGTCGCACTTTCTCGCATTCTCGGTCCTTCGACCAGTTGGGTCAACGCCTCAGTCACACACACACATTCTCTCATAGTTTCGCATCATACGTGACATGGGTTCATTCGTGTGGTCTGGTTTAAGGGTGATCACTTTTTATCAGGTCATACTAATTTTACGGGTTTGTTCGATACGTGAGTAGTTAGTAGGCGTGCTTAGGCACCACCTTGCAGCGCTAGTCTGCTTCGTACATTAGACACGGCAAGGCTTCAGGTCTTCGCCACACCTCGGCTGTAATCTCTGATGTAACCTGCAGAGGGAGGGAAAAAGGGGTGGGGGGGGAAGACAGCATTCGCGCACATTCAAATACATGGATTCATAAGTCCTTTACTTACCTCTTACTCGTCCTTCCTCCTCGGGGCAGAGTCCCGGGGGTATGGTTTCTGGGGTCGGGAGGGGAGAGGGGCAGTGTGCCCTTATAGGTCGGGTGTAGGAAAACGTTAAGAAGAAAACCAAAGATACCTAGTGTGAGGTATCCAGTTGGTAGGTGCATTTAGCTATCGGGGTCCTTAAATCTCCTTCAACGCTGTGACATTCTGCGGTTCATTAGTTCCTTGGTCAACTCTGTTCCCTAGTACCTTCGAGCGTTGTACTTCATAATATTTACATCATTTCATTTCACCCTTCTTTCACATTCCCTCATTTACACCGTTCGTTTTACCCATCCTTGGCAGTCGAGGTCTTCCTCCATGCGAGAGTTCATGACTCAGTCGCGTACTTTGAAGGCAGAGTGTCGTGTTGTCGATCCGATCCGACCTCCAGGGCTGGGCAACCATCTTCTTTCAACCTTAAAGAGAGAGCAGAGTAGGGTGCACAGAAAAGAACTTTCCCACCGATCCCACATTTTTAAAATAAAACATGCAATACCCGTCCATAGTTTCGAAAACCTTTATTTTGCAAAATCAAAAACATGCAATACCCGTCCATAGTTTCGAAAACCTTTATTTTGCAAAATCATTTCAGCACGTGGATTATGAGGGTGCGGTCGTATTTGGCCGGACGTGGCAATGGCTAAAGTGCGTACAGTGGGGGTGTCGTCTTGCAGCAATAAATACATTGGAAAGTTTTATTCATTCATTTGTAAGAAACTAAAACGTCTATTAATTGGCTGGGGGTTCGGGGGCATTTATTTCATAATTTAGAAGCATAATCATAATAGTCGCAATCAGATTTCCTATATGCATACCGTATGTGTGCGTCATAAATGGGGTTATACATCAGCAACGAAAATATAATACACCGCACATTTGTAATCAACATTTTTAACGGGACCCTTTCACAATGTTCGTCGAGTGAACTCTCCTTGTCTTTTCTAGCCAAGTGTACGAAGGATCATATAAGTCTCAGAACATCAAGTTTGTATTAGTGCGAAGGAACACCACGAGGTGTTCGTAAGTTCCTATTGATACCAGCGCCATTTTGGGCGGGGCCGGCCCAGTCCGGAAGTAGCATCAGGGAAAAATGTTTCCTACAACCGGCAGTTGGACCAGAGTCCTTTTCGGCAGTTCTAGAATTCATGCTAACAGAAGGAGTGGCAATGTCATGCTTGTTTCGTTAGTGATCAAGGCAGTCGTCCCTTACCGGAAGCCTGCAGGGGCCGAAGGCTCCGCCGGGGACCTTTGTAGGATCTTCAAGGCTGCGGAGATGCTGTCGGAGATGGGGGCTCGTGCCCCAGTGGGCAAGGGTCCGAGTTATATTGCTGGTCAAAGTTACTCTAGCGGCCGAGGCCCGCCTTCCAGCGGACCCAGACGCCATTTTGAGGCCCTCCAGGGGCCACTCTCGTCGAGTTTGCAAGAGTGGAAGAGATCCTTCGGAGTGAAAGGAAGAGGTCTCTGTTTTGTGAGAGCGGGACGTTCGGCTGGGGTGCAGCTGTGATGCCCCCACCTGGGGGGCGAGGGAGACTCGTTCGCGCCGTCTCCTTCTTCCGGTGCACCCCATGCTGCTCTTTTTCATCGGCCCGCACGAAGGTCTCTCCCCATCCGGTGCTCCCCATCGTGTGCTCAGTGCTGACGGAGTATGGCCACCTGTGGCGCGCATTTGGTGCGGCACAAGTATCGGTGCAGTCATTGCAGGTTCGGTGTTCCGAAAATATGGGCACCATTGCACGTTCGGTGCTGCGCAAGTATTGGGGCATCATCGCCTGGCTGGGGTGTTTGGCGTTGGGCCGGGGGCTGGGAGACCTCCTATCCGTGGAGGTGGGAGAGGCTCGTCCGCGTCGCCTCTCCCTCCCAGCCCGACTTGGACAAATTGTTGTGGAGGTACGTGCAGGACATCCCGCCGTCCAGAGCTGCTGCGGCTGTTACGGAAGGGAAAAGAAAGAGGTGCCTCGTTCTTCTCTGGACATGTGGCGGGACTACTTAAGACTATCCAGGCCCGTTGCGGCTGGCCGAGGAGACATGTGGCGGGACTACCTACAACTGCCCAGGCTGCTGGCTCCTGCCTCTCCTCCGGCTCCCCCATACGTTAAGATTTCCTGACCAAGAGTTGGCAGCAGGGCCCGCCTTATATGGGTTGCCGCCGGTTGGGCGTAGCCGTAACCCTACCCTACTTTGGAAGGTTCCAGAATGTGGGGGGGGCGAATGTTCTATTGACTTTTCATGTTCTACAGTTTACCGTTCTTGTTTTTCTAGCGTTATTGTGTTTTCCCTTGCCTGTTATGTTAAAATAAAAGTTCGTGTTTATCAGTGGCTTACTGATTTCGTTTCCCATTTCTTTCTTTCCAGGTTGTTTCATGCTAAAATTTCTATTAACATAGTTTATGTAACATGGAAGCACGTGCAGGTGGATGACGCAGATTCATATATTACGTACACACAAACTCAGACGGGGGGGGTAGTAGAAAAGTATGACACGCAAGATCCGAAGACGAACATTAAACAGTGATTATTTGGCCAAAATTATCTTTTTCCGTCTGTCAATTTAGAGCTAGGCTGGGTTTCCGTTTTTATATTGTCCGACCTAGGAAAACTCGAACATGCCGCTGAAATCGTTCTGGCGGAACCTGTGCCATCGGGCATAATCAAACGTGGTGGTTCTATCTGGTCTGTCCGTGCGAGTCGGATTTTTCTTTGTCTCGCGCTTTTTCTCATTCTGCTGGCCTGTCATTCCTGTCGGCCCTTTGCCTTTACTCATGCTCAGTAGAGTCGGGCATTGGGCTTTCCAGTGTCCGACATATCTACAAAAAGCGCATTGGTCTGGCCCTAAGTCTGGCCGTCTTTTGCGTAGTGTCGGGGGATAACTTTTGGGTAGCGGTGTCCCGGGGTTGTCCTGTCGGTATATTTCTCTACCTGGTTTGTCCTCGTCTTTTCTCTGTCGTTGCATAGCCTCTCTGCGCCACATACCGAGACTGTCGAGCATAATAGGCGTTGTCTTATTATTGCGAAGGGCTATTTCCAACGTTTCTATTTTATCAAGGTCAAAGGATCCTGCCAGTGGCCACTGTTTGTCTTGACTTTCTTTGGTATACCTGTGCCACAATTTATTATAGGCTATGGTAACTAATCCATAGTTTATGAACATGTCCTTATTAGGGGTGCCTTCTAGTGGAGCTATATGGTCCACCTCTAATACACGGTCCGGGCTGAACCAATTATCAATCAATGGGGAGAAGACAGACATGACGGCTCGTAACGAGGGACTAAAAAGTCAGCACTGCCTATCTTATCACTAGGTGCAAAGACTAGACAGAATATTCCTATTCTTCGTTGTTTGCAGGCAGTGAATACCTCATGAACAAAAAAATAAAAAGTAACCAATAACGAGGAGCAATCAAACAATCAAATAAATAAATAAGATAGAGAAAGGACAATGGGGAGAGTAAGTAGGGCGCAAAAGTCTGCGTCCTCTACCCTTTCACTAACCGCAAAGAGGAATCTGTTGTTTCCGGTTTGCAGACAGAGAATCTCCAGAAGACAATCTGCGAACAGTAGTTCGGGGTTAAAGAACCCAGTTAATCAGTGAGGGAGAGGGGAGTCTCCCAAAAACCGTTAGGAAATAATAGAGTCAGTGGGGAAGAAAGATAGGCGCGACGGTTACGTTACCTATCCTTCACTGTTTGCAAAAGAGAAGGAGCCTACTGTTTCTCCGTGTGCAGACAGTGATTCTCCAAAATAAGTTAACAAAGAGTAATACTAGTATATATTGTAAACAATCAAGCAATCAATTATTTTCGCACTCCGTCGTGTTTACACGACCTTACCCGGACCGTATGGACAGTTTCTTGTCTTCCGAATCCAGCGCCCGTTCGTCCTCTTTTTCTCGTATTTCTCACGGCACTCCTAATGGTCCCCAGTCAGGACCGTAGATCACTCGAGAGAGGTCTGTTCGGAACTAGTGAAGTTCGGATGATCGGCTGCCAGACGAGGGTCTATTGGGCAAGAGCTCTCCCGATCGTTGCAGTCGTTCACTCTGTCGTCGGGACCTCTCCCACTGGATCCACGAGTCGCTGATGGGCCCCACGCTTGGGACGCCAATTGTTAAAACAATTTAGTCGGGTCGGGGACAATCGATATTTGCCCGGCGGTATTGCCTCTGTGACCCTCTAGTCATTTAATCAATGAAGAGGCAGGCGCTGGAGACTGGAAAGCAGGAAACAAGGTTTTTATTCTCTCCGGAGGAGAACACAGCAAAACGGACAGCAGGTATCGTTCTGAGGTGCTCTAACTTATGTTTGAGGCCTGGCCCCTTATATACAGTGTTTGCGGTTTTTATTACAGTTTACATACATATGATAAAGCTTTGATGTACGGAAAGACATTCCCGGAATCCCCCCTTCGGGCCAGTTCCCACACACATTTACAGTTGAAGTCCCCACCCTAGTCACAACAGGTGATGAGTATCGCGCAGCTGGATATTCCGCCGATTCATGGAATGTGGGGGTCGATCGGATCTCATGGGGAGGGGGCTTTGATCAACCCGGGGATCCTTTGATGGGGGAAGCTTTCTATTGTGCGGGGAGGGGCAAGGAATAGTATCGGCAGAGCTGGGTGTCGGCCTGGGAACGGGGAAGACAAACGGGCACACGGGGAAAAAGGGGGGTTTGCATCCAAGGGCCGGGGATCATGAAAGGGAAGAAGGGAGGTGTCGCGCTGGGAACAGGATGAGGGCCTGGGGCAGAGCAGCGCCGAAGAGGGGTTTATGATTCAAGGCAGGTGCAAGCAGGGGGTTGGTCAGCGTGCAGGCTTAGTGAGGGCGAAGGGCTATGTCAGGGGCCAGCGGCATGCAAAAGGGTTCGTTCTGATCAGGGCATCTTAAAATGGCGGGTGCGCACGACAAAAGTGTGGCATCAGGGGATGAGGCAAGATGGAGCAGATAATGTTCACCAAACCGTACTAATTTTCAACATACTTTAGCATTATTCTACAGCTTAAGTGCATATAATACATGTGACTGTTTTTTCCGTATATTAGATAATTTCGAAATGCATTATATGTATTTTGGGGTGGTAAGGTATACACGATACTCTACAGTATGTTTTACTATGCCTAGATTCGTAAACATGGCCATAGTTAGCGTGGAGTGGGTGTGATGTATTCCTATAGGTTCTGTATCGATCCCCCTATTCCTGACCCTGTTCTGGTTAACAAGTTAACTAGCAGCCATCCCATGATGCAGAAACCGTTATCTGATGATGCCACACCACGGCACAGGAACGTGTTATCTGATTAAGTCATAACGCTTGCAATCTAATTAGACAAGCGATATTCCTCCAGCCCCTGATAAGGCATACGGAGTTCTCAAAACAAATCAAACCTATGACAACCTGGGAAAAACCCTGCGGCCATTGTTTTGATTTCATCGAGAACTTCCGCAAAAGAATGTGCTAGCGACCAAGTCGTATGACATCCTTATTGACGTATCTATGTCCATCCTTACGTCAATCTCGGCACCTTACAGGTATAAATATTACCGGTATTGCCTTAAGCAAACACACGCGGTGGTGACGAGATCGGAGCAGCCAGACTTGCCGAAGCCCAGAGCAGAGCAGACCCCGCTGGCGCAGCCCCGCCTTCCTGACGCGCTGAGAACGAGACGCTGCTTTCTCCTGCCGAGAAATCCAGCTCCGGCGCTTCCGGGTAGCCCTCGCAGGCAGCCTGGAATATCGAGACCAGAGACGAGAGATACCATCCCTCATTCATCCTAAATTCCAGGTACAGAACTGAATAACCCCTCGCAGAGAATTCTTGAGTCAGTCACTTGGCAAAACAAACTTAACTTAAACTGCTACTTTCTATTCCCGCCCACGTATTAGGCTTAGGTCAGGTACACCGGGGTAGGCGTAGTTAGAAACACCAGTTGAGTACGATTAGTCAAATGTATATGTATATATATATATTTTATCCATTTTAAACCTGCATATGGCTTAGAAACCATATAAATGTTTTTACAGTATTATTTTATACTTCTGCTTTTATTGTATGCACTTTACTTAACCATAAGTATTGCGATAATATCGATCCATTTCTCTTGTATGAGAAAAGAGACTGATCAATAAATAACATCTTTTATTGAACACGCCCGTCTCTTCCTTTTCTCTACAATCTGGTGAGACTAAGAATGCACGTACTGACTGAGTAAAATAAGTTGTCTTTTGTTTTCACACGACTCTAGAGATACACTCTTGATTAGGGGAGAGCAAAGTTGTCATGTTGTATGGTTGTCAGAAACTAAATCCCTTCTTGTCTATCCAGGGAGGTTCAACTCCTCCTTGCCTATTCGAGAAAGTTTCTAGTGAACTCTGAGCTAGCTGGCAAACCCAAAACTTTAAGTCTAATATCGACAATAGAAGACCTAGTTAACGTCTGGTCTAGGCCTATACTATTGAAGGTATTATTCCAATGCGCAGAGCCTATTGGGATAATAGGAACTACACTACAAACCCTTTGTCCACTGTCTGGGAGCAATACACATCTCACCAGAGGGGGGCCATCAGAAGTCAGATGAAAGGTGGAAACTGGAGAGAAAATGACATCTTACTAAAAGTAATTCCCAAAATAGTAATATAAAATCTGACTTCACCATTAAATCGCATTTTAGATTACTGTTAAAATGAGTCCTCTAAATGTTTTCCTAGCTGCTTCCAAACTGAATTTAGAATTTTTTTTAAGGTAATCGTATAAACCAGGGTCAATCTATGGGACAGCCAGCCTTGACACAGTGAAAAACGACTTTGGAGGTTTTTCTCTGCCAGGACAGGTAAAACTAGCCTGGGGACATTGTTTACAGTGCTACTTTAGCGAGTGGCACAATGAATGCTGCAGTCCACTAGTTGCTTTTAATTTGCAGCCCATGGGTACAAGTGGTACTATATGCTATGGACTAACAATTATATGATGCACCCATCAGGTGTGCATCAGCTTTAATTTCTTTGAAAGGGAGGGCACGAGCACATAGGTTAGCAGAGATTCACTCATACTAGAACCAGAGAATTAAAGACCTTCGCGAGACTGAGGCCTGGATTTAGATTTTGGTGGCTGCAAAAACGTCTTCCACAAAATGAAGAATGTCCTGTCCACGCTCCTTAAAGTGTATTCAAGTGTATGTCCTGCATCCCCCAAACTTTAAATCAAGGCCTACGTTACGAGTTTAGACTTATAAGAGAAATACTGTACATGAGAACAAACAAAACAAAAAATAGAGACAGCAATGTAAAATGTAACAAATAGAAGTTAAACGTTAAATCAGTGTGCACTTTGTATATTACAGATTTAACAGCTGAAAGTATAAAGGATACTATAAACAATATACAAAACTACAGATCAGCCTAAAATTACGCTGATAAATATCAGTCTTGGTCATAAAATGACTGACATTCAACAATTAAAAACACTTCCTACTGATAAAGGTCCATCTGGATGCAAAGATAGTTTTTGTAATGTACCTTACTACTTTGCGCTTATAAGATGTTATCTATATGGGCTTTGACTTGCATTTAACTGATGTGTAAAGAACTTTACTTTCCTACCCAGACACTCATCTTGTAAAGCGCTCTGATATCCGCAAGGGTCTTGTTTGCGCTGTATAAAACTTTCAAAATAAATAAATAAATAAAGTGTGGTTGATCCAATAGACATTTAAACTCTTTATTGAAGGTATTATAAGAAGACATTCTGGGGCTGTAGTTCCTGACTCCAGGGTCAGTTTTGCTTTTTTTTTAAAGAAGAGATTTCAAGGAGGAAGAATGCCCCCTGAATTTGGCCCTGGCCAAATGAATGGCAAGGGCCAAGGCTAGATAAAATGGGGAGTCAGTGAAAAGTACTTATGGGCAATGCAGTCTAAGTTATATTTATGCTTTTTCCTCAATGGGGAGCCATTTCAGTGTGATAGGAGCGTACAGGCATCCTCAAACTTTTAAGTGCTAGCGGCCAGCCTGGCCCCTTGGGGAAATGCTGCTTTGAGAGGGGTTATGTGTAGCTTGGCAATTGCTTAAAAGTTCAGAGCTTCCATAGTTCAGCCTGAATAGTACAAGAGCCTGAGTCCCATGTTTAAAGCCATTTTCTGGAATGCCGCACCGAAGCCTGAGAGGATGCTCTGCACCTTCAGTCTGCAGGTTAAAGGGTGCTTCAATCAATCAATCAGGGTACTTGTTAAGCGCGGCTACTCACCCATGAGGGTGGGCTGCTGATCG
This sequence comes from Lissotriton helveticus, assembly GCF_964261635.1. Taxonomy (NCBI): domain Eukaryota; kingdom Metazoa; phylum Chordata; class Amphibia; order Caudata; family Salamandridae; genus Lissotriton; species Lissotriton helveticus. The sequence goes on from NC_136061.1 coordinate 780,551,406, forward strand.
GACCGGGTGGTGGATCATTAGAGGCTTGCCGGTCCACATTTGCATCCAAGAAGAATCCCAGAGATTTAGCACATTCCATAATCGGGAGCTGGCTGATCAGTATAAGGCATGATTTGAGCTGGGCTTGGACCAGGATGGTGCACTCTGGGGGAGAGATGAGAAGGCATTCTGATTTAAGTGGATTGAGTTTGAGGTGGTGCATATCTAGGATGGAATGTAAGCCAGAACGTGAGTAGCTAGTTTAATGTTATTGAGAGAGGAAATGTTCAAATAGAGCTGGGTGTCATTAGTATATAATTGGTATGTGATGTATGCTGAATTGTCACAATTTGGAGCTACTTTGAAGACTTTTTGCTTTCTTTGTCTTTATATTTTTCTTATTTTCACAAAGCAAGAAATTATTTTTTCTGAATTTTGCATAACTTTTTTCACGTGATGTGGTGATGCTAGTGCAAGAAAAATATCTAGTCCACTGGAGGAGCTATGATTTCTCAAGAAAGTGGAGATTAAATGTTCCATTTTCAAACGTGGCACTATTATAACCCATCATAAATATTATACTGTGTGTCATTATTGTTCCTCTCACTACAGCTGCCCACGTATTTTACACACTTGCTACGTTATTTAAATCTACATAACTATTTCCAGGCTCCAGAGAGTGGGAGCATACTTATTTCAGTGAGAACAAAAAATCATGCTAAGAAATCTCATGATGGTAGGAAACAATACCTGGAATCAGGCCACAGTGATAGCAGTGCATACAATACTTTAGGGGACTAGAGGATCACTTTAAATTCTGCAACTCCATTCGTAATTTCACATATTTTAGGATGGTATCCAACTTCCAGTAGTTCAAATTCATGGTTAAATGGCAGTCGGACAGAGGGCCCACGTGTTACTGCACCTTATCTTCCACCATAAAAGTTTCTTCAGTTTGTATATTATGATTTCACAGCCTACAAGTTGAATCTTGGGCTTCTAGTGTTATTTTAGTGTCATATGTTTAGCATGGCTGCCCCCTTATTTCATGAGTGCACAGTCCATCTAATAAGGAAGAGAATTAATATTTTAGTGAAACATGATGTTCTAATGCACTTAGACATAGGATAGAGAGCATCATGAAACCATATAATACTGTTCATGTGCCCCTCTTCTATAGAATGAAAATCCAGCAGGAAACCCAGTCCAAAGCCACAATAGCAAACATCCTGCCTTAGCACCTGTGGGTATTACTGTGACGTCACTCGGAGCCACATCCTTAAACAGCACTTGGAGCTACCAATTCATTCCTCATGCTGGTTAGTTTTGCATTATCCTTCGGGCACACTCTGCTTACCACCTGCCGATCGACTGCTGCTCCCACTTCTCATGGCCGGGCGCAACCAAAATTTGCATAACAAAATAAATCAAAGTCAAACACTTAGGGGCCGATTCTGATCTTGTTGGGAAAGCCCGCCTTCCGAGTTGGATCCGGAGTGCTTTCCGACCGATTCGCACTACGGGGCACCGAACGCCCGAATATGATGCGAACACGCGCTTACAGACACGGGTCGCTCAGAGCCCATTGAGGTCAATAGAAGCCTATTGTACGACACGTACATAGTCTCCCATTGATGAAAAAGGTACATTGCACAAAAAGGCGCCCCCTGTAGTGGGGACGCATCTGTGCCACCCGCGCCATACATGCATGTCTTGAGGGGTCCCCTCTGTGACCGACTCGTAAGGCTACGGGTGTAGGGGGGTCCGGAGCGAACCCCCGAAGTCAGCTTCCCGCAGCTTTTACGAGTCGAAAACTCCATCTCGATCCGGCTGTCTGAATCGTACATCATACTGACTTGGTCGGAAATCGTCTCTATTGCACGGCACGGTTCGCTTACGGCGGACACGTACGCAATAATGCAGATCCGGAAACGTCTCGGTCGGCGATTACACGTTTCCCACATCGTACTTGCTCGATTGTACAGTTGTACGAGTCGGTTGGAAAACACGTGTCCAGCTCGTACTTTTCCAGGCCAGATCGCGTTCATAGCCATTCCGAGCAAGATCAGAATCGGCCCCTTAATGTTGATGCTTAACTTGGTTTCTGGATATCTCTGCTGTAAAAAAAAAACAAATGTGTGTTGGGAAGAAATTAAATAAAATTAAATTAAATGAAAATACATTTTATAAAGCACATTTTATAAAGCACTAGATTGTCCTAGGTCGTCTTAACGCACCTAGTTACGGAGCTATGAATTAGAAAGCCAAGTTTTGAGCTTCTTTCTAAAAACTGATAGGAATGTACTTGTCTTTAAGTGGAGGGGTAAGGCATTCCACCGTTTGGTTGTACCATACACAAAGCTTCTTCCCCCAACACGTTCTTCTAAACTTGGGCACTGTAAGGTTGGCTACTGAGGAGGATCGTAGTGGCATAGCGGGAATGTATCTGAGCAGTTTATTTTTGAAGGAGTCTGGGCCTTTGCCATGTAAAGACTTAAAGGCGATACAAAGCACCTTGAGGTCTATCCTCCTCTCAACTGGCAGTCACTCAAGCTCCACTAATGCCTTAGCCACTGAGCTTTGTCTAGGTATTCCAAGCAATACACGTGCTGCCGAGTTCTGCATGATTTGTAGTTTGTTGAGGAGCTGTTTCTGTAAGTTAATATATAGACCATTATAGTAGTCTATTTTGGACAAGGCGAGGGCAGTTACTACTAGTTTCCTCAACTTAAAAGGGATAAAAAGGTAAGATCTTTCTCTTTAGCATAAAGAAAACACTTGAGGTAATGGCATTCACCTGTTTGTCAAACGACAGATGGTTATCAAAGGTCAAAGAAGAAATGTTAATTAAAGGGGAGAGGGGTGGGCAATCGGCAGGCAAAGTGAAAAAGTGCAAATTAATTGGCGGGATAAAGAATGCCAAAACACCATTACTGAAAAAGAGAAAAAGCTGAGAGGCTTTTATATGGGCAGTAAGTGAAATCTCTCCCCATTACGAAAAGCACAAACGAACAGAAAAGTGAGGAAAGGGATTTAAGATGTAGGTATTTGAAAAATTGACAATACAAAAAACGAAGTCGATAAGTGATTAGCAATGAAATATACATGGCAACAGTCATTTGATGTAGCACAACACCTAGGCAACTGATGCTGTCACTGCCATAGATGTAAGCAACGAGTGTAAGGGGTAGCAAAATATATAAAATAATGATGAGGGACAGGCTAGACCCCAAGCAGTGGTCTCTTCCAGAGATCAGCACTTCAGACCTCGACCCCCCCATCCCAGGCAGACAGTGAAGGCATATGAAATTGAAGAGCCAGTTTAAACATTTCATCAGATGTGCCTGCACCACATTGAAGTAAATCTCTGTAGTAGGGTCTGCACAGTGGTCAGACTAGCGACAACAGTTCTGAATCATACACCGAGGATGCTGTGATAGGTTTTGTGATGAGTCACAGACTGCAACAGACACGATTTAGGCTTCAAGAGGGTATTTTCCATTGCTACAGCAGCAGTAAGAACTGATGTGGCTGAAAGATATCCTTTCATAACATCTGGGTGGTTCAGTGTTTCACAGTACTCGTTGATTCGTTTTTGTGACGCACTTAGGAGCTAGCGGCCTAGCAATGGGACCTGGAATACTATTCAAAGCCTCTGTTTTATGCAGGTGTCTCCAAGCATGGTACGTCGAACAATACCATTTTACACGCGTTAAGAACCAATAGTGCGTGCCTCAGAGGCAAGTGTTAGTGAGAGCAGAGATGAGTCACACTCATTACAGCTGCTGCCATGTAACTGTCTTCAAGAACGACTATTAAACTGTTAATTAGACTAGATACCGATGGACTGAACAAACCCCTTTCTGCGGCAATATACATCCATGAAAGCACAACGAAAGTATGTGTCTTGTAAGTAGGAGTGGAAAGACCGTAAAATAGCATCATTTTGTTGGAACGTTCATGCATTTGTAAGGATGAAAACATCCACAAAACATGAAAATTAAGCAATTGTATTTATTTCATTTGAAGGATATCTTAAAGAACAATACGTCAACTTTAGTTTAGTTTAGTTTAGCTTACAGTCTTATATAGCGCTTGAATGACCCTCGGAAGGGTATCTCAGCACTCTGGATATGCAGCAGAGGCAACGGCAGTGGGCTAGTCTAGAACAGAACTGTTTTCAGGGCTTTTCTACATTTTCGATGGTCCGGGCATTGTCTTAAGGCAATAGGGAGTTGGTTCCATATTAGTGGCACTTGATACGAAAAGGTCTTACCTCCTGTTTCCGTCTTTTTTATTCTGGGAATGTTAAGTAGTGATTTAGAGCTTGATCGCAGAGCTCGGTTGGGGGTGTAGTGGTGGAGCCTCTCCGCCAGGTAGGAGGGTTCTTTTCCCCATGTTGCTTTGTGTGTTAAGCAGCATATCTTGAACTTCACACGCTTCTGTATGGGTAACCAATGTAGCTGGTGGAAGAGGGGGAGTGAGGTTGATCTGTGGGGGGCATTTAGGATTAAACGTGCAGCAGTATTTTGTGTCATCTTTAGGCGGTTTAGTGAGGCCTCGCTGCCTTCAATTATTAAGGCGTACAATAGTCCAGCTTGCTCAGTACTAAGGTCTGAATCAAGGTCTTTCTCACTGTGTCGGGAAAATAGGGAAAAGCTCTCCTCAGTAGGCCTAGAACGTGAAAGCATGAGCCCACTGTGTGTGTAACATGTTTTTTCATGGTGAGGGTCTGCTCGAGGTGCACTCCCAGGATCTTAACTGTGGTAGCGGGGGTTGGGGCGTTTCCTAGTTCCGGAGGCCACCAGTGAGGTGTCCACAGAATTGGGGCGTCTCCGAAGAGCAAGACCTTTGTTTTACCGGCATTCAGCTGGAGGAAGTTATTTTCCATCCATTGTGAGATTGCCAGCATGCTGGAGGAGAAGGTGGATTGGGCTGTCTGCGAGGCTTTGTTGAAGGAGAAAGTGAGTTGGGTGTTGTCCTCATAGGATATTGGGACGAACCCGAAGTTCCTTAATAGAGCTGCCAAGGGGGCTTTGTAGATTTTGACCATAGTTGGGCTTAAGCATGAACCCTGGGGTACCCCCTGAGTTAGTTCTTGTGATTTGGACTGGAATGGGCCAAGGTTAATGGTCTGGGAACCCTACAAGGATATCAAGTCCTAGATTCCTATCGCGTATAGGCTCTTGTACGCCGATATGTAATTCCAAGCTTATACGGGTTGGGTTTCCCACGAGTATGCGAGGCAGTGGGCCTGACATAGATATGCCCTGGAGGTTCTGATTCCATTAAAATCTTGATCATTAGATAGACATAAGCAGTTCATCAGTATAAGGTTGTGACAAAAAGCCATAGGGCTGCTATGAAATCTTTGGATAGGATGACGTTGTAGATATTGGGGCAATAGGAGTGTTTTTCCTTCTTCTTGTTCTATGTTGATTTTGTAAACCCTAAATAATTCATCAGCTATATACTAATAGAATGTTGTCACCGAGTGTATGGTCATGTATGAAACATATCCCTATGCATACACAGAACCAAGGTGTTTTTATCTTTTGGTGGCATGCAATATGCAAGATATGTAGTTGGTTATATGTATGTTTTCTTGGTATATGTGTTATGTCAAATGTGATGTATATTAGTGGTAGGCGGAAGTCGCAGAAGGGACTATCGCGGAGAGGCACGGAGATTGAAGGCTAAATAAAAGTTTAAAGCAAACTTACCTTATTGCGCCACATCTTCCTGATCCCGGCTTTATTTTTGTAAACTTCGCATGCGCGGGAGCCTGCGCATGCGCGGGAGCCTGCGCATGCGCAGTCCCGCACAGAACTTATTCAGAAAGCAGAAACCCACTTTGAAGTATAGTCGACAAGGATAACAAAAAACCTTTCAGAGGAAGACAAAGTGTCAAATGGACCAACAATGTCCACAGCAAGCTTGGACAATGGATGTTCAAGTATGGCAACCGGTGAATTTTTCAATTTGTCATTCCCAGCACATATCATACAATCGCTAACAGACTCTTCCACCTGAGGGTCAACCTCCGGCCACCAATAGGATTCTCTGACTCTCGCTTTTGTCAAATTGTGACCAAGATGCCCCTCATTTGCAAGATTATTAATGTTGTCTCTCATCAGAAAGGGGGGTATAAATCTCTCACCCCGGAAACGCTCTCCTTGCAAAATGTTCAATTTATCACGAACATTCCAATAACCTTTCGCACATTTGGCAACATCATTCAAAGAGGGCCATCCATTGACAATAAAATCCATATTTTTTACTGGTTCTGTAGTTTCTTTTATTCTCATCTGACATATCAACAATGTGAATTTGTAATGGCTTCTTCTTTCCTCTCCATCACGACCCATCCCTACTTTCAAACTTCTCTATCTCTTCCTAAATGACAGTATCCAGACCAAGTCTGGATGTTTTGCATCATACAAGAGTGTAACAGGGGCCTGGTGCATAGAGGGCCTCCAACCTTTAAACGGAGACTTAAGGGAGCCCTCATTCAGCTCAATGCAAAATGAAAATCTGTAAGATACATGAGATACAAAAGCCCCACATCACATTCTGCAAGGGTTCCTCATAATTTGCGCTACGACTCTGGAATCATTCATTTGGAGGATCATGGATGTCACCTTCTCAGAAGGCATTATGCCGATAATTGTAAATGATGATGTTATGACATGGCTTACAACACATTTCTCACCACGGACAAAATAAGCAAATAAAGCTGTGAGTCATGTCTTCTTGTCTTTGGAGGCAACTGCATCAAGAAACACACCATGAGAAGCTCCTGTATCCACAGCAATAGGGACTACATCTTTGCCATTGATCCATGAGTGCGCTGTGTGATGTGCAAGAAAGACACCCACCACACTTATTATAGTCATCTGGCAATGCTGCTCTCTACATGGCATTTGGAGCAATACAATCACCCACACAACTCTACCACCTCCAATTTGTTAAAGGTAAAGGAGACACATCAATGGCCTGGTTCTCCTAATTTTTAGATGACCAAAAATATTTCTAGCCACGCTCCATGTGCTTTCTTTTGTTGTTTCACAGGTTTCACCACAGGAACCTTGGCTTTTCAATATGTATGCAAAACTCTTATTAATCTTGCTCCAGATGCATGGACTGCAGTTTATTCGTATGTGGAAGAGTTTCAGATTCTTCTGAGTCTGAATTGGTTCCCTAAAAATAAAATGAGAAGCCTTTTGGAAATTGTGCATAGCACGCACTGCGACTGGATTCAGGTACATTAAACCAAGACTCAATTTGTTTAGTTTTGACCAAAAACATTCTCAGTAACTTGTTTCAAACCAGCAACCATCATCAATTCCTCCTTTTGCCTTCTTCCACAATATTCCAAGAAGCTCAAAAGGATGGAAATCTCTCTTTATAAACCCAAACGGTCTATCAACTGAAAAATGGTGATTTTTTTCATTTGGAAAAATCCTACATCACACAGGCCCTCATTACAAGAGGCCGGTCATTTGTCATTGGGTTGCTAACCCCGTTACTGAACCCGAGAGGAATTATGTGGTTCATGGAATTACCACAAATTTGTGTTTCTCCTGCAGAGTTTTGTAGCTGAAAGTTGCTAAAAGCAGTTGAAATCTTTTTGTGTAACTATGAGAAAGAACGAGGAACAACTGGTGGAATTAGGCCCGGCATTCCTCAATACTCAGAGTTCTCAGGGTTCAAACTGGAATCGCTATTAATTCTCACAGCAAGTCTAAATAGGGCCTCTGGTGTCATTCATTTCAGGGCTATGGAAATAACTCCCTATCATTTTGAGACCTATTAATGAGGCCAATAGTTGTGAAAACTGAAGTTCATTTTATGCTCAATTGTGTTGGTATTTTATATCTAGGAATCACAAAGAAGCTCATACAAAATGTCAGGAGATGCCTAAAAACTGAGCTGGGATAAGAGGTCCTAAGTCCACGGCATTCAACAACCTACACCTATTGATATCTACAGACTCTTCTGAAAAAAGTCTTAATTTCCATATTGTTTAGATCAATTGGCCAAGTACTTCTTGTTCCACACAATTTAAATTATTTATGCTAGATTACTAAAAAGGTTCTGCTACAAAAAGTATGGTGCCATTCCTATCTCAAATCAAATTATTCAGAAACTCAAACCAAGGGATAGGGAGTTAGGGATACATCCACAACTTGCCACTCACATTTCTGTTTAAGGCCAGCATGCAAGGTCACTCATGACTAGGATTTCTGGTTCTCATTTTAAACCAATCATAAATTGTAAAACACCACTAAAAGTAATATTTGCATTTCAGTTAAAACTGGAAAACAGAGGATTGTGGTGCCCACTAGTGATGAAGTAGAAGTAGAGCAGCAATATCTCCTAATGCTTACTATTATGGATGCTCTCGCTGTGGCCCACTTTGACCATGGTGCGACACTTAACATGCCGTTGTGACCGTTCATAAGACCTACGTTCACTCCCATTTAGGAGCATAGCTCACCTCATAGAGCTTTGAATGTCTGTTTTCTGCATGTTGCAAACCTATTCCCATCCTGAATCCCTCTCTGCTTTGGAGCCCACGGGCCCTGCAAGACCATTTTTTCACCGTAGACACAGGTGGACACAGGGTGCCCCCCACAGTCCTGATTAAGACCCTCATGTAAAGATTTAGGCTACCCTACACTACCATTGGGCCGAAACGTCAACAGCCCCATTTTGTATGCCAAATGGGAACAGTGACATTCTCACTGAGCCAGATGTAACATTATGGTTTTGTAAATAATTTTGTGGCCTTGGTTAAGGCTGGATAGGCCATTCATGTATACATTATCACTGCTCTCCTTTTTTCACTCGCCTTCACTTCTGAACATTGCTGCACCAATCCCACCCTTCTTTGGGGCACCTTTGCACAATTTATTCAGACATATGCCATGTTTTGAACATGCCAACATTAGTTCAATATGATTAAATAATGTTCAACATGAAAAATTGTTAGTAAGTAATTTAACAGGTGCAATCAAATCAAATGTTTTAACGGTGTGTCACTGGGACCCTTTCCTTCTGTACCGCTGTGTACAGACTAGCACCTTCGAGAGGAACTGGGAGTAGGGTCTCAATCCAAGGTAACCGTCACTGATAGCGGGATGGAGCTTTTCTATTTAGAAGCTCAGGTGTCAGGATTGTGGCAAAAAGGCTCACTGTGCATACTGAAGCCTCCTGAACAAATGTCTGTCCTTAAATCAATGCACCCAACATTGTTATTCTCAGTTTTACATCATGATTGTGTAAGAAAGCATACCTAAAGCAGCTATATTCCCTCTTACAAAAGTGTTGGGGCCAATATCATTAATATATTCAGTGCCCATACATAGGTCCAAACAGGGCCTATGCAATGGTTTTGCTGAATGTGTGCTGCCTACATGTTAAATTGTACATTACATTAACTAAAAAAATATCAAGTTAGTGTATGAGCTGCACACAGTAAAGCTCAGAAACATGACCAGACTACCACTGTTCTCTGTTTCCTGGAATGTGCTTCAGGCATCACAGTTTCAGCACAAACATGTGCACTGGTCCGTTTTGACAGATAATGAGTTCATGGTTCAGCCCAGCTTCGCCAAGTCCAACATCCCTTCACAATTAAACTTTGCATTTATGGTACAGAAATAGAGCCCGACACTTGACAACATCATCCGTATAAACAACTGTGGCTGCATTTAATGAAAACATATTCCTCTAAATTGACAACCATGCACAGCTCATATAACACAAGATGAAGTGCCCTGTGCAGAGTCATCACACATTACAGGCATGTGCATAGTCTCCATACAACTTTCATATAAACAAAGGCTCACATGCTTGTAAAAATCAATTACCTTAGCTTAGATGTCCTTGTACTACACAAAATCTCATAGGCACAACCCAATAATGTAAAACATAATTCATTCACAGTGCAAACTGCACAGACAAATGATCCTGGCCATGTTGCAGGTCGTTAGGTTTATTACTTCAGCTGCTGCTTCATCCAGAAGCACAGTTTGCTGCCACCAAAGGATTTATAGTTAACTGCATGCATATTAATTACTTAGCAGGCTTAATCCTAATGACCAGGTAGAGCGGGTTTAGGCCGAGATGAGGCCATTACAATATATGTATCTCTTCTTGGTATTGTGAGATGAATCGGGCAGCGTGGCACTATCTTACAATTACAGAGCACTGAACAACCCACAATATATATCTCATGCCCAAAGTAGAACATCTTCAGTAAGCCACTTTCTGCCATTTGTCTGAGGAATGGAGTAGCAGGAATGTGTGTTAAATGCTCAACGTTACCCTTTTGTCTACGGCAATTCATTCGTAATGAGGTGCAAACGTATCTCCACCCACGCACAAATGTCACATGGGTAGCAAACATATCTCCATCCATGTACATTCTTCACATGGGGTGGGCCTGGACTGCTGAAAAGAGGTACTCAAGTGCTGGAAAATGGCATGCAGGTGGCAGAAAAAAAATGGAAGGTAATCTTAATTGACAATGGTAGAGGAAGGATATAAAAATAAAAATATGTTTAAGGCGTTCAAAAACACCAGTACTATCGCTTTTTTGACTAAGCAAAAAGTAGTAAACAGTGACAACCACTGATTTTTACACATTTTTTAATAAACATTATCACACTGTTCATAACATTACAATCCTGAGGAAAAAGAACACTGAAATGACAAAAGTATAGAAATCAAAATCAGGAAAGTGTATTATGACTAATTTCCAGTGATGCATAAATTATTCTTTACTAATTCTCAGTGAGTGTTTTGAACTCCGGGCCATTGTCAAGTATAAATTATTGAAACAATAACTGTGCAGATGCTTAATAATGAACACTTTTTCATCTTCATCTTTGCCCTACATCATTGAGTTACTTTCTAATCAAACTTTGGGACCTTAGCCACTGGTCATACTTTGAGTTCTAAGAAAACCCACAGCTAACTGTGGCCAGCAGCTCAAACTCAAAATCCTATTTGACCGTATGCACTTGCAAGTCTGCATAACGTTGTTACCAATCTCACTAAAATCCTATGCTGATGACACCCAGCTCATCCTCTCACTCACCGAGGACTCCAACAGAACCAAACTCAACTTCCAGAAAAGAATGCAAGACATCACATCCTGGATAAGAAACAGCTACCTGAAGCTCAACTCAGAGAAAACAGAAATCCTCGTACTCAGAATCACCCCATCAGCATGGAACAACACCTGGTGGCCCACTTCACTCGGCAGCCCCCTGATCCCCACGGACCACGCCAGAAACCTCAGCATCATAATTGACACCTCCCTCTCCATGAACAAGCAGGTCAACACTGTCACGTCCAGCTGTTTCAACACCCTCCACATCCTATGAAAGACCTTCAAATGGATCCCCCCCGAGTCAAGGAAGGCAGTTACCAACGCTCTCATAACCAGCAGATTGGACTACGGAAACGCCCTCTACGCTGGCATCAACAAGTCTCTACTCCTCAGGCTCCAGGCGATACAGAGCACTGCAGCCAGACTCGTCCTCGGCATCCCCCAACACAAGTACATCAGCCAACACCTAAGAAACCTCCACTGGCTCCCTGTTGAGAAGAGAATCACATTCAAGATACTCACCCACGCCTACAAATGCCTCCACAACACAGGACCTCAATACCTCAACGAGAGAATCGTCTTCCACGCACCCAAACGAAGCCTCCGAACTGCCAACCTCGCCCTCGTCAAAACCCTGCGCATCCGCAGAACCAGAACAGGGTGAAGAGCCTTGTCCTACATTGACCTGGAACGAGCTCCCCATCGACACTGCTGACGCGGGATTTCTGGTCTATTGTTATCCTACCAGATCCCAGCTCAGGTCGACTGAATCGTTGGTACCTGTCATTGAGTAAAAGGCAATCCACTACTAGGTTAATCAAGAAAGAACTTAAACCACTCTAAAGAACCACTTACCACTGGAAAAGGTTTAAAAGTTTATTATAAAACCAAAGCTATCTGGAGATACAAGCACCTCAGAATGAGGTTCAAAAGATAAACAGGTGTCAAGATAAACATAAAATCTCTAAATGCTCGTAGTCGACAGAATAGAATTACCAAGATCAGCTCAAAGGTCATTAAAGTTGCGAGAATAGCTACGAGTTGCAACTTGAGAGTCATTTACAGAAAGGAAAATACAACTTAGGCTGTCCCTACACTAGACTAAGTGACATCCCTACTTAACAAGATCTATACCTAAAAAGGTGTCAGCAGTGGTGACTTCCAAAGAACCTCACGCACTTCCCTTAGTCTTTGTCTCAAAGTCCAAGTCTTGCAGTTCTCTATCTGCCTACCCATCTGCTCTCTTAGGTTCCCCAGATCATCTGCTCTAGCTCCACCCCGGGGTGCTGTCCCTAATACAAAATCACATTTCCAATAGGAACGCCCCTTGAGACGCCCCTCACGTGGTGCAGTTTTGAGCGGCAAATTCCGTGCTGGTGCTCCTCGGGACTCTTCATTAAAGTTGACCTTGCTTCCCAGGCTTCTCTCCGACCAGGCGGTACCCCCTAGAATTCCTGAAGACTCCTACAGGCCTGTGCCTGGCTCTCTTGAACAAAAGGACCGTTCATCATAGTACTGATTAGGGCTCCTCGCACCTGCAACGGACACATATACTGTGGGCCTCAAATTCCAACCCTCACCATATCTTGGGCCATAAAGCATGTAAAAGGATTTACAGTTAGTGCCTAGCACGACTTTCCCCTAACGAGCACATTTAGATCAAAAGGAATGGCTTTGTCTGTTCAGGCCTATCAGGATTACATAGAACGGCTTCTGCTCCTCTGAAAACATTTAATTTCTTCACTTAAACAGTATTCTAACCAACACTCTTTAATACAATGCAACACATCTATATAAAACATATTTCAATTCTATGATTAATAATATTTTAGATTAACGATATCGAAATCCACATCTTCAGGATAATGTAGCAGCACTTATTTGTCTCTTGTGAATAGCCATGTGGCCTACACATTTCCATGGTTTGTCAAAATACATTTTCTTACCCACTGCTGCATAACGTGAAACTTAAACATCTCCTAACATTTCTACAAGATTCTATACTAGCTTTTCACACGGATATATGCATTCTTAACCTAATTAAACATTTATATATATTTTCACTCTATATATGTAGCACTCTTATATGTGATTTACTAACTAACGCAACGTGCTTGTAAATATGATGCACTTCTACATTTTTTCTTGGTTTGTGCTCTCTCAACATCAGACATGCCCCCTCCCTGAACACTTTCAGGAAGGCACTCAAGGCCTGGCTCTTCGACTGAACAGACTGCTGTGCTCCCCATCCCCACCCGCAGCATCTTGAGACCCTCACAGGTAAGTAGTGCGCTTATAATTCCCTGATTGATTGACTGAAATGACTCAATTGGGAAGTCCTCATTTAAATCTTACTTGTAAATACTGTGGTAATGCCATGCAGCAGTTGCAGCATCACTTCGAGGCATTAGCATAGCATTTAGCTGCGGTCTATTAATGATGAGAAATAAACAGAGTAAACACAGTTACTACTAGCAAATATTTCGCTGTAGTGCTCCCTGGTAGTGTTTCACTGCACAAGACATGGTCATTGTCATCTGCTGTCAATGTCCTCACCAGTAGTGAACCAACGCAACTCAACAGTAATACCGACTATGAGATAATTAGGCAAATTCTTGTTTTTTTGGTTTTCTTTACTTTTTATTTTCGTTATGCGCCCATGAGTTCCTTATTGTGTTTCATAGTCTTACGTTATTATTGTTAGATACATTTTCTACATTTTGCTGTAGCATTTTCTTAATCAAATTCAATTTATTGAGCCCTCTTTCATGACTGCAAGGTGACGTCCTGATTTATACAAAACCATAGATTCTGAATGCACCAAGTTGAGCAATCCACAAGAAATAACAACATCATGCCCACAATCAACACTATTCAGAAAAAGTGGCCAGTGTGAAACTCAAGGAAGATGCAACTGTTTCATCCTAAGAAACTGATGGACAGTACTTCTTCAGGAGTGGACCAGCACAACCATTTAGGACAGTCAAAGGTTTATACAATTTCCACTGTAATTATCAGGGAGTGGGCTTGCTTACCCACCTCTTCATTATTCTAAAGCCATGTCAATAAGATTACATTACAAATGATACTTTCATTAAAACTAAGCCATTTAAATCTTTAACAGCTAAATACAACGTTTGTTTGCTTATAAACAACATTTCAGTTGTCTGAAAAATTAAAGGGCTATTTATTTATGTATTAATTATATAGCGTATGCATTACCTTTTAGAAATATCAGAGCTCTCCAAAGTAACAATCGCTTGATTGCAGAATAAAATTACATTTTTGTATGGCAATCCATTGATTCCTAGAGAAGCCATCATTTTATACACACTTTCTGTAGCCCCTGGTTGATGCTTGTCTGAGATTTAACTTCTTGGACGTGTAGTGCTCTTGTGTGTTCCAGATGCGTTGATTACATTGGCTGCACTTCTCATTCTGTGAAGTGTTAAACTGACACTTCAAATATTGGTTCAATTTATATCTGCGTTGCTTTGTCCCTGAAATGAAACTCCTGAGCAATGTATATTAAAATAATAACTCAAAGGGAACACTTCCATTACAGAAGCTTTCAAAGGAATCACTCCATTATTACAGCGGATAAATGGCCCGTAAGGAATTCCCATGCCTTACTTTGACAGCTACAAATTCCAACTTTTGGTACTAGTCTCTAAACTTCTTTCCTCCAGATATTAGATGAAGCTGTACTTAAAAGATATGAGGCAAGATTGAGAGCCTCAGTGTTATATACACCGATCTAAGGCTTGACAAGGCAGATTATAAAGAATATATAACATATACTGTTGGAATGCTCAGTTTGCCAGTGAACACGTTACATATGATTATTAGTGAGTGCTTAAGTTAAGTGTGTGGTCTTGGGATTTGTAACTGAATAGGAAGAAGGCAGAGGTGAATTAATTGTGACGTTTAGACCTGGCACGAGACGACTTGAACTCCCTACAGAGCCCATGTCATCAACATCAAAAACATTCACGGAAAGGGACTTGGGGGCCTTTTAAGCAATTGGTTCATTTGTCTCAGGCACCTTGAGTCATTGATTGAAGAAAATTTAACACATTACAGCACTAAAGACTTACCGCCATGAAAACTGCGGTGGTGAGAAGCTCCTAATATGCTTGGCAGGGCAGCTGCGGCACCACCAGCATATTAGGGCCTCTGACGGTCATGCCACTGCCGCAGGAGCCATGATCCCCGGCGGTTGCAGCGGGCCTGGGGCAGTCCCACTGCCATATTCATAATACGGCGGGTGGACCGCCAGTTTGGCGGTCTAGGGACTACCACCATGGGTTTGGAGGTCCGCCAAACTTGAAACTAGGCCCTTAGACTTCAGGTCTACAGTTAGACTTTAGATCTAAAGTTAGACTTCAAGTATAAAGTTAGACTTCAGGTCAAAAGTTAGACTTCAAGTCTAAACTTAGACTACAGGTCTAAACTTAAACTTCATGTCTAAGTTTACCTTTGTGAAGCGGGCCCTTGGTGTTTATGAATACCAGAAAGTAGTAGACTTACTCAAAAGTGTAAACTTTCTCAAAAGAGAAAGTTATCTTTGTGAATCAGGCCCTCTGTAATATCACTACAACTAGTGCTTATTCAATAATATTACTACAACTGGTGGTTATTCAATGGGCTAAAGTAAGACAAATGTGCCAGAAGCCTCTCAGTTTGTTAGCCTAAAAAATACATACAAAAGTATAGCTTCAGACAAATAAGCCTTAATTTCATAACGTAAAACCGTATATTGCCATATTTCCCTTATAGGGTGTCCATGTTGTAATATATTAAGGCTTGTTAGTTACCCAAGTACCTACCTTTGCAGTGTAACACGCCTGTGTATTTGAGCTGTCTCATTTTAACAGAGTTGGACTTATGTCGAAAATAAACATAATCAATTATATATTGAGTCAGCATTGATAACCTGCAGTAAATCTGAGGGGTATTGACGAATAGTTTTAATAAAATGATAGCCAGGACTTTCTCTGGCTCAGTTGGCACACAATTACGGAATCTGAAGAATCAGCCAATCAAATAGATTGAGTCAGGCAGTCAATAGTTTTTGCCTGAAGCAGTTTTCTCTACTGTTGTAATAAAACCAAGTCCCTTTATGAAATGTAATTAGTCAAAACTGGAGGATTCAATAATTTGTTTTTGATTTACCCCTTCAACACAGGGAGCATTCCACCAATTACCTTTCGCAGTGGGACAATGGAATAAGATGTATATTTTGCCCCATTTAACAATAATCAGGTGTTTATTTCTCCAGTATCGTCCTCGCGTACTGCATGTCTATTACACTAGAGATAAAAAAAATTATTGCACTGCAATCTGGCCATCTCATCTGCTTGAAAATGTTCTGAAATCTTTCGGCGGGAATTTTGATTTTTCTGCCTCCTTACACAAGGCAATCATGTATGTGCACTGCAGCCCCAATGTGAAATGGAATGTACCTCAGATCTGTGGTCTGTAGAAACACATGTATGCACCCTCCTACAATAAATTTGACTACCTTCAGCTCACTGAGTCGTGGTGGACTGATATTGGTAGCAGAAATGGATTGTAATGGCAAGACAGGTCTTTTCACTTGTAACCGGCCAGTGGATTTGTCTACTCGCATCTCCAGTTTAAATTGGTCTTTTAGTGCCCAGCATCTGGTACCTTTGCTCCATGATCCATCCATGTGGGATTGGTATGCCGCATGTATGATTGCCATCTCTATGTGTAGTATGACCTGTGCATGCGTGCGTTAACAAAGCATCCATATTGATTCTTTGTACATGACTGGCAGGGGCTACTGGGCCACAACTGGTGCGGTTGGGTGGTTTACTTCTATTGTCCTAGGGTCCGTCATACAATGGCTTTGCAAACTATGCTAAGTACACCCTTTCTGCACTTGAGTCTGAGAGTAGTGCAGGTGAGCAGTTTAGAGGCTTCTCAGAGAATTAGTGTGACAGTAGAGACTCAGAATTCAAACAGTCAAACAACAGACACAATAATTAAATGTCCAGCCATTACTTTTCTTTTAGTAAAGCGTGAAGTACTTTAATCGCACTGAAATGAGATACACCGCACAAGAAATGTTAATCATCACAGAGTTGCAAACTACGAGTGCTACGGGAGTTATTTACACAGAAATCAGTAGACTAAAGTGCGGGTGCAGGCTCACTATTGGTGCAGATTAGAAGCTTCCGTGATTTCTGTGACATTTAGGTATATTTTCTTCACTCAACAGTTTTCTTTAAGTAGGTGTAATGGTAATAATGGTATACCCCTCCATCAGGCAAACTCCACTGACAAGCAGGTGCTCTGCAAGACGGCCAAAGCCATAGGGCCTGGAGGGTGTGGAAAGGAGAGTGTTCTACTTGTTAGATACAGAGTGTTGTGCAAGACACCCCCAAAGAAAGAGAGAGCATCAAGAGCCAGGCAGAGGGCAGTCTTGGTATAGGGAGTCATCACACCATGATCCCACATAAAGACCCTTTAAAGGGTAGGAGGCTTGAAGAAAATGCTCCCAACATCTAAGGCTGGCCACCAGAAGCAGTTTTGCAAATATGCCCCAAAGGGCCTGAGGTATAGCATGGTCCCCTTGGAGGACCAAGCAGAGAAGGAAGCAGGGGTGCTCTGCCATTGTCTCCAAATTCCCCTGGAAAGGGCCCAGCCCGCGGGGATCAGCGCAAACTGGCAGTATCCATTTTGATGGGGAAGGTGCCTTCTCCCAGAGCCAACTTTTGACCCCGGGACCCCATCACCTGGGGCCTGCTGCAAGATTACATTCTCCCAAAGACCCCATCTGTTAGACCTGGCCCTTTTTAGGGGATTTGCTTTTGTCCTCCTAGTTTTTGCTGATTCTCTATCGTGGCCTTAGGCCTACACATGCTAGGAAGTGGTGCTTACCTGATTGGTTTAGGTGCTGTACCTGAAAGTACCCTGTAAAGAGGTATATCACATACCCAGGTCAGGTACTGGCCTGCTAGTGGGCCGAAGCACTGATAGTGCCACCCATGAGAATAGCCTTTCAAACATGTCTCAAGCCTGCCATTGCAGGCCTCTGTGTGAACAGTTGAACTTATGCACAGGTTGGAATTTCTAAACCACTAGCAAATGATGAGTTGTCGTAGGAGAAAGGCAGGGCAGGTACACATGTGTGTTCCCTGCCCAGTTAGTGAATAATCCCCTTGTGGGTTTTCCCTAAGATGTCTGCTCTTTCCCTGGGTCAACATGGGGGAGTTGCTGAATGACTTTTAAACTACAGTTTTAAATTACAGCAGGCAGTAGTCTCATGGTGTTTTCGAAAATGTCTTAAGCCTGCCATTGTAGGCCTGTGTGCGTGCATTTGAAATAATGCTCAGGTTGGCTTTTCGAAAATCAATAGCCAACGCTGTGGGTGCCTTACACTTACACTAGCGCACCCCTAAGGTGAGTCCTGGTGGCTGGGACAAGTTATAGGGGAAAGGCAGGGCAGGTACACATGTGTCTTTCCTGTCCAGGTAGTGAAGAACCCCCATGTGTGTTTTCACTACCTATGAGGTTTGCTCTCCCCCTGGGTTAACATGGGGGAATGACTACAGTTACTTTGGAGTGGAGCACCTCTCATGTTGTTTATTATCTTAGAATTCACAATGACAAATCCTCCCTTGTGGTAAAGTTGGATTTGTCATTAAGAGCTTAGAAATACCACTTCTAGAAAGTCGGCATTTCTCTGCTCTAAACCCTTTTGTGCGCCTTTTAGTTTGACTCCAGTCATCACTGGAAGCTGGAAGCTGTGGGAGCACATCTGTGCATTTCCCAGAAATTGATCATGCAACTGGAATGACAGACCTCTGCCATTTGAGGACTTGGCTGGATAGACTGGGGGAGAGGTTTTGACACTTGGCCTCTGGGAGGCCAGATCATGGACCCACTAAAATTAAGATCTGCATACCAAGGCCTCATGGCAGACAGGACCAACATTTAGGGGATACATCTGAGGTTCAATGGGGGACCCACTGACCCACCGCCAACTTCAAAGGCACACTACAGTATAACTACTCATGCCATACTTCAACAGGGCGGAGATATGCTTGTGGGGATGAGGGACCAGACATCCTTGACTGCGTGGTGCACACTGCCAGGGGAATACTGCCATTGGAAGGGACCATGCACCCTGCCTGATTAGTGGCTGGCCTGGGTCGACTACTTGCTTGTGGCGCCCTGAAGTGCGCTTTCCAAGGGCTTGTTGTCTCTCCCCCTGTCCTTTGTGGGGGTTTCAGGGACATCAAAGACCTACGTTGACGGACCTACACATCTACATGTTTCAACGGGAGAACTGGCCCTCTCAAGCACCTACTTCGTCTGCTGTGTCTGGACTGGAGTGCAGTGTGAGCGTGGAACTAAGCATTGTGCCTGGAGACCGTATTCCCTTGTGTGGAATCCCTAAATTGTGTACACATCCAAGGAGTGTGGCGCTTTTTTCATGGGGTCTCAGCACACACAAGCGTCTCATTGGTGGTGAGCTGATTCAACGGTTGTGGGACTCATCTGTGCCACATCTATCTTGTGCAACAGGCGGGCTTCATGCTCTTTGTGTGTGGCATTCAAATCACAAGTTGCACCCCTCGGAGGGAGGGCACATCTGTAGTAATGCCTCATTCTACCTCGTGCGGTACTACTGAACTTGCACCTGTTGTGTGGAACTCGATTGTCTGGAGAGACTCATATCATTGTGCATCAGACTTAGCGCCTGATTCCAGGTAGGTATGGTGAACCCGACTATGGGTTGATTGTTACTGGATTGCCTGGTGCGACTCGTATCATTGCGTACCAACTTTGTACCTCATTCCAAGGAGGTACAGCGAACCCGATTGTGGGCTAATTATAATCGGAATGTCTGGTGTGACTCATTTTATCACGCACCAGATGTTGTGCCTCATTTCCGAGAATGTACGGCACACCCGACCATGGGTTGATTGGGACTGGATTGGCTGGTGCAACTCGGATCATCTTGCACCAGATGTGGATCCTCATTTCAAGGAAGTTACGGTGTACCAATTTTTTGGTTCATTGTGAACCGATTGTCTGGTGTGACTTGTATCCTCACGCTCCAGACATGCCTTATTTTCAGGAAGGTACGAAGAACGTGACTAATGGTTCAAGGTGACCAGATTGTCTGGTGTGACTCGGATCAACACACACCAGAAGTTGTGTATCACTTCCCGTGCAGTGTGGGTACAGCTGCACCCCCATTCACCAAGTGTTCCATCTTGCCCTCAGATCAGTGAATCGACTGCCCTCTACTCGCCCGGCCAGACGATTTCATGTTGCCAGGTTGTATCGTCCGGATCTGACCTGGTTCATGAGATTGTGATTGGGCAAAGGAAACTTAGTGATCGGTAGCAGGTTTAGAGACTGCATGACCCCTCTGTGCTTTGCAGAACTGGGTTGGTGCTGGAAGGAGAATTGAGGGACCTCTTAATTGAATTGAGACAGCCCCTATTCTGTTTCAGCTCTGGGTGGACTTCCAGAGTGGTGAGTACCCCCCCCCCACACATTTGTCGACTGTTGCCGGGTTTCCCTGACAGTTACTGTAGGAAAGTAGTATCTGCTTCTTATGGTTACTCCACTTTTTGCTGGATGTTACACTGTTTTTTACGAGTCTGACTGGGATACTGCTAATCAGGACCCCAGTCTATCTGCTTTCTCCCTAAAATGCACTAATATGTACTTAGGTACACTCCAGATTGGATACTGGGGTACCCTTATAAGTCCCTAGTACATGGTACACATGTACCCAGGGCATAGGTACCTCAGAGGCCTCCCATGAGCTGAAGCATGTATTATCTCACCCATGAGAGGCTATGCAAAATGGAACTACAGGTCTGCCATTGCAGCCTTTGTAAGCTGGTGCTAGCACCACTTACTTTAGATATATACGTTCACTATATCTATAGGTCACTACACTTTAAAACTTATAAGTCACCCCTATAGCAGGCCTTGACAATCCTGAAGGCAGGGTGCTGGGTTTTACGTGAGAGGGTGCCCCTGCATAAACAGAGACCCTGTGCAGCCTTCTGAGACTATTCTCCCGGGTTGTCTGTGACACAGCCAGACATATAGGTAGAGGTGCATTATAACCTCACTGTAAATGCTATCTCAAAAACAGCTGAAACAAAACATGTTGGGTTTGGAATCAAACACCTTGGAAATCATACCTCCATGCAATAATTCCACTCTTCCGAAGTGAGCTTTGTGGGGTCACTTGTCTTTCCGGTACCAGCCTTCTCGACCGGGGCAACACAAAATTGTTGCTGCTGACCACAAACACATTTCCTAATGCTTAACCAAGCTCGAGCAGGGGAAGGCAGGACAATAAGCATCCTGTCAAAGGGATGTGTGACCACCCCCCAGACAGGATTTAGTGTATTGGGTGCTCTTCCAAAGTGCCTGAAAGTCTGCATCTGGGGCACACTTCGGTGCCCTTGTGCATAGTCCAGTTCAAACCAGTTCTGGGAGCTGCAGGCTCCTGCTCTAGTGCAAAACTGGACAAAGGACATGGGAGTAACCTCCCCTCTGTCCTAACTTTCCCCTAGGAGGGTCCCCTGAATCTGTCCAACCCTTTCCCATGGGTACATAAGGGCTTACCTGGCTGTAGGACCCTAGATTTAAAGAGGACAAGATTCTGAACAATAAACCACTGAACTTCGACCGTCTGGACACTCGGGACTTTGCTGGACTTTGACTGGGTCTGACTTTGTCTCCCTCTCCGTCCAAAGCATTGTCTGTGCCTGTGCATCATACAGGCTCCGTGCAGGACCTGTGGAGTATCAAGGACATCTGAAGAATCTCCCTTGGGGTGAAGGAGTCACTCCCCTGCATTCACAAGCAGTGTAACGCAATTGACCGGTCTGCTGATCCTGAGCTCCTGCAGACTCCAAAGCCTCCAACACAGGGGGTGGGTTTCTACATTCCTTGAGGTCGAGCTAACCTCTCACTCAGTTTAAGGCCAGTATCCATTGTGGGAACCGCATAACCCAAATCCTGTGCACTGCATACTTTTACAAGTGCATATGCTTGTTGGCAATTCCCGAGCTTGTGCATTGGACTTCGTGTAGTCCTGATCCTGAGCAGTATTTCCACAAAAGAACTCTGGCTTCCTCACACTGAGTGCTCCGTGGACTGGTACTTTGTGGTCTTGCTTTAGGTCCCCTCTCGACTCCTGGTAGGTCTTCTCCTGAGTGTCATCTTGAATTCTGTTGGGCTTCCCTTGTTGCTCCAGATGTGCCCTGACTCCCCATTGCTTGGTGAGTCCCCCGGACCTTGCTGGTCCACACCGTAACCTGCTTGACCTTCCTGCGTTGTTTGCTGTTGCCAAGGCTTGTTGGTGCTCCAGCCGGACACTGTCACCCCAGCACTCAACATCCTTCTTTGGACAGCTTGCATCTGGCTCCTGGTTGCCCTTAACATCTCCTGGTCCTCGTGGCTGCAAAGTCAAGCATCCTCTCTTCACACCTGAAGCACCCGACATCAGTGGGCACACGTCTACTGAGCCCCTGGTCACCCTGAAGTGGCCCAGACTCTGTCCCCTCTGTTTTCAGGATCCTTCCATCATGAATCCACCCTTGGATTCCAACGGACACTTTCTTCCTTCCCAGCAGCAGTTCTTCTTTGAAGTCCTTCATCGAAAACAACTGCGGTTTCCCACACCACTCCAGACCTATGCACCCAGCTCCCCTGGGAAAGGTTACTCGGGTGCTCCAGTATCCATGGGAGGGGTGGCTCTCCAACCTCCTAAGTTCCAAAGGGTTTCATAAAGTCCACTGAGAAGGGTTCATAACCTTGAAAACTGTAACCGCGACTTCCCTATAGAATTTTATGGAGCCCGCGGTCGTGTTACCACACTGCACCCATACTCTTTGGGTTCTCTGTTTACTCACCTTGGGTGGTTCCTTGGTGTCCTAGCGATTCTACATGCTCTAGACATTGTCTTGACTCAAGTTGTGGTTCTTATACCACTATTTTAGTATATGGGTTGGTCTCGCCTTGGAGCCCACTGTGTATTATGCTACTTACAACTGTTTCTTTGCTAAAGTATTGTTTGCTTGTGTTGTATCCTCGTGTAGATCATCATAAGGATCATTTGGACTGGTGCAAGGTGCCCACTTTAATTAGTGGACAGCATATACCAGGCCAACTTCTCACAGTTACTCCACCCTTCTCCCCTGGGCCCCTGACTAAGTGTGACTCCGACCTTAAACTGGTATTGTAAGAGGTGTTTTTTTTTACTTTAACTAGTGGGCAGAGTTGTGGGGGTAACTGAGAGGTGTGGGAGGTATTGTGCAACAGGGTCTGCATTCATAGTATCAACTGACCTGCCTGATATCATTTGCACGACTTTACATTGAAGAGTGCATGTGTGTGCAAATGTGCTTTATACGGACTTGCCGATATCCTTTGCACTTTGTTACAATGCTGTGTGAGTGTAGGATAATGTGCTGTATAAGAATAGCCTGCTAATAGTTGCACTGCACAGCAGTGTTGTTTTAGATTGGTTTTACCCTTGACCCACTGCCCGTGAGTCTGCTAAAAAGTGTTATAAACTCCTGTGTGTTGCACATTCCTGATATCGCTGTGACTTGGGGGCACCCTAGAAACGTTTGGATACAATTGTGTTATTTGCCAGGGTGAGTCCAGTTCTGACAACGTATCACATAGCATAAGGTGGTGGGGTAAAATAGGATTTTCCCCAAGTATGCGTATTAGGACTAGTACTGCTAGTAATATTTCCAGTTGTGATTTATGCCCAGAAATACATGATGTTCATGTTGTGTTAATTATGTGTGTGTTGAATGAAATCTTTATTTACATACACCACAAGCGAAGTCTCTTTTGTGACGCTCAGTGTATTTATTGTGTGCGAGAGCTGTGCCAATGCTTTACACATTGCCTCTGTGATAAGCGTGACGGCTCTGTGCCAAGCTAACCAAGAGTGAGCACAGGTTATACAGAGAGTGTAAGCCCCTAACCCTGACAGAAGTGGTAGGTTCTGCCTGGTTTGGGCACCACCTAAGCCAACCAAAAAGTACCAGTACCAACACCATCCCACAGGACAGAGGACCAATGTGGCAAGGTGCATTGTTTCCCCCAAACATGCCTGCATCTCAAGTGGCAGGACACATCGGGCTTCAGCCTCCCGTGGGTAGGAGCTGAGAATGAGGGCTGGTTCACATCGCAGTAGTAGCAGAGGAAAAAGTTGTCAACTCCCATAATTGTCTCTATGACCATTTTATACATATGTGGATAAACTGATAGATCACTCTAAATATACGATTCTTAAAGATATACACACATACAACTGCTCTGATTTCTCTAAACAACCCAAGGTTGAGAGCTCAGATTTGGCGATAACATGCTGATTACGTTTGTTTCCCCTATTATGAGATGTGCATACCCTAAATTCTTGCTGTTTGTGTTGAAGGTTTGTCCCAGTGTTAAACTGAGGTTAATCAAGAGCAGAAGTTTCAAAATGTTCGATGCGGAGACCCCCCTGTCAAAAAATGTTAAGCGTAAGGCCATCCTCCTGACAATCATTTCTAGAACTTGGTCCTCCTCATCATTGCCAACTAACGACAACCATAAATGCCCCCAATTCCCACAGCAAATCATTTTTACATTGGGGAAATAAATTAAACAGTGTTCTGCAAACCAAAGGTCAGTGAGCGTGGGGGTGTGGTTAAAGGTGTGGCATTGATGTAGGGCAGCGCCGCACGTCTTCTTGCTGCGCTGCCCTACGCCAATGTGAAAGGGCAGGAATTCACCTTACTTATGAAATAGGGTGCATTCCTGTGCTTTCCCTTGCATTAGCGCACAAATTGCTTCCAAACACCAACATAGGCAGGATTGTTTCAATGCAGAAAGGGGCACCTTCCTGCCAAAAAAGAATCCTGAGAGGGTTTTTCCTCTTTCTATGTGTGCTGCAAAATGCAGCACACATAGAAAGAGGAACAAACATAGAAACATAGAAAGAGGAAAATCAAGGAGAAATTAAGACATTTCTCCTCGGTACGCCTGCTGTGGGGAGGCGTAAGGTTTTGTCCTTACTCTAGGCTTACATGGTTTTACAAATCTGGGGCAGGGTCAAAATTCATAGGTGTTGCTTGGGAACACCCACTGCAATGCATATGAAACGCCTACTTGACATAGTGTACGGCAACGCAGCAACTTACGCTGTTTTGTCTCACTCCATATCTATGAGGCCATGCAAAGCACGCAGGGTGACTTTGCGTCACCTCATAGATTGTGTCACCAAAGCTTCGAGAAAAGCGACGCTCTGGTAGGGCAAGCATCTCATGAATCAGCCCCAATATATTTTGTTAGTTTTTTAGTTCTTTTACCATCAGGTAGCTACATATAAAATAATGGTTAGCTTAAATGAAAAATAAATTTACTGAAAGGGAAATGCACTATAGTACATTATGAAACCTCTATTATTTAATGCAGAGGGCTGTCTGTAACCAGAAAGACACAGAATTAAATTTGGTTGGGGCAGTGGAGAATAGTGTCTTGTGTATTTTTTGGGCTGTGAGGTCACAGCTAGTGACAGAAAGCACAGTGAATGTGTAAGTCGTGATTTTATACTTGCATTACACACATTATAATATAGACTGCTACAAACTGTGCAAATAGTTTTAGGATAAAATGGAGCTTCCAAAGTGTAGATTTGAGTAATATAAGACCATAACTAATGTTTTTTTTTTTGCATACCTGACCCTTCAACACCTCCCCAGGGGTACTAAGCACTGTGCAAATACAACTAAGGTTAAAAGCAGGCACTGTACAGCCCAGTTGTTAACTCTTTGCACCACCATGCATAAAAAACACATCTTTGCCATCACAATGCTTGGAGCGATTCAAGCAATTAAAGCAGAACCGCTCCTCCCAAGCACCCTTTGCATTTGCAGATTGACTCCTAGCGCACATTTGCATGTAATTGAGGCAAGCAGGCACCCTGGCATAAAGACTTACTTGAAGGATTGTCTTACCAGGCCTCATCATTTTACAGTTCGAGACTCAATTATATTCAGCTAAAACATTTTAATGATCGGAAAGAAGGGTCCAGGATCGGAATGAAGGGTCCGGGCCTTTATATTTATCCTAAAGGAAAAGCATGTTTTGTATTCCAGGGAAAAGTTAGGCCTTGAAATGCGCGACCCCCTTCCCAGGACTCCAAGGCCCCCCTGGAGGTTGCGCCCCACAGATTGAAGACCACTGATCTAGAGGGAAAAGCCATATAGTGCGCAAGTCGCTCCTAAAACTGTGATCTCAATTGAGCTCAAACCGTAGTTGAACGACAATAAGGATTAGTACAGCAGTAAGTATGTCGGCCTCCGTTTCTGTGCTTCTGTGCTTCGATATCTCAATGCAGGGCCGGACTGGGAACCAAAACTGGCTCTGGCAAAGTGCTCGGCCGCCCCCCCCCCCCCGGTGTTGGGGGCACCGCCGAGCTCTTTGCCAGGGTCGGTTTCAGGGAGATTTTGTTACAGGGCCGATTTTGCAGCTATGCTGCAAAAACGGCCCTGTAACAAAATCGGCTCCCAGGGGCCCAAAACCGGCCCCACCCGTGCGTCACACCGGGGATTGCCCGGTGCCCGCTACGGCCAGTCCGGGCCTGTCTCAATGTGCCCAAATGTGTTTAATCCAACCGCAGTCAATAGACAAAAACGCAGAAGCGTGCATGCTAAAAATGCTGGCAGTCAATTAAACAAGCAAGATAATAATAATGCTTTTTTTTTTAAATACTCCTGTATTGTGAGACATGTCGAAATACTGCATCAATACCTTTATGGGGAATCATTTAATAAGTGGCAGGGCGTAGTTAGGGGGTTTCGATGCGTTCAGTTAGAAAAAACAAAGGAAATGATTGCTTATCCTAAAGTCTATCACTGGGTTATTTTTAATAGTATTTTTTATGTGTACTATAATTTTAGCATGTGGTAACAGATCGCACCTGCAAGCAGGAAATATGGCCCCTTTGCCAGAAATTACAGTAAAAGGTACTTTCATCTGGAGCATGAGATCCTTGAGTGGACTTTCTTGACCAACAGGGATGTAGATTAGGCAATGATATTTGGGGAGGGGTGTGAATCTCAAAATTCTCAACTAAAAATTCAATGGCCCACAGGATGAATGGGAGATGACCACAGATCCGTAAAGATTGTTCCTATTAGGAGCAGGGTCAATGCTGATAGGCATTAGGTGGGCCTCGGTCTTCTTTGGCACAGTGGGAGAAAAACAATGGCTTGGAATGGTACACCAAGTGACTGTCAATGGTTAGACTATTTACTAGCATTGATCCCATCACATTTGGGTGTTTGATTGCCAGTAGTATGCCTAGAAACCTGGTGCTGCTTTCCAAGCCTTCAGCCACCAATGTTTGAGAATTCCAAAAGGTAGTACATTTGCACCCATTTAAGGAGTACTTTGTGGGTGCGGATTTACAACTTTTTTAGTAAACCAGTCACTATACACATTTGAGCTTCCGATCTAAACAAGGATCAAGTTAAAACCTCTTAGTAAAATGAGGATGATGAGGAAAAACCAATGCAGACATAGCAGACCCAACTCAAGGCCCACAGATGCAACTAGCAAGCCAAGAATGCATTTATTTGGGGTGTGTCACACCCAAAACAACCTTCCTGAAGCTACACACATGCTAAACAACCAAAGCCCAGAGGATGTAAGTCGAATTGAAGAATAATTGAATAAGAAATTACAAAGATGTTCAGGCAACAGTTCACATTTCTTTTGTTGTGCATTTTAAACAGTACTGAGAAAGCAGTTGTTATCACCTTTATTGTGCATTATGAACATCAGACAATATAGATTGCTTTTTTGTCTCAGCTCAGAGTTTTCTTTCCACAAATATGACCTAGACCAAATAGGCACCTAACAAATAATTATTTCAATAGTGTATCTTGCATTGAAAAAACCATTCCAACTAACTCCCCTATTTTAATTGATGGAGTAGGTGATACACCTATGTTGTGCCACATTTAAAAATTGCCCAATCCCATCAGCATTTCATCAGCCATGGAGGCTGATGAAATGTGGTATGCTCGTCGCCCTATGGAGGCTGATGAAATGCGGTATGCTCGTCGCCCTATCGTGAAAATTACCGAAGGGAAAAAGAAGTGACTTACATTTGGAGTCTCAAACAAACCCTAAGAGGGTCCCGTCCTCTCGGCCGGTACGAGTCAGTTTGGCTGATTGAAGTTGTGAAGACTATATTTGTCCGTTGCAGTGGCTGGAATTGTGACGCCCTGAAGAAATTGCTTAAAAGTTTGAAATGGCAATGAAACATGTCGGCTGTAAGTAGAGTATGGTGGGATAAGTAGGAGCCATACCTACTTTTTTAGAGTCCATAACCAAGACGAAAGAAACAGAATAAAGCTAGAGATTCATTTTGTTTATGGTTTATATGTTGTTTTGACACTTTATGTGTTGTTCTTGGTCTTTCTACACTGCATACTTTCACAAACACACTGTTTGTTTTTGGACACATTTTTCTTCAGAGCTTGATGGTGCCAATGATGAGAACAGGGCAATCCTGGTGAGTACCTGCCAGGTTCCCGTTGGTGGTTCACCCGTGAGGTGCCATCTCGCTCACACACACTTTTTTCTTTGTCTGAGTCTGACACATTGGTGTGTGTAATATGTCTCACAACGTCTGTTAAAGGGGTTTGGGCAATTTTTAAATGTGGCACAACATAGGTTTATCACCTACCCCATCAATTAAAATAGGGGAGTTAGTTGGAATGGTTTTTTCAACGCAAAATACACTATTGAAATAATTATTTGTTAGGTGCCTATTTGGTCTAGGTCATATTTGTGGAAAGTATATGTTGAGTGGAGGGCGACCTATGACCTTATTTCCCTCTAAGCTTCTTGTGGTTAGCTATCAGCTCAGAGTTTAACTGTTCAGCGATGGTTAGCTTAATTTTGTAGGCTATTATAATCAGGAGATCCATATTGGAATAATAATAGGATAGTATGATATTTATCACCTGTAGGTAATATGATCTAAAATGAGTTTTTAAAACATGTCATGATGAAGTACTTCCTGATTGTTGTTGTTGCTGTAAATGCTTAGGTTACATTTATTTTTATCAATTAGTAGGTCACATGCGATTATATATTCAGGGCCTGATTCACAAAGGTAATCTTAAGTTTTTGTGTGTTTACTTTTTTTGCAATTCACAAACTACCAGTTAATAGTAGGTTTATGACTGTGGAGACTCTGCAGTCGGGACAGAGAACATCACACATAAAAAGATAGTCCTATTTTTTTCTGTGCATAGTTCTCCGCCCTGACCACAGTCAAAAAAGTACTTTTAACTTGTAGTTTATGAATACCAAAAAAGTCATAAAAGTATACAAAAGTGCAAGTTTACCTCTGTGAATAAGGCCCTTATTGTTTACTTTTTAAATTGCGTATCCTTAATGGTTCTTTTTAGCCGAATAAATAACCCTTTGATTTAAAGGCGCTTTTCAAAATGTATATTTCACTGTCTAATCTTCTGTTTATGGCGATGTACTCCCTTCCGTTTCCCCATTACTCTGAAATTGTCAGTCTTCTGACCACAGCTCACATAGGATGTGCTGCGGTTCAGAAGACGAAGGATGCAGGGTGGCGTATTTGAATGAATGGAGTAGCAAAAAAAAAATTTCTTTTGCATGATGCAAATATAGAATGAGCAGTTACATCTTAGTGTTTCCCTCAGCTTTGATCTGACAAATGGAGAGATCCAATTGAACTTTCTTTTGCCTCGCAAAGTCACATTAAATTATTAATCTACAGTTTAGTGTGTTTTTACAGCAGGTATAATAAATTCTACATGTCTGAATCAGAGCACATACAGGCACACAATGGGCCATGGAGCAGATTACATAAATTAGCAGCAGTGCCTTTCTATTTTTGCACTGACTAGCCAGTGCAAAAACAATATTTAGATTCAGCAAAGGTGCAAAACTGATCTTTATAGTGACGTTTAGGTTTTTGCACAGGTCATTAGCTGTAAATATTTTTCTACTTGTATTTTGACACAAGCGTCACTGCAAAAGTGTACAGCACTCGCGTAACATTACATAGCTAAATCCTAGATGGCATGCAGTGATCAGGTGGTACTTATTCGCACTAATGGCCTGTTTGCGACATCAGCGGTCTGTTTGCCGGACCGCCGATGCTGCGGTCAGGTAATCACTACATTGCCGCATTACGAGTGGACCTCTGTGCTGGTGGTCTGAGCAGCACAGAGGTCCAGCGGCATGGCTCAGCCATTAAGGAGGGCCGAAGCAGATGCCGCCAAAGTGCAGCGCCTTCTGCACGTCTGTGCAATGTGTGCCTTACACCATGTCGTGCATGCCATACAGTGCACGCTCAAAGGTGCATGAAGAGGGGGGCACAATATCACCCGGGGGCCCTGTTTGGGGCCCTACCTAGCCTTTCTGCCACCCTTTTAATGGCGGGTTTTCTTCTGTGAAAAGGCTGCGCTGCCACCATTCATAGCATCCTTCTCCGCCACGGCACCATAGGGATTAAAGATCCTGGAGGTGTTGTAGGTGCTGTTGCAGGCTAGTGGTGGTCCGTCCACCAAACTTGTAATCAGGCAGTCAGACGGGTACGGTGGTCTCAAGACCCTATATATCTACATGGCAGAATACAGTGTATTGCAAATGAAAATATTTTGCTGTGCTTGTTTTTCTGGCACCAGTGCTCTTCACAGTGATAAACATCATTAATATTTTATCTACATATACAACATACAGACAGTGATCTCTGCTTCTAATTTTGTTTCTAATAAACAGAACTGAACATATGGCAAATAAATTGAGCACATAATATGTAATGTAGCAGGTCATACGGTGCTAAATAGCACTTTGGTGCAAACAACGCTGTATATGCAATTTATATATTCCATCTCCACCTGTGAAACAAAGGTAAGACTGCATGGCCTTGTACTTTCAGTCTCACTGCCATACAGTTTCCTTCCCAGAATTACTTTCCTGAAATATATTAAGTGTTGCACTTGATCCTACAAACTTCAGGACTCACTTTGAGTGGCCCATTTTATTAGGCGGTAGTACTGCACTCTGTAAATGGAAGTGCTAGTCGTTTAAGGTGCTAAAACCTGAAAAATGCAGTAGAAAGCACTAAGGGGCCCATTATGATTGCGGATAATCCGCATCCTCCGGTCCGGCGGAAGCCACCGCCGGGCCGGAGGATGCGGATTATCCGCTGCGGACTGCAGAAATACCCCCCGTCAGATTAGGATGGCGGGGGATATTTTTTCTGTCCGCAGCTTTTCCGCCGCGGTCGCCTTCCGACCGCGGCGGAAAAGCTCTAACATGTCTGGTGGTGTCTATCAGACACCGCCAGGCATATTAGGATGTCTGCGGTCCTATGCCTTTCCACGGCGGCATTTCCCCCGTGGAAAGGCATGTGGTCTTTTGTTTGGGGGCCCGTTGCGGGCCCCCAGGGGTGAAGGGTGGGGTGGGGTTTGCACATGGGGGGTACCTAAGGTACCCCCCTGCCTTTGCGTGCACGAAGCGGCAGGCACCACGCGGTGCCTGCAGCTTCGTGCATGCAAAGGTAAACATGCATTTTTTAACCTTGCGGCGAGTGCTGCTTGAAGCAGCATCCGCCGCAATGTTAAAAATACAGGATGTGACCGCCAGGGTGGCGGCCACATCCAAATTGCCATGGAGGGACCGCCGCTGCCCATCCGGACGGTCCCTCTTCCTCGGGGGTGGCGGACGGACGCAAGTCTGTCCACCATCATAATAGGGCCCTAAGTACAAATACGCTATTATCGTTATAGTTCCTGGAATTGTTTTCTACTACCTAGCCTTCCGTTTGAGAAGATGTCAATAGTAGGCATTTTTCTTCTTTGTTTGCATACCGGTTCTGTATGAGAGAGGAAAGTGGAGAGTCACCCCTTTCGCACGGTCTTTGCCGGATTGGCCGTAGCATACACAAGGCGTTTTCCCAGTGGGCTGGAAGGGTTGGAGCCAGTTTTGGACTGGTGGGGGCCGTTTTTAGGTCTCGCCTAGACGAAAGCAAAGCGAAGCTTTGCTGTCTAGGGCGAGACAACTTATGTAGTTACTTTTGGGGGAATGTGGACAGCAGAGTTCCACGCGCTTTTCCTGGTCTGAGATTTAACCTCGGGAGCGCGCACGTCGCCGTGCCTCATATTCCCATTCGCAAACAAAGCCACTCTCACGCATGCGCACATACACACACTGCATACACACACGCACCCCCCCTTAAACAGACACACGCTGCATACACACACGCACCCCCCCTTAAACAAACACACGCACGCATGCACGCACAGACACACTCAAACAGACACACGCGCGTACACCCCCACCCTCAACCCCACTCACCGGGCTCCTCTCCCCTTACGCATGGGAAGGCACTGTGGAGCTCTGTGCCAGAAGGAGCGCTGTTTGAAATCACCGCCGCCTCCCACAGCGGCATTGTAGGGAAATTCAAAGTTGCCTCCCCGTAAACACCGCCGCAGCCCGGGAACCTCGGGAGCCTCAGAAATCCCGAGCGCAGCTCCTCTGACGTCAGACGAGGAGCCGCGCTGGGATTGGTGCCGGTGGGGCCATTGCCTAGAAACGGAAGACTCGTCGACGCCGGGCGGGAGGGGCTTCTTCGCTCCTCACCCGGGCAGCGCCTGCTTTTTTTTATCAAGCTACTAGATTTCTCTGCGATTATTTCATGATGGCGCATGGCTGGGAAACGCTTGCTGCTTGGCTTCAGCCTTGTCTGGAAATGGAAAGAGAATCAGTTCCCGCCAAATTCCGAGCGCTGCTCTAGTCCAGCTGTTGTAGAAAATCACCTGTTACACCCCTTTTCGTCTCATGCCTGTGGTTGCGGCACTTTCTGGAAATTTCACGGGTGATTGATTCAGACATGGGCGAGAAAGTATCGCATTATTATTAATGAAGTTTTATATAGCGCGAACTTGACCAGAAGGTATCTGGTCCCAGAGCACTTTACATACCACCAGTGAGGTTACATTCCTTTTTGTGCGGTACGGGGAGATTACGTGATTTGCCCAGAATCACAGGATGGTCAGCATCGTTGCCGAGACTGGAACCCAGTTCCCCATATTGGAAGTCCACCGCCCCTAGCCCTTAGGCCAACTCCTCTCCCCGTTAGAAGAAAAAACGCCTTCCACCACATACAATCAAGACCCTATGTTCTTCTTTCGTTTACGGTATATATTATCTCACGTGTAAAATGACATACACTTTCTCCCCCAGGCTAAACATTAAAGCGCTTTACTGCCAGTAGCACTCTACTCCAGAACCCAAGGTTAGTGTTTAATGTAATTGTTAGCGCTAGTAGAAAGTCAGGATACCTTTACTGATCATGTGTGTCCCCAAAAGTGACAGGTCTGTGTGTCAGCAAAAGTGACAGCTGGTGCACAAAAAGTTTGGGGACATGATGAATGTGTGGCAGCCCTACCAGGAGATGAGCTGTGCGGTGTGGTACATGGTTTGTGTCAGAGTGTGAGCAGGGGTTGAAGGCTTTGTTAGGTTAGCAGAGTCATGTAAGGAAAATAATTGTGTTCCTAGGGGCGTGTGCAAAAGTGTCTTCATGTGCATGTTTTAAAACTGTGATGGCAGTGCTATGACAGATGGTGTTTAGGCATGCTGAGCTGTGAATGTGCCGGCCGTCATCAAATTCCCCACCCCAAGGGTGGCAGTGTGAGGTCCATGAAATGCTTGTCCTTAAAAGTGACAGGAAGTTTTTGTTCTTAAAAGTGACAGCTTGTGTGCAAAACGTTTCGGGACATGATGTATGTGTGGCAACCCTAACCGGAGCTGAGCTGTGTGGGGGTGTGGCACAGGGGGTGTCAGAGCGGGAGACAGTGTTGAAGGCTGTGTTAGGCTAGCAGGGCATTTAGGTTATGTAAAGAGAAATGTGTTCGCAAAAAGGTCCTTCGTGTAAGAGGGAGATGCCTGGGCATGTTTAGAATGTGAGCAGAGCAAAGTTGAGAAGAGGAAAAAAAAGCATTTGCAATGCAATACGTCTCGCAATTACGCGAGTTTGAGCTATTAGCATTGTAAATGATAATGCCTTTTATTTATTTTTTCTGGTTTTTAAAACATAAATAAAATACTTTGTCATTTACAATGCCAATAGCTTAAACTCGCGTAAATGCGAGACCTATTGCATTGCAAATGCTTGTTGTTACTGGGGCCGGTTTTGCAGCAGTGCAGCAATATCAGCCCCTTGTAACAAAAGCAGCAGCAGTGTTTCCCACTAGCACCGGGGGCCGATCTGACTTAATTGCCAGGGCTGGGTTGAGTTCACAGTCTGGCCCTGCACATGGTGGCACCCTTTAAGGAATTTTGCTCAGTAATAGTGGCCAGGCTCATGATTTCTGAGTGGGATTTTTTGCTGTCCACCAGGGATTGTTTTTTAGGGGACTGTCCCCCCGGCAAAGTACCTGATGACGTGTGGGGCTGATATTCAATTTGAAAAATATACCTTCTGTCATAGGCTGATCTAGCCCGGCCCTCAACGAAGGATGGGAAAATGGCAGCTGTCATTAAAAAAAAATGTAAGTCTGTGCCCCAAAAGTTTCCCTGCCCGGGGATTGTGGCAGCGCCCAGAGCAGGGATCCTCAACCCTCCATCATGGTTTGTTTTGGTGCTGGTTCCCATGGCATTGAGGCATATTCGTCCTCAAGGTGCCCAAATTGAATATGAATAAGGAACATAGCATCCAGTATTTATTGTATTTTTGAGGTCTGCGTCTGTGGACCTTTTGTACCTCTAGGTATACTCTCTCAAATTCCACAAAGACATGACACATCAACATATATATAAAACTCTAAAATGAGAGAGGGAACCGGAACTCGAAGTCAGGGTGTACTGGGGACTGGACTTCTTTCATGACTGGCTTTACCCTAGGATTATCACCTTTTTCCTCGAGCTGGGCACTGCAGATGGCATTGGCCAAGCGGTGGGGTCATGGGATTCCCATACTGAGTATCGGATTGGGACACGCTGGACACAGGACTTGTAGTACATTTAATTTTGTCTGCTGCCTTTGTGAGTAAAAAATATAAACTTTAAAAGCGGAACTTTCATTTACATTACGAGGGTAGTCTCTCTGCAATTTTTTTTAATTTTAAATGCAAGGACTTCCTTATTGAACTGAAAAGGCAGCATTACTGTGAACATAATCGTTTAAAGGTTGATTTTAGTGCGCGTTGTTCGGTCTTTTAAAGAGACACTTAAATGCCGTTTTTGCAGCCGAAGGACTAGAATTGCATTCTAGTCCAGTTTCTGACATGAACTTAAAGGTAATTAATGGTAACTGGAGACATCAAGATAAAACAGCTTAACCACGGTTATTAGTATTTATATATTAACACAAAAAGAGTGCCAATTATGCTGCTGCTTAACACTGCGAAGTTAGATTGGTGTTTTTGCATATTTATTTTAATTTGTCCCTTCACAATGTCAATACATGTTTGCTATCTTGCTGCTACAAAATAGTGCATCATCCATGTTGATGGATTTAAAAGTATAAAAAGAGAAACCAACATGGCGCACCTCAGATTGAAAAAGGCAGTTTTACTGCCGAAACGCGTCTCTCTCCTCTGTGGTTCTAGTGCCCAGTGTGACGGTTCCCTCTCTCATTTTGGAGTTTTGGGAGATTTCTTGGATATTTCTAGCGCTCGCGGTGTCACTGTTTTTCCAGGACTCACCAGTGATTTGGCAGCACGCCAGCCTGTCGCAAACTTTTCTTTGGATAAATATATATATATATAAATATATATTCACTGAAGAAACCAAAGGTTACACGGATGTTATAATTAGACTCAGATTTAACTTGTACAAAACCATAGAAAATCAGCAGTTATAATCACCTGAGCTAAGTATAACTTACGTCCCTGCAATGCACTGTTGATGACATCACATATTATATCACTCATGACATGGTCAGTAACATCACTCATGAAATATCAAATGACAAAACTGATGGCTTCATCCCGTGAGTGTAAGTGTCTCGAAAACATTTCTGAGACTTAAAGGTATATACTAAGCTACAGCATAAGTTAAATTGGGAAACGGCCACTACAACGCGGCCGTTTCCACGCATAACTTAACCACGCATGCATTACAACGCATGCGTGGTTACCAGGAATAGCCTTTACCACGCATACCCTTAACACAAGATACATAGTAAAGGCATGTGTGTTAAAGGCCAAAATTAAAAAAGGGGATTTGGGGGGGTTTCCCCCCCAAAAAATGCCTGCCAAAAAAACCTCACCTGTGTAAGTAGCCTTGTGGAGGCAATCGGCATCGTTAGAGGAAATGGGAAGACACTTCCGTTTCCTCTTTACGACTTGCAACGTCAACTCGGAAGATCATGAAGAAGAGACGACGTGGAGAAGTAAGAGGAAGTTTAGATTTAAAAAAATAAAGCAGGTGTCTGATTTTAGGGTTAAGGGCAGGGGAGGAGTATTTGTAAGAAGGGTTATGGGGGGGGAATAACCTTTACCAAGAGTATGCCCTTACCATGCATGAATTTACAACGCAAATCATTGTAAAAGTATGTGTGGAAAAGGAATATTAGTGGTAAAGGATATGCGTGGGAATGGCATTCACGTTGTAATGCATGCATGGTAAAGGCATGCGTTGCAACGGAATGTATTGTAACGTCATACAACCGTTAAATTACCATTCTTTCTGTACCAGTAATTAGTCATACTCTTTCTAACATATCTCATCTGAGTCGCTGTGTGACTGTATCAGTGTGTGAGTGGATGTCTGAGACATTGCATGGGTGTGTGTGTGGCTATATGGATGTGTTAGTGAATATTTGAGCAGCTATATGAGTGAGTGGCTGTGTTAGCGACTGAATTGGAGAATGAGTTCAGGAGCTATTTAACAGCCATAGCTGATTGGATGACTACCAACTGTCTCCAGCTAAATGCAAGCAAATCTGAGATCCTGCTAGTGGGGAGAGACGCTGAGCTACGGAGCGAGCGCTGGTTGCCTTCGACTCTTGGTGGTTCGCCTGCACCTAAACAGGCGGTCAAAAACTTGGGAGTATGGGTTGACTCTGCCCTTAACTTTCACGTCCAAACTAAAATGGTAGCTGGAACCTGTTTCGGGGTACTGCGCTGGCTCAAACCACTGCTGGGTTTCTTTGAGCCCACAGTCCGTCAAGTCTTCATCCAGGCCACCATTCTAACGAGGCTGGACTACGCTAGTTCACTTT
The DNA here is from genome assembly GCF_964261635.1 of Lissotriton helveticus. Lineage (NCBI taxonomy): Eukaryota > Metazoa > Chordata > Amphibia > Caudata > Salamandridae > Lissotriton > Lissotriton helveticus. The sequence continues at coordinate 780,588,809 of NC_136061.1, forward strand.
ATCTAGGAGCAAATAAAGCTGAGATCCTCCACCTGCAAAGGGCACAAAATGCAGTTGGCAGGACTCTACTTGGCCTACTGAGAGCCTGTCCCACAACAAACGCCATCTGCCTGTATCAGAAGTATCAACAATCACATTGCATTCTGTAAAGCAATTAAAACTCATCTCTTTCCGACATTATAGGCCCGGTGTTCTCTCTCTCAGTTGCCTCTGTCAACAGCTGCAGTTGCCAGCAATGGAACGCCCTTTAGCTGGGGTAGCTGCACGCTTTACAAAACTCATAACATAACAGTGGGTGTGTGAGTGGCTGTATGAGTGATTTAGTGTCCCTGTGAGTGGACGCATGGTTGTGTATTTGGCCTGAATGTGTTAAAAAGGCGAGGTGAACCGCACAGTCCTCCTTGCCGAGCCTCTAGAAACCATCCACGGGACTGAATTATTTATTGAAGTGCTGGGGGGCTCTTGGTCCCCATCCATGCACCTGTAAATGTCCAGGAGACCCTATCCCCATGGCCTCTAAACTTAAGAGAATAGGGAGGGCGCCATGTGGTTCTCCTCCCTGAGCCAATCATGGCCCCTGGTATCCCATCCCTGGGGCTGGCTCAGATGCGTTGTCCCGGGGAGCCCACCCCAGGACATAATGGTTTCCCTACCCACAACGGCATGAGCAGTGAAACCTTTGTTTGCTCTCGCTTGGCAGGAGCATTTTCAAATCTCCCACCAGGCAGAGCAAACACCAAATCTGCTCCCGATCAAAATATTGCTCCCACCCACAGAGAGCAGCATTAGGAGCTGCTCCCTGCGGACGAGAGCAATACCAGCTCCCGCTGTATATGTGGAGCCAGCTGGGACAAAGTGGGCCTTGGGGCCATGAGAGCATGGCGGGTATCCTGGGTGGGCACCAGGGCACCCACTTTTGACTTTACAGAGCCCCAGGAGGGTAGGGTATCCAGGGATAAAATCAGCATGGAGAGTGGGGCTGCATGCCCCCTCCCCCTTAGAATGACACCGGTCCCTAGGGGGGTCCCCTGGGCGGTAATCAACCCGGGGAGGGGCCACATAAGCCCCTCCCCTTAGACGTGCCATCAGGCCCCAGCGTTGAGTTTCCCAGTGCCAGAATCAGCATGGGAACAGGGCAGTTGCGTGCCTCACTCCAAGTGAAAGCCTAGCCCCTGTGGATGGGGTCCTCAGGGCTAAAATTGGCTTGGTGAGGGGGGTCATGCGCACTCCCTTCCCTCTATTTATAAGAGTGGTGATGGGGTTCTCAGTGCCTAACAGGGCTCGGGGAGGGGGACCATGCAGCCCCCCTCTTCCCTTTACTGAATTAAACAGCCACCATGAATGGGGTCCCAGGGGCCGATAATGGCTTGGGGATGGGACCACATGGCCACCTCTGCTTCAATAATTACACAGCTCGGGGGCATGTGGTCCCCAGGGACTAAGGAGACTTTGGGAGGGGGGCCCTGAGGCCCCCCTCCTCTTTATTTTTGAGAAATGGCCGGGGATGGGTCCAAAGGCATAGCATGGCGAGGGGAGCTTAATGTAAAGTTATAGTTAGGTGAATTTGTCAATGACAACATTCAAGTTTTGAATTACAAAAACTTTTTTAAAACACAGAAATTGACCAGTTATAGTTAGTAGCACTGCTTATGACCTCACACATGACGTCACTCATAACATGTTCTATTACATCATTTATGACATTACTGATGACCTCTCAAATGACATCACTGATGACATCACTAATGACATCATCCAATGAGTGTGGTAGTTTGTTTTATAGTTTACATAGTGGCAAGTAAGTACCATATTACTTGTCTACCTAATTGTGTGCAGCCTGGATCCAGCTAATAGGTGTAAGTGTTTATAAAACACATGTGCTCCTAATGCACCATAGGTGTGTAGAGGTATTGAACATGTTATAAATCTTTATATTCAAGAGTAACTATTTGTGCAGGTGACAGCTTACTTGTGTTCATTATGTTCCACACAAGTTATTTGGTTCTGCAGAAAAGGTTTTCAACAGGAGTAAAATTCTACATAGTAGATACTAACTTTTGTAAGCAGCCTAGAGTTATAAGACAGAATCATGTCAGCAATCAGCATGACAATTTCTACATAACATAGAAGATTGTGTGCACCAAGTACTAATCTATGAACATGTACTTGTTTTGCTTGAGAAAATGAGTTGTCAGTGTAGGTTTCACCACAGTATGAAGGGTGTACGTGGTATGATGTTTTGCACCTTCAGATCTTGGTCATTTTTAACAAATAGTGTATTTTTTGACAACTGTTGCATAGTGTATACTTCTCTTAGTAGATACGTTTTAATACTCTGTGGTGTACTTCTCACAAAGTTTCACTGTTTGTAAACAGTGTGGTATAGAGTGAACTCTCTCCACAGAGTAAGCACGCTTACAGTTCCCAGTTCTCTACTGATATAAATCTCATTTCTCAATGTAGCTTTGGTGAATTTCAGGGGTTTGAGGCAGATAAAAGCGAAATGAAGATTGTTCTTTATTTATCACGCTTAGATATGGCAAAACATCTATGTGAGTACGTTTTCTAATTCTACAGTGAAGGCACTATTTTATAGTGTCAAGTGCAACACTTACATTAGTTTGTTAAACCATACATGAGTCATGTGCTAAGTGCACTTTCGGATAGTGTGTCTCTTAAGTGGTTGTGATATATAATGAGTGGGCAACCTTTGTGCTGCACCAACAGCTTACAACAAGGGTAATGAGTCACGCACCCACTTTAACCACTGGCTCCCTTCACATTAAGTGACTTCACAAAGCCTATACATATCATTCACATCCACCTTAAAACAGTTCTCTTCAGTGACAAAGCAGTTTCAATTGGGCCGGCTAGTAGCCTTAGAAAGTAGTGGGATGAGTAATACCAACCCCTCCTTCCAAAAGCCCAAATAAAAACAACCCCTCCACCCAAAACCCCTAAAAGAACATAAACACTAACTTAATCACTACACTTACATGCATTACACACTCCTAATAAATGAAATAAAATGGTACTTTCCCACGAGCTCCACATCCTCCTCTGTAGTCTGGTGCATGAATGATGATCCCCTAACCAAACCAGACGCTGCTTTCATGCTGCTAACCAGCATGAGAGCAGCACCAGGATGGGATGGAGTGGCCTGGCTCCTTCATTCCCTTGATGCCTGTGTTTGGTTTCCACCCTGCTGTCCTAGAAAACAGGGTGCAGAGGATCAAAGTGTGCATGTCATTTTAACCTGCACAAGATAGCCGTCCAAACTGACATGCGCACTTTGGAGCATAAAGTCAGCCACTGCTCCAGTCCTCTGCTGCCAATCAGCAGCATAGGGCACGCCCCTATTTCACCTGGCTCGGGGGCAGGCTTGTGGCTAGGGTGTTCCACAGTGAAAAATAAAATGTAGATGAAATTACTTCATAACAATTTTATTTTTCATGTTTTGCGCTGCTTGAAGCGGGCATGGGGCGATGCTCCCCAGCCCTAATGAAGAAATCACCGCTTGTTTCAATGTGTGCCTTTTATGTTATTATTGATTGTTTAAATTTAACCATAATTACAAGTTGTTTATTATGCCAAGTGAGATGGTGATTTATTTTCCATATCCTTTTTATAGTTACTGTTGTACAGTGTTTAAGTGACATTGAAACGTTGTAGCTGCCCGCAATGCTGGTCTCCTTAACAAACAAGAAAGATAATAAAATGCCTGGCGCCCCTGAAAGCCTTTTAGTAACAAAAACATATGTAGCATACAGCTACATCAGTTAATGTTTTTTCAATGTAAAACATGCAAATATCTGCGCCTAAGTTTAGGTTTTGGTACTCTTTTTTTTAAATCTGTATTGTTGTGCTGTGACTTGCAATAAAAAAATGGAAAAAACAACTATTGCTCTGTCTGTCTGTTCAAAGCCATGCCTATTGACTTTGCCAGTGTATGTTTCTAAAGTTATGAGACAGTCAATATTGGATTAACTTCTAAAGGTATAACGTATCTCGAGAATTACCAAAAATACAGGTCCATAATAGTAACCAAATCACCCTCAACTGCTGACGTGGGGGACGGAGGGGTCTGAAAAGTTCACTTGGAAGGTTGAGGTTTCCAACAGAGCCCACCTTCAGTTCGTGGGATGGGGGCAAATCTTCTATTTCTCAGCGAAGTTCATGGTTTCCTGGGGCTGAACGAGGGTATGCTGTCCTGTTGTTCATTCTCTAAGACCCAAACAGACAAATGGATTCTATCGCCATCTTTACATCAATTGTATGTAGTAATGCACCAGAGTGCAGTCCAATGGCCTTTTCGCCAACTTCCTTTCCAGGTTTCCTGCTTTGTACTATGATTCCCTCAACCTTAAATCAACAGCAGCTATTCAATTGCTTGGCCAAATGCCCATACCATGTCCTTGTCGCATTAGGACAATGCGTTTTTTTAAATTCTATTTTTATTGTTTTCAAGCACAACACAAAGTGAAAGTAGGAGCAGTACATCAAGACATTGACAGATCATAAATCCAGCAATACATTTGATAGTATATTCATCCTGCCCTCTCCCCCTTACCGCCTGCGCTCCTAAAGCCCTCCCTGCTCGTCCTGATCTTGGTGTGTAGTCCCATCTTATGTGGACCTAATGAATCAACTCTTCACCTATCTCTCTGCCCTCTACCCTTATACCTCTATCAGGGGTGCGATCTGGTGATCTTTTCTATGTCTCCCCTTCTTCCATAACCCATGTTCCCCATATCTTGGAGAATGCATTTTAATGTGGCTGAGCACTGAAACGCCATTGCACACAAGTAAAGAGCGCTGCATTTCTGTCCTCTGTAAGTGAGCCTGTGTTTCTGCAAAACTCACCACAATAATGAGCAGGGCATATCAAGACCACATGCGAATGCTCAGATCTCTTGCAGCTAAAGGGGAGGAGCGGTATCCCACTACTTTGAAGCATAGCAAGAAAGAAAAAATAGAAAATATAATAACGTAATGTTATTATCATTTTATTCTGACCCTCTGCTGCCGCTTTGCGTCATGTGGTGAGGCTGCTCTGCTCGCAGGGCAGGGACGAGTGGTTGCACCCTCCTATGTGCGTAATGAGTGTTTAGCCGGCCTTCTCGGGCCACCCAAAACAGTCATGCGCACTTCTCACTATGCAGGCTCCATTACTGCCTACATGGAGAACATGCCCACCCCTCCAGCCCCTGACTGAGCATTGCAGCATTGTGATTGGTCAGGGGAGCCCGGCTGCCTGCTTCCTGTTCAGAGGAGAGAAGCAGCGGTAAGGTAAGTTTCATGCCAACAGGCACTGATTTCATGGATAACTGCAATTCCCCAGGAACCTCGAACAAAGGTATAAACAGCACGTCCCTTAACCCCACTCCACTGGGACCCAACACAGTTCTCCTGGAAGTGTTCTGGCTACTAATTATAGGTAAATAAATGAACTCATTATCCCGAAGTGCAAGCTCTTAACACAAGGAGGCGCATGCTGTTTGGACAGCATTAGTGGCACACTCTTTTAACAGTAATGAAGTAAATACTGACGGCACAAATTATCCAGGGTAGATGTTACTGTGCACTCCACAAAGTGCGTTGTTTGTTGCTGTGTGCAAGTTTCTCCTAATATTCACGAGCCTTCTAGTGTCAGTGGCGTAGAGATTGTGCCATGGCTCCTAACACAAGGAGAATGGCGCCTATTGGCCCTGGGTCAAGCAATAAAGGTCAGTTATGTGTTGCGGTGTGCCCCTCAAGCCTCCGACCTCCGGTGCCACTGCACCTGCCGTACCAATGAACGGCACGCCTTTATGTAGTATCTTATTTGCATCCTACATGAAAGGATTTGGCAGACAGGTTTTTAGGCATAGGCAAGGTGGCCTTCCGAGGAGCCCTGGGGAAATGCAACTTTTTCACCATTTTTTACTTCGAGTTCTCTATCTCGGCCTCAATATTGTTTGGTCTCACGAGCCTTAAATTGTCAATGTGTGATAAAATTCAAAGTTGTTCCTTAAGAAGACTTTGTCTTTGGAAACCTCTTTTCCCTCATTCTCTCCCACACCCATCTCACTTTAAAACGCCCATTCACACGACACTGACTCTCATCAAAAAGGGTACTCGTAGTGTTTGTTTATTGAAGTATGCACTTATTGTTAATGTTGATAAAACCTCCTCATTAAAAGGAATACATAAAAACAGGTTTACAGAGTGCCGGTGATGTCCCCTGGACATCAGAAGTGGAGGTGAATGCTTTTAAAATCCTAATCTTGTAATAGTAATCTCTTCAACGAGGCACTTTGTGTTTCTAATTACAATGCGTAATGCATCGCGGCTTGTATCCCCTAAGCACGCCAACCCCACGCGCTGCTATGACTACAGCGTTGTCCTTGAGGCTTCGAACACAACAACAAAGGGACAGGCCATGGCTTCTGAAATGTTTGCTCTTATGAAATATGAGACTATTAACAGAAGGGCACTTTTGAGATTGTTCCCTGATTTTAATTAAAGTGGCTTGATCCATATGCATGAAATGTTGCTGTTTGTGTCTCGCACATATGTTCACTCTAGGGCTAAACCTACCTTGAAGTAAACGTTCTTTGCACACTGATTTAACGAAATACAATATATGCCTTTGTTGCTATATTAACTGGGGAATCATATGTTCCTTAAGTAAATATGCCTACCGACGACGCTGCTGATTCTGGTTCCGCCTAATATTCATCTTGGGTTTCTTTCAGCTGGTGAGAGACATGTCAAGTTGCAATAAATGGAAAATACGGAAGATCTCTCATATTTTACATTTCCATGTAGTTCTTAACGCTAAAATAAAAAATATCACTTCCTAACAAACATAAAAACAAACATATGCATAAGAGTATGTATGCAAGCCAAACTTCCGTAAAAAGGATTTCAGTACAATCCTCTATCTTGATATGCTTCTTACTTTTCTATTTTACAGCCTGCACTATAGTTGTAAATATCCACAGATTCCCTTGGGACCTCGATTCACCTTCCCTCTATTTGCCAGACGAATCCTAGTATGCAGCATAGCTCTCGAGGAACTTTAGATCATATTACAGAATATATGTTAGTATTTTCTCATATCTGGCATTTGTAAAACACAATAGCGAGTGTAAGCCATTTTGTTTTGTTATATCTTCAGTGTCCGCTTCACGTTTGTAATTCATCAGCCAATCTCTAAATCAAGCCATAAGTTTGATCGTACATGTTTTAGGGCCATATGTATGAACACCTTTTCTCATAGACATAGAATGGGTAAAACCCCATCGGGCCCATAGACTCTTACACTTCCTTTGCTTAACAGAGAACACTGTTAGATGACCTTAGGATTTTGACAATATCCAATTTTACATTCTTAAAAATTGTATCTCGACATCTACTCTTGCTGTCCCTCAAGTAAATGTATTTTAATACCTGCCTTGAATAAAGTTTTTTCTCTCACTAATTAATACCCACTTTTTTCTCAAGAGGATCAACATGCCTGACCTTGCCCAAATAATCTGAACCCTGGAAATTTAATATAAAGCATTCTTCTATTTATTTAGTGAGTTGTTGAACTAAGCCTGATTTTTCTAGTCATGAAAAACTACAAACAATTGAAACTACCAGCTTTTTTTATTTCACTTACTGAGGGGAAAAAAAGTCATCACAATCTCTCATTGTAAATGATCTACACACGAGCAAGATAATTTGTCTCACTTATGACCAGGATTTACTATTTTGCCCGTAGACCCATTTACAATTATTTCTTAAATAGAACTACCAGTACTATTGCATTATGTTTCTAACAAAAATACTGTCATATTGAATCAGATTCCCTTTTTTAATAAAAGCGAAGGGCCTCTTTACGATTTCGGATTGGGAACTGACTGACTTCAGTATAGTAGGATAAAGCTTATGAAAAGATCACTTAGATCTGCCATCCAATTTAGTGATGTTTGCACATGGAAAAACAACTACATACAATCACTCAGTATCAAAAATAATTCTAGAATTTCCAAGCTTAACAAAGTCTACCTCCAGGGCATGGAGTCCATATTTTGCATTCAACGGAAAGCATTCAAAGAAAAAGAAGAAACCTAAATGTACAGAATATTAATCAGTCAGTAAACAGAACGTTAAGCGATTGAAATGTATTTTTCAACAAAAAAAATCTACAAAAGAAGGCTGCCAGCCCTCTAAATGATTTCATCCACTGGATTCTAAATAACAAGAATAGATTTATGTAAATGTAACTATTAGTATGTATGTTTTATTTTACACATTGCCAAGTGATCCAAGTGATCGCGGCTTTCAAACAACCCTCACAACTCATCTCATTTTACTCACTAGCTAACTTAATTTTTACTAATCGGTGGTGCCCATAGCACCGCGAGTCGCACATTCACACACCACACGGCTCCTAAATCAGTGAGAACAGAAGGCAAGCTGCTGGAAAGCAGGGTACCTTATTAATTTAAATTCAAAATGTTATATAATATATACACAAATGTTTTCCCTTTCTCTAAAAATACTAGGAAATAACATCAAGGCACCCCACTGTTTTGGTCGATGGACCAGCTAGTTGAAGTTAGTTGTTGGAGATTAAGACCAGCTCAATCACAATATTCCCACTATATTATATCATTTATCTTTGTCATGACTTTAATTTAAAAGGAAACACAAAACTCAGATTTTTATAGAAGCATTTATCTAAATTTAGTCAGAAAATAAAATAGCATTTCAAACGTAAATTTTAGCATTTATTAAAACATTCAAGAAATAGAAAATTTTGAAAACATATAACCAGTCTGCCATAGATGATGACAGAATTACAGCGAAACAGGTACCCAAGCTGACTGTCTTTCTAACCTCCTCGATGTCTACCTCCCAACAGGACTCCGCATTCGATCTTTTCCCCCATCAAAATTTTAAAGTCCAAAGATAATTCAAAGTAGTGTCTGCACCGAAAATTGTTCAAACCGACAGCATGTCGTGGTGTGCAATAAAATTCACGGAACCAACTTTTTTCCCTCTTACGTAAAGGCTCTTTTATATCCTTTTTCCCTAGCTATCTAACTCAAAATTGAAACTTTTAGGGTCCGCCCTCAATTCTCATTGGTCCATTAGAGGGGTGGTCATGATCACCTCATGTCCTCCTTGTCCAAACCAGTTCATAATTTTGCTATGCCATCCTTGCATTCTCTCGCACAGCCACAATTGTCCATCCGGTCCTTGTATCTTTTGTACATCATGAAGTTACAGCACAAAAGTTTCCCAGGATTTTAAATTCACGCATCCTTTTGGCACGTCTCTGGTGCCCTAGGCCAAGCTGACCTTAACATCTTTCACCCCGAGCACAGGCCATTCAAATATCTCTGACACAGTCGCGCATGCGTAGGGGTCATGTTTCTCGAACTCTCACTTAAGCAGCCATTTTCGAACTGGGCCGCACGGGCCTCAATGGGAACTGATATGAAAACAAACACAACAGACGTTAGATTAAGAATTTTAGCCCTTCTGTTTACCTCGAACCATTCTAATTTTTTCGTTAGTGGTTACCTATCAAAAAGCAAACATATATGCGCCATTTACTTACCAATTTCATTGTTTTTGTCATAAAACTACTATCACAAGCACAAATACATATTTTTATCTAATTAATTTTTAAAATATCACAGCTCTATATTAGTATGACTTCTTCAATTTGTTACTAAATTAGTTTTTGCAAATCAGCAATTTAGTTTTCCCACGTGTATTTTTAATCTGTGTATGCTTGCTTGATTAATTCTCATGCTCCACACATTTAATAAATGTTATTGTTATGAGAGATTGACTTAACATGGGGTACACAAACATTTTTGTCTCTCCCCTGCTCCAACACAAGAAAGCATAGGCTAAATACTCTCTCTGAGGGAACCACTGTAAATTATTTGTTTAGATCCTATACCCAAGTTCTCAGTCCATTAATTGTTCCCTATTCTACTTGGCAGCCCTGTATTGCCACCATGGAGAATCTCTATCTGGCGTGATCCCAGGAAATGCCTCTTTTTATAACATGTGAGAGCGAGGTGGTAGCTTCCATCTGAAAAGGTTCCACCATTCAGATGCCAATCACAAGTCAAGCAAAGTTAAGGATAATATCTATCACATCCCTGAGTTTGCCACCAACTGCAGTCCGCAAAATACATGTAATGTATGAATTGGTGTGGTACTCACTGCCCAATTTTCAAATGCCTTGTTTTGTAGGAGAGATAGTGGTGGGGTGCTCCTTGGTCCTACCAACCCTGGCCTCGTGTCTCATACACACTTATGTAGCTATATTAGTGGAATTTCCCCTATGCTTAATCCCCAAAGCTCAGGTATTTTGGTGGGGTTCCTCAGCTGTGTGTGGGGCGACAGGGTTACCCCAAAGATGTGGAAATGTCTTCCATTTCCCTTGCACCCTACAGACACCATATTAATTATTAGAATTACCTTTCCAGAAATATATAACCTCTGACAAAAGGGGAACCTTAGGGCTTCTTCCTTTGTTCATACAATACATGCGAGCAGTACAGCTGAGGGAATCTAGAGGATTCTTCTTTTGTCTGACAGTGCTTGTGCATCCCAGGGAAGGTAATCATATGGACTACCTTGATGTTCTAGACCATAAGGAATCTTGGAATGCCATTCAAACTGCTAGCTGGACATGCACAAAATCACCGCTAGCCATTCTACCACTGTAGGCAAACCACTCTTGCAATAGAGAGCAATCACTGCTAGGTGCCATGGTTCTAGGTGGGTATTACGCGTGTCCTGATTCAAATGAGGGACATAGCCCTGAAAAATGGACACAAAATTATTAAAACCATTCAAGGAAGATTGTGAGAAATTGAGTTGTTGGTTGAGAGGGGTGTTACCGTGCTCAAACAACAGCCACATACCCTCTCAGGATCAACCAAAAAAGTCACTAAATTAACCTGTACTTAACCCTATGGTAGCTTGACACAAAAGCAGTCAGGCTCAACTTAGAGGCAAGGTGCAAAGTATTTCAGAAGTACACAAACAGATATAACGAGATAACACAACAGAAAATGAAATCACACGCCATTTAGAAATGTGTAGTACATTGTATTAAATAATTTGACACCAACTTGATAAAATTCCAATAAATAGAACCAGAGTTATGAATGTTTATAAAGTTTAAAGTAAAAACTAGCGCCTAAAAGATCAAAGCACCAACTAAGAAATACTAGTCCGGGTCACAGTCGCAAAATATGCCGACTTTGATGAAGCACGAGTCAGATATAAAAAGTGGATTGTGCCAGGTCCACGCTTACCTTCAGGCTTAGAAGAAATTTGAAGAAAAATTGTCTGAGAAGGTAAAGCTCAGCGGGGCAAGGCTACAGGCTGTGTCCAAGGAGGAGGCATCGTCGGTGGGGAGCCACTGGATGAAGTTGTGGTGAAGATTTCTATGTTCCGACTTAGGGCCCTACTAGGATGCTGGTCGTAAAAGCTCCAAACGGCGTTCGGTTTGTCTGAATCCATGTTGGAATCCTTGTTTCCAAATGACTCTGAAACATTTCCGACCGACCGATTACGATGCAACTTAACAGTTTGGTCTTTCAGACTTGGTTCTGACTGGCATTCGGAGAAACTGATTCAGCGCACTGAATCGTACAGGTCTATGGACCGCGTTTCCGACCTACATATTACGATGTTGGATTCAAACAGCCTTTCTGACTCAGCTTCTCTGACATGGATCAGCTTCAGAAACCAACTTTGGGGGCCCATAGCAGGCCCCCCCTTCACCCAGAGGCATCCGGTTGGGGCCTGTGGGGGTACCCATGGGACCCCTCTTTACAATGTGTGGCAGGTACCATGGGGTGCCCGCCACAGGGTGCAAGGGTTTCTGCAACCACCCTTCAATGGGAGCCTGTGTTGTCAAACGAATCACAGGCTCCCACTGAAGTCAATGGGAACCCGACTGAACAGAATTTGGAAACATCGTAATCGGTCGGTCGGACTCCCTGAACTTGAGTCTGTCGGAAACAATTTTGACAAGGAGTCGGTTGGAATGCTTTCCGACTGACATCGTAATGAGGCCCATTGTCTCTTTTTTTTAAGTCAAAACTTTCAAAGACCTGCCCTGCTGCTTGAGCTCTGTTCCACTTCTTGAACACAGGAGTACCAGAGTAACCCAAAGGACAAATTGGCTGGTCTCCTAATGAGAGCCTTATTGATAGAAAAAGCTCCAACCATCTGGAACCCACACCTGGAGCCAGCCTGAGTGAGTCCCGACCCCCCAAGTGGTGGCCCTCTATTCAACAGCATTCAACAGCAGGGTGAAAGTGATGGTTGCCATGCCATATTTAGGATTGAGCAATTGTCATTAGATTCCCCTGCCCGGGACTGTCATCCAAGGCATGGTGATCCTAGGGTAGGAAACTAAATAGTGACTCTGACACACATGACAAAAGCTTTCTGTGTGCCATTCATTCATTCTTCTTTTCAAGCAACAAGCTCTCAATTCAACGGTTTGTATTTCTGATAAACATAATACTATACTGGGCATGTGTAAAGCATATGGCACTGACTTGCAAAGTTCATGGCCTGTCCTGCAGCCACTTCACCAGTGGTTGCAATGATGTTTTTAGAGATCCCCGTCCAGCAGGCATAGATTTCAAAATATGGCAGGCGATCCTCTAAGAGGGGAGCAGAAACCATAGAATCTGTTGATCTGTAGGGCCACAGTGCCACTCCAAGGTTCTAAATGACCATATAAATCACAGCTGGTGCTGTGCCATGATTAAAGTCAAAACGACCAGCAAGTCAAAGAAATATTTTTGCATGATGGAATTCAGGATATGATCAGGATTAAAATGTCTAATTTATGTATACTAATATTTGCTTAAGTTTTGGTTGTCCTTTTTGTAATACAAACATCTGATTTGTAATAATTGCATTAACCCTTACTTTTTACAACCAGCTACTTCTGAATGAAAGTCCTGCACTCAGTCAGGTAATGAGGACAGGAAAATACCCTCCTATCCAACTCTTTCATCAATCTCTAAACACCACATGAAAAAGGCATAGCTTAAGTACTGCAGTGTTGAGACCTATGTTCCTGATGGTCACAGCAGGGTGCCAAAAGCATGTACAGAATATTCAAGGCGACACTTGTGACTCTAGCCATTGCAGGATAGATACTGCATTGCCTGAAAGCCAGCTCTTTAATCCATAGACAGGCCTCTAGGCAACAAATGCATGGCTGGAGGGATGACACCATTACAGCCCAACCTACAACTAAACAATCCTTAAAAATTCATTCAGTGAGTCTCAAGTATATCCCTGGCTAGTAAATAAGCTTCATCCAGTGCCCATTCCTATCTGGATCACTTGATCAGATACTGGCATTCTATCTCTGACACGCAAGTACCCATGCTTTCTACATCACCTTTTAATACTACCACTGCTGCTGTGAAGCTATTCAGTCACCTAGTGGGTTGCGACTTGTGCCAGGAGAAGAGTACAGCAATAGTAATTTCCAAAAACAAACATTTTCAGAAGTTTGAGTTACTACTCATGATCATTTTAATTTGGTCATTACTCATCATTCACACCTCAGTTAGTCCACTTACAGTATTTTATTACAGCACATTTTATAACTTCGCCATAGAAATGGAGGACACCAGTTCTGTCCCATGGCATTCCTCAGTTGGCACACTACACTAAACATGACATATGGAGATGGTCATCAAGGTGACAAACTTATACAAACCTGTTCCTTTTCTTTTTAGTCATACTCTTATTTTGTTTCAGAGAAAATCTCCTATGCAATGCACTCATCAATTTGGATAATAACTTTAACTAACTTAGTGTATGTCATTGTAAAAGCAATTAATCTATGAGAGCTGCTAAAAATGGCTTCTGATATTTTATTCGTTCCTTTGCAGAACTTTGATTAGATTACACGAATAATATATCGGAGTTCAATGTCATACAGCAGCAGCCAGTCCTTATGGATGGAGGGACCCCGACCCCCTACCTTTTTCCTGACATGAAGAGTGTCTGTCAAGCGAAGAAAAGGTCAGCCTGACAGACACTCTTCTTGTGAACACTATACATGTGCTTAAAGTGCAGGCGCCTAGCTGCCTGAACTGGACTTTGCCGGGTTGAAGATGTAACAGCCCTTGAGCGTGACATCCTCAGCCCAGCTCAAGTTCCACCTCCTCATAATGAGCGGCAGCATCAAAGATGACCTGGGTGCTTCAGTTTTAAGCCATTAAGTGCCTAAGGCTGAGTGTCTATCACGATGCCTTGTCACAGTGGGGTGGGGTCAGTAAGTCTCACTGCCCCCTTCCCACTGTGTGACAAGTCAGGGACTGTCACTGTCGTGCCCTGGACAAGGGCACTAGGACCCTGGGCAGAGGGTAGAGGCCAAGGGACACTGAACACAGTGTCCGGTGTAGGGGAGGAGCTAGGAGGGGACAGGGCAGCGGAAGGAGGACCTCGGAGCAAGAGGTCACAGAACAATGCAGCTGGGATAATGATCGAATAAAACATACCTTAAAGCAATCTCGTGTCCGGTGCATCTGTGGGAAGGAGAACACGACAACTGGCGGCGAAGGAGTGGAATCGATCGTGTCCCCGGAATACAAGAGAAGAAGAGCTGCTGTGCGTGACGAGGAACGACGACGACATCATCGAGACCAGGAGCCCACCCTGTCTCGTGGGTAAAGGAATAAGCGGCGCGGGAGCCCACCCCGACCGCCATTGAGGCAAGACAAGCACCGTCTGCATCACCCGGTAAGCAGACTGAAAAGCGAGAGAAAGCGCGCGCGCTCAAATGAAGACAATGCGAGATATCGCGAGAAGAGCGGCGGCCATCTTAGGATCAGGCGGCCAGAGCCAATCACAGCGAAGGAAAGTCGGGCGGCCTACTTGGAACCAGGCAGAGCGCTAATTGGCTGAGAAGTCTCGCGAGACCACCGGCAGCCATTTTAAGGTCAGGCGAATCAACCAATAGCAAGACAGAATAGCGCGGTGGCCATTTTAGAGTCAGGCAAACACGAGGAAAGGCTAAAAAAGTGCTGATTTGAGCACCAGAAGGAAGAACAAACACAGGCAAAGGCAACAATAAGGCCAGGAAACAATATAAAAGAGAGACAATAAGAAAAAGAGGACAAAAATAAAGAAAATACTGGAAATAACGAAAGAGTGTCAGGAAGAGCACAGAAAAGAAGAGATGGCAAACCCCAAGACAGAAAGACAAAGTGCACAATACAGAAGACCACTTCCATTCAACTTGTCTGAGCCACAAGTAGGAATTAGATGGGAGAAGTGGATCAGAAGTTTCGAGAGATACATGGAAGCGACCGATGTGATAGACGCAAAGCGACTAGGCCTGTTCCTAAATCTGGTAGGGGATGATATTGAAGACCTTTTAGTGACACTGCCAAATGAGGAAACTGCCACCTATGACAGACTAAAAAAGTACTTAACAGCCAAATTTGCCCGGCAGAGAAATGTCGATTTTGAACGATACACTTTCGCAATCGCGTTTCAACAACTAGATGAAACTCTAGATGACTTTGCGAGAAGACTGAGAAAGCTAGTGACCCACTGTGAGTTTGATAAATTTGATAATGAACAAGCAATCAGGCTGTGCATCATTGAAAGAGCCAACATCATTAGAAAATATCTTGTCACTAGCAAGAGCGGAGGCACGAGCGACAGCACACGCAAAGGAAATGGAGCGAGCAAAAGACAAACGAGTGGAACAAGCACACCACATAACAAATAACAATCGCGCGGGCGGCTGGAAAAAAGACAGAAATGAACAGGCAGCAAGGAAACAACCTGAAGGAACTTGCTACAGGTGTGGACTTGAATTTCCACATCGAGGCCCATGCCCAGCATTTGGCCAGACGTGCAGGAAATGCAACGGGAGGAATCACTACGCCAGTGTATGTCAAGGAGTGCAGTTCAGGATCGAAAGGGGAAGAAGAGGAAGATCACGAATGTCGACAACCAGGCATGTCAGACATGTTGAAACAGGAACAAGAAGCTCATCACTAGAATCAGGTGAAGAAGAGGAAGAAGAAAAGACTGAACGACTATATCCTATGTCGGATGTCACCACCAAATCTACTGATGAAGATGACAAAGAAGAAAGGATATGCCTGGTAGACAAAAGCAAAATGAAGAAGACAGAGTCTGTGAGCATAGGAGTAGGATCACACAAAACAAAGTTTGTCCTGGACAGCGGTGCAACATGTAACATCATGTGTGTATCGGAGTATGAAAAGATGAAGACAAAGCCGACATTGAGGCCGTCCCGAGTTGAGGTCTTCACTTGGCGATCACGGAAACCAGTGACAAACATGGGGAAATTTACAGAATAACTAACGTACAAAGACCAAAAGATCAAAGAGGACATTCATGTGCTGAAGAGCGACATCCCAGCACCATGCCTATTGAGCAACATCACGGCTCAAATAATGGGTCTCATGGCCATGACAAACAACATGTCAGAGAAAAGAAGCATCCTAAAGGAATACCCCAAGCTGTTACAGGGACTAGGAAAGTTGAAAGGGTGGCAAATAACGCTGCACATTGACGAAACAGTCAGGCCAATAGCACAACACCATCGGAGAGTACCGATACACCTGCAGCCACAAGTAGAGGAAGAACTTGAAGCACTCCTCAGGCAAGACATCATAGAACCAGCAGAAGGACCAACACCATGGGTATCACCGATCGTGGCTGTACCAAAGAAGGACACATCAAAGATAAGAATATGTGTTTATATGAGGATACCAAACAAGGCAACTGAACGTGAAAGACATCCGGGACCACATCTCGATGATATGATCAGCTGCCTAACAGGCACGAGACGTTTTTCAAAACTAGATTTATGCAAGGGATATCACCAGCTACAACTAGATCCTCAGTCACGATACATCACGACGTTTTCCACGCACCTAGGTCTCTTCAGGTATAAACGGTTGAGTTTTGGAATATCGTCTGCGGCGGAGATCTTTCAGGAAACCATAAGACAGATAATAAGACCAGTGAAAACCAGTCTCAATTACAATGATGACATTCTAGTTCCTCAGACGAGGAACATGACAAAGCACTGAGGGATGTATGCTCGCACCTAGAGCAGGCAGGTCTGACACTAAATGAGGACAAATGTGAGCTGGAGAGGGACGAATTAGTATTCTTTGGCCACATCTTCTCCAAGAAAGGAATGCGGCCAGATCGCAACAATGTCAGGACACTGGAAAAGGCGAACGAACCGAGAGACCTGGCAGAAGTCAGGTCATTCCTCGGCCTTGCAAGCTACTGTGCAAGATATATCAAGGACTTTGCCACTGTAAGCACACCACTGAGGGAGCTGACAAAACAAGGAAAAAGCTTCACATGGACCGAGGACTGCAGCAAAGCCTTCAAAGAGATTATACATGCTGTGACGGCAGTAGATCACCTAGCATATTTCAACCCCAGGCTATGCACTGAACTGACCGTAGATACCAGCCCAGTGGGACTGGGAGCAATATTAGCACAACACTAACCAGGAAAAGATTCCCCAAGAGAGGTGGTGGCATATGGAAGCAAAAGCCTATCGGACGTAGAAAAAGGATACTCCATCCGGAAAAAGAGAGCTTGGCGGTAGTATGGGCATGTGAACACTACCACATGTTCATCTACGGAAAGCCGTTCACAATCATAACGGATCACCAAGCACTGATAACAATATATGGAAACACAAATGCTAAGATACCGCCCCGGATAGAGAGGTGGGGGATAAGACTGATGGACTACAACTTCAAAATAATACACAAGCCCGGGAAGGAACACAATCCCGCGGACTATGTGTCAAGGCACCCCCTGCCACAAGCGTCCCAAATGACAACTATGGCGGAGGAATATCTAAACTTTGCACTAAAGCACAACACACCGGCAACCATAACGATGGAAGAGCTAGAACAGGAGACAAAACAAGACCTCACCATGCAAACGATAATGAGAGTGACCAAGCAGCAAAGGTGGAGGCCCGTAAACAGCAACAGCAGTTGGGAAGAAGGAGTACTGAAAGAAGAGCTGTTAGCGTTTAAAAAGATCAGTGAAGAACTATCAGAAAGTGAGAACGGAATAGTGATGAGAGGCACCCGAATAGTAATGCCCAGAACACTGAGAAGAAGGACAGTAGAACTAGCACATGAAACACATTGAGGGATTGTAGCAACAAAAAAAATGCTACGAGAAAAAGTATGGTTCCCGGGACTAGACAACATGGTAGAGGAAACTGTGATGCACTGTCACATCTGCCAAACAACAGGGCCCCCATCAAAGCCGGAGCCACTGCAAATGTCCACCCTTCCAAAGGCAGTGTGGACAGAACTGGCGGCAGACTTCTATGGGCCTTTGGAAACAGGAAATTACCTACTGGTAATAAAAGATGGATTCTCCAGATTCCTAATAGTGAGACAAGTAGCTTCAACATCGGCAAACGCAACGCTGCCAGTCCTGGATGACATCTTCACAGCATGGGGCTCACCGCAGACACTCAAGACCGACAATGGCCCACCATTTTCTGGGGAAGAATTCAAAAGGTTCATGGAATACCTTGGAATCAACGATCGAAGGATAACGCCTCTGTGGCCACAAGCCGAACGGTTCATGGGAACCATCAAAAAGGCAATACAGAGAGCAAAGCTAACACAGATCTCGATTGGGCAAGCACTATGCCAAGTGCTGAGGGATTATCGGAACACACCTCACAGTTCCAAAAGAAATATGCCCTGCGGAACTGGTGTTGGGGCGATCAAGCAGAACAAGGTTGCCGCAAGTGAAAGAAGTGGAAAGGGTGGATCAAAAAGACATAGTCGAGAGAGACAGGGAAGCGAAAGCAAAAATGAAGGCGTATGCTTATCGGAGGAGACATGCAACAGACGCGAATGTGAAAGAAGGGGACACTGTGGTAGAACGGCAGAGACAACTACGAAAGTCAGACAGTGCCTTCTCAAAAGACCCCCTGACGGTGACAGAAGTGAAGGGGCCAATGATAACAGAATCAGCAGGACAATATCGAATCACCAGAAACAGCTCACATTTTAGAGAACTGAAAACCAAAGAAGAGGAGCTGCCGACACATGGGCTGAAGGAAGACGCCCAAGAGGAAGCAGCACAAGAGTATATCAGAGAACAACGACCAAGAAGAGAATGCAAGAAGACCAAGAGACTGATTGAAGAGATGTAAAGAGCGGGAGGCCGTGGAAACTATCTCTCTCTCATCCCTCTCTCTCTCTCTCTCTCTCTCTCTCTCTCTCTATACCTATCTATCACTCCACGGCCACAGGCAACATCAAGTGAAATGTTTGTTTCGTAACAAGGGGAGAGATGTCGTGCCCTGGGCAGAGGGCAGAGGCCAAGGGACACTGAACACCGCGTCCGGTGTAGGGGAGGAGCTAGGAGGGCACAGGGCAGTCGAAGGAGGACCTTGGAGCAAGAGGTCACAGAACAATGCAGCTGTGATAATGATCAAATAAAACATACCTTAAAGAAATCTCGTGTCCGGTGCATCTGTGGGAAGGAGAATACTACAGCCACCTCCTCTCATTGGCTGACTAAAGGGGAGACAATGAGAGGAGGTGGCAATCTCAACTCTCCTGGTACCACCCAGGCTTCCCTCCCTAGACACTGAGGCTGATAAGTTTTATGTTTTTTATTTAATGTTTGGTGCCTGCATGCATGTGTGTATGTGTGAATGTACGTGTATTTGTTAGTGAGTGCTGGGAATGGCTGCGTGTGTGTGTGTGTAAATGAATCAGTGTGTGAGTGTGCATGAGTGCCTCCCCATGCTCGGCTGCCACTGATGTCATAACTGTTTATCTTTATTGAGCAGAAACAGTAACTGGACATATGTGTAGGGACTGATAACAAATAAAAAAATTGATTTCAGTCCTCATCGGTGTACCAATAGTAGACTGCAAGATGAAACTTAAACAGTTTTCTAAAATTAACACCCCTTAATGTAGACACCTGGATTTAACTGAAATAGTCATTCATCACAGCAGATAACGTATGTAGACTAGGTAGCTTCAGAATACATACAGAGCATGTGACAAAAGGTGAAATCTAACATACACATGAATACATTTCCTAACAAGAATAGTCTGAGCCGTGTAAGAGAGTGCTGCTTTTGGAGGATATTCAATGCTAAAACTACAGCAGTCCAATCTGGATTTTACTTGACATTTTAAATCAATGCTAAAACATTGCAAACATGTAAAGGATATCACACTGCCGATCAAGTTGATAAAAACGAGTTTATGTAGCCAGAATACAACATGACACAAGTTCAAATATATCTTTTGAGATTACCGTCATTTTGACTCATCGGATTGGGTGTAACATCACATCTAGTTAATAACCTGCTTGTAAGGTTTCCAATTTGAAAAATGTGGTTTGCAGCTCCCTGTCACTATGCTAATAGGACACATCTGCTGGCCTGAGAAGAGCATAGAGCAATTTAATAATTCCTTTTGAAGCATTGCTGAATCTATACAAAGGGAGTAATTAACATCTGGCGGGTCTCCTGCCCTGTCAAATACAATTTCTCTGCCTCGTGTAGCAGTGGTGGAACTGCTAGATTTTAAATGGCAGAGCCTCAACCTTCCACTCCATCAGTAATCTCGGACGTGGTGTCCCATCCATGACAGAACCACGAGATCAATGTGTCGCTAGCCCCCACTTTGAGAGGGCTAATCTTCCACTTCTTAATTTTCCTTCCCCACGATTGCCCATTAATTATTGCTTCTCAGAACCAAACCTCTAATTTGGTGGTTATACTAAATGAACCGCCATGACATGGTGGCCCCCTCAGCATTCAATTTCTAATTTAAGTGTTTCTGCCATGTTGGCAGAAGCTTTTTTATCAGAAAATCCCCCACTGTAGCTCCAGGAACCTAATATATGGGTGACGGTCTATGGTAGGGTAGACAGACATGGCACCTCTGGCCCTCAGTGGCTCAGCAGGCCACCCGCTATGGTCTGAGTCACCCCCAAAGTGTTAGGAATGGGTGAGAAAAATCAAGAACGAACCAACACCAGTCCTTGGTTCCAATGTTAAGTGGAGTTTTATCATCTTCAATAATTAATATTTGCCACTCTATCAAGTTTGGAATCATCCGCAATAAGATGTAAGAGATTTTATTTAGCGTTGAGTCAGTGTCGGCAACAAACATATCAAGGATGCAAGATGGCCGCAGATATGGAGCACCAAAGGGGGAGCTCTAGGGCTTGGGATTGCAATTCTTTAAATAGCCTGACTTAATCCATGCCATCCACCCTTTTACCGCTCAGCATGATTGCTGAAGTCATTCTGGAATTTTCTAACAAACGTGAAATTTTTACCCAACTCGGTGATGGTGACTCTGGGCAGAGTAGGACCAGCGGAGTGACTGGACCCTTGGTGGTCAGAGTAAAAGTCGGGACCAAGGAGGCAGTGTGGTTACCGCTGCTGTCGCTCGACCTGCTGATTTACTCCTGCCCTGTCCATGGAGGGTGCGCCCTTGTAGCCTTGATCCCCCTGCCCTGCTGACATCCCATGAATTACCTTTCCACTTTCCCTAAAGGACTGCTCTACAGGAATCGGCCTGGCTGCGTGTGCTTCCGCATTGGTGGTCACCCATGGCAGTCGGATTTCGCCACCTTGGATGTTAGCAATCTGGAGCATCCTGGCACTGAGCAATATGGAGTGCCTTGATATGGGGACAGCTGAGGAGGCTCTATCTCTGGTTGAGAGAGTTTATTTTGGGCATGAAACAACGATCCATTTTGGGAATATCTTTCTTCAGCCCTGAGCCGAGGCCCCTTGTTACAGGATGGTGGCAGGTCCAGCATGTTTGAAATAGATATAGGACTATCATCCAAGTTCATTCACAAAACGTCAAGGAGGATTTTGGGCATGTTCACAAGGCATGAAAAAAACGTAGGACTAATCATCAGGTTTGTCTTAGGAGTGGCTATCTTGCAATGGTGCCTCTGCAATGCCAAGCATTTACCTGGCTTTTCATTGAACCGTTCTCAGTCTCCCTGATGCTTTAAAACACTATTAAAGTCCATGCCAATTATGCCTATTCTTTGTCGGAAGAAAACTCACATTTTGAAACAGGACGTCAGATAACTCAAGACCTAGGCTCAATTTAGGAATAACGAAATAACAACTCTATCTCCACACATACCTGAGGCAGCTTCCTATAATAGCTCTAGGAAATACATTACATAGCTTAACATTTTTCTCTTTATTCTCCGCTGTTTCCTTCTCCACCATGGCCCCAAATATTATTAGCCCCAATGAGGACTGTTGACATGGATGGGTCACTACAGATTGTGTAACCCCTAACCTATCTGAAAATGCTACTAAGAAATTCAAACCTAAACTTCTCAAATGACACCAGGACACGCTTGTCTTGGATGCATACTTTTGTACTTCTAACGGTGTCGTTGTTAACAACCTAATCTTCTTAACTAACAGGAGAGCCCAATGGAGAAGAGCCTTTACGTCCATGCTCAGATCCAAAG